>NC_140196.1:16325030-17651739 GCF_965226575.1 Pagrus pagrus
TGGGTGTTCAAATATGATTTCTCTCTATCTCTCTCTCTCTCTCTCTCTATCATTCCTTGTTCCTCTATCTTTCCAGAGTGTTTTCATTTAGGTGCACCCAATAATACATTTTAATTTAATTTCTTAACATTATGTAAACCGGATTGATTGGAAAAAGAGAAGAAAGTACAGATAATTGTTCTACTTCATTTAAATCGCAGCTCACACAACAAGAAATTGTGATAACCTCAAAATAATTTTTTGCAGTTACTTCTCTCTCTTTTTTTAATCAGAGCTGCTAAGTTTCAGGTACACCGGTTGCACTTGGCAGATTTTTGGGGCCCATGTGCAGGCAAACAGTCCCACCCTGGAGCCCTGAAAAAGGTTCAATGTAAAATCCTCCTACCTGGACTGGCAGTGGGAGAGTCCATGGACCTCGACTCGCTGCTGCCTCCCGCACTCTCCGAGTCACTGCACATCCCTCCCTGGCTGCCCTGACTGCTGGAGGCCCAGGCTCTCAGCGTGGCCTGATTTCTCAGCCCTGCACAAAACACACAGACCACCAGTTACACACACGCACACACACAGAATAACAAGAAAGAAAAATGCCTAAATTTCCCGTTTAGGGATTTTCTTAGCATGAGATTCAGATATTTTCGGAGACAGGTGGTCACACAGATATTCCAGACAAGACACAACTTTGACTGTTTTGATTTTAGTCATGACTAAATTTCCATGACTCAATATACAGGGAAAGTCCCAAAACGGCTCATGTAAAGATAAAAGCAGGTTTGCAAACTGATCTGACCAACAGATAGCCTGCCAGCTTTAGCTGGGGATCATCTAAAATACTTCATATCCATGTTGGGAAAAAAAACATGACCTGAGGTTAACCTTAAAATGTCAGAATAAATAACTTGACACAATGTCTAAAAGTGCTATTTCTATCAATGACTGACAGATGTTACAGTTAAAATTGTATGTATCAAAGCGGATCTTCTCTGAAGTCTGCTGGTGTTCATAGTAATTGTAAATATCCATGTGATCATTTCTTGAGTTCACATTAATAACTGAGCGAGCACCTTGTATGTCTGTGCTGCTGTTGGACCTCCGCTCACTGATCTTTGCAGGTCGGTGTAGTGGACTGTCCACTTCATCTCCGCTCAGCGGGTCACAGGAGGTGATGGACGCCTGCGACAGGTTGCCATGGGAGGAATGAGTGCTGCCCACTGACCTTTTGTTGAAGACAAACCTGGGGAAATACAGTAGGCATTTAAGGTTACATTTGATGAATCTGCCGGTAAGAAAGATTTCTATTGTCCCGGAGCTCAGCATTATTGTATTACACAGTGTGCAATAGTCTGTTGTTGTTGATCAACACCAGTGATTCAACTATTACTACACCAGGCCATTCTGGCTTTCATTTTCTGGCATGTAATCTGTTTTGCTAACACCCACCACCAACACTCCCAAGAATTTATAACTCCTTGGAGCAGAGTGCTATGAATAAGCAAGCATGTCACATTTCAATCTGTTATGCCAAACTCTGACAACAGTATTACTGAGAGTAGTTTGGCAGATTATATTACCTCTTCTTCCTCCGCTGTATTTAGCCACATGATTCAATTCATTGGAAAAGAAAAAACATGCCTTTTATTAGAGCGCATGTTTCTGTCTATTACACGCTAACCTAAGCTGTACTGGAGACCACTCAAAGTCTTCGTAATCCCAAACTTGCAAACAGATGCTGATTAAAGCCATTAAGTCACAAATACTCATTTTGATTTGTTCTGAGTGACCTCAATGAATCTTCAGAAATGCTAGTGCTGAAGGCTTTGCTAAGAATGAAAGACAGGATTAGGAACAGAAACTGAAATGAGTCCAGCCAGCAGACCACTTCAATATAAAATGTCACGTTAAAGGCGTTTGTGGCTACCCAATAATGGAAGTACGAAGCACTAAATTGGGTCACAATTGCAACAACAGCATCATTAATCTTACCATTAACATCGTACTAAGAAAGTAAAGTTGCTGTTGCTTGTTTTCTTAGTGGTAGTCAGTGTGTGTGTGTAGGAAGCTGATTCTGACGCTGCTTTGACAATAAGTAGAGTCTTAGGGACAGCTTCAAACCAGAGCCAAACTCTCACGCTCACAATCTCCCCTGCTGCATTCTGCCTGCGCCACAGATATTTCCTGAGGAAGGGCAGAAAATTCAACACGCATTCTGTCTCTCCTCGATTCTCTCTCTCTCTCTCTCTCTCGCTTCCTCCTGCTCTGACTCACTGTTACCTTTGCTGAAAGAAGAACTAGGCTATGAGCAACTTCTAAAAAGGGACGGGAGTGACTTAGAGATATTTTGTAACAATCGACTCTAAAACTGAAGGTTAATCTCAAACAAAACTCAAACCACAGTTGAGCTCATTTTAATGGCCACATGTGCAACAATCTGTGATGACTGTGTTTAAATTACAATAAACCCTAATAAAAGGATTGCCACAAGCTGATTTCATAAGCTACTCACTTAGAAAATACTTGCACAAAGCTGGGGGGTTTAATTCTGACTTTGGAGGTATTGATCTACAGTCTTTGGTACCTGGTATTGTCAGAGGAGATGGAGTCTGAGTGCACACGCTCTTTAGGCAGATTTTTGGGAAGGTTCCGGACAAACTCAGCGTAGCATTCACCCGGTTCGTACAGCTTGGCACTCTCACTGAGGTCCTGGTAGTGGGCGGGGAGCGACGCAGTCTGCGCCTGCTGCATCTGAAACCAGTTCACCGTCACCTGAAGAATGACAGATTGTTTAATGAGTAAGTGAGTGAGCGAATGATGTCTGACTGAATAAATCAAAGTGACTGTAAACCGATAAAACAGAAATACAGGCAGACAAACATTCTTGCATATACTGTGGTTTCTATTTTTCCCATTCAATATAAAAGAAACTGACAGTTTAAATCAGAAAATATTTAAACAGTGACTAAATAAACAGGATTGAGAACCTGACCAAGAATTCTGTACAAATTTCCAGTACTTTTCTTGATCTGTTTTCAATAGTCAATGCTGTGTATGCTTTAAATTAGCTTCTATTTAATCTCAATATAAGTTATTGAATCATTTTGTAATATCATATAATACATTTTTTGATCATATGTATTTGACGGATATTCACAGTCATTAAAAATATAGGGCTGCTTTATACCATGTTAACAAGCCACGGAAATTATATGAAAGCATTTCAAAAATAGATTTAGAGTTGTTGTGTAATGTCCCTTTATTATAAGATCTTTCAATTCAATTGAAAGTGATAAAAAGTCTTGCCTTGTTTTATTCATGTGTTTTCAGTTTTTGGTTGCTAGCTTCTTTTTTGTTTATCAAGCACTGATCAGTCCAGTTTCTTCTCTCATTTCATTGTTTTGTTAGCTGACTGCTAATATTATGTACTGTCCACTCACTGCTTTGAGCGTGAGGTCACACTGAAAGACCATCTCTCGGATCTGCGTGAGGATGGTGCTCTTGGCGTTGGCCAGATCCATCTTCCTGACGCCTGCGTCAGCCAAACAGCTCTGGTACTGGTCCTGGGCCTCCTCCGCCTGACCACAGCAATGGATACAGAGAATAATGTGAGAGTGTGGATGAAATTCTGAATTGCAAAGTAGAATGAGCGTGCAGACTGCAAAGCACTGCTGCAAAGACAGATTTTGACAACAGAAAGGGTGTCAGAGTTTCTACTGGCGCACAAGGACATGCTATTATTAACTGGCTTATCAGGATATGTCATACCAATTATTTTCGCCCTGTCATTTTCTCCCCTGCCTACCTTCTGCAGAGCCTCTTCCTCCAGCCTCCTCTTCTTCTCAAGCTGTTTGTTACCAGCATTGGACTGCTCCTCCTGGGAGCGGTTGGTGGATGACTGGGCTTTCTGGTACTCCTCTCTCCTCTGGGCCTTCAGCGCTCGCGCTTTACGCAATGTTGCATCTGCCTCTTGCTGCCAAAACCACACACATCAACCACAAACGCTCATGATATTGAAATATGCAAGTGTGTAACAGTTATCATGAATATAATCAGACACACCTTTTACGGTTAATTAACCTTCCATGTAAAGTGAAACAGTAAACAGTGTAAAAAACAAGGGCATTGACAATTAGTGAAAGGATAAGTCCATGAAACAAACAAACTCTAAAGAGCTAAACAGAAATAAACTCTCGTTTCGGTCACTGGTGACACAAATTCAACATCTATTATGTGTACGAATCGTATACGAATCAGGAAACTATACTGACAGTTATCTGACAATCACCTGGCTGGCTGATAAACCTAGCTGTGGAATGCTGCTGTTACTGCAGTAATGCATTTTGTTGCTCTGTAGTGCACAATGAGAGACAAACATCATTGCTATCAAGCTCAATAGCGTGTATCTAATAGTATGTATCTAAAAAGCGACTTGTTACCAACCATTTTCTTTTGCTCCCTCTGCCACTGCTCCTTGATGTCTTTCCTCAACTTGTCCAGTTCATTCTTCCGGGCCAGAAGAGGCTGGGAAAAGTCAACAATTACACACAATTACAAAAAGCCTTTTTTGGAATAAGTTTGTTAATTTAAGCTTTGCACTGAAGATAAGACATAAGGATGATAACTATATCGGAGATGCTTGTGTCCTTATCAGCAAGTACTGTTACAGAATATTCCTACTGACTAGAGGATAACAGGAAGGCTTTCTGACTTAAACTGCTTTAAGTCTTGGGCAATGTTTTTACAAGAAATGACAACATCCACAAGAGCCTGAGAATAGGCGGATTACAAGAAAGACTTGAAAGATAAGAATTACTGAACTAAATGCAGGTTCATCATGTTAAAAATTGCTAAATTTTGAACAAGAGGCACAGTGTGCGTTTTTTTCTCCATAGTCAGAATAAATTTCACAACAGGCCTTGCAATGTTATATTTTGTGCACTCACTTTCAAAAGAAAAAAAATATATGCCCCTGCTTAGTGAGACATTCATGCCTATGAAATGCTGAAGGTTTGACGTATCCAACCGGTCTGAAGTTGAATGAGGTAAGTGTTTCTTCAAGGCATTCCTTTTTGCATTCTTACCTGTATGAATTTATTTGTTTGAAGAGCCATTGCTGTTTGAATAAACAGCTGTCTGTACTCAATGTCATTCTTGAATGTGGAAACATAGATATCGCTGAATGGCATGTAGTCCTTGGAGAAACAAAATAAAGAAAACAACATCTGAAAAATAATTTCAGACAAATATTTTTCGAAAACAGTTTGATACTAATCAGAGTTTTCATCGTAAAGGGTCTTCTGTTACCTGTTGACTGGCCAGCGCCTTGGCAGACTCTGCCATTTTGGCATAATTTTTGGCATACTCAATGTCTGAAAGAAAAAAAGGGATAAGGAATTAGTTATGTCTGTAATCACTGCCAGCTGATAATTAACTATTTTTTAGAAAAAAGCATGTGTGGTGTATTTCATCTAATTGCACAATGATGGCCCCAAACGAACACAGATTACCCATGAGCTTCGGCTCATACAGGAACTTATTGTAGTGATCACATCACCCTTCATATTTTAGTACATACTGGATATTTAACACAAACGCAACTGGAAGAATTAATCGATTTAAAGGAAATTAATTGCCAACTATTTTGATATTCAATTGAAAATATTTAAATATATTATAATATTTTGGTTCCAGCTTCTTAAATTTAAGGAATTGCTGCTTTTCTTTGACATTTCCATTTGTAAATGCAGAGTCTTTGGATTTCAGACTGTTGGTTGGACAAAAGAAGCAATTTGAAGAACATTTTATAGACTACAGGATTAACCAATTACCTGTGAAAATAAGTTGCAGCCCTATACATCAGTACTAAGTAGATGTTACTATGGAAAAAACAGTGAGGCTAGCAGGTAAACGGTTTCTGCTCAGACTGCAAAATCAATATAGATCATTAATATAGGCCCGCAGCAGGACCTATGGATCCCAATTCACTTGTAGCCTTCTACAGGCCTATTAGCCAGAGGGTTTGCTTGTTAATATAGTCAGCTGAAGCATAAGCATACATAGACTCCATCAAACAGTGTATAAGCATATATAGTTTTTAACAATTCTAGATGTTTTGCAATGGCCGATTCTCATATTATTTTGATATTCCTGAACATAACTGATATTTGATATTACTGCAATAAATGTCTCTGCATTTTGATGAAATGTGCCTTAGGGTATACGGAATGAGGCCCTTATTGCTTCTTGCCTTATTGACTGCCTTATTACCATGACTAAATGGCTTTAAAGTGAGCACAAACTGTTCTGCCACCTCTGAACCCAATTATCAGTCAAAAGGCTTATAATCACTCAGGGGTCATATTTGCAAATGGTTGTGTCAAACACAATTTATGGATATCCAAGTCGTGTTTCAACTGCACTGCAACACAAGATAAGGCCATTTTTACCACAGAATTCCAGTCCAAAAGTTATCAATCAACACATGCTTTCACATAATATCAAGTATAATATCTTAATGCAGCCCAGTGCACTGTCAGTGATGTCCATGTCTTACCCATAGCCAGTCGTTTCTCCATCCAGGCCAGAAGGTCTTTAATATACTTGGACCAGGCCTTGGCGTAGAGTAGAGCAGACTCCACCCCGCTGTCATTCTTCTGAAGGGTCAAGTCAACTTCTTCCTCCCGTGACAACGGCACCTCTGGGCCTGAAGAGTGAGCAGTGGAGTCGCACACATCAAAACAAAGTAAAGCTCAACACATGGTAACAACAAAGTGTTGGATTGGTGTCTCTCAGTTCTACTATCCCAACAGGTGTGTGTGGGAGGTAAATGAGAAAGCATACTGAGGTCAAAGTTGGGAGTGTAGGAGGATATGAAAGTGCCGGGCATCTTTTAAAGTAATCCAACATCGTTATTTTCTCTTAACTGGTTAAACTGTAATACACCTCTCCCAACCGCCCGCCATCGGATTTAACACAAACCCCATGTGTTTCCCATCCCACACGGAACTACTCCTAAACAGGCAAGGAATGTCAGATATGTGGAAGGCGAGGGGAAAACGAGCAGCTAGTATGAAAAAAGAAGCAGAAATAACAGGGGTGGAAGCAGAGGTTTAAGGCGGGTCTACCTCAGGCATTCAAGAGTCCAAAGCCTTAATCACTCAGCTAACTCACAGGCTGACACTCCAGGGTGCCCCGGGCTACAACGCCACCATTAAATGCTTTGTAAAGCAGCCATTAATTGCTATTACATCTCAGGATTAATTTATTTCACACCCGCACTGCTTAGAGGTAAAATACGGAATGTGAATGAAACTTACCCACAAGGTCACTTTTCTCTGAAACATATCCCTCAGGATCCACAGAGAGATTGTCAAAAGACTGTGAAAGAGACATTTCCAATTATGAGGGTTAAATAGCAGACATACAATCAAAGTTAGACATCAGAAGCAGCTGGGTTTTCAACACCCCAATTAAGTACAGAAAGCAAGTCTTTGAGGCTTTTTTAAATGGAGGCGTGGTAAAATTGCTGCTTTGAGTGCACCCTTTTGAAAACTGCCATGTTTGAAAACAAAGCTTTGAAAACAATCAAAAAAAATTGCTGGCTCAAAAGCTGGGAGAAGAAAGATGGTGTCTCACCCTGCTTCTTCTGGTCTGGGGGATCCCCAACCCTGAGCCGCTGTCCACATCTCCCACGTCTCCCATAAGGAAGTCAGAAACTCTGAGGAGTAGATGTGAAGATGTAAATATATGTCAAAAATACAGTTGGATTACAAAACAAAAATCAGATCAACAATTCAAAAAACAGACACGCAAAGGGCAAAAAGATTAACTCAAGGTTTTAAAAGATTGGGCGAGTCAGCTCAGCTTTTCTTGGCTGTCACACCAAAAAGTAATAATAAATCTTGTGGTGTTGAAAAGGTATACAAACATTGTACTCACACATTGCCGAATGTGAATGCCAAAGTGTCAATGGATGCGTGTATCTCGCCAAATATAGCTTTTGTGCTTTCTGGGTTCACTTCCTTGAAGTTAACGCCTGTGGAGAGTGATAAAATACAAGAATGTCAGCCAAAATGTTACAAACCAGCTTATCTATACTCAATCATTCAACAAAAGTATTTACACGACTAGGCCGGTTTGTGGCTGGGCGATGAGTTCTTAAACATAAAAATCATAAACAGACATGGACAATGGATCAAATAAATGACATGTAAGTTAAAACAAACAGCTATATTTATTTCTAAAAGCAACAACCATGTATCAAATGCAAAGTAAATGTATGAAATTTGCCACAAACATCTTTTTGCTGTTTTCCTTTTGCAATCATAAGTAGTAACAACAATAGTTAACCATTTTGCTTTTGTGAGGAGTGGTTTATCGCCTCTTAAAGGGCTAAAGTAGTTTCAGGTAAGTGTTGACATTCTCTTCGATGAGAGAAGGAAAGTCAAACTCCTGGGTGGTTAAACAGGGTCAAACGTTTTAAAGAAAAGGCTATGCAAACAGCTTAAAAAACACAACCGTTAAAGCAGAAGCAGTCTGAGGCAATGACATGTGCAGTCCATGTCTTCCTACCAAATCAGAAAAGTCTTCTTCTGAACAGCTTCAAGGATCTTCAAGGATGGATATTCAATGAATATTCAGAAACAATCCCAGATTTTCCCTTGTTTGTTCCACTGAAGTCCACAGGCCATCTTCCATGTTAATCATGCTCAGAAGAGGTAATCAATCGAAGACATTGCTTTTAGGTGTACTTCCATCAAGATGTCCACCGACTATAGAGCCGCAAGGCCACCGACGCTTGATAAATCTTTGAGTACGAGATGTCTTGTCAGGAAACGCTTTACTCAGCAAGAAGGCATTTGCAGAAAGCAGTTGGAGGAACCAAAGACACAGCAGTGAAATCCGAATAAGCTGAGTACTTCCTGTCTGCCCGCAACAGGAAACACTCACACAGCTTGAGTTCTGTGACATGTAACACTACAGACTACCTTGACAACACTTACCTTTTCTCTATGAAACCTGGCATCATTGTCTAGTAACTGGGACCACAAAACCTCAGTTGCTGGGGAAAAACAGCCCTAAACAGTCCCAGTTCCCAAACTGCTTTCTAGCTTTTGTGCTTCCATTTTCTCTTCATTAGAGCAAATTCGATCCATGTCAGTGGCGGTTGGGTAATTGTAAAGTCCCAACCTAAGACGAAGCACAGCAGGGTCATGGCATCCTGGGTTGGGGAGGCAACCCCACGTTCCAGGGAGACTCTCGAGGACACCAAGAGAAGAGACTCAGCGATGAAAGCCTCCCTGCCGTGCACCTCCCTGGCCCTGAATGCTAGCGTACAACTCTGCGCTGACTTCTTCCTCAGGACATCCTGTGGGTTTCATAACAATGATTCCAGAGCTCTGCCCCCCTTGTCACGATTGAAATATGGAAACTGCATCATTCAAGTACAGGGGCCATTGTTTTCTCATGCTTGAGCCGTAACTCGGACAATTAACCCCTAAAAAAAAATCCTTTAGTGAGTTAAAGAGTGTCTGATTTTCTGATTATTGAACTTATGTTGATTTTCTTTGGCATGACGGGTCACTCATGAGGCGAACTAAAAGTACAACTGTGTTTAAATGCAGAAAAAAGTGTAAACAACATGCTTTCCTTAGATTAATCAAATAAATCTACAACATGTTTATCTACATAGGGACAGAAAAATGCCTTTGACATGCACATACAAGATTGATTGCATTAAACAAACACACTCTGTCAGCTGCCAGCATCTTCCCCTGACAAAGGGTTACACAGAGCAGGGAAAGAATTTCAATAAGTTGTGGAAGTTGACACTTTTATTGCAGTGCCCTGCAGTTTTTCAGTAGGAGGAGGCAAAAATGAACACTCTCTCAAAATGTGACCAGGAAAAGAAAAACATTGTCTGGGTCTGGTTTTGAACCAATGAGAAGTCCGTGAAAAGATCATATCTTTGATGACACACAAACAGAGAAAAAGTAAAGGCAATAAAACAATAGGCGTCTCTGTCTAGCATGAAACCCTTGGAATTAAACGACTGAGTGGAGCTGAACATGTCTCTTAACATTTTCAGGTTTATTAAAACTTGCCTACAGTCTCAGACAAAAACAATAGTAAGAGAATAGTTGGTGGATAACATCTGCATGTAAATGGCATTTGAAACTGGTTAGACAACCATGTGTTTGGAGAGGGAGGGAGGAGGATTTCTTTTTCCAGTAAATTCTGGCAGCTGTCCAAATGCCCCAGGTGTCATGACCAAACATCAAAGGGCAACAAGGATGAGGAGACGACACACTCTGAAGACACTGAGGTGCACAAGACCTGTTATCATCCAGACCTTTGAGTCCTGATCTCTGGCGTCTCACTGATTCATTCCTCTTTCAGCCTCTTCTTTTCAGTCCTCCTCTGGCTCCCTGACTGTGTCAGTATTGTGTTACCTACTGGCCATTAGGGACAGTCCAGCCACAGTGCTGTGATGTAAGGCACCCCCTTGTGGACAGGCACATTTCCAAGATTCCACTTGTTAACTAGATAACATGCAATTACTGCATTAACTGCATGAGTAATTGACTAGGCTTACCTTATGAAATAGGAATAATGGCTTGCTGCACTGCCGTACTGTACAGCAGAACCACCATTCTATTGGAGTTAAGGTGTTTGGGCATATTTTTGTGCATTTTTAGCATACAAAATAATAATAAGTATCTTGATAAAATTATTCTCTGAAAGAGAAAATGTCATCATACCCACAAATTAAGGTTCAATCTCGATTCAAAAGAGTTGGGGCGCTAATATAATAAATAAATACAACAGCATGTGATAAATTGTTTATCCTTTTAGACATGCTTAATTGAAAACAGTACAAAGACAACATATTTAATGTTTTACCTCATCAAGTCCATTGTAAAGCATATGCTGATCCTGAATTTGATGCCAACAACATTTCAAACAATCTGTGAAGAAGTTAGGCTTCACATTTATTTTACAATCTACAAATTTTGTCACTGTAATCTGTATGATCTGTGATTTTGTTGGTCTGTTCTGTACATGAGACATCTATTGCATGTTTATACATCCTCAAAAAGGGATCTCTGCTCTGTGGCTCTTCGTTAAGTTTCTTCCACTTTTTTTTTTTTACCAAACTACAAGGTTTTTTTAGGGAATTTTTCCTTCCTTGAATCGCTGGTTTAAAGACAGAGGGTCGTTCACTTTTATTTGTGCTAACATAGGGCAGAGCTTATTGTGGCATTTGAAAGTAATATGGCAGGGGTAACTGAACAAATGTGAAACTGAAAAACTGAATTGGCGCATCAAAACCTCTATTTTTCACTACTTTTTATGAATTTTAGGAAAGCCATTTACTATCATAAATGTTTTACTGGGTGTCTTAGAAACTGTCATCTTTAACCGTACTTTATAAATGTGTATAAATGACAGAAACCTTCAGTCATTAGTCATGGTGTAGTTTTTCAATCTCGTCACTGAAGTCACAGCCTGTTCTATCATTTAAGTCTCAACAATGCCAATAATTCCTTTGTCTGATCTAATACTGGATCTCTTTTGTTTCCTGTTTGCATTCTAAACATTGTCAAAGCACCACTCAGTGGACTGCAGATGCACACGTGTATTCTGAAGCATTCTTAAGGAGTAGGTCACAACTCAGGTTTTGAGATATGGCAGATGAGCCATCAGACAATCACACACCTCATGACATGCGTAAAAGAATGAAGAAACGTGGACGTGCCTGACTGACAAGCAGCCTGCCATGGGGCCTCCGCGGTCGCTGAAATATGGAATGCAAATTACAGCCATGTAGTCTCCACCGTACAGATTCTTGTGTGCAAGTCAAGTGAAGAAATACCCTTGCAGTGGATCACGTTTCTAGTAGACTGAACTCGTGAGCTGAGAATCCTTTTGTTTGTATTCATTAAGTAGACGGGAAATGGATCTGTTGCTGAAGGAATAATAACTTCTCATACTGTGACCTTTTAAAAACAAATCTCCAAGCCAACTCTAACCAAGCACAGAGCTATAAAACATTTCTGCAGGGTATTTCCCACACTGGTTTCAAGACTGACGTAGACCCTTTGCTTGAACCTGTAATGCAACAAGATATCTGAGCATCATCTGGCCACCTGTGTGTTATTACTTGTGCGTCTGTGTGCGTCCATGCATGCTAGTGAGTAATTACTGACCTTTGACCTTGGCAATGACCGTTCCAGCTGCTCCCAGGATGTCCACCGAGTTGAGGGTCTGGTGTTTGCCGATGACAGCCTTGAGGACGCGGAGTAACTCTGCCAAACGTTCCTGCACCACCTCCTGAAGTTCTTCCAGATTCTCTGGAAAAAGAAGAGGAGGCAAAAGTAGGTTAGGTCATGTAAGTAGCAAGACCCTGACAAGATTAACACAAGTTTTAAGAAATCCAAAACCCAACTACCATGCACAGTTTGCAATTACAAATTTTCATCCTCAGTAGTCAAAGTCACTACTATCACACCACATTTTGGTGTGATCCAATCACAAGTGGAGCATGAAGTACCAAGGAATCCAAGATGCACTGAGATCTGATCACTCAGACCACATTCAGAGATGGTCTGTGACACATGTGGCCACATTCTTTAGAAGTTTGCCTGCGAATGTGTCCTGGGCCACATGTAAGGACTGCCTACACAAATGACGTCCTCAGGGAGTAGGTGAAACACATTCCGATTTCCATTTGGTTCACTGTAATCCAAATTACGCGTTTAGGCTCTCTCATCTTCCAAGATAAGCATCAGATTTTTGTGAACGTACTGTCTGTTTCAACTCATTTCATCAGTGAATTTGAGCAATTGTGAGAGTTGCTGAGGGAGCACAAACTTATAGTTAACTTTACCAAAACAGTTACGGTAAATTCTTAATTGGTCTTGCTTTCTAGAAATTTGATTACTCTGTGCCAACATTTAGTAGCTTTTCGAACAAACTGTTTCAACTGATCAGACCAGCACTTTAATATCACAACAACTTACACAAATACAGTAAAAATGTGTTTTTCCCAACAACAACGTATTTGGTCTTTGAATACAGAAAGGTGTACATGTTTATCTGCATGTAGAGCGAGGAAATGAGATCCGATCACTCAAGACGCATGCCAGGTATGAAGTGCCTCTTTGAGTCACAGGTAAGCCAGTGATGAATTAATTCTTGGCATTCCTTTTGTCTTTGCCACACACATTATTTTGCAAGCATCATTTTCAAACAGTGAAACTTAACTGTCATCTTCTGTCTAATCCAGACAAATCCCCTCAGGGCAAAAAAATACAGTACATGTTCTGTTTTATCTGCATGCGTGGTTGTGCGCTCAGATTAAAAGTGTAAGACAGATGTGGTTGAGTGACAGTGACTAACACAGTTGTTGCTGCATAAAACTGCTGTGATGAAACTTGTTCTCTGTTCCTCCAGGCATGCAGTGACATTATGTGCACCGGAAGAGACATGTATCTATGTAAACAGGTCACACTGTCTCAGTCACGGTTATAACATTCCCAGACGGGTGAAGATGATGAATATAGAGATGATGACATGTTTTTTGTGCTTCTGTGGTCACAAGTGAGGTGGGGTCAATCAAACGTCCCAGTTGACACAAACACCACAGATTTTATCTGTGTAACAGCCATCTCTGAATTCTGGTAGAGTTAGGAGTGACAGCTAAATGTCATATTTATTTATTCAACTTTGTACTTCTTCAGAACTCGATAAATACAACTGTTGCCCAGAGTCTCTGTTTGTGTATGGTACAATGTGTTAACTGTGCCATTAAAAGGGCACTTTTACTACATAAGTTTGAAGAAATTCAATTTTAGAGGCAGTTATTGTGCAAGCATTCTTTCTCTGCAGCAATCGACACAGTGTGTGCGTCAAAAAAAATGTTGAGACGATCTTTTGTTTCCCTCTGTTAAGGGTGAGGTTTCAAAAGATGATACTTGAGGAGAAAAAGAATGTACAAAATGCATTCAGATTGCATCTCTCCCACTTTTTTACCAATCGTATCACATCCGTCACTCTGCTATGAATGGCATTCCTTGTCTATAGAGCCAGGCAAAGCAGTGAAGGGTGTAAAGCGCATTTATTTGTATTTATTTCACCAAAAAAAAAAGGCTACACTTCACAACTGTATATATTCCATGTATTAATTGCTCTACAACTTTACAGCACTTGTCAAATAAATGTGTCTTACAGACAATTAAGCTCCTGGGGCAAAATAAAAGCTGAAAAGAAAAGCAAGATGAATCTCTATCTAGACAACAGGAGAGGAAGGAGCCTGTGTCCCGCTCTGTTGCAGGCTAATCAGAGGAGGCTCTTCAAGTTGGCACCAGACAATAGGTGAGTTCATGTCTAACTCACTGTTTTGGAAGAAGCAGGGACACCGTCTGGAAACAGTAAAGTCATCTGTTTTTCATCAAGGCCCACCCCACCAGGCAGTAGGGTGAGATGAGAGACTGAATTTATTGGAACGTTCAAAGAAATTACAGAGGCTGAGAAAATAAGAGCCTGTGTGAGTCTGTGTGTGTTACCAATTGACTCCTCTCTGAGTCAAACACACACACACTAATTCAACTGGCTGGTGTAAAACATGGTAGAGGGGGCATAATCCGCAAGTGAGACATAAGCCCTGGCCATCTGTGACAGTATTTCACAAGAATGACCGGAGAGATGGACATTAATGTAGACACTAGACAAGAAAGGATTTTGACAAAGAATCACGGGGGAACTCTTGGAAGACTTGGAGACACTCTCAAAATGTATAGAGATTCAAGGACGCAAGTGCAGCATCAGGGACCATCTTGTTAATTAGAGGCTAACCAATCCCTGTCTGTAGCTACCACCCCCCAGGATTAGAGAAAAAGTATCCTATGGAGGAGGGAGGCTAACCTGCTCACCTGCCCCAAGGCGAGAGGTCCCTGACCCTGCAACACACACTTTAAAAGGTCCCCCTCCCTGTCAGCACTGACAATAGGCCTTCATTAAACACCCTTCCCTTCCGTTTAACCATCCTTCTCAGTTGTGGTCATCAGGGGGATTTTTGGCCAGCTCAGTGGCGTTTGAAGATTTTCTTATCAAAGACGTGTGGTTTGAGAACCAGTCCAAAAAAGGGTCCACACCTGAGAATTTCCACTGAGCAAGACACTGATCACTGCAATAATGTTGGTTAGGATCACACACTTCCCCTTCCTCTGAAAAGAACAGAATTTAATTAGACTAATCTGTTCAGCAGATAAGAGAAAGGGGTACAAATTGTGAGGAAATAACAATAGCTGTGATGTTGTGGCAACAAAGACAGAAGGATGTCCTTAGCCAATCTGCTGGACTGGAACGCCAGCCAATCAGGGTATTTTCCATTGGATTGGTATTGGCTGTATCTTTTGTTTACTGTCACCCACTGCCAGCTGTCAAAGATGCTCCACTGTGCAGAGTTAAAACACTGTAATGGAATGGCAAAGGCAAACAAACAGATAGCATTTTCAATTAATGATACACGCACTGGCAGCAAGCTTCACAGAACAAAGGCCATGTCGACACTGATGACAGCAGAGCTGCTTTGGGGGTTAAAAAACACTACCAGGCAGTATATTTCAAACGTCGAAACTTCTTTCCAAGTATGCCTCTAATAAAGGCCTACTGTGGGCTGATTATGCACTTTGTTGCTGTCAAAGTACTGAATTTTAATCAAGGACTCAGATCCAGGTCTAGGGGCAAATAATGGCATTAGAATTGTCCAAAAATGATTATGAAAGTTTTTTAGATTTAGAAACCTAGAGGCTGCAACAAACGATTATTTTCACTATCGAACAATCTGCACATTGTTTCTACATTAATCAATTAATCGTTTGGTCTATAAAATGTTGGATAACAGTAAAAAGAAAAGGTTCATCCCATTTCTCCAAGTTGGGATGTCTTTAAAGTCCAAAGTCCAATGATATTAGATGGAGAAAAGGATTTCATCAGCATTTTCTGCTATTTCTGTGTGGAAAATTACCATAATTTATCAATTATCAGCTAACAACTAATTGATGCAGCTCTAATTCAAAGATGACAAAAAAACATAATGTAAATAACCTTTTTGTCAAATACAAGTGTGTGAACATGTCTTAACCTCCACAATGTGCATGGTTGTCAATACAGTCTGTGTGCAATTAGGCTACTTAGATCATTATTAATTCCTCACCTTAAAAGTCCAGATTTAAAATTTTAAACAAAAGAATTCAATTTTAACATCAGAAATGAGAACAAAGTTATCAAAACAAGGTCAAATTTTGTGTGACAGCTCATACTGATCCCCACCATTGTTGCCCTTTGAATTGTGTGAGTGGATCTGTGCTCATTACAGCGTGAGACAGCTGAGAGAAAGCTGGTAAAAATCAGTGGTGAGTGGTTTTGTCACAACAATGGCATCAAAAAGCGCACTGGAAATTTGCAGCCGATTGTGGGGGGCCATGCCATTGTTTTGGTAAAGATAACAGCGCTGAGGCATTGAGCTGGGCCATATTGTTTAAAGCAGGACCCCCTGCAAACGCCAACGCAGTTCAAGGCTGCCTGGTCTTTCTTTACAGTGGTGGGATGAGCTGGTGTCCCAGCCACGCTTCACGCTCGATCTGCTTCATTTATTTCCTACAAGCTCAAGATCTCCCTCCTGTTTATGCAGTTTCGAGTAGTTTGAAACCTTGAGACTGCCATGTAATAATACACAATATACAAAAAATTACTTTTTCAATTTTAAATATACATTTTTCTACTGCTCAGTATGGTCAACAAATTGACAGAAAAATGTGGACCTTCATGTCTCAACGTGTGGCATTTTTAAGTAAACTAGAGCTGCAACTAACAATTTACCTGTGGATTTTTTCTTGATTACCTGATAAATTATTTGGTCCATAAAATATCAGAAAATGGTGACTATCGCCAATCAGTTTAACCTAAAGCCCTAAGATGACATCCTCAAACATTTTGTCCACAACCCAAAGACATTCAGTTTACTGTCATGGAGGAGTAAGAAAACTAGAAAATATTCACATCTAAGGAGTTGAAATCTGGACATTTTTTCTTAAAAAAATTACTCAAAATGATCGTTCAATTATTCAAATAGTTTGGGATTAATTAAATAATTGATGAATTGTTGTAACCATAAAATTAAGTATGTATAAATGAATCTCTCATGCTCTTTAAATAACAGCAATGGTTTTGCAGTTTCTCCGAATCCATCAATATCTAGCCCCGAGACCAGTTTTCACTGGAAAGGAAGGGTTGTCAACAAAAACTTCTTAAACCACTCATCCAGAATAATGCACTTATCTGCTGTCAATCTGCATGCTGAGCATGTTGCAAAATTTTTTTGTAAATATTGCTAAATACTCATGTTTGGAGTATCACTGTTAAGCAGGTTTAAGTAGTTACTCAACTTTAACCCTATATAGTGGCTCAAACATTTGCCTTTAAAATGAATGTCTCCCCATATATTGTTGTGTGTGGGGGTCCCATTGTGTCTAACAAAGCTCATTGTGTGTCTGGTGCAGAGACTGACCAATCTAATCCAAATCTTCAGGTGGCCTGACAGAGGTTACAGCCTCCGCTCCCCCCACTGATAACAACATGCAATCAACTGGCCTGTCTGGACACGCGATCTGCTCGACATAAAACAAGCCTCGGCAGCTCTGGTGACACAGTGCTGCTTGGGAAACAGCCGCAGGGCTTTACTGAAAGGCCAGGGAGGCCATGTTTCTCCATCAGCATCCCTCCTCCTCCTCCTCTTGTCCTGAAGGAGGGAGGGTGACGGATTTACACCCGCAGCAGCAGGCGATTTTCAGGTTTTCTTTTAGATGTGTATCCGTCTATCTCATTCCAGGATGGTGACACATTGCTCTCTGTGATGACTAAGTCATCACCCAAATGTTCCCCTCCAAGTGGAAGCAGCCACTTTTTGTCCTTCCCACAGATAAACCTGGACACAGTCATCCAAGTCTCTTTGATCACAAATCACAAGTCCAAAAAACATGAAATACTCACAGTATCAAACTCCGCTCGCATTGCTGAGCTGCCTGCAACCTGATCTGCGACAGGTGGAATTGTTTGGTCAGGATTCCATCTCCAAACACTAATTTCCCCCCCTGTCCAAACAAACGCAGCATTGCTGGGTGCCTCTCCGTCTTTCCCATGCCTTGTTTGGAGACAGAGCGGGCCTCAGACATCGCACAGACAGTAAACAGCAGGCACTCCATAAACAGCTACCTGCCCTATTAGTGAGCTGCACTCTGTGAGGTCTGGGCCTCACACTCAGGCTTCTTTAACACTTCAGTACGGCAGGTGCACAACAAGACTGCATTCTTGAATCAACACACAGCACATCAGATAAACAGGGAGGTGAGACAAAGCTCAAAAGGGAAACAGGAAATAAAAGCTTGTACACATTTAACCACTGCTCAAAGATTCCAGTCCAAACCATAATTTTAGACATTAAGAAACAAATTAACTTCTAATTCTCATTTTAGTCTCATTAACACCCTCCAGCATCTGGCTTTTGTCTTCAGTAGAAAAGGGTAAAATCAGCTTTCAACCCAGGGTCAAATGACT
Source organism: Pagrus pagrus (assembly GCF_965226575.1). Lineage (NCBI taxonomy): Eukaryota > Metazoa > Chordata > Actinopteri > Spariformes > Sparidae > Pagrus > Pagrus pagrus. Next base: position 16,343,640 of record NC_140196.1, read on the forward strand.
CTACTTAGCTCCAGCTTCGATCAGCAGTGATGGAAACGTAGCACCCAGATGGTGACACTAATGCTCGCCACTTTTCCAGTGTGACGATATGAAGTTCAGGACGTTGGTACGGAAATAGTTTTATATCCGTTTTCCATTCAGGAAGCACTCAAACATTAATAAATCTTCCTAGACTTTGAAAGAGAGACTAAAGTAAAAGGTATAAAAAAATTAACGATCATAACATTGTTACTGGTTTCCTCTTTTCTGGCGAGTACAATTAGAGGGAAAAAATGTATTTCACAATTAATCAAATTGTCTATAGAATGCCAAGGTGATGCTTCAATGGTTTGTTTTATCCAACAAACAAACTGTAAGCCCAAAATATAAAAAAATATAAAAAAAAGAAACAACAAATCATTATCCCATTTCAGAAGCAGGCAGCAGACAATGCCAACACAATTTAAATTGACTCAGATCATTTAATGAATCACTTCAGTTCTAACTGTGATGTTGTAATGCCAGTTTTATTCCATCCAGTTCTCAGATGTCAAATATGCATCTAGGGATGACTTCACCTTGAGAAGTTGGTAGCACAATGCTTTGCGAGTGAATTTCCACCTATGCAAATGAATAATGTCACTTCAGTGTGTTGGAAACTACTGTGTTGGGTAAGAGAAAATGACTAATTCTTTCAGACGTTGGAAACAAGGAATCTAAGAATTTGTTGGAACAGGCAGAATTGTGTTTTTGTTTTTGTTTCCCCTGATTCAGTTGAGCAAACATAACATCAGCTGTTTCTTTGGTACTCTAAAAAAACAACAGCCTGCCTCACAAGCCGCCTCTCTGTGCAGGCCTGATCCACAGCTGTAAATTTCAGCAGGTCTGCCCAATCACCAGCGGTGACGTCCCCCTGCTAGCAGGAGCTCCACTGGCCAATCCACCCCTCGCCATGACCAATCTCCTACACAAACATCCACAGCCCATAACCATAAATCCCACCCCAGGAAACACACCCCAACCACAAGCTTGCACAAAAACATCCTTCAGCATCACAGGGGAAAGTTACTGCCCAACAAATCTCTCCTTTCTTCCTCCTAAGAGCAGCAGGCCATTAAACCATTATGTGTTAGAATTTGGCTTTTTTTGCGATTGAAGGCACCAGCCACAAGTGTCCACTTCAGTTGGCACAGGGGCACTTGTATGAGAAGCAGAGATATGTGTGGTAGCTTTTGCTGGATGTGTTTTATAAGAGACTGGTGGTGGCTTTCATGGCCAGTAAACAGGGTTTTAAACTGGTTAACATGTGAAAACTAGGCCTCATTCAACAAGGAATGTAATGTAAGTATTTGCTCTGATAAGCCTACAAATCATAGATTTTATTCTTTTTTAATTGACACCGCAAAAATTAACATTTCTAGTCATATAACTTCAATACAAACCTCTTTGAGCAGAAAGAAAAACAAGTCCATGAGTAAACAACTTTGTTACGCTCAGTGGAAAGGTAAACATGTCACTGTGAGACACACACAACGCTGTCTGAAGATCTGATCAAATACGGCTCTAAAAATACAAGAAAAACTCTGTCCTTCTGATAACAACAGAGGTACAGACTGGCACTGAGAAACACAGAACAATGCAGTTTAACTGGACTACAGCCAGATCTTATCAGAGTGTCTTGATGACAGCCAGTTTTTATAATGAAACAAAGACTTGTGAGTCAGCAAGACATGTTCCTCCTCAATTACAGACAGTAAATGCCTCTTCTCATGCAGCACTTCGCTGTGTGAAGCATATTTTCTGCAGCATAGTGGGAGTGTTCCAGAGTTTATCTGTGGTAAATATAAATGCGCCTTTAACCTCATGCTTCTCAACTATGCATGAGATGTTTGTTCTACCCTGAAGTTTAAAAGAGCTGGTGTGAAACACTTCCGTTTCTCTGTTCAACCTGAGGCTAAAAGGCTAAAATAAGGCACCCAAACTCTCTGAAACAGAGAAACCTTCAAGGAAAAAGAATTTCAGACATCATTCAGTTCTGTTGTAACAAGAGTCATTTAAAGCTAAAACCTCATCCTGTTCAACATTGTTGGCCTATCCATAACTTCCACCACACATTTCTCAACACACATTCCTCAACTTTTTTTGGCTTGATAAAGAAGGAAATGTTTTGTTTCAGCACATTGGGGAAAAAGTGAAATTTAGAGTTGTTCTGTCCCTGTGTGTCTACCGAAAAGCAAAACAAGGATGTAAAATGATGAAGAAACATGTTTCTCTTTCAAAACAAGGATGCAAAAATGATGAAGAAACACGTTTCTCTATCAAAACAATGATGTAAAAATGATGAAGAAACACGTTTCTCTATCAAAACAAGGATGTAAAAATGAAGAAACTTGTTTTGCCAAAATATATGAGCTTGTGTTTCAGTGGCATTTTGTAAAATGAGACTTTATAGTTTAAAGTGAAAGATCAATTTCTTCATACAATTCTGAAGCACACATACACACAGTTGGTTTATGTACATAAACATATTGCCATGTTTTATCTGTCACAAGGGCTGCAACTGTGCCCCAGAGATATTCCCCTTTGATTCCATAAAAGAGGTATAATTCTTTCACTTTTCCTGACCTCAAATGTTCAAATGAAAGACAACCTTGACCATCTAGCATCTTGTGACTCTTTTATTTGTGACCACAAATCAAATATGGATTATTTTAAGGAGAGTTTTCATAGTCAATCTGCCTCACACCTACCATTAGTCTATTGAAGGCACTATAGCTACAAGTGAACATTTGTTCTAAAGGAATGCAGAGTATGCAGGAGAGTTGGGGGATGGGAGGGGGACAGCAGCCCGGCTGTGTGTGGAGGAGTCCTTTTCATCCCGATTAAAACCATTAACCAAGCTGTCTTCTGCAAGGAAATGCAGACTCAAATAAAAATTCCAGAATTAAGAAAATATCCTGCATTTATTTATTTCATTCTATTGGCCCTGAAAAGTTGTACAATTTCTATTAAATGCTTTCAAGGTTGACAATCAGAGGAATTTAAGCCAAGCTGTGTATAACTTGAGTTAAAAGCAAAAGAAATATTCCAGCAGAAGATAGTTCCACTTTGCTGTTCACAACAACTGCATATTTATCACAGACTAATCCACTGCACCATAATATGATTGTGTTTTTTAAAAGTGGACATTTATGGGAACTGGAAAATGTTTAGGGTTCATTTTGTGACATCAAGTTGAGCACTAGTAGTTAAAGTCCTGCTGTTTTCAGTGTTTTCCTTAAGTTTGTGGAAGATGGGTCCTTCCCCTAAAAAACTTTGTAAATTTTTAGATTTAAAAAAATCGAAATTTACATAATTTTGGACCATTACTATCACCATATCTGTGAACAAAAAGAGAGCTTATATCAAATAAACAACACCCGAAAAAGCTCCAACTTGCTAAAGAAGTCTACTTGGGACCAACTGTAACCATTAGATTTGGGAAACGTCATTTAGTTAAAGGTTTGGTTGTTTAGCTAGGCCTTATAATAGCAAGGAAACCCCTGACTGTCTCCCACTTCCTTTCAAAACAATAATGATGAATTATGCTTGACTACCTGGCATGTAAGCAACTTATTTACAATTTTGGGTTAAATTAAGTCAAGCGATAAGGTTAAGCGATCAAATGCAATTTTGTGTTTGATGCAGAGCGGTGAGAGGTTAAAGTTGGGGATGGGGACAGCAGTCACCTACTTAGTCAAAACTCATGCAGCCTCACATTCCTTACTAGGGTTACATTCTTCGACAGCTTGACTATTGTTGGGCAACAATTCTTGCAAGCGCTGTGACAAAGGGCCCAGTTATGAGAGAAAGTGTAAATCTACACCACGATCTGACCCTGGGGAATCTATAGGTGTGAAGTTGTAGGCGTGAGTGTCGTGGGTCGAGTTGACTCAAGCTTACGGTCACGGATGGAGTTCCCATGTGGGTTTATGACAACCAAACATGCTGTGTGCATATGCCTCCCAGCTAATGACTGGCGGGTGCCCTGAGAGGAAAAATAAACACCTTCCAAGTATTCTCTGCATAAGGAGCTGAATCAAACCTGCCTCTCTGCGATGATAATACGAACCAGCCAGTTCACAACGGGGTGCATGTCTTTCATAAAAAAAAAAAAAAAAAAAGCATTGTGTCAGTTTCACACAGTACTCCAGTGACAGAAATATGAAAAGAATAACACGAGAGCTGGCATGCGCCCCGCTAACCTCCTCCCCACTTCCTCCACGACCTTGTTGCTGCAATTTCCCTCAACCACATGGAGACCTGTTGTTGCTGTCAGGCTGTTTCTCTTTTCAAACAAAAAGCTAACACATGCTGCTAATCACACACCAGTGACACTAAGGGCAGAGAGATAGCAAAGTATAACACTGCCTTAAATCATTTTAGCAATATTTCTTATAAGAAATACAGTTTACATCACACAGTTATGTGAAAAATACTGCTTATTCGGGAAAATTAAATACAAATTCTTAAATTAAACATGATTGTTATTACTAAACATTTGATATTTCTACTTAAATATAATTTAACAAAGAGGAAGCATTGTTTATCCAAGTTAAATTAGATTTTAGATGGATAATACCGCAATACTGTGGTATCATAATAGATATTGCTTTAAACTCACAGGGCAGATGAGATAAATTAAACATTATTCTTGGTCATCTAATGTGCTTTAACAAAAACAGAGACACAGCCTGATTTAAATCAATAGAAAACAGTCGAAAACAGACCATTAACTGTTCCTTTTTCTAGACTGTGTAACCTCCCTGCCTCCTTATACAAAAACAGCCAAGTCATTAATCCATCCAATTATGGATGTCAGCACTTAAACATAATGAACGAGATGTAGAAATACTGCTATAGGCTAAGATTATCAAATCACCATTATGTAGAAATCCATTAGATACCACAGACCAAAAAAAGTTGGTAGTTCTCTATAAAAAGCTTAATGACAAAAACATTTAAGTTATAAATACAGACATAAAGAAATATTTTCTATATGGCTATAAAGACCTACTGTATGTCTTTAAACATGGAGTTTACGTGAACCAGGTCATATAAAACTTCTTGCAAAAGAAAAACATTTAAATGTAAATATGAGTGGCAGGATTTCTCATGATGTACAGTATATGGACTCCAACACTGTCAGCATCTAAATGATGACATATGTCTCGTTTCCATGCTTGCTAGCTTTAAAAGAATTTTGCTGCTTCACTTTGGTTTGTCGCTATTGGCAGACTGAGATCACATTGTGTTTGTAAAGCTAGGAGGATTTAAACTGTGACCATCTTCCACCTTCTGTTACCACTAATGAAAATGACTCAATGTTTACTTCTGACTGGATAGAGAACCATATAATAGTAGGAGCATCTTGCATGAGTTGTCTCCAGACCACTTGTGTCACTGTCTCCGAGAAAAGAAAATCAAAAATAAACCACTAATCCAAACGGCGAATAGCTGAATGACATTATAGGGTCACATGGTATGATTTCATACCCACCTGCTGAATAAGAGCCGTTGTGAACTGGGAGGCAAATATCCCAAATGTTTTTGAGATGGCTCAGAGCAACACTCAGCATGATGCAAGCCAAGGCTCACTCACAGGGGCCTCACTCCTCCAGCCAGAGGAATGGCTAAACAACTCACTCCCACTGCCAGACCTGCAGTTGGACCCCAGTATGTGTGAGGGATAGTTTGTGTGTAGGTATGTGTGTTTTCGCAGAACAGTAGGAGTAGTAGTAGTTGCAAAAGTGGCAGTCTCACATTGTTGATTCCATAAAGGCAAATGCAGTGAAACAACCAGAGTAAAATGGACACCAACAAGCAAAATAAGAGGTCTGCCCACAAAGAAAAGATAGAATATATTGCTATTATACAATAAATATACGAAATATAGAGATCTTGATGTATTAACTGGACAAACCAAGCAATTTCCTAATGTCACGTTGGGCTCTGGGTACTTGAGATCCTATTATTCCCATATTTTTTGACAATTTCTCAAGCAAATGTTTAATTAATAAAAAAAATAAACAGATTAACTGATAAGAAAAATATTTTAGCATACAGTAAGCTACTGTGTTCCTGTAAAGGCTATTAAAAACACTACATGGGTGTTTGTGTGGGTTGAGTGTTTGTGTGTGTCTGCAAACAAGAGCAAAGCCATCAAAACCAAGTGCGAAAAACTGAAAGAAAGTACGTAACCTGTGCCTGCCGTGCTTCTGTGTGTGTAGTGGTGTGTGGGTGTGCGAAGTTATTAACACACAACACTGCAAGTGCTCCGACACGTTAGCAGTGAGGCTGTTATCACACTATAAACTGACACTCCACAGGTGGTTCTGGGTGTCTAATGATGGCTAACTCTTGGCTTTAGTTATTTATCTATAACATTAAAACAGCACACAGAGCCTCCCGGACATTTAATCCTAAACACTTGGGTGATGGCACAGAAGGCGTCAAAGCAGAACAGGGACAGTGTCAGATATACAGTCCCACCTATGAGTCAAAGAAATGTGCTCACTGTTTAAAGAGCTGTAGGTGTGTTTACACGTAAGTAATTGCGATTCCTGTGGACAAATGGCCAAACAAAGACGACATGACACCTCGTCAATACAATCCCAATGTATCTGCAGTGGAATTTGCTGGCAGAGAACTTTAGTTATCTATAGCATAGCATCACTGGTAAACATCAGGTTTTAATGTCTGTACCTCAGTCCAAAGAGCAAGGGTTCCTTTCTAGACAAATAATCTGCAATTACACAATGAGAAATCTTTTACAGAGGAGACAGAGACATGTTCTCTGCAGACAGTAGCCTTTTCAGACTAGAATGCAATGAATGCAGCTAAGTGGAAACATTTTCTTGATCTTATGAAGCTGTGGATGTTGCTCTTTCAATCACCTGGGGGTTTGTCAAAAGTACTTCTGGGATGTCTAAGAAATTACAACTTTCATAGAAGTGGGAGACTGGAAAGCAACAGACACTATCAGAATATGACGCATAGATTGCACTGAACACAACACTGATTGTGTCTGACAAGTATCCGAAGATTGATTTTCTTTCTTCAACTATGTCATTTTACGATCTTCCACTTCACTGACCTCCACAGCTCCTGCACAAACACCTCCGCATTCCAGCTCCCCCTGAACTCACCATTACACTGGAAAGCCTCCTTGAGGTTGAGCAACACGTCAGCGAACCACCGGACATCATTCACCAGCTGCATCACATACTCCGGGTCCACTCCTGGTGCCCCCACCAGGTGAGACGTCAGCCCCATGCTGCTTAGAGGATTGGAGTTCTTGGAGCTTCGACCCATATCCCAAGTCTTGGTGGATCCAGCCGACAGAGATCCTGTGTGGGGCTTGGAATGGTGTCGTGGCAGACCCTGGGTTTGCTTGGTCCCACCGCCACCACTGCTGCTGCTCTTCCGTAGCATCCCAGCAGCCACTCCAGCTGCCACCCTTTACAGGGGGTACAGCAGGCCAGCTAGCCCCTGAATTCACCAAGCTGCCCTGGTCCCTGGATGGCTGAAAGATAGAGAAAGATGGGTGACAATGATGTGTGTGGTCTCCTCTTCAAACCCATTAATCTACTTCAAAGTTGTAACTGAATTATTAAAGACCTGTTACGCATGTACAACAAAACTTAGGATCCAACACGTACACTCTAAAGTCAAATAAACAGTACATCACTTTGTCCTGGAAATACACAACTCAAGGTTAGGGATGTTGAGATATTTTAGTATTTCATTTGATTGTATATTCTGTGACATATCTGAATTTTTATTTTGTGGATATTTCTGGTCCCTAAAACAAATGCAACACATTTAATTTGACATCTTATGCATATCCATGCACACGAATATATCCCAATAACCCTAACTCATTTTGAATAGAGTAATCGCCTCACCATTACTGCAGTTATTCATCTGTCTTTTGAATGATATTTTCATCGAAACTAGATGTTTTTTGATGGTCCTTTTTGTCTCCCATGAAAGTCCTTAAATGTCTTGAAATGTTTAACTTTTAGTGCCACAATTAGATTTACTGTGTATTTCGGACGTTAACGTCTACTTCAATGGCTGTTAACGCTGTTAACGTTCGCTAGCTTGTTTGTAAAATACCGACATCTGCCAACTAACATAAAAGCACTCCCACACATTGATATAAACACTTTTTAAGAGGAAAAACAAAGTACAATCACGGTAAGTGATGAGAAAACGCTAACAACATCGAAAACATCACGGCTTCAACACTTCTTTTTTCCGGGCAGTTTACAATGAGAAGTGATGCTGCTGCTGCTGCCCCGGTTAAAAAGAAGAAGAAAAAAAAACACAGTCGACCCGGGTCATAAACTGCTTTGCTGGCAAAGCCAAAAAACGCTACTTAAACTCACCTGCTCGGCAGTTTACGGACATAATGGCCACGATATCCAAGCAAAACTTTGCTCAATGTAGCCTGGAAAAACCCCAGAGCATTTCCGTTAGAGAAAGAAAACTCCAGCAGAGGCAGAGAGTCGTCTGCTTTGAGTCACTGTACATCGAAACGTAGCCCACAATCAGCAGCTCTCAGGTCAATCGTAATTTACTAGTCGGTTTGTCACATGACGCCGCCGGCGCGATCTGATTGGACAGATCCTCCCAGCGGAACGGAACCTCTGATGCCTTCACGTGCCGGCGGACGTTTAGGTTAACCGTTTGAACTGAAGAAGCTTAACATGAATTTGTCGAGAGAATGTGATTAATTTTTATCGAGCACATGTTAAATTTACTTCGAAGTTGTAATTTTTGTCAACTTATCTTAATGCCTCGCCTGAAAACCTTGTAACCCTTAAGATGCCAGATATGATATTATCATACCATGTAAACAGAAACTGAAATGTTCGATTACCCCTGAATGTCCTGAATTTATATGTTGTTTTTTTTATTGAACGATTGAAAACATACAAAACATACCATAGTAATCAATTATCAACTTAGATGAGGATTAGGTAAAATAAAATAAATAAATATAGGGTGATTTATAGATAATGAATGTACAAAAAACTAAGGATTAAGCTTGTATCTTATTCACTAGGTAGAACAATTCAAAATACGAAGTGGAGCAATCAAGGAACCAAATTAAGGCCCGTAAAACAACAAAAAACGAGAAATATCCACACCTTTTTTTCTTTGAATTTTTTTAGGGATGAGAAGAACAGTCTAACATCATTTATAAATCAGACAAAGGAGGGCTTGGCATTTCTCTATCTACTGCAATGAATATGATATTTACCCATAAGTACAATTATATCAACCATGTCAGAACAGTTCAAATTATCCAAATAAAAAAGAATGTGAGAGGTGTCAAAGGATGGAATGTCGCTGACCTTTAGTGATAACCCTTTGTTTTTTTAATATCTTACCAAAATCTTATGGACACAGCATATATATATATATAATAAGAAAAACATGTTCCCAGGTTTCTTCAGTCTCATTATTGAAGGCACATGGTTCCACTTTAAATTTAAACCGTTTTTTAAGAAACTCAGCCACTGGATAAATCTTATGAATTAATTTAAAATTAGTTTGTTTAACTTTTTGGGAAACAGGCCATTTCATTCAGAATGTTTGAATATTTGAATGAATATTTGGACTGTTGGATGGACTTTTTATACGACACAATAGCACTGGCTTACAGGTAAAAAGCCTACACCAGAAACATTTGTGTGACATACATGCCACACCTTATGTGTGTTGTGAAATGAAGTATTTCTAAATCTTCACGTTTTTTCCCCCCACTTTATTACTTTTTGTTTCAGTGGCGAAATCATTTGAGAAAAAGCTAAGAGCATTGAAAGATATGCTAAGGACTCTTCATTTCTTTCTTTTCCTGCTTTTTATTATAATGATTATAGTAATAGCAGTTATAGTAGTATAACTTTGACACATATAATTGTATAATTTCTGTTTGATTAAACTGGGCAGATGGATTCATGGAGTGCATTTGTTCAGCTCCTGCTCTGCAGTAGGTAAATCAGGATGTTTTGAAGCACAGACATAATTATTTCTAACAATTTCAGACCTCATATCAGCTCCAACGACAAGAAAAACTGAATAAAAAAGATCAAAGCATTTTGAAAGGTTAAGCACATGACTGAAGGAATAGGTGACGATGTAATATGTCATTTGGATAAAAAAAAAAAGAAGCTTAATCACATTTTTAATAGATTTTTGTGAGATTTGTCTGTGTCCATGCTGGGAAAATGAATTCTCAGCCCTCATTATTCTGTCTCATTTACAGTTTTGATCAATGGGTATTGTCCCAGACAAATAAAATAATAAATCAAACCAAACTACTGACACCACTGCTGCCATCTAGTGTACATATGTAACCATAGAACATTTACAGTATGTTACAGACTATGACACAGTATGGTTTGGGGATGTAAATTTGATACAGACCAAAAACAATTTTGTCGTTATTTCTAAAGGCATAATTTAGGATTTAACAAGCTTTTTGTAGTTACAACTGCTGGAAGCTTCATGAAACTACCAAATCTCTTTGTGGATTTATCAAATGAGACCTGTGTTTTGTTTTAAGTTGATGTTGTGTGTCAGATGGGAGCTGAAAAAAAAGCAAAGAATTCCATTTACATGGTTAATCAGTGTTTGTCTTTATTTTAATATACAAAAAGATGGATGTATTCTCATCTACTTTATATTTCTAAGCATTTCAACTCACAGATAAGGTTACCATTCATACTGTTTTAGTGAAACCAACCAACACACACCCACCACACACATACAGGCACACTTTCTTTCTTCACATAAACAGGGAAGGTCACACGATTCAGTCAAGCATCCATTCACACTACGAGAACTGAACAATATGTTGACTGTAAATTAAAAAAAAGGATTTTGCTTTCACAGGATTCACACATGAAAAGGAAGAAACCCTTTACATTTGTCAAGTAAATATATACACGATAATTGATATTTTTTTCCTTTTTTTTTTGAAGATGAGACCGACTCCATGTTAGTGTTACTAACGAGGTACTGCATGAGGTAACTGGTTTTTCTGTTCAGAAGAGCTGGGTGTAAGACAGCATTTGGAGGTAAACGACCGATCACGGCAGATTTTTTCCTTCGTGATCGTCGTTTTTCTGGCACAATACGTGAAAGCACCTGGGTCACGTTCAGCTCACGCACACACTGCATTTTGTCTGTTTCTTCTATCAGGAGGCTTTAACATGTGTCCTCATCAGAACATGATCCAGGTGTGATGAGATGGACTTTTATTGATCCGCAGAGGAAAACTGCTAAGTCACAGCAGAGTTTAATTACATAAACTATGATATTCAAGTGACTATTGCTGTGTAATAAATATTGCTGGACCCTCGGACCACGCACATGCCATTGTTTACATGAATCGTAATGGGGCTGCATTATTAATAAATCAATCATGTGGTTACAGACACATAGATGATTTCCAAAACACTAAAAAACATTGTTCTGTAGTGATTGATGTTTTTTTTTTTTCTCCCCCCAACACGTTCTTTACCAAAAACTGCACAGGAGCAAGCGTTACAGACCACTGTCAAAATCACCATCTTTCCACAGCACTGATCAAAGCACAACAGATGAGCCTGTGTGTTGTCCAACGTGGCTAAACTATCACTGAACAAGTCCGACTATCACATCAGCGGGTTAATATTGAGGTAATACTGTTCAAACGGGCAAACCCAGCAAGTTGCCAATCACAGAAGCCGCCAGCAAACCATCAGGGATTCTTTTTTTTTTTTTTTTTTAAACGTGTTTTTGTGTTTTTGATGATATACACACTAAACTTTCTAATGCAAGTGCTACCTACACAGCTTCTGATCCAGAGCAACTGATACCATTATTATAGAAATCAGTAACAACCACCAATCTGGTAAAATCTGAAAAAAAAAAGTATATATGTATATATATCTATATATACACACACATTTAAAAAATCATCTCAGGGCTTGTTGTCAAAATGACTTTTAAATATGTAGAGGGGGAACTGAGAAATCCCTTTCCGTTTCTGTGAAATGAGAACATTAATGCCCTGATTTTGTATTTTTAAAAATCAGATCAGTGTTCGGCAACTGTGTGTACAGGTCTATTTACAAGAATCTGCCTCTCTTCTTTTAGATTTATACAGCATTAACACCGTGACAACTGGTCAGGCTCTTTAAAAAAAAAAAAAAAAAAAAGAAAGAAAGAAAAAGAAAAATCTCCACAGACAAAGAGGCCCAACCGGCAATAAAATATCTCCACTACTAAAACACAATAAAATACATAACACAACTTGATATACATGTAGAAAAAGCCTGAGGTACTTGTCAGAATATCTGAGGTCAGTCTGGAGGAGTAAGCAGCTGAGGGCTTACTCGGTCAAAAAACACAAAAACAGAATATTAGCCTCACATAATATCATTAGCGTTATATTAACAAAGAATACATGTACATCTACAAATCCTTGAGTATCCTGGAATAGTCACAGCAGCATAACGGACATTCAATGTATGGTATTCATGTTATGGTACAACTATGGCATTGCATTTGAGACAAAGGCAACCATTTGAGCTCTCCTTGCATGATGTACAGTGACTGAGGTATCTGGGGACTGGTGTCCAACTGAGTCTATTGAACAAACACCCATGAAAATTAAAAACAGACATGTTGCTTACTCAAGTATGGCCCTCGCAAGGATAAAACCCCAACTATCTGTCCATGGTTCTTACTTTAAAAACACACTCTCTATACATTTCACATCATTTAGTCTTCGCACACACGCACACATACGCACACACACGCAGACAGTTAAAATCAAGAATGTGTAACATTGCAACTCCAGGCAGCATCCGTCAATGCCCCTGGCACTGGCAAAGGAGTAACTCTGAATTCCTACAATTAAAAAACAAAACAAATCCAGGAATATGTCCATGATAGCTAGCTGGATAGCTTGGCTCTCAACTTAGAGAAAATGTTCCAAAGAAGCCTACTGGATACCTGAGAGGTAGTTCCCCGGGGACAAGACGCTTGTCCCGAATCTTCAAAAAAGTTCAAAAATGTCCAATACAACTGCTCAGCGCTCCCACTTTAGCTCCTCCCCTGCGATAGAACAGGTGTGCTCCGATTTTTTTGATCTTTTTTTTCTTTTTTCTAATCCCATTCAGAGGCATTCACAGGTTTTAAAATAAGGGAGCACACTCGAGTTTAAAAATCGAGACGCTTCGACCCCTGAGGAAGATGAATATATTTTGTCTAACAGTCTCAAAACGGTTCCTCCGAGGTGTGCAGCACGTCGTCCAAGGTTTGGAGCAAAGGTTCATTTCATTTGGCCGCAGACGATCATGACCAAGACAGGAAAAATGACAAAGATAACAACTTATGAGGTAATAAAAATAGACTAACACAAAAGAAAATACATGAGGTAATGACAACATTTAAGATTTGACACATGGGTGTTATCAGATGTGCCCTTCGCATAACTTATTACTACTTCAAAACTACAGCAGATGGATGTGTTAGTAAGATCCGACATTAAAACATTAAAACAGGAAAAAAAAAAAAAAAAAAATACCAGTATTGGGATAAAATAGCAGCTGCATTCACGTTGCTAGTTGTTTTTTTATGCTTTTAAATATTCACGGAGATCCGCTGAGTTTGGATTTGAAAAATAAAAAGTCAGGAGCTCAGGTGAAGGATGGTGTCGCCCCATTCAGGTGCTGGACTCTTTGGGAGGTAGGTCCTCGTTGGTGAGAGACGTCACAATGGAGACAGGGCTGTCTGAGGTAGTGCTGCTGATCGTCCTGGCGATCTGGCCGATGCGCTCCTCGACGCAGCCGGCTGACAATCGCGCCTCTGCGTCGTGGTCCCAGCATTCTTCGATGGTCTCACACATCTGGCTCAGACCCTGTAGCAACGAACAAGAAGATAGTCAGGCTGTGGTTCTATTTTCTTTCCTTAATAGAAGGGCATTTCATTCAATACATAGTTTACAGACTTCTTTTATACCCTCAGCAATCAATATTTTCTTACTTTGTTCATTCTACCATCAGTTCATATAGAATTTGATTGCATGTTTCGATCATTGCGTACATGTACAATCCCTGTAAATAAAAATCCATTTCACAGGCCAGAAATCTCTCACTTTTTCTGTGATCTAAATAGTATCAACATAACTGACGTGTGTTTCAGAACCAATTCAGAGAACTCTGACGTCAGCTGATTGAGCTGCATTCACTGGAAAAAAGGATGCATGACATCCTGGCATTGCTGTTGAAACTGCAGGAGCCATTCTTCCACTGTTACTCACAGGATGTTTGAGCCAGCAGTCCTTGATGGCTGGACGCATCTTCTTGTGCACGACCACATCCTGTAGATCCTCCAGGGTGGGATGCTGGCCTATTTCATCCTCAAACGGCAGCATATACTCGCCAACCGTACCTGAAGAGGGGCAGAAAGGGCACAGAATGGAAATCATTACACAGAGATCATGTCAAGTAAAGAGTGCAGTGTTTGGATTTTGATCATCTGAAACTTTCGCTCTCTTTAAAGACACAACACATTTTAAACTGAATCAGATGGCTTTCCTGGACTAAATGAAACCTAGTTCTTTGTTTATGAGGTCAGCCTGCAGCACAGCGACCTTTCACCTGTGGGTGAAGCAGCATTCCTGCACTGTTAAACTCACCGTCAGCCTCTGTGCAGCGAGACACCAGCTCCCACAGCACCAAGCCCATAGCATACATGTCTATCCTTAGGAAGGAGTCTCGCTGGAAGTTGATGGCTCCCTCCAGCACTTCTGGAGCCATGTAACGCCTCGTACCCACCTGGAATGACAATAGATTGTAAACATGACTATGTGCATGAAGGATGTGTTAACAAGCGCCAAATCTGGAGCCCATCAGGTTTCATATTGCAAGATTTCTACATTGTGTTTCTTATACATTTTGAAACTTTCTACACGCAGGTAATTTACATAAGAATAAGGCAGTTTAAGCAACAACATCAAACGACATCCTACATCTTGCAGCTGGGTAAATTGACTCTACTTCTACAATCTCCAAAGAGGTTTGGTTTGAATTTTTTTTTTTTTTAAATTGCACCACTGTAACACCGTTGTACTCATTTAGAAAAGTTTAAAAACAGATGATCAAAATCGATACAGCAGAACCAGAGATATCACCATTTTCCCCCCACACATTCCTTTCTCTTTTCAAGTCCTGGCGCCTTCATTACCCAAAACGCAACTTAGCCACAGAGAGACATCACTGGAGGCAGTTTACCAGGTAACATGCAGCTTCGTCTGGAGCCACGAAAGGCTTTATACTACTTTTATTAAACATAAGTAGTAGTATTCTCCAAAGCCTGTAAACACACTTTAATGTGTAAAACTGATGGAGTTACCCCTTAAAAACAGTGTTTAAGTGATTCCATACCTGGCCATGAGTATCTCCTGGAGGTTTTCCTGGTTCAAATCGCACAGCAAGCCCAAAGTCTCCAATGACTGCAGTTAAATCATCTCGTAGCATCACATTCTTACTCTTGAAGTCCCTGGAAGATTCATTTGAGGACAAATTCATTACAGAGATGTTTAGTCACACATATTAATCCATGGACTTGAGGCAAAATTACTAAATCAGGCAGTACTAATAAAAGGCTTCATCTAAAATCAAATGCAGTCTGGAATTTGTATTCAGCGTTTTGAGGTTCAGGAACAATTCATGGTTTCTCTACCTGTGTGCAATGGTGGGTTTGGGCCCCTCTCCCTTGTAGCTGGGAATGTCCTCATGGAGGTAGGCCAAGCCGCGGGACATGGTCTCTGCTAAGTGACACAGCTCACTCCAGGTCACAGTGTTACCCTTCAGGTGGTCTGTCAATGAGCCCTGCAGGCACATAAATGATTCAGGAGCAAAGGATTAATAAGTGCGCAAGAATCTCACTCTACCGTCAGTCAGAGTCCTGGGAAATAGCCAACCGCAACCTTGGAATAGATTGTTTTTAGCCGTGTGTTTCACTTCATTTGCCAGCAGAATAATGTGGACCTGACAAATTGCCAGAGTAGTCTAAATTCACACGATATGGCTTAAAACATCATTAAAAAGACTGACAAAAATGGAAACACAGGGAACATGGAACAACAGATGACACATGCACTAATGGCACTGAGACAATAACTGTAACTAAATACGCCTTTACCACTGCCATGATAAGAAGGTGCTACAAGGACAGGCATTAAAGTCATTACACAAATGTAATGCCACATTTGCGCTTATGGTAATTATTGTTTAATCCTGTTAATACCTTTGTAGAGAACACCAATGAACAGGATGTTCTGGTTGCCTCGAAGGCGTTCAATCAAACTGTATTATTTCACCAACACTTGCTGCTATTTTTAATACAAGTAGTATTAGTCGTTATTATGATTTTTACACTCCATGCTTATAGAAATAAGCTATATAAATCTAAACAACACAGCTCTATCCCTTGAAGGTATACAGGGTGCTGCAGACCTGCCATAAGTAATAAAATCTTCTTTAATAAAAGCTGTGATGCTCTTTTGTCGAGGTAAATAAAAGCCTCTGCCAATATTGGAAAATGTCCAGCAGTTCCAGTAAACAAAGAAGCCCTATACCTCTCTATGAATGTGCCGTATATGGGTGTGTATGTGTGGAGACATGCACTCACCCTCTCATGAAACTCGGTGATGAGCCACAGCTCCGTCTCCAGGTTGCTTCCGTGCTTCTCTGCAGCGATGTAACGCAGGAGGTTTTCATGTCGCATCCCTGGAGTCAGGAAGATGTCCCGCTCGTTCTGCCACGACTGCTTATCCTACACACAGCATGCAGCCATATTTAGGTCTGGATGATTTATACATGCACTTATGGAAAATAAATGGGGTCCTTGTTTATGTTACACAAAGCAGTTAGCCCCAGTTAGCGCCTCTCACGTATTAACATTCAAGTCGGCGCTGAAAAACTATATACCCTTTGAACTTCTTTGAAGTTGGTTTAACAACATTACCGCACTATAGAAGGCATTTACAGAACCTTCAAAGACTGTTAACCATCTGAATGAATTAAAAAACACTCATCCGCTGCATGACAAAAAAGATCCTTGGTCTGTTTCACAAGCTGCACCAAATTCAAAAATCTCAGTTGTATTGATATGTATTCATCTTGTATAGTTCTTTGTATGGTTCATCTACTCCAATGTCACATACATTTAATTGTACTCTACATTTTTCTCTTCATCTCTATTTACTTTGTCCTTCGGCTGCTGTAACACCCAGATTTCACTCGTGGGATTAAGAAAGGACCGTCTCATACCTTTCCATTATATTATTTTTTCATACAAAATAGCAATGTGAATATTTTCCACCCGATTCAAAAGGAAGCAATATGTAATTTGTGGCTCCCTGAATTTGAAAATACAGTAGCACTGCAAGGATTAGTCAATAAATCGTTTTTCAAGCAAATATCACAAACATGCGTGTCTTTACATGTCTTTATGTTTTGGACTGTTGATTGGACAAGAGAAGCAATTTGAAGATATCATTTTGGTTTCTGGGAAACTGTGATGAACATTTTTTTTTAGACTAAACGTGAAGCTAATTATCAGATTAATTGCTAATGAAAATAATCGTTAGTTAAAGCCCTACAGAACAATCAGAACTGGCGAAATGGGTTGAAATCTTTTTTTTATTATTATGCAATAGATGAGATATTCGTTCATCCAGATGGTAAGAAGAGTCTCTGAGGTATTCAAAGAGCACAGGACTCAAATGTACACTAATGTTAATGCATGATAGGCACAAACTGGAACAATAAAGCAGCATTCAAGAAAATACAATATTACACAGGTTCCTCGAATTAACACTCCTGACATACCTGAACTGGGAAGACCTTTACTGCGACGTATTCGCTCATCAACTGGGCTTTCCAAACACAACCAAAGCGCCCCCTAGCTTTTATTTCCAGCAGTTGCAGTGGTTTCAGACCCACCAGGGGGGATGGAGGAGCTGGTCCAGGATCCTGAATAACAGACAAGGAAAACCAGTTGAATTTTCTGCTAAATTTGCCTAAAAAGACACTGAAGATGTTCACACTTCGCTTGCCTTTCCTACATATATGCTACTGTATAAAGGAAGAATAATTAGGATGAGCAGCAGTGGCCTGCACGATTGATCAGCGGTACAGAAACTCAAACTTGAATCAATAGGACACCGATCTCTTCTGATCACCACTTTAAACAACAGGAGTATGGCCTCTCTCACCTCGCTCAAGTCTACGTGGCCGTAGGGAGGTTTGCGGTGGCGATACATCCATAATGCCAGGACGAGGGCCAGGGACAGCACGCAGAGAGGCAGCAGGGAGTACACCAGCACATTGAGCAGGGAGGGCACTCTGGGTGGAGGCCGGATTTTCACTGTTAAAAAGGGAAACAGAATAATTAGCCGGCTTTTTGACTTGTAGGTTGCAAGCATTCAAATAATAGGTACTGAATGCTGAAATACCACATGAACAAAGAAATGACCTTAGTGTACTTTTTACATTTATTATAAAATACAAGAATTACAAATGATTAGCATATTAGCTACATTTAAAAGGACAAAAACCACAAAGTCTTTAAAATGCACCATCGATTTGATTATTATGCGAAATACATGATGTTCTTTTTTTACTGCTACATGCAAGGCTAAGCTTCACTCCCACTAATCGGAGGGGAAAAGCAGAGACCTATTTTTTGCCTGTACTATATGTGGGATGCATTTGCCGCTCACCTCGGTTGCCACTGCCAATCATGTCAGGAAGGTGGGTGAATCGTTCATTGCAGTAGTTGCCCTCGCAGCAGCAGAAGAAGACCTGAGGGTTTTCCTCCATGGAGACACACTCTTGCCTGAAAACGGTAGATGACACACCTACGTTATTGTTTCAATAAACAAATGTCGAAACCAGATACGTGTCAAACTCATGATAGTCAACCTAACATAGCGTTTTGTGATCTAGACTCTTGTTTTTCTCCCCTCTGCTTCTGCTGTACATAAGCCCTTGACAGACAAAGAAACATTTGTCCTGATTATTATCAGGACTCTGTCTTCAATCCACGCTTCAATCCTTGGTGCTGGTTACTGGTAATGTCTCCAGTAGGGATGTAACATTCATGCCTAGCTGTCATGGTACAGTGCACGAGGACTACATGTTAACTGATGCACATAATGCATCACAAACATCCAGAAACTAGGCTGTCACAATAACAGAATTTTAATTTAGAAACACAAATAGTTTGAAAAAACAATACTCAATACCTCTTTTGATACAAATGCAAAAGGTGAAAATGTGTTGTTTTTACCGGTAGCGTGAAATAACATGAAACCAATAGGTATCGCGTTATTATTGCCAGGCTCTGGTAAAACATGTGTAGCACAGTCTTTTCTACACATGGTCAGTATAAACCTGTGCCGCTATATGCTACAGTACACACAAACGGCAGATCTTGGAATAATCGTCAATAGTCCCCAGTGACTATCAAATAGGATTTTTTGCTTGATATGCCGATCCCTACTGTACACAATGCCGGTGCAGAATAAGTTTGTATAAACCAAACCAACACATTTCTAATAACGTAAATATCTTTATAGCTTTGGGTTGAAAATATGATTGTGGTTTATTTTGGGTGTTTTGTTTTATGTAAAAGCTTTGGTACTTTCAATACTATCAGATGAATACTCAATAGTGAGTGTGGTTTTAAACCTGTGGCAATCGAAAAAGTATCAAAGGTTACAGGGAACTTTTAGCCGATTACTGTTAGCAACATGTGCCAATTTTAGCACAACGAGCTGACTGCTATCCAAGCCAAGATAGTGCGTGTTGGCGTTGCTCCACCGTTACATATTTTATTAAAATATGGGTGCTTTAAATAAAGCCAAGGTGGAACTCCTTGAAACATTATTTTGCGTTACTCTGTTTTGATTATGATGATTATTTTTGTGATGATTCTTTCGTGTACTCAATTTCATAGAAATTTCATTCAGTTTTATATCCTACTGTGACCTATTGCCTTTTGAGAAAGTGTTCAGTGTTCGTTCAGCGTAATACAGAAATGTGTGAAATGTTCCCTAACAAGAGCATTCGATCTGTCTTTGACACTTGCACTACTGTCAGTTTGGCTCATTCAAGAGTTACTGGCTTGTGACATCCTTGCCATCAGTATTGTAAGGCTGTGTAAGTACTGATAATTTTTTTCTTCTCATTGAGCAGGTAGTTGTATAGCAGGTTCAAAATGCTTTTGAGGCAGCTGCTTTTCAAAAGAAAGGATCCTTTCCATGTGAAAAGGTTATATGAAAGGTTGTTTCATAAATCAGTAGGATCGAGTGAGTGTTCTTTCAAAGATAACGTCCTTAATGTTTGTTTTTGTGGCACAAAAGGGGAGATAGATAACCATAAATGTGAATGAACTGAACCATGACTTCTGAGTACTCTTACACTCCTAGATGCCAGTGTATAAGTCACACAAGGGTTTTGAACACTTTATGAACACGACTGAAGGAGTGCTCTTACATGCATAATCAAGCTTTGTAATATCGTCCTTAAACTTTCTAGAAAAAGATGCCCACCTGCTCATTGCTCTTCATTTTCTGTCATTGATGTGTTTTCACTTGAATAAAACTAATCAGAATTAAACTGAGTTTTTCAGGTCTCACTAAATCCCTTTTATAGTTATAATTACAGCCAACAGCACCTTCAGACTAAAGCCATTTCCCTTGAAACTGTCAAGGAAATTATACCTGCGTCCAAACCTACAATTTGTAAAATTCCAATTTCAGCAAAGCTATCGAATGTCTTTTGGTGGAATGTAGTCCTTGCTGATCAACATTAGTGTTGATATGTCAATTTGTCTCTCATAATAGCAGTCACCGTTATCGGATAATAGAGAGGTTAAAACAAATTACAAAATGTACCCATTTTATTGGTTTCTAACAGTTAATTCTTTATACACACACAAATGGGAGCGTGTCATTCAGGGACAAGTATTATTAACTGTTTTCTCCAACTACCTTCAAGAACCACTATAGCTCTCTGAATCTGAAACCACAGCTCTGAACAGACAGCTGATAAAGGCTACTTTAAAATTCTCCTCATGACTAACTGAGTGGTCCGCTGACACTGTGTCTTTCTGCCATCTTCAGGCTGTGGACACCGAGCTGCGCTCTGCAGTGACTATCTGTGCCTCCTTAGAGGGTCCAATCAAAAGTAAACATGCTCATGAACCCTTTCTTATTGTTCCTCCAGTCGAAGTCAACCCATTTTGCTGACCTTACAGATGATGATGATGATGATGTTAAATCATTTACACTTGATAAACTGTTTTCTGTGTGGATGCAGTAGTATTGCCTCTTAGTTCACATTTGGTTATATATGTGTTGTATAGGACAGCCCAGAATAGACAATAAAAGTCATTTTGCAAGTATTTTGACAGATATTATGATTGTAATATGAATTAGGATTTGTGAGAATGATCGTTTTTGAATTTTCATTTTCACTGAAATGACATTTGTTTAAGTCTGTACCAAACAAACGTGTTTTCTTACATTGGGAGAACAAGATGTGTGGCACAGGGCCTCTCTGCAGCACTACAGTACTTCATTATGTCCATCATGCCGTTGTGTCACACATTTTACCTTTATCAAATAATTGCAGCCTCTGTGATTTAGATATTGCCCATGGCTGTACTGATATTTCTATAATATTATGATTAATCGTGCCGTCCTAATGTTGTCTATGCCATAGTAGAGCTGAAATTATGAATAAATTACTCAATCATCAGAGTGAATCAAGCTATTTTTAACATCAGCTGAGTGAGTTTACAAGCAAACGTGCTTAAAATCTGCTGGTATAAGTTTCTTAAATGTGTTTTCTGCAATCTTTTGATTTACATCGTTATTAACTGAATTTCTTTGAGTTTTGGACCATTAATCAGACAAAACAAGCTATTTCAATATGTTGCCTTGGCCTCTGGGAAATGACACTTGCCATTTTTCCATATTTACAATTTTTTCTGACATTTTATAGATAACTACAAAAATCTTAAGCAGATTCATTGGCAATGAAAATGATCACCTCTGCCAAGGAGGTTATGTTGCACCCGTGTCCGTTTCTTGATTGGTTGGTTTGACTACAGGATTTCACAAAAAGAGCAGACGGGATTTACATGAAACTTGGATGGAGGATGGGCCTAGGCCCAGAATAGACCCCAGTAACATTTGGTGCGGATTCGTATGAAAGAGACAGATCCAGGAATTTGTTCTCACTTTCTTTAACATTGCGAGAATGGAGCATTTTCTCAGGACAAAATGCATGGATCTTGATGAAAACAAAAACAAAAAACAGGTGTATTTAGGTGGTTGGTATGTATGAGTGAGTACAATGATGCAGATCTTCATGAAAATCTATTATTCTTCCGCAACACAATTATGATTGCATCTGCATTGTTTTGTTGTCAAAGATCTGGTGAACGTAAATTACGGTTAAGCAGTTATGGGTTGTTTACCATTTAGAGTGATACTGGGCTTGAGTTTAATATTAGACAGGCTGGATTAAATTAAATAGGACTGTTGGGCCTTGAAGAAGGTATGTGTCCTGCTGAGTGCCATTTCGGTTTGATAATGAAAATATTTGCTATGCAGTCCTATGCCATCCTATTCTTAGCTTCACGTGGAGTGAGTAAGTAGCACTATGTGTATGTACTGTAACTGAAGAGGTCCGCATGTTTGCTTGCTATCTTAGAAGATATGTGTTGAGACTTTAATGGAGAAGTTGGTGATAAAACACTATAAATCTCTTTTTTTTTTTTTTGCAAATGGACCTCAGCTGATCTGGTAATAGAGCCTCCATCTTTTCTCTTCATGCCATGGTTTTTCAAGTGTGGATTTGTTTAGCTCCAACTGATGATTTCCAAATTGTTAAATCTGTTGATCCATCCAACAAAATCAAATTGCTCGTGTTGTCCAAAAACAAAATATTTAAATTTGCAGGGATATTAAAAAGGGAATAACAGTGAATCCTCACATTTTTAGAGGCTGAAACCAGCAAATACTTGTCACCTTTTGCTTGTTTTTTCAATGAATCACTTTGTTTATTTCTGTCCCTGACGCTGCTCCAGGTCCCACAGTTTGATGCAGATATTTATGTTGTACCTGCTGCCAGTCACTTAGGGAACCAAGCAGACACCTAAAATATGAATGTAAATGCGCGTCGGTCGATGACCTCGCTCAGTGATCCGACCTGTCATAGCAGTTGAAGTCGTCCAGCCAGCAGCCTTTCTTCACCAGCTTGATGGTCCCTGAGGAGTTGAGCCAGGAGGCATAACAGTGCAGTCGCTTGTCCTTCTCCCCCTCGCAGCGCTCGAAGCCGCTCTGGTTGGTCCTCTCCGTACGCCAGTTATCATTGTAGTACACACACTCCCGGGTCTCCGCTTCGCCCAGACTGTACCCTGTGATGGACAGAAGGCCTCAGTCAGCTCACATCTTAATGAATTGAAAAGTCAGTGGCGGAAGCACGGACATATGGCGCAGGATCCGCTCTGTGCCACGAAGAAATATCTCCGAGCAGAGCCTCTATCATCACTCTGGCGCACGGCCAAGTTTGGGAGCTCTCTGTAGTAAAAAGGGAGTTCCTCTGGGCTAAGAAAACGTAGCTGAATAGTAGTTCGGCATAATCCCATTCACTAAAAGATCTTTTCAGAGAGTAACAACTAAAAAGGAGGAAAAATGACAGAATTTAATTGGCTTTAGAAAAACAATGGTATGCCCCACTGTGGCGTGGAAACACACCACACACATACACCGGTGTGCTACTTGTACGCTACGTTGTATAGATAAGGACTCTTGTAGCCTGCTGGAGTGTCACACATCTGGACAGACAGATAAGACCTTCTTTAAAGGGGCTTTTACTGTCATTTAACAGGAAATAGTCCCCTCGAAACAAGGGCGAAATGTAACAATAGCTGTCAGTCTCCTACTGTTGCACAATTCCTAATAGAAAAGGGTTTTATTCTTCCCTCTCGTGCGGGTTCGAACGTCGGAAAACACTCGAGGCGACACATGTAAGGCGTGTTTTGATGAACAGCGAGGGAGATAACACGCCGTTCGTGTCATTCACAGTGTGGCCTGGACATTCATGCCTAATCTTTGTTCACAGAAAAAATAGTGCATGTCTCTTTAAATCCCTGCCTATAGGAGGCTGCCCATCCCCCAGTGTTACCCCCACAACCCATTACACACACACACACACACACACACACACACACACACACACACACACAGGCACGCATCCACTTACACATACACTTAGTTGTCCAGCAGCATACAATGGATTTCATTATAGCATATAGGGATGCATGCAATGACCAAACATCATGCTCATTATTAAGGATGGAAGGAAGGAAGGTAGTAAGGACAAAACACACACACATGTACTCTCTCTCTCTCACACACACAAACACACACTCACACACACACACACACACACACACACACACACACAGCAGAGATGCTCAATGCTCCATTGAGCCGAGATGGCATTTCTGATATCTGTGGTCACATGATCCGGGAGGACTTTTACTACAAGATCATTGCCCAACCCCCCTCCCTCTGTCACTTACCGAGGCTTACACCACCACAACATGTATTCTGGAGAAGCACAGCTTACTATACACTCCGAGCCCCTAATCTATAAACCATAAAGGCATTAGCCAACAGCGCTATTTGGGCACACAGGAGGACAGCTGTGGCCCAATGAAAATTTCATCACGGTTCGAGGAAAAGGCTCAAAACACACCGTGATGACGGAGGTGTAAAGTGGATGTGATTGTTTTGGGGTTTTTTAAAAAATACCTGTGAAGTCACAGTAAAGGCTGCCCGGCTAGGGGAGGACACACACAATACAATCTGCCATGTGAGAGCTTCTAAAAACGGAACAAAAACAGGAGCCAAACAAAAGAATAACAAGCCTGCTTGCTCACATTCACGTGGTACAAAAGTCGCAGGCCGTGTAACAGTGACCTCAAGACCCGACTTCACGCAAACAGCTGCTGTCTCTTCGTATCAGAACGCCATTGATTTATGGAAAGCCGTCCAGAGAAAGTGTGTTTCCACAGGCTCTTGTTCGGGGCTGTGACCACAAACAAGAGTGCAGACCTGAGACGTAAGCCTATAAGGTTTCAGGATGTTGATGCAGCTGCTGCCTTCTATTCCTGCCACCGGGACGCAACAGTTTTACATTTGGATTTATTTTTAAAAAGGGGGGGGGGGGTTTCTCGGCGTGGAAGAATGGCTTTAACGTCATTTTTTTACGCACAAAAATACAAGAATTAAAATAAAATAAATAAAAGTCGGAGCTCTTGCTTTGATAGTTGAATTAGATGTGGTAGAGAGAGACATTAGGGTGCGAGAATAAAAAGCCCCTCCAGCTGAACGGCAGTATCCACCGCTAAGCAAAGTTGAAATCAGCCAACAAACTCGTACGCAGACAATTACGCACGAAAAAAACAAAAACGTGTCTGCCTCAGGACGGGGGTTAAGAGGGGGGAGAAGAGAAGAGGGAAAAAAAAAACTGTTGCAAATTCAGAACCAACAATAGCGGCTTACCTGCGCATAAAGTTCCCAGAAGAAGTGAACAAGTCAGCCATGAAAAAGACATGTTCCGCGTTAAATACAGGACACAGGTTTCCCTTCGCTTTCCGTCGCGAACATTCAAACTCAGCTCGTCCAAAACATCAGTCCGGGATCAAGACGACCACAGGCCTCCGGTCCCTCCGCAGCCTAACCACCACCACCACCACAGCGCGTGTCAATAGCCGCGACGCTGCAACAATGTTGCAAGAGACGACAGGAGCGATGAACTGCCCGCCACGCTGCTAGTCCGTCCGTAGGTGCGGCATCTCGCGTCGGAAGTGGACCCAAAAAAAGCGAACGGGAGGCTGCTGAAAAACACCCGAGACGGTCTTTCTTGAGGTTATTCACTTGGATAGTAGCACCGCTGCATCGGGAGGTCGGTCGGGGTTTACATGCATGTTACTGATCTGTGTCCAAAATGGCTTCTAAATGGGGAATGGGCTGCAAACAGGGAAACCCGGATGTGTAAACACAAAGAGGGGAATTCAGGCAGCCAGCGAGTGACCTTAACGCGACACCGCGGATACAAACGCCTGAAATGACTCGCTATCCGCCCCGCTGTCGACGTTTGTAGCGTTATTTTCACCGTGAAACAGCCCCGGCAGAAGGAATGTGAGGTTTGCTGGTGGGAGATGTGTGGGGTTTTTTTTTTTTTTTTTGTATCCACGATTGTGTTTGTCCCGCTTCCAGCTGATACAACACTTGCACTTTCTGTGGTCAGAGTTGGTATTTTATATAGGCTACTTTTCGGTTCTTATATTTAGCCCGGGGTTTAAAATGAGATTTTCAGCTCATGTGTGCTGTTTAAAAAAAAAAATATATTAAAAATCAGAGCTTTTTTAAATGTATTTATTTATTTTTAATAGAAAATAACGTTATTAATGTAATAAGAGCAGATACAGTCAACTGAGGCTGAGGTGAGCTACACACAGTCTGTATTTTAATTTTATTTCTAGTATATTAATACAATTAGCTTGTGCGTAACCCACACATTAAGAATATTAATGTATCAGCTCCTAAAGTATTAAAGTAATACTATATCTTTTAATCAGGGCCAATGTGGCCTAATAAATCTCCCACAGCCCCACAAATATGTTAAATTCAGAGGGTTTTTGTCTATCTGAATGATCTTTTATGCATTAGCGGGAGTGCTAAAAATAGCTGACCTAATTTGGAGTAAGAGGATACAATAAATGCTTTTTAAAATGTATTCCTTCTAATTACTCATCCCACCGCCAGACAGTGTTAAATATAAAGTATATCCCACACAGCAAAACCAAAATAGAGCCGACACAACCGTAGCTCATAATGAATCACTAAGCATTTTTATTATTGTCACAAAACAGGAAGTGTGGGACATTAATCTTCCCCAATTTCCAAACACACTATTCTTTTTATAGTGTTTCTAATGATAAGTGCCAAAAAATATGTGACATTATTGATGTGTATTAAAGGAGCGCTATGTAGCCTTGGCAGTAGAGAGTTTATTGTCATTATAAAATGTACAACGAAATGAAAAGGGCTTTACGTTAAGGCGCACAAGAAACAGGCAACCCAGTAAAAAGAAGAAAATATTGCAGGTGTGCGTGCAAGTATTTTGCACTGTTAGATGAATTATTGCACAAAGTAGGAAATATCTTCATTGACTGATTTTTTTATGCCTAAACAAACTAAATAAACAAACTCTCTTCAATTTCATACTCTTTTACTTTGTTTATATGTGGCGGACCCTGCCACCTTCCTAGCTTCAAACAGTGTTATTTTCCTCTGAGAACAGCTTGTTTATTCGGTCACTGAAAAAATAAACATTTCCGAGTTTGTATCATTACCTCATTAATATTGTAAATATAACAATTCTGAGTTTGAATTTCTTTCCCAACACTGCGCAGTGCTCCTTTAAAAAAGAAGTGTTTGTGTCACAAGAGTGGTCAGTCTGCCTTCTCATCAAGTCTCCCAGCCAACAGACAATGACTTTCAGAAGTATTTCCTTCAGAAGTCATTTTCCTCTGCCTAATTGACAGTGCTTCTCTTTTGTAATCCCCCCCACTTAAGAGGAAATGCTTACCTCCATTAGAGCAAGTAATCAAGGCTTATTTATGACACAAAAAAATAGATGTCTATAATAATAAAATGTCATGTCTGTGTAGCATTTAAGACTAGCTCGTTCAAAACTGAAGTCCATTGTGTGGAATAATAAATCCCATCATCAGAGAAAATCAGCAGTGACATTGTTAAAATGCCATTAAGCCGTGCTCACAGGTCCCTCTTCCCCTTCTCTTCTCTGACATGCAGACTAATGGCATGTTGGTGACACCCAGCCAATTCAAGCAGCAAATGGCCCAGGAATAAGGTTAGACATAGGTAATCGCCCTTAAACTAGTGCCGCCGAGTGTAACTCAAGACAAAGCATTTCCTCATTAGGCTATCCCATATTGACCCTGTAACTCGATAGAGGCCATGAGCGAAACCTTGTAAAGATAGGTGATCTGTTGTCATGACAGTTGGAAGAGAAAGCACATGAGCGCTCATTAAAGGTCCAGGAGCCACGGCCATGGTGTGACATTTCCAGAAGAATGAGAGCATGTGGGGAGATGATGCAGTGGTGCATAAAAAACATGAAACTATGAGGTAATCGTGTTGCAAACGGCGGTGAAATACAACTTATGCCAGTTTGACACTACTTATGCTGCATCAATACATAATGCAAACACGTTATGGATATAAGCTAAACAGAATGTATGTGGACAACATTAATTAATACCCTATATGGAATAAGTGTTTCTGTTCTTTGTGTTACTTTTTATATTCGAGGAAAAATCCCCCAGAATCCAGATATTTTTCATATGTTTGTGTCATTGCTGTTGAAAGTCCACATCGTGATCTCTTTGAAAACCCTGAGGTGAGTGTCACGACTTCACCGTAAAATAGATAAATGACACTAGGTGGTAGCAGAGCTCCCCGGAGCAGGTGCTTCAACCTGTGCAATATCTCTCTTTCACTCTTGATTTATACGCTGTATATGTAGGGAAGACACTCAGTTTCTATTGTTCACTGCTGACAGCCAAACATTCATTTTTACGAGGGAACATGTTTGCCAAAACTGCGTCCTTGTGTCTTAATTTGAATGTTTTATTTTCTTTTTTAACAGGCTGCAAGTTTTTTTTTACTATTAAAACCATTTAATTTCCATGCTGGATAAATAAAATGCTCACATAGCTAACTATTAATCAGTGGCATAATGCAACCTAATGGATCTTTTAGTATGAAGAAGAGGCACTAAATGTATTGGAGTTATGGCATATAATAGAAGGCAATTACCTGAATCATAGCTTGCAGCCATTTCTATAATAAAATGTAACGGTGAAATTAGTTTCACAGTGAGCATAAAGGGAGAAAAAAGGGAAATAAGATTGTGGATATTGTAGGATCACTGCTTTATTTCAGCTGTTGAATAATTCAGTACAAAAATAAAACAACAAGCAAAGTCAAACATTTTCTTCATCTTTTATTATTTTACAGCCCCACAGACTCAGCGGGAGATTATTACTTGACAGTGTGCAGTGTTTTTCCTCACTGGATGATCTCATCCCTGCTGCATTATTGCCTGCGACAGTCGAGGTGGTTTAGAAGTAGTTCGCCACCCTGCGGACTGACTGGATGTTGGGGTTCTCCGCCTGCCACTCCATGTAGGTGCAGTAGTTTCCTCTCTCCACGATGTACATGCGGCCACGGTAGTTAGGCTCCTCGTACAGCACCCAGCTGTTTGGGAAAATAGACCAATAACTTAGAAATAGTGTAAAAAGTAGAGGTTTGGAAGGTTTAGAGGGTAAAGTTTAGTACATATTTCTGACAATA
Organism: Pagrus pagrus; assembly: GCF_965226575.1. NCBI lineage: Eukaryota > Metazoa > Chordata > Actinopteri > Spariformes > Sparidae > Pagrus > Pagrus pagrus. Next base: position 16,373,200 of record NC_140196.1, read on the forward strand.
TTATGTCTGACTTGGCTTATATAGCATCTAAAATATAAAAACAATATTTCTTACTTACCTTTAGTGGTGTTTAGTTATGCAGTTAAAGGCTAAACCCACCAAATTCATGCATTACAAGGTGTTTACAGGTTTTGGGGAGTACTACTGCATATGTGAAAAAAGTAGTATAAAGCCTTTGCAAAGTTGTGTGTTATCTGATAAATTCCCTCCAGTGCTGTCACTCAGTGGCTCATTTGCATTGTGGGTAATGTAGGCTGAAGGTTTTGAAAAGGAGGAGGAATGTGTGTAATAAAAAGGTGATAACTCTGCTGTATTTGTTAATCATTTGTTTTTGAACTGTCCAACTCACACTTTAATGTGTAACATTGGTGGAGTTACCCTTTAAGTTCTTAGGTTCTGAGAACTCTTTATTTCTAATACATTTTTAGGGTATTTTATGTTCTCATAAGTGTTGACAGGAAATCAGGAGTTCAGAAATGACAGGAAATGAGGGGAGAGGAAAACTCGCCCAGGGCATCCTACCTCTGAGATTACACACATTACACACACAGATTACCGCATGAGCGCAATACTCATGAATTTTCTTTGTGACGCTAAAGGTTTTGAAAAAGTACACGTTATAAATGTAACAGCAACAAATTCCCAGTTAATGTTTATAATTCACACACCTTGCTGTTGAGAAACTGGTGATAATGTCTTTAGTGACTTATCCACAGTAACAAGGACACTATTTTCATTTTTCACAGTTTTTTTTTTTACGTGAATTTGGAATTAATTACAAAATAAAGTAAAATTCCTTATTTTGCGACAAGCAACATGGTCATGACATGGCCAAAATTCTATAGATGGATGTCTCTGTCAAGTCCTAACAAAAAACAAACACAAATAAAAACCACTGTTGTGAAAAGACAAATTACACTTTTTTTCTGTGTGGGGAAAATTCTTATAAGAGACATTTGTTGTGTCACCCACCTTTCCTGTCCATAAAGGCTAAAATTCCAAGTAAAAAGTTATCAGAGTCATCCATCAATGAACCTACTAAACTAAACTAAATATTTTGTGCTACAAAGTGCTCTAAGCAGGTTAATTCAAACACTAAATGTCTCTTTGCTGCAGAGATACGTACGCTCCGTCTCCATAAACCCTGAGGGAGTTGACACAGTTCTTGGTCAGGCCTCGAGCCTGCAGGAACGGACAGTCGTCGCACAGCTCCACACACTGGCCGCTGAATTTGTCTGCCTCGAACAGCTCCATCCTGTAGTGCTCTCCATGCTGTTGAGGATAATGACATGTCCTCTCGCTGAATCATAGCAACAACAGCAATTCGCCTTCACCTCACACTGCAAAGGACCAAGGCCTCTTCCTTTATGTGGCGGGGACTGTGAGCAAACACTTACACACAGGCACCTATAGAAATCTAAAGATTAAATGCACATGTGAAGGACGGTATGTGTAGCTCACAGTCTATATGTTAAGTGTGCTAATGTGCTACTTTCTTTCTGTGCCAATGTGATGTGAAAACCTGCAAGTTGCCAATATGCCTCTGTGCTCTAGGATTCAAGTTATTTCAACAGTTCTGACTGGTTTATCTAAAAACAACACATGTACAATGAGGACACACACACACACACACTCACAGAGACAGACACACACACATGCCAGTCTGCCTGCCAGTGTTTTTTAACAACCAAATATTTGTCTCTCCCTGGGGTCTCTCTCTCTCTCACACACACACGAACACACACTCCTACCATCCTGACTGGCCTGCAGGAGCCCATGTGATCGTTATGGGCATTCCAGCGCTGGAATTCGGGGTACTCTCCGTGCTCCAGAATGTACTGTTGGCCCTTGAAGTCAGGATGGTCGAAGCAGATGAAGGCGCCGCTCTCCACACGGACAGAGTTGACCCTGTTCATGAAGCCGCGGTCCTGGAAGTTGTCACAGTCGCTGCAGATCTCAAGCTTCCTCCCAGTGAAACATTTTCCCTCATAGAACACGATCTGTATTTTTTTTTTTTTGTGAACATGAAAAACATTTGTACTCTGTGCTGTAGATATTCAGTCTATCCATCTAAAGTTGGACCAGTCATCTACATTATTTGTGATTTGTTTGTGACACACATGCGTAAGTTTGGGAAGGTTCCAGTGTGGCTCCATCACCCTCGCTTGTTGTGGTACTCACCTTTCCTGAGTACTGAGACATTTTCCACTGTTTGCTGTTTCCAAACTAGTCACACAGTATAAGAGTGGAAAAATTTGGACGTTCAGATATATATGGCCGACAGAGAGCGCGGTGGTATCGCGAGGCCGGGGCAACAAAAGCACAACAATGGGGGATTTAGACATTTTGCCACATGGACAGTTTCCCTTACATGTGCCAGTGCTGATATTGGAGTTTGTCTCTGGGTGGCGAAACAAAAGGGGGAGAGATTTTCTGCTTTGATTGAGCTTTGGAAGTGATGTGGCACTGAGTGGGGGGGCTGCAGAGTAATATTTGGGTTGTGTCCAGATGAGAGGGAAAACAAACAAGGGAGGGAAAGTTAAAGCAGAGGTTAAAGGATATGAATGACCCAGTGCAAAGAAGATATCGGCCTCCTGACTGAGAAAATGTAGAAACAATGAGGTGTGGTCCCACTCAGTTTTCATCCTAGTTTAAGCAGAGTTTAGATGGCAGCAGCATGAGCAGGGCGGCCCAGATCTCACACTCCAAAGCAGATTTTTTCCCTCCAGCTTTTATTTTCAGATCCCTCTCTTGTTGATTCTCTGATCCCAAATCTGGGAGGAGACTCAGTCACACCATCAAAAACCACCAGTTGTAATGTTCGGCATGTGGAGCACGACACAAAACAGATAAAAAAACCCTGTTTTTCATGAACCGTGTGACTTCAGCCCCCTCTCTCTTTCTCAAGCAGAGAAAAAAGTACACAATTTATCACTAGATTTTTAGAGATAAGATAGAACAGGGTTTGGCCATACAAAGCCAGAAGTGGTTGGAAAAATGTGGACCTTGTGAAAGGGTTTCACTCCATTCGATGAACAAGTGGCCTCTTTGTGATACGTGCAGGTTTTAGATTCCTCACATTTATTGAAAGTCATTTGAAGCTGTAGGTGTGTTTTTGAGGCAGCCATTCATGTGTGATAGCTAAATGTTTTTACTTTTCTTTCTATATGAGATGCCAGGTATTTCACTCTCTTCCATTAGCTTCATATCAATAGCTCAAGTCAATTCAGACCTAATACTTTTCACCTCGAGCAAACATACCGTACCTTTAACTAATATCCTCTCGTCCTCTTAAGGCACAAATCCAACTAATAGACGTCTTTCATTCGAGTCTGTGACAAACGCAGACATTCATATTTGCAGAACCCTCATTAATTAAATACAGCAGTGGACAAAGGGCGGGCAGCTCTTGCATAATGCAGGAATCCGATCATTGGGAAACTGTAACCCCTGAACACAGTGTACCCAGGGTGAGCAAGGTGCTAAGTATATAGACTTAACAGAGATACACCGCTTAATGGGACGTTACCATGGCAGGAGAAGGTATGAGCGGGTATAAAAAGAAGGGAAGTCGATGAGTATTTCTCGGACGTTGAAAGAAGCAGAGGAAGACAGACACATCAGCGAGGTATGTAAACATCAAGGTTTTCTTACTTTGTGTATTTAAACTTCACTTCTTAATTAAATATGAAATCCAGATTTGCTTGACATCAAATGTCAATATCACTGTGTTACTGTGGATTTAGCTTTTTCTTTCTTTTTTTTTTTTTTTTTTTACAGTTTTGTCATTTAGACTGTATATTTCAAATCAGTTCTTCACATCTCTAGAAACACACTGTTTAATGGCAGACATGCAATGAAATCTGGAGAACTGAAAATGTTGTACATACTGTATTATCAAATGTGTGCCTTATCATTCACAGGCTGCAGCACTGAACAGAACAATGAAGTTTTTGGTCTTGGCTTTAGCCGTCGCCCTGCTGTTTACAGCTGGTGGGTCTGTCACTGATTCTCCACTGAATAAACACAACCTCTGCTGCTGTGCAACAGGGGCGCCTGCTAACTCTGTATTGTACTCTCAACAGACCTGTCAGGAACTCAAAGGCGGTCTTTTCATTTTGCAAAAGATTTTAGACGGTTATACTGAAGAAATTGAAGCAATTATGTAAAAAGGAATTAATGTACCTCTTTTGTGGCTTCATGCTCAGCTCCAACTTCTATTTACTAAACTCAATCTTATTAATAACTTATTCATATTCATAATTCCAGGATAGATTTCTATAGGAAGAGACACTAAACACAATATGAGCTGATTTTTATCAGATAAGGCAACAGAAAAAGAAACATAATGACCGAAACAGGGCTGTCACGATATCAGATCCCGATTATCACTGCCAAAATAAAATCACAATAACGAAATTCTTGCAACATCTGAAAATAAAATGCAGCCAACAAATCTATCTTCAACTTTGTTTACCCTTAAAACACGAGTGTAGAGAGGTGGAGACAGTCTGCAACCACAACTGTAAAAAAAAAGTGTAAAAACTTTCAACTGCTCAATTACTCTTGAAAAGGCAACTCATAAAGAAATGATGCACAAGGCCACACATCTTCAAGGAAACCAGTTACATCAAAAAGGAAAGTAGAATAATAATTTCAAGTAGTTAAAACCTTTTAGCTCGTACAACTTGAATTTAATAGTCGACTCCACTTGGTAATTCTGAGGTTTCCTGACTTTTTAAAATGTAAAGCCAACTTTTAAGAATACAGTGTATGTGTATTATTAAAAGTTAATATCACAGTTATCATGAAAATTGCGGCGTTGAGACATCCTTAGACTGAAATTTGCTTTTTCTTTCCAGGTAACGCCCTGGAATGCCACCGCTGTGTCCCCAAAAAGGCCGGAGGAACCTGTGAGCTCACCGTAGAGACCTGCAGTCCAGAGAAGGACGGCTGTGCTGCTGCCAGGTTCCTCAGAGCACCACGTGAGTTTCTCAACATGCTCAAACTGATATAGCAGTTAAAACCGGAATATTAACCTAAGTATTAACCTTGAAAAGTCAAAGAGAGATTGACTGAAGAAAAACATTTGCATGTAAAACATGGCTTTAGAATTAGAGGGTGAGGGGCATTACATTCCTGAACACCTCTTGTGGATAAACAGTATCAGGCAAGGTGAAAGCGTGAAAGAGATCTGCATGTCAAATACCTGAATCATGTAAATATGCCAAAACATATTGGCTCAACCACAGTGAGATGGTGAGGAGCATTTTTTTGTCAAAAGCCAACCTTTACCTTTTTTCCCCCTTTACTTTCTTAGATGGCCAGTACCAGAAATGCATGGCTCTGGATTCCTGTGAAATGCTGAAGATGAACGCCTACATTGATATGAAGTGCTGCGGCGACAACATGTGCAACACTTTCGATAATTCAATATAAAAATTGAAGAAAATTACAGCACATTTAAGTATCTCTGAGCGATGCACTACATCCCAATGACTCCTGCCGACTGTGGTTGCTGCAGGCGGCTCCCAGGTGTGAACTCATGTATGAATTTGAATACTTTATCAAACGTTTCCCTTGACAAATAAAAAACGTTGACTGAAATAGAGCAAATGCCTGTTCTCATTCTCTTTGGAGTGTTCTTGTTACTCCTCGACAATCACGTCAATTCAAAAACTATCTGCCTGCTTTCACTCTATAAAGTAGGAATTATTAGATTCATGTCCAGACAAGGGTTAGAGAATCTTATCCGTGCTTTCATTTCCAGCAGGTTGGGTTCTCGTAATGGTCTTTTTTTTCTCGAGTGTCCTCAAAAAGGTGCCCGGGCAACTTTCAATTCATTCAGAATGCTGCTGATACAGTTCATCACCTATCAGGGATGGAGAAAAGCAATTTATCACACCAGTTCTCAGGGTTTTGCATCGACTTCTGACTGCATTTCTCTACATCACCCTGTAACATTCAATTTGTAATGCAATTAAAAACAATTAAAAGAAACTCATATGGCTTAAATCAACATTCTTAAGCAGCTTTCACATAAGTTTCTTTTAAGTGCTTACAAATGCTGTTGGTACAACTTTACAATAAGGTACAAAAAATGTGAGTAGTAAAGACTTGATAATTAATGAGTATAATGTATAAGTATTTAATGAGTCCACATGGTAACTACTCAGTATTATGTCTCATTTTAAGTTAAGGATTTCAAAAAGAGTAATTAATAAGAATTGATGAGTCTACTTGGTTACTACTGAGCATTGTTTCACTTTACTTGAAGGTGCATTAAAAGAGTGATTTATGGTTAAGTAATTAGTAGTTAGTCGTCACTCAGCCGCTGGTTCATACTCATGAAGAAAGTTGCCAGTATGTCGAGACACAGATATTTAGGAACTAATCATTACCTAATGATTCATTAATATTGCATCTCCCAGTCTGTTCTGTAGTAACTCATCATTACCTACTATATAGTTCTCGAATCACAGTTCTTGCTGATTACCTAGTGATTACTCATTAATGATTTATTAGTTTATTATCAATTCATTACTGATTCATTTCTTTTTCATGTACCTTATTGTAAAGTGTTACCATGTCTGATTATCTATCAGTGTGTATGATGCTATTATTGACACGTATACAGTCTAATTTATTTATTAATGCTCATCACCTCACCTCACCTCAATATTAAGTGTTATGTAATCAGCTGTCACCACACTCAGATTCTAATTAGTGCACTGACTGAAGTACATGACAGGTTTTTTTTTACCAGTGAGAACAACAGAGAGAAAATGAAATAACCATAAGTGTTTTAAGTTAGGAAGAAAGTTGTGTGTCCATATAGGATACTGTAACAGTAAAAAGGTCATTAAAATAAGACCATTTTATTTGTAAAAGGTGGAGAGCGACATGTATCTTAAATTGTCAATAATTATGTTGAGCTCTCTCAGGTCATATGTCTGCTTATCCAAAATACAACATGGAAAAGCAACATTTTGATATTTTGCCACACAGTGTTGAAACAAAGCTTCGAAACTACAAGATGTATCATAATCGACCGTGCACTTGGATCCTGCACCCTCCTCAATTTATTCAACCCCTTTAACGTTATATATCTACTGTAGTACATACATTAAGTTGCCCTGCCTCACAGGTGACAAACGTCTCAGTCATCAGTCATCAAGTAATAATCCACACTCAAAGCCGGCCGCTTTACATAACCACTTTTTGCTTTAATGATTACAATCAAAAACATTTGTACAACATTTTCAACATTAGAAAATGGATGCAGATTTTTTTGGCTGACAGTAACCGCTATGAAAACAAACTGAGGAACAGAGAAGTGGGTACTGCGTGGAGATGAAGTAGAAAAAGAGCTGTACGTTGGAGAGACCAAACAGCCGACGATGTATCAGAAGAAACGTCCATGTTTACTTATCCGTTTTCAGAGCGTGTGCACGGCAGACATGACATTTCTCTTATCTCTTGTTATTTAAACAGAGTAGGGCTCATAGCCTAAATGGGAGCTGCATAATGAGAAGCTAAGATGCATCAAGCCACTACTATCTCTGGCCTTCGTTACGGCTGTCGTCACAACCGAGCGCAGGAAAACATTTTTTCTGATACACCCGAATGATGTTCTGTGTTTTGCATCAGTGCCGAGCACAGAGATGGAGGAGAGGTGGATTGTGGGAAATATAAGACACGGGAACCACCACTCATCCTTTTTTTAATCAAACACACAAAGAAAAAAGGAGGATGACAAAAGGGAATAGGAAATACTGATAAATAACAGTGGAATCAGAGCCATAAATAGACAGTATTGGATATTTAGGACCCTGGAGGGGTGGAGTCAGCTGAGGTGGAGGAGAACTGGCAGCTAGCCTTCAAGTAACGGGATATCCCAGTGCAGTGTCCTGTGTGTTGATTGGGTGGCTCTACATCATGGAGCAGGACGTTTTTCCTGGCTGCACGCCGCCGTCCATCTTCTCTGCCTCCAGGATCATCCTCCGGAAAACCTCCACGGCCGTCTGAGAGAGAGAGAGAGAAAGAGACAAACACACACACATAAACACACAGGACGCTGTCACATGTCTCAGTCACACCACTTTGAATTTTCCAGCAGCACACACTTACAGCCAGTGGAGCCTCACTGGCTTTAGGCACAACAGAGGTGGCGTTGTTGTTTGCTAACTCGATTTGAAGCAGATAAACTGACTTCCTGAATATGAAACCTGGCTGTGTTGGGAAATACATCCACCAGAGAATGGAAAGAGGGTTTCGAGAACTGATTTCCGTTGCCCGTATTGTTTATCTTTTTGCTCGCGTTGACTAAGATTTAGCTTCGTTCGTTTAGTCTATAAAATGTCAAAAAAAAAATGTGAAAAAACATAATTTCCCAGAGTACTCTGCCACTGATGACATCAACAGGGTTGATTTTCAGAGCCACAGAAGACGTTACACGACTGTTCACAGGCTCTTCCCTATCATAATTAATGATGATCTGTAAATTCAGAGAATAAAGCTCCCCTTTAAGGTTTCACACCGAGCCCTTTGTCAGACTGATCACACCAAACCTTCATCATCAAATTCACGCCAACTTTTTATTATAGCCTTATAGCAGCTTTATAACAACCAAATCAAACGTAAAGCACCTGCAGCCGAATATGATCTCTGCAGCCTCGGCTCTTTACCTGGTTCTCTTTAGCTGAGGACTCCATGAAGGCAGCGTTCCAGGATTCAGCTAATGCTTTTCCTTCTTCACAACTGATTACTCTAAATTAAAACACACACACACACACACAAACAGGTTAGAATAAAACATAAATATTTCAAAGTAAGGCCGCAGTCTCGACTATTTACTAACCCACATAGTTAAATTCATAAGATATCTGCTCTTATGAACTTCCATCGAGTGAGGCGGATTTGCAAGTATAAGTAAGCAGGCTTGGTACATATGGCTTCCCTGTCTTTTGGGTCATCTGTGAACCAGATATAAACATCTGCTCTATATTTCTGTTTGTGTGTCACATATTGGGTGTGTTAAGAAATGCATTTTTGCCACCAGGAGCCCACAAAATGATAAGAAATGACACAGAAACTAGGAATAAAACAGGCAAATGCTACTGTATGCCTCATGTATATGCAAATGCATGTGACAATGTGTAAGATTTAGCCGTGTTGGGACGTACCGCTCCATATGTAGGTCGTTCTTGTTTCCGACGAGCATAATTGGTACTCTGCATTAGAGGGAAAAGTCAAGAGCACATTGTCATTTATGCACGATGTCTTACATGATGTATTACATAATGTCTTGGAATGCCTCGGACAGCAAAAGAAGAAGAAGAAGTACTTACTGAACTTTTCCCACCATGTCCAATAGTTTTTCATGGATAACTTGTACAACTTCAAAGCTGCAAGAAACGAGGGCAAAGTTCCATCTTCAGCACCCATGAACTGCACACAGCTCGACTCATTATACAGAACTCAATAGATATCTGTTTGCTTTTAAAAGAGGTGGAACTATACCTTTTATTAGATGTGACTGAGTAGACCAGAATGTAACCGTTGATATCTATGGAGTACGTCTGTGGGAAGATGGAGTACTCATCCTGTAGCGACAGAAATAGTAAAGAAATTAGTATGCAAAGCTGTAGGTTTGGACGAGAAACAATCAACAGCAGTAATTAATGACGCAGATTAACTCCAAACTATGAAGGAACATCATCATAACAGCACGTAATTACATAAAAATCAATAACGCGGCTAATGCACTGAGTCATACCTGTCCTGCTGTGTCTACCAGCTGAAGGTGGTACTCTTGTCCATTTATTGTGATCATCTTAGTAAATGCTGCAGTTAAGAGACAAATTAGAAAATGAATCAATAGAAATGACAAGTTAAACAGTTTAAAGGAAAAGTTCACCCAAAAATGTAAAAATTCACCACCGTGCCGATGGAAAGTCAGGGGAAGTTTCTTAGTGCACAAAACATTTCTGGAGCTTTAAAGCAAAACGATGTTGCAGTATTCTCTTAAAAAAATGAATTAGATGGGGATTGTTGCTGTTTTTTAACGTTTTAACGTCCCCATCTTTATCACTTGTTTAGGAGAATGCTGTAATGCTGTTTTGCTGTGAAGCTCCTGAAATGTTTTGTAGACTATGAAACTTCATCTGACTTCCCATCGGCATGAGGGGGAATAGATAACGACTGAATTTTCATTTTCATGAGCTTATCCTTTAATGAATGAAGAGCAATAAATTTCCTTTCAAAATAACACTGACAAAGACAGACAACAGAACACCATAGTACATCTCTACTGTACAGCACTACGCAGCTGACTGTATCTTTATTACTGTGTGGGTCTCGAGACATGCTACAAGACACAACCCAGTTATGGATCCATTTTGGTACCACTGAGTTCATTCAGGACAGAAATGTCAATAAGTGCCTGGAGATGGGTCATATCATCTACAGCAGGACTGAGGGATCGCTCTGCCGGCAGCATCTCGATGATAACGCTGACACTACACTTTATGTTAACCATCCGCAGATTATATATAGATACAGACCACACAACAGAGAAACGCAGGGCAGTATGTGAGCGAACATGTCGGGAAAAAGAGAAACAGCCTGCAGGGAAAGTTTAGACTCAAATCTGTGGAGTGTCTGGGAATATATGTGTGTGTGTTTAGGAGGGTGATGAATTACTGTATGTTCTCCAGCTTCTAGCAAGATTCCCTCCCAAGACTATAACGTCAAAACTTATACTAGCAGGTTCACAAGGGTTAATTCTGACCAAACACAGCACCAGCTGATTTCCCCAAAAGTTCGTCAGAAGAAAGTTTTTTTTTGTCTCTCTGGTTGGAAGTGTGGAAACTGGTGTAATCAGCTGGTGTGGTGTTTGGACACATTGGTTTTGGAGGGAACATTACGCCCCGCTGGGTAACAATTTGCTTTTCTCTTGGGGACATCATGTTAAAGAGTTATCAGGATGCACAATTTAGATGTTCACATGATAAGAACGAATGAAAGAATGGTTTTGTAAAAGAAAATCATGAGGTATTTAGAGGCAAATATACAGCACGGAAAATGTTACGGATAATCCCTGTTATTTTACAAAATTCTATAAAATAAACAAGTAATTAGCAGTTTAATCAACAATAAAGATAATCATTAGTTGCAGCCCTATTGAATATTTTGCATTAATTTTCAATGTTATCGCATCAGTTAACGTGATAACAACTAAAGCATCTCCATTGCAACTGAGTGACTCCACCCACTGAGGAAGGCTGTAAGATGGAGCAGAAAGCTTGGAAAATCCAAGTAAATTGACAGGAATTACAATTATAATATTGATTTCAACCAAACTGACCAATCTCATGTCCTTTTGTGGAGTTTTTCCTCATCAGAACTGAGGCTCTAAGAATGGAGAGTGCCATTTGTTCAGGTTGTAAAAGCCTGCGACAAATGTGTGATTTTGTGCTCTGTAACTAAAACTGATGAGAGTTGACTTTGTGCCTGACAACCAGACATGAGTTTACACATGAATGACATAGCAAAATCACACACACAAGGGAAACACTGAGCAGGGCAGGTAAAGGATAATACAGCCTACACCTCACATATGCGCACAACAAAGAGATGGAATGCACACTCAGGGTTTCCCACAGCAGAGGTGGGCCGCCTTGCCTGGAGACCACCTCTGCTAGGGTCATACAAATTAGAAAATACAACACGAGGGGAGGGAAACGCTGCTATTAGATACAGTGAATAAAGCTATTTGAGGCTGTTATCTATTTAGAGATGTACTTCCACTTAACACTTTCCTGTGGGGAAACCCTGTTTGTGTATGGAAATGTGAGAGACCACAAAATCCTCTACTTACTGTTTTCTATTGTTGGGTCATAGGAGTCCACAAACTGGCCTTCCACAAACTGAATTGTCAAGGAGGACTTTCCTGCAAAATAGAAAGTAAACTGTAAACAGGGACCAGGGGCAGACCGAGGCTGATATTCACATTTTTCAGAATTATTAGTATCGGCTGTTTGAAATTTTGGCGCAAAGATTTTCAGTTTCACAGCAAATTAACATCGGAATTAACACCCCAAATATCAGTTGTCAGTCTCCTTGATTTCTAATAAGCGGTATCGGCCCTGAGAAAGTCATATCGGTCGACCCCTAACAGGGACCCTTTAGATGTTAGGAATAAAGTGTCAAAGTTTACAAGATATTGTAGTTTTAATTCCTTTGTTTCTTCAACCCTGCACTGTGGCTCAGTATATTCAGCACAAAGATGATAAAAATTGAATTAGTGGCCTCTCTGTGAAAAATACTGTATATAAAAAAAAAACCCAACACATTCACTATTATCTACCAACTTAAAATGACCACCTTAGGGCCACAGAACAGCAACACAACGTTTACTATCATCTCATTATGGGGTAGTCAGCCATGAGCGCAATACAAGTACGTGAACATTGGATGCGCTCAGTGCTGGTATGCCGCTGGGCCTCCAGCCGAGCTATCTGTGTGTGCCATCTTGCCATCCTCAACATACTTTCACCGCATACAAATTGCGCTTCTCGGGCTTCACGTACGACGGAGCAAACCGCACAGTTAATGCGTCAAATGCGGGTGGTCCGTCGGGCCTTCGCGCGGAGCATGGGCACCAGGGTGAGGGTCAGCGATCCGAAACGCATCCATCAGACTGGATAGTTAGCGCAAAAATATCTCTACTGGGCCACATAATGAGAGGCCTCACGTGCTGAGAGGCACAAGGCCACGGCTCACCTGGTGGCGCTATGAGATGTAGGATCCTATGTGGTTTAAGTCCACTATAGGAGGCGTAAACCGCTCGGATAGTGGATTTCAAGCGGACCCGAAAGGCCGCTGAAACCCATCCTCAGCATCTCATCCGAGGCCCGTGAGTTAGCCTGACACCCCGACCTCTTTATCTCGTCTGGACTCACCTACGGATCTGTACCCGAGGATGGCGATTTTACGTGATTTCGGCTGCGGCATATCTCGTTCTGGTTATCGCATCTAGTCCTCGGGGTGAACCGCAACCTCCAACCGGAATGGCATCCAAATTCAACGGGTGCAGAGATTCGACATACAGCCTCCAGAAGACAGCAGGAACCCCTCCTCTCTGGTCCGTTTGTGGGGGTTTTACGTCCGCGGGTTGGAAATAAAATGTTTATTTCAGGTCATATAAAGAAAGCATGGAGTATCTATAGATCTACAATAACTGCGTCACTCCCCTTTGCGATGTAATGAATTAGTAATTACTGCCCCGTCCTAATTGGCTGCGCGCGGAGTGCAGGCGGGAGCCGGTGCCCGTTGTAAACCCCCGATTGGACGAGGCGGCTGTTCGTCGAGCGACAGGGCGCGCTCTCTGGAATTTGATTGGCTGCCACGCGCATTACGAAGGGCTGGGTGGTCGGGTGCAATGTCATTCATGTGTGCAGGGTCAGGGAGCAGGGATGCTGGCCTGGATGCTCCAATGAAGACGTCATTTTATTTATTTATTTTTTTACACGGACACAATGTAATAATTTTAGTAATTACCTGGAAAAGTCACAATACAGTAAAGAAAATACATTCAATTATACAATTCTTATAGTGGTTGTAAGGAGGCCAAACTCATTATTTAACATGGACAATATAATAAAAGTGGGCATTAAAACATTGGAGAAGTGTAAGAATGATAAATGATGAGTTTAAACCTACTAAGTATGAAAGACAAAGTTTTTAAGTGTTGGCAGTGGCAGAAGAATTACTCAGCAATGCCACACTGCAAACATGTCGTCACAAGAAAAATTAAAAATTTAATAAAGACAAAAATAAAGTGCAGTTTACGTAGTTTTAATTGCTAATGTTGATGTTGTTCAGGCTAAATAGCTTTGAATTGGCCAGTTTTTACAACAAAAAATGAAAACATAATACAGAGATTTCAAATATTCTGTATCAGAATTTTATCCTGACGGTGTGTGAGGGCCAAGGGACAACACTTAAACCAAGATGCACGAGTTATTGCCATTTAAAAAGAAGAACTGAAAAATTTCCTACAAACTTTTTTATAGGTTAGTCAAACATTTCTGAAGAAGCAGGGCTGTCAACAACCGCCTTTCTCCAAAATCATGGGCTGTGTCTGAAATCAGCTACTCCCAACTATATAGTAGACTATGTAGTGAGTTCGCCATTTTTTAAGTGCCATCCGAATGTCTAGTGGGAATTATTATACCCTATATATTTGTCTCAAAAGTACAAGTTAAAGATCAAAAGTATTACCATCAAAATATACCTTTAAAAAGTACACACTCAAAGTTAGTTAGGGATGCATGCACCCATACTCCAATATCCTAAGTAACCTTGAATAGTGTTTATCATTATATCATCTTATTAGTGGTTGCAGATAACTAAGTGCACACCCATTCATTATACTACATCCTAATTATTGGCAGTGATGGAATGTAACTAAGTACATTAACTCAAGTACAGGTGCAATTTTAAATAGGCTTACTTGTACTTTACTTGAGTATTTCCATTATCTGCCACTTCACACTTCCACTCCCCTAGCAGAGTTTTTGGAGGCAAATATGATCCTAATAATCTGAAAAATCAGATAATTTGCAAGGTGACAAACAGTTGACCCATAGTAGACAGTATGTAAAACCATTTATAATTTACTTTTACTAGTTCTTTTGTTGCTTAATTACATTTATTGCCAGATACTTTAAGACTTTTACTCAAGTTTTATTCGTACTGATGACTTTTATTCTCACCAAACTAATATATTAGCACAATATCTTTACTTTCATTCAAGTATGACATTTCCTTCCTTTTACAACACTGAATGGTGGTGAAGTACTGTACTTAAACACAGTTGTGAGCTAGGCCACTTCACTTGAATATTTCTATTTTCTGACTTACGTATACTCCACTATAATTAAGAGACAAGCACTTTTTTGATTCACTACATTTGTTTGGTTACTTTTCAGAATCAGATAAAGATAATTAACAAATACATTACAATGTCAATAACACTTGTTAATAGCTTGTGAATTCCCCCTGCAGGATCAATAAAGTGTAAACAAATGACACACAGGGGGATGTGTAATTAGTGGTGGAATGTAGCTGAGTAGGCCAAATTTGCTCAAGTATTGTAATTAAATAAAAATTGGAGGTACTTACACTTTAGTTAGTATAGATAGTGTTTCCATTTTCAGATTACGATCATACCCTTCTTGTCCAGTAAAAACCATCTACGTACCAAAATGTTCTGATTTTTATTGAGAATTTTCTGATTACCTGATAACATGCTCCTGTTTATAAAGATAAGGATTGGTTTTAAATGACGTCTGTAAGCAAGGCTGCTTTTCTGAGCTCATGAAAAGTTGGCTTTTTTTAGAGGTATGTTATTCTTACAGGACAGCCACACTACAAACATACAATGACCTTATGGATTATGAGGCTTTGCTGTAGATTAAACTGCCCAACAGTTAAAACTTATCCTTACACAGCAGTAAGATGCAACATAAACATTGATTCAGCAGTAATTTTAATCACAAAACATTGACAGGGACTATTTTACAGCAGAATTTTTGATTGCTAATTGTGATGTTGTTTAGACTAAATATCTTTGAATGGGCCTGTTTTTACGACAAAAAACGAAAACATAAAGAGATTTCAAAGATTCTCTAATAGAATAAAATTGTGAGGGTGTGATGAAGGCCTTAAACCAAGATGCATGAGTTAAAAGCATATAAAAAGAAAAATTGAAACATTTCCTATAAAGTTTTTTATAGGCTAGCAGGGCTGTAATGGGGCAAATCAAGACTTATAACCTCAATATTTCTAAAATCTTGGTTTCAACACTGTGCAGTACAATCACTTAAAACTTTCATTTAGTGTCACACACACCAGTGCCAATCGTAAAAAAAGAAAGAAAAAAGAATTAACAGAATAAAGTAATAGTGAGAGTGTCAAAGGCACGGTAAGGACACTATGATCTTATAGCAGGGTTACGGTATGCAGATCTACTATCCAATATTACTGGAGTTATATAGGATGATTTTACCCTTTCACACCTGAATTATTAAATTGTACAGTATGTATTTTAAAGTTAAGCCAATAACTTTTTTTCAATCGATGTTATTTTGAAGGAGTTGTGTTAATGTCTGCCAAATCAGAAAAAAAAAACGGTTAAATCCTTTTATTCTCAAAAAAACAGACAGGAAAAAACAAATGTTTTCAACTAAATAACAGATGTTCGAAATACTTTTATCCAGATTACGATAATATTTTTCTTGTACATCTTTGTTGGGACCAAAAAGCACATTCTGTTGGGTCTATATTGACACAACATCTGAAGACTATTTAATATTGCTGTTAAATAAAACTGTTCAAGTGTTAATTATATCATGTTTTTCAAAATAAGGGGGATGGAGATAGGCAGAATATACCCTTTGGCGCATAACATCCACTGGAGTGAACAGATGTATATTGAGTCACAGAAAAAAAAAGTGTGCGAGAAAAATGCTAAAAGTGGCTTCCAGTGTAGTGGACACCATGACTGAGAGAGGTCTAAAATGAACAGGGTGGTGTACAGCAGAAGAAAAAAAAAAAAGCTTCTCCACCTTCTTATAGATGTCCAGTAGATGTCCTCATAACACCATTTATACCTCACTCAGGAGCCACTTACAGCACCACAGGCCCATCTGTAAAAATTCAAATAATCATCGTATGTATTCCCATAGAAACATCACCGTCTAATTACATGTTATTTCCATTTATGTTTCTTAAACTGTGCATTACAAACCCCTAAACATAGAAATACCGCCTGTACCAACAACAACCTCGCATATAAATCAGACTGCACACATCCCTTATTATCTGAGCTGATACAGTATTCCATTATGGATGTTAAAACAGCCAGGTCTTAATATAACTGTGGCCTTAAACCAACCCACAGGCATGCAACAATACCATAGGAGCTCAGGCCACAATTAGTGGGTTAAGCTCGTAGGCAGACGCTGGAATTCAAGGCAGGCGCTGCGAAGGTGGTGAGATGATGAGAGTCCTCTTTGCTTTTCAACCCTAATGTTTAGTATGTGTCACTCACTGCTTAGTACTCCAGAAACTCTAATGATGAAGCCTGTGAAACTGAATTTTCAGCTGAATTTTAGAGATCTTAAAGGAACAGCTGTCCCCCCAAATCAAAAATACACAGTTTTCCTCTCAGCTGTAGTGCTATTTCTCAATCTAGATTTCTTTTGGTGTGAGTTGAAGATATCGGCCTTCTCTGGGATATAATGGAACTAGATGGCACTTGTTTTTTACGCACAAAAAACTCAACACCAACGGCTCTTTTCAGAAATCATGACCCGCTTACTCTGTTTTGAGCAAGTAGGAACTAATTTCTTTCCATATCGCCACTCAAAGGAATTGTGCACCCACTTATGGACAAGAGGATAGCTAACTAAGCTAACTAAGCTATCTGACATTACAGCTCAGCCGAGGACACCATTAATGTTTACATCCCTTAAGCCTCTCGCCTGTGAGTAGATGCACGTTACCTTCTGTGCAGTGATGTGGCTGGCGGGTGTCCTTACCAAGAAAATAGTTTGGGGGAGGCAGGAGGGGCATTGCTCCCCATAGATGCTGAAAAATGTCACTAGATTGAGTCAAAAATAGGTCCAATAAAATCATTTCTTGTATCATTAAATATATTTCAAAGTGACCTTAAAAAAAATAAACGATGAATATAAGAAATATATCTGAATTCTTTTCATTTTTGAGCAGTTCAGGGACATGGCTCTGCAACACTAGTGCCGAGTTTCCTCTCTTTTGCAGTCAGCGATTCAGCTAGCTATCATTCTGTCACACAATGAGAAGTGATCTATGAGTGAGTGTGCTTTCAATATCATGTGTGTGGCTAATAAATTGTTTAAAAGGGTAAATGGGAAATTAAAACCTTACAGTATAATATAGCACTGCATAAATGATAATTCACTTTTAACAAACTTTTACTTTATGGATGTGAGTGTGCTTTGATTGTGTGCGCTCACGTGTGAAAGACAAATACCCTTAGTGGTCAGAAACACATTTAATGCTCATTTGCTGGGGTATATGGCAAGCTTGGTACTATTGTTTTCTGTTTCTGTATACATAACCTTATACAGGCTTCTCAGGTCGGTTTGCTGTGGATTGTCTTGAATAAAGGGGTCATGATTTCTGGAAAGAGACATTGCTGTTGAGTTTTTTTAAATTTATATCAGTGGCGCTTTGAGTGCCATCAAATTCCATTATATTCAAGTGAGGCTGACATCTTTTTACCGGGAAACATCTCCAGAACTCTGCAACACCAAAACAATCAACTGGATAAATAGCACCACAGGTGAGAGAAACAAATATGTATATTTAATTTGGGGTGAACTATTCCTTTAAATGCCAGTTTATATTGTCTTGGAGCCAAACTCTTGAAATAATTACCCACTCTCTCAAAAATAGCCCACAGACCCAAGGGTGTGCAGTTTTTCTTGCCCTGTGACCAATGAAATCCCCTGTTTCCCTGTCACGTCCTGGACCATTACTACTTAATCACAGAACTGTCCAACTCGCCGTCAGTAAGACCTGACTGTTTTGCCTCCACACACACTTCTCAGCACTGGAGACAAGAAATCACTGGTGTCAGCAATAGGCGATTTGTTCTGCATGACATTGGGTGTCAAAAAAAAAAAAAAAAAAAAAAAAAAAGCTCAACTGAAATGGCTGAAGGGTGCCTGCAATCACTGGACACACACAAATACACACTCACGGGCATGAACGCTGTCACTGTCTCTGCCTCTCTCTCTCTCTCTCTCTCTCTCTCTCACACACACACACACACACACACACACACACACAGAGGAAATTATGATGACCAAGAATAGGTCACACTGGTAATACAGCCATGTTCCAGCCAGGGATTACAGTGTGCTGACATAGGCCAACAATAAATACCCCCATGCAGGAACAACAGGTGTCTGACAAGATTGTTTCACTTTAATAAAAGGCTTACACAAGCCTCAGAGAAATAATACATTAAGCTCTTTTAGACATGTTGGCCTTTTATTGCTTCATCCCTTGTGATTGGAAAATGTCTTTTTTTTTTCACCTCAACCCCAACAATTAATCTCACAGAATCTCGCATACAACCATGGGAGCGATGTGATTAAGGCGGCGGTGTTGTGCGTGATTGTTAATGTCATGAGATCCATATTCTCGTCACGAACCATGATGCAGGTTAAAAAAATTCACACTCCAGTCCCTAATTTCTTTAGCCATGCGAGCTGGTGGACATGCAGCTGGAGCTTCTGAACCCTGGGTGTGTGGCACCGGCGCCAGCCTCTTTCAACTCACTGTGAAAGCACCCCTGGCTCTGTTAGTATGCCAGCCTGAGCGCCAGTGGAGCGAGTCAGCCACATCCTCCAGCTGGGTCTGTGCCACCAACGGGCACCTGGACCCACAAACCTCATGAAACGGAATGCATATTTAACTCAGAGGAATGCGTTTGTGCGGCACCTTTCAGTCTGTACGTGTGCATGATGCCCAAAGGACACCCGTCGCACCTTTACTTGGCTCATCTTTGAGACTTTTATCTACCTATAGGACACAACGCAGACTTTTAAACTGGCAGATCCACACTTCAGGCTGTGCCTCAGCTGTTGGACCGTGGCCAGAGTCACACAGGCCTGAAAGACAGCCATCGTTATCCAACTCTCACAAGGTGTCATTGTAGGGATCCAATGATTACCATATCAGCACCACATGAAACATTTATGGCTTGCTGGCAGTGATCGCCTGGCAAGCATCCTAATTTCCAGGACAGAGCTTGTCACATTCTATTGTTTCAAGGTCTGGTGACACGAGCAGAACTTCTGATGAAACTGTCACTTTTGGTCAAAATAAAAACTTTCTAATATGAGTTTCTCCAGCTCACCTGACACATCACCAATGCTTGGTTCAAGCAGACAACTCACACACATAATAGTCTCCACACACTTCAACATGTATTCAACGCAGCCTTTGCAAAAGGCCCTCTATTGAAGCTGCCAGTCACCCACTCTTTCCTCTCTTTCACTCTGCTGTCCTGCTGCTGCACTGCTCATTTGCTAATTTGCTAACCCTTACTATTGCCTCTGCCGTTACCACTTATGTAGTGCTTCAGGTGAAGTCTGACAATGAGACTAAATTTCATTTAATTTTCGTGAAAAGATCTGAGATGTGGGAAGAGGTTTAATGGTTTAGGACCAGGCTGCGTCTTCTTGACTTTAGGAAATTGTTCCTAGCTATGCCAGATCTGTAGGCAATGTGTTGTTGTCAGGCTGCTCATGTTTTCCTCTTTTAGCTGCTGCTATATGTAGTAGCCTGTTTACATTGATATAAACTGTTTTTTTATTGAGTAGTGTGGTAACATGTTTGAGTATTATGAACAGTCCCTGCGTCGTCTCTTTGAATGGTTTTGATCCAAGGCTAAGGCTCAATCCCATTTACAATTTTTACCCCTAGTTCTCATTTTCAAGTGCCCCCTAGCCCCTCAGAAAAGAGTTTAAAGAGGTAGGGGTTGAACATGTCCCCCTGTAAAATGAGACAACCCTTCAAGGCCCTCATATGTCATCAGTAGTCATGGCTGGTGTTTATGTAAACAGACGCGACAGGTTTTTACCAATAAGCCCTCTTCAGCTGTGGTGATTTCTGTGGCAATCCCGGTATTATCACAATTATTATTCACCATTTATCTAATGGAGACAGGAAAGCATGGATGCTAACAACTCACACTGTCAATCAATTTATCAAAAAAACAACAAAAAAAAACCACACTTCATTACCTTGTCACTGCTGGTGCCTTATAGCTTTTATAGGCTTTGCATTGAAAACTGGCAAAATGTGGGGCTGTTATACACAAATCTGCAATCACAACATAATGTTAGCAAGCTAGCCATTTAGCCACCAAGACATTATTAGACATCATAGATAGCTATAAAGAAAATGACCATAATACATCGGAAAGCACAGCGGCCTACACCATTATTCCATCAAGAATCAGGACTAACTACTCCTAGGTGTGGATCTGCAAAATGGAGGTGTAGAGCTAATTGGCAGGGGCAAGTTGGGCCTAAATCTGACATTAGCTGACGTTAGCCACTGGGATGTACAGGAAAACGTAAGCACTGTTTAAAAGTAGAATACCCTGTTTACTCTTTTATTCCTTAAACTGAACACACAACTCAGCCAATTTCATGACATATATAAAGCCCATCCATTAGATGTGGTCGAAGGCTCCAAAAAGCTAGTAAGAGGAGCATGAGTCATCCTGAATTATTTTTCTGCAGATTTGATTTGTTTTTGCGATGTCTCTGATTGCATTTATTGTTTTATATTGTTTTTCGGGTTACATGTCCCCAACTCAACTCCCGTTACGTTACAGTATATTTCCTGTGATGGTCTGAAATTTTACTTGATACTTCATTCCCATAGGGGTCTGAGGGGCCTCGTAGGACCAGGTGTCTGGCACCGAGCGCCCACACACAGTAGATGCCTCATGTGTTAGCTGGCGTCACTCTGTATCTAATGCAGCTTTGGAGGAGAAGTTCATTATTGTCCCTCCTGAGTCTCTGCTGATTTTGTCGGCAGTGACGAGGTCCAAATAAATCAATCAACCTCACTGCCACCTCAAAGCACTGATAGTTTATCTCATCATGATCAGTCTGCAACTGCGCTCACTGTACAACTGTTTTTGTTTAGCACTCAGTAGCCCATTCGGCAGTGAGCAGGTGAGACCCAGATAGGCTGCTCGGTGGTACTTCATCACCCGGCTTGTTGTTGTCACAGCCACAATTGGTCTGTACTCCCCATCTGCTGCATCAGCAAAGTCAGGACTGATTTGGTCACTTTGGAGCCCAGTTAGCTTTGCTCACTGCTCTTCCCCATTGATTCCAGCCATCATTACAAATGGTATCTTTATGCGGTGGAGTTAACCCGGATAGTGCTCTCCCCTGGGTGCCTTTATTATCTATTCATCATGTTGTCCCAGTTTATCTCAAGATGAATCTGGCTGCTTCACCGCAGATCTAACTACAGATACCTGGCGTGTGGCCTGGGGAGGGAGATTAGGAGATTACAAGATACTCAGCGGAGGTGCTTCAGTTAGAGTTGATAAGGAAGTGAAAAATATTCGAAGGAGATGTAGAAAGGCGATGAATTTGTGTTTGTGCTCTTTTAGCACCAATTTGTCTTCAAAGTAGGCTTGAATATGTGAAAGCTGCCTTGATGGACGGTCATTTCCATGGTGACAATTTGCACAGCCAGCCGGCGGCAACCTTGGCATGTCCAATCAGGTAAATAAATGAACATTTGAAACATTGAAATGAAATGTTCTTTGCCTCGCGTTCAGCCTCCGAGCACACTCATTGGACACTCCCTCAAATTTCCTCCTCGCTAATTTGCATTGCTGAGTAGCTCCTTTGTGTCACCTGGAGGTTTGGGCAGAGCAGTGTTGCAGCCAATTTCCAGATGGTAATTCAAATGTGTGACATATCCTCAATTTTTGACAAGAATGCTGCGGCCATTTCCACAGACTCCATTAGCTGGGCGGATGCGTCAGCGTGCACAAATGGAAAGTGGAAAGTGTCCAGTGGTGTGAATATTCACAT
Source organism: Pagrus pagrus (assembly GCF_965226575.1). Taxonomy (NCBI): domain Eukaryota; kingdom Metazoa; phylum Chordata; class Actinopteri; order Spariformes; family Sparidae; genus Pagrus; species Pagrus pagrus. The sequence continues at coordinate 16,395,891 of NC_140196.1, forward strand.
CTGCACCTGCTGAATAATAGACGATTATCAGCTCAGGTGGCTCACCATCCACCCCTATTCACATGCTCTCTTTCATTTCACGCAGCTAATTTTGTCTGGAATACTCAATAGGCTTGCAAAATGCATATTTCTTGTCTCTCAGACCTGATCTTGTCTTGTGTTCTGTCTAAAGAGGGAACATATTCTTCAATAAGAGTGCTGGCTTCAGGGAGTAATGTGTCTGCAATATAGACTCTAAAGAGCCTCGGGTCTTGGCAGGTACTCCTTACATTTCAGCAGGACAGAGACACCTACGGCAGATTCTGTGGCAGCAGGGCCATATATCATCTGTCATCGCCAGAAGCCTCCACAGTAATGAACAAGTAATAATGGTATATATCTTGAACTTGAGTCTCTAAAGGTAGCTCATCCAGAGTCATTATTGTGCCACATAACCAGATGAGCTTTCTCAAATGAGATCATTTTTGTCACCCTGAGGACTGGAGGGTGTAACTGTTCTCAGAGTGAATAACTCATCCTCATTTGGTGCTAATGGGACTCCGTATTAAGGTGTTGTGCGAATGCAAGAGGAATAGTAAATCCCATTTTCTTGTAATTTAAATCTCAAGCTGTTTCCACACATCTGTTCCTCTGGTAGAAAGGAAGAGTCATTTGGAGGTGGAAAAAAAAAGCATGCACGGGATAAAAAAGGAGCATTTAATGAAGATTCATGCCTCACTAGATTATGACGAAGTGTGAGGCGGCAGTGTGTTATGGAGAGGTATGTCATGATGACATCTCTCCGTCATAGAAATGAGCATTATTCACCATGTCCATTCTTCCACCTGCCTATCTGTCTCCTGCCCCACCCTCTCCCTCCATCTGTCCATCCATCTCAGCTTGTTCCAGGTATTTCAACGCTACAGTTAACCCATAATGAGGGATATGCATATGATGTCAGCGGTTTTCTGCATATTTGACAGCATGCATTCTGGGATGTGTTTGCACACGAGGGGGGTTGCTCTGGCGGTGTCATTTTTCATGTAAATAGAGGATGGCACGATGTAGCAGTCCTGCTGTTTGTGAAATCAGCTGTGCTACACATATGCACAAGATCAGCAGTACAGACCTCCTAAACTCTGAGGGCTGTGTAAAGACTTTGTCTTGATCCAGTCAGCCAGAAACTCATTTCTACAGGAAGCTACTGTGATATGAAGCTGTTGCAGTAAAAAATGTCCAGATGAGTCGTGCTGCACAAGCAGCTGCCTGAATGGGCACTGCACCCCAACAGCCTCATCTCCGGTGTCCAATTCAGCAAACACATGATTCAACCTGTCATTCATAAGTGCTGATATAGCCGTGCTCTGAGCACAGCCACAAGTCCCCAGAGCTGGCTATCACTGCTAACTGTCATTACTTCTCCCACTGCAGTACTTTGATTACTGGACTGGGAGAAGAATGATGACTAAGGCCACTCTAAGTCCTGGTCAGACTCTGTAAGGCTGTCGAGGAAAATGGATCAAGTCCAAGGTCCCATTTACACCCCTATAATGTTTATATAGCTCGTTCACGGCTTGTGAGTGTGGCCCTCTCCTGCTGCAAAAGTCATGTTAATCACTTCAGCGACACCTCTTGATTGGTGCCATAAAATAAATATGAAGGAAAATATTCATAAAATTCTTTTGTTGTTCATGATTTATAATTGTTGTCTAATGGTCAAAGCGAGGTAACACTTAAGCATTTATAAGCAGCATATAAACATTTAATAAATGGTTTATAACACAGTTATGTAGTTGTAAGCAGACATGAGGTCTTTTTAAGTGTTTACTGATGTAGTTCTCAACAACTTGAACTCCTTATGAGACACATCCATAACTGTATGCTTGTATATACACAGATAATGACTGACAACCCAATACATTCGCCAAGGAGGTCTGTTTGTTGGTTGGTTTGTCAGCAGGATTGCACAAAAACTACTGAAAATATTTCTATGAAACTTTGATGGATTACTTTCTCAGGGAATAAAGGACGGATCTTGATGTAAATCTGACGTATTAAGGTAGCTGGTATCTATGAGTGAGTACAAAAGGGGACTGTTGGGCCTTGGCAGAGGTATGCACTCTACTGAGTGCCACTCTAGTGTTAAATATGTGTTCAGATGTGTTCATAAGTTATAATAGTCAAAAAGTGGTGCACATTTATACTTTTTGTATAGAAACGCTATAATATATATAACTACACCATAATAGACCAATATTCAGATATAAAAATTTGAAGTATGGTTGGCATGCAGCGGTTCAGTGTACATTCTGTACTGTACATTCTGTACATTCGGCATCTATCCCATGTCTGTCTGTCTGTCTGTCCTGGGGATCTCCCATCTGTTGGAGGATAAATGCACAAGAGTGAAATGTACAATATCTTGCTCTGACATGAAGTTAAGTAGAAGCTTAATGTAGCATTACATGGAAATACTCATGTAAAGTAAAAGTAGGGTACCTCAGATGGCATCTCTGTTTAACTCTGCGAGGACCTGTACTCTCTTCCCTGTGACTCAACAGATGCATCATGGGATATCTTCACCACCCTTACAACCCTGAACTGATTAGCAGACACACAACTATTCACACGACTCTGGGGAAATTCTGGAAAATTATAATCTTTGAATCTTTTCTGAATTTAAATTTTTGAAAAGAAAGCGGAACAAAAAGCTTCCAGTAAATGCTATGAAGACACTTAAAGAAGTCCGTAGAGAAAAGGCATTAAGAGCGTTTTACCTCAGTGTGTAAGTTGCTGGGGGGAAAGACAAATTCAAAAATGTAAATGCACCACAGTATATGCTTTTACATAAAGAGAGAGTCTCCCCTCGGGCGCACATGAATGAGAGTTTGAATAGCAGCAGAGTTTTCTCCGAGTATGCTGGAATGTTCCATGTCCTTTTGCACTTGAGATTATACCAACACGTCTGTGCATAAGGTTCAACTAATACCTCTAAGAACTGTTACTTTTTTGAGAGATGATTCAGTGCTTTCACGGCTGCCAGCTTGGTGCCATATTTAAAGTTGAGACAAGAGATCATGCACAAAGGCGCAAGGGGCTGACGCGAGAGAAAACAGTGAGAAAGGATTATTGTCAGCCAGGGATGGTATGCGAAATATCTGAATTGTTTTAAATGTATTACAGTTTCAAGAGATAGCAGCTGTGTCGCAAGGGTGACAGCGTTTGGGAGCAGCGGTGTATTTCTGTGTGTTTAGCTATGAGCTCATGCCAGTGACCTCAACTGATTGAGCTCACACAGCATCCTATCCCTAGTCCTGCCCTCCTGTAGTGGGTGGAGCAGCAGCAGGGTGCTATCTGTGGCCTCGCAAAAGTGACAGGGCCAGCTGGGGTATGAAATCCAGTAAGACAGGCAGTTGGTCTGGGAGACGCAGACCACGAGTCCCCATAGTGCTCAGTTACAGCAGCCTGCAACTCAACTCGGTGAGCAAAAACTCCAGCCAAGGATTCAGTGTGACTGCTGCCAAACATCAGGAGTTCTGCGACAACCCGTAGAACTGATCATGTTCAAGAACCCTCGAGATCAATCAGCAGCCATTATCCCTAACAATCCTCTCAATGTTGGTGATTCAGCTAATGGCACGCTGACATCTTGTTATAGGCGATAGAACCAACAGGATGGGTGGGAAGCAATCTCGCAGTTTGTCCAACAAGCAGTTGGATGAGGTGAGTGTGAGTCAAAGGCGAAAGAGTGCCACGAGAGACGACCAGCCCAGCGTGTCCTCGGCTGCCGAGAGGATCCGCAGACACACCACAGTGCACTTTGGCTACAGCACCCTCAGCCTGGCCATGCGGGGGCTCGATGGTACCCCCACTGAGCTGTGGGAGCTCCGAGAACTGCAGAAGCTAAACTTGTCCATGAACTGCCTGTGCTCTCTTCCCCCTGCCCTTGGCACTCTGGACAATCTGGTGATCCTCAACCTGTGGGGTAACAACCTATCCAGCCTCCCGCCGGAAATCGGCCTCCTGAAAAAGCTGCGTGTGTTGTTCGCTTGTCGTAACCGCCTAAGCGAAGTCCCGGAGGAGCTGGGCTCCTGCGCCTGCCTGGAAGTGCTCAGCCTGGCCAACAACCAGATCACAGGCCTCCCTGGCAGCTTGGCAACCATGCACAATTTGACCAAACTCAACCTCAGCTACAACCGCATTGTTCACATCCCCACCTGTGTTTACAGCATGAAGGGCCTGGTCTTTCTCCACCTGGCTTGCAACCGTCTGGAAACCATTGCGGACCAGATCCAGGACCTGGTGAACTTGAAGATCCTCATCGTGGAGGGAAACAGTATCCACACGCTGCCTAAGACGCTGTGCTTTCTTGAGTCTTTAGAACTCCTCAATGTTGACTTCAATGAACTGCAAAACGTTCCGATGGAAATGTACCTACTGAACAGGCTCGGGAGGTTGGCCTGCCACCCGCTGGATAAAGGACTTCATATTGTTCACAACCCCCTGCTCAAGCCTATCAAGGAGGTGCTGCAAGGAGGACTCAGTGCCCTCTATAACTACCTCAAGCCCTCATGAGAGACTGTGTCCGAGTGTGTGTATGTTGATCTGTTGGTGTGCGTCCAAAAGAGTGAGTCATTTTGAAATGGTGGCACAGATCTGACCCCTGGCACGTGGTAGCCATGCTGTGAATGCTAGCACCGATTACATTAAGATACTGTTACTCAATATTACTATTTATACATCCTGGTTTTTATGTAATGTCAACGTGGGGTTAAAAATAGACAACAAGTAACTGCTGTGTCATGTATAAACAGGACAAGCTCACGCAAAAAATTCACAGGTCTACATTTGGGGGCTGATTACTGGCCAGTTGATCTTGTTTGGCCTGACGCAGTGAGGTAAAGTTCAGCTGCAGATCACGACCCTCGCTGCTGCATTCAGGTCACGGGGATCAGGTGTGTAAAGTCAGTGGAAAGAACAGTGGAGGGGGGCTTAAGATCTGCAAACAACAAAATAAAACAAAACACAACAGGGACTTAGACTCTGATTAAATGTTGTTCCACTCCATCAGATCAGAGCAGGGCTGCTGGGTCGCAGCTCCTCTGAGGTTGTTGGGTGATGTGACACTAATGATTTGAAACACTGGGGGAAAAAAACGTCTGATTGAAAATAGCTTCTAAAAATAGAGTTAATGTGGACTATTGTGGAACAAATGACTCAAGCCAATATACAAACATGTATATGTCATTAAAGCTCAGAAATCTTGTATGAGGACATTTGAGTTTGGATTATTTTGTTACAAATGTGTTGTTATTGTTACTGTAGCATGCCATGAAGAAAAAAACAAGAGGTTACATAATTGATTAAAACATCATAATGTGGACCTTTTAACCGATGCCATGATTCACAATAAATCTAAGAAGCTTAAAATTGTACTTGTTGTTGAAGCAGGTGTATGAAGCCATAGAGGCGCATGTCGTTCAAACAAGGATTTTTTGGTAGATAAAAAGTAAAGATTTTAATGGATGGTCAAGTAACACATAATGTGGCGTAGAAACATTTTTTAGACAGTGTCAAGTCGTACACTGATGTCCTCTAGTGCAGGGCTGCCCAAAGTGGTTTGATTTGGCCCACCAAATCAAAGAAAGGAGATACTTCACAGTTTCCCCCTCATTCACATGCATACTCACACTGATGGCAGCGTGCGATTGTCAGGAGGCCAACTCAAATGACCTTGATGATGAGTTGCGTCTGTTTTTATGAATTTGGGTCTCAGATAATGATCACGATTGTTTCCTCCCGACAGATGTAAATCGATATGGAGCAATTAGATTAATCCTCTCCTCTTCAAACAGAACTTCTTTGCGGTATTTGCTCTCCGGAGAAGGATTAATTCTGTTTTTTCCCCCTGCTACTCCAACAACCAACAAGTGACTTTATCCTGATCTGAACTACAGTACAGCAGCTTTATGATGGTATGAGAATGACTGTGTAAATATATCTGTACGCCCATTTATTATTATCATTATTATATTATAATTATCATTATTATTATTTTACCTTGAGGTTGCTCCTGTAAATTAAACAGATTTTGTCTCGACTTTGCTGCTCAATCAATAATGAGGTTAAGATGTCACTACCTTTAAGAAGGTCACACACATTTTTAACCACTCAGTGAAGACTGAAGGTGCTATAGAAGAGACAGAAAAGTGACCTCTATTGGTATGTAGCTGTTACTACATTAGTCAAAGTGAAGGCTGAGCTATCCACCACTCCCCCCCCCCCACCCGCCAGTGCAATACTCACACACACACACACACACACACACACACACACACACACACACACACACACATGCACACACACACACACCATGCATTCATGATAGATGAGCCCCTCCTGAATAAGTCTTTGTCCTAGATAGTGATCATGGGACATGTTGTCAAATAAAGCACCTATAAAGATATTGCATCAATGTGAGTCAGATGACCTGAATTCGGTGTGTAAGTGTTGTGTGGTTACTACTCTAGTGATAAAACAGTGACTTTGTGTGCTTGTGTCACTTGTTTAACATCAAGTGAACATTATATATAGACGGAAAGATTTCTCACCACTTACTAACACACTAAAACGCTTGTTTTAATTCAAAATCAATGCCGACATATCTTGTTATACTGCTAGAATGAGACACAGCAGTTTTTATTGGATTTTAGTGGAAATTCTATTTTTGAGGAATATTTTAATGAAAAATCACCATTTTTGGCAAATACACCGCCCGATTTTTTCAATAGCTCCCAGGTAATTTGATCCATCGACTCAAAATCAATGGCCGAATGTCTTGTTATAATGCTAGAATGAGACACAGCAGTTTTTATTGGATTTTAGTGGAATTTCTATTTTTGAGGAATATTTTAATGAAAAATCACCATTTTTGGTGAATACACCGCCCGATTTCTTCAATAGCTCGCAGGTCATTTGAGCCATCCATTCGAAATCAATGCCGACATGTCTTGTTATACTGCTAGAATGAGACACAGCAGTTTTTATTGGATTTTAGTGGAATTTGTATTTTTGAGGAATATTTTAATGAAAAATCACCATTTTTGGCGAATACACCACCCGATTTCTTCAGTAGCTCCCAGGTCATTTGAGCCATCGACTCGAAATCAATGCCGACATGTCTTGTTATACTGCTAGAATGAGACACAGCAGTTTTTATTGGACTTTAGAGGAATTTCTATTTTTCATGAATTTTTTAATGAAAAATCACCATTTTTGGCAAATACACCCCACGATTTCTTCAATAGCTCCCAGGTCATTTGAGCCATCGACTCGAAATCAATGCCGACATGTCTTGTTATACTGCTAGAATGAGACACAGCAGTTTTTATTGTATTTCAGTGGAATTTCTATTTTTGAGGAAGATTTGAATGAAAAATCACCATTTTTGGCGAATACACCGCACGATTTTTTCAATAGCTCCCAGGTCATTTGAGCCATCGACTCAAAATCAATGCCAACATGTCTTGTTATACTGCTAGAATGAGACACAGCAGTTTTTTATTGGATTTTAGTGGAATTTGTATTTTTGAGGAATATTTTAATGAAAAATCACCATTTTTGGCGAATACACCGCCCGATTTTTTCAATAGCTCCCAGGTCATTTGAGCCATCGACTCAAAATCAATGCCAACATGTCTTGTTATACTGCTAGAATGAGACACAGCAGTTTTTTATTGGATTTTAGTGGAATTTGTATTTTTGAGGAATATTTTAATGAAAAATCACCATTTTTGGCGAATACACCGCCCGATTTTTTCAATAGGTCCCAGGTCATTTGAGCCATCGACTCAAAATCAATGGTCAAATGTCTTGTTATACTGCTAGAATGACACACAGCAGTTTTTATTGGATTTTAGTGGAATTTCTATTTTTGAGGAATATTTTAATGAAAAATCACCATTTTTGGCGAATACACCGCCCGATTTTTTCAATAGCTCCCAGGTCATTTGAGCCATCGACTCAAAATCAATGGTCAAATGTCTTGTTATACTGCTAGAATGACACACAGCAGTTTTTATTGGATTTTAGTGGAATTTCTATTTTTCATGAATATTTTAATGAAAAATCACCATTTTTGGCGAATACACCGCCCGATTTCTTCAATAGCTCCCAGGTCATTTGAGCCATCGACTCAAAATCAACGGCCAAATGTCTTGTTATACTGCTATAAAGAGACACAGCAGTTTTTATTGGACTTTAGAGGAATTTCTATTTTTCATGAATATTTTAATGAAAAATCACAATTTTTGGTGAATACACCGCCCGATTTCTTCAATAGCTCCCAGGTCATTTGAGCCATCGACTCAAAATCAATGCCGACATGTCTTGTTATACTGCTAGAATGAGACACAGCAGTTTTTATTGGATTTTAGTGGAATTTCTATTTTTGAGGAATATTTTAATGAAAAATCACCATTTTTGGCGAATACACCCCCCGATTTCTTCAATAGCTCCCAGGTCATTTGAGCCATCGACTCGAAATCAATGCCGACATGTCTTGTTATACTGCTAGAATGAGACACAGCAGTTTTTACTGGATTTTAGTGGAATTTCTTTTTTTCTTGAATATTTGAATGAAAAATCACCATTTTTGGTGAATACACCGCCCGATTTTTTCAATAGGTCCCAGGTCATTTGAGCTATCGACTCAAAATCAATGCCGACATGTCGTGTTATACTGGTAGAATGAGACACAGCAGTTTTTATTGTATTTCAGTGGAATTTCTATTTTTGAGGAATATTTTAATAAAAAATCACCATTTTTGGTGAATACACCCCCCGATTTTTTCAATAGCTCCCAGGTCATTTGAGCCATCCACTCGAAATCAATGCCAACATGTCTTGTTATATTGCTAGAATGAGACACAGCAGTTTTTATTGCACTTTAGAGGAATTTCTATTTTTCATGAATTTTTTAATGAAAAATCACGATTTTTGGCAAATACACCGCACAATTTCTTCAATAGCTCCCCGGTCATTTGAGCCATCGACTCGAAATCAATGCCGACATGTCTTGTTATACAGCTAGAATGAGACACAGCAGTTTTTATTGGATTTTAGTGGAATTTCTTTTTTTCTTGAATATTTGAATGAAAAATCACCATTTTTGGTGAATACACCGCCCGATTTCTTCAATAGCTCCCAGGTCATTTGAGCCATCCACTCAAAATCAATGCCGACATGTCTTGTTATACAGCTAGAATGAGACACAGCAGTTTTTATTGGATTTTAGTGGAATTTCTTTTTTTCTTGAATATTTGAATGAAAAATCACCATTTTTGGTGAATACACCGCCCGATTTCTTCAATAGCTCCCAGGTCATTTGAGCCATCGACTCAAAATCAATGCCGACATGTCTTGTTATACAGCTAGAATGAGACACAGCAGTTTTTATTGGATTTTAGTGGAATTTCTTTTTTTCATGAATTTTTTAATGAAAAATCATCATTTTTGGCGAGTACACCTCACAATTTTTTCAATAGCTCCCAGTTCATTTGAGCCATCATCTCGAATTCAATGGCCAAATGTCTTGTTATACTGGTAGAATGAGACACAGCAGTTTTTATTGGATTTTAGAGGAATTTCTATTTTTCATGAATTTTTTAATGAAAAATCTCAATTTTTGGCGAATACACCGCCCGATTTCTTCAATAGCTCCCAGGTCATTTGAGCCATCGACTCAAAATCAACGGCCAAATGTCGTGTTATACTGCTAGAATGAGACACAGCAGTTTTTATTGGATTTTAGTGGAATTTCTATTTTTGAGGAATATTTTAATGAAAAATCACCATTTTTGGTGAATACACCGCCCGATTTTTTCAATAGGTCCCAGGTCATTTGAGCCATCGACTCGAAATCAGTGCCGACATGTCTTGTTATACTGATAGAATGAGACACAGCAGTTTTAATTGGATTTTAGTGGAATTTCAATTTTTGAGGAATATTTTAATAAAAAATCACCATTTTTGGTGAATACGCGGCCCGATTTTTTCAATAGCTCCCAGGTCATTTGAGCCATCGACTCGAAATCAATGCCAACATGTCTTGTTATATTGCTAGAATGAGACACAGCAGTTTTTATTGCACTTTAGAGGAATTTCTATTTTTCATGATTTTTTTAATGAAAAATCTCAATTTTTGGCGAATACACCGCCCGATTTTTTCAATAGCTCCCAGGTCATTTGAGCCATCGACTCAAAATCAACGGCCAAATGTCGTGTTATACTGCTAGAATGAGACACAGCAGTTTTTATTGGATTTTAGTGGAATTTCTATTTTTGAGGAATATTTTAATGAAAAATCACCATTTTTGGTGAATACACCGCCCGATTTTTTCAATAGCTCCCAGGTCATTTGAGCCATCGACTCGAAATCAATGCCAACATGTCTTGTTATATTGCTAGAATGAGACACAGCAGTTTTTATTGCACTTTAGAGGAATTTCTATTTTTCATGAATTTTTTAATGAAAAATCACGATTTTTGGCAAATACACCGCACAATTTCTTCAATAGCTCCCCGGTCATTTGAGCCATCGACTCGAAATCAATGCCGACATGTCTTGTTATACTGCTAGAATGAGACACAGCAGTTTTTACTGGATTTTAGTGGAATTTCTTTTTTTCTTGAATATTTGAATGAAAAATCACCATTTTTGGTGAATACACAGCACGATTTTTTCAATAGCTCCCAGGTCATTTGAGCCATCGACTCAAAATCAACGGCCAAATGTCTTGTTATACTGCTAGAATGAGACACAGCAGTTTTTATTGGATTTTAGTGGAATTTCTATTTTTGAGGAATATTTTAATGAAAAATCACCATTTTTGGTGAATACACCGCCCAATTTTTTCAATAGCTCCCAGGTCATTTGAGCTATCGACTCAAAATCAATGCCGACATGTCTTGTTATACTGGTAGAATGAGACACAGCAGTTTTTATTGGATTTTAGTGGAATTTCTATTTTTCATGAATATTTTAATGAAAAATCACCATTTTTGGCGAATACACCGCCCGATTTTTTCAATAGGTCCCAGGTCATTTGAGCCATCGACTCGAAATCAGTGCCGACATGTCTTGTTATACTGCTAGAATGAGACACAGCAGTTTTAATTGGATTTTAGTGGAATTTCTATTTTTGAGGAATATTTTAAAGAAAAATCACCATTTTTGGCGAATACACCCCCCGATTTCTTCAATAGCTCCCAGGTCATTTGAGCCATTGACTCGAAATCAATGCCGACATGTCTTGTTATACTGCTAGAATGAGACACAGCAGTTTTTATTGGATTTTAGTGGAATTTCTATTTTTGAGGAATATTTTAATGAAAAATCATCATTTTTGGCGAATACACCGCCTGATTTCTTCAATAGCTCCCAGGTCATTTGAGACATCGACTCAAAATCAATGCCGACATGTCTTGTTATACTGGTAGAATGAGACACAGCAGTTTTTATTGGATTTTAGTGGAATTTCTATTTTTCATGAATATTTTAATGAAAAATCACCATTTTTGGTGAATACACGGCCCGATTTTTTCAATAGCTCCCAGGTCATTTGAGCCATCGACTCGAAATCAATGCCAACATGTCTTGTTATACAGCTAGAATGAGACACAGCAGTTTTTATTGGATTTTAGTGGAATTTCTATTTTTCATGAATATTTTAATGAAAAATCACCATTTTTGGTGAATACACGGCCCGATTTTTTCAATAGCTCCCAGGTCATTTGAGCCATCGACTCGAAATCAATGCCAACATGTCTTGTTATATTGCTAGAATGAGACACAGCAGTTTTTATTGCACTTTAGAGGAATTTCTATTTTTCATGAATTTTTTAATGAAAAATCACGATTTTTGGCGAATACACCGCCCGATTTCTTCAATAGCTCCCAGGTCATTTGAGCCATCGACTCAAAATCAATGCCGACATGTCTTGTTATACTGCTAGAATGAGACACAGCAGTTTTTATTGGATTTTAGTGGAATTTCTTTTTTTCTTGAATATTTGAATGAAAAATCACCATTTTTGGTGAATACACCGCCCGATTTCTTCAATAGCTCCCAGGTCATTTGAGCCATCCACTCAAAATCAATGCCGACATGTCTTGTTATACAGCTAGAATGAGACACAGCAGTTTTTATTGGATTTTAGTGGAATTTCTTTTTTTCATGAATTTTTTATTGAAAAATCATCATTTTTGGCGAGTACACCGCCCGATTTTTTCAATAGCTCCCAGGTCATTTGAGCCATCGACTCGAAATCAATGCCAACATGTCTTGTTATATTGCTAGAATGAGACACAGCAGTTTTTATTGCACTTTAGAGGAATTTCTATTTTTCATGAATTTTTTAATGAAAAATCACGATTTTTGGCAAATACACCGCACAATTTCTTCAATAGCTCCCCGGTCATTTGAGCCATCGACTCGAAATCAATGCCGACATGTCTTGTTATACTGCTAGAATGAGACACAGCAGTTTTTACTGGATTTTAGTGGAATTTCTTTTTTTCTTGAATATTTGAATGAAAAATCACCATTTTTGGTGAATACACAGCACGATTTTTTCAATAGCTCCCAGGTCATTTGAGCCATCGACTCAAAATCAAGGCCAAATGTCTTGTTATACTGCTAGAATGAGACACAGCAGTTTTTATTGGATTTTAGTGGAATTTCTATTTTTGAGGAATATTTTAATGAAAAATCACCATTTTTGGCGAATACACCGCCCGATTTTTTCAATAGGTCCCAGGTCATTTGAGCCATCGACTCAAAATCAATGCCGACATGTCTTGTTATACTGGTAGAATGAGACACAGCAGTTTTTATTGGATTTTAGTGGAATTTCTATTTTTCATGAATATTTTAATGAAAAATCACCATTTTTGGTGAATACACCGCCCGATTTTTTCAATAGGTCCCAGGTCATTTGAGCCATCGACTCGAAATCAGTGCCGACATGTCTTGTTATACTGCTAGAATGAGACACAGCAGTTTTAATTGGATTTTAGTGGAATTTCTATTTTTGAGGAATATTTTAATGAAAAATCACCATTTTTGGCGAATACACCCCCCGATTTCTTCAATAGCTCCCAGGTCATTTGAGCCATTGACTCGAAATCAATGCCGACATGTCTTGTTATACTGCTAGAATGAGACACAGCAGTTTTTATTGGATTTTAGTGGAATTTCTATTTTTGAGGAATATTTTAATGAAAAATCATCATTTTTGGCGAATACACCGCCTGATTTCTTCAATAGCTCCCAGGTCATTTGAGACATCGACTCGAAATCAATGCCGACATGTCTTGTTATACTGCTAGAATGAGACACAGCAGTTTTAATTGGATTTTAGTGGAATTTCTTTTTTTCATGAATTTTTTAATGAAAAATCTCAATTTTTGGCGAATACACCGCCCGATTTCTTCAATAGCTCCCAGGTCATTTGAGCCATCGACTCAAAATCAACGGCCAAATGTCGTGTTATACTGCTAGAATGAGACACAGCAGTTTTTATTGGATTTTAGTGGAATTTCTATTTTTGAGGAATATTTTAATGAAAAATCACCATTTTTGGTGAATACACCGCCCAATTTTTTCAATAGGTCCCAGGTCATTTGAGCCATCGACTCGAAATCAGTGCCGACATGTCTTGTTATACTGATAGAATGAGACACAGCAGTTTTAATTGGATTTTAGTGGAATTTCAATTTTTGAGGAATATTTTAATAAAAAATCACCATTTTTGGTGAATACGCGGCCCGATTTTTTCAATAGCTCCCAGGTCATTTGAGCCATCGACTCGAAATCAATGCCAACATGTCTTGTTATATTGCTAGAATGAGACACAGCAGTTTTTATTGCACTTTAGAGGAATTTCTATTTTTCATGATTTTTTTAATGAAAAATCTCAATTTTTGGCGAATACACCGCCCGATTTTTTCAATAGCTCCCAGGTCATTTGAGCCATCGACTCAAAATCAACGGCCAAATGTCGTGTTATACTGCTAGAATGAGACACAGCAGTTTTTATTGGATTTTAGTGGAATTTCTATTTTTGAGGAATATTTTAATGAAAAATCACCATTTTTGGTGAATACACCGCCCGATTTTTTCAATAGGTCCCAGGTCATTTGAGCCATCGACTCGAAATCAGTGCCGACATGTCTTGTTATACTGATAGAATGAGACACAGCAGTTTTAATTGGATTTTAGTGGAATTTCAATTTTTGAGGAATATTTTAATAAAAAATCACCATTTTTGGTGAATACACGGCCCGATTTTTTCAATAGCTCCCAGGTCATTTGAGCCATCGACTCGAAATCAATGCCAACATGTCTTGTTATATTGCTAGAATGAGACACAGCAGTTTTTATTGCACTTTAGAGGAATTTCTATTTTTCATGATTTTTTTAATGAAAAATCTCAATTTTTGGCGAATACACCACCCGATTTTTTCAATAGCTCCCAGGTCATTTGAGCCATCGACTCAAAATCAACGGCCAAATGTCGTGTTATACTGCTAGAATGAGACACAGCAGTTTTTATTGGATTTTAGTGGAATTTCTATTTTTCATGAATTTTTTGGCGAATACACAGCACGATTTTTTCAATAGCTCCCAGGTCATTTGAGCCATCGACTCAAAATCAACGGCCAAATATCGTGTTATACTGCTAAAATGAGACACAGCAGTTTTAATTGGATTTTAGTGGAATTTCTATTTTTGAGGAATATTTTAATGAAAAATCACCATTTTTGGCGAATACACCCCCCGTTTTCTTCAATAGCTCCCAGGTCATTTGAGCCATCGACTCAAAATCAATGCCGACATGTCTTGTTATACTGCTAGAATGAGACACAGCAGTTTTTATTGGATTTTAGTGGAATTTCTATTTTTGAGGAATATTTTAATGAAAAATCATCATTTTTGGCGAATACACCGCCTGATTTCTTCAATAGCTCCCAGGTCATTTGAGACATCGACTCGAAATCAATGCCGACATGTCTTGTTATACTGCTAGAATGAGACACAGCAGTTTTAATTGGATTTTAGTGGAATTTCTTTTTTTCATGAATTTTTTAATGAAAAATCTCAATTTTTGGCGAATACACCGCCCGATTTCTTCAATAGCTCCCAGGTCATTTGAGCCATCGACTCAAAATCAATGCCGACATGTCTTGTTATACTGCTAGAATGAGACACAGCAGTTTTTATTGGATTTTAGTGGAATTTCTATTTTTGAGGAATATTTTAATGAAAAATCATCATTTTTGGCGAATACACCGCCTGATTTCTTCAATAGCTCCCAGGTCATTTGAGACATCGACTCGAAATCAATGCCGACATGTCTTGTTATACTGCTAGAATGAGACACAGCAGTTTTAATTGGATTTTAGTGGAATTTCTTTTTTTCATGAATTTTTTAATGAAAAATCTCAATTTTTGGCGAATACACCGCCCGATTTCTTCAATAGCTCCCAGGTCATTTGAGCCATCGACTCAAAATCAACGGCCAAATGTCGTGTTATACTGCTAGAATGAGACACAGCAGTTTTTATTGGATTTTAGTGGAATTTCTATTTTTGAGGAATATTTTAATGAAAAATCACCATTTTTGGTGAATACACCGCCCGATTTTTTCAATAGGTCCCAGGTCATTTGAGCCATCGACTCGAAATCAGTGCCGACATGTCTTGTTATACTGCTAGAATGAGACACAGCAGTTTTAATTGGATTTTAGTGGAATTTCAATTTTTGAGGAATATTTTAATAAAAAATCACCATTTTTGGTGAATACACGGCCCGATTTTTTCAATAGCTCCCAGGTCATTTGAGCCATCGACTCGAAATCAATGCCGACATGTCTTGTTATACTGGTAGAATGAGACACAGCAGTTTTTATTGGATTTTAGTGGAATTTCTATTTTTCATGAATATTTTAATGAAAAATCACCATTTTTGGTGAATACACGGCCCGATTTTTTCAATAGCTCCCAGGTCATTTGAGCCATCGACTCGAAATCAATGCCAACATGTCTTGTTATATTGCTAGAATGAGACACAGCAGTTTTTATTGCACTTTAGAGGAATTTCTATTTTTCATGAATTTTTTAATGAAAAATCTCAATTTTTGGCGAATACACCACCCGATTTTTTCAATAGCTCCCAGGTCATTTGAGCCATCGACTCAAAATCAACGGCCAAATGTCGTGTTATACTGCTAGAATGAGACACAGCAGTTTTTATTGGATTTTAGTGGAATTTCTATTTTTGAGGAATATTTTAATGAAAAATCACCATTTTTGGTGAATACACCGCCCGATTTTTTCAATAGGTCCCAGGTCATTTGAGCCATCGACTCGAAATCAGTGCCGACATGTCTTGTTATACTGCTAGAATGAGACACAGCAGTTTTAATTGGATTTTAGTGGAATTTCAATTTTTGAGGAATATTTTAATAAAAAATCACCATTTTTGGTGAATACACGGCCCGATTTTTTCAATAGCTCCCAGGTCATTTGAGCCATCGACTCGAAATCAATGCCGACATGTCTTGTTATACTGGTAGAATGAGACACAGCAGTTTTTATTGGATTTTAGTGGAATTTCTATTTTTCATGAATATTTTAATGAAAAATCACCATTTTTGGTGAATACACGGCCCGATTTTTTCAATAGCTCCCAGGTCATTTGAGCCATCCACTCAAAATCAATGCCGACATGTCTTGTTATACAGCTAGAATGAGACACAGCAGTTTTTATTGGATTTTAGTGGAATTTCTTTTTTTCATGAATTTTTTAATGAAAAATCATCATTTTTGGCGAGTACACCGCCCGATTTTTTCAATAGCTCCCAGGTCATTTGAGCCATCGACTCGAAATCAATGCCAACATGTCTTGTTATATTGCTAGAATGAGACACAGCAGTTTTTATTGCACTTTAGAGGAATTTCTATTTTTCATGAATTTTTTAATGAAAAATCACGATTTTTGGCAAATACACCGCACAATTTCTTCAATAGCTCCCCGGTCATTTGAGCCATCGACTCGAAATCAATGCCGACATGTCTTGTTATACTGCTAGAATGAGACACAGCAGTTTTTACTGGATTTTAGTGGAATTTCTTTTTTTCTTGAATATTTGAATGAAAAATCACCATTTTTGGTGAATACACAGCACGATTTTTTCAATAGCTCCCAGGTCATTTGAGCCATCGACTCAAAATCAACGGCCAAATGTCTTGTTATACTGCTAGAATGAGACACAGCAGTTTTTATTGGATTTTAGTGGAATTTCTATTTTTGAGGAATATTTTAATGAAAAATCACCATTTTTGGTGAATACACCGCCCAATTTTTTCAATAGCTCCCAGGTCATTTGAGCTATCGACTCAAAATCAATGCCGACATGTCTTGTTATACTGGTAGAATGAGACACAGCAGTTTTTATTGGATTTTAGTGGAATTTCTATTTTTCATGAATATTTTAATGAAAAATCACCATTTTTGGCGAATACACCGCCCGATTTTTTCAATAGGTCCCAGGTCATTTGAGCCATCGACTCGAAATCAGTGCCGACATGTCTTGTTATACTGCTAGAATGAGACACAGCAGTTTTAATTGGATTTTAGTGGAATTTCTATTTTTGAGGAATATTTTAAAGAAAAATCACCATTTTTGGCGAATACACCCCCCGATTTCTTCAATAGCTCCCAGGTCATTTGAGCCATTGACTCGAAATCAATGCCGACATGTCTTGTTATACTGCTAGAATGAGACACAGCAGTTTTTATTGGATTTTAGTGGAATTTCTATTTTTGAGGAATATTTTAATGAAAAATCATCATTTTTGGCGAATACACCGCCTGATTTGTTCAATAGCTCCCAGGTCATTTGAGCTATCGACTCAAAATCAATGCCGACATGTCTTGTTATACTGGTAGAATGAGACACAGCAGTTTTTATTGGATTTTAGTGGAATTTCTATTTTTCATGAATATTTTAATGAAAAATCACCATTTTTGGTGAATACACGGCCCGATTTTTTCAATAGCTCCCAGGTCATTTGAGCCATCGACTCGAAATCAATGCCAACATGTCTTGTTATATTGCTAGAATGAGACACAGCAGTTTTTATTGCACTTTAGAGGAATTTCTATTTTTCATGAATTTTTTAATGAAAAATCATCATTTTTGGCGAATACACCGCCCGATTTCTTCAATAGCTCCCAGGTCATTTGAGCCATCGACTCAAAATCAATGCCGACATGTCTTGTTATACTGCTAGAATGAGACACAGCAGTTTTTATTGGATTTTAGTGGAATTTCTTTTTTTCTTGAATATTTGAATGAAAAATCACCATTTTTGGTGAATACACCGCCCGATTTCTTCAATAGCTCCCAGGTCATTTGAGCCATCCACTCAAAATCAATGCCGACATGTCTTGTTATACAGCTAGAATGAGACACAGCAGTTTTTACTGGATTTTAGTGGAATTTCTTTTTTTCTTGAATATTTGAATGAAAAATCACCATTTTTGGTGAATACACAGCACGATTTTTTCAATAGCTCCCAGGTCATTTGAGCCATCGACTCAAAATCAAGGCCAAATGTCTTGTTATACTGCTAGAATGAGACACAGCAGTTTTTATTGGATTTTAGTGGAATTTCTATTTTTGAGGAATATTTTAATGAAAAATCACCATTTTTGGCGAATACACCGCCCGATTTTTTCAATAGGTCCCAGGTCATTTGAGCCATCGACTCAAAATCAATGCCGACATGTCTTGTTATACTGGTAGAATGAGACACAGCAGTTTTTATTGGATTTTAGTGGAATTTCTATTTTTCATGAATATTTTAATGAAAAATCACCATTTTTGGTGAATACACCGCCCGATTTTTTCAATAGGTCCCAGGTCATTTGAGCCATCGACTCGAAATCAGTGCCGACATGTCTTGTTATACTGCTAGAATGAGACACAGCAGTTTTAATTGGATTTTAGTGGAATTTCTATTTTTGAGGAATATTTTAATGAAAAATCACCATTTTTGGCGAATACACCCCCCGATTTCTTCAATAGCTCCCAGGTCATTTGAGCCATTGACTCGAAATCAATGCCGACATGTCTTGTTATACTGATAGAATGAGACACAGCAGTTTTTATTGGATTTTAGTGGAATTTCTATTTTTCATGAATATTTTAATGAAAAATCACCATTTTTGGTGAATACACCGCCCGATTTTTTCAATAGGTCCCAGGTCATTTGAGCCATCGACTCGAAATCAGTGCCGACATGTCTTGTTATACTGCTAGAATGAGACACAGCAGTTTTAATTGGATTTTAGTGGAATTTCTATTTTTGAGGAATATTTTAATGAAAAATCACCATTTTTGGCGAATACACCCCCCGATTTCTTCAATAGCTCCCAGGTCATTTGAGCCATTGACTCGAAATCAATGCCGACATGTCTTGTTATACTGCTAGAATGAGACACAGCAGTTTTTATTGGATTTTAGTGGAATTTCTATTTTTGAGGAATATTTTAATGAAAAATCATCATTTTTGGCGAATACACCGCCTGATTTCTTCAATAGCTCCCAGGTCATTTGAGACATCGACTCGAAATCAATGCCGACATGTCTTGTTATACTGCTAGAATGAGACACAGCAGTTTTAATTGGATTTTAGTGGAATTTCTTTTTTTCATGAATTTTTTAATGAAAAATCTCAATTTTTGGCGAATACACCGCCCGATTTCTTCAATAGCTCCCAGGTCATTTGAGCCATCGACTCAAAATCAACGGCCAAATGTCGTGTTATACTGCTAGAATGAGACACAGCAGTTTTTATTGGATTTTAGTGGAATTTCTATTTTTGAGGAATATTTTAATGAAAAATCACCATTTTTGGTGAATACACCGCCCGATTTTTTCAATAGGTCCCAGGTCATTTGAGCCATCGACTCGAAATCAGTGCCGACATGTCTTGTTATACTGATAGAATGAGACACAGCAGTTTTAATTGGATTTTAGTGGAATTTCAATTTTTGAGGAATATTTTAATAAAAAATCACCATTTTTGGTGAATACGCGGCCCGATTTTTTCAATAGCTCCCAGGTCATTTGAGCCATCGACTCGAAATCAATGCCAACATGTCTTGTTATATTGCTAGAATGAGACACAGCAGTTTTTATTGCACTTTAGAGGAATTTCTATTTTTCATGATTTTTTTAATGAAAAATCTCAATTTTTGGCGAATACACCGCCCGATTTTTTCAATAGCTCCCAGGTCATTTGAGCCATCGACTCAAAATCAACGGCCAAATGTCGTGTTATACTGCTAGAATGAGACACAGCAGTTTTTATTGGATTTTAGTGGAATTTCTATTTTTGAGGAATATTTTAATGAAAAATCACCATTTTTGGTGAATACACCGCCCGATTTTTTCAATAGGTCCCAGGTCATTTGAGCCATCGACTCGAAATCAGTGCCGACATGTCTTGTTATACTGATAGAATGAGACACAGCAGTTTTAATTGGATTTTAGTGGAATTTCAATTTTTGAGGAATATTTTAATAAAAAATCACCATTTTTGGTGAATACACGGCCCGATTTTTTCAATAGCTCCCAGGTCATTTGAGCCATCGACTCGAAATCAATGCCAACATGTCTTGTTATATTGCTAGAATGAGACACAGCAGTTTTTATTGCACTTTAGAGGAATTTCTATTTTTCATGATTTTTTTAATGAAAAATCTCAATTTTTGGCGAATACACCGCCCGATTTTTTCAATAGCTCCCAGGTCATTTGAGCCATCGACTCAAAATCAACGGCCAAATGTCGTGTTATACTGCTAGAATGAGACACAGCAGTTTTTATTGGATTTTAGTGGAATTTCTATTTTTCATGAATTTTTTGGCGAATACACAGCACGATTTTTTCAATAGCTCCCAGGTCATTTGAGCCATCGACTCAAAATCAACGGCCAAATGTCGTGTTATACTGCTAAAATGAGACACAGCAGTTTTTATTGGATTTTAGTGGAATTTCGATTTTTGAGGAAGATTTTAATGAAAAATCACCATTTTTGGTGAATACACCGCCCGATTTTTTCAATAGCTCCCAGGTCATTTGAGCTATCGACTCAAAATCAATGCCGACATGTCTTATTATACTGGTAGAATGAGACACAGCAGTTTTTATTGGATTTTAGTGGAATTTCTATTTTTCATGAATATTTTAATGAAAAATCACCATTTTTGGTGAATACACCGCCCGATTTTTTCAATAGCTCCCAGGTCATTTGAGCTATCGACTCAAAATCAATGCCAACATGTCTTGTTATATTGCTAGAATGAGACACAGCAGTTTTTATTGGACTTCAGTGGAATTTCTATTTTTGAGGCATATTTTAATGAAAAATCACCATTTTTGGCGAATACACCGCCTGATTTCTTCAATAGCTCCCAGGTCATTTGAGACATCGACTCGAAATCAATGCCGACATGTCTTGTTATACTGCTAGAATGAGACACAGCAGTTTTAATTGGATTTTAGTGGAATTTCTTTTTTTCATGAATTTTTTAATGAAAAATCTCAATTTTTGGCGAATACACCGCCCGATTTCTTCAATAGCTCCCAGGTCATTTGAGCCATCGACTCAAAATCAATGGCCAAATGTCTTGTTATACTGGTAGAATGAGACACAGCAGTTTTTATTGTATTTCAGTGGAATTTCTATTTTTGAGGAATATTTTCATGAAAAATCACCATTTTTGGTGAATACACCGCCCGATTTTTTCAATAGCTCCCAGGTCATTTGAGCCATCGACTCGAAATCAATGCCGACATGTCTTGTTATACTGCTAGAATGAGACACAGCAGTTTTTATTGGATTTTAGTGGAATTTCTGTTTTCTCATCAATATTTTAAGTAAGAACACACTTTAACCATCATGATAATTAATTTAAATTATCCTTTTTAGTCTGGCAATCAACCTCATTGTAATGAACGGCACTCACTCACTAGTGGTCAGCTGTACACCCGAGATCACCCATGACGGCCCCTAGCAAGCTTTGTAGGATTTGCTGATCCTATTTAATTGCTGCGTGCTCTGATAACTTTGCTTTATAATGAGACACTGTGCAAGATGCAACAACTGGGTGAGCACAGATTGGCACCCGTGTTCTTCATTCAAAGGTATTTTGCATTCATAAGCCGAAGCTTAGAAAACAGTTTAGCATCGCTAGCAGCCAGTGACTTCCCATAATGAAGGACAGCTAATCAATCTCATATTGAGCTTTTGACAATCAAGGCATGGGATAATCACAATGGAATTAAATGGCAAAATCACTGTTGTCTGGCAGCCGCATGAGGAGAGGCTTAATAAGTCTTCCTTTGGAGTGCAGTTTAAGTTCTGTGATTTATTCAGTCTCACTGAGACTGCTCACATAGGGTGAGGTGATTGGCATTTATTGACAAACAGCATTATACCACCACTTACGTCAATTACTACAAACTGTTATTTAGCTCATCGTTCTATGTTTAACTGATTCCCGCAGAGAGAAATATGCAGGGGAATAGATTTGCTGAAGGCCAACAGGTTCTTCCCTGGCTGGTGGCAGCTCTCCATGATGAAATGTCAATATCACCAATTCAAAAGCTCAGGATGTTGTTGTTCAGAAAATCAGCAACGGTGAGTCACTGAAACAGCAGGCCATGTCATAACCTTTGAGGCCTAAATATGGAATCTTTTGATCGTGGCCTGGCATCAATTTTGGAGCCACTTCCTTCCATCCAATCAGTGTGATGTCACAGCTTTCCTGTGTCCTGCTTTGAGATTGCGATGAAAGAAGGCTTGTGAAAGGTTACTATGTAAAAAAAAAAAAAAGTGGCAGGCTGGGTTGATATAGTAGCTAAAAATAATGGATATTTATTTCATTCATTTATTTATGGATATTGTCTAAATAGCTAAAAGTTATGTATAAAAGGTTAAAATAGGCCTAATTAGCCAAACGTAAAGGGTAAATAACTGTTAGTTAGCTAAAAGTAATGGATAATGGTTGAAGTTAGTAAAGAGTATGCCTTGGGGTAAATGGCTGAAATAGATAATTAAAATGAATGGATAAATGGCCTAAATTGTAAACTAAATGCAATAAATAAAATGTTAAAATAGTCTCTTAAAGTGGTGGATAAGTGGTTGATAGTTAGCTAAAGGGAGTGGATTATGGTTGAAATAGATAGCTAATGGTTGGATGAATGGTTTATCGTTAGAAAATAGCTCAGTGGATCAACAGGTTAAAATGCTAGCCAAAAGTAGGTTTGAAATAGACAGCTAAAAATAATAAGTTAGCTATGTAAAGGATAAAGGGTTAAGATGGTTGAAATGTCCTAGGTAGCCAAACATAATGGATAAATGGTTGATAGTTAGCCAAAGGTAGCCAAATGAACATGGTTGAAATAGCTAGCTAAAAATCCTGCTATGCAGTTGTATGGTCTACATAGCCTAGTTAAAGCCATTAAAAGTAATGAATTAAAGGTTTAAATATCAGACCTTCTTAAAAAAATCTAATTATTTTTTAGGCCTAATACTTTGCAAAAGCATTTAGCTAATGGATCAAATAGGAAAGGATAAATGGTTGATAGTGAGCTAAAGACAATGTAACATCGATGGTGGTAATAGCTAAAAGCATTCTAATGGACAAATGGTTGATGGTAAACTAGGAGTTATATGAATTATTATTTAAATAGTCGAAAGTGGATAAATGGCAATATCCAACTTGCCATTTAGATAGATAGATACTTCTGTATCTCTTGTCAGACGGCAGCAGGGTGAACAGACTGTGGCTTTGGTGGGTGTTTTAGTATCCCGTGTGCAGACACCTCGACTCACCGATATCAATAACTCTCAGTGCCAGTGATGTTTTTGGTGGTTTTAATCACCCACTGCAATGTCATCCTGTCCTTTGCCGTGCCTGAACCATGCCGGTTTGTGATGTTTCCAGTCAGAATGCTGACTCGACCGATCTAACCTAAACTTTAAAGGTTAAATCGTATGGAGAAACTGCTCTGACAATATCGACTCCCATACAAAACACAGTTTAAAATCAAATCAAGGGAACAATTTTGGAACATCGTGGGTGGTGTTGATGAAGGGGAACGTTATTCGTGGGTGTACCTACATCAGACAAAGAAGTGGGATACTATTATTTTTTGTTGAACATGACTTAGCACTGTGTTTATGGAGAACTACTGAAACACAGCCCTCAATCACACACACACAAACACACACACACACTCTCTCTCTCTCTCTCTCTCTCTGTCTGCTTTCGTGGGTGCAAACAATGATGCTATCCATTCATTCCTCCGTCCAATCGGAGGAGTTTACATTCTCATCAATTCCCATGACAACTCTGCTCAGACTGGTATTCATGCATTCCTGGCAACATAACTGTCGCAGCCAAGACAATACCTAAAAACCACAAAAAGACATGTGGCGCTATGAAATGCCTCAGCCATTGTTTGGTGTCCTTATGTAGGAAAAACAACAACCGGAGCCATATATCCTTGACAACACGAGGTCATTTCGAGACTAAATGTAGACCCTTGTCAATCTGGCTGCATTTTAATTAGCCGTGAAAACTGCTGGTACAAGTGAAATAGCCATGTGTGTTTATGCATGCAAAAACAATAAGGGAACGACATTGGTTGACTTTGTCATTAGTTGCTTCTCCATCCCTCTGTTTGATATCGCTGCGAGAATACCCTACCGTTGTTTGCACTTGCCGTCTCAGATAAGACTAATTTTGAACAAATATTTGCATATATTAAAGTAAGCCATCATTATTGATTCATCAAAGCTGAAAAAAAAAAAAAACTGTGTGTGATGATGCGGTCCGTTTTGCCAGGTCAACTGATGACGACCTCTTTGAATGTCAGCCTGGGTTTCCCTTTAATAGGATCAATGCATGAATTTGATCAGAAAGGACACACAAGGTGAACTCTGATTAAAAATCCAGCTGGCAGAGATTTGAAATATTAAGTTAATAAATTAAGGTGTCAAGTTGAGCATGAAAAAGGCTTATATAGCCTATTTAGTGTTGTGATTAATAAAATCACCCTCCAGTGGAGGACAAAAAAAAAAAATTACTCATAGTGATCAATGAAATATGAAACTATTCATCACAACAACTTCACCACAAGGTCCTTTTAGTGGCTGCGCTGGACTTTGATAATATCACATGGTCTTCATCAGCAGATTACGGAGTGTTAGATGTACATTTTTATTTAATTTTCTGAGCATTTTCTGTCCATGAGAGATTAAAAACTGAGGTCTAAAGATTTTACTTAAAAATTTTTTTTTTTTTTTAAAAAGCTTGAAAACAGCATTACCAAAAAAATATACCACAAGGTGACAAGGTCACTTCAGTAGGTAATAAAGCTGAGGAGCCTTTGGTCATATCACATGAACTTCTTCATCAGTAGATTTAAATAAATGGTTTTATAGTATATCTAATATTGTGTATTTAATTAGCATATATTCATATTGGTAACTGAATGATGGCCTGCTATAAGTAGGCTGAAGATGTTAAACTGGAAGCTACAGTCTTATAAATTTGATGGCAGCTGTTTGAACACAGCTGAAACATACTTAATATTGTTTTATCATCTTGATACCTCATGGCTTTTTCCTAATTCAATGAGAATTGCTCATCGCTTGAACTGAATTCATGTATAAAGGACAAGGTCACACAAAAATGAAAATGCACTCTTTACTTAATCACCTCCATGTTGATGGAAAGTCGGGTGAAATTGTGTAGTCCACAAAACATTTCTGGAGCTTCACAGACAAACAGTGTTGCAGCATTCTCCTAAAAAGCTGCAGTGGATGGGGGAAAAACAACTGATAATGATCAAATGGCTGTAAACAGCATGAGGGTTGATGTTTGAATTCTCATTTCTGGGTGAACTGATCCTTTAAGAGGTCCGCTACAGAAGTTGATGCATTATTGTGTCTGGGGCCTCGGAGAGGACAACTACGCAACGTAATTAAATTGAATGGATTTATTGCATCCGTGATTGGTGTCAGAACTTGTTACACAGCACTAAATCCAAAATTTGTTTGCTTCATTTTCTGATATTGGAGTTTTATGACAGTTAAGTCAAAAGTATGCATTCAGTTGGGACATACTACCTCCTCATGATAGTGCACCTTAAACTTTGACCCTCGTGCACCTACATGCGTCTCAGCCTTAGCACGAAACTTTGGAGTACAAAGAACACAGTACTTGCACTTACATGTGCTTTATACTGCACATACTTCATATTGGGACATAATAAATCTTTTTCTGGCACACTAAATAGTATGGTAGTATGGGTATTTGAATGCAGGATATGTCCTTATTTGGCGGAACAGCAATGCTTCATGGTCATTTGAGTATACTGGGACCTTCAGAGACAGAGAAGTGTTATCATGCCAACACTTTTCTACACACTGGGTCTTGATGAGGTCATAATACAATAAAATAAGATATTTAAAAGGAAATGTTGAAGTAAAGGTTAAAGAGCAAAGCTTGTCCTCTAATATAACTGCTTTATGTCCATTATAGTGATCATGAGATCTATCACAATATCACTGACTGTTAATTTTTAACTGCTGCCTTGAATTAATAATGGCAGATTTAACTGTACCACTTCACCTCCACCCTCTTCAGTCTGCACACCTGGTCCAAATAAACATCAACACAGTCACGGCTGGAGCCAGGAGGAGGGGACACCCACCCGCCTGTCCTCTCCCTCCCCGGCGGGACTCACACTCGCCCTCTACCGGCCAGACCGCGCGCACACAGCCGCCTCTCTCCTGGAGCTGCCGGACCACTCAATCCACGCGTAATTCAGGAATCAGGACTCACTCACACATTCCTCCTCCAAGTGTGGAGCAAGCCGGCAAAGGAGCAGCCGCGTCGGCGACAGTGTCCTCTCACAGCCCGACAGCGCGCTAAGGGACGGAGGGCAGGACGAGAACACTTTAGATTTAAACACTCCTGAAAGTGCAGGTTAGGATTTCAAGTTGCGATCAAGACAGAAGAGTTGCCAGTTAACCCCGCGGCTGGGGGTTAACGCGACGACGGCGCTTTCGACATGGATAAAGTTATCAATTGCTTGTTTGCTGCAGTAACCCTGCTGGTGTCCGTCCGAGGGGAAGTTTTTAAAGGTAAGGAGGATTACCTGGACATGTTTGCACGCAGAGAGCATACGCGCAAGTCATGTATGATGGCACAGCTGAGAGACGAAGTGGAAAGGAAAGGCACTTAAACAGTTTAGCGCACTATTTTGTCTGATAGTTTGGTGGCAAATTCGAAGCTTGAACTAATTTTTATGGCGCAAAATCGAGTGTATGCGGCAGCAGGGGAGTAATATAAGTTACACGAGGGTTGCAAAATAATGTCAGGAGATATTTTTTTGCCGCCACAGCGCTGGCATTCATCAGTTTGTTTGTTCTCACCTTCTGTGCCGCCGTGCGCAACGAGCAGGTGCGCTACGGCCACCGGAGCGCCTCGATTCAACGGCGCGATTTACCCGACTTTAACGAGTTCATTGTTTTGTTGTGTCTAACTTTACCTTGATAAGTTGGCTGTCTAATGTGATTAAGCTCAAGGGATTGACGGGCCGGAGTGTCACTGTTGCTTGTACACGGCGAGGCGATAAGCCAAACGAGACCTGGTGTCGTTATTTCACCGTGAACTTCATTTATAACGCCCCAGTGAGCTTATGTACACAGGTCAGAGTCAGTTTAACGTGTGGCGCCCCCCCGCCCACACTTATAATGCTAAATGTGAGTTATTTTTGGGGGACACAGTTGTTTTTGTCCCAAAGATTAATTAACTTCTGTGCGTAATACCAAATTCCACATGTTAAATACTTCTACAGTAGTTTTTATATGACTTTCAGAACTGATTTTAAATGTCTTTGTTGTGGATAGAAGTGCCCTACACAAAAAGAAAGAATTTTTCATCTGTGTTCTTGCGTTACAAATCTCATTTAATTCAATTTACTGTGTAGAATTGAATCATCCTCTCGTCTTCCCCTCAGTTTACCCTGCACGCGCTCTGTTTCCAGCTGAGGAACATGTTTCTGGGTGTCTCTGCTTTGTCAATTTTTCTTCGGAGTTTCCCTTTAAATTACATGTATTGTTTGCCTGATTCTTGATGTAAACTTTCTCCACGTCCTTCCCCCTCAGATTCCCAATATTCATGCATAGGCAACTTCATTTGTCAAGTCTATTCAAAGCTTTGTGAGGAGAAAAAGTTGAGGGATTAGTCCCAGGTAGTGGTTTGACTTATTAGAAAGACTGAAATAACAGTGCAGACTCTCACTGTCAGTTTTAATGGCTGTAGATTGCCTCAAGGGATTTTACATTAGAAGCCTAATTTAGCCCCTAAAGAGGTCATTTCTGCTGTTTCTACAATGGAATTATCTATGTGGAAAAGAGGCACATTAGCCTGTATTCATGCCAATCAATGCACAGATGATGAATGTCCAGACTGAGACGGATCCATACTGCCAATTCAATTTAGAGTTGCGTTTAAAAACTTCATAAAAACACGGGACGTTCCGGCACCCAGTGTCTGCATGTGTTTGACTTTTACATGCTGCTCAGACTCTGAGGAGGCGACGTGTGCGGTGAGGCTGTGGTGTGATGTGTGGCTTCTCGGATGCTGTGGGGGGATTCAACAGTCAGCCGATGCATTTCTCTGAGAGCCTGTTGGGGGCAGCATGGCACACATATAATATGATACCCTGATGATGGAGCCAAGCAGAGCAGAGTGGCGGACCACGAGTCAGACGCACAGATCAGGATTCAGATGCACTTTGGAAACTATTTGTGTCGGTGCTGTGACGAGATTTGATCACAACTTTGATTTAATAACGCAACTTAGCTGCTGAATAAATTAGATCTTTAGTTTCCTTAGTCTTTGAATCGTTCCTGGGATCTCTTAACAGGAGGGCAGACACATTCAAGGTCCTACAGAAGATTTATTAAAACATTTTATTTTGGATAAATAGTTTTTAATCCAGCAGTATGAACGCCAGGGGTCAATTTTAGTGACTGAGAACTCTCTTACCCTGAAGCACTAAGTATTCCCAGTCCATTTTTGTGTGAGGTTCATCAGTCTTGCCCGTTGGCAACCTCCGGACTGGGAGATTTATTGGAGTGGGCTGCACTGCGGGGCTCCCAGTGGTGCCCAAGCCCATCGATAAATGTGCTCCTAATTGCATGAGTGTGTGTGTAAATATGTAAACCAGGAAGAAATCAATCGGATGTGTGTTCCTCTCTCCCGGCTAGGTGACGGATTAGCCACGCGCGGATGGAGAGGTGGAGGGCTAAATATGAGCGGCCCGAGACATTTGTTATGGCGAGTATGTGATAGCAGCTCATGTGATAATTAGATCACTGAGGTAACCAGAGTACCAGTCGACTCAGTGCACGGTATCAGAGCCTTGTGACTGTGCAGCCTCAATTCGATCACAGCAGAACGGCCCTTTGGAGGTCTTTTAATTTACGCGTAAAAATAAATAAATAAAAAAAACCCAAACCGACTCTGTAATCAGGATCACACTGTATCAGCTTCATCTCCTTCCTTTGTAAACTTGTTTATGCACCTGGATATCTGCTCTCAGTGGTGTGGTAGAGATGAACTGCTCTTTTGTTGTTGTTTTTTTTCTCCCTCCCTGTTGCATTCACAATGCCCACTGGATGCTCTCGGCTCAAAGAGAAAGCAAAAAAAAGAAAAAAACAACAGCACTATAAATCACTTGTTGTGTATGGCCAGTGCTTCTGTTTTCTACATTATGAGGACAGCCTTTTTTTTCTACAAGGCCTGCCCTTTGATATCTATACTCTGTCTTTTGACCGAGCACATTAAATTCCAGGGAGCTGTGCGCTTTGTTATGTTTACCACCTTTTCCAGCAGCCATAAAACCTGCCTCGTTTTCTGATAGGGCCGAGCCGTGAGTTGAGAATAATGCCCATGCTTGGAGTGTAGAGCCGTAGTTTGTCATTGCGGAGTGACTGCTGCTGATAGTGTCCTGGTTGACCGATCCTGATTGCCATCCAAGCTGTGACTAAGGAGTAAAACAACACATTGGCTGCTTGGGAAGATAAACAGCACTTCATTTGAAGTCTGGCAATAATTTAGATAGTTTTTCACTCATGAAATGTTTCCTTTTTTCCCTACTCCCAGCTGACTCAGATTTAATAGAGACTTTTTCCGAAAGGTGTCCTGAAGGGTGGCAGTTTCCTTTGTGTGAGCCAGTGGAGAATGAAATTAAATATGCATGTGATTTTTTTTTTTTCCCTTTTTTTTGTCTTTTTTTTTTTTGATGGCTTCAACCAATGTTGGAGGAGAAAAAAAAGCTCCATGGTGATTGATGATAGTACAAAGCAGAAAGTGAGGTGTCTACATTCTTCTGTAACTTTGCTTTTCAGACACTTATATTATGATGATAATGAAGGCGGTGGAGAGGCATGGATTTACTGAAGCTGTTCAAACACTGCGGGTACATGTGACTTCCTAGAAAAGGGTCTGCTGAGTTTGTCAGCAGGGCTGATCACGACTGGTAGACATGGGGGGGTTCTCACTTTAAAAAAAAAACTATACTTAAGGAACTTAAAATGCTGCTGTACAGACTTAGACCAGTCGTTTGAAGTGACTAGACGAACAGAAGTATTATTCTTTTTTCACTCCTTTAACGAGTTTAACGTAACTCTTCAGGATGTGTGAAAAAGAAAATCACTGCATCTGATTTCCAACATGTCTTTGTACCGGCCTGTCAGTGTCTGTGCATCTTAGCTTTACACCCAGTTACGTAAGACACTGCAATGACCGATTTTTCTTTGGTCTATAAAATGTTGTTCACTGTTCCCCAAAGCCCAAGTTGTTGTCTTGTTGTGTCCACCACATAAAAATATTCAGTTTAGTGTCATCAAGGACTTAAGAAACCAGAAAATATTAACATTTAAAGGAGACATACTGTATTATGCTCATTTTCAGGTCAGGAATTTTATTTTTGGTTACTACCTGAATAGGTTTACATGCTTTAGTGCCCAAAAAACACATCAGTTATCTCAAACTGTCAAATGCTGCATCACTGTATTCCCCCTCGGTCTATAACACTCTGTTTTAGCTGCTGTCTCTTTAAGGCCCCCCTCCTGAATGTCTGCTCTGATTGGTCAGCTTACACATGACTGACCCAGCACCGCTAACAACAACAACAGAGCAGCCGTGCTAAATCAATTCTTGTGTGCGAAACTAGCCGCAAGGCATAAATAATGCAGATGTGCGGCTCTGCGACGTAGTGTGATGTCACAAAGTCACAGAATTAAAGGTGGGACCACTAACGAGGCGTTTCAGGAGCAGTGTTTTCTGTGGGAGAGAGGAGCGCCTGTTGGTGAGGAGTTAACTTTTTCAGTTTATTGTTAAACTGCAAAATATCCGGCCTGCGTTACATATCTTTGGTACAAGAGTGATCTAAAACATTGCAAAAAACATATTTGTATATCTGCTAATATATCAATATCTGAGTCTTTCACTCCCTCATATTGATCTCCACATCAACCCAAAAGAATGGAGAACCGGTCAGACTCTATCCTACACACTTGCTGCTTAGTCTGTTATCTGACCCATGAGCAGCAAATGTCAGAAACTCATGTCAGAAAGTCCCTCAGAATCGAAGTTCAATAACTTTTTTCAAGAAAAATTAATTATACAAGAGGAAGATGTCTAATAATTTGCTATCCTCATTAGACTTACTCTATCTGAATAACAAAACACATTGCACTCTGAGTAAAGGGCACACAGCTTGACACATTATTCAGCTTTGTTTCATTGGGAAAAGTCAGCATCTGTTTTCTGGAAGATGCCACGAGGCATTCTTGGAAATGTAGGGAATCAGTAACTGAAGGAGCAGATAACGGAGGCTGAGGAAAAGTCGACACATCAAGAGACGTAAACAACACTTCATGATGAAATAACTCCCGAGAAACTCTTAACATCACAGACCGATGAGGCATAGGAGTGCCTGACTAACGTTGAGGGTGGACTTTTACATCAATTTAGGGAGAAGGTAACATAACTAGAGCAGAGATTGAATCGGGTAAGAATCTGTCTCATTCTAACTGTTGTTATTGACACAGTTTGTAACACTTTAAATGGGACATTAGCCTGTTTGTCAGATCTGGACACATTAATTCATGAAATGTTTCCAACATGGATCAAGATCAATGATGTTCTAATTTTCTTCACATTGCCACTTTGTTTTCCCGCTTTCACTTATGTAAAACTAAAACTTAATAAAAGTGGTATTATAGATTGGCTTACGAGGAAACAAAGTGCAGTCTGTTTTCACAGTGATAAATTTTTTTGTCGTGCCGTCTCCGTACCCAAGCACATGGGATTTAAAATGATTAAGAGTCTTTAAAGTCCTGACTCCCAGCTTTAATGAGAAGGTGCTTTGGATCCTCATCAGATAAATAGGGCACAAAGTATAACCCTTTTTATAAAATAGAGCCCAGTTGTAGGGTATGGAAGGTAATTGGATAAGGTGACATGAACTCATCATATTTAATGCTTCAAATACAAAAGAAATGCAAAGGTGCTCTTGATGATTTCTCATTTGATTTCTGGTGAAGTGTCTGTATAGACTAGCAGGTGTTAGGGATCTGGTTTTACCATTGATTAAGACCCTGCCAGGTAGAAACTGGTCAGCATTTTAGACCAGGTAGCTTAACTGAAATTGAAACTGAAAATGGGTTGAGAAGGTTTTTGGACGTTAAAATATGGCCAACTTTTCAGCGCAAGGCTTTGAGTTTTACCGCTTTTTCTTTTAATTACATTTGAGCGCCAGGTTACACATGCAGCAGGTGCTCCACGCTTTTTTGCCCAATGCTCTTTTCCAACATATCACTTGTACTCGATGCATCTGCTAGTGAAGCAAATCTGCATCTTTGCTTCATGTGGAGTTCAACTTTGACCTGCTGAGTTGCTTCCACAACCAGTAGCAAGGATGTGTGTGGTTGACCCGTCAGACTGTCTACAATCCAGCTAGCTGAGTTCTGTGTGCCTCACCTCCTGCACTGCCCACATTCAGGCACACTTTCATTTGCCCGCATTCGCATATGTGTGTCTACAGCCTAACAGCAGCACTCTGGCAGCCTGCCACATTCTGTCAATCAGTTGCCCCAGACCTTTTCTATTTCTGTCAATAATACAATTCAGTTAACAATACATAAAAAAGTTCATTGTCTTTATTTTCGACTGCAAAAAGGGGCTGACTAATCATGACTTCAGTTTGACTTTAATATGTCTCTTCTACTTGCTTTGCTGAAGTTTTTTTTTTTTTCTTATTTGACATTTTGGTGTTGAATCTTTTCCAAGCAATGACTCGCAGACATCAGCAGACTCTCCAGTCACCTTCAGTCTGGTGTTCAGCGAGTGAAACACATGATAATTTGGACGGAGTCAGATGCCTGACCTGGCTGGTCAATAACATTCCAGTGTTGACCATAACAGGCTCTTTGGGAGCCCTTGCTGTATGTTTAGGATCATTTTCCTGCTCCACTGTCCTCAGATTGGGAGACATCGTGTGAAAATGGCTGCTGCTACGCTGAAATTAAAGCTCAATTTAAGACTTAAAGCTTAAATTAAAGCTGAAATGAGACAATGGCTTTAAGGTAACAAGCGCTGACGTACAGCGCCGACACAAAAACAAACATGTGACTGTCCAAACTCTCGTGTAAGTGTGGAAATTGGTTAAGTGCTGGCTCATCACAGGCACTTTGAGGCGAAAGAAAGTGAGTGAAATATTGGAACGCAGAGTCTACCAACATGATCATCATCTTCATATCCCTGGAGTGCCACTCCACATTCAATCATTAGCTGTTGATTTGCAAGTGATTTTATTTACATTCTTGAGAGGCAGTAATAGTTTGAAGTTCATCCTCGAGGCGGCTGATGTGGCTATGCTATCTGGGAGCTGTGCGACGGAATGATAATTGGCCTTGAGATGTGACTGTGTGAAGGATGCTGGACAAACAGAGCTGCTCTAATTATACACAGCTCCTTCTTCAAATGAAGAGGATAAAAGCTAATGAATCGCACACAGGCCAGCACAGGGGCTGCCTAATGAAGAGAGAGTGAGAGACAGAGAGGCGAGTGTTTGTGTGTGTGTGTGTGTGTGTGTGTGTGTGTGTGTGTGTGTGTGTGTGAGAGAGAGAGAGAGAGAGAGAGAAAGGAGAGCGAGAGAGAAAAAGTGTTTGTGTGTCTGAGGCATGCTCGAACAATTCTGTGATCTCATCACCATGTCGGAAAGTGAAAAAAAGAACCCTCGGTAGAAAAACAACAACTTACTATGCAGCGCATCATGTTTACAGAAGTCTGCATTCGTTGTAGGTGGCTCAGAGAGTCCAGGCACTCAGTAAAAATTCACTAATTAATGCTCCAAGGGTCTCAATTGTTATTAATGGTGACGAGAAGGAGGAGGGGAACGAGGGAGGAGTAGGAGAAGCATTTTAAATCAGGATATTACAGTGTGTCTGCTCGATTGATTTGGAGGCTTTCTATCTGCATGTCAGCTCACTTTTGTTCCAAATTAAATAAAAAAAACTCACTGCTGCTATCTGGAGA
Organism: Pagrus pagrus; assembly: GCF_965226575.1. NCBI lineage: Eukaryota > Metazoa > Chordata > Actinopteri > Spariformes > Sparidae > Pagrus > Pagrus pagrus. Next base: position 16,430,634 of record NC_140196.1, read on the forward strand.
ATTAAACCTGTATCAGTGACCAGTGACTGGCAGTTGCAGCGATGGTTTTACACTCAGATTGAATTGACCCCGACCCCGTCACATTCCTCACTTATCTTCAAACCCGGCCGTTCAATCAGCTTGTTTCTCTTCAGCATTGTCGCCCAGTAAAACCCAGGGGTTATTATGTGCACTGAAATTGATTCTGATGGAGCGCACTTTGATATTTGGTTCAGGTGAGCGTACAGCCTTGACCTGAAGCCTGCAGCTTAATTTCAAGTCTGTCAAATAAAAACTCCCGCCACTGCTTTGGCGCCGGAGTCACGTAGTTGAGAGAAGGTGCAAAGTTTCTCCATGAATAACTCAAGTTGCCTCCTTCGCGGGACAAGTGCACTCGCTAACTCGGGGGAGGCTCGGTTTCGTGCCAAAAAGCTGTCCTCCGCGTAGGCTCGCTGCTCCTCACACGACCGGCGGTAGGTGGAGGAGGAGGGGGTGATGCTGCTGCCGCTGTTTCACCTTGTCTCCTGTTATTTATTAGGCTTCTGTCAAGGCTCAGGCAGTAGGCAGGTGTACATCCCTCCTCCTCCTCTCCCCATCCGGGCCTTATGAGTATAACCAGGGGCAAAATTCTCCATTACTGTCAGTCTGAATCTGTTGCCATCACATTAGCGCGCGTCATGCAGTCATTAATGCATTAGGCCTTGTTTGAGTGCCAGTTATTTGCATTGGCTTTTACGCTGCCTATTTGCCCTTGTTCTAAAAGCTGCCTCGGCTGAACCTATTGACCAGTTAACTGTTCAATAATGAAGCGATCCCTGAGGATGAATTAGGCCTCAGTGGTGCTGTTGAATAATGGTTATTAGGACGTGAAAAAAAACAGCATTTTTACGGCATACTGAGAGCAACTTTTTTTCACCTTCCGTATGTTTTTTAATGTCTCTCGAGCATATGATCTCGCCGCTAACAGTCGAGTACACTATCATCCAGCCTTATCCCTCCGCTACCTACTCCCGAAGCAGAATGTACCTGATTATACTCCTATCGGTCACACTCTGGCGCCTATTTGGAGGCTGTTATCTGTTTGCGGTGGAGACTCCTCGGGGAAGCATACAGCCGATAAGAGACTGTTGTTCTGTAAACAGCCCTCTGACCTCCTCAGGCTGGGCTTGGCTCCTTTTCAAATGGGTCTCTTTTGTATTGGCCCTGAGCTCAAACCTCCGCGTGACTGATTCCCCGGGGGGGAGGTTTAATGGCATTACTGTACGCTCCACACTATGCAGGGTGGTCACTCCGGAGCTGTCGGAGCCCGAGGGGGGTGTGCATGCCTCCAGAAGCAGAGGGAAAGAGGGAGAATAAGACGGTGGGAACGATGCTGGAGAAAAGACGCACTGTTGTCTCTCGCTAAAAACATGCGGATGCTCACGTGAATGAACCCTTTATGCCCCCGAACTGGATGTTGCTTGTGGGAAGGGAATAATCTGATGGTACAGTGGTGTTTTCCTCCCATGTCAATCACCATTTCATTATTTAACCATGTGGCAAACCTCTTATCACAACATAAATTATATTCTCACTTGTGCTTGTCCCTCTGACAGTCTGTTGACTCGCTGAGCTCTGACATGAGTCAAGTGCATTAATAGCTCTTCTGGGGACAACTTGGCGGACTGCTGGACAGTCGGCCATCAAGCTCCCACCGATGTCAGCTCCGTTTTTAACACTTTCCTTGTGTAATTTGCCAGCGTGCATGAGCAAACGATGCATTGAAAATCAGTAGCCACGGGCTGTACTGCAGCGAACTGTTGTACTAAATCACTTTTGGTGTTAACCACTGCTTCATCGACACGGCTATTGAGACACACAGCTGCGGGGCCAGTGTTAAAGACGGAGGAAAACACAAAACAATAACTAGAAAAGATGATGCTTGGCTTGAAGCTTGACTCCCACCCTGTAATCAGAGTTTGCCACGCTAAAGAAATTACAGGGCACAGGAGTCATTAGGAGTGTGGGTGCAGCTCGGCATTGCAAACGGAAACAAAGTTGAAAACACATGTTTTTGGAATAATGCACATCTGAATAAACAAACCGGTGAAAATCTGACAAGTTGATTGTAATGATAGTACGCTGCCGGCCGGGAGGATAAATTCAGTTGGATGTGATGTCTCAGAGACGTATTGGTATCAGGGCAAAAGGAGTAATTAATGTGGAAAGCCTGGAGCATCAGTTAGCTGGTTTTCCACCAACGTTATCATCAGTCCGACTGCCTCAGCTCAACATATAATGACGAATAGCACCCTGCTTAAACAAGTTAGAACAGAATTAACTTACCATGTTTGCCAAATTTCTTGAAACAGTCTGACTTGGTTTGATTTTTACTTTTAAAGCAATTTGTGCAGTTGTCTTTCTGCACTTTATAGCCTCAAGAACTACATCTAAAATGCTCTGAACACTAATGTGAATATTTTTATGCAGTGTAAATATCATTACCCGCTGCCGAAGCCACGTTTGACGAAAATGCAAACATATGTTTTTCCCTGTCCTACTAACTCTTTGAGCAAGTCCCAAGGCTAGCCGAGGATTTCCCTATTGCCATTCCCAGATCTCTATATGGGGCATTATTCATAATAGAATCCCAGCTGAAGGTAGACGGTGGAGACATTTATAAAAAGAGGCAAGGACAAGGGGGGAAAAAAAATCTGAGCAACTGGATTCGTAAGAAAAGCATGTAATTTTTCATTTTTCCTGTTGTGTCACCACATAGGTTCGTTTAAATCTCAATTCAAGCATGCCTTTGTCTTATTTTATTGTCATGGTGACTGATGTGATATTTTCTTCCTACAAATTGCGCCAGTGGTCCAAGTTAATTGTCCTTGCCTTCAACTACTAAACCTAAATAGCCTATTTCTTTGTCCATACATTTTCTATTGCTTGTCATATCATTGATGACTGAACTCCTAATTTTAATTTGCCATTAGCTTTCTTAACATTGCGTTCAATCTTCAGAATTATTATGCTTTTAGTCATACTAGCTGCAGCTTTACATGTAGTTGGCTAACACTCATCAAAAGAAACCTTTCAAAGCCTTTCACCACTTAATGTTGAACCTAAATACGTATAATTTTCGATTTCTTGTCATGGCGTTGGCCAGGCTGCCATTTTCCTGCAAACTGTGTAATTAAAAGTCTTGGTGTTGCATTCAGGAGGGAAAACCTGCTAGCTTCCAGTTGTGTGTTGTTGGCTAACATACATCAAGAAGAATAAGGATGAAAGTGAGATAAACAACAAAGCCTTTGAATTATATACCTGTGATTGTAATTTTAATAATATGACCTTTGCTGTGATGATAAATGATAATGATACATTTTGTTCATCTAGCTAGGTTCCTGCCACAGGTCGCCTAACTAGCAGAGATAATGACAAAAAAAATCCATTATGTGGTTGTTAAGTGTTTGATTTCAACAGTTGACATGGAGCCATTTTGAAGCAGGCTTGTCTTGTTCACAATTTAGGAGTTACGGCTGTAGTTTAGCATATGATCGCACCCTTACGGCATGTGTTATGCCAGCTGGTAAGGTTTTTCTCGAGCAGGCAAGTCTGAGGTCAAGAATTTTTTTTGTTTTTTTACCAGATTTTCTCATCCTCTGCACATTAAATCAAGCCGACCTTTTAACAGCAATTAAAAGATCAATATGTCTCACTTTTCTCATTTATTTCATCACTTAGTTGCTTAATTGCTTGTGTTCCCTTTGTTTCTGAGTATGTAGGCCTATTACACTCTAATCTGCATCGCATATGTTGAAGCCTAAATGAACCTGAAAGTGAATCATTTCGGAGCCAGCTCTTATGTTCAACCTGCTCACGCCCATAGCAGCCTCATGAGGCAACAAAATCATTTATTAATTAAATGGTTTCATGTATACAGTCAAGACTGGTACAATACTGAAGGTGTTTTTTCTTTTATATTATCCTCATAGTGCATGACTCAACTCAAAACATTAGTGGACTGAATGTCGCTGTAGGAAAGACTACATTGAACGTGAGCAGAATTGCTGATTCCGGGGAATTTTTCATATACATGCCTCCCTCGGACAGGGACAGCATGGCTCGTCTTTAGAGCAGCTCTGCTTTATTTAGTCGCTGGAAGTTGCAGCAGCATCAAACGTTGCAGATCAGGCTTGCAGTAGCCTGGTGGTGAGGCAGAGGCACACAGGTTCAGAGGATGAATAATTCACTCCCATGAGCCCAGACTTCTTGCCGTGAGACTAATATTCAGCAGCACCTGTGTGTCTGAAAATCTCCCTCCTTCAACCCACCAGGTTCCTTTCCCTGGGGAAAACCTCAACCCCGGCATCACCCCAGCTGTGCTTTCTCCAAACTGTCAGAAAAGCACTGCCGTGGCTGGAATGACAGAAATGTTAAGAGGAAACATAGTTCAGTGTACGCTAAGCGGATGTGTGAGTGGACTCAGAAATATTGAGGAAAGTTTGAACATAATTAGAGCCTCAGTAAACCTCTGTACTTTTTGGTGCTGATAGAAACGTGCTTGTAGCCTCCAGCTTTGAAAACAATCACCTACCAAGCTGGCATCAAGTCCCTGGTCAAATTTGTTATGTTCTAATTTACTCTTTGATCATACACTTATTGATGGAAATCAACACTTTGCTAGATGAGAAAGCAATCTTGCCACAGTGTCCGTTTGGCTCAGGAGCATTTGATAATGTCACATGGTCTTGGTCAGCAGTTCCAACACTTTAAAGCCACAAAATGTAACTTCCTTGAGAGAGATAGTTGATCGTTGAGTCTTATCCACAGATCGTTAAACGCTTTGGATTGGCGTCCAAACCCGAGCTGCCAACCCAAAGCGTCAGTAGTTGACGCTCTGTGGATGAGACTCAACAATCAACTATCTCTCTCCAGGAAGTCACATTTTGTTGCTTCAAAGGTCCAATTTGTAAGAAAGTAGATTTTTGAGTCTCAACTCATCAAATACTGACACTTTGGGATGGCAGCTGACCCGACCCACAATCTCAAAGTGTCGATATGTGATAAGTTGGGAATAAGACTCAAAGATAGACTTTCTTACAACTTGGACCTTTTAAGGACTTCTCGTCTATGTTAACATAAAAGCTGAGGTTTGTGTATTTCTTGGCGAAAACCCCAGAACACTAAATTCGGTAAGATTGTTAATTAAGATGTTATGTTTTCACCTGTGTTCTTTTGTTGGTTGGTTTGTCGGCAGGATTACACAAAAACTAGCAAACAGATTTCCACAAATCTTGGATGGAGGATGGGTCATGGCCCAGAATAGACCCCAATAACTTTTGGTGCAGATCTGGATAAAGGGATGGATCCAGGAATTTTCTTCTCGACATTTTCGTTGATTCCTCAGGGAGTAATGCATGGGTCCTGAGAAAATCAGACATATTTATGTGGCTGGTATCTATGAGTGAGTATGATTTCATACGCATCCTAGATGTGGTAAATTTAAATTATGGTTAAGCAGTTTCAGGGCTGTCAGACTGTTTGGCGTTGGTGGAGGTATGCGCTCTAGTGGGTGCGATTCTAGCCTACTGCTGTATTTTGCCCAATTCTGACATTTCTAGGTCTTGCACAACTGTTTTGTGTACACGTCATCTTGGTATTGGTACCAATCACCTCCAGGTTGAGTTTTCAAAAAAGTGTTTTTCTGTTGGGTTTTGTAAGTGTCATATTTTTATGTCATTGTTTTATGCATAACAATGCCATAGCTGCTTTAGTTTGACTTTAGCACATTGAATTTTCTTTCATTCCCCCCCTCTTCCCATCATTCTACATTTCATCATTCAGCCTTCATTTCTATAATTATCTGAACAAAAGACGCTCAAGCATTGACAGATCGACTGTGTAGGCGTTTGTGCGCATAAACACATAGACTGTGTTTATAGTGTGTGTATCTCTGATGGTGGCTACTTTCCACCAGTGTGCGCTTGGATGTGTGTCGTTGTGCATAGCCAGTGTGGGTTATCTTCTTGTGTCTGTGAGCCGTGTATGTGCTGTGTTTTGTGCTCGTCCCTGTGTGTCAGGTAGCAGACCCATCTCAGGCTTATAATCAGGATGTGACAGAAGGCGGCAGGCAGCAGCCGCGATGCCTTAATGAAACCTGGGCCCTGGCTAATTGGTGACACCATGGCGTGAGGGAATGAGAGAGGCAGTAACCAGACTGGCAGGACGGAAGGAGAGGACAGCGGGTCCGGCCCTCGCACCAGTGGATTAAGCCCGTCATGTTCATTTGTAGAACACACAGAGGGAGAGAACACCTACACTCTTCTTATCAAAATCCTGCAAATGCAAAACTCCCCGCTGCCTGGTCGACCAAAGATAGCCCCGCTAACCACGTTGTCTACTGAGCAGATTTTTCCCTTTCAGTCTTCTCCTTTTCATTATGTCTTGTCAAGTCTTTCCCTTTTGCTCTCAATTTCAAAGAGCTAGGTTTGGCTGGAGAAAACCTTGGCCCCTTTTCTTCGTGGTGTTTATCAAGGATCTACTTTTATTTGAGTCACATAAACAAGTGAATTTTGCTCTAATCAAAAGCTGATAGGCCTAAGTAAGGAAAGGAAATAAATCACTAATTATTTTTCTATAAGTACAAAGTGAAAATCATAAGTAATATGAGCTCTAAGCCAATACACTTCGGGGTTTTACTGCTACAGCTTGATTTGGTTTGGTACTGCCAGTAGATACTGCTATAATGTTAATTTCAGAGCTAGTTCACAAGCCATGTTTCCATCGGCGTGTTTTTATACCCTTTTTGGAGTATTGCGCTAGAGACGGTTGATGGAAATGGCCAAATTAAAAAAAAAAAAAAAAGTTGGAGCTGGAAACACCTTTTCCAAAGTACTGACGTAACAAACGGGTTACTCATTGGTTTCTCTCGTAGATGGCCAAGGCGACTGGGTCTAGCAGTTGGCAGTTAGCAAACAACTTGGTTTTGTTTCCGGTTTGCGACCTCTGCTTCTTCTACTTATTGATTACAGCCATGCATAACGTAGCCTGTACCACCAACTTTTGATTAAACTTTATGCAGCCTTGTTTTTTGGCTCGAAACCACTTAATGGAAACGCGGCTAATTGACAATTTTGTCAATCTCAACAATATTAAAAATCTGCACTCGTTGACACCACTAGGGGTAAGTGAGTTAATGTTTTGTTTTTTTTTTGTTGGTTTTGTTATTTGTGTTAAGCTGGGACCGGGTGGCAGTGCCAGAGGATGTCTGTAGTCCTTCCTGCCTGGCTCGGGGCTGGCTGTCTGACCCTTCAGCCTCAGAGCGAGCCAGTTTGGCTTCCTTATGTCCACGAGAGCTTGAGGGCTCCTTCCGGGGTGTCAGAGCTGACCTTTCTCTGTTGGTAGGAGGAGTAACGTACAGTCGGCCTCTATCTGTCATGCCCCCAGCTGTGTTTAAGCCTCAGAAAGGACCACAGGGGCCTACTCCAATGTTATGTTTGAGTAATAGCTAATGAGGTACACTGAGACTTGTGTTGCTCAGCTGGTCTCATACTGATACTGATGGCTGCTGCTTGCCCCATTTATTCCCAGCACCAATCATTATCTGTCATTGAAATGTAGAATTATAAAAGCCATTTAAAAGTTTCATTATGAAAAATGAGTCGCTCTAACGTATAGCCTGTGTTTCATTAGGTTTAAGAACTGTGTAAAAAAGCATTGCAGCTTAAGAAAGATTAATCCAGAGACTAAAAGGTGTTCAAATCCCCCTCTATCCTCTATCTTCACTAGTTCACATCTGAGGCTAAGCTTGTTTGTCCCGTAAGATGGGGATGAAAGATCTGGGTGGTTTGACCGTGTTGTTTTAGAGCCCAACATGAAATGACCTGATCAAACATCCTCTGCGCTCATGGGCCGACAAACACCACAACAAATCAGATTTCCTTCCACTTCGCTTCTCTCTTTCTGACTCAAGTGACAGATCTAGCCCAAGTCTGTGATCTGGCTGTCCTCGACTACACAGGGAGATCAAAGAAGGCAAAAACATTTACATAAAAGATTATGTATGAGTTGTAATTAGCGTCTGCCACGGTACTGACAACAGAAAAATATGTGATTTTTGGCTCGGAGATGAAACGTAGGTAGGGTGAGATTTATAATAACCAGGTCTAAGCTTTGGAGTCACAGTTTTAATTGAAGGAATCCCCGAAGATTGTCCAGCTTTTCTCCAGAAGCACCTGACTCAAAAAAAGATAGATTAGGATTAGTCTTATTAATTTCTGTTAATGCATTCACGCACATTCGTTTCCTCCAAGATAATTACGTGTTTTACTTTGATGGCTCCTAATTTCATATGCCCAAGTGTGCTGCTGCTGCAACTCAGCTCTATAAAAATGAGGTTATTTCATCCTCCAGATTCTATTCAATATCATCTGTAGTTGTCGAATTACATCAAGGTACTACAGTATGATTTAGAGTGAGTGATGCAAGATTATTGCTGTGGGCAAAAATGGATTTCTGCTACACTCTGGTACAGTGGGTTGCCATATTTATTGCATGTGGAGGATTTTGCTGAAGATGTGTCAATTGGCAAAGCTGTAAGAGAAATCTTTTTAATGTGTCAGTGCTACAGCATGTCATTACAGGCAATTTCCCTGCCACAAAGAGGGTCAGCGAAGGGGGTCACATTGTTTTGTGTGCTCATTGGACTATTATCTCGAATTGTGGAAGAAGACAATTTTTGAAATTTCTATCTAATCGTTATAAGTAGCTCGGCGAGGTGGAAGTTCATCTCGCACACTTGTAAAAGGGTACTATTTTCAGAAATTAAATAGGACGCCCTCGGATGCGCGCACCTTATCTCACAGTAATACACTTGCACACACGGTATGGAGCAGCGACAGTGGCGAGGCATAGAGGCTTATCCTCCTGTGGGAGGAGCTGACATTTACTCTGAAAATTCACCTTTGGTTTCTGCCGCTGGATTTATGATATCACTCTTATCTAGATTCCATCACATTTTTTCATTACTGTTGTACTCTACCAGTGTGTGACTTTCTGTCATGGCTTGTAAGATTTGCCCTCGGAGAGTAAAGATTGAGCTGTCTGAATAGTTTGGTCCTGCATCACTGATGTTTCTTAAAATGTTCACACTATGTAATCATCACGGAGATATGCATTGACATTTTAGATGTGTGCATTAAGGCCTGGCAGCATCGAGGCCTCCTGCGATGATGTTGGACTGGATGCCAGACGATCCGCTGGCTGCAGCGGTTGAACGTTCAAACCCCTGCGCTTAATTAATGTTTCGCCCGAGTTGCTCTAATTCTGTCAATCCTTAATTCCAGGAGGGATATTATCCTTTGCCCGTTAATAAGTTTTTAAACATCTTTTCAATTTACTTGGGAATATGTTGAGATTTGCTTAACACGTTGAATATATCTACACGAGGAGCTCTCTTAGGAGAAAGTGAACAGTAGTGAGCGGCAGCAGTGAATCAAAAATACTGTCCTTGGACTCAAGTGGTCTCTGAATCAGACGATACAATTACTGCTAGATTGATAACAATCTCATGGCACATTTGTTGCGAGGCAGAGCCCGTCACCTGACCTCGCCCTGGGTTGTCTAATTTCTTGAAATTAATATCATTTTGGGTTCGGAGACAGGCTGAATTCCACCCCAGTGGGCATGCATGATGTTAATGCCACCTAATATGTGACAGCAGACACTCTGATACTCAATATAATGAGGAAAACACTTGAAACACAGATAATTCCTCCAAACATGCATGCTCTATTACACAGATCACATTTTATTGTTGCACGGTCTGGACCGAACAAGGGATTTTTGGCGCCAACATCACAAAGACAAATTGACCGGAGATCTCATAAATGACACCAGGCGTGGCAAACAGCCAGCAATAATCCTATACTTTTTGTACTTACTGCTTTCAATGTAGGGGGGATTGTACAGTAATACAGTTTGACAACTCAATCAGCAATTTCTGGAGGCTGCTATACTGTCAGCAGGGGTTCTTTAAACTCCTAAAAACAACTTTGGATAATAAGATAGTGAAATAGGTTTGTGATTTCAAGAGTCTGTCACTTTAACTATTGGATGGAATAGCTGACAAAGGTTTTTGCATAAAATGGTTAACTGCTCTTGCATTGTGGTCGTTTGCTCACATGACAACAGCGTTTTGGGGGCCTGAAAACGCAAAGTTTAGAAACCTGTGACAACAAGGCCCCCCTTCGTGCAAATGTATTATGTTTTCAGCCCAGTAGCCATGCACGAAAGAAAGGACAACAAGAACGATGGTGGACTGTCGAGCTTTGGTTGTGCTGCTGACTCTACTGAGTTTATAAACGCTCCTGCAGCGAAGTGTAGATCTGCTGCACCATTACTGTGATGCGATGGCTCATCGCTCTGTCGAAGAAAGTGTTTGTGCGCAGGTGCTTGGTGTTATTCTGTGGCTTTTAATCGTTAATAAACACAATATTGCTTAAAGGTTGTTATCTTTTGGCACAGGCTCATCCGCCGTGTTGCTAGCTATAATCTTGTTACCATCTTAACAATAAGTTAAGTAATTCATCCGATCAGCATACCCATCTAGTTCGCTACATCGCTCTATTGATTTGTGTATGTAGCATGGATCTGCTAGTGAACGAGGTTATGTAAAGTTTGGAAACAGAAGCAAGATGATATTAAATATCGCAATTGCAAATGTAGATTGGGGACACCTTCAAGAACGATTGTGATCTTAATTCATCAGATCGCCCACCCCTAGCAGGTCATGGTAATGGATTTCCATACACTGAAATCAAAGCTTTGTTAACATCGTATGAGAAACTCTATTCTTAGACATATAATTTGGATACAGGAAGACTGAGGTTGAAAGTGTTGAAGCCAAGGCTCTGTATTGTTTAAAAGGCATTTAAACTGATTTATTTCAAAATGAAACAACCACATTTGGAAAAATAAGCACTGAACTTTAACCTTTCATTTTTTATTCGGCCCAATTTAAGCTACACTTTAACCTGCAAATTGCCATGTAAATTCTTACTGTGACGCTCCTACAGTAGCCCAGCCTGTGGAGAAAACCAGCTGTAGCCCACCCGTGTTCCTTGCATGTTATCCCCGCGCTGATGTTGCCATAGCCTGAGGACACGGCGTTTGCCTCCGGAGGCAAGGTATCTCCGGCGCAGAGACAGATCTGCGGAGACAGGGAACACTTGGGAAGACGGATACCTCAGCCAGGCGCCTGCTGCCATTTAAGAGCCTCACCCTGCTCTGAACTGACATTTCTGTTTTACCATCTCTCGTCCGACTCATCGCCCCCGCTCTGCCGCTGTCGCCGCAAACTTGTGTACAGAAAAAAACATGGGGATCTAGATGTGATGGCGGGGACGGAAAGCTTATTCCCGAGCACAAACAGAACCCGTGGCCTCACAGTATATATGCCTTTCAGTTGTCCTTCTTCTGCAGTCAGCCAGACTTGGGATGCTGCAACCTCGCTCCCAAGGGAGAACAGTGAGCCTGATGAGCTCCCCGTGGCCAGGCCAGGTGCTTCCTCTGGAGTCACGGGGGCAGCGCAGATCCGCGGTACCACGGGAGGGAGGACTGACATGATAACATAGCCTACCCAACTCCCCGCGCCACCCGGCAGCACGGCCACACAGCTTAATCCTCTCTCCACGAGGGCAGAGTCGAAACACTCGTTCCCCTCCTCGCTCAATCCTCTGTCAAAACAAGGGGGTTTTGTCAGCCATGAGGGGTGTTGCATCCCTCTCAGTCCCTGCCAACGGAAGCGCTATTACTGCCTGCCAATGCCCCGGGAAAAAAAAAGAATACCCAATATGCATATTATTCTAATACCAGCCGTCAGTGCCTGGAATTACTCGGCATGATAGCATAATGAATGCGGTGCCTTGTAGGTTTCTACATAAAGCTGTTTTGCCATTTGGATGAATAATTCATATTAGCCCAGAGGCAATGAATCAACCAGGCAAGAACTAAGAAAATTAGCCACCAATTAGTGTTTATTTATGGAGATAGTGTGTTTTACTCTCAATCTTAGTGCCAGAAAATATATATGCAAAGCAAAGTTTTGGCGACCCCTCTGACCTTGGGAATACAAATGAGCAGACGGGTGGAGAGGAAAAGAGGGCCTGACTGTTGGATGAATCAGATGACCCACATGTCTCCGCTCTCTCGGTCGGGTTATTGGGCTCTCTGACTCCTGTCTCAGTCGGCCTCCAGACATACAGTATCAGAGTCAGCCTCTCAAAGCACATCGATTCAATCTCTCGGCACATGATATGTAAGGGACTTTGTTGACTGCGGGGATGTGATGTGAGGTTTTAATGCTGCCACATGTGAGCTAAACCTCTGTCTCCTTGGAGCGTGCAGGCCCCCCCACCTCTACCGTCTCCTCCACCAACCCCACCCCCCCCTCCACACACACACACACCCGGCGGCTGTTCCTAGCCCAGCGCACTGGCAGCTTGCCCAGATACATTGGTAGTCGTTAGTTGTCACTGGAACGATGTGACACGTCGCTCTGATTCGCGGGGACTGTTGTTGAAAGTGATCGTTCCTGCCAAGGAGAAGCCCTCACCACGGATAAATGGACACTGAACAGCATGTGAACAGAGAGATAAAAATGGCAGAGAGAAAATAAACTAGTCAGCCTTCTCAACAGCAGAATCTTTGGGGCTGGTGAGCTTTGCAGAGGGAAAGAGTTTGTACGTCTCCCTTTTTTTTATCCCCGAATTTCCATTTATTTCTCCCCCGTTTTGAAAAAAAATAAAGATTTGCCTAAAGTTGAACGCTTCACTCTTGAAATTTGTGAAAACTCTTAGTTTGTTTCTCAAGGTCAATGAGTGGAGAAGATATCTCCAGCCAATTCAATGAAAGGCAAACAGACATGAGTGAAGGATGGGTTTTATAAGAATCAGACAAGCTGTCGACAGGAGGATAAAGAAAAAAAAAAAATCCAGCCAGATATTCATGAGGATAACTCTCAGGCGTCTGCGCTCTCCTTTTCTTCCTTTGTAAAGCTTTGATTGTGAGGAAATATGCTGCTGTGGATGTCTCGTCCTTTTCATGAGCTCCAAATGTGGAGTTTTCAGAGCTGCAATGAGTCAGACATTGTGTTGGCCAGAAGATAAGGGAGGCCAGGTGACAGACAATGTTCCAGCTCCCTCTGACTTGTGGGATAAGGGCTCTTCATGTCAGGCCATTTACTTCAGTTTTTAACATGAATGGGCTGAGAGGACCACGAATAATTTAAAGACTCTTAAGCACAGTTTAGACCAAATGCAGTCGGAAGAAATTAGGTTTTTTTCAGTTTGTCTTTTGCTCGGTACCTTCACTGAACTTGACGTTGTTGAACATTGATTATGAATGTGGATGGAAACATTTAAAGCTGCTGGCCTCTCAGTGCCTTGCATTCTCCCTTTGTGCAGTATTTGGGATCGTGTTGTCTGCATAACGGGTGTGTCGGTACGCTCCAAAATACCTTGTGAGCTGTCAGAGGCATGTTTACACGCAGGGCAACCCAGTTACTCGGGTAATCTAGTTTTCACTCATCATTATTTATCTTCATAACTTCATTAGAATAACCTTGTTGAGCTCCAGTTCAAAGAACTACAAGAAAAGTAGTTGCAGATGACATTATGGCCTTTATTCCACTGTATTACATGTAATTTAATGGACAAGGTACTTGGCAGCCAGGTGTTTTCAATAATGGGGTGTTGTTTGGTTGGACCACCACTTTAGTTCAAACTGAAATATCTCAACAACTGTTGGCGACCTGGCGACTGTTGATTATACTTTATACGCAGACATTAAAATGTTTTTCCTAAGTTTTTATACCATTTTTTTCAAGATTGTTTTCGAGCCATTTCACCACTTTGCACAATTAATTTAGTCCTAAAACTCTTCAGCTGTCAGCAGCTTCTCCTACTCCTTTGTGCATTGCATTATGGGAGAATCGTCCTGATCAACAGCACACTCAAAAATCAGCCGAATTTAGTATGAATGCCATCTGGTTTGAATATACTTTATTTTGTCTCTTTTATGTAGAATACTTTATTCATGAAGCACTACATATCATACTTTACTTTTACTTCATCTGAGTAATATCTTGATTCTTTTATTTAATAATATTTCATGCCTTTTATTCAATATATTTCCTGTTTAAAGTTATTTTGTTATTAAGTTATTTAACTTTACTTAACTTAACTTTTTCTTTATTTGAATCAAACGTATAAGAAAAGAGGAACTGAAGTGTTAAAAACCAATTTACTATTTGAGGTTACATGAATAAACTTGACTTGAGTCTACCTTTGTATTTGCAGACAGGACGCTGCAGGTTTAAAGGAATATTCTGGCAAAACGGAGACCTACTTTCAGGGTATCAAAGCCTTGTGTAATTAGCTTAACTCAAATAAGACCTTAACGGCTCACAGGCAAACAGCCAGGTGACTCCGTGCATGTTAGCATAACCACTATGCTGCAGCAGCCGCATCACCACGACAAATTGATGTGGATTTCTTGAACGTGGTGATTAAAATAATCCTACATTTTGACTTCTCGTAAAACATTCCTCCTGTCTTAGCCGGTTGCTGTCGGTTATGGTCTTTCAGTCGTGCTGCATAGTAAACTTGTCGACTTATTTCAGTGTCTCCGTGTCATCTCCCGTGCTATGGAGATGATGCGATTCTGTTATGAGTCACGAATCACTATGCTATCATGTCTTCTCCTGAAACTCCAGGGAGGACAGCTCTTGTCACAAGCCATTGTGGATTGTTCCATCAGGCTGATGTCTAAGTGCCTGTGTTGTGTTCTCAGCCAGTAATTAGCCACAGCCCTTACAACCCCCGATAACACAATTATATCTGGGGCTGCTACTTTCCTCCACACCCACAGCAATAATGAATGAACTACAGGTTAATGAAATGTGTGTGTGAAATAGAAGACGGCTCTCGAAAAGTTTCACACATCTGATTCATTAGGAGCCGAAGCCCGAGGCACAATCCACGAAAATGATCCGCCGCTAAATTTACCGCTTACTTCGCAACTTCTCACCTTAATCATAAGAAAATAAAAAGCCTGTGAATGTCAAAATGAGGAACAGCTTGTTAATTTTATGCACGAGATGGATAATGCATTTATGCTCATATCGTTTCGGAAAAACAGCTGAATGTTCACATTTTCCTTTTAAGGAGCAAATGCTTCCCAGGCGCCAGTTATCATCATCATATTCAGATTTGTCCTGTAGAAGCTTTGGGAAGTTTGCCAGCTCTCAATCTGTTGGAGAAGTTTGTGATTTTGTGCATTGTTTGTTTGTGCGTGCATATGGTTTATCCCAAGAGCCAGAGTGTTCGTTAAAAGTTTCCAATGTTTGTGCTTCACAAAATCCATGTTTGTATTTGGAATAAGTGCAGGTTTTAATTGCTGGAGATGCAAATTTGGGCGCTTTCGAAAAGCCGGCAGCCTTTCTTTTTTTTTTTTCCCCCTTCCTGTAATGTCAGGTCAGCACTGCAGATGGTCATAGTGTTGAATCCCTTGTCGATTTTCCACTTAAACATCTGGATGTTGGCATTGATAACCAGTGCGGGTCTAGCTGACCATATTTTGTGTAATCACACCATGTACTTTCTCAGATTCGTCTTGCCATATGGGAGTGGGCTACACAAGGTTAGCTAAAAAAGTTTCTGTAGTCACAAATGAGAATAACTTCCTGGTTTTCTTCCAGCCTCCATCTGAAGAGTCCAAATAATTGTTAAAATAACATTTCCTCACGGCTATAGAGAAATATGTGAATGTGAAGCATACGTGCCTGCGAGAAGTACACAGCAGTACCATCTGTACCTCTGTCTATTTTTTTTTTTCTTTCTGTGTGTGACTTCCCGTTCCTTCCTTCGAGAAAGGTCCTGTAACTGACGGGGACGACTTCTAAATTGCATTAAATCGAATAAAAGTAAAGGTTGAGATCAAGACATGAAGTGTGTGAGTAAGGGCCAGTTTGTGCCTCTCGTGTTAGCATTACATTCCAGTCACATAATTGAGATTAAAATGAACTAAAACTAAAAATAATAACCGAGTGATCTCTGGGGGAAAAAACCCCAGTTCATTTCAAAACACTGTCTTTCTGAAGTAGGGCTGGGCTAAATTATAATAACATTGCAATGTTTTCAGGCGATATTATGATACACAATACTGTATATTCAATAAAGATTTTTCTTCATAAATGCTAGGACTGGGCGACAGAATCAAATATCAATATTTTTGACCAAATACCTTGTTATTGAAAATGCGACAATATAATACAGGGATGGCAGTTTGTACTTTTGCAACATATTAACACAATGAGATTGTTGATGAATAGTCATCATTAATGTGGATTTAATAACCAAGTTGGTCAGGGCATAGGACAGTCCGATAAGTTCAGAAAATTACATTGTAGTGTAATTCATCCTTTAAAACCAGGAAGAGACCACGCTTATGCCTTATCCAACACATTTAAAACAATAATATATCACGATGTAAGGACATTCAAAATCTAAGATGATTTTAAATCAGTCGATTGCCCAGTTCTATTTTAAAAGTATTTTGAGAATATATGAAAGGTACCATTACATAATGGGTAATTGAGTTTTCTTGTTGTTTCACATGATTCTCATTGAGCAGGGTCATGTGTCATTTCCAGCTACCATCTTTGTTTGGAACAAGCCGGTGCAACTTGAAAAGTTTTTTTTTTTTTGATCATGCAACGACAGAAGACATCCAGATGTTGAGAAGAGCCCTTAGGGATTCTGTAAATACATTCAGAAAAACGGATGCATAGCTCTGTGACTCAAATGCAAGGTAATACACTAGAGGTACGACCGCTCTGCTGCCTCAAGCCTGCAGCACAGTTCAACACTAATTTGCATAGATCTCTGAAGTCTTTTGGAGGGATGAAAGTCATTTGTCTATTTGGAAGCTCATGGTCCAGAAGTTTCCAAATGTGTTTAGTGGGGTCGAGATCCGGTGATCTAAAAACTCATCACACCGGTCAGTGACCACTCGTGCTCCATATGGAATCTCTGTCTCGTATCATTCTTCCCCATTCATCTATAAATGAGCTTCATTTAAGGCCTGTTTGTGCTTCTTGGTATTAGCATTGAGGTCGATGCCCCTGTGGTCGCAGTCGATTCTCCAGTACTCCTGAAGATTGTTGCTACTGGTGAGATCGAGCAACAACACACACAAACACACACACCACCATCCCCCTGTCCTTCTCCCTATGTCTCTCTCTCTCTCTCTCTCCTGCTCTCTCGCTAATCTCACATCGCCTCGAGCTACTTCAGTGTGTTTTGTGGTTTAGTTCAATTTGTTGATCTGTGCTGCGGTGAAATTCCATCAAAGGGATCATTTCTTTCACTATGCTGGATTAGCAGCATTTGATGTAAACTTGACTGAACCTGGTCGTATAAAGAAGACGATGAAGCTAATTTCATATAAAATGAAACTTTTCCGGTTGTTATTGCTTTTGCCATCAATGAGTCATCAAGACATTTTAATAGTTTCTTTGGTCCAAGTGTCATTAAATATTTTATCATCTCTTATCTTTTAACAGCTTCTGTCTTTTTCACTCGTCTCATGGTCATATTCATGACAGCCACGTGCCCTGCAGCATTTGCATGCTGTCCCTGCTGATGTCTGTGACATTTCTGAAACCTTGTCAAAATAGCCTTAACATGGCATTGAGTGCTGCATTGTTGGGGTGTGAAAGAAGTCTTTGGCAGCTCTCCTTGTTTTGTGATTGATTTAGCTCTTCTGGCCAAACCAATATAGGCCGAAAGGCCTGTGGGATGGTCAAGCAGAGCAGACGGCTCAAAGTGATGTTTGACTGGATGAGACGTTTTCCTCAAATATCAGAGCTTTGCGAGTATCTTGACCTTTGTGGTCATTCGGATGATGACACTTTTTTGAAAGACCTGAGGGATCAGATAGATAGATTGACAGATGTCACTGTTTTTTTTTTTTGATTGACGAGCCTCCAGGTACTGCAAATAAAAAAAGTTATCCAGCATATTCTTCAGCATATATCAGAGACTCGGTTACTATTTTGGAAAATAACAGTGAATTCACTAGATTACACAAGTGACATTTCAAGCTGAGACAATATAAAGTGACTGATGACTAACACATCTTTTATTTTGCTACTTTAATTAAGGCCTGTAGTTGCTTTGACTGCTGGGATGTATTGACGCAGGCTACTCTGCTATATGCAGCATATACAGCAGCATGTAATTATGGATACTGAGTCCAACAGCGTATTTATTCATAGAGCCAGTGAGTGTTCATGACGTGTTGACCAGGAACTCATCTCACCACAAAAAAATTGAGGGAATATAAATGTCACAGGAATATGTCTATTGACTTTCACTTAGAAGGCAGACGCTGCTTTTATCTCTCGCAGACTTGCTAAAGTTCTTTTTTCTGATCTATCCGAGAAGGTTGTAGATGAACGGCAGCTCATTCAAAATGCAGGAGCATGTGCGCTGACCAAGCCCAGAAGAAGAAAACGCACATTATGTCTGTTTTTAAGTCTCTTTGTTGCTTGACTGTTACTTTTAAAGGAGGAGGATTAAGCCTCTGCTATTGGTTTTCAGATTCTTCAGTGAATTAGCACTTGAATACATGGCATTAGACCATTTTAGGGTATGAACTGCACAGAATGTTCCTTTTAGACTTTTCAGTTCTTCAGCGCTGGCCTGTTAAGTGTTTCTATTGGCCATTACGAATACCTGTAAGGAAGTAGTTTTTTGATTATAGTCAATTTATCAGCTAATACTTAGGATGAAAAAGCAATATTAAAATAATGATTTTACAATTTCTTTTTGTTTATACTTACAGTCGTAAGTAGATATGCACAATGGTTTGAGTAGATTGACACGGTCGCACTGCTTTATTCTTGTTTTCTGAGTTCACGATGAAGGTTCGAGTCTTTTAGAGGGAGGTTTTACAGACTTAGATGTTTGGTACAATACTCAATCGAGCTGCAACAAACTATTTTTTTCATGATGGTATATCATAAATAACATGAACATGAATAAGAAATTGTGGAAAATATATGATGTATAAAATGATAAAATATAACACTGAGCTTTGGCTCTGTTGCTTGGTGACAGGTCGAGTCCTCACAGCACACTGTATCTACAGCTTTGGCTAAAATGGAAGCATGAGCCTATAGGCTGTAGTCAATATCAATCCATTGCATGTAAACCTCCACTGATAGACTAGATCACTGTCTTGTTTAAAATGATGTTTGCCTGTGAAGATCGCCTTCACGCCTACATATTGTCTGGACTGGTCACACACACGGGTTGCTGCTGGAAAAAGTTTCATTTCCTGCTTGTGCAAACGCAGCGTGATTAGTTTTTCTGAGCTGCAGTTTATAAACGCCATTGCCCATTAGCATTTATCAATCGCAGCGCAATGCGAGTTGTACATCAGTCTCACATTTGTCAGGCACTTTGAACCTGTTTACCAAGATAAGACTGTCTTTAATGATCCAGTTTTTTTAAGGATTTTGGAAATATCTTCATAAAATCAGATGCATAACTTTGTGTCTCAAATGCATTGGACAAATTAGACTGTGGCGAGCAGTCACACTCTAGGTAATTAATGGGAAACCCTGTGTGATCTTAAGACAATCTGTTATTTGGTCTAAAAAAAAAAAAGCATATGAGGAATTTAAAAAAATGTCCAAATCCCAGAGCCATCAAGCCACTAGAGGAAGCAACAAATCCTCACATTCAAAACTTAATAAAGTATCAAAATAGTAAAAAGTGTAATACTTTCTGTTGATAGATTAATAGGTTAATTGACTAAACTTCAGCTCTAATACTAAACATAGTGGACAAGACAACAAAAGTACATACTAATGATTATTTTATGTCAGTTTCCTTGTTATTACAGTGAACCATCATTGCTTCAATTTGCACATTAGCTCTCTTCACTGGACTTCTGCCCCCTTTTGCCCTCCTCCATTTCTTCTGCTGTCCAGCTCAAATGTGCTTGCACTATTACTTTATACGGACGTTTGTCACCCTGTTAATGAAAAAAACTGCAGCGTTAAAAGGGATCATGGAGCTGCTGTGCCTCAGAAGTTTGTGTGCTCTGGACTAATACCTGCAATCATTCACCTGGATGGTACAGTGGCTGGATCGTAATATTGTCCTGCAGAGGACACGTCTGAAGGCGACCAAGGCGGGCGGACTCCCGAAGGAACTCCCTGCTGAAGCTCGATAACCACCTAGAACCGTAAAAGGCTCCTCCACTCTCCGTGATGTGTTAGGTTTTGATAGGACACTTAAATCAGAAAATAGGTCATGAGCCGTCATACAATAATTGGATTTAAAAATTAATAATATTAATGAGAGTCGGGGAATTCCTTTGTTTCCGTGACTTATTCATACCACTTGACTGTCTGAATTGATAACAAACCAGCTGAAAAGGTCTAGCATGTCTCTGGGTATTCTGTCACTCACACTGCACAGAGGCGACCTGTACATGCATTATCATATTAAATGTAGGTTAGCTGCACCGGATGGCGAAGAGGAGATATTTCATTTTAAAATAGACATTGCTAGGCTGGTAAAGCAGTGTAAACTAGCACAAAAATGCAATTGTTACTTTATCTTCACCCGCTATTTACTTTTTTAAATTATAAGGAACTGGTAGGTGAAGGCGATTGTGGCCTGTGGACGACACAGTTTTCCATCGTGGTAACTTCTGTTAAAGATGCACAATGTATTTGCACTATGCTGAAGATATAATATCTAGAAGATATCTAGAAGATATATAAAAACATCTAAGGTGTGTATGGTAAATATGAAAGTGGAGCCAGCTGCCAGCTAGCTTAGATTAGTATAAAGACAGAAAATGGGGCGACCTGCCAGCCTTTGCTCGATCTGAAAATATGCCTATTAGCACCTTTTACAGCTCACTGATTAACACGTTATAGCACGCTTGTTTAATCTGTGCAAAAACCACTGTGCGGTTGCCAGCCAACCATCCGAGACTCAGAAATGCCAAGAAATACCAGTGTTTATAGAGACAGTACACAATTAAGTCCCGCCCACGTCTGGATGGAAAAACAATTCATCGCTCTGCATTGACTTTGGGCTGCATGAAGGTGCCTCCTTCGTACTTCTGTCTGCTAGCAAACAATAGATTCATGCCTACAAGTTGCTGTGCCACACTTTGCATGACCAAAAAGATAAAGAACCCAGAACTAAGTTTTTATATGATACCAAACTGAAGAACTACAGGCAATAAGGCGTGGGGCACCAGCAGGAAGAATAGGAAAACTGAGATCCTGACAGTATGTCTACGTTTGCAGCAAGCAGTTATAGTTGCTAATTTGCGAGACACACTGTAGAGATTTCAGCTAATTGAGGTATGCAAGGCCTGGTTATAATCTTTTTAAGGTTAAATGATGATCTTACCCTGCGATTCTATCAAACAGTTGTTAATATCACAGTATTTCAATGTATTTCCGGCCGTCCAAGGACCATTCCTCTAAGAAAAGTAAGGTAAGGAGAAGGCAGACTTAGATAGACAGACGATATTTAGTTTGTCATTACACCTTTTCGACTGTGGTTGAGAGATATGAGATGTTGATTAGTGAACTTTAGAGGTGTTTGTACGTGTATGTGGACTTTGTATCCTTTGAATGAGCCCAGGCTAGCTGTTTTCCCCTGTTTCCAGTCTTTATGCTAAGCTAAGCTAACCAGCTGGTAGCTCAAGCTTCATAAACAGACAGATCAACTGAGAATATCCTCTCATGTGGACTTTGTCGGCAGGACACTAAATCAACACTGATCAGGTTTTCCGTCGGCTAAGAAAATGAAACAATAATGAGGGGGGAAAAATTGGATTTTGAAAAGTCCTATCCCCGGTGGAAATTAAACCCTTGTATCAAAATCCAGTATTTTTTTAATGGCACCTGGCCATTACTTAAACTATAGTAAAATATTCTTCGAGAAGGCTCCTACAGTTTTTGCTTATTTGACTCTAAAAACAATAAAATCAGCACTCCACTACTTGGAAACAGACTGGGCAGCACACTGGGAAGCGTTTTGACACAGTAGAAATTGACTGCAATGTCAGTTTTAGACATGGCTTTAGGCTACAGAGACAGAATGATGTGGATGATATTATTAGGTGCTTTGGTAGGGAGAGAAATGTCATGGTAAGTGCTGCTGGTGATCTTAATTGATATAATTATCTACATTGTCTTTAAAATGTCATGTCTGTAAGAAGTGAGGCTGTGGTTAAACTCGGTGAGACGGTATTCCTCCCACTTGTTTTCGAGATTCACACTGGCCAGTCTGCAGACTCTCCTGTTGCCAAGCACAACAAGAGCTCGGCACACGCAGTAAATTTGAAACGGGGGCTCATGTGCCTCATGCCTTCCTCGCTGGCTCCCCCCCGACCCAGGAGGATTAAGCCTGGCCACGGGGTTTTTCTTTCTGGTAGCTGATTTATGGGGCTTGAGCAGGAGAAACAAAGGGCCTGAATGTGTTTGAAGTGTGCAGGTGAAGACCCTAAGACGGCACTTTGAAAAAGCTCCCACTGGGATTGAAATCTCCTCAGCCACACCTGTTAAGGCAGCACTCAGATCCAAACGGTAACCTCTCACCTGGGCTGAGATCCACCTTCCACCTGTGCACCGTCTGTCCACGTGTTGGTCAGACTTTACGAGCTCGCCGCGGCTATGTGTGGCGAGGGATTAAACGCACTGCATGTGATTGACGATATGTCATGACACAAAAGCAAAGTAATGATATTTCATCAAGCTGATAATTCTGCCTGGATGCGCAAGCTTTGCCTTGTGGCCTAGATTCTCCCTCCTTCTCAAGAGGGATTGATTCAACCTTTCTTCTATTCTTCTACATTTTCTAATTAGCTTTAGTGATTTCCTAATTCTTTGACATTCAACCTTGAATTATTCCCTCCTCCACACATAAAAACAACCATTTGTTCCAGTTCTGGAAAACCAACAAAGCATGTTAATGTTCTTGTTTATTCCATGATCAAACATAATCATTCTCTCCTCTGGAGGAAACCTCCCTTTGGGCTAATTTCTGGCATTGTTACTTGCATGTTTGACAAATTAGACTCTGGGAAAGTCGGAGAAAACGTGAGGGAAAAGCTACAGATACATTAGCATTTCATCCCTTCTTTGTTGCACTCTTCGGGCAGAATTCAAAGGTTTGTTGACTTAGCAGGTTTTGGGAGGATTGAAGGGGTTCAGTCTGAAGGGTCAGCCACAGAGGGATGGGAATGTTGTTTTCTATTGGAGTGAGCCAGGGGGGTGTTTAGCATTGAGCACAGGCATGGCTCCGACTCCTTTTTCTCTTTCAGAGAGCTCCCTGTCCAAGTGTGGATCTATTTTCCTCCGGAAACCAGGGAGTTTTCTCCTCTCTTCTACTGTCTTTCATTGATTGAAGCTCAGACCAGTGGCCCATCACACCTGGATCAAATGTGAAACCACACTGGAGGAAGTTTTAATTTCCAGTCTTATCGTATCGAGCTACTACTGTGTTGTGAATCAATGCAGAGGGTTAATTCCACTTTAAACCGTCTTGAGTTGATTCTGCAGCACAAGATACACATCAACAATACCGGGGCAGTCAGACACAGCGGGATGTTTCTTTGTCTTCTTTTATTTGACAATCAAAGTCTCAGCATTTTTCCCAGCTTTTCCTCACCTCACTGATCAAAATGCGCCCTCTCCTCGCTGCAGTTTTAACTTGAGCAACAAATAAACAGTCATTTTAATTGAGCGCCTTTTATGCTCAGTCACCATATCATTTCTGGGGGCATGTTGAACACAGGAAAATGGGAAGCCAAACAAGCCTATTTCGCTCTGCCATTCAGTGTATCAACAGGCATTAAGCTGAATAGGAAACAGCCGCATTTTCTCTCCCTCTCTCTCTCTGGAGGGCAGAGGCACTGAGACAGACAGACTGTAGCTCTCTCTCTGTGGATAGAGACAAGAATGAGGATGCCGGGGACAATAGGAGGAGAAGCCATTGTTAACCAGCCTCGTTGCTGTCAAGTCAGAGTCAGGTTGTGCCTCAGCCAACTGTCTGCAAACTAAGTACCGAGCACAGCAGGTGGTTGTCCTCAGTCTTAAGATTGGATTAAATCTGATCTTCAACGTTTGAGAGCTCTCCTGCTCTTTAATGTAAATGAACTATATTATTTGACCTTAACCTCCCTTAAAAGTTCTGACAAGCTGTGATTCAAAATGGACTTTAGCTAAGAAGAAAAATTAGCATATTTTTGGATGTTATCACCACAGGATCCTTCTGTGCAGTCAGACCTAAAGTCCTCATTTTTATTGCTTAGAGAAAAATGACAATAAGGATCTACCATGTCTCCGACTTAGATTCCATATTCATCTTAATTGGTGCCTGGCAGGTTGTACAGAATGGAGATGGATTTGAAGCCATTTACTGGAAGTTCTTGACAGGCGCAGTGGAAGAGAACGTCAAGCCGTGTTCTGGCACACATAGCTTGAAAATCATCTGTCAAAATTTAGCATATCTAAGGAGAAAGGCTGCCTGTCATCTTCTATGTACGTCTAACCAGGCACAAGGGTGGATTTGATCAGGAACTATGTTGTACTCCTGATGTAAAGCACATTCATCAACTTGATATTTGGCTGACAAGTCAAAAAAAATGCCCCGGAAAGGCAAAGAGGTTTTTATAATGAGGTGGTTTTGAGCTACACATATAGTGCCAAAGGGTTTTTTCTAATAATGAATTTGTGCACAATATTTTTAAGTCAAAATATTCATAGTGTCATACATCATCTGACATATTTCACTGTCTAAACTTACAAATGCGATGTTTGCTTTTTGCCCTGATTTTGCTCCGTCACACTAGATGTGATTTGTCGGTTTTGTTTTGCAAAACATTGCTGACAAGTGCACAGCTCAGCCAGGCAGATTATCAGTGGAAATCTCCACTCCAACTTCTTTATTTCCCCCCGAATCAATGTGGTGAACAGCAAGACGTGATTGATAATGATATTGAGATTGATTGTCTAAATCCCATCCCACAGTTCAAAGTCCCCAAACAGATAGTATATATACATGCAATTCAGTGCAGAGATAGGACTTGGCAGGAGCTGCCAATAGATAAGTGAAATAGGGCCAGAGTGAAAAGGCCTATCAGTCCCTAAGGGGCTTAGCTGCAGGAATCCGGAGCTCTAAACTGGTGGTGGTGCAGGGAGATAGTCGACATTGGTTTTAAATTACCCAAGATTGCCTTGTGGTTTCAGTCTGCGGGGACGCCAGCAGACAAGATGTTTGTTAAAACAAGTGAAGACATTGAGGCAGATTGGGGCAAGGAGCAGACCTGCGATTTCCTAGCCAGACAGAGCAGGTTGGAAGGCTGGTAATTGCAGAATTGGCAGAGGGGCTAAGGAGGTCTTGCAGCAATGATATCTGCCACTGGGACCGAGGCAGTGGTGATGCTGGAAAAGGGCTCAGTATCCTCCCTGCGAGGATATTCTATCTGATGCCATACGAGTGACAGCCGCACGCCACACTATTGGTACTGTTGTTCATTTGCCTGCTCTGTAACATGCCATACAGAAAATAACTCTCAAAATTACTGCGTGGAAAATGAACACTAATTATGAAGTAGCTAGTAATTATTGTACAGGTGCCAAAGATGTTCTCTACCCTTAAAGTCATGAGTTCATGTTTTGCCTGGAAACCTTCCAGTCTTCTTGTTTTTCTGCTTTATGTGCCGTTTAACAAAAGTAAAAATGGGTAATATGAATTAAAGGGCTGATATAATGATCATTTTCTGGTCCATTCCTTTATCTTGGGTGTCAACTAGAAAATGTTTACATGCTTTAATGCTCAAAAAGCACATTATTTTTTCTCATACTATCCTTTGCTACAGCACCTCTATTCAAGCTCTGCCTGAACGCTTCATTTTGGTGCCTGTCTCTTTAAGGCCCCTGTCCTGAAAAGCCCAGTCTGCTCTGATTGGTCAGCTCACACAAGCCTGAGCAGGCACCGCCCACTATGTTTCCATGTCACCTATGCCAGTGTTTTTTGGTTTGGGGCGTGGCTGAGGGTGGTGAAGGTATAGTTGTGACGTCACAACGTAACGGAAATCCTGATGGCTCGTTTTAGGCAGTTTCTGAATACCGGTTGTGTGCATTTCTCTGTGCATTGATCCTTTTGATACTTTCACATTATTCGTATTGCAAGTAGACTTTCTACAATATAGAAATAAACAATATTAAAAGTAATATGTTCATTACTGAGCTTGAGAGGCGCTTGTAGGTGGATTTTATTACCTTTGGGCTGACCCAGGATTGCTGTTTTTTTCATATGAGATTGGTATTGATCTTCTCATTTGACTCTCAGCAGGAAAGCAAATAATTAAAACTATTCCTTCTAAAAAAGTTGAACAATATGGCTAAAAAAAATTAAGGACCACAAACAATGGTTAGCGTCAAATCAAGGCCTGGATTTGATGCCAAATAAACGTGTCTTTTCATTAAGCCCAGAGTAATAAAGACTCCAAAATTAAAAAATGAAATAAGTTCACAAATGTTAATCTTCCAAACAAAACAAACAATCCCCAAAACAGAAGCCAGCCAAGTGAATTACAAACTCACCAAGGAGATGCATCCTGAACAAATGCAACTAATGTGTTCAAAAACACCTTATTTTTCACCTTATTTTCCCTCAACACACATCTGCTTCTCCTATATTCTATTTTCACCCTCACAATCCTTCCCACATTCATTCGTTGGCATTCAGAGAGAGGACTGCATGCATAGCACTCCACTACACTACCAGACTTTGACACAAACACACGCACGCACACACAAAGCACACGGCTTTTAATGCTTAAAGTTTACTTTTGTTACAGGTGCAATAACAAAAGGCCTTTTAAGTCTGACTTGAAAATCTTTAGGAGAAATTGGCTCCAGCATTGAGGGGTTGAGGTATTGATTCTGGCCTCTGGCTCAGTCCAGGAAAAGATGGATAGATTTCTTTGAAATGCACTCTGCGTGAGAATATAAAGACTATTGTGTGTTCTCACTCAGGAATAAATTGTTTCATGACATATCTAGGGCCACCTTTTTAGCTTCAAGCTGCCTGCTTCTCTTGAAAGGGGAATGTTGACAGGGTGGAGCACATTCATTCGTAGTCCCAGACTACCCACACCTCATAGAAGCTTTTATTGAAAGTTAAATCTCCTTCAGAGAGTTGGCAGCCTCTCGTTGGGATATCTATTTCAGCAGCTGTCGAGGCTGATTATATGGGGGTTGTGCCACACACTGGCAGCGATATAAACCTCCTACAGAGAGAAGGACTATTATGATGCTATTGATTGATGCTTTCATCTGCATGCATGTGTACAATCTCTTGACTCAGAAGCAGCTGTTTGTATTGACGCCGTGCAACATGTGATCGGTGATACGTTTTGTTTTTTGATTTATGGCGCTCACAATGGTGATGTCACATGTTTATGAAAGCTCTGATGACATGTGCTTTCTGCCGAACGAGACGCTTTAATGTTTGCCTCGGGGCAGAACAGTTCTACAGCAGATCAATAACAAGTTGCAGGCGTCACGGGTGCATTTTCCAATACTGGAATCTGATACCAAGAGCCCTTTGCAACAATCAAAGCAATGCAAATTGATTTATTGCATGTTCACACCCTGTTAGCCCGTCTTATTGGTCAAAATA
This sequence comes from Pagrus pagrus, assembly GCF_965226575.1. Taxonomy (NCBI): domain Eukaryota; kingdom Metazoa; phylum Chordata; class Actinopteri; order Spariformes; family Sparidae; genus Pagrus; species Pagrus pagrus. The sequence continues at coordinate 16,458,383 of NC_140196.1, forward strand.
GTTCAGCTAAAGCATTGAATGTGGAGGGTTCTTCGGTATTGTCAATAAAAAAGCGGTACGGGTTTGTTCCACCCACCGTTTTCAGATCCATAGAGGATCAATTAAAACGTTACCAAGAGACTGTAAAATGGTTTATAATCACTACATTCTCATTAAGGATTGGGTTTTGAATTAATTCTCTTAAAGTAAAGCCTTTTAATTGTCACCGTAATAACTTCTGGTGTCACATACCACTAAAAACTGAGATTACAGCTACAGGTTGAACTGCAGGTGGCCTGTGTAAAATAATATTGGTGATATAAGCTGAACATTTTGTTAACTTCCTATGTATCGCCTCTGGAAATATATGCAGTGAAAACTGAATTGTGTTCTTTTCACTTAATGTCTTTTGAATTCAAATGAACTGCGCAATGCGAGAATCATTAATAGAACGGATCTGTTAATGATGGCTTTGAAGGGAATGAAGTTTCAAACAGAAACCACACTCCTCTCATTTTCCTGATTTATTATTAAACACAGAGTTGACATTTTGTTAAATGAAACCTTCTGAAAATTGAACGGCGATAGGGATCTGCTCAGTGCATGTTTTTGAAACTCTCCCTGCACTCCCATCACCCATTGACTCGGAATACATTCTGCTCCTCGCCAATGCCATCGATTTGAATATCAAACACCAATAAAAGTCACCTCTTTGGGTTTGTTTGAGCACCACCATGCTGTGAGAGGAAGGTGGGCGGCGCGGGGCAAAGGATCTTGGAACTATTGAGTCAAAATATTGATGGAACGGAGCCAGTCTCCATGCCGCTGCAGCCAAAGACTCATGTTAATGTTCTCCAAGTTACATCTTGGCAACTCAAACATTTTTATTTATTTAAGAGAGAAAGTTGACTGAGCATGGAGTACATGCTCTTTTTCAGCACCGCCTTCATACTCGTACTAGAATTTCACACAGTCACTCCAGGGAGGTGGAGGACAACCACGGCTCCCCACTGTTTGCCACTGAACAGCTCCCACTGAACCATTGCAGGTTGAGAGCCTTGCTCAAGGGTATGGTGATGGTGATTCACAAAGGTTTCTTGTTCAGATTTCCTCAGCCAGGTTCTCTGCTAGTCTTGGGAATACACTTTTTGGCCACCTGTTATTGCTGTTTCACGTTTATAAAACACTTAACGTTCCAGGTTGGACAGGCTGTGTACTGTGCTGCTATAGGTGGATCCACTGCTTAACTGCCTCCACAGATTAATGAACTTACTTGCACCCAATTATACAATGGCAGTTAGCAGCTGTTAAAGAATGCTAATGAGCTTAGCATAATAGCTTGGAGGGAAAAACAAAAGTATATGAAGCATTTTGTGAGGTAAATATGGAAATTAAAAAAAACAAAACAGAAACAATTAGACACACAGTATGAATAATATTATATATTAGTATTTAAACCTGTGATTTTCTTCTACTGTGACAAGGACCCGTTGTTTGTTCATCAGCCTCGAGTGTTTTTCAAATTATAGCTAGCTAATGTCAGCTGACAGCAACTTCAACACACATCCTCAGCTTGTGTATGTTGAGGGTTAAATGAGTTAAGGGAGTTAGCTTACATGGAAACTTTACAAGAGAGGTATGAAGAGTCAATTGGAGCTAAATTAAGCAGTTAAAGTAGACATAACATTAGTCAAACTCACCAGAGTGCGCTTTTTAGCTCCGGCTAACATGTTACAGCAAACTGCTTAATTTAGCATTAGCCTATATAGAGCAACATGGACTTATCTCTTGGAGTCTGAACTCTTTGTGAGTATAAGTAAGTCTCTTATTATGGTTTGTTGTGCTAGCTCTTGAATATCTGTCTCTGTATGGTTTGTTTTTTTGGCTGTCACCTGTTAGCTTCTCTCTGCACTTAGCAGTAACCCTAGCTAATGCACAGGTAACGTTACACTTACCTTCTTATCCTCAGCACGTTTCTTTGGTGACGGGGTTAGCTTGAGTAGGCGATGGATTTCTGGACACGCTCTCAACAATTCCTCAACCTTTTATACCTGTGATTCTTTGGCAATCACTCCCTTTTCGATGTCCGCCCCCTCAAAAAACAGACAAAGCAGCAAATATATCATTAGCAGCTGCCCTATGGAGCTGGATATTAATTATCCTGTGTTCTCCTCGTTTGGCCACTCATTTGCACGTGTACTGTAAATGTCACCAGAGAGATAAATGGGAAAACAAAAAGCCCAGCCTGTAGCCTTTATGCAGCAGAATGTCAGAGGGAGCTTGTAAGAGATGAGATATTAGTTTTGGCCGGGCATAGATTCTGGCTCAAGGGACATTACAAGAGAGGCAATAAAATTTGTATGTCATCTGTGTTTAGAAACTTATTAGCAATGAGCAAGCAAACATTTTCAGATTCATTTCTGGCAAGAGGCGTGATGATATACTGTGCATACGTTATCAACGACGAGCCGGTGTAATCACGCATCCGAAGCTGCATAATATCATTTAGCCGCATCTGCCGTCTCTGAAATCGACCTCCCACTGTGTAAAAGCCACCTTTTATATGTTCACACTTTTTTGAGCTCCTTTTTTCAGCGACATCTTGTTTTGTCTATGCCTTTCTTTTGTAGATTTATGAGTGGATTGAAAGGCACTTTGGGGCAAGAAAAAAAAAAAGCTCAACTCTCACATTCTCCGCGTGGCCTTTAAGGTGCGAGGAATAAAAGGGGAATTTGTATTAATCGATCACACGCCAAGCCTGGTTGAAGCCTGGCCCTAATGGTTGCTTGCTGTCATTTTGCAAGCAGCTTGTAAAAAGGATTAGAGTGGCTCTGTGGAGTAGGGGCGAATGAACAGCAAAGTTCTGTGGCCGGCAAGGAAAATAAATCAATTTATCCCTGATGGTGGTGCAGTTTTGGAACATAATGCCTAACGATGATGGAGTTTGGACACTTCATACTTGTCATTGTGAAATTGGACTGCCGTGTCGCTAATGATGGTAATGTATGTTGTGCCTCGCCTACTACAGTAATCCTTCACTCTGTCTCACTTAAATGCATCTCATTGTCTGGCATATTGCGTTATGAATACCGCTGGGGAAAAAAAGAAGGCGAATTTAATTTATATATTCATTCATTTGAGCAGCAAGTTAATGGAAAAACTGTATAACCATATAAATTTCTTCCTTTTGTCACAGGCGATTGTAACTTTGAGAAGCCGCTGGCAGCGTGCGGGTACAGCCAAGGCAGAGACGATGACCTTGACTGGGAGCAGGCCAATACCAGAGAGAAGCCTTCATCAGATCCATGGATGCCCTCAGGTAAGGAGAGTGACACTGGCTTCTGAGGAGGAGAAATGATGAAACCATCACCATACAGAGAGTACACCATTGCAATAGTCTGCACATTTGACCCTGTCTGTTTTTTATGTAAGAAGCAGTGCTCTGTGCTGAACAAGGGTTATTTTTACACAAAGGAATATTATTTTCTAAAACGCATCCGATTAAATATGAATCAGAATATGCCGCTCCTCCTTATTACATGGAGATGGATTAGCCACCGTGACATCCGCCATGGTTAAGAGTATCCTTGAAATAGTAGCCTAAATATTACTTGGCTCAAGTGGGCATGCTATAAGCATAATCATTATAAATACTCCTAACATGCAACTAATTTGACAGAGCATTTACGTGACAAATGTTTACGTTATGTGTTTTTTTTTTGTTTTTTTTTTCACAAAATGAAATGCATCTCCAAATGGCCAGCTCGGTCTGATGATTTAGGTGTTTCCATGGGGCATTTTTCTGATTAGGCTATACGTCTGGCTATAATTGGAATATACTGTAAGGCTGCATGTAAACAACTTCGTGTTAGGGACTAATAAATATTGATTGCAGCTTATACAGCATGTTCATGTTCTATTCGATCTCGTAAGCGTAATCTTTAAAGAGAAGACAACACTTCCACCTGCTGCTCTAGAGTTTCAACACTATTCTGTTTTATTAGCAACGTGACACAACTTCTCCCCGCATGAGTGTCTGCTACACAGGATCTATGGGACAGTCACGTGAACTGAGACAAAAGCGACATTTGATATAAAAACAGTCAGATCCATTTTAATTAACGCGGCCTTTTTGTCAGCCCCCCATATTGAAATTCATTAAAATGCTTTCCGTGCATTTTGTGTCTGTCGCACACAATTTGTCTCTTTAATGTTCCATTGATCGCTTTTCATTTGATTCGAAATGCAGAGATATCACCGCCACTGAGCAGGAGGCACCTAAGGAATTAGACTAATGGAATGACTTTTTTCCCCGTGTTATAACAAAGGTAGCGTTGCAAACTAATGGATATTGTTTTCCTCCCCTATCTGATGCCTAATCTCACAAAGGCTGCATCACAGATAGATTGCACCGGGCCCCCCCAGTGACAGAGGGGGAATTAATTAGCAGGCCTTCACTAATTTTAAGCAGCCAGTGCCCAGACCTGTTTATGTGTACATCAGGACGATGTGTGTTGAACCGCCCCGGAGAAATTGCTTTCCATGGCGGGGGAAGTGTCGACTTTTTTTCTACCGCAATTGATTAATGTCGGGACACACAGAGGCTGGGCAAAGGTTACAGTGAGATCTGGAAAAGCCTTGACCTACAAATTAACACCTCGCGCATGGTCTAAATTTAACATATCTGATTAAAATCCCATGTCTGGTAAAGAGGTGTCCCTGATTGTGCTTCCTAGACTGAGTGCACTTCAGATAGGCTTGTTTTCTACCCGCGTGTCTTGAATTGTGCGTAATTAACAGGCTGCAGCTCTTTCTCCATTTCTCAGTGTGAGCACTCAACCTGCCGTGCGAAATTGTAATCTCTCCTCTTTGACCGCACTGAAAGGGATGTGAAATGTAGTGTACTTGACGCCTGAAATTGTTTTAGGGCTACCGGAGAGAGGGTGTTGATGGGTAGAAATGCATTTATGTGAAAGCCGCACTGGTGGAAAAGCTATCTCACCTCTGATTGCTGTCTCACTCTCAACCTGTACTTATGAATCTTCACAAAACGACCTTATCATACTCACAGAACAGATTGTTCCTGACAGAAGGCATTGCTACCTCAAACACTTTTAGAATTGGTTGTAGACAGTGTCTGTCCAAATAGAGATGTTCTTAATGTCAGTGTGAATTTATGATTGAAATGATGATTAAAACATTAAATTAAATCCTTCTAGAGGTCTTAACAGCTACCTCACATAAACTCCAATCCAAGTATCCCTTTGAATTTTGGACAAATCTGCACCTTATGACTTCGATCCAAAACCAATGTTGAGTGCCAATGCAGGATATAGTTCGCCCTTGAAGGATAAGTTCACCAAGAAAATGAAGATTTAGATATTATCTACAGCGTGAGGGTGAAGTAGGTGATGACTGAACTTTCACTTTTGGGTGAACATATCCTTTAATGTAGTGAGGTTGTTATGTAAGTGTGTGAAGATCAGGGTGGTGTACCATGACTTCTTCACAGTTGTTTTCCCAAACCTTAACCAAGTGTTCCAGTTTTCTAGCTCTAACCATACCCATAGATGGATTGTGGTACTAGATCCCAGACCCGAGTTCCCACTCAGCCCATACTCTTTACAGTGTGGTGAAATCACATATTTTTAATCACATATCACTTTTCTGGGCTCGAGGAAAGTTTTACAAAATTAAAACCTACATGGGTCAAAAATCCATAGTAGAAAGAGTCATAGGCCTAACTGACATTGTCTGCATATTGAGGTGTGCTATTAAAAGCTTTTATAATGGTGCTCTTTGGGAAAAATGCTTTTGGAGCGCAGGAACATTTTCATCTGTCACGTGGCAAAATTGGAAGCAAGGCTTAACGGCGTCGTCGTGTAAAGGTCTCAATAATACATTCATGATCATATCTCAGCCAAAGTTAATTACCATGATAACATATTGTAGCTGCCATTAGCAGATAATGCAGAAAGGGAGAATTTTAAAAGTGTTGGCACTTAATGTAAAAAAAAAAGACGTCCTTAAATCTAATTTGAGGTTTTGTGGACTCATGCAGCACTTAGGTTCCTATCTGTCAGGTTTATTCTCCATTATTTGTATCCAGATACTTTATCTCGACGTTGTCAATTTGAAAAATTGGACTAGACCTGTTTATTTAAGTTTATTATGCAACAATCCGTTTTCACATATTTATTAAAGGTTGAAAACATTCAGACTTGAACGCTACATGTTATCTACTATCTCCTTACAAAAACATGTTATCAAAGGCCTGTGAAATCAATAGGAAACATCCTACATTGCTGTGTCAGTGTAGAGAACACACAACTCATGAGAGGCCCTGTGCAGAAGTTGATGTCGCCCCGCTGAGGACTCTCCTTCATCCTACGAAAGCTCATGCTGCAACCAAAGACCAAACTGGCCTGACTCCCTCGTATCATGTAGATAAAAGAGAACCAAAAAGGGAAAAAGGCAAAATGAAACGCAACAAGAAAAAAAACAAGCCCTCCAGTCACATGAAGAAGAGATGAGCAGCGCCTGAAACTCTTGGTTGTTTACCACGATGCGATCCCTACCTAATTGCTACGTCTGGACGGAGAGTAGCCTTGTTTATCCCTCCGCACAGCTCTGATTGCATGCTTTGGCTCCTTTAGAGTGGCTCAGCCCAGTTCTGAGACTCTGCATGTCTGCTTGGGCACTCCCCTGTGTGTTCCCTCTCCCGAGCCAACTGGAGAAACCCCCGGCAGAACTGTCACTGTCAGTCCTGTTATTACCAACAAGCCTCATCTGTCCTGGACGATGATAATAAAACCCTCACAGCCAACGCTCATTCAGCCTTGGAGAGTAAAACTGGACACACTTCTGTCAGAGTCCGAAATTGGCTTGGACTGCTTATTATTTTGAAAAAAAAAAAGATATTTACCACACTTGAATCAAAGACATTTGTGTCATCTCTTAAAAAAACTGATTTCTCTCATTTCCACCCTGCCCTCTGTTGTTATGACTTCTCCAACATGGTGCAGTTGTCTCAAAGAAGAATGGATGAAGAAACTGTGAGGAAGTTTGCAGTGCCGAGCTGTAGGGGGGGGTGTCCAGATGCCATTAAGAAGGAAGCTGTTTTTTTAGTGAGCCCCATCTGGTGCAGAGGCTGCCTCCTCTCTGATGGTGTCATGGATGTTGCCAGCAGTAGGCCGCTGCTCCCTGCCTCCCCCCTGAGACTCGTTCTGGGGAATAATGACAAGAGGAGGAGGAGAAAGAAGGTCCTCTAACTGAGATTAATTAGGGTTTTTGTATTATGCTAGGCACAATAGCAAGTGCAGCTCGGGCTAAATGACTTATTGTTGTATTCTTAATATCTGCTCTAAATATGTTGTGCAAGAGAAATTGAATGTTTTTGTCTCTCTGTTGCACAAGGCCTTTGTTTTGATAGCATGCCCTTGGTCCGTAATGACACCTAGACAATAGTGAAGGATTGGCAGAATGAGGTTCTTCATAGGGTAACGGTGATCTTCTCTCGCTCTGTTTTCTTTCTTGTCAGGTTGATAATGCGTTCATGCAAATGCAGCTCACTCTTGAACCCAGAAGGGTGCCTTTCTTAGTGCGGCTACTGCATACGGATAAGTCGGATCATCTTAAAAGGCAAACAGTTCACCTTTATGACCATTTTAATCAGGAGGTAATGAATTGACAAAGCCCCTCCGCCTTACCTGGACAACCAGTGTTGTTTACGACGCTGTGTGTGCTGTTCAAAGGATGGCCACTTAAAATATAAGGAGAGAACACCCACTGACTGAAGGACGTCAGAAATTTAATCAGAATTTAAATCACATCAGCAAAAGATGGGATTTGCTGTTGACGAGGGAGGGGCCCCATCTTGTGAAAATAAGCTAATTGCTTTTGGGCCATTCACAACTTTGTGTGAAAATCACACCTTGCAAGGTGTTGGCAAGGTTGTGAGGTTAAGGAGAAACCCCTTTATATGATTAGGGGATGAAACTGAACAGCAAATTACATCTGATCAATTCGTGAATTAATTCCTGGGGACGACAGACTGAGATTTTCAATTTAGCATTGTGAGGTTAAGTACTGTACCGTGGTCTGAGCAAACAGGATTGCATGCATTACTATAAACAGGATTATGACAGCACACTGTATTGTCATGATGGAGGACATATTTGCATACTATGTCTTTCCCCCATTAGTGTGCATGGTATGTACAATTACAGCTAATGATGCAGCTAGGTGACATGTGAACACTCTCTGTTGTGTAATGGGTTTGTATCAGGCAAATGGGCTATTATATGACCCATTTATTGCAGCGGAGAGCCAACAGTGCGTGGTGCATATTAAGATGACATATTAAGCCATTAAGATTTGCTGTTGATTGACATGCGGCAACAAAGGATGCTGTCATGGAACATAATAAGGGTCAGTTGTTGCACCTGACTAAAATGACAGCGCTGAAACGTGTTGCGCATGATGGATGGTTTCGGGTGAATCTGTCTGACACCGTCAAATAAACCTGGCAGGTCCTTCATATGGAGAGCCTAAACTTATTCACTGTTACTTTATCAGACCCTTTCATGTTTCAAAGGACACTGGGAAAGTTCTGGAAAATTGAGTGGAGGCCACGGCTGTTCACATTAACAGCCTAACCCTCACAGCGAGAGCATTTTTGATTGGTGGCAGACAGTGAGAATAGCCCTGTCTTCATTGACATTTCCGAAGCGGCAGCCGTGCTTTTCTGCGGCGGTGACCTCTGTGAATTTTATTAGCAAATGAGACCTGGAGGGTTTGGGTTTAAAGAGCGCCCCTTCATTCTGATTTCCCCCACATAATGATTTCCACAGAGTTCAGGACCTGAATGGAGGAGAAATAATGAGCGCTAGTCATTACTGCAAATTATATGCTCTGCTCAGACCATCACTCAACTCATAATTAATCTAAATACCTTCAACCTATAGACTTTGATGATTAGGATTAGACAGTACCCTATTTGTGTGAACTAAATTATATCAGCCTGAACTCCCCTTAAGAAGACTTCCCTACCTTTTATATAAGAAAAGGATCCAAGGGAGAAAGAAAAAGCCTCTTAACCAGCTCGAGGGTGTTTTCGCTTCATCATGCCTACTTTGCCTGAAAAGATCAGATCAGATGTGCTTAAGATAAATCTCATTCGTACACAGGATGCTGTTAAGTCTTTTCTGAGTTGCATCTTCAGAGTTGTTTCCAGTCAAACACGGGAGGCATGAATGCAATAGAACAGGCTTAATAGGATTCATCTAAAGTTTGTCTCCGGTCACTGGTCTCCGCCAACCCCGAACCTCTTCCTGCTCTCAACAATGACTACAATAAAGACAGACTCTAAAGACACTTTGATGCAGGAAACGAGGAAATTAGGATGTGGTCTTGTCCCATTGTGGTAATCCTGAAAAGCTGTCATTTCTAAATTAAGTTTGCATGCTTCATAAAAGCGGGAATTCATATTGTATATCACTCTGTTAGTCTTTCGATGGATTATGGTCATTATTTTTCGCGTGTGTTCTCTCAAGATAATGTCAGAGTAGTAATGCGCAGAAAAATTAGCTCCCATGTGCTTGGATAGAAAGTTCCAGTGGCCACTAAAAAGTTATTTTATGGGGTGATTAGGTGCTAGAAAACCATCAAATTAAAGTATTTAATTCTTGAGTGATTGCGAATTTGTCACCAGTTTCTGCTCTTAGCTGAATGAGCTTGTTTTCCCATATGAACCGACACAAGCTGTGACCAACTCCCACCTGCTCTGCCAGCGCGAGTGAGCCGACAGGTCAAAGGATTAACCTGATGGAAGCCGTCCCCTGGACACTTAATCAATGCTGACCAGATATTCAGCTTGCAATGCTGCAGCCTCTTGATGGTTTAATTGATGAAGTTTTGGATGTTGTTCTTGTTAACTTTTACAGAGGAACAAGAGAAAACATCCTGACTAGAAATACAAATGAACCACAAATTGGCATGGATGTGCTCTGCAGCGGATGATTAAAACCACCTTGAGCATCATTGGTACCGAGCTACAGAACATCAGTTATATCGGTAAAGCGAGGCGTCTGCACAGAACCCAAAGGATACTAAAAGATAACACCAACCCCAGCCACACTCTGTTCACCCTGCTTTCATCTGGCAAGGTTTCTATCCAAATGTATCGCAAATTTTAACCGCATTTGGAGAAAATCGGCCAAAGAAAATGCAAATAAATGCTTGTTTCAAAAACAAGTTGATGAATGTTACAGTTCTCATCACTCCACACAGATCTGAAGTTTTAGTCTGCTGCTAATTAATGTCTCTGATGTGGATGTTTAAGTCTTTATGTAGGTCATCATTTATTTCTTATTTGTATTTCTATTGCACTTTGTTGCATTTTGCTTTTATTGATACGCTGTCAGCTGTGCGTAAGAACTCTGTTGCAAGATTTTGAGATTTAATTTTAAATATTTGGCATTTTCACACACAACTTAAGAGTGCGCAAATAAAATGGATGGATGGAAATTCACCTACAGAAGTATCCGCTGCCACACCACCAGACTACAGAACAGTTTCTTCCTCATGCTTTGAAACTCCCCATTGAATCCTTCGCACTTTACAATCAAAATAGTTAATTTCTTTGACATATCATTAGTACCCCTAATCCCCATAAAGGGATTACAAATTGTAGAATGATAAATGTATGAACTTCCTACCTTGTTTTTTTTTTTAAAAAGATCTCTTATCTGACGTCCTTGTCAAAACCTGGCACCAACATTACCCACAATGCACCTTGGCAGCCGACAGTTTGGCCAGTGCTTCGGGTGTGCCATACTAGAAGGTGCTAATGTAGCAGCTGGTAAGGTCACTGCTCTTTTACTCCACACCCCCAGATTTTTTTATATTCAAACTTGTAGTCTTCAGCCCCAACTGACGCAAACTCATGAGACATCATTTGAGGCAACTTATCAGACTTCATGTGGTTTCCTGTGAAGCCACAAAAGACCGTGTTTCCACATAAACTGTGAGGTGGTTTTCCCCAAGACCTGTAAACAGATTTTAATGTGTAATGTTTAATGTGTTCCCCTTTAGTCATAAGTAAAAACAGTTGACTAATGACTGAAATTCACTGAAATTGGTCCATGAAAGTTTGGGGCCACAACTAAATGTGAACCACCTACTCATTTATTGCCTCTGACAATGAATTGTCTGATAATCGATGCATGGTTAATGATTTCTGTGTAACAGCCCTCATCCAGGCACACTGTCCTTGTTAATAATGTCTAAAATATCTTCACATAATGAAGTCATGCATTTCTATTTCAGCGCTCTTCCCCTTCATTTCTGGACCGCAACATGAATGTATGTAGCATCTGCAGCAGGAACGCTTCATCTTTCACTAATTCATTTTTCATACCAGCCTCCATGTTCGCCATGTTCAGCCATCATTGTAATGGAAGGTGAAGGTGGCCTACATTGGAATAATAATAAATCTGTTCCTCTGAATACCTTAGACAATAGCCGAGCCCTGGCCTTTACCGAGTCGTGGAGACGGGCCTTGAGTGTGCTGAGAGCTCTCTATTTTTAATTGGTCTTGAACACGTCATTGTTAAGGCAAAAGAGATAGAGAAAGGAGACAAGAGGGAGAAAAAACACCCTTGTGCATCACTAGCACATTAGCACAGCACTAACACAGTGTCATTATAATTTGCTCTTAGTCTTGCTGGCTAATTAGCTTGTCATGGTGCAGCAGGTCCTGCAGAGTATGTGGTCATTAGGCTCTGAGAGCATAGAAACTGAATGACAATCAGTGTTTTCCTGTCATCTTCTTCACTTCTTTAGACAGTGACAATGGCAGCACGATTAGGTGGGTACACTGTCACCGAAATACTGGATTCTTACATTTTATGGTGGTCAACAGTGACGGAAGGAAAGACTTTTCCCCCTTGTTGTGTTCGAGTTCACTGACCCAAATCAAGATGATTTGTAGGCCTCAAATTCGGTGACAGGAATTTCTCAGCCTTGTTGCAACAGTTCTGCAATCTTCCTGGCAGTGAGGAAGAAATGTTCTTGTATTTACACGTCTTTCTGTTTAGTAATTGCACATGAAAACTAGCGGCCACTGCATTAAGCTTTATTAAACAAGAAGTGACTGCTTAAAAAGGGGTACCTATTGTTTTATTAATATTTCATTAACATGGGAGTAAAAATGTACAAATGCCGCTTGAGGCTTCTGATATTTTCATCTCTAATTACCAACAAAGAGCACGGCTGTGCATAAATCTCCTGTGCAACACTGTCACAACGTGGCTGTTTTGAGATGAAAAGTAAACAGCCTGCTGTAATCATAGAGGAAAGCAGTGGTGCCAGCATCTTTGTCTTTGTAACGTGAGCTACAACCGAACAATTCATCAACTGATTATTAGTGCTGGTTCGCATCACACCAAGGGTTGCTGATGCCTCAAAGGGAAAAAACTAAAATGTTCTGGGCACCTGAGCAGATGGCTGAATGTTATTAAGGAGACCTCAAAGCCCTCATAGAGAGGCACCTGATTGAGGTTGGACAAACAAGTGTCTCAAAGTCGACTCCTCTCCTGCCCTTCTACATGTAACCTACACAACTTCCCGCGTAGCCTCAGAAATAATTAGCCTCATCATTTGAATCAGAGACCAACCGAATGTGAATAATAGATTACAAAGCTCCGGGAGAACAGCAGTGTGCTGTTTACAATAGTGAATCATGAGTGATCATGCTGTGCAGGAAAATCTATAAAAACAAAAAAGCCACAATCAAAAATAGCTGATTTGGACTGTATAAAAGCTTCTGGATCTGAAAAGTAAAGCCAATGCAGAAGTGCCTCAAACTTTTTGCCTCATTCTTTCTTGATGATAGCAGGGGGGCTACTCCACTGGTTGCAAGTCCGATTGTATAGAAGTCTATGAGAAAATGACCCTACTTCTCACTCGATTTATCACTTATGTAAACGGTGGCTTGATGAGTTTTTGGTCTCAGTAACTAGTTTCAAGTCGTCTGCAGCATGATTTTTATTTTGAAAATGACGATCCCCTTTAGAGTAGATAGACGGTAAAGCAGGGTATGCTTAAGGGCTTGGCTACCATGTGATTGGCAAGTCACTACCCCCTTACAGGGGTTCAAAGTCAGATCCAATTAGGATATCCTCCCCAGCTCTATCCTCCCGTCCAAATATGCTCACCAAAGACTAAAATGCCGAAGCCCAAACTGCCAAACTCAAGGCTTCAAAACCTACAGTAAGTCAACATACCAATAGGGGACATCACGGTGGCCCTTTCCACATTTTTATACAGTCTATGATAGGTAATCCCAACTTAGAAAATACCTTTTATTACTGTAAACAGAAGGAGGTATTATGATTGGCCTTGAATGACTCACTAGATTTCACACAAAAGGGCCAGTGTGAGCCATACATAATAAAAGAAATTGAGAAAAATATTTTCACACAAACAATTCAAACCCTTATTCTCACTTTTTTAAATCAATTCCTTGAAACTATGTATTTATTTGACAGCTGCATCTCACAGTCTTCCTTAGCGTTGGAATAGTTGAGGGCTACAACTAATAATTATTTCCATTAGCGATTGATTTGTCGATTATTTTGACGATTTACTGATTAATTAATAATTTAAAGGGCAAAAAAATGTTAAAATTGCTCATCACAAATTCCCACACCCCCAAATTACCTCTCTGAATTCCTTCATTTGCCCTACCAACAGACTCTTTATTTGCTATCATAAATGACAAAGAAAAGCAGCAAATCCTTACAATTTAAGATACTGGACCCAACAAATGTTTGACATTTTTGCTTAAACGATGAAAACGATTATAAAAATAGCTGGCAATAAATTTTCTTTCAATCAGCTAATGGATTAATCGACTAATCGTTTTCATGTCCTTAGTTCAGAAGTTCCACACTCAGGTAATGTGATGACAACCGGGCAACACATGTAGTCCACATGATCCACAATCAAATGTTGGGCGTGTACGCTTATCATGACTAGTTTCATCAGCAGTGTACTGGAGCATGGTTTCTCTGGTTAGTGTTCATGTTTCCACTTATGTGTGGGAGTGTGTTCATATTAAAATACAGTCCCTCATGCAGCCCAAACATGTTGAGATCCTTAAAACAACAACTTGCTTCTACCTGACAAACAAAGCCGAGGAGGCTGACTCAGTGTCATCACAACTCACTGCTCCTCCTCCTCCTCTGCTCCCTCTCCTCCTGTTTCATTGTGTAAACATGACAGAGCCCCCACTCGTTATCTGAAGCTGGAGACAGATGGAATTGGTGAGCGTTACAAGTGCAGCACAACAAGACAAGTGGGCAAACTCGAGTCATTGATGGAGCAAATAGGGTTTTGTGAGAGGCTGTTTGGCTGACACACTCGGGGATCGAGCCTGCTGATTTAGTTGACGTTATTCACCCTTTTTAACACCATATCTGAGTGAATCACCAGATGTTAAATTTAATGACAAAGATTTGCATCCATTGCCTTTCAGCTCTGCCTCGCATGCATGAGAGTAAAGCTAACAGGTTGTTTGTCTCACCTCTGAGCAAAATGTGCTTTCCAATCATTTCCACACTTGCAAAAAGATGTATTTCAACATAAACCGAGCCTCTCTGGCGCCGTCTCAAATGCTGTTACGATTTGTGCCATCTCATTACCAAGCCAAGCTAAATAGGATGATGACAAATAGAATGTGTTCTGCATCTCCTTGAAAGTTTGCCAATATAATAATTCTCACTTGTGTTTTATTGGCAAGAGGGGAGAGGATTAGATTAACCTTTAATATTGAACCAAGCGATAAAATCTAAATGGGGCTTGGTTGGCAAATAGATTTTAACTTATTGATTTCTCATCATTTCCCTTCTCTCCGTCATTGAGGGATAAAAACACTGCTCTCAAACATCCGGCATTTGTAGGACGAGTCTTTTATTGTCTTTGTATTTTGATGAATGGAATTGATAATAGAGTTTCTATCAATCCAGAGATAAAAGCATTTTCTCATTTATGCTAGAAATTCTAGCACTAACAGGAAGGTCAAACATTCGTTTACCTGCTTCCTGCATACTTGTATAGGATTGGCCCTTTTACTTAGTTACTGTTGAACCTAAGGACCGGATTGTGAGATCTTTCTGTTGCAACCGCCTGCCTGTAAACACAACAGATCCAAGTTACGTTGCTGGATCAAATACACATACATAGATATATAAAGTTGTTGCAGGTCTTTTGTGTCCCTTACGAAAGTATTTTAGTGCTCATAGAATACCACATAAGTCTTTGGTAGCTGACTTTAAAGATGCATTACATGACAAGATAATATTTGTTATTTGCCTTACCTCACCGTCAACAATTTGACACTCAATGTAGTCAAGTTTCAAAACATATTCACAGAGTTTTTATGAAAATGTTCTCATTCAGTGTCACTGTTATGACTTGTTGTTGAAAGGTGCTTTACACATACATCCTGCCTTGCCTCTTGTGGGTGTTGAATGCAATACAGAGAAAATCAAAAACATAGTGATGTAGAATTTGATACTCACACACGAGAAATGGGACAGTAGTACATCCTTACATGTCGACTTAAAAAGCATTAAAGGTCCAATGTGTAAGGTAGTTGATTCCCAACTCGACAAATACTGACACTATGGGTTGGTCAGCTGAGTCATTATTTTTGCAGGTATTGGGTCATAAGCTGCAGGATTGGACACATTAGAATTTGCCCTGGTGATGATAGATTAAAAGTTCAGGATAAATAAAGATACTATCATCTAAGTGAGGTGGTGGACCGACCAACAGACAACATTGTCTTGCCGACCGTGAGCGTGGTTTAAAACCTCTTTCTGCTAATGATAGATTACCAATGTTACCACTACTTCAATTCTTTTGAAATAGTATTTCAGTATACCGAAAATGAAATGTAGTTCATTCTAGCGTGCTATCATGCCATGTACAACCCCAAATTCCCAAAAAGTTGGGAGGCTGTGTTTTCCTGCCACTGAACTGCAAGTTGGATAAAACCTGCTCCAGTCATTATATTAAACTCTTGTCCGTGTTGCAGGTTCAGCCTTCATGATGGTGAATACGTCCGGACGCTTTGCAGGACAGAAGGCCTTACTGCTGACACCTCAGCTGAGAGAGAATGACACCCACTGCGTTACCTTCCACTACTACATCGGAGGCAGAGACAACAGCCACCCAGGTCACCTAAATGTGTATATCAAAGAAAACAACAGTCCCATGGGGATGCCTGTTTGGAACGTGTCGGGTCCAGCCACTCGCTCCTGGGGACAGATAGAGCTGGCCATCAGCACCTACTGGCCCAACTTCTACCAGGTGAGGAAGTGTAGTCTGAATCCAGCTTTCTTTTTGCATAATGCCTTATCTCAAAACTAGGCTGCTCATTGTAAGCAGCCATTATAGTCAAGCTAAAGCCGTTAAAGCCTGTTCACTGAGTGGAGCAAGACAAATTTATTATTTGCGAACAATCGCACAATAGCCCATTAAAACTAACCTAAGATTATTGATTTCTGGGGCTACCTCGGTATCCATGGCAATCTGTCCTCTCCCCCTATCATCTGAGCCACTTCTCTTTTTCCAATTCTGAGAACTCATTTTCACTTACCAATGCACATGACTGCTGGCCGGGGCAAGGTGATTTCACACTTGCCTGGCTATTAGTCTTCGCCGGGCTTGTTCCACGAGTCCACCAAATGTTAATTGATGCAGAGAGACCCCTTAACCTCCCAATGGGAGGCAGTCCCTTGGTGAATTATTTCATTATGGCCTGGCAGTGCAGGTCCACAGTGAAGCTGAGGGGAGTCCTCCTTGTCTGCTCATCATAGCAAACCTGATAACTTAGTTAACAAGGCACACCGCTGGGCTTCTCACTGCTGAATGCAACATAGGAGCCATAATGAGGGGCACATGGACAAAAGAAAGAAAGAGGGCAACAGATGACAGACAGAATGTGCTACATCTACTAATAACACTCACTGTTAGCAGGATGGTGACCCTCGTGTGAGAAAATGATGCGAAGCCAGTCTGATTGAATGTTTTTTATTTCAGCTCAAGTCACATAAAGGGTAACTCCACCAATTTTACACCTGAAAGTGTGTTTAAAGGTCTTGGGGAGTACTACTACTTAATGGCTAAATTGCATTGTGGGTAATGTAAGCACCAGGTTTTGAAAAGCAGTCCACGGGTTTAGCGATACACTGTATAACACTGCTGGACTCACTATTGACAGTTTTCAAACAAATAATCAAAACTGATGCAGCAGAAGCAGAGATATCAATTTTTTTATTCCACATATTTTTCTTTCTTTTCAAAACCTGGAGCCTACATTACCCACAATGCAACTTAACCACTGAGTGACATCACTGGAGTCAATTTATCAAATTCCATGCAGCTTCCTCTGGAGCCACAAAAGCTCACTTTAATGTGTAAAAATGGTGGAGTTACCCTGGAAAGATTGAAGTCTGTCTGTAGTAGAGACATAGCCTGTTGGTTTGGATATATCCCACGGCAAAAGTCCAATCAGTTATTGATTCTGTTATGAAATTATGGGAAAAAACCCATTTCACTTGGGTTTTATTTGTAAAGTTCAGACAGATTGATTTCAGCTGCTTCTCCAGTGCCACAAACAAATCAACACCTTCAAACAAAAACAGTGTGTTGCATCTGAATTTTAAGTGAAGTTCAGTGACGGTTAAACATTTTGAGACACTGTTCATGCCGTGTTTCAGCAAATCTCTGCACATAGGGTGAGCGTTGAGGCCCCAAATGACATATTATGCCTTCCAGTGTGTTCAGGGAAATTCCCAGCATCTGTTGCCTTTCAAACCCCAGCGGAAGGTCTGTCTGTGTTTGTAATTGTTCCGGACCCAAACTGACAACATGGGTAAATGCGAGGATGCTAATGATCTTAGCACCACGCTCAGTCAAGAAAAAGAGAGACCAATGCTTAAAATTGTCACTAATTAACAACATGGCACTAATTATAGGTATCTTTAATTGCATAGTAACCTACGCAATTGTCAAAGGGAAGCCACCTGATACTTGGAAATTATTTTTTAATTACCGGTAAGGCTTTTAGTCATCATGAGCCTTTCAGCCTTTGATAATTACTCTTCTGTCAGGTCATCCCAAAAACTTTTAATTGAGATTGTCATGCATTTCCAAAACTGCTGAACACAAACAACTATAATTTACAGCAAATGTGATGCATCGTCTAAATATATCCCACTCAAAATATATACTGAGTGTTTAAGATGAACATCCATTATTTATCCCGATATGCAGCAGTGCACCAATGAGAGAGAAAAACCCAAATGTCCTCATCTATCTTGATTTTAATACAGTATAACTTATGGCAGAGCTAATCAATCCTGCTGTAATGTAGCACTTAGCCAAGTCCCTTAGGGATAGCAGGTGCGGTGATGTAGACATTGAATGTAGGGTTCACTGTCTGTCTCTCTGACAAATGAGAATGGTGAACTTTCCCGTGACATCAACAGCTTTCGTCCCATGTGAATATTTTCACTCTGTGGGTCAGGCCCAATTATGCATCGCACTATCATTGATGTTGAAATCAATTATATCACAGCTATTAGGCAGGCTGACTGATGTCTGTTGCACAAACAAAGGATTTCAATTAGAGAGTGAGGTCTAGTTCATTTGTCTGGTGGCAATATATGGAGTGGTTGGCCTTTTAATTTCCTTTAAATTAGCCTGTAATGAGGCCATAATTGGCACCCAAGACATTCACTTTCATATTTCATGAGACAAAAAAAGAAATTTATAATTAGACAGCCTTATCTGAAGGCATCCTGCCTCCCAGATGACAATGGTAACTATCTCCTCCTCCACATTCCTCGGCTACAAAGGGAATCTCAGAGATGTATGTGTGTGCAATCTCGCTATGACTAGCAGGACACAAGTTCCTGGGTGACACCATATACGGTACCTATCCATTAATATATACCGATCACTGGATGATATAGGGTTATATTTAGCGAATGATGGCATGCAAAACATGTGTAGTGCGACTGTGTGTGGTGTAAATGGTCTCTGCACCACACCCTCGGTTTGGGAAGGGCCCGGCATTCTGTTTCCCTTTTTATCACACTGCAGACCAGCGAGTACATAACTCTACATTCTGCTGGGACACGCCTTCTGCTGGGGCTTACTACCATTTGTTTTGGAGGAGAGCTTGGCCCTTAAAATAGGGTCATGTTGGTGCTACGCAGCACAGTTGCACTTGATTTCAGAGGTTATGTTGTCGGAGATGGCAACAAACATGTCAACTAGGAAACATTAGACACAGAGCAACTGTGAAATGCAACAGCAGCCACTTCCCTACCGTTTAAATTTACACTTAACGACTGGCTCGCTAGAACATGTGTTCACACTTAGTTCTTGTGGTATCTTTTCAAGCAGGTAGATTTGGTTTCATTTTTTCAGGTATCAGGTATTCACATCTGAGATTTCTACCCCAGTTAACAGTTTTTATAGAGACTGTTTCTCTAATAGAAAGCAATGCCAGCAATTCTGTCAACATGAAAAATAGCTGACAGGGAGGTCTGTGGATTATCCAGAGTGAACAGTAACCATGCTGTTCTCATATTTAAACTAAGCCTGGTTATCATTGAAGTGTTTGCTAAATGAAGATTTATAGATTGCACCACATGAACTCATTCTCACATAGTGATTACAGTAATTAGTATTATTATTATTATTATTAGTAGTAGTAGTAGTAGTAGTAGTAGTAGTAGTAAATATTTGCACTCAGTGACTGCCAGGTGAAACATCCAACCAAGCTGATGTTAGCTTGCTAACATAATGACCTCATGAGATAAAAATACGTACACTTTACAGTATACCTCAAATTACATAACATTAGCCAAAATGTTAGACTTTAGGGCCAGATAACAGTGGTTAGGTTTGCTTAATCTGTTATTCCACACTCATCCTACATACTGTAAATACTGCTAACACCCTAAAACTTTTATATTTTATATAACTTTTATATATAAGTTATATTTATATTAACTTTTATATATACTTTTATACTATTATAGAGCAATAACTCTAACTTTTCGCTTGAAAATTTGTATTAATTGACGTCTTGCATATAAATTTTTTTGATCACATGTACTTTGTAATATGGTATTAGGTTTAAACCGTGTGTGAGTGACATAGAGTAGTTAGAAAGTAAAGCAATATTTTAGTGGTTTTGTGAAATGCACAATTTGCAGCAAGAAGTCTGAGACAAAAACAGGTTTTAATATAAAGCTTCAAGCAGCAATGAATCAACATGTTGTTAAAGCATTCTGAGCAGTAGAATACAACACATCTTCTGTACAGCGTCTATGTTGTATCCACATTGCGGCTTAAACCTCATGAACACACAGAAGTTGGACCAACGACATCCCAAAACAGGAAATGGGACCAGTTGAGAAGCATCTGAATGCAGGATCAGTGACAGCTTGTGATGCTACAGTGACTTCCTGTTTACACATGTGATTGCTTTGGATTTGACAGCATTACAGAAATTTCCAGCAACAAATTCTCTGATCACTCAGGTCTGTTCCAGCTAAGACATTTTCATCTTTCCAGTCCTGGAAAGAGATGTTACTGTTCTGATTCAATGCACAAACGAAATTCCATTCGCCTACATTGCAATGGGGTGAGGGCAAAAATCTCATCACCTGGATAATTAAAATCAAGTGGTTAGATAACGGTAAGTGGGAAGTGAGGTTTGGGTGAATTGAACCCTTAAACATAGCTGTGATGTCTCACCTCCAGTACACTGTGTGCTTGCCACAGACTGTGTGCTAATCGTCTCAAGGCTCAAACTTAATTTAACACTTGCATGTCATAACACCTATCGGCTGTGACATATTGTGGAAATAACGTCAGCGGCCTGCAGCTGTGTGACCAGCTGCAGCTCTGCAAAGTGCAGATCGTATTAGCAGGAGCTGGACTTCTCTGTGCAGCCTCACTCAAGTGCCATTTGAAGACATGTGCCCATTTATCACTGGCGTTATGAGTCTCCTCTCTCCTTCTCAGATTGTGTTTGAAGCCGTAACCTCCGGGCAGCGTGGCTTGCTGGCCATCAAAGACGTCGTGGTCCAGGGCCACCAGTGCAGTAAGTCCTTTTTCCCTTCACCGTAAAAGAATATCATCAAAGAGTCATTGTCCTTTCCATGACACCCTCCCAAATACCTGTACCGTTGTTCTATCCAAGGCCTCCCAGTCAAACAAAAGGCCTTCAGAGAGGATACTACAGTCAATCCAAAGTGTAAACCTCCCTCCTCTTGGCTCCCTGAAGATTTACGAGCATACGGTCGACATGCTCAAGTGTGCTCGTGATTTAATGTTGCAGTGGCTCTATTAAATCTATCCTTTGAGAAATGGGAGAAATAGTGCAAAAGAAAAGGGGACGAAAAACAAATACCACCGTACAGTGTGCTGCTGCTGCTCGTGTTTGGATTCCACTATGTTTCTCCTCCCTGAAGGATATTCAGTTAAGCATCTCATCTCTCAGATGTTGAGATTTCTGCTACCGTGGCTGAATATAAGTACAAGCACTTCAGAGTGCGCTGCGGAGCTAATGAACATGTCATCACTCGCATATTTAGAATTTTTCTGCTCCGGCTTTTGGGAAAGTCTGCTGTTGCCGTGGGAGTACAAGGATGAGGGCTCTTCAGGATTCTTCATCGCTACGCTTTTGAGTACTGAGAGCCACGTTAGTCCGTATGGCACTCCTTAAGTTTATACTAAGAGGTGCTCACACTCTACAGTCTAAGTCTTAATCAATACCACATGAGGTCTCATCAATTGATTTATACATTATTCTAGCCCACATAACTGAAGTATCAAGCTCGGATTGTTAGGCGCTAATGACCTGGTAACCATTTGAAAGCAGCTGAATTCCTACAAATGTTATGTCAATAAGATGGATTTATTATAGTGAAAGGTGTTGCATATAAATGTATTTGAGGAAATCAATGACACCTTGCGACGTGATCAATGTTCAAATGCGTAAAAGTGTGGGCGGATCGATAACCCACTCAGTGGCAATCGGGTTTCTTTGAGTGATAAGCAAAGTGATCAGAGCGACTCCTCTGTGGAGCACAGCCAATTCATTTTCTATTTATATGACCGTGTGGAATATCTAGCACAAAGGTGTGATTATGCCACCGGGTGGTCTGCCTCTCCCTCTGTCATTAAAGAAGACATTAGCGATGAGAAAAATAGATTTGTCTTATTTGGCAGCGGATGGATTGACAGGACAAAGTTATAAAGGAGGTGCAGTTCAAAGACGAGGTTATAAAATATTAAGTAGAAGTGAAAGTCTTGATGATGAAAGTGATAGAATTAGCTTTTGCCAAGTCTTTAGAGATTTGGTTATGTTTCGAATCAAGGTCGCTCCACTGAATTGCCCTATTTTTCGATGCAGAATAGCGGTACTAATCAAAAATGTTCTACATAAGTTACTTTCTGTGGACTATCCCAGTCAGTGAGCATGCTGGTAATGAGCACAGCTGGAGAAAGGAATAATGTTTTTGGAAAAAATTCCCTCTCAATCAATAAAAGGATGCAGTTAAAAGACAGAAGAAATTGGGTTTTTGGTAGGTGTGAGATCTGCCTCTGGTGTCTCATTTTTAGGATTTAGGTGGAATGTTCCTCACAAAGCGATGCTGGCTTCCAGCACCGAGGGGTATCAGAGAGTGTAATAAAGAGCAGTATCCATTCAGGGTTACTTCTCTCAGTTGTCCAATTTTACATGCAGATTTTGGCACAAGGAGTTACGAAGTGGGTAAAAGTGTAATTGGCGTTGGCATACTCTTAATGCTGGCGATGAGCAGCTTCTCTAGCACCCAGCTCTGGTGATTGATTCTCATGAAGTACAAACCCATTTTAGGGAAGTTGGACTCTGTGTCTCAACATTGCACCTGTCTGAAAAATACTTGCATTTCTTTCACAGTGAACACGCCTCACTTCCTGACTATAAAAGGAGTGGAGGTCAACGCAGGACAGACTGCGTCCTTTCACTGCACCGTCAATGGACGCAAAAGGGACAATTTCCGCCTCTGGCTTCAGGTGAGATCCATTTTTATCCTCTTACTTACACTCTAGATCAAAGACAAGATCAGAGGGAGGAATCACTATTAGAAGCGGGCCCTGTGGAAATTAATGTGTTTTACTGAACAGAGCCTACTGTCTGAATATGTAATCTTCTGATCTGGAGTGCTGTTGTTGCCAGCAGGTCTAAGACGACTCCATGCCTATGTCTTCTTTAAATGGGATATTAGGAGCGTAGGATTCGCCATTTAATGTATGTGAGATCAACGTCGGGTTTGAGGGGATAACGACGTCTTTCATAACAGGAATGATTCCCAAATCAACGTTTTATCCAAGTTAAATCAGGCCAGATTTTAGCAACTGTCAACCAGTTTGTGTGAGCTGTCTCGCAAAAATGAGACGAAAATAAAATAGATGGTGAGCAAAAAATAAATTGATGATTAATCAGCATCAAAGAACAACCCATAATACTGTAGACACTGTGTGCCTGTTCAATAAATCACATTATTTGGGTCCAAATAGCTGGGTAAGAGAGAGAGGGTAGCAAAAAAAGAAGCTGAGGCAGGACTACTTGCTTATTTTTAACATGTTTAACCCTAATTACATGGCGCCAAATGTAAACAGTTACACCACAACCATAGACAGTACATCTTCCTGATTGGCTAGCAGATGTCTTCTAAAGTTGTAAAACAGAAGACCTCAAACATAGCTCTGGTTAGCCACAACTCTAAATCAGTTTGTAAAGTAATTTAAATGGAAAGTAATTGTTGAAACGGTTATAATGTACTGGATATATCAAGATACGGTACGAGTTAACTCAAAAGACAATGGGCAGCTAAGCATTTTGCCTGATACGAGAAAACAACGGACATGGAAGTGAAAGAAGAAACGCCATGGGGGCTTAAATCATGTTAACATACAGACAGTTGAATAATTAAAGGAAACCTGAATAAAAGAGTGGAGAAACATAACAAATGGCGGCTGAAGTGTTAGACAGCGCTCACAAACCACCAAATGAGGGAATATCTTTGGGAAGAATGGTGTTTCATCCCTCCAGTTGAGTTCCAGAGACTTATAGAATCAATGCCAAGGGGCTTTGAAGCTGCTGCACCTTTAAGAGACTGTATGTTGGTTTTTCCTTTAATTTGTCACCCGTCTGTTTATCATGGCACCTAGTCATGTACCATATTTACACAAATTATGGAAACTATTTTCTTAAGTGGAGCCAGATTTTTAACTACTTGATATTGCCATGAAACGTCCCTTGTTGATTGCTTACATTCGCACTATTTTTTGGATTACAAGTTTTCAGAAATTTGATGTTTAAATCTTGAAATGAGGCATTATCGAGTTAAAATTGCACAAATGCGCGTCCAGGCCAGAAATGTGAAATGTTGGTTAAAGGCCTGTTCAAGATTCATTTTGTTGACATATTGGAGTCAAAGGTGGATACATAGATAATTTTTGGATATTTATTTTTTATCACTCCATAAATCAGAAAATATCATCAACCATAAAAAGTAAATTTTTGCCATCTTCTTTGGAATAAAATGTAAATTAGTCTCTAAATGATATATGAACAAACTCCTCTTGAAGATCCCTCAGAGTATAGATGGGAATAAAACTGGGAGGCTCTGTGCATGTGAGTGAAAACGACCTTTAAAGATACGAGTTGTAAAATTCCATACATTTTTAAACGGATATCACCAAGAAACTTACCCAGTTGTTTGCTTTCATTGAGACAATTATTTTTTGTATTCTGATATTTATGTTAAACTGTGGTTAAATGAGGTTATCTAATTAAATATGCACTAATTTGCATACATGCCCAGAACAGATATCTGTCTAAAATACACATCTTAAATGTCTATTTTTGACATTTTTGTTCCACCAGTCTGAAAGTAGACATGAAAGCAAAATAACCCAAAATCTCAAAATTGACCGGTGCATGAAAAAATGATGTTCTCACCTGTAGTGCGCCCCCTGTAATTTAGGAACCAAAATGCCTTTTTGCCAGCCTTTCATCCACTTTTAAAAGCTGGTTTTAGGAAACAAAAGTAGCTCTGAAATCATTTGACAAATTCAAGACAGGACACTCACACGCTGCTTCGTTGTACCCTTGTGTTTGAGGTTTCACCTGTGTCTGGGAGGCGGGGGATTACAGTTGTTTCGGATCACCGCAGTATGGTCTTAACCTATATAGATGCTGGCTCTGTGGATACTGTGTACTATATCTGGCACAACTGAGCTGCACAGCAGTCTTGAATTGACCTTGTTCTGAGCAGCAAAGGTAGTGCATCTGGCAGACATAACCCTGCCGGCTCTGCTGCTAAGCACACTGTCACACATGTGATCAGTGGGAGCATGACGCTGGGTAAAGGTCCTCTGCCAGGTACTCCATCATTTTAACAAACACGTCCTCATTAGCACAGGAGCTGGAAAACAAACATTAAGTGAAGTCCCCCGATGACAGTAATGAAGAAATATTTCTAATGAACAAATGTCCCCCATCTGCCTGCTGTGAGGGGTGACAGCTGGGGAGAGCCCGCTGTGTGTTTGCGTGCGTGCATGTGTGTGCATGCATTCCTGTGTGATAAATGTATTCCTACTATCAGCCACCGATGGGAATGATAGGACACAAACAAGCACGTGCAAGAGCACACAACAAGTACGCTCAACCAGAGTTTGTGAAACACACAAGGTCAGGCCACTTTGCTTATTAAACCTTCCCGTTTTGGAGGCTCACTTGTGTTTGTCTCGGTTCCAAACAGGGCATCGGTGGACGGGAGGCCCCCATGAAAGCCACTAAACCTTGGAACAACCGACGCTTCATAGGCACTTTCGACGTAGAGAACACAACCAAGGGCGACTCGGGCCGCTACCGCTGCATCGTCCACTCAGACAAAGGGGTTGGAGTGTCCAATTATGGAGAACTAACCATAAAACGTGAGTATTGGTCCCAGAGCAGAGAGAAACACAAACACTACCTATCTGAGTGAACACAGCACAGACAGCGGGAATGTTTTCCATCCGCACGACCTCTGTGCATACAGCAAAGTCAACGGGAGATAAACAGGAAACGCTGCGTGTTCGTAGATGAAAATGTCCTCCTAGGCGATACTAAAAATACTAGCTTTTTATGTTGATTTGTTATCCGGTGGACTTTAATACCTTCCTGTGTAAAGGCTGTCCTTGACTGCGCACAATTCCACCTAAAAGATCACAAAGGCAAGAGGCACCAGGGTTTACAGTAACCTCACTGATATTTCACTCCTCTAGTCATTTGATATGAATTTATGGAGTCGTCTGAAACTAAATCCTGCAAGGCCTCACTTTCCTACAGCCCTATAGCCCGGTAATGGCCTTCTATATTTCTTCACCTCAATTTTCTCCCTGTGCTCTCAATTGAATTTACTGCCCCGATTTTTTTTCTCCATTTTTTTTTTTTTTTGTCTCCAAGCTTTATGTGATTGATAGGTTTAATCCTGGCTGTCCAGATCGAGGTCTGTCAATCATGCGAGAATGGCCGGGCCCAGACACAGCAGAGTGAAGAGAGAGATAAAGTCTCTCTGCCCGAGTGTATCAGTGGGTTTCAGTGGTGTACTCAAAGAAAATTTACTGACACTCCGGAGGCACTCAAAACCACACTCGTGCATAAATTCAGCAACACAATCACTCGCACATCCTCCTCGCACTTACACGTACTCGCTAGATGGTAATATTTCTGCTGATCACTGCTTTCAATGTGTTACTAGATATCTTCTCGCACGAGACAAACCAGTTAAGTGTAAAGTGCCTTTGTCATAAATATTTAAAATAAAGTAATTTTCTAGATTTAGGCATTCGTCGATTCTTGTAATGCATCCCTGCTTTAAATTCTGCAGAGATTTCACACCTCTATGACTCCGGCATAAGCCAACGTCGTCCGGGGAAGAAAAGAGGCGTTTTCACGGTTATAAGTGTCACACATAAAAAAGCTGATATCTCCTCTTATCGTACCAGTCATAAAACAAGTGCTTAACCCTCCTAGCAATGTGTCTGAGTCGTAAATCCTCCTTAAATGTGTGTTCACCGCGTCCGTGACTCGTTTTTGGAGGAGTGACCACGGAGCGATTCTGTGGATTATGAGCCTGCTACAAACGGCACATCGGCTCGCACTCCCCCCGCCGCTCATTACCATACACTGCCTTTTTCTACAACATGAGGAGAGTGAATGCTTGATTATCCCAGATAATCACTTCTGCCTTTCATGCCAGTATTCAGTCAGATTTATGTGCTTTTGTGGAAGTGCACTGCATGTATTTCTAGAGCGCCATACGGATTGGCCCCGTGCAGCCCCTTTCCTGTGCCCTCCTTGTGGTGGGCTCTCCCGTAGTGCAGCCAGTGGTTCTGAAAGGGGGATAATTACTCCCTGTCCAAGTGCTGGCTCCTTTCTTGGCCTGGTTAGAATCACCTGGAGCCCGCAGAGAGTCCGCTGGGCTCCGACGTAGTATTCTGGGCTGTGTTACCAAGTCAAGGCTGCCGAGGCGAGGCCGTGTCACCACTAATGAGAATAGCCACCAAAAATCGAAGGCCAGCCAGCCAAGCTCGTCATTTTCCTGTGGCCACCTCTTCTCCTATCAGGGCCAGATCAATGCTTTACTCACAGCCGCCCAATTAGGAAGAGTGCACAACGTAATGAGGAACTCTTGCATGTTAGCAGGAGAGGCTCTGTGGATGCAACGGGCAAATGAAAGAAGGATTTTATAAAGACTCAGGTCTCACTAATCTAACAGCAGAGCAGAGTGGCAGCTCTTATTATTGCTCTCAGTGTGGTGAATTGTAAATGGATGGCAGGAAACATGTGCGTGTCTGCAGTATGTGCTATTTATGTATGTTTTGCAGCTCTGAAACGATTAGTCTATTGATCGACAAGTCACTGGAAAGGAAATGAAATGACAATTTTGAGACCTGATTAATCATTTTAGTCATTTATTTAGCATAAATGCCAAAGATTGAGTTGTTCTGGCGTGTCAAATGTGAAGATTTGCTGTTTTTTCCCTGTGCTATATAACTGTAAATTTAATGTATTTGTGTTTTAGACAGTCGGTTTAACAAAAAAAGCAATGATAAGTCACCATGATGAGCATTTTTGACAATTTTATACAATTTGTAGACACATTAAGAATAGGCACATTAATTAAAAGATCTAAATAATAGTTAGTTCAAGCACTAGTCCATTGCTACTTAGTATGTCTTTATCATTCGGCCCGGGGGTCCATGTGCATGCCAGCGTGTGTGTATTTGTTGCATGTGCATGAGCGTGCATTTGTGTGATTGCGTTCTGGCAGGCGGGCAGGTGCTGCAGCAGAGGAGGACGCAGCTGTCGCGAGGCCGTTTGCCTGTCTGGTCAACATCATGGCAACAGCTGCTCGCTGACCCCCGCGTATGGCCGCCACTGTCATCTGCGCGCCGTCACCCATCTCCAGCCAGCACGGGGCTCGCTTCGGAGCCCTTTCCAGAGCCCCGCTGCTGCGACGGTGCCTCGTGAGGCTTAAACAGTGGGAATTGAGTTGTTAATATCCTAAAGTGTTCCAGCACTTGAGTGTATTTCACACCCGTAATCCGTTATTTTCAGTGCATCTGCTATGGCTGTTGAACAGAGGATTACTGCACCTACAGGAGTTATTACATCACTGTAAGCTGCTGTTGCTTTTGTGAAGCAGTAACTTTTCAAAGTAAAATGAAATGCTTATTGCGGTCATACGTTATGCTGCTTAGTCCTATTGTGACCGGAATGGTCTCAAGTGATAACGGCAAAAATGAGATTGAGTGGCAGCAGAGGCAGCTTTGCATTGCAGTGCATCTAAGGCCTGTTCTCTGTAGAAAAGGAAGATTGGTGTGAAGATGATGTCATAGGTAATTATATCAGACTAAACAGAACAAAAACAGATAACTATGAGATGCAGTATAACAATTTTAGTGGTTCTTAGCTGGTTGAATTGGAGTTAAGTTTGTCATCCTGTGAACTAGTCATGTCTGAGTCAGCAGCTAGGAACACTGTCATATTTTCGAGCCATTTGGTCCTGTGGCAGGTGTAAACACAGAATGAGTGCGTCAGCAAATGTGTCAATAAAATCTGGTAACAACCTCTACTAAAAGTTGTACTTTGAGTAAGTTCTTTTACAAAGTTCTTACTTTTTTAATTTGTTTTTTTTCCGATGATAGATAAATTACTCCTGGTCCTCGAATGGTACATGCCATCTGCTTTTCTCAGGAGAAAAAATAAAAGCCAAACAACATCAAGGAAATCTAAATACTAGATTCTCTGAAACCAACCCATTTAATACATTTTAGCCTCATTTGATGTTTTAACTTTTAATGCTTAACACCATTACAATAACATTGTACTCTGAGGGATGGTGTGGCAGGGTGAGTCTGCGCTGCTTTCTGTTATTTACATTAATCCGAGCATATTGCCACTTAACTGTGTTAAACCCCTTTAAGACACAACAACAGACCATAAAAGACCATCAAAACAAGCCAGATTTTGGATCACCTCATTGTTCTGTCTGGCTCCTGCACGCAGACTGGTGCGCCGCGTGTGAGTCCGGGAGAAGTCCTGCTGGATTAGCTGGTTCGCTTTAGGTGATGTTTGACAGCCACACTGGAGGCTTGGATTAGTGGCAGTTTAGGGACCTGCGACAGAGGTCACCGTGGGGTAACCATCTGCTAAGGGAGAGCCTCCAATGCTTTGTAGGACACCTCAGCCTGCTCTCTAATGTGCCTGGAGACTTCACCCTCTCCATGACAACTCCATGAGAAGCAGCCAGGCGACTAATGGCGTTATTCTGTTACATGTGTGCGCTCATTAGAGCTACTCACCGTGGCCTCTGGGACGTGTACCTATTGTTGTGCATGACAAGGGTAGATTCCTAAGCAATGCCTTGGCTGTGGGTCATAGCTCTTTGTTGACAATGGCAGGTTTTTTTGGTTGCACCAGGAGACGGGGAGTGTACAAAGCATGAAAGACATGACGGTGGGATTGAGAAGGTGCACTTGTTTTGTTTTCTCTATATTCAAATGGAAATTAGAACAGGCTGTTTTTTTGTGAAGAACTATTCTCACAAACATTAGTATTTACTAATTATGCCTCAACTCAAATGTTACTGTAGCCTCCCTTTTCCTGCTTTTATAATCCTGAAAATAATATTTTGATGAAGGTTCTCAGTCATCCAGGTCATGGTAATTCTAACTCTAACCGGCGTCCATGTGGGTTGTTAGGGCTAGGTGCTTAACAACCATTCACACCTGGGCTCACCTAACCCTAACAACCCACATGAAAACGCCGGTTGGATCAACAACCCACAAGTGGCCCTAACGACTCTGAAACTCAGAGCTCACAGTGTCCTTAACGACTCTATAAGGACACTCCCACACAGAGTTTAAAAGCCTCCAGTTAGTTAGAACTGAAGAAGCCTCTTGGATGAGAGGTGAAACGTCTTCAAGAAACTGAAACAAGTCCAGACGCCTACGATACAGCCCCTAGAAAAACTTTAATAACATTTTTGAGAAGTGTCATTAAACCAGAAACGGCACAAGGTTTAAGCAAGATTACACAAACATCGGTGACATAAGAGAGGAAAGGTCATCTTAAAGGCTGTCATTGAACACCACATTTGTATGAAAGAGGCCAACTTCTATTGAAGAACTTGAGATTACATTGCCGCAAAATCCAAACAGACACATTGAAGGTTCAAAGGGCCCAGAAATGTATTCAAGTGTTAAAGCATTCATTTTAGAGGAAAATTGAACTTCCATTAAATGTTTGCATAATAGTCTGGAAATTTGTCTATTTTTTAAGAACCACAGACTGCAGGATCATATTGTTATTGCTAATCATTGTGTGATGGTCTCTAACTTTGAAAGACCTGGACATTTTACCAGTAAGTCTGGCTCAAACAAAGGCGGCAACACAGATGAAGCTGTCCTCACAATGATAGTATGAAGAGTTTGATGTTGAAATACTGTTTCTCAGTCACTGCTTGAGTTATTTTGACAATGTTGTGGAGGGATAAAGCATTTGAAGCAGTTTGAATTGAACAAGTACAATTATTTGTCTGATTTGGACACACTGATTAAATCTTTGACTACCCATGCCCTGCTGTTGAACTGCAATACTGTCAGATATTCAACCTAGTGCTACACTCAATTCTTCTCCACTATGATTTAGAGGGAATATGATGTCCTCTACAGTGCACTACTGTTAATTAACAGTTGTCGTTACTATTTCTATAACTCAAGGGTCTAAATATGATGATCTTATAAAATATGATGCAATATCATTGATTAAGCTGCATAAAGAATAAAAGTATTAAAGTATTTTTCAATGTGGTATTGATGCTAAGATCTGAATACTTCCTCCCCAACTGTGTAAGAGATCTTTTAAAGGGGCCTTGAGAGGTTTTCTTGTAAAGAACCAAAAGTCATGTTTACTTCCAGTGTTAGACACCGAAACTCACCGTGTGTATCCTTGAGGTCAAAGAAATGTTTTAAGCGCATTTTCTTCCTTGTAAAACTTTTGCAAAGCTAATTTTTAAGCTTATTTTAAATTCAGCATTGTTTACATCAGTGTTCACTAGCTAGCAGTCGTCTCTTCTTCTTTAAATTTGCAGAAGCATTTCAGCGTACATGTATATTGCCGTGTTACTACCACTTGTTGATCAATGGGATAGTGTGAAAGCATTGACAGGAAGGCATACTGCGTCACACAACCTAACTTAAATAACACAAGGCTTAACTGTGTTGTAAAAGAAAGA
Organism: Pagrus pagrus; assembly: GCF_965226575.1. Classification (NCBI taxonomy): domain Eukaryota; kingdom Metazoa; phylum Chordata; class Actinopteri; order Spariformes; family Sparidae; genus Pagrus; species Pagrus pagrus. Next base: position 16,490,293 of record NC_140196.1, read on the forward strand.
CTAGCCGAGATAGTTAACATAATATCGAGTTTTGTCGTAGGCTTTCCCAGCAGTGGTTTTCAGCTTTAAATAGAGAAAAGGCAAAATTACACAACATAATGAGTTGAGAGATTAAGGCAGCTGCTGAATCAGACGAGAGTGATGACAACTACAGTAGTTGTCAATTATCAGAGGCTTTTCCATAGAAGTCCATGATTGAAATCAATACGGTGTTGAATAGGAGCATCATTTGCCAAGGTCCTGGTGACTGTAGTCACTGGTGATGAGACTCCTCACCACACTGGAACTATTGATTGTTGCGTGGCTCTTCTTAAATACCTTGATCATTGGAAAACATGAAGATACTTTTGTTGTGCAAGATGGTTTTGATGTGGTTGATTGTTAAAAAGAACAAAATTGATTTTGAGCATCTTGTTTTCTTGGTACAAGCATTTATCCATTGTTTTGTTTTTTTTCTGTTTAAGAATGTCGGTGCTTTTTACACAATTAAAAATAAATAATTGTTTTCTTTATCGTCAAGACCTTCCATCATTTCACCATAATAGCTTGGCTATCTAACATCAATCATATACTTGTTTTTCCCCTAGAGCCCCCAGTGCCAATCGCACCACCTCAGCTAACTGCTGTCGGCGCCACCTACCTTTGGATCCAGCTGAACGCCAACAGCATCAATGGGGACGGCCCAATCATCGACAGGGAGGTGGAATACCGCACTGTGTCCGGCACCATGTACGACTTGCAACCTGTAGACAAGACCACACATAAGATCGGCCACCTGGATCCAGACACAGAGTACGAGATCAGCGTTCTGCTGACCAGACCTCTGGAGGGAGGCACCGGAGCCCCCGGACCGCCGCTGAGGGCCAGGACCAGATGTGCTGGTGAGGACAAAAATACTATAACTTACAGCACATATCTGAGACCTCCCTGTAGAGAAATTGTACACATTATATTGTTTCACAGTGACTAAAAAATCAAGTCATTATACAGTATGTAGATGCAGGTGTGTAAAATAAATTGTGTATACATTTTACCCAAGCTTTAAAAGTGAACTAGAGCCAGACAGAGAGAAGTTTTATTGTTGACAATCCAGTCAAACTACTCCTGTAACAGACCTTGCAACACAACGCAGAGGTTGGCAAGGAGCCTTTTCTCAACTCTAACTTGATAATTAATGACCCGTCAGTTACACATCAGAGACAAAGCCCACGGAACAGCAGTATTCATATTTGTTACAAAATCATTTGCAATTGTTCACAACTGAGATGAGAGAGAATCAAAAGCCAACATGGGGAAAGCAATTACATGTTATTGATGACATTTCAAAGAACAGAGAGAAAAAAATAAAATTTTAATTTGTATCTTTAAATGTAAAAGCCCTAAAACACAGAAAACAACAAGAAAAACAGCTGATCTATAAAATAGACCGATTCTTCATTTGCACTCAGGTGAGAATATTTACACCGGCCCCCCGCTCCTTGCATGCACGTCCGCGTTATTTTTTTTTCTGCCATGAGTGCTCGACCTAGACCCATCTGACCATGTTGTGATTGGCTATTACTCATTGCTTCAACACATCTTTGTGATTGGATGCTAGCTGGGAGCGCAAGTCTCACCCGACTGCGCTACTAGCACGTGTCTAATTATTAGTAATTCAAGGATGAAGTCATGGTTGGTAGATGGGTTAAACAAAGGAATTTGACACAGGAGATTGATGTTGGACTCCTGCCTGAAGCCAAAAGTCAATGCTGACCTATATTTTTTAGACTTAGTTGAGTTGTTATTTTTAGGTTGTTTTTTTGCAATTTGATTATTTTCAGTTTTCAGTCGCATTTTGGTGACGTTTAGGCACAAAACTACTTGGTTAGGTTATCAGTTATTAGGCCATTAGTTTCTCAAAGACACTGATTGGTTCAACCATTGTGTTCGGCCACCACTGATAGGTTGAAGCCTAGAAAAATGGATTTTAAAAGTTCACATAATCACGTGATCGCGCAAATCCAGGTGCCTCGCAGGGTGGGCAACTTTTCAAATTGCAGCACTTTCTTTACCTGTGGGGACAGATGCATCAGAATCAGAATCTGCTGCCTGCTTATTGTGCGTGTTTTAGTTTGTGAATGAGCCTGTGTCAATAGGTGCCAGGCAACCAAAATCACATCTCTGTTACAGTGCACAGCCCTAACAACTGAACGAACAAGGTTCACTTTCACTGTCAGCACTTTGCACAGTTCCAACACAATGAAAATGCAACAAAGAACAAAAGTGGACCGCTTAAATAGAAGAGAGACAGAGAGAGAGAGAGAGAGAGAGAGAGATATTGGTTTTTGTAACAGTCCTGTGAAAAAGAGTGGTCAAGCAGTTCAAGCAGTCTATTCATTCAGCATTTTTTTAAAATTATTATTGCCTTGGGCTTGTTGTATTTGAGTTTGTGCAATCTGGAATTTACTTTGTTTAACAAACAAAACATTTCAAAAAGACTCCTATTTTCACAAATCGCCCCCTGCAAACATAAATATCCATCAGTACAGGGCTCCATTGTTGGTCGAGCTCCATTGTGTTGCCTCTAAAGCCATTTGAAGTAAGTAACTCTAGCTCATAATTGCCCAACATATATCATCACCGTTTTACTCAGGTAATTATTTTCTATAGACAAAGCCCTTTGTGTTTGTATTGTTTCCACCTATAGATCTTCATTAGGAGTTTGAGCATTTGGACATAAATTGTCTCCTATCTGAGTAATGAGCATCTGGAACAATTAGAGCCATGCATACTTTTTACAAAATTTCACGTAACAGAAGAAAATGATAACTACAATATGAGCCTATGGGATAATAACAAGTTTTTAAACTTCCCCTGCTATTTGGAACAGCTGTGTGTCACAATAATTGATATGATTTATAGTTGGCTCCAAACATAGAGCTGAAAACTGCCCCTGCCACATGGTTAACTTCATAACTACTTGTTTATTCAGCTTAATTCTCATTCCAACAACCCTGCAAGCTTCCTAATTCTTTAGCAACACAGATTGATATCGCGTGTGAAGCAAAGTGCCACCTTAGATTTGGATCATTATATCGCTGCCGTACTGTGGGTATTCAAACTCAAACATGTACATAAACACTTTGAGAATGCCTGATGATATTGTACAAATTGCCCTTCTCACAACATTAACCAGCTAAATTCCCATGCTGTACCGGGATGCCAACTTGGGGAACAAAACAAACCTAGCCTCAGCATTTTCCCAGGCTAATGCTGTTTTTGTGTCCAGAGAAATGCTGATGAAAATGAGATTTTTCTCCCCTCCCTGCCCAGGGTGTAACCCCCTCTCCCCACTGTGAAGGTCATGAGCTTATTCATTTTTAGTCTGGCTGATAGGGATGAATGGCCCTACCTGTGCTGCCTTCTGAGCCAGGCCCGGATTCTGCGGGGGTCCTGCCCCCTTGGCCACCCTGCCGGTCACAGTCGGGGAGATTGATAGCCCCGGCTACTGAAGTGTGTTTGAGGAAGCAGCTCTTGATCTTGTCCGGCTCTCTGCTGGTCTTTCCCACTGACAGGCTGGGCCTCAGCAGAGCTCCTAATTGAACGGTTAAGACTCACAGGGATGTGTGATACATCACTGTTGATACAGACAGGCCCCGAGACTCGCTCCCCTTCTCCCTGCACTGCTGTCTGGAGGCGCTAATGAAAATCTGTGGCCACTTTAGAGCACTGTCTCTCTCATAATTATTCATTGCCATGCCTTGGTCACTTCACAAACTGAGCAATGTTTCTGACGACAAAGGATGTTTTAATTCAATCTTCTGTAAAATGTGGAATGTATAATGCAAGGACGCAACCAATTCAATTCAGAAGCAGGAGGAAGAAAAGGGGAGCCTTGAAAGATTTTTTTTCCCATGACGCACTTTCATTACTTTTCTAGTGAACATCAAAAGAATATCTTATCCAAGGCTCTTTGATTGCTCCAGGGGGTTATTTGTAGGTTTCAAGAGTTTCGCAGGAGGTTTAAAAAGCGCTTTGCTTTTGCATGTCCTCATGTCTTCGGACCGTCAATGTCGAATTTCAAAACTTGTTAACATTTGTTATTTTCCCATTTTTTCGACTGGCTAACATTACTCACCAAATATTTTTGAGGTAAAGGAGAAAACATTTGGTAAATGTGAAATTTATGTCTGTGTGAAGTTGTTTACCACTTCAGAGTTCTCCACACTCAGTAAGTGCTACTTGAAGGAAGACACTGTATTATCAGGTGGTGCCCTAGGATCACAGCAGGGGGCCCTGCATTTCAGCAACACCATTGAGAGACCATCTCACGCAGAGAAACCATTTCCAGCCCACGCTAGGCAGCAGAGATAAGTAAGCCTTAAACAACTACTCCTGTGCAGTCAGAGTTGTACTTTATGTCTGTGTTGAAAAAAAACTTGCTCGATCTTTTCAGTCTTCTTGCTTTGGGTTAAGACTATCACAGACGGTTAACAGTTTGTTAACTTGATGACAATTACTTTGCTCAATCAACAATTACTCTGGTTATTGTTTTAAAACTATCTGGAGTTGAGTGAGCCAGAGCAATACCGTTTTTCCACTAAAATGAGGTTGTATATGTGACGGGTGAGAAGACCTGGAGAATTGTGGGGGACAGTTCAGCTCAGAGTTCAGTTTAAATCCCTCAAACTCATCTGTGGATCCCAACAAATCCCAAGTATGCAGGCTTTTAAAATTCAGGGAAGCCCACCAAAGATAGCTGAGTGACTCCTTTTCTGCTTGTAGACGAGTATGCCTTTCTTTTTTTTTTTCTCGCATGTTGGTTGTGTTTGACATCCAGTTCCAATGTATTGGTGAATATTAGCGTGTCCACCCAGATGTCACGTTTCAATCAATGCATTCTGAGCTGGAGCCGATAAAAACCTGTGACTTCTGCCTGGAATGAATGCCGATTTTACCTTTCCGTCTCAAGACCAAAGGCAGATGTTAGTGGGTGAAAAGGGCTGTCCACACCAAGAACAATAACTCCACGATAACAATAACAATAATGACATTGACGTGAGCATGCACACTGATGAACGATAATGTTCTGTTAACAGTAGCGCCAAGTACACATTGCAAAACAAAAAGAAGACGAAGAAAAGAAAAGTTGTTACGTTTTAAGGACAAATTTTCTTCAGACAGTCATCCTAACGATTTTGAAAGAGGACATCAGTAAGGACAAAACTAACTTGTGCACAAGCACCAAAGACCATTTGGCATTATGTTTCAGTTAAAATAATGTTTTTATACTGTATGTGTAAATTGCAGCATAGAAGCATTTAATTGAAAGACTGTTGTGAAAGAGACACCCTGTCAATTCAGATGGATTTTGATAGGCTGTCAGTGTTTCTATCATTGATCAAATTGCTTCGAAAGTAATCCGAAAGAGATTGTTTCGCCACTGTCGTCGTCAGGTGGACACAGAAAAAGGGCGGGAAAACAGACAAAGAGAGGAAGTGGAAAGGGGTTAGGGTTAACCTGGTATGGACAACACCATCCGCTTTTTTTTTTGTCTGATGTGAAAGGGGTGTAAGAGGTGCACATGCAAGTTTTCCACACAACGCTTGTTTCGAATGCAGCGGAGATGATTTCATAGTCTCTATGGTAGAAGAACAGTCTGTCCCTCGCTGCGTTCCTCATCTCCACCCCATGGCCTCTGCTGTCCCGTTGGCTCTCAGCCTCCTTAAAAATGGCTGTACATGATGTCCATGCTGGGTCCAAACACCTGCTCAGACTCCGTCCTCTGCCAACTCTACATCTCCATCTATAAGTTGTCTCCATCTGCGCTCCAGTACCACGTGGGAGTAGTCTCATCTGTTTGTTTTTACTTTGCCATTCTGTTGCACTGAGTGCTATTAAACACAGGGGAATCAGTGTTAATCAGGGATGAGCCCTCGCTTAAACACTCGTTTATAACAGCGGAGAGTAGGGAGGAGCTGCACAATTATGTGCACCCACACCAAGGTTGGTTATTTGCATTTAGCCTCCTGGTTAATTTGTGAAAGACCAGGTCTGTTTTGACGCAAATAAGAATGAAGCCAGTGTTTGGCAACATGAAAAAGATTAGGAGTGGAATTGCTTAAGTTGCCAAGAAAATAATTTGTCGCTGCAGTGAAAGTTAAACTGATTTTCCAGCATTTTCCCTCTCTTTGTGAAACGTCCTGCAAACCTTCACATATTTGCAGAAAATCCTGTTCAATTTTCACCTCTTACTTTTAAATGAATGGGGGAAAGGAGGATGTGTGTTTAGATAGTCTGCTTACATTTAATTAACATATTTTCATGAAAGGTGATATTAAAGTATGTTTTGGTTTTTTTTAATCTGTGCATTCAGAAAGTTGTTATTATGTGTAATACAAGATTAAGCGTCTTTGTGAGAACATTTTTATTTTCATAATTTTAAACAGGACAAGAAACACAGCTCAATTATCCAAGCGCTCCTGTGCAAATCTGTACTTCCCATAAAAATCCTTTGTGAAGAATATCATTACTGCCAGACTTTGAGGTTTGTGAATCACACACAAAAAGATTTGACCCTCTTACGTGAGCATGTTTGATGTAATAAGAGTCATAAAAGTTGTATAGTTTAAAAAAATCTGCCTTTTCTTTCATCTTTTCTTTTCACCTTACAAAGAATAAAATAATGGTTAGAGTGATTTACGTAAGATAATGCCATTCCCTTTTGCTGGCATTGTTCAGCAAAGTCAAAAATGGCTTTGAAAAGTGCAATCTACACGATAAAAGACCTTTTTCCCCAGTGTACTTTTTTAATTTGTCAAGAAACCATTTATGGTGATAGACAAGAAGATTTAATGACCAGACTTACTAAGGACAGTTGGGGCTTGGCACCACTCGCATAAAGTCTCTATGAATATTCTTATTCACTTTAAACATTTGGGTCTGGTTTTGGTGCGAGCTCTGGCCCCTCATTGGTCAAATTTTAGCTTGGTTAAGCTTACAATATAGCAAGAGTCTCCATTGTCTGGGCATTATGACAGCAATGGTGTCTCTGGTCTCTTCATTCAGGAAGAATTGACTCTTTATATCCATGTGTGTATACAGTACATAAACTGTGTAGTTGAGGAACGAAAGGAAGCAGAGAAAGAAGGATGTTACAAGTCCAAGGACAGAGATGCATGTTGATAACATATTCTGTTTGCTAAAGGGGTGGGCAGTTCTCATTTTGTCAGTCTGCTGACTAGATTAGCTCCATCAGCTTACATTATCTCCAGCTGCACTTAAAGGAGTCAGTATATTTTACCTCGCCCATTCTTGTCTAAAAGAGCCTTGACATTTTATTAACATAGATCAGTCAGCTATAATTGCTATTTATTCCATCTATAGCTTCATGCATGTCTACAGGGCAAATGGCCTCACTGAGGTCCGACCCTTCATGATATTTTTTTTATTTTTTCTGCAGCTGAGATTGAGCAGATCTGTCTCTGTGGGTCAAAGAAGGAAAAGGGAAATGTTTGCAAGGTTTGATGTTTCTAATTAACGCTATTGTTGCCTCAAGGCTCGAATAGAAAGCCACTTCACCTCACCATCTCAGATAACACTGGTCTGGTTTGTCACCCACAATAGCCAGCAGTCATGTGACCTACAGTATAGGGTTTATAAATTGTCTGCAGCAAGAGGACTGAAAAGCCTTGGTCTGAGGCCTATTGAATTTGCTTTCTTTTGTCAGTCAGAGAAAACGGGGGTAGATTGAGTTTTTGGTGTGCAGGAAGGTTATAGGAGGACCACAATAAAAGTCTTTTTATCACAGGCAGTTGGAAGTAGAATGGCGAATTGTGTACTATGATATTGGCTCCACAAAAGGCAAATTGTGTTCTTCTCAAGGACACGTCTTCAAACAACTGCTGCTGGAAAGGAGACAGACGCAGAGTGAGAGAGACTTTGCATTTATAGCCCTTTCATTTTTATTATTTCCCTCGTCTACATCACTACATCTATCTATTCCCCAAACACGAAGGGATGGAGACTTTGAGAACAGATGTGCGCAAACGATACTCTGGTGACATCCATGTAAACTTCTTACTGTCGAGCTGCCTCTTCAGCTCCTCACAAACAATTATCATCGAGGTTGTTTATAACCTCAACTCTTAAGCCTCAGGAGAAAGATAAATAGCTGTAGTTTAGTCAGACTTGGCAAGATCCTTTTTTTCTGCTGTTTTTAAATCTGAACTGAAATGCTTCTCAAGGTCTTTAAATGTTTCTATTCTTCGTGGTTAATTATTCATGGTCTATCTGCTGTAATTTTTGTCACAGATTTTCTCCATCCTTTTGCTGAATTATACATGTCCCATTCCCCTTGCTAGGCGTCCAGGAAGCACTCATTCAGTCTGCTTGTATAACTCTAACTCAGGAACATTTGTGCGTCTCCTCTTCAACTAAAGGACAAGGATGTCAGGAAGGCTGCGATTTATATCCTGTATTTCCCCACCTAGATAGCTACATCATAGATCTCATATATCGCCAAAGTAGGTGGCTCCGAAATCGCAGCGACCATTTCACAAAGTCAAGCGCTTCACTTTGATTTACACTCTAGGTAACACCCTGAGTTCAGCGCGACACATGCAGGTTTTTGGCGACAAATGACGCCGCCGCACGGGCCATCTGGGGAGTGTTGAAGTTGAAGGATCACCTTGGTAACCTCCCACTGCTCCTGTAGAGATTGCGTCCCTGTCGGTAAATGAGGGCTCGCGTTCTTCCCGTTTGTGAGCCCTAACCACAGGCGTTTTCCCCAGGAAACTGAACACAAAAGTCGAAGCCTGGTCTGATCGTGGAGATGGATGTGTGTGTATGTGTATGTGTTAAGACAGACGAGGAAGGAGGGGGTCAGTGTACCTGTCACTCTGACCCCAATCACCGCACAGCATATTGGTGGAAACGAAATGAAAGATTGATTTAACCAGTTCCACCTCCGCTGCCTCTGCTCTTTCCATCAACTGGCTGTCCATTTGTTTTCATCCGGTCGGTGGACTCGCGCTTCCCTTCACCTCTTGCCCCTGAGGAACACTTTCTAGGTTTGTTCTTTTAATCCCTCTAAACGGTCAGCGATAGAAAAGACTACCTGCTGACATTTTATATCCTGTTTTTTATGGAGTTATTTATTCCACTTTCATTTTTTAAAATCAAAATTTTTGATGTTGCGATTGATAGATGCAACTTTTTCTGACTTGTAGCTGCAGTTGATGTGTCTTGGAAGCAGAGAAACAATGTCACCTGAAATACTTTACTAATGCACTCTACAGCACAGTGCTTACTTCCTCTCTCACACCACAACTGTCATGATAAATAAACAACAATCCCCTTTTAGCTGTAGTGGGTTTTACACTACAGCACCATCTAGTGTGTTGCAAAACATGATTACAGTAAGTAACCATTATCAATTCATGAAGTGACTGATTCTATGCAAGAATACTGTATCCATGGATTATTAGGAAGGCTTTTGAATAGATTCATGGTGTGAGTAGTACAGTATAAACAGCTCTTTGTCTGTGTTAACTCCTAGAACCTGGTTGGGTTAGGGTTAAAACTGGACCAAAGGAAACGTAAAGTTTTAACTTGTATGTAGTTTGCAGAAAACTGCTTTGCCAACATTTTTGCTGCCAACTGGGCCAGGATGAACATGCATAACTCATTCAGAGATGATGCCAAAACGGCACCCTTTCTATCTTTAGAATTTGTCCCACAGTCGTCAATTGTTGTCTGTGCACCTATGGCTGAAGTGCAAATAGGAACGGGTCGCAACTAATGCAACATGACTTTCTTCACTGCAGTTTTGCCCAAACGTTCATCTTCTTTATAAGAAAAAGGAATGAAGCAAAATTACCTAGAAGTTCAAAGTGCTCAGCTGTCAGCACAGTAAGCTTCTCCAGAAGTGCTTGTCGCACGGTCGAATAGCTTCAGAAACATCCTCCACCGCACCTCCCTGACATCGGATTAGGGGGTGCCTGTGTCCGACCATTTCTGTAAACCGACAATCCAACATTTACACTCACTTCACGCTGTGATTGGCAGCTGTTTGGAAGTGAGGAAGCAAGCAGGGTTTGAAGGTCTTTCTCCAGTTCCCTTTTTTCATTATTGACAAAACTATTTGTCACCTTTCATCTGAACAACTGAAAATGTGAACCATTATCTCCATATCTGAAGATATCGTGTCTGCCTGATGGCACCTCTCCTTCGAGTGTGACCATTCAGAAGAGCCATAAATAGTTTTGATTTGTGACATAGTCTTATGAACTGGATCTATTGGAGCACAGATCGACCCTTAAATGTCGTAAAGTACCAGCCATAAAATTGCACAGTTGAGCTTGCTGACTATTTCAGGTCAGCGTATAGTCGGGTGGTCGATAATGAACAGAGACAAGCACTGACTTGGTATGACTTGACTTGTCTTGAGTCTTTTTCATGCATCATCCTCCTGTACTAGTAGGGCGTATCTCACTTTCCCTCTCACGCTTTTCGCCTTCCCTTTTTATTCAGTGCTGTGAGAAGGAAGGCACTCACCCATTCATCTCCACACCTACAGCTTCGGGGGCTTCATCAGACAAGGTGGCAGCCCAGCTCGGCCCAGCGCCGGGGCTCAATCTGTGGTTTCAATTCGATCCAGCGTGTTGTAGGCCCCTCCACGCCTCATCCTCACCCATCATGGCAGTCTCATTTATCACGAGGCCTATAAAGGAGGGCTTGATAGAGTGAGGAGCGACCAGCACCATTCAATAAATCCTTGTGATTATCCACGCCTCCAAGGTATATGAGCAAAGTGTCTGTGTGTGTGTGTCCTGACCGTGTGGGCATTTGTCTCTGACTTTGTAATGGGTGTAGAGGGCGATGTTAGAACACAAGAGGTCCATGTACAGTGCCTTTAAAGTGCTATCAATTATAACATGTGTACACACGTCAAACCTCAAGGCCTGCTTCGACTTGTTGCATTTGATGGCAAAACCTTGGCCCCTCTACCCTCCCTCTTCCTCTGTCTTAGCTTTCTTTCGCCAATCCACCCACCCACCCGCACATCGACTCCCTCCATCTCTCCCTCTTAACCCCCTCCCTCCCTCCCTCTCTTCCTCCAGAGGATTGCATAGAGGAGCACTCTAGGAGGGTGATGGAGCTTTGATTGTCGGTTATCAAAAGCTATCATTACGGCTCGCTTCTGCGGGATATGAAAATGATTTCCTAAGTGTAAAACCCATGTCATTACCTCAATGGCCTCACTGCTATCACTGAGATGTAATAGAAAGAGGCAAACAAATGTGCTCGCCTCCCAGCCCGCCCAGCTCAAACAGAACAGAGTGAATAACACACAGCAATGGAGAGATAAGTGATGGCAATACCAGGCCTCACTGCCTTGAATGGAACACTTTACATGAAAACAGCCCTATGACCGGGATTTAATCTTCGCCGTTGTTGTCATGTTGTTTTGGTACTGTCTACAATGAGTGTGTGACTAGCCCTAGCTGACATTCTCCAGCAAGGAATCCGACAGTCTGCATGCCGTCTTGTGAAAGTCGAGGCATTTCTCTTTCTTTTTTTCATCTCCAAACAACAAGGCTCCCTCTTCCTCCTCCTCCTCCTCCTCCTCCTCCTCCTCCTCCTCCTCCTCCTCCTCCTCAACCTGAGCGCTGTTTCATCCTGATGAGATAGCAACCAGGCTCAGGAGCCACATTGACTTGACGGTGGTTTCTAATCATTGGGGAAGTAGTCTTTTCTCTCCCCTCCTGCCCCCTTCCCCCTCCACCTGGTTGTGTTTGCTGAGCAGGGAGATGGAAGTCTATGCCAGCACCAGGCTTTTCTGCTCTTAATCGATGTGGATCTGATAAAGATCCCGGCTTTTCTGAAAGACTTGTGCGCCGCAAAGCCCGAGGAAGATCTGATAAGTAAATCGTTCTTCTGTACATATAGCCAGTAAGGTGCTGAGGAACCACATCTGTGCTGCTGCACAGGCGTGTGGACACTCCTTCCCTCATAAACATGCCAGAAAACACACATTGTCCCCCACCCTCCTCATGCACCCGCACACCACACCACACACTTGTCTCGCAGTAAAGTGGCTGTGCTCCGGACATGCCCAATTTGTTTCCTTTCATCCAGGACTAATGTCTCGCTCTACCCAGGGGCTAAGTGCACCATTTGAAACCCCCTCTAGGACAGACGCCTGTAACATGCGGTTATTTGTTGTTTTTGTTTCATGTTTTGGGAAATCATGTTATCACTTCAGCTGCAGTGAGCGCGTACGCAGCGCCCCATTCAAATTAACAAGAGGCAATAATGTGCTGATAATTTCTAAAAACATTATTTAAATGTCACACTGTAATGACAAAAAAAAAATCACTAATAGTTCTGTGCAAATGTCAAATTCAAATTATTCAATTACATCGGCGAGTGCGGGGCAGGTGATAATTTGTCCACCGCTTGGAATACCAATCTGGCTCCTTGCTGGAGCTCATTCTGTGTGCCCTGGCATAAGATAGACCTCAGCAATTTCCTGCTCCAAGGGATGCTTTCATAGCCATTATTATAACTCTATTCCACTAGAAATATCTGCCATACTGGAGAGATATTAGAGTCATATTTTTCAGTACTTTCACCCCAATGTCGCCCTCAGTGTGTGATATCTTGTGAGAATTGTTAAAAAAAAAAAAAAAAAAAGTGGTATGGATTTCAAGAGCTAGCCCTGTTATTCCTTGTTGTGATTTGTGCTTGGGCTTTTGATACTGAGCCTCTTACTGCTCAGTCAATAAAACTAAACTAGCAGTCACAGTAGACTGGGGTAATAGGCTCATCTCATCAGTTGTCGTTCATGGGCCTCTGGGCCTGTTTTGAAAATGGCTGCATAGCCACCATCTATGCACGGATGGATTTGTAAAGGATATCTGCCATTCAGCGCGAATCTGTTCATTTCAGATGAAGTGTGGAAGAAGGGTACACTGTGTCTTTTTTATTTTCCCTCTTTCCTCTTTTCTTCAAAGTCAATCATGACCAGGCTCTGAAATGGATGAGGCACCTTGTTGTTCATGAAAAAAGATGATGTCATTCTGAGTCATGGGGTACAAGTTGTGATTGGGCGTCCGCCACAGATCATCACATTTAACAGCCTCCCTCAGACAGCTGGCATTCGCACTGCAGGGAGCCAATGGGGCAACAAACAATTAGCCTTTTTCTCAACAAAACTCCAGGAAGGGGCTATAGAATAGTCATAAGAGCTGTTTGCTAAATGGCCAATGTTTCTTTATGCACCTCACTATCACTGTTGGCACACTGGCAAAAATATCTGTGTAATGTTCTTACCACTTGCCAAAAAGCTGAATTTAAATGTATATAATTGATTCCTCTTATTGAATTTTTTGCTTTTTTCTTTATTCGGGCTATTTCCCTCTGCAATTTTCCACAAGTGATCCCCATTCTTGTTGGCATCTCTCCATTGGCCAGAATTAGTCTGCAGCGGACATTATCTGTGATGTTCCACAAAGATGGGAGTGTGACATTTTCCTTGAACGCTCCAGAAATGAGACTTCCTCCGAGCCGCTCGTGCACGTCTGCTTGAGATTCACACTTTGGTGCATTTGTCACTTTGAGAGCATCTGGTTTAATTTGATTTCTGTGCCTGGCCACCCTGCAATTCTCTGTGCTTTTAGTGTAACCGTTGCCTACTGAGTGCGGCCAACAGATAGTTCCGCAAATAAAGGGGTTTAAACTTCTATTTTCTGGATGGCTTTCCCGACATTGCAACCTATTTGAGGAGGCCTGTTTTCCTTCACCATTTCGTCCCAGTTCTGTGTTAGAATCTCTTAAAATGGCAGATGACTTTCAGAATTATTAGTTCTCTAGCAAAGTGAAGTTGGCCTACCCCACTGTCTGTTATGCTGAATATTTTCTCTACAGCTAATCCTTTTGAAGGTAGATGTCTTGCATTAAGATTAACATTTCTTTCAAATTTTAACAATCACTGGAGGTCAGAGACCCTTTCTCAAAGCAGCTGCTCCTACACAGTATTGCAGAAATGTTTTGCAAATATAAAGCACTTTTAAGCGAGCCTTGCATAACTCTGCACGTCACAGATGTATATATTTTCTTCAGCTGCAGTTTAGATTGTTAGTAAAGACTAGAGAAGATCATACTCTGTCAAGGTTTCCGGCCGATAATGACAAGTCTCCTGTAAAGAGAAGATAATTGCCTTTTTTTTCTTTTGGAAAGATTTTCTTCCTTTTTACAGACATATTTTTTTCACTTGTAACCTTTTGTGTATGCATCATGAACTGTATGCTGCGCATTGAAATCCCCATCTGCCTTCGAGAGCTCTTCCTTCGCCTCCTCTGGGCCTTTCTAACGCTATTTCATCTGCTCTATTACAGCGCAGGAGAGATCACATCCATTGTTTCTCCTTGTAAGATCTGAAAGTGTTTCGTCTTTCATTCAACTAGCAGGTGCCTTTGTCTTCTCTAACTGGCATTATCCTTTCTCGCTTGTACATGTCATGTCATGTCACATGTCATGACCTAATTAGATTTTTTTTTTAAATCTTATGTAGCTTTTCTGTGGCGCTACAAGGAACTTGAGAAGAATTCTTGACTTCAGAATTATTCTTGCACATTTTTGACGGATTTTTGATAAAACTTGATCAGTCGGACAGTATCTTTTCATTGGGCATCGGAGCAAATATTTTGGTGGGAATCGCATTCAGGGTTGCTGTTATTTGCAGATTCTTGCTTTTTTTGTCATGTTCCTTTGTGCAGCCTGTAGAAATGAACAGCATGCTGGAGCTCCAGTCCAGTCTCCCCACATGCACCTCCAGAATGTTAAACATGGCTGCCGTGGCTGCCTCTGAATTGCTGGACTGTGTCTCCTGGGGAACGGGGAAATTGAGCTCTGGCTCTTCCTAATAGGTGGTAAAGTGTTAAGTTCCAGAGAAATGGACTGCGAATTTAACCTGGAATGGAAATTGATCCCATTACCTTGTGCTTGGACTGCTTTCCTCCCGTAGGTAGGGGAGGCAAGAGAAGGGAGAGAGAGCAAGAGGGGAAAATGGACGGGGTAAGCAGAGAGAGAAGATGAGGAGAAAGGGAGAGAGAGAGGAAATAGAAATGTGGGAGCCACAGAAAAAAAAGAGAAAATAGAGCAGGGAAATGGAAAGAGAGGAGATAGAAAGAAGGAGAGGGAGAGGAGAAAATGGAGAAAGTAGCAAAGAAAAGGCGAGGAGACACAGTGTATGTGATTAGAGGTGATAGGATGGCAGTGGGGGTTGTGTCCTGCCTGGATTGACAGGCTGGCTGACTCTGTATCAGTGTGGTGCTAATAGCTGACCGCCACTGGGCGAGATGGAAAAAGAGAGAGGAAAAGGCAGAGGACAAGGTGGAAGGAGCAGAGGAGCGGCACGCTCTGAAGGGATGATACACCTCCTGCCGAGGGTTTCCACCAACAGACCTGTGGTGTCTTGGTGTGTGCAGCTGCTGTGAGACCGAGTTAGCAACGGTGATGGGATGTGGCAATGCTCAGTATCAGGCCGGGGCTTTGACATTTTTAAATATTTTCTGGAAGTATGAATTCCAAACAGTGGAAATGGTATTTCAATATGAAAAAAAGAATATTGAATGGGTCTCAAGTGTTATGAAAATCTGGTAGTAGATTTTCTTTGACCCAAAGGAACGCTGCTTCCTCTGTGCCCTCGCATAGACCTCAATAATTTCCTTGATTTTATTGAAACTACCTCACACTACCTGCCGTTTCGTATGGCCTAATTGATTATCTTGATGTATGCTCACACTCTTCTCTCTTTCTCTCTGTCAATCCCGCCAGAGCCCATGCACGGCCCACGAAGGCTAGAAGTGGTGGACATCCAATCCAAACAGGTGACAGTGCGCTGGGAGCCTCTGGGTTACAACGTGACCCGCTGCCACAGTTACAACCTGACCGTCCAGTACCGCTCCAGGGTGGGAGGCAAGGAGGAGACCCGGGAGGAAGTGTGCTATGACACCCAGAGCCGAGATCCTCAGCACACCATCCACAACTTGACGCCCTTCACCAACCTCAGTGTGAAGCTGGTGCTTCGCAATCCAGAGGGGGTGATGGAGAGCAAAGAGCTGGAAGTTCAGACTGATGAGGATGGTGAGTGTCATGCAGGGTTGCTGCTTGTACGGGTCGGAAAAGTGTGCCACAAGATTTTGTTAAAAAGACCTTGGATTAAAACCATTGAAAGGAAATATGATTGAAAAAAAGTTAGACAAAAAAACACCCAAACCAACATTAGACCAACTAAACTAAAACTACAACACTTAGAAGCTAAATTTAAAAAAAAAAATCTTTTTTGTGTTGTTATTTATATTTGTGGAAACTCTGTTTGTGGAGCACTCATTACTGGTCGATTAATAATGAACCATAACATACTCGAAATCATAGAAAAAGACATGTCTTTGGGCATTTTTAATACATTTATATAAACCGTTTTAAAACCACCCCTGAAGGGTTTCTGTTTGTGTTTAAACATTCATTAATGCTCCCTAGGAAAGGCTTTATTACCAATAAGTGGAGGTCTGGCTTTGCATGACTTGACTACAGACCAGAGAGAAGCTGCTGCATGAGGGCCAAAGTATTCAGCAAGCAGACAGCAACAGCAACAAAAAAATAAATAAAATAATATATATATATATATATTTCATATATATCATGAAATATGATCATGTCATTGTTTCTTGTTTCTTAACAGTGAAATAACTGAACTAAATCTGTATCTGAATTATAAATTTACCATTTATTAATGGTGCTTGTTATGATACGTTCATACGTTCTTTTAAGCCTAGAAGTACGTTTAAATAAGTTGATTAGATCTAAGTCAAAATTGGCCATATTTGTTACTTTTTCTTTTTCGTCTTCTTCTGTCAGAATTTGAGTCCAATTTTCATCTATGTGCTGGTGCTGGTGTTATTTACTAAGTGATTATTGGTCCTGTCAAAATGTAGACACATACACAGATTTATACTAAAGTATTCAAGATGTTCTCAATGGATGGGTGGGGGTGGGAGGCATGACCTCAGTATTTCTAAAATCCTGGCTACGGCCCTGCCTACCCACTACACCATCTGGTTGGTTACCCATCACAGGTAAAAGCCTATCAACACTGAATAATTTTGAATCTGCAAAGTAACTAGTAACTAAAGATATCAAATAAATGTAGCATAGTGATAGTACAAAGTAGCAGAAAGCGGAAACGTACAGTGATGGAGTGAATTCTACACTCCATCACTCCAGATATCAGTTACTGGTCTCTTTGACCAATGATGATCTGTAACCGTATCTGCCCTGATAAAAACAATCATTCGTTAAAAGTTGCAAGTCATTTTCCATTTTCGTTCCTTTTTACCTTATATCACCTGGCAGTTTAGAGGATAATTACGAGTCCCGCTCAAGCAGACACGCTTGATCATTAGAGTTGGAACATTTTGATCTTTAGTGTAGGTGGATACTTCTCGTCTGATCATAAAAAGCTTGTACTCGGGACAAGTTTTGGATTTTCCAAATATTTTCCAGGTAAGCACAGAAGTCACACAGCAAGCCTTTGTGTCGCAGGCTTGTTTCACCTCCTTCAAAGATGAAAGATCTTCTGTGTTGCCTCAGCAGGCACAGGAAATGAACTCTATAGAAGTCTCAAGGAACCCCGGCCGCCAGATAACAAACAGGCTCAGCTGACGAAAAGAGAGTCTTGTCATGTCTGGCTCAGATATCTGTGGTCGGAAACTTGAAAGTGGCAACTGTTTCTCACTCTCTGACTGCTGCGCGTCTGTGGATCTGTGTGTTTAGGGTCTCATGGGAACAAGTGTACAGACAGGGTGTAGCTATAGTTGCATTCTTGAAGATAAATCTTGGAGGGGAAAAAAAAGACATCTCGACATCGTTCTGTTTCGGTTACAGAATGAAAGTAATTCACACGAGGGGTTAAAGGACCAGATCTCTTTGGCAGCATCTCAGTACAAGTAAACATAGCGGAAAGATTAAGATTCCCCCTATTCCCATGGGAATACTAGTTCATCTTTGTTTGCAACACAGTTCTATCTGTGAGAAAAGTGTTCAGTTCTGCTGTAAAACATGTATCGGAGTGCGTGTTTTGAGTGACAATGACTTCAGATAATGTCCCAGTTTCCTGTTAAGATGTGTTTGACTTTGGCTCATGGCCGCTTGAGTGTACTGTGGGTCCTTGAAAGCTTTTTATTGATTGTTTTATGCACATCATAAATCAAAACAAAAAGCCTTTCATTCAACTTTTATTGACAACATGCCTATAATATGTACCCATGGAAATGCTACTGTGTACCCTTTTCATAACATTGTTTCTACCTTGAAAATTACCACTCAGCCACCACTTTTGAGTTGTTTGTCTGTCATCATTTCCCACAGTGCCAGGAGCTGTTCCTCTGGAGTCCATTCAAGGCAGCGCCTATGAGGAGAAGATCATCCTGAAGTGGAGAGAGCCCGCGCAGACCTACGGGATCATCACT
Source organism: Pagrus pagrus (assembly GCF_965226575.1). Lineage (NCBI taxonomy): Eukaryota > Metazoa > Chordata > Actinopteri > Spariformes > Sparidae > Pagrus > Pagrus pagrus. The sequence goes on from NC_140196.1 coordinate 16,508,808, forward strand.
CAGTACGAGGTAAAACAAAGACCAGGGTCGGAGAAATGTTAAGAGATATTATTTATCACCCGTTTGAGGAGCCGACAGACTTATTTCCAATATCAAGCTGTGTTCTCTCACCCACCTCTCTGTGGATTCTCTGCATTTCTTTGAGGTCTGTTTTTTTCCCGCAGCTGTGATAGTCAGAAGTGTACAGCAATGCCAGAGAAATGTTCAAATCTAATTTTATCATGAATCACTCTTTTTTTCAGTTTATGATTGGGAATCGGGTGCATCTGCTAGTGTGTTGACAGTCTACATGACAAAGGGATACAGTGCTTCATAAAGTGAGATTAACCGTTAAACCAGCCACATTCCAGTAAATCAGGCCAGGGAAACATGTACCCCAAAACAAGTAGTGGAAGTAACTAATTACAGCTACTCAAATTACTGTAATTAGGTCAATTTTTTTGGGCAAGTCTGTAATTTTACTCGTACTTCAGTATGCATAACATGCTGTAACATTAAATCTACTTAGTTATTAATATCTAAACCTTTCATCTGCATTTTTGCAGCCAGTAAGGCTACCCAATCACAAATGGGCCAATGAAAACTCTGACTCTTCAGCTGTATTTCAGATCAACTTAACTGGTCAAGTTTGTTTTCAGAGAGTTAAGTGTTCCGATCTTTTCTACCAGACTCAAATGGATTCCTTCCTGTGCAGCCTTTCAAAATTGAACATAAATCATCTCTGAGCACAGATAAATTACTCTGGTTGGCTCCTTTTTAAGTTTTATAATCTCATTCTATCTCGGACATGTTAGCTAACTTTTGGCCCTCCCGATAAAGGTAAAAAACTGATTTGTTGACTCTATTTGAACCCAACTTGACTTGACTATGAAGGAAGCAAACTGAGCTGACAGCAGCATTCAGCAGGATGTGTTTAATTAGTTCTTATGCCGGCTTAACTCTAAATTATAATTGTGGAACAGCTTAAAACTGAATCCATTTTTTAGGTTCACTCAAGCCAAGATTGTTGCAATACGCTCAGCTACTTTTCGCCTCCTTTATGAAGTATCTCTCAAGTGTGTTTCACGGTTGTTCATTTTACCTGGATGTAATCAACTGCAAACTACTGCCGTCTTCTGTCCTTCAACACGTGCGTGACCTCTAAAGACAACACAATCTCTGAAGAACACCTCGAACACATCACGATTCAGCACCGAACAAATGTTGACATAAGACTCCACACAGCCTCTGCTAGCCTCGTCCAGGAGCTGCATCGAGTCTTGAATAATAGAAACAGTCTCCACACACACACACACACACACACACACACACACACACACACACACACACACACACACACACACGATATATGTTCACATTGATCTAAACCAGCTTAAGATGGAAGTAATCCTGCAGCCTTTCCCACAGATTGATTCTCCTCTGTTGATTCTCCCTCTTGTCACCGTTTGCTCACGCTTGATATTTTGACTAGGTTAGCAATCATTGACACGGCTGTTTCTCATACGAGCAGAGCGGATTGAATAGTAAAAGCGATGCAATCAGGGTCGTTGTATAGGTTGCTCAATCCGCTGCCAGGTGACTGAGGCGAATGAAATATGAAATAGATATTCCCGCAGTGGCACAGAGACATTTCAATCAAAGCCGGAAAGTCCTAAAGAATCACAGCGAGGCCCTGTTTATTCAAGTGTGTGTAGTGCAGTGTTGTGTCCTGTGCACTTAAAGGTGCTGGCAGAGTGCAGGAAAACAATGTCCATAAAAACGGTAGCTTTACCGCACACTTAATCACTTTTAGAGCAACATGTTTCAGTTGTTTATCCTTTTAAAAATTCATGCTACAAGTAAAAGCATTCAGCAAATGGTGTGGTTTGCATCGCCGCTCTTTCAGGTTCACTCACAGTTATGTTGAAGCAACTTACAAAGCACCTACCCTGGGCTATTATAGTCCCATACTGCAGCAATTACTTCTCTCTGTCTCTGTCTGGAAAGCCTTAACAGTGTAGTAATGTGGTTCAGAATCATTAGGGTTCTCCCAACACCATTTAGAACCACAGGTCGTATTTTACAGTAACGAAGAGTATTATTATTCATCTTTAGTCGGGTGACAGATGAGGAAAATGTAGCCCGACAGCAGCTTGTTCCAGGTGTGTTCCTCTCGCACTGCAACAATCTGACTCTCTGGTTTGAGAAAGTAACCCACAATGTATTCTGCCTGTATTCCCCAGAAGTTGCTTCTTACGAGTCAGGACCTTGCTTTGATTTGACATTATCAAAGGACTCAAAGTGAAATACGTCTGACAAGACCTGATATCAAAGAGATTTCAGCTCCATTCCTTTTTGACCAAGCTCTGTGAATGCTATATTATTAGTACCTTTTCAGACAGACATGAGCCAGCATCTCTTTAAAAGGTATACAGCACATTTTCCAATTATCATCTCGTGGTCGTCAGCCATTTAACAATACTAATTGACCGTGAAGTAGCGTTTTGTTTATCATAGTGTTGCTGTAAATAAAAGCTGTGCATCCCATAACCTCTCAGGGAAATAGACACTTATATACAAGTAAATGGCATATTCAGAACGTGAAAATTAAGTAATGCTTTTTTCCTTAAAAGCCACTATTCTTATAAAAGATGCAGCCTTTTCAAATGACTTAAAAACTGTTAATAATTACTGTGGATCTACCTTTGAAGATTCAAATGGAAATGTTAAACAGAGTTTAGGTGGGTTTTCTGTTCCACTTTCTTCATTTTACTTTATGACAGGAAGGATTATACAGCATCTTAAATGAACTGTTCTTTAGCTTTCTTCATTATTTCACAAAATAAGAGTGCTGGAGATTATACAGGCATTTATATTTTATGAACTATTCATAAATTTGACATTTACCTCCCTGAGATAAAAAAAAAAGTAAACCAATGCAATTTTAAAAAGCTCAATATATCACATCGAGTAATAGTTACAAGCAAGCTCAAATGAATATTCTTCTTTATTTTATTTTTTCCCGTCAGTTCCATTATAATTGTAAAAACCTGTCCATGTGCCCAGTGTTGACAAGTCATTTCAAATTCCTCTCCCTGAAATGTTATGATATAGGATTTGGCATCACGGACTCATTTCACAGACAAAGACTAAATGAGAAGGCCTCGAAGCATTTCAGAACTTGATGGACACAAATTATGCAGCACTCCTTACTTCCATTGTGCTTCTTAATTGGAATTATAATGGAGGTTTTCCTTTACGAGCAGAGGCATTTTCTTAAAGTGGGACTTTACAGTTATTCAAAATGGATATTAGCAAAAACACTCACCTTAATGCTTCCCTCCAGAGCTCCCTGTGTTTATAAATGGACAAGGAATATATTAAGTGTATTTCCTCTCTCCTTGAAACCTCAAGCCTGCATCGGCTTTGGTTGAAAAATATTATGTACTGCTTTTACAGTAGAATTTAACCACTGTTATGAGACAGCTCCTCTCCAAAGACCTTTTGTACCTTGATAATTTTGGAAATTCTGGCATAAAGCCCTGTTGACATGAAGTCAAAAGCTCACACATGGAGTAAGAGCATCTCTTCTCAACATAAGACTTCCTCTGTGGCATTTGACTTTACTGGAAAGTACAGAGGAGACAGAGAAACCAATTTAACATATTCGGGTTGTTGCACTGGAATACGTTATTCTTTCCAATATTTTGTCAGATGATTCTATTATATGGTAATATGATCATATCACGTTATTTTTATACTAACTATGTTGTCCAAGTACATATATTAATATATGGTTCTTTGGGCTAAATGCTAATGTCAGTATGCTATCATGCCTACAGTCACAATGCTAATGTTATGTGGATTTACCATCAGTGTTGATGGTAAATATAGTCATAAATATATTAACAGAGAAAACCAAGTTTTCCTGCTGCTGAGCACCAGGATGCATTGCGCCCAAAATGTAGCCTCTGCACTTCCCTTTCCCTGTTGGAAATGTAGCTAGTTTACAAGAAACAAAACATGTTTTGTTTATGAGCGGCTTCATGCCCCCTGGCAACCTAGAGGCTAATCCAAGCTGCAATAGCTTGTAGCTCTTCCTTAACCCCAATTACGTCACTGGTGGAACGGGAAGAACCGATATTGCAGAAAGGGAAAGCAGCTTTCTTGGTTAATATATAACACACTGAGGAATTTATGAACTACAATACCATCAACAATGATTGGACATCCACATAAAACAGCAAATTTCCTCTTTAAGCAGGTATAATGTTTTCCATGTTCACCAGCTTAGTTTAGTCGGTTAGCATGCCAACATTTGCTAATTGATAAACCCAAAGTACAGCTGAGGCTGATGGGAATAACATTGATTTTGCATGTATTTGGTCATAAGCCAGAGTAAATTAAAGCAAATTAAAATTTTGCCTGATGATCGTGCCAGGCTGAAAGTTATGCAATCTCCAATGTTATTACAAATCCATCCTGTGGTGAAAATAAAAGCCTGTACCAAATGTCATGGCAATCCATCCAAAAATTGAAAATACATTTCACATAAAACCACATGCAGAACTTATCCTCTTGGGTTTTGTTTAACACAGCTGAAGAGTGTTGGAAGCCATATTGCCCGACCCTAATAGCTCCAGAGCTACTGCACTGGGCTCTGTTCAGCTGAAGGAGTATACCTAAGTTTGTAGGACTGCACAAATAATCAAAATAATATTAAAATCACCATATGGTCAAGTGCAATATCCATATTGCAAGTAGCTGCACTTTTTAAAAACAAGTTATGTGTGACAAAACAGCATTATAACGAGGTGCTGTAGAGATGCCCTGGCCAACAAATCTTGTTCTCCAAATATAAGAAAAGAAAAAACATGATATTATTTCTTTCTTTCAGTATGACGCAAAAAATGATAATTTTCAGTAAAATCATGAATTATTAACGCAAACATAATATGTTAAAATAATCGTAATATGATTATTTTTTTAACATATTAAGCTGGTGATTCAGAAGCATACACACAAAGAAGTACAACATGATACTTCTTTCGAATTGCTTTGTGGCTTTCGGTTTTACTTAGTAGTGCAGAGGAGAGAAAGATAGAAAAATTTAAATATCTCTCACCACCATGAGTGGGATATAAAACCTCAGCGCAGCAAGTACAGTAAATGCCTTAGCTTGCTGAGCCACTTGGATGCCTCCAACATAAAACGTTTTCATTGAATGAATACAAATCCTCCTCAGCCGAAGAGAGCGGAGTGTGGAGTACCAGAGGCCACTATCAGAATATTCATTTTCTTCCTTCCTAGATCTCCTACAAGGCAGTGAGCTCTTTTGACCCTGAGCTGGACCTCTCCAACCAGAGTGGGAAGGTGGTGAAGCTGGGCAACGAGACCACCCACATGTTCACAGGCCTCTACCCAGGCTCCACGTACTCCTTCACCCTGCGCGCTAGCACAGCCAAGGGCTACGGGCCCCCTATCATCACCCAGTTCACCACAAAGATTTCAGGTCAGTAAGGTCAACGGCATGGATGCGGATGTCGAATGAGTAGTGTACCACTCAACGCCGCTGGGGGGTCTTTATGTCCAAATGTGTGAATGGAAAATCGAACAGAAAATCGAAGTAAGATATGCCTGGTTGTACTTCACGGATATTATTCTTTTGGCTTAAAGGACATATCCTGTCCGTCTGCTCTCCAACACACTGCGAAACAATAAAAATCCACTAAAATAAGCCACAATGTTCATGAGCTCGAATACCTTCTATTCTTAATCACAGAACCAGCTAGATGTTTTGGTAAATTACTTTCATTATTTGGTCTGGCTTTTACATTAGACTTAGCAGAAATGTCTGATTTGGCCGAAGACAAATTGTGCTTTAACTTCCCATAAAGGACGGTGAGTCGTGTTCAGTGAAAACTTGGATTGATTTATATAATGACCACGAGGCTAGTTGGCAATTATTCCTTACTTTCTACAGCTTCTTATTCTAATACATGTGCACTGCTTTGAAGACTTTCTTTTGTGACAGCAGCAAATGTTTCACTCCTCTGTTATTGCTCCACTTAATGATTAAATTATGTAGCTATAAAGGCAAAAGGCAGTAAGTGCTCTGTGTAAAAGTGAGAAAACTGGCTTTCCTTTTTTTCTATTTACTGCCGAGCTGAGGGACTTGATATACAGAACGACTTGATGTTGACCGAAGCTGAACTTTGCTTTGCAGTGTGGTAAAACATCTCTCTGTTTGGTTTTCTCCTCAGCTCCCTCCATGCCGGCGTACGACCAGGAGACCTCTCTGAACCAAACGGACAGCACGGTCACAGTGCTGCTTAAACCTGCCCAAAGCAGAGGTGCACCTGTGAGGTAGGCTTTCACAATAAGAACTCACAGACACATCACAGCACAGAGCAAAAACAACAAAAAACGGCATATTTAAACACTAGGAACGACCATCAGCAACAGAAAATTATCAAAGAGATTGTGTTTATCAATACCCCACCGCGAAGGAATGTTGCCAGGGAATTCAGCACCTTACTGTACGGATCTCATTTTCAGAGCTTTGTTTGTTTGTGGGTTTTGATCCTTTTGAAAAAGAAGCACAGCCTTTGAAGATAAGAACACAAAAACCCGGTGCAGCCAAGGCTAGCTCCAGGATCTCTTTCCTTTTACATGTCTTTTATGTACCGGGCTGCCCACCACGAGCCACCACTGGCTGCTGGGGAACGAAGGAATTCTGCCTGCTTGATGCTGCATTTATTAGTCATTCATGAGGGAAGCAGTGCAGCTGTTCTCTTTAAATGCCAAGTTGTTGGGGCAAAAGTTATCATTTTGTTTCCTCCCAAGGCCAATGCAGGCTTCTGGCTGCTTGCTTGATCATTTTTTTTTTAGGTACTAGCTGTTAAGATATACCACTGTTCAGTTAATACAGCATTAACAGTTTTTAAGGGAGCAGCCTTCACTGAAACAATTATTTTCTTCAGGTCTCTTCTTTGAGAACCACATTAATTTTCTTATATCTAGTGTTATTGCACCTCGAGTTTTTCTTTGTATGATATGTTTTTAACCTATCAATAAGTGATACCAATGCTAATGTTAAAGCAAGTTTGAATAGTAGAAACAAGGTTAAGGATAAAGGTGCTTTAACTGCTTGATCATTTAAAAGGGGCTTTATGGAACAATTTGTAGTAATTTACATGTATTAATCACTCTTTGTTACGTGACGTGAAAGATGAGACCTTCCCCATCTCTCTCGGTTGCCTATGCAAGCTGTTGGAGACTTGTTGAAGTTGTTTAAAGCTGCTGGACTGGATTTCTTTGTGAAGGACTTACGATTTTCCTCGACAGTCTCAAGGATGAGACTTTTAAGCACATTCTCAAGTGCCTCCTCTCAGTGCCTCTCTCCGCTCTGCTAACAGAGAGCAACAGTAGCTAATGTTGATATCAACTAATGATGTCCTCCAAAATTGGTGAAGTGTAATGTGTGATTAGTACACATTAAGTTTCCCCACATTAAAGGTATAATTTGAAATGTAAGAACATTTAGGGAAATATGCTTATTTGCTCTCTTGATAAGAGTTCGATGAAATGATTAATAGCACACTACTGTATCTGTCCGTTAAATGCAAATCTATGGCTAGCTTAGCTTTCGGCACCACCAGCTCTTCCCAAAGGTAAAAAAAAATCCACCTACCAACACAAATGAGGTGTAACATTGACTAGAGATACAACATAACAAACTGATGTAACTTCATATTTAACAAACAGATATTAGTGTCGTATGGATGCGGAAAAGCAAATAAGCATATTTTCCGAAAAGTCAAACTATTCCTTTAAATTGCTGCATTTGGGTGGGTAGCACAAGGTAAAAAGAAAAAGTCCCTATCTTAGGTGCTTCTGGCTTGGCTGGTTGGTTTGGGCATCTGATAGAATCAAGGGGCAAATGTGTACATGTTTTTCTGTGTTTAGTGTTGCCAGATTGTACCAGAGGCTTAAGATGATCATATTTTGGGCGAAATGATCGTTTTACATTTACAAAAACATGTATTTAACTATGATGCATGAAAGGTTGTGTTCATATGTCCATCAGTCCATCTGAACACATGATTTGCACGCAACATACCTTGGTGAGAAAGTTCAAGCTCCAGGTAGCTTTAAATGAGCTACATCGAGCATGATTGGCTGGAAAGAGGTCACGTTAGACGCCGGTTCGTATTTGGCTCTCCTGATTGTGCCAGGAAATGTATTGAAATGAGACACAGTGGACTAAAACCAACTTCTAATGTTGGCGCCACAAAATGGTAAAATTTTCATACATCAGACATCGTACAGAAGGCAAAATTATTGTACATCTAGCAACACTGTTTTGGACCTGTGTAAGTACTTTGTTTGAGGTTGAGTGCGTAGTGAATTTGCCTTTACAATATTAAAGAAACGTCTGTTATCCAAAAGTTTGTGCTTTCAGCCACCAGGACCCTGAGAGCGTGGGCTATCTCCTTCATATGAGGAGTGATAAACACTTGTGCCCGCTGTAAAACTCAATTTTACACTATCAACTCATCTGAGTCCTTTAAAGATTACAGCCCTGAGATCTTTAGTCAGGCTTGTCAGCTCATGTTTACCTTATGTGCAGCTGCCCAGATTAATGCCCCAGCGCCAAACGGAGAGGCCTGAGCAAGAAAGACAGAGTGATCGGTTTTTAATCTTCTCGCAGGTACAATTCAGAAGGCCTTACTCTGGCTGCCATTCTTTCACTGGGCTAATTACAAACCCCTAATTATAATTAACAGAGTGTCGTGAATCGGAGCTTCCATTAATTAGCATGCGGGGCTCCTCTTTTGTTTACCGTTGGAAGGCATGCCCACCTCATGACCAGATGAAAGAAATGTGTCTTTGGGGATTTAAACTTTAGTTTGAGACCTGCTTCTTTCTGGTTGCCTGAGCTGAGGCAGAACTGGGCACTAATAAATATGGGGATTGTCATCTAATCCATTTAGATGGAGTGTTGGTGCTTGTTGATCATTAAAAAGATGTGTTTTGATACCGACATTTAGTTTTAAGGATCATATATGTTTAATGAGACTCTAGAGATAATCCATTAAAAGAATTCATCACCATTCATCAGTGGAGTTGAGTACATGGCACAACCACACCTCAAAACTAATTGAGGCATCCTTTGATCACAGCAGCGCCTCTCCACATCTAAACTTTGGGGGTTTTCAGGTACACATTTCTCTCCCCACCTTCCACTTCTCTCGAAATCTCGCAGGACATAAAGGCCAGTTTACTGCCTTCATGTGTGTGCCCGGTGTCTCAAAAAATATGAATTGCAAAGGAAAAGGAGGTGGCGGAGGGCAGCAAACAGGAGAGATTATGATGCAGGCCTAAGACGAGATACTGGCAGGCTTTTGAAGGTGTTTTCCACCTCCACCTCAAGTGACACGAGATGCCTTTGAAAAATCTAAGGTGACTATAAAGTAGCTTCCATTCAGAGGAGCTGAGCCCGGCGGTCTGTTGGGATCTGCTTTCTGGCCAATAATGATAAATTTAGTCATCTGAATTTCCCAGGCTCAAAAAATAACAACATCTCTAATCTCTTCTTGGGTTGGAGGGTTGAGATGCATGACTAAGTGTCGTTCTAAGTTGAGGCACATATAAAGGGATGTTTTCTAAGATGTTCCATGACCTGGAGTGCTGGAAAGAGTCCATGAAGTTCCCAAACGGAGCCGATTCAGTCCGTCTATTGAAGAGTTAGCTTTTTTGTCAGCTAAGGATTTAAGTTTCACACCATAGTTAGATTTAATGTTGTGCTCTCGCTCATGTTGCAGGAGTAGCCATCACTTTTCTAGAGTGGTGGGTAGCTCATTTTGAAATTGAACACTTTATGAAATCAGTTTTAAAGCCCCTGTGAAATAAGGATTTGACGAGGGAGAACACTGATCCGCAGCACCGCAGAGCAGAGCAGCACGCGAAGCTTGATTTGATAACGCAATCTTGCACGCTGATTGGGTTTGGGAGGTAATAGAGCTCCAGACATTTGAGTTCCAACCAGCAGATGTTTTGCTGTAATGCAGGAAGGGGAAGATCACACGATAAGTGCCGGTTCATGAAAAAATCAGAACGCAGCAGACGACAAATGTCCTTTTCACTCCGGCATCCTGCAGTCATGCTGAAGTCAAATCATATTTCAGATAGATGCGGGCAGACGTTGTCACTGCTGAGGGAGACAGTCAATTTTTCATATTTGTGTAATTGCTAATCGGTATAACATTTCCAACTTGGATTTGGCTTCTAATCTCTGGGGACGACACGCGTAGCCGGGAACAGTTTTTACCAGAGGGGACACTGTTCCTTTAAGAGGATTAGTGAACTGTCTATCAGTCATGTCGTGTTTAACTAATGTTTGCAATGGCCCCTCGTCAGGGCCAGAATACGCCTCCTCACTCCGTAGCATCAAAATAAATGTTTACATGCCTCTGCAGAAATAAATGATTCGAGATGCTTCCCTTATCATTCATACCACTAAATCAGCCCTTCTCTCTTCCCCTGCCATAACCTTTGCCTTGAGCAAGCTCACACACACACACACACACACAGGCATAAACAGAAAAAGCTATAAAATAGAGCAGTTTGCGGCATTGTAAGCAGCATATTGAGGAAACTGAGTTCCAGTGTAGTTTCTACCCTGTAGCATCAGATTATCTGTGCTCAACCATGGCCTGAAATCAGTTAAGTGATTTTCTACAGTCCCAAAATAAGCACTAACTTTCTTTGATCAAGGCATAGCAAACGCTAATAGCTGTGCCTAAACGTGACACAACTCAGTGCTTTTTACGATTTAATGGCAAATGTAATCTATGGCACCTTCTAATTTGTTTGCTTTATAGCTTTATGGACACCAGGGAAATATAAAGTAAGGAGCCAGACGCATGGAGGAAGGCTGCTGGGTCAGGGGAAGTGTGTTACTTACAACCGCTCTTAAATCAGACATATAGGCATATAGAGCCAGCCAATTGGCATTAGAGAGAGCGAGACAGTGATTGAAATGCTCCCCATACACCTTCCCTCATCTGCTCAAACAGCCTGGAGTTCTCCCCCTATCAGCCCACATGAAAAATAAATCTGAGTTTCAGGTCACAATCCAGTCGATTCCGAGTCAATCCGCCATAATTGGTTGGCGTCACATGGCGGCAGAGCTGAAATCTATCGGGCAGTGAGGCTGGAGGAGGCCTAATTGGTGTCAGCTCAGGTTGCACCGTTGCTGCAGGAATACAGGTCTGCCCCGCCGGCACCTCTGGCACACCACTTTTAACAGCTTAGAGCGCTCATCTCGTACAGCGTCTCCCTTCATTCCTCTTTCTCTCCTTGTCTTTCCATCTTCTGCTCAGGGAGAGAAGCAGTTTTGGATTTAAGAACAATTATGCAGCTTTTCACAGAGGCAAGCTATGGCTTTCTTCCTTTTAATCTTTGATCTGTGTGTTTGTGAAGGTTTAGTCGGCTGTTTTGAGGACTATTAACTGCTCATCACTTGCCTAGTCAGATTAAACTGCATTTATTCACAAACTAACAATTGTTAGGTACTCGTGCTTTGAGTGCATCCATTTTATGCTACCTTTTTGTTGTATCACAGTTGTTTATTTGTACAGCTATTGTTGCTGGTCAACATTTGAGATTAACATTTTATATGCAAATTATATGATCAGTTTACAGCGTATGATGGATTGTTATAGATAAAACTAAAGGTAGACTGATTAATCTGATTAACCGGCGCTGATAAAAAGTTTTATCGGTGTCAGCAGAACTTGGCTCCCATAGTGGATGGTCACACAGCGGATATACATCACAGATTTATGTATTAATTCAGGTATTTATTACTTTGCGTTTGATGTTCAGTTAAACAGTTATCCAGTTTTTAATTAAGTCGAGGATTGTTCATTTCCAACACTGCAGAATATATTTATTCTATTTGCCTTTTTCTGCTCTAAGCATAAGTTATAATATCGACCCTTGACAAACCACTATCAGTCAAGCACTTCCACATCGACCTACCACAATATTAAAGTACCCTAGCGTCTACGATATTTAGTAATTACATACTGTATGCGATAAGGATATTTTGCTGTGATATTGCGACTTTTGCTTGAGGAAGTTAAGCTATCATTGGATCATCATCATCATCATCATCAATACATGAATTCAATTAATTTTCAACTCTCTGGTTGGCATTGGATTAGGGATGGGACGATAAAAGATTTTAGCACTATAAAAACACACAATGAGTTGATCGTGATGAATTTTCATTAACAGGATAATCCCACGAGAAGTTAAATCGGATTTGTGTAAATATTATGGATAACAAACTAACGAAGGACAGCCAGATGAGGTTACCACCATGTATTTATCCTTATATGTGCAGGAAGGCCTTGTGAATTATTTTTACTTATATAAGATTCTTTGGTTGTTTTTCACAATAAAAGTTGTCCTACCTGTGATGCAAAAAAAAAATGTTGGTCCTTGCAAAATGTAAAGTGATTCCAGCATGTTTTAGTGCAATTTTAAGACTTTAAAGAATATTTTGGTGCTTATCGGGATAACATTGTGAATCGCAGTTATGTCAGACAGGGTAATAGTGACATGAAATCATGCCTACATTGGAGCAAATGGTACATCAGCCATTAAGGTTTTCTTTGTTCTTGCTATCAAGCCATTGCTTGTTGTTCATCTGTTGTTTGTTGTTTACTCATTGCTCAGTCATGTCATGCTAAATCAAGATTATGACTAAATGACTCTGGTCTGTCAAAATGACTCATAATGTAAATTGTGAACTCAGCATGTGGTGACAAGGTGTCAGCTGCTCAAAGGCACATTAATGTGACAGCAGCAATTACAGAAAAGACGGAATCATTGTGTTTTTAAATAGCCAACATTACACTCTTGGGTCACTTTTATAGCTCATGCTGAAAATAGTGTTTATGTGTATAAGACCAAGAAAGGGTGCGCCTTTAAATATTTTATAGGCATACTGCAAGTTACCACTGAAAAAAGCTTGAAGTGAAACCAGTGGGTATTATTGTCGCTATCACTTACAAAGACGAACAAAACATTTTTATTAAATTGCAAATTTATTGCGAGCGAGATTTTCGGTCTCTTGCCGCAGTGAATATTCTGTGGAAGAGAGGCAGTGATTCAGATTTCCACATTACAAGAGTTCTTACCCTTGGAGCCTCATAGCCTTTGGCACTTGGTATTTTGCCTGAGGAAAGGAAGTCCTATTCACACTGTGTCTATCATTAAGTCATGGCACAGCCACATCATCATATCACAAGACGCCACCCAGGGGGGAGCCAGCTTTTGTTTTTATTTCACTGTCTGCAGATTGATTTGGAATATAAAGTACAGATACGGGCAAGCTCTGAGTTCAACAAATAGTAATTGTGGCCATAATTTGTACCAGACATAGCTGATAGCAGGAAATAAGTCTTTCTTCTATATTTCCTGAAAAGTTACTGTGTATCTGTTAAAGCAGATGGGTAATGTAATATGATTGACAGCTGCTATCATTTTAAGTATTCTTCTCATCATAGCTCACATCAGATCTAGGGTTTTTTGGCTGAAGCCATTCATACTCTGCCGCTCTGCAGCTACTTAAGGGGCTCCCATGCTCCATCTCCTCCTGCCCTTTGACCTCCGCTCTCAATAGGGGACAGTAATTAAAGGCTGATTTCTCCTGCAGGCTCTCAGCGGGATTAGATATTTCATCACCTCCCAACCCAGCACTAAATGGGAGAGCTCTGAGGAATTGGGACACACCCACCAAGAGCAAAGGGGGATTTTCTAATGACACTGCAAGCACCTTATGATAAACTGTAGGGTTAAAGAGCACATGCTGTACACACAAGGGGACACTTAATCATCCAGCACCAACCGCAGGGAACAATTGATCATCTCCAGAGCTGTTGGTACTGTGACTATGGAGCTTAAGAGTACAGCCACAACAGCAGGTTTATTTTTTTTCCTACTTGTTGTTCTAATAATGCGGGCTGAGGGAAAATGTTCGGGGTCATCCAAGCTCTACATCCCGCCAGGTCTATCCTTATTTCAATCATTGTGAATGTGTTGTACCATGCCGTATGAAAATGAGGTGTTTGTTTGCAAAAAAGATAAATAAATTGGCATACTCTATTAAAAGAGTGAAGTACATGATTTATTAATTATCTTTTAATGTATTCATATTCTATCAGCGATATCTTTTAAGGTGAGGGAAGGACCACACGGTGCCTTGGGTCATTTTCCTGTAGGCAAACATAAGTTCTGTCGGCATTTGTGCCCCGTTTACATCTGGCGTTAGCAGGTGATCTGTATCTGAATAATGAAAAAAAACATGTTAATGTTAATGCTAGGTGTAACTGAATGCATTGGGATTGGGATGCTGTTGGATCAGCAAGACCACATCTGGAGAAGGTCTGACTTGCATTGTGATCATATCTCAACCAGGTGTAAATGCAATCCATACAGCGTGACCACATTCTTATCGAAGAGGTGCAAAGCAGGTTGAAAGGTGGCCTATCTCCGCTTCTCCCAGATGTTTGAGGCAACCCAATCGCCAGAACAAATGTTAAAAAAACGTTGCTGCAAGAACTAGCCTCTATTTTGTGTCTCTGCTCGATAATTAATAGTGTATCTCTGCAACTACAAGGTCTATTTGAATAGTTAAGGTTGTTCAGATGTGTAAGTATAAGTATATATGTCACTGGGTAAATTAAGTTGGCACACAGCATAAATGAAGAATTTTTAAAAAAAATATATCCCTGAGGAATGATGCTGTTGCAGCTCCAAATCTCTAGCAAACCATAGCAAAACATCTGAATATTACCTCTGCCAACTTTGATGCTAATAAAGCGAATCAGACCAAAATTAGAGAGGTTTTAGTGCAGAGTACTCAGGCAAGATCTGCAAATGTGTAATATTGGCACATTTTGGCACCATCTGTACCAAACTATATATTTAACTTACATGTTACCTAGGTGCTCAAAAAATTGCCCAATTGGGCTTTGCTTGGGCTTCACGGGTTAAAATTGAGTGTTTCTTTATGTTGCAACTTTGTTTAGTTTAACTTCCCATTCCTCACTTGTTACAAAGTGGTGCAAATGCTCTGGTAAGGTTTATTTACAAAAATTACTTGGTTAGAGTTAGGAAAGAATCATGGTTCGTCTTAAAATGCCTGTTTTGGTCGCTGCGATCCCAGATGAATATTGTCTGACTTGCAGCGAGAAAGCGCCCATTTTGGTCGCCACAAAAACAGGTGGAAATGTTCCCAGGTGTCCTTAAGATATATCTAACAGTGTGTCTCGAATTGTGGTGGACCATTTTGCAGCCTTGTTGGCTTGTAATAACACTTTTAAACAACACTACTTTTTACAACGGTGCAGGGCTCACCAGATGATACCTGTGAGCCATCGTCCATTCACCGTCATTAATAGTCCAGATACAGATCACATGTTAGTGTTTGTGTATCCTTGAGGTCTAACAAACATGTTAAATGCATTTCCTTCCTCATTTGCAAACCCACTTTTTTATTGTAAATGTACATTTAATACTGTGCACAACCATGTTTGCGAGCTTGCAGTCTTCTTCTTTACGACCTTGCTGCCACTATCCGCCATTGCAATAATACGTGTTTTGCCCGTGTGATGTGCATCCTTGTGCATCTGCATGATACAAAGAAAATGAGCCACTCTTCAAAAATTACAATACTATTAGTAAAAAAAAAAAGAAAACTCATCCAATTGTAGGAAAAAATGGTGCTGAAATCATAAGTCATCCATCCAAAATCAGAAAACCAGAACATGTCACATCATAGTATTCATTCATTCATACATTTTTTCATGCATTCATTCATCGATCAGGCTTCTGTAATTATAACTTGTATGCATGACTCTTTTGGTGATGGAACACTAGTCCCCAATCATGGCTGGTTATTCTCCGTGGCAGCTGTAAACAGACTCTTTGTCACTCAGCGACTCAATAGATTTACCAGGTGGATGCGAGATGCATACTAACATGAACGTCTATAAGACAGTCAGTCTCCCCCTCCAGCTAAGTGGCCGGCTCAGAGACAATGTCATCTCTGTCAGCAGCACAGAGGGCTGCAGTTTTGATCTAGCTAAACACAAGGCTCGGGCAGAGAGGAAATGGAAAGAGCCGTTAACCTTTTCAGTTGTTGAATAATGAAAATGCAAATAACGTCAGGCCCTGTCCAGTGTCACCGCTCATTTATCTTGCATTGTATTTTTGAGTCTATCCTGTTCACTTAGGAAAACAAGTGAATTTCTTATGCAGCTCTTATATGATTATTTAAGAGAATTAGTTTTTAATAACCACAGTTGTTGAAATGAATGTAATTATCAGTAACGATTTCCTGCTCTCTCTCTACTCTTCTAAGCATTTTCTTTTTATTTGGCTCACCAAATAACCCTTTTTACACAGCACATTCACAGACAAAGTTTGTTGGACTATTATTGGTTAAGGTTCTTACTGTTAGCCTTCTTATAACTGCTTGACTCCATGAACTGCTTAAGCTAATTAATTTTAGCTTTAAGCTTCCAACTAGTTTTCTAAGTCATATGCCAAAAATAAAACCACATATAAAGTTTTCAAAATGTTGTGCTTTTTCAGAACTTTTCAGAACAGTCTCTATCGACTTTATATTAAAAACGAAACTCTGCCAGGGAGCTACACGTTTACACTCATATCTTCACATATACATGATCATGCACTGTATCAGGGCTTCTCAAAGTTGGGAACTTTGAGTCAATCCAGACTACATTATAAAGTGTAACGTTTTCTATTTTGAAATATATTTAATATTGATCAATAAATTGTAAGTCGCATTGAATATACAGTGTAGCTGAAGATCATTCAGTGCAAGCCTGCCGTGAGATAAATGTTTTAACATTCTCTATTTGACTGCGGGAGAGCGTGTATGTGTCTTTCCACTGGAGAATTTGCGATCAGCTCCTAAATCACAGATACAGAGCGTGTCTCATTTTCTCCACTACACAATTTCTACAACTATTGCAGATGCAAGAACACGTCTGATTCTGAAAAAAAAATATGGACAAACTTGAATGTATGTTGCTCGTAAGTCAAATAAGTGAGTGGGTGAGTATGTGCTATCAGCAAAAGTTCCAGACCTCTGACCTTGAACAAAAGTCAGATGCATAACAGCGTATTTAGTTCATCATAGTATTTAAATTAAACTTTTAATGAGCAAATCTGAAATGGCTAGATAAGAAAAATCTCTTCTATTTCACGTCTAAATAAAGAATATCTAGAGACTTGGTGTACTCTGAGATTTGGAGCTTTCAACGTGCCTTTCTGTGCCATTCATAAAGAGGCTTTTTTTTTTTTTCTTTTTTTACAGTTTGTGATACTAACAGGCAAAACAGAAAAATGCCTTCATTGCCAGCCGTGTTCTGCCTGTGCCTGTTTGGCCCGTCGGAGTCTGTTCATTCTGTTTGTGTCCTGTGTTTGCAGTGCGTACCAGGTGGTGGTGGAGGAGGAACGTCCACGCAGAGCACGAGGCACAGCAGAAATCCTTCGCTGCTACCCGGTTCCCATTCACTTCCAGAACGCCACGCTCCTAAACTCCCAGTACTACTTCACTGCTCAGTTCCCCGCCGCTGGCATCCACTCGCCACAGCCCTTCACTGTGGGGGACAACAAGACCTACAACGGCTACTGGAACGCCCCGCTGCTGCCTCAGAAAAGCTACAGCATCTACTACCAGGCTGTCAGCACAGCCAACGGGGTGGGTGTTCATGTAGTGTTCATGTTAGTTGCACTAAAGCTACTTTGAGTTTCCAAAAGTATGTGTACTCAGATACTGACTATAGGTTCAATTTTGAGGTACTTTCCTTTAGTGTCTTCATTTAACGTTGCCTTATACATTTAATCCATTTTAGAGGGAAATATTGTTCTTTTTTTTACTTCACTACATTCATTTAGCAGTTTTTAATACTTTTCAGATACAGATTTTACAAACAAAAAACATCATCCATGGCCCCTTTATTTACAAGTTTTAGTGGATAAATGATTCACACTCAGTGAAAGTTTTTGGATCGGTGTAGTGGATCACCACAGCAGGCGGTAGCAACATGGTGGCACCAGCTGCAACTACGACTGTCAAAGTTACGTCCACTATAAGTGCTTGTTTTTGTCACTCTCAGGTGGAGGTTGTTATTCTCAGTGTCTGACCAAATTACAAAAACACTTCCTGCAGAGACAGACATGTTAGTTAAACAATAAGATCTGTCTTGTAACCGGAAACGCAGGTCTCGCTCAAGGAGAAGTCTCGCTCTAGAATCTTGTGAGAGGTGAGTTGTTCCAGGAAGACGACGTTGGAAATAATGTATTTTCATGGCTGACTCTTTAATGGATTTTGACAATCAAGTAAGAATTCTCCCAAAACGAGACTTGTGTTTCTGGTTACAAAAAGGATCTTACTCTTTACCAAAAACAGGTGTATCCTTGTAGCAATTCTTTCAAAAACAAGCACTTTCATGGGACGTCATTTTGGCAGTCAGAGTTACCCCAAAGGATTACGTTGCAGCCATTGCAGCAGTGTTGCGGCTGCCAGCTGAGACGATCTACGTTCCAAACCTTTTGGTAAGTATGAATCATTTACACACCGAAACATGTAAATATAGGGCCCAGTTTTATAAATACTGGAATTCCCCTTTAATACCCCCTCCACCACTCTTTATAACCAAACACTAATAACAAAGATGACAAAGAGAGGCAACAGTGTGTGCCAGCTTGACATTTTTTTGTTTGACAGCATGTCTTATAGTGCTGCGCTAAGTATGTACTCTACACAGTCTCAGCTCAGCAACTAAACAATTAGGGTAGTCGAGAAAACGTCAAATTTGTGTATGTAATTAATGAACCAAGAGCACTGACATCAGAAAAAAGCCCACTCCTTAAAACTGAATGTGAAGGTTGACTTTGTTATGTTTCTAGTTCTTTGTACAGGACTCTCTGTAACACACTGCCAAGTCAAATCCACGTCTCGCCTTTTAAATCATATCCACTTTAAAGTGTACATGAAATGCTAAATGTTATGATGGGTTTAATGAGAGTGAAAGGCTCGCTGACAGATTGATTGACTTGGCGACTGAAAGGGACTGAAGGGACTGAAGTGGCTGAGTACACAAGTCCCTGATGCCACACAGGAACGGCTCACATAGGCAGACACATGCACGCAGCAGCACAATTGCATTTGGCCTCTGCTAGATGTGTCAGTACTCTGGCGGGGTGCACCAGCAGCACTGTCTGCACTCTTAATAGGCTACAGCAGGGTCAAGCGTGGAATGCAGAGCCCTATGCGGTGACATGCTCTCTCTCGCTATTACTGTTGCTCGGGTCTCCTGCCTTTTCCAATGGCGCTTCACGCCAAATGCCAAACAAGCCTTTGATCAACGGCATTTAAGAGAGGCAGTCGTCCCAGCAGCATTTAAGTGTGGGAGGCAGGCAACAACAACAGGGCTTGCCGATCGCACAGGTCGAAGCCTCTGTCATCAAGTGGCACTTGGCGGGGCCCTCCCTCCGCGGAGCCACGGCAGACAGCTCAATGGTGACTTCGAGAGCCTTACTGATTGTGGTGCTGAATGAGAATCACCATAAACAGCCTCCTTGAGAAACACCAGCACGTCTTTAAGGAGGCGATAGAAGTAACACGTGCTACAGGGCTGAATCCAATTAGCGAGTTTGCTCTTGAGAGTAGAGCATTGGCGGCCTGAAACTTTCCAATCACCGAGTGGTATTAGTTGGCTGATAGTGTTCTTCCTCGAACAAACAAAATGAAAGAGTCCCTTGTTGATACAGAATAAAGCTCCGTCTCCTTGATGGGGACATTTCTGACATTTTTTTTCTATTCAATATTTTGATTTACAATAGCCAAATGCACTCTCTTTCATTAAGCCATCACTGTCGATGGATAGCACTGCAAGCTTTAATTAATGTCTAATCGTGTTGGAGTGATTTGTTTGAGCCTCTTAAACAAAATTAGCACTTAGAAAAGGTGCGTGGCATCCATACCCAGAATATTTTTTTTGCCTTCTATTCAAATAAAAATCTAATATAGCTTCCTGTAATGTCTCCTTGAACAAAAGGACAGCTTAAAAGCTGCGGTAATGTGAATACACATGCGCCCGGGATCACAGGAACATTAATGTTTTTGTCTCTTTCTCTCTCTTCTTTATCATGCCTCTAAATGCTGTTTCTCCCATGTGTGCTCATTGCTCATTGGACAGCTTGGCCGGGTCAAACACAGGGACACAGCACTCGTGTCTTTTGTGTTGTATTACTCACAGCCTCCCTGTTCCTGTCCGTGTCCTTTTTCCTGTTCACCAGACCATTGTTGACAACAAACTTCTCTGCCAACAGCGGGAGCAGTGTTGTTGGGGTTTTTTTTTTCTATGTTGTTGAAGGCTGTTGTCAGAGCTGAAACTCGATTACATATTCAGAAAGGCTCCCTGACGTGTCATTTTGGAGCCCTGCACGCTGGGTTGGTGTCGCTTGTCACAGGGCTCTGGTTTCTCCACAGTGGCTGACCACCTTGAGCCGCAGGCTGCCGACAGATCGCTGTTGGCTGACAAATCAGCAGCTCAGCACCACTAATCTGTGCTGTAGGCCCTCTCGCCTAACTGCGTTTTGTGTCACAGTCATTGAGCTCAACAGATGATAGGGGACAGCGTGGAACTGGCCGAGCTGTTTTGTTGTAACCATGGATTCTTAGATAGGTGTAAGAGTGTGTGTGTGTGTCATGTCTGAACATGTGTGTCATGATAACTTCTGATTCTCTTCTGTTTCTTCCGCCCTCTTCCCCTCTCCTCCCGTAAATTATCTGTTTGTACAGGAGACCAAAATTGACTGCGTTCGAGTCGCAACCAAAGGTAGGAAAGATCCGGTTGTGTGAATGATGTCCTAACATCACTTGCATACGATTCCTAAAAACTAACAAAATTAACATGTTTTTAAGTGAATCTCACTGAAATCAGTATCTTGACACTCTCACTTAACGTTACATTTTTTAGTGTTAATGTGTTACCATTTGAAAGCTTCTTAAAACAGCAATTCCCAACCTTTTCTGTAAGAAGTACAGCCATAGCCCAGTCCAATGAACTCTAGTACTCCTTCAGCACCACTTATGTTCCAGATGTTTTAATTTTTAAAACTGGAAGTTATTGAACAATTAATAATATTATAGGTGATATAATTGTGGATGATACAATACTTGCAATTGAATTGTCAACGTTTTGTTCGGTTTGGTCGTGTTCTCTTACCTTCTAGTTTTCACACACTCTTAAAGGATTAGTTCACCCACAAATGAAAATTCACTCAGTGTCTATTCAACCCCATGCTGATGGAAAGTCTTTAGTAGATGTTGATTTGTTTTAAAACGTAAGAAAAAAACAGCAAAAGAAACACAAAATGGCTCTGGTGCAATCCATGTCTCTGGAATTCCCAAAGAGCCCAAGTTGATTTGAAAATATGTTTTTTACACCCTCAACACACAGTCAACCTCATGTACCCACTTTAGACGGGGTGCACAAAAACACTTGTAGCTTATTAGCAACTACAGTGAAGATTTCAGCCTGAATTTTAATTTTTGATTGAACCGTTCCTTTAACTGCAATAATGCCTAAATGAATAGTCTCTCCATGTACACCATGGCAGCAGCAGTAGTACCCCCTGATGTACAAGTACCCCTGGTTGAGAAACGCTGTTTTAAAAGACAAAAATGTGTGTTACGGCCTTCACATGTTCTTGGTCAATGTATTGACCAAAAAACATGTGCTTTTCCATGACTGGGAGGCAGCCTGTGTGCCTATTGAGGTCTGGATGTACTTAGCTATGCTGCCTGTACATCCTGCTCCACACATTAGAGGTGATGAAGTCTAAGCACCATTGATTGATTCGGGAGCAGAATTGATAAGGCCGGAGGGAGCCCGAGTCACACTCTGTTCTGGGCCGTAGGAGGCCCTGTCACATGCTCCAACAATCTTAGATATTGTGGAGTTTGCATGCGGCTCCGCTATGGATTTTTTGTGGAATTCCAGATATCTCCATCTACATGGCTTAACAGGCTGGAAAGTAAAACGGCACCTACTAGAATTACAAGGATCATGTAAGCAATTCATCAACTGCAGGGATAAATTTAAATGCTCTACATTAGGCTCACAAAGGTATGAACTTGTGTGAAATGATTGCTGTTGCTAAGTTGGCAAAACAAAATGTGAAATGCTTTCTAATACTGTAATGAGTTGCCTCAATGTTGCATGATGATGGGAACTGTTGGTGTGGCTGTTTTCTGCTTCAGTGTGGCCTCTCTCTCTCTCTCCCTCTCTCTCTCTCTCCCTCCCTTTCTCCGTCTCTCTCGACTGCATGCAATCCTGGATCCACTGACTCTACTCAGCCGCCATACTCGTGACTCAGCTCACAACCCCTTACATCCGCATCGCCCCAGCGGCCGGTGACAACCAACTAACAGGTCAGACCCGCAGCTTCGCCCACTATGTCAGTTATGCTGTCCACAACTTGGTTTTCCCACTCTGTTGAATGCAGCGGTGACAATTCCTTCAACAGAAAAACAAACAAGTGGAATATTGCATGTGTGTGGATTTTGATTGTTGTCCTGCTATTTGCATAGAATCAATGACTAAAACAAAGACTCGTAGACATTGTTGTCTACCTTCATCTCCTCAGCATTAGTGGACATGAAAGACCTGTTTGAGGTGTGATTCTCATTTGATGTGTCAGTGGTAGAGATTTTTGGCAGGAGTTAATCCCCTTTCATGAATATTTCTCATTATTTCTGGGAGATTAAGTTTTGCTCGGTGCAGTTGTGACAACTGTAAACACACAAAAGGATGCTGAGGTGCTCGATGTGAAGATCTGGAGAAATTTCTAAATTTCTAATTAGAAATTAACTCTTGAAATTCTGCTCTGCTCAGTTTTGACGTAAGTAATCTCAGACTAGAGCAGCGGTGGAAAAAGTACGCAAGTCACGTACTTGAGTCAAAGTCAGATACTCCTGGTCAAAGATTACTCCAATACAAGTGAAAGTTTGAGTTAAAGTACTGCATTTAAAACTACTGCATTTTATTTTATTTATTTATTTTTTACCTTTATTTGCAATGCATTGCTGTATTGTTGCCACAGTTTACATAACTAACAGTAGTCCTGTGTTTACTGGCAAGATTAAAACACATATTAAGGACTTGACTTGACATTAATTAATTAATTTCATCCCAATACAACAAATTGGTGGGTAAACCCATTAAAAACAATTTGATTTGACTAACCATAACATAACGCACAACCATAACATTGTAACCACTCCAAGCACAGAAATGTTGCACAATGTTTATTTGTAAAATAAACCAATTACCACCTTCAAGTTCAATTAGTTTGTTTCCTCACTCTCTGACGTATCATCTGATGCTTCACCTGAAGTTATCACCAACACGCGACCAAATGAAACGCACCGCTGCCTTACCGGGGTAAAATTCTGAATTTCTGGGTTGAACATTGTTGAAACATTTTGCAGAATGGAAGTACACAACTCAACAAAGGTGTAGTCATTTTTAGATATTTTAATGCGGAAGTGTTACATATTATCTGTTTAAGAGCTGTACTTTGCTTCTGTCCACCCTTGGCCTAGAATGGAAGAATATTGACTCTCAGCAGTGAATATACAGCACTCACAGCTCAAATGGGGATTTGTCACTGACAGCAGTCCTGTAAGATTAGCCTGTAACACTATATTGAGACAAAATCAGCTCCATCCGTCCAGACGTGATTGCAAATATGTCACCAGTCTTGAAATCCTCCACAGCCCTGCCTTAAAAACTTATATCTAAATAGAGACGTGGCTGTTGAAAGAACAATATGTCAGAAACCAGCCGGGGATAGATATTTACCTTTTTGATAGGGATAGAAAATGGCCACGCTGAAGAGAGAAGGAACCCCACTCTAACAGATTTGTCTGACATAACAATTTATCATTCTAAATTTACCCCTGGTGACAAGGAATAATGGTGTTGTTCAGGTGGACAGTTGTCATTCCGGCAGCGTTGCCTTCCTCAGAGTGCTTCTTATCACTTCCCGGGGAGCAGATGCTGTTTAAACAAGACGCTTTTTTCCCTCCTCCCTCTCTCTTTGTGTCTCTTGTTGTTGGCTATCTCCTCCCGGGCTGATATTTAATGTTTTGGTTATTTCAGGCTTTTTTATCTTCATGGGTATTATCTTTCCCGCCATGCATCCTACATTTTTCTACAGCCGAGCAACCATTTGCCCCAAACATGATTAACCAAGGGTAAAGATGGTGCGCACTTATCTCTCCGAGTGCAGCTCGATCCACAGAGCGCTGATGTCCACTGAGGACGCAGCTGAAGGTGGACAAAAGGGAGTCACTTACTTTCAAAATAAGCATTACTTTGAGCCAATTAATGTGTATTGATATTTATGGTCCAGAGAATGCCACAGAATATCAGCGTATTGATTGATACGCCTCAGTCCGCCACACTGTCGCATCAATGAGAGAAAATAGTGAAAGCATGAATGTGCACTCTGATGTTGAACAAAAGCAAAATAGATTTATAAAATTAGATTTTATTCACATTCCTGATTAATTGCGCTTTCTTTGTCCGATCTTTTTATGAATTGTGATGTTTTTCAGGAGCAGCCACCCACAAACCTGACGCCGTGGAGCCGGAGAAACAAACGGACCACACGGTGAAGATCGCCGGGGTCATCGCTGGCATCCTCCTCTTCGTCATCATTTTCCTAGGAGTGGTGCTCCTCATGAAGAAAAGGTAAGCTTTCTTTTCTTACTCGTTGAAATACTACTTTAGATTTGTGGAAGAGGTTGAAACGTAACTTTCCGAGTCCTCACAAATAAGTAGCCTCTGTTTTATCATTTTGTATATTTCTCCCTCAAACGGTAGTATTGTCAGTGTCGCGGTAAATAATTAATTTGATTATGTTGATACGCCCCATTAAGGCTGTTTACAACCATGAGATACAGTGTGCCATGAAAAATTAATCCGTTTCCACGGCACCCTCAAACAAATGCGCAGCACTTCAATGACATTGGAATGGGAATAGGAAAAATGTTTTGGAGGCTTGTGGTATGGAGAGAGGCGTGCAGGAGATAAGAAAGAAAATATGATGAAAGGCTCAAAAGGGAAGATGATGGCCGCATAGCTGAAGGCTGAGTTTACATTAGCCCAGGACCCCATACTGGAAGTAGGTCCTCTGTACATATCCCCACAATCAGTGGAGATGAAGCTCAGCAAATATCAACCCCCTTTTGTCCACAGACAGGCTTGAAATAACAGTTTCTGCAGAGATTTCTTTAGCAGACACAAGTTGACTTCCTGTGTTGTAGGTGTAGATTTTTATGATGAATACTTAGATATACATAAAATGTCTACATAAAATAATTTTCTTTTCTAAATGTAAGTAATCAACTGTGGAAGTTTCACAGTGATATCTACAAGTAAAAAAAATATCATATTAAACATTTTTTATATAAAATCATATGGAATTTTACAATAAATACCTTTTAAAAGCCATTTCCTCAAAATGCTTTTTTTCCCTGAATCTCCACTTCAGTAGCACTTACATACACCAAACTTTACAGTTGAATATTTATATCTATATATTGAAGGACTTCACAGAGGGGTTTGTTTATATATCATTAATAGCTTTATTTATATAACATTTCATTACTGAAATCATGGCGGAAATTGGTGTTTAATGGCTTTTTTACAGTATCGTCTATGTTATAAAGTCACACAAAGAGACACTGATAGATCTGAATAGAAATAGAAAAAGGAAGTTGCGCTTCAACAATGATATTATATTATTATTATTATTATATTATATATTTTACTGTACTTTCTCCTTTAATGTTAGTTTAATTTGTCTTGACTATAAGAATAAAGGTCAGTGCAGAGAAGAGAAGATGCAGCAGAGTGGGAAGGTGATAGCTGTGCGTTAATATAATCGCTATGTTCCATTTTTATTTTGAGGTTAATGTAAGATTCTTCATTTTCTGCGGCAGGCCCTGCCTGTGTAGCCCAGTGATCAGTAGGTGGGTGTAAAAATCAGCACACAGTAATGGAATTGTTTTCAATTAGCGTTAATCAAACCAGAGATGGAGATGACTTCATTGGTTGAATTTTGTGTAATTTGCTGTTAGCAACAGGGAATCGGAGTTGTGTTTAGACATTCAAACCGCTCATTAAGTTTCAACCTTGGAGGTCAGATATGGTAATTTTTATAGGTGTATAAAATGATGTGTTGATAAAAAGGGGAGTTTTAGTGACAGAACGGTTGCCTCTGATTTGCCACCACGTGCTGCAGAGCAGCTCAATATCAGTTTAATTAGAGAGTTTGTACTGTACTGTACTGAGGCCCCTCCTCCCTTGCAAAGCATGACATGACTCCAAGCGATCACCTTTGCCCTCATGATCACTAGTTTACCTCCACGTAAGCCACCATATCTGATTTTGTTCATTTCTACTCTTTTTTCAAACATTAATATATTTTTACTTTTTCTTTCCTTTTCATTCCATCCCCTCCCCTCCTCCACTGCTTAAATCCTACCACCACCCCAATCGGCAGAAGAACCTATCACTCCTACACTTACTACCTGTAAGTAACCACTTTGTGTAATGTTAGTGCCATGCTTCTCACCCACACACGCTGTTTCCCATGCATGCAAAGAGCCATGTCATCCTCTTCCTGCCCAGAGCTATTACAGAGGCCCAACTGTAATCTCTGCCGGAGGAACGGAGGACGCCACTCCAATGCCTCTCCACACGACGAGCACATCACACTGTATGTCACATTGGCACGACTTCTGACGCAGCTACACCCCCACGTAAAATGAACCTGCCACTGAAATGTTGGTGCAGACATGATTTCTGCTCGACTTTTAAGGAGTTTGTTTATCGTATGATGAACTAAACTGCCTTAATGATTGTACGGCTGCCAAACTCATCTTGTGGAAGAAAAAAAAAAAATCAATGCAGGAGCTACTGCATTTTTACTGAGTGTGAATTTTTCATTTGCCTCCGATGATTTCATCTCTGTTGACTTTGAAGTGCCTATCACAGTGCATCTATGCTTTAGTTGTGCCTAGAACCTCAATGAGCTCAGCCCAAACATTTCACATTTTCTACACTTATGTATATACCCTGCAAATGCAAAAAAAACAAATGCTGTCAATAATTCTATGTAGGATTGCTCATATTTATAGCTAACACTGAAAATTTAAGCATGAGCTGATATGTTGACGTTACCAATTTGGCTCCATATGCATGTGATAATTTCAAGTCTTTCTCTACCCCTACTCCATCCTCATCAAACCATCTCACGCTTTTTCCTCCCCTCTTTTTCCAAGCATGTTTTTTGGGTTATTGCACGTCCATCCCATTGATTCTATGGTGATGGTGGAGTTGTGTCTTTAGCTGACAAGATGTTTGCATCGCTCCTGAACGAGCTGATGCGATCACAGAATCGCCTCCTTTCTATTTATTGTAGATGTCTCGAACATCCTTAAACAATGGCCGTCTTATTCGCCGCTGTATTCGCTCTTAACATAACAGTTGATTCCAAATCACACCTCTGAATGGTAAAGGAGCTTATTCTGCAGCTCTGCCTTCCCCGCTGTAGCTCATAGGCTCCCTCTGTACGTTCTTTGTGATGGATGCCGACTAATCTGTCTTGAGATGACTGTGATCAGAGGACAGAATGGAGGCTGCCTCACATCAAAGAACATCTCCGAATACACCTGGAGATAATGCTACTCCGTGTGTCACTCATATTAGATCACAGCTGTCTTGAATGGAAAGCCCCAATGACTCGGAGGAGTGGTGTCATCAAAGCTGAGCACACACATTGACCGAGCTAAGCAGGAAGAGACGAGGCTGTCAGTGAAACAATCAAAATATCAGTTTTGTGTTTCTGTTATTTTAGGCGTTACATGCAAATAATATCTTCTTGGAGTCGATGTATTATTTTCACGAAGACGTCAGGGATTTAATGGCTAATTTTCAGATGTGCGTGTTTAAAGCTGGGTTTGTTCTAAGGCATGTTTGCTTTGATTGACAGGATTTAGGTGAGTCAAATTGGATATCCTGGCTCTAAAAACACTTACGTTAAATCGCAGGCTTTAGGGAGTCCCTTTATAAAAAAAAAAAAAAAAAAAAAGAAATCATGTATTTGTGACGTCGACAGCACCGCATCCTCATTTTTTCTAAATGTCAAAATGAAATGGGGGGGATTTACTGTGAGGATTTAAAAAGAAGGGAAAGAGTGGGTTGTGAATGTTGTGACTCCTCTCTTAAAGCTGACAAGATAACAACATAATGTACAGTCAGATAAGATGAAGGATTAATGATTCCCACTGGGACATGTGCCATGACAGCAGCAAATATGAAGTAATAGTAAAACACACTTTATTTAAATCACAGGGATCTCTGTAAGAAGTGATATTGTGATGGAAAAATCTAGACTGCAACAGCCCCCCGGATATTTTTACATGCAAGACGCCTATTCAAACATCATCCACTCACCGGCCACTTCATTAGATATGATGTGATGTGATCCAATACGTCATCGCTGCAATAAAAATCTGCATTTGCAAAGATGATAATGTTCTGTTTTGATTGATAACTGTCAGAGAGGTGTTAATTTAACTACATATTCACTATTGAGGTGGTAGATTGCAGTATATCAGCAGCACCTTTCAATATAACGCACTCCAGTACGACAACATACACCCACTTTGACCTTCATCATGATCACAAAGTAGAATTAATTCCTTTCTGACGGTGTCAACAGGAACTGAAAAAGTATAAGCTTCATAACACAAGAATTCTTGGCAAAGTTGTTGTATTGGATTGAAAGTCCTGAGGGTGTAATTATTAAACATTATTTCAAAAGTCAAACAACCGATTCTATGACGATTTTAATGATTTTTATTCACCAAGTTTCTGAACTGCACTGCTGTTTATTGTAGGTGTAGGGATCTTTACTGTACCTCGGTGCAAGACAATGTGAATGATTTTTCACATGTTATTTTCACCTCCGTCACCTTTTGTTGGAGCAATTTAATAACAATAACATCAGGTTGTTCAACGCTAGGCCTGCATCGCTAAGTATAACCAAAGTAAACTCTCTGTGAGGCCATTAACAGGTATGTCCCATTCAGTGATACAACCCCCCATCCTTCCATCTCCTCCTTATATCTGTCTCTCTTGTGGTTTGCACGGTATGCACAGAGAAGCGCCGAAGCATGTTAGCTAATTGGAACGACTCTGATTTGCACCTTGATTTGTTAATGCAGGAGCTGAAATTGTTGCATCTCACCACAGAAGGACTCTGTGGGAATGGTGGCTCAATCCTACTTCCCATTCTTAGCCCAACCCTGTGTTTTTCGAGTGCCCCATTGCCCCTCAGAACAGAGTTACAAAGGGTAGTGGTACTGGAAACTTGTATACACAAATTCAGCAATAACAATGCAAAGTTAGGTAGCTTCACCCTGCAGCTCTGTCTCAAGATTTGGGACACCCTACACCTAGACGTGGAGTCACAAAAAATGAAGGTGTACGGCTAAGTGGTAGGAAGAGGGGTGTGTTGGGATTGGGCTGGCATTAATCTTCTCACCCCTACTTTTACTGCACTCAATGTGTCTAAGTTCAGTTCATAAGCAAATATAACTAATATGATGCACATACCCAAGGTTCACATTGTCAAATTAATTAAACACTGCATTCCTAAGATGCTCTCCTCTGAAGCGTTCTCTGAAGTGCTCATCTGCACTCCTGATGACAGGCTTGTTGCCAGCCATGAGATTACAACACCTCTATGATTGATGAACCCCATTAATGCTCTCATGCATTCATCAAAGACTTTTAAAGGCATGAGAACATCCTGCAGTCGCCAAAATATGCACTTTAGGTATATTGCCAGAGGTGACTGCGGGGGCTAGCACGCAACACAACATCAGTCAGCGCGCTCATTAGGGATGCAGTTACATGTGTGATCAAATATATGACCGTCCTTTAATCAGATGGCCGTACCGGCCGCTGTGCCTGCTGCTGCTGGGGACGAGAGAAAGATCAATTGGCATAGGGCAAGGGTTGCAATTGGGTTTTTATTCCCGTGAGGGTTTGATTCATCCGTAAAGCAGCAAGCATGTTGAATACAAGCACACCTCAGGTATGAGGTGATCTGAATGTGCAGATTTTGTCCATGTTATTTTTCTTCATCATGTCAGATAAAATTCTTCAAAGGAAACTGTATAAACACACCCCACACCTACAGATATATCTAAATAAAAGAACAAAAATGTTAAATATTTGGATTAGACTGCGAGACGTAAAAATAATTTCTTGCAGTGTCGGCTAGTAAGACATCTGACCCACTCTTTAGATGCTGACATTTCTTTTTCAGCAAAAGCTAAAAAAAAAAGAAACACTGCCGTTTAATTTGCATACACATTTTATTATACGTTTCTTTGTTTGCTCAAGTTAATGTTTTTAAATTAACGTTTTAAAAGACAATGTCCAATGTGAAAGGACTCACTTGTAGTGACGAGCACATGGAGAATCATCACCCGGCTCTCAGTTCCCCTCAGCTCTACTGAGCACTTCAGAAACAGTTCTTGTTTCAGTTTTCTATTTGCAACTTTAGTGCTTTTTTTTCATTCTCTCCACTCTCGTAGCAAACATTTTAGTCACAGCAGGGAACTACTTTAAGCGAAAAAAGCTTTTAAGCTTCAATAACAAATTTTTTGGCTACTTTGGGCGAGCAGAAACAAGTTGATATGGAAAACATTTTTGCAAACAGTTACTTAATTACACATCCAGTAGTTACAGAGCTTTCATTTGGGGAGTCATGTTTCTGGTCGCATAATGAGTGTAAATCCAAAATTCCCTCTCTTTCAGCTCTGTTTTTGGTCTCTACCAACTCCTGAGGGAAATAATATATCTTTAGCTATTAAATGCTCCAATATGTTCACCAGCTAGTTACTAACAGTGATAGTGTACAGTGTTTTTTAGAGCTTTTCTGCTTAAAACAGCTGAAAACAACGCTATGAAAGCAGTGAGATTGAACCTAAACAGTAGATTTATGGGCCGGCAGCAAAAAAACACATAAACTTAGCAACTACCTTGTGAATATATCTCAGGATTTGGCCACTAAACAGCCTTATACTACTAAGGAATACTTGAGATTTAGCAGGAACATACCTAAAATAAATGTGTGGAACAGGCAACTAATTACCTATTTACCTCACTAATGAAAACGATTTATTTCCAGTTATAAAAATATTAGCCCATATTTGCCCAAAATATCCATTTTAAATACTGGAATTATGCTTAATGTTTCTTCCTGGTGTTTTATAGTTTCACTTAATACAATTCAATTTCATTCAGGTAATGACATGTTCCATTTCCATCTGGCAGGTGGTCACTCACATGATAAATCCATTATGGTATGATGAATACGTGCATTGTATTGAGTGGCCCCAATAATAAACAACTGCATCACCTGTAATTTACCAAGCTCCTGCAGTGTCATAGTGTTGTATAATGTACTTTTTATAAATACGTGTCTTCCTTTTAACTGAAAACACGCGGAGAGAGACAAATAAATCATCTTCCCTGTTTTCATAAATCTTTCTTTTCATAATCACCTCCACTACACTCAGTGTCAGAATGGGAGGCCTACTAAACGTACCATGTATAACACAATATGCTCAGGGCAAGCACATTCATTAAACCTTACAAGCCGAACATGCAGCAGAATCACATTAATTGGTACAAGCCTTGCAGATTTTTGCACCGACGAGCTCTGAATGTTGATGAGGTGGGGGAGAGAGGAAGAGCAGCTCGAGCAGGCAGAAGGGATGTCATGCATGGAATGACAAAGTTTAAATGCATACATTTTAAAATGATGTGTCTTTCATAAAACATCTGCCTGTCACAGTTTGGCACAATACACACTCTTATAAGCTTCTTAATTATAACATATACATATAACATGTGTTGGTATAATATAGACCAGGGAGGGCAGAATTTTCCCCTTGGAGGGCCGAAACTGGAACGTAATGTTGGGCCAGGGGCCAAAAGCAAGCACCATTTGTATTGTTTTGTTTTGTATTGTATTGTATTGTTAAGATGCAAAATGGTACTAGGATCCCAAGTTCCCTTAATTGACAAACTTGAATGCTATTAAACAATTAGGGATCCTACAAATTTAAAGAGCATTTTTTACCTCACAAAAAATAAAAGCGTGAACATTACTTTAATCTTTCCAGATTCATTTTATTTTTCACTTAAAACATCCATTGATGTGAGCATGTTTTTTCTCTCAGATAATTTAAGGTGCAGTTTAAAGTGTTGCTGTGTTTTTGAAAATTAAAGATCGTAAGTTACGATACAATCCACCAGATTGGCGATCCACCTGCATGACAGTTGTCAGGGCATAAAGCCAATGCTCTACTGATCTTTGCAAAACAAGATAGCCTTTATTGTAAAACATTAAAATTAAAATTCTTGAATTTAAATCTTAAAAACTGAAAGACAAATCAAATCCTGGATCTAGAGAATTTCCCCTACTAAGCTTCAATATTTGAAGACCTTGCAGTCAACAATCTTTCTCCAGAATCGCTAAATAGAGATGTTGATGAAGGTTCTCAGTCATCCAGGCCGTGGTAAATCTACTTGCTGTATCGTAGGAAACTTGACTTGTTTCAGGGCGACCCTAACCCTCCAGTTAGTTAGAACAGTCCAGTTGCCTACGATACAGCACTTAGAGCTAAATAGAGATGCAAAAACAAAGAAAAGAAAAAGCTGAGCAGCATTCGAATGACAACATTTTTAATAAAGTTTCAAACTATTTGGTGCAATTCTGTATTTTAGCACATTTAGTGTTTAGTAAACTTTTAGTAACCTAGCCATAATGCCAAAAAACTGATTCATGTAAGTTCTTCTGTTAAAATAAGATTTGGAGGCAACGAGTAGTACTTTACCAGATCCAAAATGTTACAAATTGTAATAAAATGTCAGCTATTATAAAAGTAAGACCAAATGCTCTGTACAGTATCACAGGTTGAGGCTTTATCTACAAGAATACCAACCTTTTGGGGAACATAATGACCCCCAGCATTGTGTCTTCTCATGTATTTCATACTTCACATTTTGAAGCATGTATTATATGCAGTGAATTTAATGTTCCAAATTTAATTAAACCGCCTCAGTTCGAACGAATCCTTGGTCATGTCAGACTGCACAAGGCTCTTCATGCTGCAGCTGTTTTCTTAGTACAGTTCATTGTTGTCTTTAGATTGACAAAGTTACGGAGGACAGTCTTCACTTTCTTGTTTGTTTAAAAGAATACTGTTTCACAGAATTGATGAAGCAATCAAGTTAGCAGATAAAGAGCATTGTGCGCCACTGAATAGAGTCTGCATTCAGAAGTAGTCCCTATT
Organism: Pagrus pagrus; assembly: GCF_965226575.1. Classification (NCBI taxonomy): domain Eukaryota; kingdom Metazoa; phylum Chordata; class Actinopteri; order Spariformes; family Sparidae; genus Pagrus; species Pagrus pagrus. Next base: position 16,542,358 of record NC_140196.1, read on the forward strand.
GGTTTTTCTGCTGTTCCTTCTCCTGAAACAAATAGACGGAAGAATGGACAGATGGATGTATGATGGATGGACAGACAACCTGTGTTAAAGATGGGTAGAAGTTTGAAATAGGACACAGCGCAAACAACTACTGAAATGCCCCCACTGGGTCGATCAAAGACGCTTCTGTTGCCCCTCCCAGCTGCGTGTCAGTCATCTAACACACGCGCGCACACACACACCCATGCACTGCGGATGTGTGTGAATCGTCTAATGAAGCCTTCTTTGTCTCAATGTCACAAGGTTTAGGCTGCTCCAGCGCTGAAATGAGGCCCACCATGCTGAGCTTGAGGTTTTGAAGCTCCTGTGTTAGAAGTTGCAGCCGCGTCACCTCCCACAGAACAGACATTCTGGCAAACACGCGCACACATACAATCGTTGCAGCTTCCTTTTTGTTGTCGCTGAACTCATGGCGTTCGGCGCTCTGCTCACTAAGATCCTGGGTATGCCAGGCCTGTCATGTACTGAACTGCAGACAATCCCTCTAATGAGAGTTGCCTAATATAGTTACCTCCAGTGTTTGCTCAGTCTTTACTTCTACAAACACCTCTGCCATCTGTCTGTGCACCATCCCCTTCAAATGCACATTCAATACTGATCAAAGAAATGTGTGATTGTATTGTCATGCATGCCTGCAAGCAATCAGTCCTTACATTCTTTGTTGGGATCTTTGCACATGCAGCTTTACACTAACTATCTGGGGATATGATAAATGATCACATTCATCAGCATGCACAAACACTATACTGTACACTTCCTCGTACTATCTCTGTTGGCACATCGCACTCTGCAATATAGTCATCTATCATTAAATTTTCCATTCTTACAAATGAGCAGAGAATAGCGTGCCAATTAATCTTCATCTAACACCCACGGTGCCTAGCAAACATCCCAGTATTGCTGGTGCTTTCCTCATTTTGGCACCGGTGTCCGCGCTGCCTCGTTTATCTCCAAGGCTCTTGCTTCAGCTGTTACACAGGCCAGGAAATCGGAAATCCAAGTCTTAGCAGAAAGAGAAATAAGAACAGTGATACAGTATTAAAACCTGGATTATAGTGGTTCTTAATGGTCTTCTCCATGAGTGCACACAGTGCCGAATCAGTCTTAATATCGCCTGGGGTGCCTACAGCTCCCCCTCCCCTCTGCGCTCCCCCCTATTACAATATGAAGCTATAACAGAAAAAAAGAGACAAGATTGCCATTTTGTTCCCCGCTCTAATTGCAGATTAAAGACAAAAAGTGGGTCCGGCAGATGAAAATGTCACTACTTTGTCACTTTGCTTTCTGAAGAACCGATCCACTATTAGCCTCACGTCGCGGCCTTCAGAGCAAATGACTGTTTGAAGGCAGCGGGGGCCTGTTGCCATATGGCACGAGACAGCGACGAAATTGAATAAACAGAGGAGATTTGCGAAAACAACGCAGCAGGAGTGCATCATTAGACAGCAGTTGTCCGTGAGAGAGACTGCAATTCAAATAGGCAGAGGGGTCACACAGAGAGTAACAAAGTGTGAGGATCAGTGTGAGGGCTGCCGTAGTTAATTCTTACTCCTCGCTCCCCTCCAGCTACGGAGCAGCGGCAGCCATCAGATATATGGCTACAGTGTGTTCCCTCTCAAGCTGTTTGCCATTTTTCTATAGCGATACTCCTGTGGAAATATAGGAGTGTGACAAAGTGACACATTATTTATCTCCATGGGGATAAGGATACAAGGGTAAAAGTGGCTCCTATCTCTGGGAGGTCAGAGGTCAGGGTCAGCTTCAGAACGGCATCAGAGCTTTACTTATGACACCTCAGCAGGGTCAGAAGTTGTAGCGGGAAATTTGTTTCAGCTCACAAATCTTTGAGAGTTGCAGCTAATGCCTTCTCTCCTGTTGTCCAACTCCCTTAAGTCGATATAATTCGTTAGAAACAATTCAAACATATTAATAAATGTCATCAAAATGTCACTAGAGCAGATTCCAAAGGCAAAGCAAATGTATCATGTTTCAAAAAGAAAAACAGCAATAATACAAATGAAATTAAAAGAAATGCAAAGTCAGACAAGTAGAATTTAGGTTGTTTATTTGTATTTACACCCAATTGCCATTTTATTACACCTACCTGCAGTTTATCAGCGTGGGAGCCAGACAAATCTGCAAGCTCATGTTTCTGGCTGATACGTCTGGCCACCCTCCCAATCAGACAGATTTCCCGGCATCCTGGTTTGTAACGGGCCAGTCACAACAGTTTATCTAATACCTGGCGGGTGTTATCCGCAGCTGACAGAGGAGCGTCACCTGTCTGGATTTTTGAAAAGTCGCACATCACCTGTTTTGAAGCTCTGATTGGTTTAAGTCACTCCTGTCGTGGGTTTCGGTTTCATTTTAAGATGTTTCCTCTTCTTTTATTTTGATAGATTTATCCTCACGTATCATATTTGACTTTCCACTTCCTGTCTCTGTGTTTCTTCTCGCCTTTTTTGTGTCTGCATTTGCTCCTTGCGTTTTCGAGGTTTCTTTCCCCGTAACTTTCTGGTTTGTTCTTTGTTTTGCAAGCTTAGTTTTTTCTTGGATTCTTCTTGCCTTTTTGTCACTAGCCATACAGTATATTGCCTGCACTGTGATTCTTTGGATAGTGGCACTGTAAATGATGCTTGCTTTTTGTTTCCTACCTGCCTGCCCCACTGTATCTGCGTTTGGGTCCTCACATTTAGTGAAACGTAGCAAATCTAACTGCTTCCGGTCTTCAGGTCCGTCAAGCACAATGCACCAGGCTCAGGAAACTCAGATTCAACCATCAAACTTGGCAGTGATGATCAACTATAAATCAGTATTCTGTTACTGCACAGCTTTTATCTTTCATTAAATGTTTTTCAGGAACACATTTCAGTGTGTTGTAATTTGAGAAAGTTTGTGACCAGGCAGACATTTCTTTTCCTGTTCACAAACACACCACACATTTCATTGCTCTGCTTTGTTGTAGGTCACGTTTCGTTGCTTTGATTGGTTATAGGTCTATCCAATTGCGTCCTGAGGCATTTTGGTCTGCACCAGTTGATAAAGCCCCAAGGAAATCAAAAATGAACTGAGATGTTCCAGGCTAATACGCATTTGTGAATTAGTCTGGTGATGCCAGGCTAACAATTAATGCAACAGTCCTGGAATAACTGCTGCCTTGAGGTTAGACTCTTTAGATTTCGTTGAGACCGTTGTAGATGGATGTTGATTTATGGACTTCTTGTTTTCGGGGTCCAGGCTGTTTGTGGTGCTGTTAAATTGTGCTCCATTATACTTTAAGTCCATTCCATTTGTACCAATGGGAACAGACTCAATTCTAGACAACACACACACACACACTACATCAATTAAGATTAAATGCACATGAATGTTTTGGACACTGACTTAACAGTTCAGTGTTATCGACCTAATGTCTATGAAGGCTGCATCAGAGCCTGCGGCCACAACAACAGCACCTTGTGACCCTGAGATGTGTGTGTTGATTGGGGTCAAACAGCCCTCACCTTAAAACGCCGCCAGATGTTTAAAACACTCATGAATAAAAACGATTGGTGTGATTGTTGGACAGCTTTATAGGTTAAAACATGAATCTGATGAATCTCAGTATCAGTCAGTAAAGTGAAGCCAGCACAGGTGAAATCTGAGCCCGGCAGCTGCTTCTACATAAGAATCAATCTGGGAATATGCGTGTGTGCATACATGTGAATGTGCGCACGTGTGTGTGTTTACTCTGTACACAATGCTCTAATGGTGTCTGATCGGGAACAGATTGCTTGTAGGCTCCAGCACATCAACTCAAAGTAGGTCAATAAAAGCAGGTTGACTGTTTCAGTTCACCGTTCACAAATCTAATTCTTCGGCCCCCAAATACTATAGCTAATTTTAAATCATCAGGGCCGCTGATGTATTTGGGTTAGGGTGTCACACCTTTGCTCATTCTCCACGATTTATATTTCACTGCTTGAAAAAGCATCTGGAGCCTAATAAAAACCTAATGTAACCACAGCCTGGGGCGCATTAGCTCTGCCATCTCATTACATCTATGAGTCATCGCTGCCAACATCATATCAGATCAATTCAAGCAGAGTCATTGTTGTTCTTATCTGATTGTTTGTTTTTATTTCTTCCCCCCGTACAGGAAATTGGCCAAGAAGCGTAAGGAGACACTGAACAGCACCCGGCAGGAGATGACCGTGATGGTCAACTCCATGGACAAGAGCTACACGGAGCAGGGTACCAACTGTGACGAGGCGCTGTCCTTCATGGACACACACAACCACACGCTGAACACCCGCAGCGAGTGTGCGCTCACGCTCAACGGCCGCAGCGAGTGCGCGCTCACGCTCAACGGCCGCAGCGAGTGTGCGCTCACTCTCAACGGCCGAGGTAAGACGGTGCATCAGCCTACCTGATCCGCACACACATAGCGAGCACGGTGGAAGCAATTTATTTAGTTTGGTCAGGTGAGAAAGAAATCAGACTCGGCCACACGGGAAATACTCACACTGGGGTAACGTTAAAAAGCATGACTCCTGGTCCACAGAACCCAAATATCAATATTGGTATTAAATCCTCATTTGCAGATTAAAGGAACAGTTCTCCCAAAATTGAAAATTCAAATCATTATCTACTCACCCTCATGCTGATGGAAAGTCAAGCGAAGTAGTTTCGTAGTCCACAAAACATTTCTGGAGCTTCACCGCAAAACAGTGTTGCAGCATTCTCCTGAAAAACAGAAGCAGATGGGACTGGTTTTAAAATGTTTAAAAAGAAAAGTGTGTCTCCTGAAGCCCCAAGAAACAAAATTGATTTGAAAGGACGTTATTTACATCCTTAAAAGCACGGTCGAGCTTGTGCATCCACTTCAGACAGGCTAACACTTTTAGCTTAGCAGCTACAGTGAAGATTTCGGCTTTAAAAAGGGTGTTTTAAAAGAAACGTCTTTTCAAAATCGATTGGGATCTTAGGGTTTATGAGACTTGGATTACACTGGACAAGGTGAATGGAGCCATTTTATGTTTCTCTTTCTGTCCAACATGATGTAAGTCCCCCGATCTCCTTCAGTTAGACTTTGTTATGAAGCTCTACAAATGTTCTGTGGAACATCACCCTTTCCTTTGGCATGCATGTGTAGTTTTGGGTGAACTATTCCTCCATGTTAGGTCTGAAATCATCTAGGTTTTGACCAAAAGACTCTATCTTATTACCATGATAAAGACCTTTTTTATCATTTACCACATCCAGCTGCATAAAACAGTGTTCAAAATTGATTTTTAATAAAAAAAAAAAAAAACTTTCAATATCTTTTTGTTTTTTCAGTTTCTGCCTTGTTCTAACTGAGGCTTTATTCAGTCTGCAGTGATTTGACAGTAATTTTGTAGCTTTTGAAAAACGACCGTTGTTAACAGCGGCAGTGGTAGTCAACAGGGAATCGGCTTCTTCAAAACAGTTCAACAGAATTTACTTTGATTTGACGGGAAAGGCTTTGATATGATTTTGAGAAAGATTGTCTCATTTCTTCTTCAACCAGAGATTCATCCTTCTTCACAGGGCCTCAAGGGTTTGTTCTACCCTTTTTATACATTCCCTTTATACATTTTGTTTAATTAACAAAAAGTAAACTTAAATCAGCAATATTAAAAAGTTACTGTTAGGACTTTATTGCTGATACAAGCTCTGTACTATAGTTGTATAGCTGTGTTAATAGTTGTGTTAATAGCCTGAAGGGAATCTTGTATTTTGATCTCTAATCAAGGCTGAGAAGTCTGTCGTGAGAGCTTAAACTCGTTTTGTTTCCATTTCCCAGAGGAAAAGCACAACACGTACAAGATGTTCCCCGGTGCGATAACCTATTAATTTTCTCCGTCCCAGGTTAAACTTAATACTTTGTTGATGGACAGCTTGGCTAAGTCTGCACCCAGGGCTTGACCTGGTATAATCCCAGTCAAAACCATCAGATTAAAACTCCACACCAGCTTCTGTCTCCACAACCCTGCAGGGGATGAGCCCCAAAGATGCTCTGACCTTGATTAACTGTCTGTGGATGTTTTAAATCTGACCCCACTGTCTGCCAGCACAAATGATTTAAATGCATTACTTTTTACTGCCTATCAGTGTAATGCCTTCAATACTGTACCGAAGTCCTCTCACACGCTCCATGACCTTATGTGACTGTCAATAGTGTCATTTTGGCTCAAAACATCACGGCTGACAGATTATAGTCATGAACATGCAGCACTCGTAACACAAGCCACATTAGCGTGGCAGTTAGCTCTGTTACATGAGGAGATGACAAACCGGGGGGGGGGGGTGACATTTACTGTATTGCCCATATGAGTATTAGTAGTCTTCTATGCTGCTACATCATCAGTATAAATGGAAACCCACTTACATTTAAGTATATACTGTAGGTTGGTATGCTGCTCTAAACTCCACCACAATCCTTCACATCTCTACTGCATGTGTGTTAGCTATAGTTACAAGTTACTTTGATTATGATAAAGTGTAGTTAAGAGGGACGTTCTGCTGCTGAATGAATACTCATTTGCATTTTTTAAAAGTAGAGCTAAAAGGTTTGTTGGTTGTGCGGACAGGAAGCTGATTAGTGATGACTGATAAATCGCTCAAGTCATTTTTCCAAGCAAAAATGCCAAAAACTATTTCCAGATCTGAATATTTGCTTAGTTGGCTTGGTTTTCTTCATTTTCACTTTTAATTTAATACCTATTGGTTATTGACTTTTGGGTGACAAAACAAGACATGTGAGTATGTCAACTTGGATTCTGGGAACCTGTGTGAGACATTTGTTACTCTTTTTTGTAATCATCAGACTAATCAATAAGAAATCATCTTCAGTTGCAGCCTTGCGTAAAAGCAAGACAATGTCACTTTTCAACGACAAAGCAACACAAACTCTCTACTACAAATGCAGTGAAAAACACTCTTGCTGAGTCCGATACACTCAGGGGTCTTGCCACTATACTCTTACATGTTTTGGTTGATGGTGGCTAATGAAAGCAAACATTGCTGCAGTAAAACCTGTGTGACTTTCTCCATGTTGCTATTGTTACACTGTGTTTTATAAAGTCACAGAAAAGTATTTTAAAGGTTTTACCAGAACAGCAAAATGAGAAGTAAGCACAATGTTTCTCACCAGGAAACATGCTTGTTGTTTCTTGCTCGCGACCGCCTTCTACGGCAGGTTGCCTAATGATGGTGTATTCTCTCCTGCTGAAGAGAATATATCACATTTTCGTCTGTAGACCATAAAAGCTTTTTTCGAAAGAAGCCCCTGAAGTCTAAAAAGGTGAAGAGTTCTTTGTACAACATGGTAGCTTACAGTATGTGCACAAGATATCTTGTTCCCTCAGGATAGTATCTGATATATATATATATATATATATAATAATGTTTTTTTCCCCACAAGATAACAATAATGTCATTCACACAATATAAAAACTTAGCACAAGATTAACCTTGTTCACACAACGAGTATCTGGTTCCCTCAAGATAATATCTTGTTCCCACAAAGAACCACATTTCCTCACCTGTCTGTATTTTATTGTTACATAGTGGTATTGCTATTTTTACTAATGCAAACATTCTGAATACTACGTCCAACACTAAGCAATGCTAGATTATTGATTTCCTTGTGTTATGCTCTTCTTTGCATCTCTAGCTGGATCATCGCCCTCTTCCTTTACACTGCCTAAAGCCAACACTCTCAGTACTTCCATCCCCACCAACTCCTACTACCCAGGTAAACATACACTGCATTTCCTCATGCTAATCCTGTATGTCAACAGAGAAGTGCTGACTATATAAGCAGTGATGTTGAGCGAAACCAGAAGGTGTGAAATTTATTCTTCACAATACCAGGATAAATTAATAAGACACCGTGTTTTCAAAAAAGTATTAATTAGTTTAATGTTCTCGGTAAGACCTCTTTTTATGTAAATTACAGACTTTAGTGCGTGGTATGAATTCAGCTAATAAAGTTAATATGTGCTTTAAAAATTAGAAACTGATTTCACAAATGAGAAGGTAGATTAAATTGACTTTGGATGGCTTTACACCCTGCTTAATTTCTTCTTGCAACAGAAAGTGTTTTGAATCACTTTGCCACGATGCAATTTAGCTGTTCAATTATAACTTCAGTTTCTCCAAATAATATGCATAATTGTGCGTCTTATGTAATCAGATTACAGCTCATTGATTAGATGGAGTAAAGGGCAGCTAGATTTACAATCAACTACACTTAGAGTGGCATTAGCTTCTCTGGAAAATGTGATAAGTTTCTTGTTATGCTGCTTGGCAAGAAACCAAAAAGGAACTGTCTATTATTTTTTGTGATTGTTGTTTTTTTTGTGGATTTATCTTCTTTTATTTACTGCAAACTCTCTTTCCTCCTCCAACTTCTGCACTTGTTATGGGGGTATGAGCAGATCCCTTTGTGCCAACTGCTATCTTAGGTGAGACACATTTTCTTTTCCCATTGCTGTTGATTATTTACTTCTACGCTGAAGAAAGCGACAGCGCATTACATTCATAAGATGGCTGTTTGAAGACTTAACTGTGAGGACAAAAAAAAAAAGCACAGATTTTCTTTTACCCATTTTTGGTTCAGTTGGCTCTTTTTTACTAAAGATGGCTTCCTCACCTTCATACCTGCCTGCTGCTTCTCCTCCCCCCCCCTCCCCCTCCCCCCTCTGTTCCCCCTCCTTTTCCTCCCCTCTTCCTCTTCCTCTCCCTCCCCGTCAGACGAGGGGCTCTCCTGGGCTGAGGCTGGCTTCACTCCATCCCATCCGCATTGCGTGTCGTGCGTGTGATGTCACATACATGTTTGACCTCTCATATGCATGGACAGACATGTGGACTGGATGTGGGGGGAGTGTTTAAGGGGGGTCAACGGGGGGGCAGTTGGCCCCGGCGCCAAGGCTACAGCGTGCTGAAGCCGTAGCAGCTGCACTGACACACAAAACAGAAATTAAAAAGTGTGAGAGGGAGACAGAAAAACGCTCTCTCTTTTAGCCCCCCTCACCAAAAAAGACAAATTCCAAACCGGGATGCGTTCGGTCTGAACATCTGAACATCTAAAGTTTTGCATTAGCTGTGCTGCCCTCCCCTCCCTCCCCTCTCTCCTCACTACGCATTTAACTCCCCTCCCTCCCTCCAAAACAACAACCTTTTCTATTATTCTTTTTAATGTCGCTCCCCCTGCCTTTGGCTAACTGCTAGTGACCTACTTGTTTTTGTTTTGGTTTTTTCGCCAGTGTTTATTCATCCTGTTCAGTGATAAAATAGAATTATCAAAAGGCATTTTGTTCTTCTGTTAATTATTACTGGCCTTTGTTGAATATGCAGAGCAGCCCAAAGTGCAGCATCTTAAACGATCAGGCGCTTTTTATATCGGCAGACCACGAAATGTAGCTAGAAAGTGGGGCACTAGAACTGCAATAAATTAATACTCAAGGCCAAGAAGGAAGATGCAATAAGCAACTCTACTCCAGCTTCACCACAAGTAGACACAACTTACAGTCAGGGCTTATTTTTTTCCTTCACATTAGTGCAACTTAAAGCTGCGTCTTTCATCATCACCGCTGTGACAGCTGCTTATGTTAGTTCCACATCTAATGAAGCATGAAACAATTAACATGAAATTACGACAGCCACAAAAGGTTAAATGCTTTCAGTTGTGACACATTCAGTCACAGCATTGTCTCATCAGTCGAAGTTAATGATCAAAACTGATTAGATCATAAAGAATTGGTAAGGTTTTTCTTTTTTATTATTTCATCGCACACTCCTCTACCCTATTAAAAAAAAAAAAAAAAAGAAACGAAACGTTATAAATACAGGTGTCACCACACCAGCACATGCAAATATAATTATCGCAATTAGAGAAAGAAATTCAAAATGTCAGAATGCTCAAAAAAATAATTGGCGTCATTATAATACGCAAGTCACGAATCGGAAACAATTGCAGCTTGTTGCAAAGACGACCAGAATTTCACCATTATTTTCTCCCTTGAAATCCATGACTTCCTTGTTTTGTTCTTTTTAATTTTGTCTTGCACTGTTGAAATTGCCCCATCCATCCACTCAACATCCCCCCCTTGACTAGGCTTTCTACTTAGGCAGTTTGGACTGAGAAGGCATGTGATCTTGCCCTATAGCGTAGCTCTAAAACACTCTACTGTAACAGGTTCTCATGCTGTATTGTTGCTTATCCCCTCTCTCCTCTTTCTTCTCCTCTCTTTCTCTTTACACACGTAACCTCTTATGTATCTGCTATCTAAAAAGTGCCCATTAATGGTAAGTTTTCCCAAGTGGGCCCTGGGTTGGGGGAAGGAGGTGGTGTTTACTCAGAGAGCAAGCCGACAGTGAGAGGCTGCTTCTGACATGGACATTCCGACATTTTATTGCATGACCAGTGGACATGTTAGCATCTCACCGCCCTCCGTAACCGTGCCACCACGCCACCATTAGCCTAGCATGGTCAAAGTACGTACAGTGCCCCATTGGCAGCATCACCCCATGCATTCTCCTCCCATCTCCGCTTCCCTCCTGTTCTTCTTGTTTTTGTTTTTTTAAATTTAGGTTTGATTTTTATTTATTTTATTTATCTATTTATTTTTATTTTTTTTCATTTTTCGGGGGAAGAATGGGTGGCAGGGGTTGAATCCACGCTGTGTCTGTGTGATGCTTCTGACGGTGCCTGCTGCAACATGCTCACTGTGGCCCACCGCACCCCCCTCACATCCTCCTCCTTCATGTCTCTGGACACCCTCCATCGTCCGCTGGCTCCCCCACAGCATCTGTGCCTCATGTATGCCACTGACTGGATTACAGTATGAAAGAGCTGGAATGGACTCTCAATATGAGCTGCAGCCCAAACCAGCATACTGTACTGCCAGTAACAAAACAAAAAAAAAGTGAACTTCTTTTACAGCATCTTTATGTGGATTTTTACAAACGCTCTACAGTGTTTCTTGCAGTTAAGGGCCACTGATTCCTTTTATTCTGACAGTAGCCATATTAGTAGGGTTGTTCCCATACCAATACCAATATCTGAAATGCTGGATTGGGTATCGGCAAGTCTGTCCACCGATCTGTTACCACAAAATGTAGTAATCCTGAGATAGGACCCTGCTGCTCCCCAGAAATGCCAAAAATGGCAAGCGACTTGTGTAACTTCAAGCGTTTCAGCAACCTTACATTTTTTTGATAATTATGTTATTTTTCTGTTATTACTGATTGTCAAACTAGAAAGCATAAGCAAGCTGTATGTATATATTATTTTAGATTTTGTATATCGTTATGATATGACATTAGTGTTGTCTTTTCCTCATTTTCAATACTTACCAGACTGTTCCACTTGTTCTAATACTGGCCTTTACCCACCTATTATTATTATTATTATTATTATTATTATTATTATTAATCGAAAACTGGCATAGTGTCAAAGAGTAATCTCTACAATATTGTTGCAATATTGATATTGAGGTATTTGGTCAAATATATTGTGATATTTGATTTTGTATATATAATTGCAATACTATTTTAACGTCCAGCCCTAGTTGTAGGTATTTGTCTATGCTTTACAAAGAGTTTAACCTGAGCCAGGCCATACAACAATGATATAAATAACATCACATCCATACAGGGTTACACAGCTGTCTTTATTTATTTATTCATTTAATTTAATGCACTGGTAACTGATCAATGTATTGATAAATACGCAAGTTCAGGTGTTGGAATCGGTATCAGGAAGGAAAAGATGGTGTTGGAACATCTCTACGTATTAAATGTTAATAGTGTAAGCACTTAGGGGCCTTGTATTGTAATGCCTATAGGCTGTCGTACAGTGCCGTAGGCCTGTAACATGAAATATTTTTCCAGCCACACACTGAGACAGATGGACCTGAACCTTCCCACCACATGACTCATCCTATTACTCAATGATGTTGTGTTGTTGTGACCATCCATAACAAACAGATTACTAGTTGAGAGTTGTTTGTCAATCTGGAGGTCGGTGACATAATGCTTAACAGTAAATGAGATAATGTGCCATCTGTTAATGGGAACAATTGTGAGATATGAACTGGTGTGAGTGAAGACACCTATGTAACTTTACTGTATATATTGATAAACTAATCAAACACTACTGCCATTTCCTGCTTCAAGCACTATGTCACCTATCCTATAACAATATATGGGTAAATAAATGCTATCTCCTGCCTCTCCATCCTGACCTGCTCTGGCCTGTTTCTTTCTTTATGTCCCACAGATGAGAGCCAGAACATGGGCAGCGACACCAGCAGCCTGGTGCAGTCGCACACTCACTCCCTGAGGAAGCGGGAGCCGGTCGACGTGCCGTATCAGACGGGTCAGCTGCACCCGGCCATCCGCGTTGCAGACCTCCTCCAGCACATCACCCAGATGAAATGCGCCGAAGGCTACGGCTTCAAGGAGGAGTACGAGGTAGGACGCAACCCAGCTGTCACCCCCTCCAACAAAGGTTGCAAACACAAATAAAGCCTGGTGATAGACGTATAACATCTCCACAGAGCTTCTTGAGTGGGAATGTTTATCAGTCTAATACAAGGCTTCATCTGTGTCATGGTGTACAGCCCCATGTCTCTGTCTCTGTATCTGTCTCTCTCTCTTTCTGTCTGTCTCTCTTTCTGTTTTGCAACGCACAGCACAACTGTTTTGTTTCTCCCCAGATGCACTTTTATGATAAATTGTTAATGCACCCCGTCTCAGTGTGTTTACGGTGTGATTCGTTTTGTTGTTCATCTGTTCCTTGTTGTCTGCAGCGAGTGTGTGTGTGTGTGTGTGTGTGTGTGTGTGCGCGTGTGTTTGTGTCAAATGCTGCTGTCCCAGTTCCCCCTCGGAGACTCAGCTGTAGACCAACTTGAAATGCAAACCCCTTCCCCACCCCACACACAAAAAAAGCGCAAGGAACAGCTAGCTGTGTGTTAGCCATGTCCCCTCTTTATCCGAATCCGGTCCGATTAGGCTCCGGCGACAGCAGCCGGCTGCTCTCTTAAGACTGTTGTCACACAACAGCATTGGTAATCTGACACCATGCCTATCGCTGACACCAAAACAAAAGATTTTTTGCCCCAGAAGAGCATCACTCTCATTTCCTCTCATTAGTGCAGGAGGCTGGCAGGGGCTTGGCGGAGCTCCAGGCTCCTCGCCATCCCTCAACACCACACCAGCCAGCCTCATCTCACCCTGATGCCACATTGTAACAGACTGGCTTCAAGCTATACTTCTAAATCCTTCTTTTTTAAATACCTAATCTGTATGGCTTCAGTCTTTCTATCTGACATCACCCTTTATTGTTGATAGCATTGCCACTTTTTTGTTCTGACATCCTCTGTCTTTCTTCTTCATCTTCCTCCATCCTGACGTTCTCTTTTTTTAAAAGGTACAAAACTTTAGCAATGATGTTTCTGGGTTCGGGTTACAGTCCGTCACATCATAAATATACATATTTTTGGTATCTTTGTGTAGAACAATATCTTTTCATGATAATCTACAATTGTACATGTCTGTTATCAGGGTAAACAGTAACCATGGTAACAATGAGTCATCCTTAAAGGTTAAATGTTCTACTTTTTTCACTGACAGCCTCACTGCTTTCCCTTTGTTCTGCGGGCACTCACCTTCGCTCTCTTCCGCTCACTCTCTCTCACTTGCTCAACCACACACTCGCTACAGCACACATCATTAAGTTTCATCGTTTCATCAATACTGTGAATGAAGCTGTAGTAAGTAACTCACTATCACTAGGCTCATTCATATTTTAAGACACTACAAACTATATTCAGGCATGCAAAAGCTGGACAAGTCTGCATGGAAGGACAGAAAGTCATTGCAAGGTTCAACTCATTGCGTTTAGTTCAAGTGGGGTCAGTTACTACTGTACTCTCTCCGACTCAGTTGGGTTCAGACAGAAAAATGCAGCACAAGCCACACTCTAGCAGAGATGTCTGCCTTTAATCTAAAATAATGGAACTAGCTGGCACCCAGCTTGTGGTGCTCGAACCACCAAATTACACCCACTAACTGTGTCACCATGCAGAATGGAGCGTACTGTACATCTACTCAGGGACGTGAGGCTAGCAAGGAAGATTCACAAGCATTAACGCCTCTTCCATGAGTAGATCCACATATAAATAAAGTAAAACGGCATGAAATTGTTTTGTCCTTTAAGGTCAGTTTGTTTATTCAGTTTATTCAGTCATGAAAACAAAGAGAGTTTGTTTATTTAGTTTGTTTAAGCATAAAAAATAAATCGATTAAGATATTTTTCTTCTGATTAAAAGTTCTTCCCCAAAACTACACAGTGCACCTTTAAGCAGCGCGGATCCCAGTGCCTTCTAGTTCCATTATATTTGAGAGAAGGCAGACATCTCTCTGGCCGATATCTCCAAAACTCTACAACTCGCACCGAAACAATCTAGATAGAGAGGTAAAAGGAAAAACACGTATTTTCAGTTGTTTTTGGTTGAACTGTCCCTTTAACTTGCATCACATCTTTTTTTTAACCCGCTGACCGTATGTTCTCTGTACTCTAATTTCCTCATCTACACCTCCTGCGTTCCTTCTCCTCTTCTCCCTCCCTGCTTAGCTCTACTATGTGTGGGCCAGATTTATCAGTAATTAACTCCACACTTCCTGCTTATGACTGCAGAATTAAATAATGCAGCCTCCCATGGCTACCTGCAGCATCAGATCATTGAGGGTCTGGAGTGCTTTGGGCTGCCCTCCGGGCCTAATCCATTATGGATAAAGGTGTTTTGGGTTCATGCGGCCGGCATTGCATCGACACCTAACAGTCAATCAAACACAAGCAACGCCACAACAAACTATTGGCCCCCCCTCCTCTTGCCGCCGTCCACAGCCTTTTGCAAAAAAGGCCCATGGGATGCTTAAAGTGTGGAGCGGAGCTCATTCTAACTTGGCTAGAGAGATTCATTTGTATGTTGTGTTCGGCTGCTGTCTTCTCTATATCAATCTGTCTTTAGGTTAATGCCCTTTTAAACCGTTGATTTCTGATGATGAGATTGGAGCCCAGTGCACCTCTAAACCTGTTGACTTACACTGTACTATATCTCTCTCTGACCCATGCTTCTTGTTATTCTGTACGTTAACTTTGGATCAGATAAACGAGGTAAGCCAATATTTTTGGTTATTTGTGAGTTTTTTAGATGATCATCACGAACCTGACAGATTGATGGTGCTTGTTGGCCCTGTGGGATAACAACATCTCACGTTTATGATCTAGTCTGAAAAGGGCATTTACCAACAGAAGCTTTGCAAAGTATTTGACATCAGATGATCAAGTGTGTAAAGCAGTGACATTTTTTTTTATTTTTTTTTACTTTTATCATGTCAAGTCTTTACAATGTCACTGTGAATTGTTCAATATATGCTCCACATCTTAATTCTGATGTTTCTTTATAAAGCTTTTTTTGCCAGAATAACTCGGTAATAAAATAATTTAATTGGGCGATAACAATCCATTTCTGACACTACTAGTTATTTACAAACTGAGGTTTGGGTACATACATTCATTATTTTATTATCACATAGCCAAACTAACTAAATATAAATAAATAAGTTAATTTACAGTACCAAACAGATCAGACATCACTTCATACTTTGTTTTATACTTTGCAAAAGCTTTATAAAGCCATTTTTGGTCAAAACTTTAATTATCTGCATGTCCAAATTATTCTGCATGTTGACGCACAGTTTGAGCGGACAGTGAGCAGAAAACAAGTTTGTAAATGTTATGCTGTGATTGTATTTCACTTGTTTTCAGCCTGCTTTTATGTGAAGGGGAGATGTGTTGCATCGAGCCCACTGTGAGAAACTCAATAAGCTCCAACCACAAATGAACACTAGTCAGTTTGAATGAGTCTCCTTCTCTCACATTGTAAATGATTAATTGCTTCAGAATCAACTCTTCTTTGTGTTGACACCCATTATTTCTTTGACTTTGCCATGGTGTGTACGTCAAGTGCTCCGTTGTTGCTTTATGTAGGTTTTCCCAGAGTGAGTGAATGTACAAAAGTGGTTAAAGCCTCCCAGACAAACTCTGCTGGGACAGGAGTACAGCAGGTAGCCTGTAATTAAAAACATACTGAGTGTGAACTGGACCTATGGGAGTAATTTGAGGATGGTGAAAATCTACCTGCAGATGCATTAAAATTAAGTGCAACACCGACCTTTGCTCGGGAATAGTTTTTACAGATGGAGCCAGCCATTGTTTTTCAATGAGTTTGAGTTAGCTAATTATTCCCAGTATGAGTTTATAGCCTTTAAATTGAAAGCCTTCATATAATCTCTTCCTCTTGAGAACTACTTTATCACCATAATTAGTTTTTTTTTCTGAATTCAGGATCTAAACAGCCTGAGGAATGAGACTATACCGCCTGAGACGGGCAGGGTCACTCAGTTTAAGAGAGAAGTATTATAAAGTCGCCAGGTAACGCCTTTCGGCTTGAAGAAGATTTGTCTCCAGATGCTTGATATTAGACCTTTATCCTTCAGAGTGACAGAGGGAATGACATTGGCCCGTGCATTTACTCAAGACATACTGCCACGGGAGGAGAGGCCTGTATAATTCATCTTTGAGACATGCTTCCATCTTCACTGGAGGGATAGGACATATTTTTAGCATATTAAAGCAGTTTCTCAGAGAAATCACTAATCCTTAGGACTTAATACAGGAATATGTCCTTGTGGCGTGTCTGAGGGACCTTTTATTTGCTAGACAAACGGCCTGCTGCCTGCCGTAGCGCTGAGATGAATGAAACCATCAAGTCCTAGAACACTGATGATTGAAGACGACGCGCCCAGCTCTCTCAGACTGGCTAACCCCACTTAAAGGAACCCTCCAAACAATCTGTTTGAGCTCCGATAAATGCTCTCGAATCTTAACTCGCAGATGGCCTGCATTCTAATGTACTAGCTGACTTTTCAAATGTGCATTAGCTGACTATCAAAAAGCCAGAACAATGGCGTGTTTTTGTCCGGGCTAGTCTGCTTGGAGCCATCCCCACCCGCCCCTGCTGAACAGCGGTGGACTGGCAGTGGAGATGTATTTTCATAATTTGGCTTAATTGTGCCTGGTGTGCCACCAGAATGGAAATCTCCCCAGCGAGAGATGATAAATATTTCATGAGGGTAATCTGAGCAGAGCAGTTTTGATCTGCAGACGATGAGCTGGCTTTATTTTTCCCCGCGACGAGCTGATTGAGTCCTTCAGATGAGGCAGACAGACAGCCGCTGCGGTGGCCCCACCCGGCAGAGCGGCGCAGGGGGAGAGGTTTGAGAGTGACACCCACTGCCTCTGCCCTAATGGCACTCCCTGTTTGACACAGCTCCCCGGGATCCACCATCCTCTCTGTGTTTCATGTCTAATAATGATGTGAATATCTCTCGCTGTGTGTGTCTTTCTCTCTATTGCAAATGTTCCCTTCCTTTTTTTGGAGAGCTGAAAAAGGGAGGCTATGTTTTGCTTTAGCCTGGTTATCATTTAGAGTGCTCGCACATGACACCATATTTCATCTCTCTTCTCTCTGTTTTCTGTTTTTCTGTCTTTTCAGAGCTTTTTTGAAGGACAGTCTGCGCCGTGGGACTCTGCCAAGAAGGATGAGAACCGCATGAAGAACCGATATGGGAATATTATTGCATGTGTGTACAAAGCACCTCCTGAGCGCTCATGAGTTTTTTTTTGTGTGCCGTCCCCATTCTTCAGGCTGATTTATTGGCCGGGCTTGTGACTCTGGATAACTATAAGCTGCTCAAACAGAGTTTTATTATCAGCCAACGAGAGCAGCTTTGACCTTTCCAATCTACTTTTATATTCATCTTCCGGCAGTGTCTTTTCAGTTGTGAGAAATAAGCTTCGCCAGCATATGGCACTGAACATGTTGCCTCTGCAATGTTTGTACAAGATGCTGAATTTGATTTAGCAAGAAATTCAAATCACTTATCCAAACTTTAGTGTCTTTTATGTCACAAGAGGTAACTTAAGAATGCAGAAGATCTACAGAATACCATTTCTTTGAAAATGTCCGTGATCCAGAGTCAAGGCTGCATGGTTTTCACTTAAACTTTAAATATGTGTCCTTATTCAAAATGGCTGTATTGTGTTCTTGCTCTACCCTCACTACATACTTTTAAAACAAATATTTGAAGGTTTATAAGGTCTTCCATTAAGCAAGTTTGAAGCACATCATTTCTTATTTAATATCATCAAGGTTGCAAACTGACAGCAGCGTCACAGGATACATTCCAAGTCTCTTTTCTTACTCCTCGCTTTTACCAGAAGTCATTCTGGTCCTCCATCTTGCAGGCCGTCCCTCTGCACTGTTGTGTGCTCCGGCCAGCGAGGAGGAATCTCTGACGACCCATGAACAATGATACACATGAGCACCCTTCACAGAAGACTTTCCGTTGAACAATTCTCCGCCCCTACATCAAACACATTTGAACGAGATGTCGTATGTCGCTCCATGTGGCGCTTTAGGAGGAAAGGCATCTCATTAAACTCAACATTGTACTTTTCCTCCCTACATTTTAACACAAATATCTGTACTTTCTTCTTCTTACATTTTCAAAACAGGCTTGTTACTTTAGTTTTAATGCATTCAAGGGGCTTTATCGATTTTATTTATCTTTGCATCAATGCATGCCGCCTTTCCAACATCACAAGACTGATTTCAACCTATCAGTGCCAACCCAAAATGTCGGTATTTGACCTTCTGTGAATGAGACTCAACAATCAACTATCTTTCTGGTGCGTTAACGAACAGATCGGATAAGTCCTACCGATTCAACCTATAAGTTTGATAGTCTTTGAATCATATTAATATGACGTGAGGTTCAGTTAGCTTTACACATAAATGGCCGGTAGAAATGTCCCTCAGAGGGAAACTTTTTACTTTTATACTTTGAGTACATTGCTGTTACTACTACTATTACTGTTCTTCTGCTTGAGTAGAGAACGTGTGACTTTTTGAGGAAAGGGTGCAAATGAAGGAATCATGGATGCCATATAAGAGACTTGGGATGTATACATTGTGTTTGACATACAGGCTCAATCACATGACAGCAGCCATTCATCAGCCGTGTTGCATTTCTATTACTCTGTTTTCATTTGTGCCACAGTGTGATGATGCCAGTCTGGTCATTCTTCCACCTCCTCCTCTGTTTTTACTGTCTATCTCTCCGACCCTCTCCTCCCTTTTCTTCTCCTGTTGCCCTCGTTAATATGATTAATTCAACGCTGGTTTCTTCCTCTCCGCCTCTCTTCCAGATGATCACTCCCGTGTCAGGCTGCAGGCCCTGGAGGGGGAACAGAGCTCCGATTACATTAATGCAAATTACGTTGATGTAAGTACACACACCAGCCAGCGCCACCAACGCAAAGGTCACTGCGCTTCCTCTCGGGGAGAGAGAGGGCGCTGGTGCTGCCGTCGCGGGGGGCCTGAGGGACAAAGCAGCCCCTACTGCCTGCCCATCATATCCACACACACATGCAGACAGACACATACACACACATACAGTGCCTTTATATTCAACTTTAGAGGGCTGCTGCAGCACTCTATTCATTGGATATATTAAGAGGAATGAAGATCAGAGGCTGACAGCACTGGGAGAGAGAAAAGGCAAACCAGCACTCAGGGGAAACTGAGGTTATAGTTTTGGACCTTGCTTTGAACAACAGCACGAGAACTGAAAATGAGGAAAAAGGAGAGAAGTTCCATGGATGATTAATTCATTAAAAAGTTAAAATGATATAATGATGAATAAAACTTAAAAAAATTAATACAAGTTGCCTTTAACATCGCATAGAAGCAAAGCTGATACACAGAGATAAAAATTAGTCAAAATGATTAGTTTGGCTACTCCAACTCTTCTGTTGCTTTTTCTTTTTACATGACAATAATCAACTTCTATCTATCAAATTAAAGATACAACAACTTAGAATACCTAAATGACAAGTAGGTCATCCACATTATTATTTTTTATTATATTATATTGCTGTCACTAAAATTTATGTTTTTTGCTTCCTTTATGGTCCAGATTTAGATTTAGATTCCTGAGAATCAACATCATAGTCAATCCATCATGCTCAGAAACGTCATTATATCTTTAGAAAACCAAAGTCAGCAAAATTCCTGTGCCAATTTCTCGTTAGCTTTCATAGAGGAGCAATAGAAAGCATCATGAATGAAAACTGGCCTGGTTAGTGCGCGGTGTAGGACAGGAAGGCTCCACAGCGGGTGATTAAAAACTGCCCAGAACATCATTGGTACCCATCTACTGTGCATTAGTGATATGAGTGAGGTGAACTGTCTGCGCAAAACCCAAAAAGACCCTCCGCAGCCACAGCCTTTTCACCTTGCTGCCGTCTGGCAGGCATTACAGAAGTATCCGCTACCATACCACCAGACTACAGAGCAGCATCTTTCCTCAGGCTGTGAGACTCCTTAAACCTTCAGAACCTGAAACACATTTTTGGGTGCCTGACTCTCTCTGTATTTGTTTTGTTTTTCTTGCAGTCAGCATCAACACATTTGATTCAGGAGAATCTTAAGTTTCAGTATGGCTCATTTAAAGTCCTCGTTTTACATTTACCTTGTCTGAGAATGAGGAATTTACCAGATCTAAAAAAAAAAAAAAACGCTGTCAACATTTTCCCAACATTTTCTTTTTTTAACGATGACTCAGTCAGAGTCATTTATTTATTTAAATAGATGTACTTGGATGTTTTAGACTTCCAATATGAATTTTTGTTTGCATCTGACCTTTCCTTGCCGAGTTACAGCCATTTATATTATATTATTATCCTTGTCGTTTTTTAGTGAAAAACTGGTGTAATCCTTTATCTAATTTACTGACCACATAGATGTGTCCAAAAAAGAGAGTTACTACAAATGTTATTAAATCATAACAGATGACATTGTCGAGGTCTTTGAGGGTTAATTCATATTCCACACATCAGTCTCCTTCCTAATAGGCTTTGTCACAAACTGCTGCTTTTTTGCGTTGTCACATCTGGTCATTTGAAACAAGTGAACAAGTAGCCAATGTTGTCCTTCTCTGGTGAGGACGGTCGAGAAAGATCAGAGCTGCTTCTCAGTCTCACCTCCACACAAGGCAACTGCCTTCTTTTATACTGTTAGACACTTAAAAACTATCACGGACACGCTAGTGAATAGTAGGCGCAGCAGTTTTATACAGAGGTTCTGTTAAACATCTTACCACAGGAGAGTACACGCAGCACAGCACTTACATGCAACCCGAGTGGCTGTGCACACCTTTACACTCAGTAAGAATCATTAAAAAGTGGCGTGAGACATGCCTCCCGTGGAAAACAGATCTAACCTACTTACCTCACACAATATAGACCTGACCTGATTTGCTGTTGATAGCAGGGTTAGTAGCAGGATGTGACCAGACACAGCAGCTCATTGGCCTCTTTGAGCAGATGCTTCCGCTCCATGTGTAATGGCCTGGTGATGTACCTGACGTCCTAAGTGGTTTTCTGCTCAGGAGAGATCTCTCACTCCCTCTCCCATCTTCTCTTCCCCCGCCCCTCTAATGCGGTAATTTGTAATCTCTTGTTACGCCTTCAAACATAAATTCATAATGCAAGGTGTGCCACGGCAAATGCAGGGGGCTTAAATTATTTACCTTTCCCACTATTCAGTTTATAGCCCATTATGCTGCGGAAAGGGCCGCTGCGGAGAAGACTCTCACAATAGCGAGGGCCCCATTATAAGATAAGAATATACGCATATTAAAAAGGCTCCTGATTGAAAAGGATTTCCACTGCTCTGCCAGCTTCATTGAAAAAGTACTTAGCAGAAATGCAGGCAGATGGGTAATGATGTTTTTGCTCTTCAGAAAGCTTTTTAACCCATCTAGAAGCTTGTCCTGCCCAATAAACTCTTATGTGTAGAACATTTCCCACTGTGTTTGTTATTGTACTCTATTATACTGCCGATTATTTCGAGTCATGTACGAGTAAGCAGAACCAGCCGGGTATGTTTCTTTTCGCAGCAGCTGATTGAGTATTTTCATAAGCATTTAGGAGGCAAGGAAACATAGTGTAATAGCTTGTTGTCTGCAGGGTTGTGCTGCTGTGCACAAAGAGGCTTGCTGGTGGTTGTGCAGTGTAAACTGAAGTTAGACAGAGTTTACCTTGTGCACAGAAATCAAGTACTTTAGGTAATCCTTACTGTCTCCTAATGATTACATGTACATTCAAGTCTAGCATAGAGGCCATGGTGTTATACAGTGTTATATACAATACAGAACAAGCTGTCTTTTTTTGACATTCAGCAAAGCCTTCTGCAAAAGTGATTCCCAACCATTTTGGCTTGTGTCATGGCTGAGTATTTACTGACAGAAGCTCTGCACAGTCACCAAAGCATTTAACCTCTGATGATGAAATGTGTTAAACAGTGGAAAAAATGACTTTTTTTTTCTTTTGTCATGTCAAGTCTTTACAATGTCACTGTGAGTTGTTCCATAAATGCTCCATAACTCAATTCTGATGTTTCTTTATAAAGCTTTTTGAAAAGATACTTACGACCCTGTCAGTACCATTAAAAGAAAGAACAAGAAAACAACACAACAGCATACAACAGTGACTCAAAGCTCTGACACTCGCTGTTTACAAATTGAGGTATAGGTCAATAAATTCAATATTTTATTATCACATAGCCAAACAGTCTGACCTGATGAAGATCCAAGTGGGATTGAAGCATTGTCTTAATTAAACTTCTATGGCACGGGGTTAAGTGTGCAGCCGTTACCCTCCTTTAATTCACACGATTTCCTGATAGCCTTGAAACTATATGATGTGCATATAACCAGCCTCTTCTTCAGCGCTTGACCAACTATTGACATAATCTGTGAGGAATCCAACGAGATACTGATTTGTTTCTCCTCATGCTGTTTTATTTTAGGCCTGAAAAGGTGAAAGTAACCAGAAGTAGAGAAGAAAAATTAGATAGATATAATACAACTTAAAATCAATAACCCACCTTAAGGCCCTTAAACACATAGTTTACATTTTATGGTGCATTATTTGCACTTAATCACAAAAATATGCAATAAATGACAAATTACCCCAAAACAAGTGACAGTATGAAACCTATAACACCAAACATCCACTCATTTCCACTATATAATATATTTTTTTAGTTTAAAATGCACCATCTTTACCATATACATATCATTATCTACTGATGATCAATATATATCCTGCTTGCTGTACATAATTTGTCAATGTAAATCCTGCATGCAGTATGTAATATATAGACATGTATACATGCATATATTGTACATAATCCATCCACATTATGTGCATATGTATCCAGTATTCACTCTTTATTTCTTTGCACTGTTTAAAACATTTAGAACAGCTGGTTTGTATACAGACTCTTGGCCATGGTGTTTTTACTATGCTGTACTGACTTTCTTGTCAAATGCTGTTGTACAGTACAGTCCTGACCATTCACCATTCTTTATTTTTTATCTTCCTTTACCTCATGTGTCCAGTTGTTCCTAGTTTTGTAAGAAAACTGCGAGAAAAAAGAAAAAAATGTAAGGAAAAAAGAGAGAAAGAAAATCCTTGTATGTGCACTCATACTTGGCCAATAAATTCTGATTCTGATAACTGAAATACAATAAATAAAAAATAGATAATGAGTCTGAGGCTTTGGAAACCCCTTGTGGTCTTGGGCCTGGGGGCAGTCTCTCACTTTGCCCTGTTACTAATCCAGCCTGGCTCCCCCTAATGACTTCCATGAAGGATGTTTCACTTTCTGGATCATAAATGAAACATCGCCAGTGAGCATAATAAAGGCATTTTTCTCTAAAGTGCATTTGGCAAAGCAAATAAGCAGTATGTGAATGTATTCTGTAGGTGATAGGGTTGGTACCCCAGATTAGCAGGAGTGGGCTATCTAATGATATTCAGCCTGAAAATACAGATTCATGCCCTCAGGCAAAAACACTTCATTGTGCATATTTTAGACACTCTACACCCCACTGTTGCTGGAAAGAATTAATATAAATGATCATTAAAATAAGCAATGCAGCAAAATACAGAGACCCTAACACATATTGAATTCTCCTTTAGTAATTTACACATCCCTGGAAACAAAACCTGTTCAATTAATAATTTCAACATAGACATTTCTGCATTTATCTCTTTGTGCTGTTCACGATGAAACGCTCTTATGTACCTAATGTAACGTGTGTCTAAGAAGCCGCGAGTCCATTTATAGTAAGCTCTACTCACCTGACAGTCACTGTCAGGGCCTTCCTTTCTTCCCGTCTCTCCCCCCTCTAATCCGACGGCGTACTGGGCCTCCACTTTACTTGACAGAACTTACATGAAAGCACAAACAAATCTCCTCCTCAGTCCAGAGATAAAGAAGTCATTAAAAATGGAGGAC
The DNA here is from genome assembly GCF_965226575.1 of Pagrus pagrus. Lineage (NCBI taxonomy): Eukaryota > Metazoa > Chordata > Actinopteri > Spariformes > Sparidae > Pagrus > Pagrus pagrus. Next base: position 16,566,906 of record NC_140196.1, read on the forward strand.
AGTTGAATAGCTGAAAGAGCCCGGTGGATGAGAGAGAGAGTGAGCAAAATATCCTTTGTGTCTTTCTCCCTTCATTGGAGGAGCGTTAATCACAGTCCAAGTTAAATTGAATATGAGGGAGATAAGCAGAGCAGCAGGGGTGGGGTGGAGGGGTGGAGGGGGGGAGAGAAGACAATCAAGAGGAGGCAGGGCCTGGGAAGAGCCTTTAAGTCCTAATGTTTTGTTTCCTGCCTCATATCTCTGGAGAGAAGACAAGGAATTGGACAAATAAAACTTGAAGGGATTAGAGTAATCCGTGAGACTAGGGGCCTGTTGTGAAGATCAGTGCTGTTAGTTGTATCTTGGGGATTATCAACACTTTGGCTGCTTACTCCAGAGGTGTTCTGCATGTAGAGTGTGTGATGGAGAGTGTTTATGCATCGTGCATCCAGCTGCATCCATCACTGGCTTTCAGTCGCGCATTTTCTCTCACTCAGTCAGATGTCGAAACAAAGAACTGAATGGGTGTACAGTAGCAAACAGCTGGCAGCCCGAACATGCACAGGAGAGCAGCACACATTTTTCAAACAATACCTCATAAGGTGCAGCAGCAGTGACGTCAAAGACCCCATTCCCGCATATATTAAGGTGTACAGAACTGCTTTAGTGTGTTGCAGAATAAAGTATAATTAGAACATGGAAATCCTTAAAAATGGCACCTATTCCTTCTCCCTCAAGAAAAATCCAGAGGAACTTAATTTCCGCTGCAGAAACATCTTTACTGGTACTCTATACATTTTAAATATGCTCTGTGCAGTGATGCACTGTATGCAAAGTTTATTTTTTGTAAGTTTGAGATAAACTGCGTTTGCATGCCAGGGTCAACCGGCATTGTCAGAAAACAGACTAAAAATCAAAGACAGTGTGTAATTTCCTGAGAGGAATGGCCTCGCCACACAGCTGTTCTATTTTACGAGTAGGAGGAAAGTGAAGTGACTCTCATGTTCCTTTCTCTCTTTTTTTCTCTCTGCAGGGCTACCACAGGCCAAATCACTACATTGCCACTCAAGGTAAGAATAAAACTTTCTAAAAATTGCTAAGGCACTCTGGGTTGGAAATGTGTGGGCGGTGAGAATTTAAAGCTGTCTGTCTGTTTGGAGAGACGGATGTGTGCAGGTGTTCGCGAATGTCTCTCTGAACATCCCCGTCGTTGTTTACATACGCTCTCGCAAACTGCTCTTTGATGCTCAGTCAAGTGTGCGTTCGGGGAATCTGGTACTGCTCACTGCACACACACACATGCACGCACACACACCGACACACACTTACGGACCTCCGAGCGCACAGAGCGGCACGTTTTCTCTCGCTGTCTGTTTCCTCTTTTCCTTCCATCGGTGGTGTGGGAGCGATTAATCAGGCAGTCTGGGAGGAAGCTGAATAAATAAATGGCTTAGCTGACATGTACAGGCACATTTTGTCACTGTGTTAATCTGGCCGGCGGATTCACAGGGGCGAGGAGCACTTACCGTGACCCCAGAGGTTAAGTCTGATTGATGGTTAATTGTTATGAATTTTTGCGTCGGGAGCCTCTCTCCCACACAACAGGGCTGCATGCATGGGGATTTTGCGTACCACTTTAGAGGAAAAAAAAAATAATCAGCAGAGGAAGAAAAAAAGGAGGAGGCGTTTTTGCGAAGAGGCCTTAATGGATTCACAATCTGCTTTGGCGGAGCTGGGAGTTGCATAATTACCTGTTTATTAGTGCATTGCCTCTCTTCCTCAGTGTCTCAATTAAAACAACCCTCTGTTTGCTCTTACTTTGGAAAAGAGATGGCATACCAATCAGGCTGCGGCCGCTCGTTTTTGGCCGTATGCGCAGCACCTGGTGAATAGTGACCAACGAGTCAAACACTCAAAACTAAACAGTCTGTCAATTGCCGAGTCTCCTACGGGGCTTCGGTTCACAAAAAAACGAGCCACTTTAACAGCAATGAAAGGATTTCAACTGTATTATTATGACTTCTATAATTGTCCCACAGTCATTAAGGGCATTCCATATTTCATTTAAAAAATATGCATATGCAGATCAGCAGTCAAAGAAATATTGCAAACAGAAGCCCTCTCCAAGATGAAAAGCTGCAGAAGCTAAACGTGTTTGCGTTCAAGTTAATTAGCCCCTGCTTTCTCATTGAGCTCGCATATTAAGTCCTCGTTTTCCATCGACTGTATCGCAGGCGCGATAAGGATTTTCATAGTGTAGAGCCATCCAGTACGAACGGAGACTGTGTGTGTGTGTGTGTGTGTGTGTGTGTGTGTGTGTGTGTGTGTGTGTGTGTGTGTGTGTGTGTGTGTGTGTGTGTGTGTGTGTGTGTGTGTGTGTGTGTGTGTGTGTGTGTGTGTGTGTGCGTGGAAACATCTGTATTCTCTGGGAGAGCAGGCCCTTTTATAATTCATCATCAGCTCCGGCAGACTGACAGGAAGGAAGGCTCAGTCTGCTGACACTGAGGCAAAGAGCAGCCAGAGATGATAGGAAAGCCAGACACAGACCTGTCTCTCTCAGTCAGACAAAGTGCATACTGTAGCACCTGAAAAGAGCACCTGGGCATTGGCACAGTTGAGCTGAAAATGAGGAAGTAGTCTCTTCTCTCCCCCAGTAAAGTTTTTCAGTGAGTGACACTTCCCACTCAAGTCCACCGGGACCAGCGGTAGCTCCGAAAATGATGATACCCGCAGTAGTGCTGGATAAGCTAAAAAATCTTTGCCATAAATTGGTTGTGGGGGTGGTTGAGGGTGTGCTTAATATGGCAGACATGTGGGAAAACGTTGTCACCGTTCTCTCATGCTATAAACTACAATGACACTCATTAGTTTGGGATTTATTGATGAGTCCCTTTGCACTGTCAAGGTGACAACGGCAGGTAGAACAGCTGTCACTCCATAAAAGCCTCATCACCCAAGCTCCACTCCTCATTATGTAGGTCATTCTCTCATCCAGCAGTTTTTTTTTTGTTTTTTTTTTGCTGCAGCAGTACAACAACTGACTCTCAGTAATTCGCCAACGCCAACTGCAGCTCACCTACTTAGCAGATTGAGCGCGTGCATGCGGCTCAGCCCTCCCAGTTCGCCGCCTTGCCCCTTTTCATTGTTATGTCCTGCAGATCGTTTAAATACCGATCAGACACGAGCTTCTTCCTGGTGGAGACTGTGAATTACACTGAAGCCGGGGCACAAACAGCTCTGATAAGTCCCTGCATCCTCCTGGTGATTTGGAAAATATTCATGACGCAGGAAAGGGTTCAATTTCATCAAGCTTTCCCCCTCCGGTCTCCTCCGCTCTTCCCTTTCCTCCTTCACGAGCGCCAAATGTCACCAGCAGCGCAAAAGTTTTATTATTTACAGGTTAGCATCTCAAAGCCCAACGGGGGATGAGGGTTGGGAGATAGAAAGAGAGAGAGAGAGCAAATCAATGATAAGTGAGTGTACATTATGCCAAAGTCTGCGGCATGTAATATTAATGGGCAAAAGGGGAACATAGCCCGCGAGTGTGCATGCGCGCACGTTGATCAGGAGTTTTGCGGCGTACCTGGCTGTGGGATTTCTACAGCTGTCACACTCACTGCTTCTGAGGAGGAACAGGCCTGGTCCCAAAACACAGCGTCTGCTACAGCAGCATTAGCTCGCTGACAGCTGGAAGTGAAGCTTCTACCGGTGTTGTTCTTCTGTGAAGTGCCTCCTCCAAACTTCTCCAACTAGGCCCCACACACGCCTACTACAAACACTACAAGTGAATGAGCTCTCAACACAGTTTCTAAACCAAGACTCTTTGTCAAGTTGACTTTTTTTTTTTTTTTTGTTGAGGCATCCTTGAAAGTCGTGTTAATATGTGGTTAAGCTGTTAAGCTTGTGGATATCGGGGGCTTATTATTTTCAGTTTTTCAACAAATTCATACATGTATTGGTGTTTATTTTTATTATTTAACAAGCTGGAAAAAGTTTGAATTTTGAAAATATGTTTACATGGTGCGATCTGTAGTTTAAAGGAGCCGTTTCCGCATTTTGGGGGACATGCTTACTCGTGCTTTAATGTCTGCACAGAAACTATGGAGGCCAGAGCCAGCAGACATTGCATCTTGTTTGTTTACACACAAACTGAGATGAAAAAACAACAAGTTGTTGCAGAAATGAAACATCAAGAAATAGTTACACAAAATTATTAAAAGGTTCAAATGACCATATTCTGATTTGCTATTTCTAAGGTTTTAAGGTTGAGGTCTTGTTAAGTTTAAACAACTACCTGGTTAAGGTTAGGGAAAGATGATGCTTCTGCCTTTGACAGCAGTCATTAATCACATGACTATAGGAGGTCGGTTGTCAGGAAAACGTAGGTCACCGTTTTTGAAGCCTCAAGTTACGACATTATGGCCATCACCGTCTTGGTTTTTGAGAGCCAGAAGTGACAATATTTGAATGCCTGGAGCGATCTGGGGAGGATATCTGGATTTAACCTACTGAAAACCCAAGGTCATGCTGTGGTGGCAACCTGTCAATCACAAAGTAACCGCTCTAAAGCATACCCTGCTCTATCTTCTAGACCTAGTGGGACCATTATTTACAAAATGAACATCATGCTGTGTAGGTTTGAAACTAAACACTAAGACTATAAACTCATTAGAAACTGAGATGATAAATCCAGTGAGAAGTAGGGTGTTTTTCTCATAAGCTTACATACAACCAGACTTCTATTAGAAACCAGTAGAGTCTTCCCCTGCTGGCAACAAGAAAGAATGCTGGTTTAAGGCACTCTGGTCATTGGTTCAAAATCTATAAATGACCAGTGTTGTTTTTTGGCACGCTTTCATCCATTCTTGCAATATTTCTCTTCACTTTCAAGTTAGAGACGATCAGGATCAGACACGATCAAGCTATTCTTCAGTGAAGATTGGTGGAAACAAAAAAATCTGTCTTGGAAATATCAAATTTCCCTCTGGTTGTCACCAAAAGTTCAACTAAACTCTTGAATCTCTCAACCACTTCCCCATGAAAGCTGTTGAATTGTTTCTGATGAAATCTGTTTGTTCTTATTCACCAATTAATCAAGAGCCATACTCGATACCTTATGGCCATCAATAAGTTCAGTGCTGCCCAGCATATCCTCCTCACCTTTTCTCTATCTTTTCATGCATATGGAAACAAAAATTGGCTTGCTGGAGCTTGGCAGGAGCCCCCCATTGGATGATTTACCATATAATGCCAAGTGTTATTGTGTTACTGAAGTCCTACACACCAGCTGTCCTGCTTCTCAGTCTCCCTCTCCCAAACTTCTCAGCAGCGTGTATCCTCCCTCGGGGACGAGTGTGGGAGGTAGCAGAGTGGGTGGTTCAATCAGGTTGGGTAGTTATTGGAAAGACTGGAAGTGACTAGAATTGGACATTGAGGTCCTACAGAGAAAATCATGCAAAGCAGAGGAAATGTGGGAATACAAATGGAAGATATTGAGGAGCCCTGTTCCAAATTTCTATATAACCAATTGGGATTGAAAAAAGTCAGCAGAAGTTCAACTTAAATCTTTTCAAAAATTCAGCCGTTATACTGTGCAAGATGTTCTCATTTTCCAAAGAGGCACACCGTCTGGCACAGGCTGGCAGTAGAAATATGATTGTGGAGATGATGGTTCATTTCGAATCATTTGTCTTTTTTTTTTTTTCAGAAAAAAGTCTCATTCAAATTTCATTGCAGAGTTTGTGAAGAGATTTAAAGTATGCCACAATAAGCTGTGCTCGCATACAGTCAGAAGATAGACAGTCAAGACCTGTTTAGGCACCACAGAAAGCAAATGAAACATGGCTTGATCAATCAAGTGATTAAAATGGTGATGACATTTTCTTGATGCCCTGAGGGAAATTAGGTTGTTGCAGAAGATGGAAGCCAATAAACACAACACAAACACTTCAACAACAGAGGAGGATGTTGGAGCCGCTGCAACTGGTGTCTAATAGATTTCACTATAATAATACTCTACTATTACAATGATAATCAAATTATTATATACAGTTTATATGAAATAAATCCTGTTTTGCCTCAATTTCATCATACTGATGATGCAGAAATACAGACAGCAAATGAAGGGTGACAAACAAAAAGGGTCCCCAACCTGTGTCAACATAGAAATGTTCAGTTATGCAGGATGATATGCATCTTAACCGCTCAGCTAACAGACATCCCTCGACCACTTAAAATGCAGAAATGATGGATGGACCTCTTTAAGGCCAGTCTTTGTTTGTTTGTTCTGGGCTACTGGGAAACATGGCCGTGTAACATGTCAGACTCAACACATCCTCATCCCTCAACAACTTAATAGGTTGATTGCCTGTGACTCCCAAAGCACACTAGTGACAGGCGTAGTGGATTTTAAATGTACGCTCACTGTTTGGTTAGGTTTAGGAAAACATTGTGGTTTGGCTTGAAACTTCAGTTACAAACGTACCTGTGTTACATACATAAGCCGCCTCCTGGGTGAAAGTCCTGTGCGACCCAACCATCCGTCCCTGACCACCTCCGGAAGTGGGTTTTGCCGCTCTTTATATTGCCTCAGCTGACTTCCTCCTTTGCTGCCGTAATAACAACTATAGCCACTAGAGGCTGCCACCATCCAGGAAACATGAATATGGCTGTTCTGCTTTCACAGTCGACCTACATTGTTTTGTGATGAGGACGAACTGGTCGGACTCCATGGAAGAGGACCCTCTTCCTCTGTAGATATGAAAGCCTCATTCGAGAGTAACGAACGCAGGATTCTTATTATTCTTACAAGGCGGGGCTTCCATCGATCGGACTTGCTTTGGCACGTCCCATGGATGCCTGATCGGTTTGAGATCTTGGGAAATTGGAGGCCAAGTTTATGCTCTTGTGTTTGTCACGTTTCTGAGCAGTTCTTGCACCAAGGACCCAGGACTGAAGGTTTCCATGCAGAATATTTAAATAACCCCAAACGCTTGTGTCTTGCATGGTTGCTGCCTCCATCACAGTTTGAATAGGTGAAAAAATGATGACGTACATTCCCTGCTCAAGTAGAAAAGAAGTCTATTTACAATTCAGTAGTACTTCACAGTGAGTTTTATTTGGGGGTGATGTTTGTTGCATGACCGTCCCCGTCCCACTCCCCCCTTGTTTCCTGTCACCCCTCATCTGTCCACTGACAAATATTTTAATTGCAGATGTTTTAAATGCAACGTTTAACAATGCAACAAATACAAGTGTCTAAAGTGATTTACAATCACCTGTTTCAAGGGCCTAAAGGTTTTTTAATTTGCCTACAACATAAATGACGGGGAAGAAAAACATTCATGCTTGTCTCTGCCATGTTGTTGTGTTGCGTCTCTGTGTGTGTCTGCATAATTTTTCATGTCTCCAGGTAATTTTGGCCAACGCAGGAGAATGCACAAGTGCAGAGATTTGCATTCACTAATTAATTTGTCAGAAGTAATTTTTTTTTTCCACTTGGTGCTTGATTAAAACTAATAATAATTGTTTTAATTAACCAGAATAATAATTAAATTCCTATCAATCCACAATTATTGCTCAGTGAAGTTTTAAATATTAGAGACATTCAAAGGCTCTGGCGCTCATTTATTCTGATGTTCAGCAGACGTGTTTGGGTCTGGTTCGGTGGAAAGGTTGGTGTTGAACAGATGAGGTGTAGTGGTAATTACTTTGAGCTCTGCCACACACAAACACTCACGCACGCACGCACGCACGCACACACACACACACACACACACACACACACATACATGGACAAGCTCTAGCCTCATCTTTAAATTTATGATTTATTTGTACTCTCTTGTTTCCATTAGTATTTAAGCCCTCTGCTGTGGAGTAAGCACTTTGCAAGGAATCTGTTGTTGGAAGCACTATAAATAAATCTGATTTGACATGTTTTTCAAGGCTCGATCCGAGCAGCGAAAATGGAGAAGAAAATGCTCCATAAACTGCATTGTTGCTGTAATACCTCCAAATCCCCTGTGTTTTTATTGTGTGTAAGTTGATCTGCCTCTCTGTCTGCCTCTGAAGACAGTGACAGAAGCTTTATTGGCTTGATGTTATGATCAGAAAAAAGATGTTGCCGTGATGTATACTTTAAACAGAATGAAGTAAATAATACATACAGTATCATGAATATATTTTAAGAATAGAGGTAAACCAATGAAGTATTATATGCTCATAGAGAGAGGGAGAAACATATTCAGAAAAAGAATGATGGAAAATTCAGGGTGATACCGTTTATTAAACTTAACCCTTTGCCTCTAACTGAACTAAATGCATCATGCTGGCACTATGTTGAACTTTTATGATTTGGGCAACACCTCTTAATACCAATTCAGTGAAATGTTAATACTCCAGCACATAATGACATTTTAGACAGTAGTCTGGTTTCAACATGACAGCACCCCCAGTGTTTTTCTCAGATTGGTGTGGAGAAACTTGACCTTTAGGATGAAGTCCAGCACCAACTGCGCATCAGGTCTTATCACTCAATATCCGTGGACAGCCTCATTATAGCTTTTGTGCCTCAACGCAGGCAAATTTCTGTAGCCAGGATTCAAAATCTTGTGGAAAGTCTTCCCAGTAGAGTGGAGGGTGGTGTAACGGCATATTAATGGCCATGGTTTTATTGGTGACAACGTACTTTGTTTGGTTGTTCACATCCTTTTAGTGCATGTCATCCTTTTTTTGTTGAACTTCTGTATTCCCCACCAAAGAGCACCATCACATTTTCTTTGACTTCTGAGCACTCCAGACTTTTTCTTTCTACAGAATTACTGGATTTCTCTCCAGAAATAGCTTCTGTTGAAATAAATACTATAAAATGGGACCGGGATCAATAGATGGTGTGATAAAGTGACTCAATATATAATTTGCTAATTTAAAAAGTGCAGTGCTTAACTTGGGGCTAATCCAAAAAAGGGAAATGAAATTGGAGTGTGGGTGGAGCTGAGGCGGGCCAAATAAGGCATGGTTACTGACAGCTAGCTAGATAATATTTGGCTAGCTGTCACTCAGTGCAGCCATGCCATTAATTATGTATAACTTTAAGCCTTAATTTAAATGAGTAGGTTATATTAAATCCACCCCCCATACAGTTGTCATGACCGGGAAAATTAGCTATAGAAGCCCAAACTATTTTTTTTTGTACCAGGCTGTAAATGTGTTTCTTTTGCCGTAAAGTTGGGCATTTTATTATGTGGGTCCTTGAGGATTGACTCAAGTGGCCATTTGAGGAACTGCAGTATTTGGCACTTCCATGTTTGCTTCATTTTTCAGCCATGGAGGTTGCTGCTTGATGATTTACTAACACAAAAAAGTGCATTAAGTGTTAGATTACTCTTTAAAAGTCTCATATCTCCCTACTTTCAAAACAGTCAGGCAGATGAACAGTGTAATAAATCTCCCCCAAAATAAATGTATGCACAATTCATTTGTTTATTAGATATTCTTCATTACACAAAGAATAAATACAGAAAGGGATCATTCATGTGATATCACTCGAATATAGTACATTTCGTCCACATTCATTGCATGAGGTCTGACAATCGATAATAAAACATTGGTTTTAATTTAACTAAACTAAAATGTATCCCCAAAAGGCAGTTGGATGTTAACGGGATAAAGAAGTTGTACAGAAATAACGTCTTGCTTAATGACAATGTCTGTATGTTCTGCTGCCAGTTCTGCCACATGAAGTGTTCCCAAAGCAGAGTTTGAAAAAGTTCTCCTCTACATGTTTTTTGTGGTAAATTGAGTTGAAACTTCTCTCCTGAAATGTCACCCCCTCTCTCTGTCTCAAAGGCCCCATGCAGGAGACGGTCTTCGACTTCTGGAGGATGGTCTGGCAGGAGAACACGGCAGCTATCGTCATGGTGACCAACCTGGTGGAAGTGGGCAGGGTTGGTATTAATTACACGTTTGCTCTAACCGCAGATCTCAAATAAGATTACCTTGCCCCCAGTCGACTGACAGCCTGATTGTATCTCAAGGCAAAAGGAGCCATCATTTTGTGTGCGTCTTTAGACATCAGTGCCCAGATGTTACTGTGTGTGTGAGTGTGTGTGCGCCGGATTAGTGAGGCATAGGTCTCTCGTGCCGGCAGCCCTTTTTCCATCTATCTGATCAGTGAGAAGTGAGAAAAAAAAACTGATTGATGGCCTTCATTACCAGAGAGGCATCCAGGCAACTGACTACTGTTTCATCTGAGTGACTCTATAACAGGAGATTATAGTCTGCTGTAGCCGCCAGCGTCTACCAGGCTCCTCTTAGCAGAAACATCTCTTAATGTTGTCCTCATTGGACAAAAGGGGACTGTTATTGAGTGGTGAGGATGGTTCATAATGTTCAGACTAATGCTAGAGCCTTGACTTTCTCTTTGTTCACTCAACAGCATGTGGCCTGCCTCGGGAAAAAAAAGAAAACCCGGAGCCCTACTTCAGTCCTAATTTGTTCCACTTAACTCACACTGTAGTTCCTCCTGGTTAGGTTATAATCAAGAGAAAATGAAGGTCCTAACGTACAGTGTAATGCTTTGACTGCCGGGGGAATTTTCTCCAAGAATTTTAAACACATTTGCAATGAGAGCCCCTTAAACACAGGCACACCTTGATTTCGCTGATGTGCATTTTTGGTGAGGCTTAAATGTAGCAGAGCTGATAATGATTCATGGGCCCATCTCTAGGTACCTCATTAAGCCGTTCCTCTACAGTAGCTGAGCCGAGCCCGCCCCGCCCCACACCTTCTCCACACCTGCTTAGCTGCGGTGCCGTCCTCGGTGGGCCCGGGCCCCCAAACCGTCTGTTATATGATCCTTGTCCAATGGCGGGCGGCAGGCACAGTTGGTCACGGTGACGGTGGATCCACTGAGGGCCCCATAAAATCACTCCGCCATATCACAGCGGGCCATCTGCTCGGCACAGTCGCTGATGAACTCTGGGAAAATCCTGGCACGCACACAGACGCGCACACACACAGCCTCTGTCCTGCTGGTTTCACACACAGGAGCGGCGCTCGGCGCACTTTGATGTATGAGAGATTTGGTTTGGAAGGTGGCGTGCTGATGTGTGTGATGAGGTGATGCTACGTGTGCTTCTCTTCCTTACACTTTATCCATACGAGCGAATGGCTTCAAGTGCTGTGTACACAGACACGCATGCTCATAAGTGTGGCCATGCAAAAGAACATCTGTGTGTATGCTGGCATAATTTAGCCCAAAGGCTAATTCCCCCCCAAACCAGGCGCCTGATTCAGAGTGATCTAATAAGGTAATGGCTTTTGCCTAATTCAATCTGGCTGGAAGCGGACGGTGGATTTGTGATTGTCATCGGGGATTAGTCATCAGGGGTGTCAGAGAGAGAGGGACCTGAAAGTCCCCCTCTGTCTGTGTCACTCCACAAACCAAAATCTCATTTCATTCCTAATCAGCGCACAGACTCCAGAAATGAAAATTGAATCTAGTTGTGGCTGATGTCACATTTATCCCTCATCAAAAATTATCATTCTCTGATATACCTCCGTGATCTCAATCTCTATCACCAGCCTTACTCCCTCAGTATCAACAGTTTAATTGAACGGGAAAGAAAGGAGGAGGGGGAGGGGGTAATTTTGCACTCGTATGATACCTAATACAAGTAATATTTCCAGTGGGGTGTTTTAGATTTCTGTTGGGAAATCTGTTTTAAACAGCTGAGGGTTTATTATTTCATATCATTATTGGATTGTCGTTATATCTCCCTCATCCAATTGTAGTACACTATTTTTTTAATGTTTTGTCCCATTTCTCCGTGCTGGTAGTCAAAAATTTAAGGTGGACAAATCTGACACCCCCTCAGTACCTATTCTGCTCTGTTCCTGCGCTCTGCGCGGTCTACCTTTACACTCATTCTCACATCATCGATGTGAGAATGAGCTCTCCATCGATACATAAGATTCCCATTTACAGCAGATCCTTGACCTGGGGTCCAAACTAATGCGAAGCGAATCTCATTTTGACTTGAAAGAAACGCTTCAGAAAGTGAAGTATCAGGTGGCAAATTCAAGGTAATGTTAGGTGACAATTATCTCTAATGGAAAAAATGATGGTCTGGAAACTTTGAGACTTTCAAATGATTTTATATGAGGGTATGCTGTGAAATAAAGCTGTGTGTGTGTGTGTGTGTGTGTGTGTGTGTGTGTGTGTGTGTGTGTGTGTGTGTGTGTGTGTGTGTGTGTGTGTGTGTGTGCTTGTGTGTGTGTGTGTGCGCACGTGCTTGTGTGTGTGCTAATGTAAATGCATTGCAGTTAGCATAAATTATGTGTGCATGTGGTTGTGAAACACTTGCTTCTGTCACTCTCAGGTGAAGTGCTGTAAGTACTGGCCCGATGACACAGAGATCTACAGAGACATCAAGGTGACGCTGATAGAGACTGAGCTGCTCTCGGAGTACGTCATCAGGACCTTTGCTGTAGAGAAGGTACGCCTATTTAACCTTTATTGGCCACTGAGAGATTTGAATCAGCGCTCTTCAGCATCAGTCCACAGCACTGCACACTCGCTCAGCTGAGAGCTGCTCAGTGCTAGACCTCAACCTCTGGCCACTGAACAGTTTGGCTGAAGAAGTTATGGGTTATGTGCTGTGCTCATAAGCACCTTGAGAGTAGTTTCTAAGTGGTCCAGGAGAGTCATATTTTAAAGTTTGTCTGCTGTCGTGACTTGATTAAAAAGGACTTGGTTCTGTTTTCAATATAAACTTTATTTAAACTACTCATCAGGGTCGTAATAAGACTTGGCAAAAATAGTTTTAAAGGATAAGTTCATCCAAAAATGAAAATGTGGTCATTATCTCATAAGCATGCTAACCAGCTAGCCCCATCCTGTCTCCGTCCAAAGCTCCTGTGCTAGTGCTGTAAATACCACCACTTCCTCTGTGCTCCAAGCTCCAGATCCTGACTGCTAGCTGCATGGCTAACTGAGCCAACTAGCTAACAGCAGCTACAGTTAGCAGCAATTAGCAGTTGCTCTGGTGACATGCTCCCATTTGTTTTGAATTCGACAGGTGGCTTTCTTTTCTTACATATTGCACCTTTAATGCTACTCATATTCCTCCTAATATAATTGTTTTCAACCAAAAATAACTGACAACCAACTAACATGACCCTGTGTGACGATAAGCTACAGAATTTTTATTAAGCCATTATTTGTAGGATCTGAACAGTGTCTGTATTTGGCTTGTTTGGTAGGCAGCAATGCATCCAGCTCCCAATCCACAGCTCACACTGAGATGAAAGGTATCATATCGATTGTACCAGTTTCACTGGGATCATTCAGATTTTACTACAAACAAAACTACATGCTCCCAGAATAATATGAAAGATGCTTAAATCATTCAGAACTTCAAATGTAGTTGTTTTAAAAAGAAGTAATTCTAAGATGATAGAAACAAAGCATGTAAAAAGAGTAATCTAATTTAGCTGGAGCAGCAAATTACCCCAAAAACTGTTGCTAAAGAAGGATAGCATGTTCTGTTCAATTACTGACATTTTTCCCATTGAGACCCTTTTAAACCATTAGGTTCCCACTCTGTTTGACTTGAAATATATTGGGTCATTCATTTTGAAGAACAAACAATTAGTAATTAAGAATACAATCACATTGTAGTTGTTAAACTGTGTTTAATTAAACTCCAAGTCCACCTTTAAAGTAAACTTAAATTCCATTTAATGAAAACTACAAACCCTGTTGTCTTATGTTTGATTCACACTGCTCAGACTATAAATGTAACTTAAATCCCTGGAAGGACGAGGCATAGAGTCAAGAAAAAAAGCTACAGTGGCCTTGAAAATACTGTTTGCTGTTAGATAATGTAAACTTTGCTGAAGACCTCCTCTACTTTGCCCATGAAGTGTGTGTTTGTATTCAATCTAACTCTGTATTTGCTTTAGAAGGACCTCTTACATGGTCTGTACACTGTATCGTCTGTCTACTCACCACATCCCCGTTGTCCTCTGCTGCGCTTTGTGTGTTTAACATGATGACTCTGTTCCTCAGAGAGGGGCTCATGAGATCCGGGAGATTCGACAGTTTCACTTCACGGGCTGGCCGGACCACGGCGTGCCCTATCACGCCACGGGCCTGCTGGGGTTCATTAGGAGAGTCAAGTCCAAGACCCTGACCAATGCTGGACCCATGGTGGTTCACTGCAGGTTGGTGTGCACTGAAACTGACCACTCTAAGTCACACTTTTGTTTCTACTATGTCTAACCTGACACTACACTTGTGTTCACCTGTTCGCTGTCCCACCGGGTAGTAGATAGCATTCTCCACGGTCTGTAGATTGAAAACCAGCAGTTCTAGAGATTGAACCTGTGCAGAACTGCAGCTCAAAGGCAATATGTCGAAGACAAACCAAAACATTAAAATATCAACCTGAAGAATAGAAAGAATAATACTATTTCCTCCTACATAGGTGACATTTGTTTGTCAGTCAATGTTAGTACGTAACAAACTTGGTGTCCTAAAACAGTGCTTTCTGTTGCCCTCCTGATGTTCCCCCTGTGCCTTTTCCTGCAGTGCTGGAGCGGGACGAACAGGCTGCTTCATCGTCATCGACATCATGCTGGACATGGCAGAGAGAGAGGGTGTGGTGGACATTTACAACTGCGTGAGGGAGCTGCGCTCACGGAGGGTCAACATGGTCCAGACTGAGGTACGGTAGATCGGGTCCCACAGCGGCTTCAGCAGAGCTGGGCTGTTCCACAGAGACTCATCCTGTAAGAGGAAGAGAGTGAGGACGCAGCTTGACGAGCTGCTGCCATCAAATATGGATTAACTAGTATCTGCGAGTAATTCTTAGCATAAGCCCCACTTCACTGGTGCTCCTGAACAAATGCTCAGAATTAATAGCAAAGAAAGGAGCTCCTTTATAAAACATGTATTCTTTTTTGGTAAAATAAATTATTACCTTGCATTTATTAGCAATAACTCTGCCGGAACAGCGATCCAGCCGGTGAAGGTTTTTAACTATTTTGCCAGTGACTGATGATGCCCATTATCTTTAAAAATGCAGCATAATTAGTTTTAATTTTTTGCTGTCCGTCATTTTGAAGTGCCACTTCAAGTGCCGCATTTTTCAAACACTGGGAATATTATTCAAATGATAATTGACCTTTACCTGATAGCTGTAGGACAAGTGCTCTTCAGTGCTTGTTTTAACCTGCCTGAAATATGAGATGAATGGTGTTTATATTTACAGCTGATGTATTTATGGCTACAGCTTTACATTTTTATGATCATTTCTCACAAAAGACATTTATTGAAGTGCATTCCCCAACTATTTCCCAGGATGCTAAGCACAAGTGCTTGCCAATACATGCTATAATAAAAGGGTTTAGAGGCTTGTAACTGAGAGCATTTAGCTCATATTGATGACTGAAAACATCCCTGGCTCATCCTCCAGCTTTATGCCAGTATGGGCTATCGAAGGACTTTGCGCTTTCCTGAACACCGGCCATCTGGAGGTGTCCATAGTCTCGTTGGATGCATCATTTCACCGTAATTCCCTTTAAATCACAAGCGTCATTGGACTTAATGGGCAAATGTTTCATCGTTGACGTCCGGATTGGGATTTGAGTAACTGGAGACCAAATGTTGTTCACCCTGAGTCACTCTCCTCAAGTTCAGTGACCTTCAAAGTGTGTGTATGTGTGTGTTTTCCCTCGCAGGTGTTCAGGCTGTTTGGCACAGCTCCTCAGCCCGCGGCCAGACACTAACTCTCCAACGTGGTTTAATCTGTCCGCTGAAATGAAAAGCCTTGTTGTTGTTTGTAGTTTATGAGCTCAGATAAGATCTATCAATCTGTGGTTCGAGCGCCGTATTGCCGCCGACCCGCCGACCCAGCCCGAGCTAGTCAAGCCAGCAGGTCGACAGTTCACATGCTGCACTAGACTTAACAAATGGCAACACATGTTTCTCCGTG
Organism: Pagrus pagrus; assembly: GCF_965226575.1. Lineage (NCBI taxonomy): Eukaryota > Metazoa > Chordata > Actinopteri > Spariformes > Sparidae > Pagrus > Pagrus pagrus. The sequence continues at coordinate 16,582,883 of NC_140196.1, forward strand.
AATCTGTAAATCACTGACCCCCTGTGCATGCATGTGTGCCGATTCTGGTCCGAAGTGACAAGGGAGTGTCAGCTGAAAATGTCACTTCAGAAAAGATTTGCATCAAGCCTCAAGCTGTGTCACCACGTCGACTGCTTGACTGACTGATGCGAGGAGGAGGAAATGTGTCGCGATTTTCTAGTTTTGCTCCGCATGAAGTTAAGGACAGCGGGGGTTTGTGTTTTTGTTGTGGAGATGTCATCCTTGTTCATGACAATAATGATGACGAAGTCTCAACCCGGCTAAGGTCACCCAGGTTTGATAGGGTCATGAAAAACCTGAAAAGGTCATGGAATTTAAGAAAATACTTTGTTCCAGGCCTCTAAATATTTCAAGGTTTTTAAAATGTCAGTTTCATAAGAGAATTAAGTCAGCTACGTACCAAAAAATGCAAAAATATGTAATGTAACCTTTGAACATAGACAATGACAAATATTAGTCATAGGAACGGCCTTAGGGGTAAATAATACTCATGGTAAGGTCATGGAAAGGTCATTGAATTCTCTGAGCAAATATGCAGAGGAACACTGGCTCATGCATTTCTGCTGCTGCTGCTGCTGCTGCTGCTGGTAAAAATAAAATCACATGTGGTTCGTTGTCGTGAGTCTTAGAAGCCTGATAGATCCGCAATGAGGATGCTGTTTTTTGCAGGAGCAGTATGTCTTCATCCACGATGCCATTTTGGAGGCCTGTCTCTGTGGCGACACCACCATTCCTGCCAGCCAGCTCCGCTCCGTGTACTACGACATGAACCGCCTGGACCCCCAGACCAACTCCAGCCCCATTAAAGAGGAGTTTAGGGTGAGGAGATTTTTAACATAATGAGGCTAATAGGACCCTGTATGCAAATCCTTAATAAAGCATTAGCTCAAGTGCAGGATGAGTTGAAAACAACAGTAAACATGTTGTCTCTTGATGAATGGCAGTCCCCCTCTGGGCCAATCAGTAGCAAATATGTCACCTTGCTTTAATCTGTAATCGCAGCGCCCCTCCCTGGACCAATCAGAGTTATATGGGATGCATCTCCCCCCTAAGTTTCATCACAGTCGCATCAGGGGAGTTAGAGCTATCGCTAATGTAACTGATTAAAGAATTGCATTGTTAATTACCATATTGGGAGATAATTAGCACACTCAAGACCCAAGTGCCTACCTTCCTGTATCGGTATGACAGCGTGTAATTCTGCTTCAACCCTGACAGACTCTGAACATGGTGACTCCCACGCTGCGGGTGGAGGACTGCAGCATCGCCCTGCTGCCCAGGAACCACGAGAAGAACCGCTGCATGGACGTGCTCCCTCCTGACCGCTGCCTCCCATTCCTGATCACCATCGATGGGGAGAGCTCCAATTACATCAACGCTGCACTCATGGATGTAAGAGTCAAGCAGACACTAACTTTAAACTTCTTTGTTTTAGAGATCTTTTTATTTTTTTTGTACAGAACAGAAAAAATAGTGGACCTGTTGTCAGAGAAGTCACAGAACCAGGATGAGTAGATATATTCTGTATATGCATGGAGGTAAAAAGAGAAAAAAGTGTGAATAATGAGGTAGAATGGTTTCACATAAGCGTTGAAAACATTAAAGGGGCAGATTGATTATGAGTCTGTGGAGTAAGGGGTAAATAGATGTAATAAAGTTCATTTCAGTTGCAATAAATGAATATACAGAAAGAAAATCATATTTAGAGGCGGTGTGATAGCCCTTTAGCCAGATGCAGGCGGGTGTAGTAGTTATAGCACCTCAAAGTGAAGAACGTTTTACCTTTTAAGGATATTTAATGACATTTCTTCACAGAGTTACTTGAAGGAGCCGTCCAGCATTATTGGAATTCTTTGCAAATTGAATCTCAGTCATTTTAAAGTGGTAAATTGACTCTGTGTGAGCTGGAACTGTCCCACATGTTGTTTTTCTTGCCAAATGCTAATCACTGATGTCAAAGCAGGTATTTTACCCATGACAGTTAATGGAAAAAATATCCTCTATGAGTGGTGACGCTGGTATTTCAGCCTTTTATTCAATGGATTTCTCTGTGTTCTTAATTAACATCGCTAATGTTTTTCATACCTGAAAAATAAATGAATTCGGCTGCGCTGGAAATATCTTGACGCAGAGCTAAAAGCTTGATACTGAGGACTTTTTCTCACATGGATGTCATCACACCACAGGGACATAAAGTGTCATTTAAAAGTGTCACAGGACAAAAAACTAAAATAAATATTCGGTGTTCACAAAACAGAAGGTATAAAAAAATGAAAGGACATTTATTGAAATGTATTGTGCTGTCAAGTACAGACAAGGGCTCTACAAGAAGAAAAGCTTAAAATTAGATATATGGAGGGAAGAAGTGAGCAGGACTTGTATTACTGACCTCTAAATTTTCAAGCTTTTTTCTTGGATAAATTAGATTTTTCACCCATTAAAAGCTGAATTGACGTCCATGGTTCCAAAGGTTGACCTTAAAAAGCAACAGTCAAAGAAATAGACTCACCTTTACACCCATTTAGTAGCCTGTATGGAGGTTGTAGTCAAATTGCATGATCTTCATCCTTGTGAGCAGATGTAGATGTTGAAATTTCCATTTTTATGAGCATGTTTCGGACTCCTCCTCACTGTTGGCTTAAAAGTTAAGTTTCAATGTTCATTTTTGACCTCGGAAACAGCAGTGGACAGCAATTTCAAGAAGTTTCATGACAACTTTATCTGCTATTGAAGACCGTATGATTGTGTCAAAAGCTCTAGAACAGCTACCTTTAGTTGGGACTATTAAAGGCACAGTATGAAATACCTTTTCTGTAATTTCAAAACAAAAGATGTAGTATGGGATCATGAAAGAAAGTCTCTGTCTTAGCCCTCATGTACATACTGTACTTGAGACTTGACTTGGACTTAAATTAACAGCTCTGTTCGACTAAAACGCACCACAGGACAACACAAAAATAAACCCTAAATGCAATGTAAGGCAATTTTCAAGTGTTAAATTTATTCAGGGTGGACCTAACAAAGAACACCTTGACAAAGCACGAGTCCGGTGATGGACTTTTTGGCTCTTGCCTGCATTGAGCCGGTGACCTTTCAGGTACAGGATCCTCTCAGTCACCACTGGGCTATCTTTGGGAGCCAGGAACCACATTAAAAGTGCAGCGTCCTGCTCTGATCTCCCTAGACATGGAATCGCCATTAGAAAACAACTCTCAGTGGGAAGCAGGTCAAAGGATGGAGGACATTTCAAAACGGTTGTTGGTTTATTCTTGGTTAGTTCTCCGCTTCCACATGCATGTGGTGTATTTAGCCACCGTTTTTTAAAATGGCATTTTTTCTTCCCTTATCTTCCAGAGCTACAAGCAGCCTTCTGCATTCATAGTGACCCAGCACCCGTTGCCAAACACAGTGAAGGATTTCTGGAGATTGGTGCTGGACTACCACTGCACATCCATAGTGATGCTCAACGACGTCGACCCAGCACAGGTAAACCCGACCTGATACATGTGCATTAACACACACACACACGTGCAAACATCACAGAAAATAATCCTCAAGGGATACTGCAAGAAGTGCACTCACAAACAGATGACAGATGAAGCACTTCCTTTCATCAGACGTCTGTATCTAATAAAGTCGTACAAAAGGACAGCATGGGAACTGGATTCCAGGAAAGATTACTTTCTTTCTTTTTTTTTTTTTGTTTACTTCCACCATGAACCCAGGGAAAAAAGCCCAGGGATGTATCTGTGCTGGCAAACACATAATATATGTGTATACAGAATATGTTTGAAATAAGGTAGAAGCCGCAGAGTGGAAGAGGACTTGCCATGAAAGCGCGGGTAGATGGAGAAAGAGGCCTGTGGAAGAGACTCTCCAGATTTCTCAGCCCGAGGCTCTGTCATAACACCCGGGGATCAAAGCCTGAAGCCAGGCTGCTCTCCCCATCCAAATCCCCTTTCCCTAGGTGACTGACTGACTGGCTGACTGGCTGGATAGAAAAGGCCTTTCATTCAATATTCTCACTGTAGCCAGCCAGTCAGCCAGCCCAGGAAACAGCACAGGTGGGGAAGGGAGGGTAGGGGGGCAGGCGTAGATGTAGACGAGGGAGGTGGAGGTTCACCATCTTCTCCATCAGCATCTTTGTTTTTGCATCTGTTGAATTTGTCAAGTTTTGACAGGCTCTCAGAGAAAGCCAGAAAAGTGGTGCTTTTTGCTGCCATAGAGACTGTATGTGTGTTTGTGCTGTTCGTGTGTCAGAGAAACAAAGTGAGCGTATATTTGTCTGTCCATCTGTATGCGTGTACTCAGGCCTGTTATTTGCATTCTTCTCAGGTAGTCTCTTTTTTTTTTCCCCTTGTTTGTTCATGAATCAGTATGTAAGCACGACTGTCAGTGCAGAATGTGTCCATCTGTGTGTGTACGCTTCCACCAGTCTGATTTAGTGCTGTGAGGCCGGCGGCGCGCTCTGCAGGTGCATGTTCTTAACAGGGCTTTCTCTCCTAAGGAGCGGAAATAGGGGAGATTTTGCAGCTCTTATGCCGTCCCCGGGGTTTATTTCTCCCTCTGTACTTTTTCAACACTGCTGCTAGAGCAGTCAATAACACCATCAGTGACTGCCTCTTAATACTTTTAATTAGGACTACAACTGTGGATTATTTTTTGTTTTTAAGCGAAGTTTTAAGCTTTCAATCTGCAATTATGTCAAACAAAATCTGAAACCAGATCCACTCAAGTGGCATTTTACTTGTTAAATGTTTTGTGTTAGTATTTGTTCCCAGAGTGGTATAAAGTAGCCAAAAGTCATACTTAAGTAAAAGTAAAGATACCATGTGTTAACGTCAACCATATGACTAGTACTTGAGTTAAAGTCTCAAACAATCTGATATTAAATGTATTGAAGTATCCAAACTTAAAGTAAATTATACTTATATTTACATGTATATATACACTGTATTCTATGGGTCGACCGACTACCCGCCTGGCCAATTATCAGATCTGATATTCAGTCATTTTTTAGTCGGATTGAAATAAAATGAATAATTTAAAAATGCACTACTTTGGCTCTGATGCAGCATGTAATCGCCAAAGTGACTAGTAAGGTTGTCAGATTTTGGGTGGTGAGTGAAAAGCACAGTATTTGGCCCTAAAATGTAGTGGTTACTAATTACAAACACCTCAAAATTGTATTTAAGTGCATTACTTACAGTAAATGTAAAAGTTACATTTCATTTCTGTATATATTATTATTATTGTTGTTGCTGTTGTTGTTGTCACATTACTATATGCAACATACAAATTCATCACAACATACCAGGAAACTTTTCTTACTATAACAATATTCTATTTATCGCGCAATTAAATGGTGTAAAAATGTGATACTCATGTTTCAATGAGGAAATGGTGTGCAAGGAACTTCAGTTCTACTTCATGCGTAGGTTGAGACATGGCAAGATTCTGCTGTTATTTGATCATTTCGGATGGTATTGTGAGAAGTATGGCTACACTATGAAGCCAAGAGCCAGTTTGCAGTCAAGGTACATACCACACGGAGTCAACCAGGGAGACCAGCTTGTCTCTTTATAACATGAAATGTTCCACATTATAACAAGGTAAAGAGGGTATTGTTTTAACAAGAAAAGTTATACTGTAATGTGCCTGTAATGCGTCTATAATCTATATGTGATAATAATGCGAAAATGTCTTGTTATGACATGAAAAACATCTTATTCTTTTTCTGGCCTGACTGCAGCCAAAAGTAATGAATTAGCAATTGAAAAGTTAGTTAAAGTGACAGAGCTACGGTTTAAAGATAGGTAAAGTTAGCTTAAAGTAATGTATTAATGGTTGAAATTGATAGCTAAATATTAAGAATCAAATTATTAAATAATCTAATATCAACCTTATTTTAAGCAACATATCTTTTGATTATACTGTTTCTTCACAACAAAGACTCCTTCCGATTTTCTCTTAGCCAGAAAGAAAAGTAAAGAAAACAGCTTTGAAGAAAGAAAGTATGTGTGTTTTTCTGAGCTGATAAGAACAAAGTTTTTCCAGGAATTTCTGTTTGATTTGTTGAACAAAGGGTCAAGCTGTCATCCTGAGAGTGCATCTGTTTCCAGTGTTTGGTCCATCAAAAATGTATTCTAGCTTTTTCTGAATGTTCTCCAGTGAAGAGGCAGGTCATCATATTTTAAAAGGAGAGCACTTCACACTGAATTAATTCACCTTCCTTCCGTCTACCTCTTGTTTCTTGTGAACTTTGTAATCCCACTCAAACCTGTTCAACATCTCTGTGTATGAAGTTAAATTATTGTCAGTGTCTTCAGTTAGATTCTGAAACTAATGAATCATCTTTCATGTCTTTTGTTTTCCTTGTGTGTTTTTCTTTGTTTCGTCTGTGTGTGCGCTGGTGTACCTGCTTCTCTGCTCGTGTGAATGTATGTGTGTGTGTACGTGCCTATTTTGTTTAGTTGTGCCCACAGTACTGGCCAGAAAACGGAGTCCACCGCCACGGACCCATCCAGGTGGAGTTTGTCTCTGCCGACCTGGAGGAGGACATCATCAGCAGGATATTCCGGATCTACAACGCAGCACGGGTACGGTGGCACAGGAGGGTCACGCTTCAAAACAACCATTTATTTTGGAGAAAACACAGTTGTGTGATGGAGCTGTCATGTAGTTTCTCTCTTCTGCTGCCCTTTTTGTGTAACTTTTGTAAGTTGTTCGTCTTCCCTGTGGTGATCACAACAGCCAATTTATTCTGTGACTGCACACCTCACACATCCCACTCGTACGCCGGCCTGTCCATTCAAGCTGTGCAGAGGCTGAGTCTTTCTGTCCTTTAACTATGCCACTGTACCAGTGATTGGACCGAGGTGCTATTGCTACAAGTTTTGCAGCTTCACACGTTGTTAAAAAGGTAGAAACCCAGTAGAACTGTGGCTGTTTCTACAATCAACAACTTTTGGGTAGAACATGAACTAAACATGAACGTGAACTAAAATAAACACATTCTTTCATTTGCAGTAAGTGGTATCCAGGCATTTAAGTAGTTTTGGTTTTATCAGTGCAGGTTTTGAGATCAGTGGTTTCCAATCTGAATTCACAATATCAATCTGAGGGGTCTCATGGTGATTGGTGGGATAGGAGAGAATGCAAAATATATTTCTGCATAAAATCATAATTATTTTTCTGACTTGTCTTTGATAATTCCCCTTTTATGTTAAATTCTGTTTTCACATGAAACAAAAGTAGAGGAATCACTTTTTTTTTATACCTCCAACAACTCATAGGCACATTAAATCTGTGACAAGGGGCCACCTGTAGACGTGCTGTGTTTAAAGGGACATTAGGCCACCAGTGGTGGAAAAAGTACTGAAATTCTGTGTGTGTTACATTACTGAAATATTACTCGTAAAATTGCTGGTATCCTTCTCAAACACTACTCAGAGTATTAGTTACTTTTTAACCATTGATGTTTAGTGTCAGAGTTTTCATTGACTTGTTTGTGATCAGATTTATATACCGCAAAAATGCAGATGAAAGGTTGAGATATTAATTCAAATTGTACTTAATTATGATTTTAGAAAGGAACTAAGTAGATAACATGGTGTAATACATACTTAAGTACGGGTAAAATTACAGAGAAGTACAAGTCTCCCCCAAAATGACTAGAGTCACCAACATAATTTGGCTTAAGCCCCCTTAATTTAAAGCAACTTGAAACCACTAATAACAGTTTGAGACCTCAGTGTCGACATAATTGTTGGGCAGCTCAATCAAAGAATAATTTTTCCTGCTCACTTAGTTTTATTTTATTGATTTTTATCCAGTATTTCATAAGACAAAAGGAAAAAACTAAACAAAGGTCAGAAGAAATATACCTAAACTTGTGTAAAAGAAATGTGTTTTTCGTTTTTCTCATATTTATTTTGTTTCCCTTTGGTTGACAGTATTTTATGGAAGTACTTTTTAGTGAAGGCATAATCCCTGACTGATTCTTAAAAGACAAGCTGCTGAACAAGTTTTACATTTCATATTTAAATGATGTGAGCGCCAAAAACCAAACCGGTCAGTCAGACTATGTGATTTTTTTGTTTGGGTGAACTGACCCTTTAACTTTGAGCTGCACAGAAAGGGTCCTGACCCGTGGCAGCGTCACCTGCAGTCACCTGCGTAAGCTCCTTAGCTCCGGTTGTCAATAATCATTCCTCATATTAACGTGTCGGCCGGCAGAGGCACCGCCAGCGTGTTACGTGGAATACACTCTAATCACACATGATCACTGACAAGTGTTATTGATCGATATGTCTGAGTGTGATTTAGAGTGTCTGCATCTTTGATCTGTCTCCAGCAGTAACTGTGCTCATCTATCAAACCGTCTATCTGCGCATTCATCTCTTTTGTGCACCCTTATCCATCTCTTGTCCTACTTCGAGGCTTAGCGTCGCTGCATCTTTACAGTCTGATTGCATCTTTGCACAGCAGCGATTAACCCCCCCCCCTGTGTGTTAACCCGGGATAACCGGTGTGTCCTTCCCCTCCAGCCTCAGGACGGCTACCGGATGGTGCAGCAGTTCCAGTTCCTGGGCTGGCCCATGTACAGAGACACGCCCATGTCCAAACGCTCCTTCCTCAAGCTGATCCGACAGGTGGACAAGTGGCAGGAAGAGTACGACGGGGGCGAGGGACGCACTGTGGTCCACTGTCTGTAAGTTATCACAACACTGAGTGCAGAGGGAAGTTCATCCAGAGCTGGCATTAAAAATGAAACATCTCCACCTACTGACTGAAGAGCTTCACTGCATCAAAAAACTCTGACACTCCTCAGTCCTCTGCCAGCTCTGTGATCAACCCTCACCTTTCTATGTTAAACTAAATGTCGCTCAACTTTTCTTTTATTATATTTTCTGATGTTTCCCTTCTTTGTGACAACTCTAGGAATGGAGGCGGTCGCAGTGGGACATTTTGTGCCATCAGCATTGTGTGTGAGATGCTTCAACACCAGCGCTCTGTGGATGTTTTCCACGCTGTCAAAACACTACGGAACAATAAACCCAACATGGTGGACCTACTGGTGAGGAGCTGTGCAGCAGCACTTTTTTGAGACTTGGAATAATTGGAAGAGTTTTTTATAATCTAAAAGAGCGCCAGATGGTATTCAAAGGGGTGCTCCAGCTAGTTAGTCTTACATAAAGCAGGGGGGGACATTAAAAAAGGACGGTCAAAATCAAAACAGAAGGGAACAAAATATCCAAATTTCTTTTTTTTTTTTTAACGTTTCAAAAAGTTCCCCAACATTTCCCACGATGCAACCATATTTTCATTAGACCCTCTATACCTGGTATATTCACCTCAATATCACAGGCTGATTCACCCTGCAGCAATTAAATTGGCCTTCATGTGTAAAATCGTTGGATTGCCCCTTTAAAAGTCACAAAATTCTACTTACGTCTATCGAGCTATAGGACATCTAAACTATTCGGTGATCACGGCAAATAAGATAATTCATAAAAAATATTTACAAATGCTTATTGAAATTGTGTGTTATATTTTATTCCCTTCAAGATTGTTACATTTACTGAAAAAGAGAAAAAATGTTGTTGCCCTTTTTTTTACAAATTAGAGCGAAAGTATCATCAGAATGCAGCCTGCACATTTTTAAAAATCCAATCTGTACGTATCTGTGTCTGGACTGTCAAATAGGCAACCGACCCTGACAAGCAATACGTGCATTAATAAGTGCTTAATGAGAATTCCAGTAAATGAATACGGCATTCAGTGCGCAAACAAGGTCAAATAGCATCAGAAATCCTGCGGCCCTCCACCTTTCCAACATAGGATTAGGGTGGTCTGTGGACAACCCTTTCTGTGACTCCCAACAACGATCCAACATTAGGTGCATTTTAATCCACATGTTTTTATGAGAATTTTTTATTTTGCACATAAAAAAAAAACGTTTTTACACTTGGCTGAATTAGAAGTAGCAAATGGTAACTTACATGTGAATTCAGCCTCCACTGAAGTTAGATTAAGTCAAACTGCTCAACGCTCCACACAGATCTGATCCAACCTTCCTCCCATTGACACATTATGTTCGGCTGGTGCGCGTTTAATCACACCATGTTGTTGCACCCTTTTCTTCTGCAATGCTATAATGATTTTCCAACTGGAGAGTTAAGGCCAGCCACTGTTATCTCAAAGACTCACCTCCCTACAGTAGTGGATGGGAACAAGCACTCCCTCAGTTTCTTTTATTACTGTTGACACTGTGACTGTGCAGCTGGGGAGGTAAAAAAGGAGCCAGTGTTTGAACATCTGCCTCCAGCTGTCTTTTTTCATTCATTGCACAACAATGTCTGTCATTTTTAAAGGTGCACTATGTAGTTTTGGGGAAGAAATTTTAATCAAAAGAGGAAGATCTTCAATGACTGATTTTTTTAATGCCTAAACAAATTAAATAAACAAACACTGCTCGACAGGAAAAGGCTGACTGCCCAGAAGTGCTTCTTATGTGGCAGACCCTGCCACCTTTCTAGCTTCAAACAGTGTTCTGGGGACCTTATTTTCCTCTGAGAACAGGTTGTTTATTGAGTTACGGAAAATAAATATTTCTGAGTTTGTATTATTACCTCAATAATACTGTTAATATTAAAATTCTGAGGTTCAGTTTCTTCTCCAAAACCACACAGTGCCCCTTTAATGTGAACAGAGACTCTGCTTTTATCCCCATATTTAAACAATAGTGCATCTCCACCTCTGTATGATGACTTCACCTTCTAGTGTGGCTGTTAAGAACAGCCAGTTAATCCAGCCATGCACATGTCTCTAATGTTTTGTCCGTCTCTTCTTGTCTCCTAGGATCAGTACAAGTTTTGCTATGAAGTGGCGCTGGAGTACTTGAACTCTGGGTAACTCAGAGCTACTGTACCCAGCAGAGACTTAAAGTCTGGGACATTACAGAAGACTTCAGCTCACATGTGTGCATTGTGCTAAGTGTGTGTGTTACCGAACCGACAGGAGCGAGGTACACACACAAACATACATGCAACTCCTTTGACCAGCTCCTCTTCTTCTTCTTCGTCTTCTTCTGGTCTTCAGTTGGTCTAGATGGGAAAAGGTCGCAGAGTTGTACAGTGTTAAATATCGCAGGCTGCTTCAGTACGTACCGGCTAACGGAGCCAGCAGGAGCACAATGAGTTTTGGGGTTTTTTTCATTTTTGCTCTGCAGTGAGTCGCCTCCTCTCTGGATCCCTCTTTCTCTCTGCCTCTGTCTCTCTCAGCCGCCTGTAGTCCCGTGGTTGTTGCCTTGATCCTCATTGGACGACGAGCATTAAATACTCTTCAGTTTTCTGTGGAATGCGATACACTGTACATAATATGATGTGTTCATTTTACTTCTCTCTGATTTCAGTTTTTTGCTCAGCTCTTTATTAAAAGTCATTAAATGCAGGAGCTCAAAGCCTAAATGTTACTAAATGTCCTGTAAATTTATGACTTCTAGATGATTATTGCTTCATACTGTATGTTGGGGACAGCTGGCTCAGTCTACATCTGCTTACCTTATTTCCTGTACAGGGATCCAAAGCTTTATTTGCACTTCCATTGAATTCTTGTTGTGCATATTGTACATATTTCTGTAGATTATTTATTCACGGTATGTACTTTTTTTGTGACTCGCAGTAAGTGACAATCATAGGTTCTATAGGTTTGGTTTATTGACTGTATTGTGTGCTCTCTTTTTTTTGGGTCATCTTGTGTGACAGATCAATTTCATTGTAAAGAAAAAAGATATTATATAAATGTATCTACAATATAAAGATTGGATTATGTATGTCTGCCTCTTTTCTGAGTGGAGCTGGGAAAGATGACATTAGGGGGACATCTGTTGGAGAGATGAAGAATAACACCACCACCATCATTACAACTTTCAAAGATGTCACAGTATTTATCAGTTTTCCTAACTGTCTTCAGTTCTGCTGTGTTTTAGGATAAGACAGATGATTTTCCTGCACTTTTCCAAATGGAAATAGTTTAATTTAAAGCATATTTGCTGAATGATATTAAGTTGTGACAGGTTGAACAATCACACCACTTGAAACAGGTAAACCATCTGACGTTGCAGTTCTCAGTGGGAAGAAGAGGTGCAATATGTCAGAATAAAAAAATGTCGTTTATTAACATTATCAAGAGAATTGAAGAAATAACAGCTTTGTCGTTATGTCAAAGGCGTCTATGAGTTGTTCTGCAGAGATATCTACTAAAGTTAGCATGCTAACCAGCTAGCCCTGGCCTGTGCGGGCTTGTGAAACCACTTTGTACCTGAAAAGGGATGCCATCATGGACCTGAAAACCACCTCTTCCCGGTGGTCCAAAGCTCCTATGCCACACTCCTCTGGTGTCTGGGCAGAGGCAGAATAGAACCACTAGCTGCACAGCTAACTAAGCTAACTAGCAAATGGCAGCTACAGATAGCAGCAGTTAGCAGTTACTCTTGGAGTATGAATTTGACAGGTAGTTAATGCTTCCATATTGCACCTTTTAAGTGGATAACAAATGATGCATTTTGAATGTTGACAGATGTAAAATATGCATTTTTTTATTAGATACTTTGAAACAAAACAACTATATACTGATCATACTTTCAGTCAACATCTGAGATCATATAGTGCACGCATATAAAATAAGACTACGTGTGTTCCTGTAATAGGGTGCCTGCCTTTAAAGCTACAGTGTAAATGCAGTTGACAGGTGCACTTCATTTTTATTCTGACAAATTATTAAATGAAAAACTAGTATTCTCGCTAATGTCAGAATTGGTGGTATTTAATTGATTTCTTTCCTTTTAAAATTCCATTTTCAATTTCAAGTATAGCACATAACAGTCCATCCCCATCCCTTGCTGGTCATTTAATGGATACAAATCAAAGTGTATCAAAAATAACACTAACACCAACAATGACATGTTAGCATTAATTACAATAGATAATAAATAAAAAGAGTGTGAATGTATCGAAACAGGAGCACATAGTATACTGCATGTATACCCGCATAAATAAAGAAGTACATTTCAAGAAAAAATGCAAGAATTATACATCCGTTCAATCATGTACCATGTGTCACAAAATATTTGTTTAGGCATGAAAGCTGCTAACAGGGGACAATATGAGCACATTTCCCCGCCCCAGATCCATATCAGGAGTAACAGATACACATCCACACAATGTGCTGTGCAAACAAAAAAGATGGATAAATAAAATAAACTGACCCAACACTACACAAACTGTAACAGGAACCAGGGGAATTAACAGCTCTGAAACTACTATGGAGTGTCCATCTATAAAGGCTAGAAATGGACCCCAGACCTCCTGGACTTCTGTGACCTCTGCACTGTCTAGTCTACCTTTATTTTTGTGCCCAGTGATCAAATAAAGCTCTCAGATTACTCGCCTACAGAAGGCAGACACAATAACACATGTAATTATATAAAGCAATCCAATACAGCAGTCCTGCAAGTAAATTCTACCTCTACGGTTGTTAAATTAGATTTTTATTTTTTTTATTTTAGAGAGAGGTGTTCATTTAAATGAGTTATTTTGAGGCAGTACAATGTGAGAGTGTACTTTAATCCACTACATTGTGAAGTTCTTCCCTGTGATTTTTAAAAGAAGATTCACAAGCATTACAACCTTGAATAAATATTTATTGAGCTCTCCTCATTTGGCCCACCTGTACGCTCTTTTTCAAAAAGAAATTCTTTATATAAATCTGTTTTACATGTTAAGTGTGCAGTGACTTTGAGAAGTTGGACTCTAAACCATATTCCTCAGAAGTCTTGCAACAAATTTTGATTTTTCTATTAAAATGTGCTGAAGAAGCCTGGGTTAGACAAAGGCTTTATACTGATTGATCAGTCAGAATAGACCTGAGCTTTTCATACATGCAAAAAACTGACCTTTAAAAAAGCAGAAACTTTACTAACACAGATGGCTGGTTAGCAATTGGTTCTTTGTGTTACTTGTTAAATGTAGAGTCTTCTGCCTTCTTCGAGGTGGATATGTTAATAAAGAATGGACAATGTTTTAATGTATGTCAGTCACAACTTGTACTGTTGGTGTATAATTATTAATGGTAACGTGTAAGTATACTCAAATATATCAGTTTAGTGTGCTTTTGATAAGATGATTTTTCCTACAACGCATTGCATAAATGAATAAATAATTATATAATATAATAAATACCTTGCTAACTGATGATTTGACAGATCAAGGAACACCTCAGAAACCAAAACAAAATAGTATTAAATCTTTAGAAACACATTTAGCTTTTGTTTATGAAGTTAAATTGAAAGGGGCAGTGTTAGGGGGTAATTTGTCTATGAAAATGATATCATGTGATCATATACGAATATTTTACTCTATTGGAATGAAATGTAATTGGCACAAAGCTCATATCAGTCAAACCTGCTGTATCTGGAGCACCTGTGCAGCTCTGGGCCTTCTGATTCATTTGGCTTTTGCTCCCCCTAGTGGTGTCTCTGAGTACCTTCTCCTTGACTAACAACAAGCAATTCATTGTGGCATATAACATTTAACTTATTCATATCAGTTACATGTGACCAAGTCCAAATCATTTTGTTGTGGTTGTGTCCACATTAGCAATTTCTTTTTTTACAACTGAGTAAGTGAGGTGTTTTGTAATATTTAATACAATCGTTTCAATAAAATGACTTTCCCTGCACAGTTGGAGAGGTTGAGAAGTCTCTGCCAAGATCAAACTCAATAATATGGGAATCCACCAAGGGACAGAGATTACATTAACTGCTGGCCAGCAGATATAATCATGTTAGCATCAAGGTCAGCATTTTCTGACATAAAAAAAATTAAAAAGGAAGAAAAGTTTAATCATTTCTTTATATTTCAATTCCCTTGCAAGGAGTGAGCAAAGTCGAACTGTTTTATTTATACACTAATCATTCAACGCATGCATCTGTCAGAGAAGAAAATGTTGTAATTGGTAATCGATACACATTATGTGTTCAGGTCCAGTTGAAGGGTGTAAATCAACTTAAAAACGATGACATGAAAATAAAAGTGTCATCTTGATCAACTCGGGCAAATATTTATATTTGAGCTCATGCAGTTAAACATCAGTACTACAGGGATGAACGTTAATCCTTCTCCATATCACCTGTCAGCCAGAAAGCAGTTCTGCTGGAACAATTCGAAGGTTCAGTTCAGTTAAGTCAACAATTAAAGGAACAGTTCATCCAAAAATTTAAATCCAGCCATTCATCCTCATGCTGATGGAAAGTCAGGTGAAGTTTTGTAGTCCACGAAACATTTCTGGAGCTTCACGGCAAAACAGCTTTGCAGCATTCCCCTAAACAACTGAAGTGGCTGTGGACAACAGAAAAAAGCCATAAAGTGGCTCCATACAGCTCGTCCAGCGTAATCCAATTCCCCAAAAAGCCCAGGGATCCTGAAATGATTTGGAAAGACGTTAAGACATCTACAGTGACGATTTAGCTTTAAAACGGGTGTAAATAATGTGTTTTCAAATCAATTTGGGATCTCGGGGCTTCTGAATTTTCCAAACCTTGAGACTTTAAACCCTGACAGTAATACAATTAGTCTAGTTCTTTAAACTGTGCATGTTCACATTGCTTAAGGGGCACATCACTCAAGAGTAAATAATCAGAAACTTTCTGGGTAATTCACTGAAAGTTTTATTTACATTTACATTTTACTGCTCTCAGAAAGCGTCGCCTCTCTCCAACATCTCCATGTGAAGAACTTCAACTAAATACCTCACGTTAAACTGTCTGATGGACAGCTCCTTCGCCTCTAGCTAGTCTTAATGCATACAGCTCAGTGGGGATTTATGAATCTATGAACACATTATAAAAATGTAGAGGTGCAACCTTATGTCAGTGTTCCAGGAGGAACAGAGCTCGCTTCTGACCACATGCTGCAACAGAACTAAAACTTTCAACCACAAGAGGTCAGTGAAAACATGCTTTTCAGTTTAGATATTACGTTACTCTTAAAAAACAATGAAATGGGGCGTTTCAATTGAGCATATATTATGCAAACAGCATGCATCCCTTGGCACTTCAGCTGTTATAAGTCCTAGAAATACATCCTTTGACTTGAGCAGCCGATTAGCAATTCAAACCCAGCACCCAGTTTCCCTGCCTTACACACTGTAGGTTCAAAGAGAGAGCATCACAATTCTTAAAAATTAGCTACTTGGTTTTTATTGGCTCTTGATGGGCTGGTTTGTCTCTGCAGGCTGCTGCAGCTCCTTGAAGACTCTCTGTTGGATAACAGGAAGGAATCTTTGGCACATCTTCATGGAAGCTGAAGGTCTCATCTTTTCCCTTTACAGAAATGTTCCAGCTGGTCAGAGCTACAGGCGCTGTGGCACCGGGGATAGTTTCATATTTCATTGCAGGGCTGCTGTTGAATTATTTCTCTGCTCACACATGGAGACTGTGGGATCCAGTGGGTTGGGGCGAGGAAGGAAGAAAGATTGGGGAAACTGGGAGCTGCTCCTGCTGCTGTGGCTTGATGTGTGTTGAGCGGCTGAGAGGGTTCACACCAGATGTTCCCTGAGTCCAGAAGCACAGAGACAACATATGGACACACAACATATGCACAGAGCTGCACAGAGCTGCACATTAATTGTATGTCTGATGCAAACAGCAACAGATATCTGCACCACTCATGCTCAAACATATGAAAGACAAGAAAATCCATTAGTTGACTGGCTTCAGAGTCTTCCTTTGGCCAGAGGCATAAACAAAGGAAATGTAAATAACATTTATTTTCCTAATGACATTTTCAATAATTGTTTGGATGGATGATTCATTCTGTGCATGGATGGATTACTAAACATGCCTACCAAGCACAGGTCCGAGGAGTTGGAGGGCACTGGGACCATATTGGTATGTATAGTATGCTGTAGAATTTAGCATAATATCTGTGCAGAGCAGTGTCAGCAAAACATCTCCAATGAGATGCAAAAACAACCATAGAGATACACAAGAAGACCGCAAAGAGACAGAAACGCCTACAAAGAGATGCACAAAATGACCACATACGATGCAAAACGACCACGTAGATACACAGGAAGAGCACAAAGACACACAAATGTCTACAAAGAGATGCAAGATATGATTACAAACAAAGCAAGGAGACCACAGAGAGATTCAAAATATCCACAAAGATTGGCAAGACTGCCACAAAGAGACTAAAACGTCAACAAAGATGTATTAAGCAACTACAAATGAAGCAATGCCACAAAGAGACTCAAAAAAATCTGCAATGCGATGCAAAACGACCACAAAGATACGCAAGAAGACTACAAAGAGACAAAAATGTCAACAAACAGATGCAGAAACGACCACAAAGAAAGCAAGAAGACCATAAAAAGACTCAAAACACCCACAATGAGATGCAAAACAACCACAAAGATACACAGGATGACCACAAAGAGACAAAAAGATGCAGAAACGACAACAAAGAAATGCAAGAAGACAACAAAGAGACTCAAAACATCCACAATGACATCCAACGAGAGCCACGAAGAAATGCATAACAGCAGCCACAAGGAGATCCAAAACGACCACAAGGAGACTCTAAATTGCTGAAATGACCTCAAAGAGACACAAAAAGACCTAAAGGACCACAAGAAGGCTCAAAGCAACCACAGATTCAGATTACAACCACAGAGAGACTAAAAGACACTCATAACGACCACAGAGGGACTCTCCTGACCCAAGTCCTTTAAGAAGATTTATTCCACAACCTCAATTTTAATTTGACAGTGACAGAGTCTTCCCAGACATCATTTCGCAAGAATCAAGTTTCACATTTTCCAAAAAGGCAGGCATTACATTTCGTCATGAATCTTTCATGAGCTGCTATTGAGGAGAGCAATGTTGCTGCTGCTGCTGCTGCTGCAGTTGTCCATTGGCTCTGCGTCCGTGGCACCACATGTCCAGGAGATGGCGGTGTAGAGCAGGCAGGGCGAAAGCTGTGAGCCACACAATGTCAGCGAAAGTCAACAGCAGCTAGAGGAGAGCACTCGTCACTCTGTTACACACTCAATGTGCCTTAGAAATTCCCCCCCAGGAGCACATATACATATATTAGTTATTAGCATGTAATTCCCCAACGTCAATATTTCATGAATCCTGGAAATACGTTCTGATAAAAGTTTAATGTTTAAAATGACCTCATGATGTTAAGAGTATATATATTTCAGGTTTTTATTCACATAGTTGATGATGTGTTGCGACACCTATCACACCGCACCTCTAAATGTGCATCATGAACAGATCTAGGGCTTAATGTGTCCTCTTCTCCATCCTCCGTCTGTATATTGAATTCCAGAGCATAATTTTTTTTTCCCACACTGTCTCCTCGGCGCTGATGTAACAATGTACCGAATAAACCAATGAATAATTAATCACTCCGCAATTGCCTATGAAAGATTAAGCAGTGTGTTTTCTCGTAATCAAGACTCTCCCCGAAATGCAGACAAACAAGCTCTCCAGCACTGTCACACAGGCATCACTGCAGATTCCCACACACATGCAACACGAGGCAACTGCGGATCCACACACACAGGTCAAAGGGTAGCTGAAGCAACTGGAGCACAACAGCTTGTTTCCATCTCCAGGGACTGGATTATTCTCTCTCTTGCTCTCTCTCTCTCTCTCTCTCTCTGCCTTCATCTCTTTACCCCCCACTCACCCACCCATCCCCAACCTTGTTTTTCTACCACAAACAATTGCACAGACTGGACTGTAAATCTGTGTGAGAGCAGAAGTGGACATCATCTTCGCTCGGCCTCATGTGGCTTTCCGTTCTGCATATTTCACAGTGCGCTTCACATGGCTCTGATTTCAGACTGATCTCTTTTAAATGGCCAAAGTATCTCAAAGCATCTCATGAGTTGACACGGTGATTTTCTTTGACAATTACAAAAAAAAGCATTCCCGCATCCTCGTTTCTCTTTTTGGAGAATGATGCAGCAGCTGTTTTGAGCTGACTTCCAATAATTCAGCGTATTTGCTTTCGGGTTGCAGCCCCTGCCATCGAGCGTTTGCCAAGGGGGAGCGAGCGATCAATCAATGGACCGGCTCAACATACAAAAAGCGCCCCTGTCGAGGCTCTCACATCTGAGGCCAATCCATATCTCATATTCCCTCCATTTTCATGCAGATGGAGGAGAGAGAGTAAGAAGTCTCTGCGCTTCTGACATTGTTCCTATCCCCCAGACAGCTTGATGTGATTGCATCGTCAGCCCTTTGAATCTGCCGGTGCTGTACTACTCTTGGTTACAGGCTGGATTTGAGAAGGCTGGAGAAAACGTGTTCCTGGGCACAGACGTGGCATACATATTTCAGCAGCTTGAGACTACATATTTTAGAAGTTGCAAGCTTAGTGTCAACCCACAAGTGGATAGCCTAGTTTGGTGTATGGCTGGCATATTGCATCACTTTCTCCCTGTTTTCTGTTGGTCCAACAAGCAGAAATGTATTCACACACGCAAACACACACACACGTGTAGACGGATGTCAGAGCGTCGATCTCTGTCATTTCAAAAATACTCAAGATGCAGAATGATACTGGGAGCCTGCCCGAGGTCAAGTCCTCATCAGAGTCAATCTAATTTGCTGTAACTCAGGGGGAAACTGACAACTTGGCCCCCATCTTGCCGTTGCAGCCAACAAACCCCTCTCTGCATATGATCAGTCTGTTGCCATAGCAGCCCCGTGGAGCTTTCCTGCCAGTCAGTCTAGCAGAGAAGACGAGTGAACCAGCGGTGCCCCCATCCAGAGAGGCCTGCATGTCTTCATCTGTTGCCATGGCACCGTAATAGCATTCTGGATAGATTTGGCGTGGCAGGGAGTCAGCTCCTTTATCTTCCGACGCATTATATTGAGCTGAGCTCGCCTGTGTTCGGCGCTCGCAACATGGTGAGCAGACAAAGGGAGCCGAAGGGGGAGAAGGTAGATGTCAAGATCGTGTATCTATATTGAGATCCAGAGCGGTGCAGCGCTTAGATGTGCCATGTGCTCATCGGCTGCTAATTAGGAGGTACACAGAGGTGGTGGATGTTAGAGACATGTCTGACAAGGTAACCTGGAGTGGACTCTCCAGCTGACTCACTTTGTATTAGAATGAGTGGAAGCGTGAGTAGTGTATTTGCAGTGATGATGTACTGAAATGTGTGCAGTCAGTGAGTCAGGCAGTTACTAGCTCCACTTTAAAACGGACCAGACAATGAAAATAAATCTGTTTAAAGGGTCAGTTCATACAAGAATGGAATTATGGAATTGGAATGACTTCCCACCGAACACTTCTCCTGTGAGAACTGTTGACAGTGTTTTTCTGTGGATTATCCAGAGTAACTGGGGCACTGTTTTTTATTTATTTATTTTTTGGAAAGAAATGTAGCTGTTTAATTTTTTACATGTCGTTTTTTTTAATGCTTTGGGCGCCGCAAGAGATATTCTAATCTGCTCCATCCTCCACTGTGTTGTTCTAGAGGCAGAAATCCCAGAGACAAACATCGACAAATAAAATCAAAACTATCCTCATGGCTACCAATTTTAATCACATCTGTACTTTGGGTGACCTCCCAGGTTTTACCCAAAAAGGTAAGAAAAAAAGGAGAGCTACAAAATGGTGGTGGTAGAAGAGAAAACACTTCAAGGCTTTGGGTTTTAATTAGTGACGGACGAAACGTTCAAGGTACGTTATGAAACAGTTCACCTTGAGATGAAGGCTGCTCTGTTTTTCACATCTAGTTCTTCATCTCCTTATCTCACTGCTCTTAAGTATAAACTTAATAGAAAATGGCGGTGATAACACTATCACATGTGGCACGTGGCAACCCATCATGGTTGCTCTCTGCTGTGGATCCTCGCTGCCGCTGCTTCACGTGACGGACTTTGCCTGCAGTGATATGATGGCTGTAATGGGACTACATCCATCGCTGCCACCATTTGGTAACCTCACACTGAGGACAGAGAGGTCTCCCAGACTGACACTGCAGCTGCTGCATGTGGCTCAGTTGAAGTAGGCAGCATGAGCGACATCTTTGTGTACTTAAAGGATGTCTCCTTCCATTTGGGGAGATTTCTTCCTCCCCGTCCTCCAATGAGAGCTGCTTGTTAGAGGTCTGGCTCTAGTAGAAGAGCCGATGTTCATCATACCAGGATTTGAGAGGTCACGTCAGAGAACCTTTCCTTGTTAAAGGAGCTATATATAAGAAATGTAGTTTAAAACATAAAAAATGTACTAAAATTGTCAACAAATTGTGAAGAATTAATAGTTTTGACATTATGTATTCTGTTGCAGAGATATCTACTGAAGACATCATGCTAACCAGCGAGCCTTGGCGCATCCTGTCTCATGATAACAATTCATGAGGCGATAATGAGACAGTGTAGCGAGGATGAAGAAGTAGCGCCGCCCTGAGGAAGACATGGCAGGTTCAGGTGGGTCCAGGAGAGGTGCGAAGCGGGAGAGGAGTGAGAAGGAGGTCAGACATCAGTCAGAGCCTGAGTAGAGATTACTTTAGGGTCAGCCTCGGGGTGCCAAAAGCCAAACCCAGCAAGAAAACCACCTCGGTACTGTAGGTTAGGCCTTCATCGGTCTCGGAGGCTGCGTTTGGTCCCGGTCTGGCTGCGTTGACTGGGAGGCTGCTGAGCACGGTTCTGTTGCCCAATCCAGTGATGCTCTCCACCTGCATTTCCCACAAAGATTCCCCCAGTTGAAGAAGATAGAATGATGTTTTTAAGAAATGATTCCTTGTGCCAACTTAATCAAACGTGCCACTTGACACTGCTGAGTGTCGTTGTCTTTTTACAGCAGGACCTCCCTAGTCAGATTTCCATCCAAATGTGTTGCAGATTTTTCCAAAATTGCTAAAAGAACCTGCAAACAAATGTGCATTTCCATCCACTACTGTGATGTGAACTTAAGGAAGTCGAGTGCGTCAAGATAAACAGTTAATTGCACGGATTTTCCCATCAGGTGCCATTAAACCATCCCAGAGGAATGTTTGCCGTGTGTATTAATTTGAGGAACGTTACAGTCTTGTCATCGCTCCGCACGGACCTGATGTTTTCATCTGCAGTGTTTTTTTTATGTTTCTTTTTTACTTTTACTGTTTTACAACTGCTTCCAGTTGAGATGATCAAATTGACTGCCTTCTAAGGGTTTACTCACAGTCAACAAAGAAAATAAAACGTCAGCACCTTCTGGGTCCTCAAGAGAACACTCACAGGAAGTAAACGGCCCAAGATCCTTGTTTCAGCCTACGCACGTTTTTTTTAAACCCCTGAGGTGGTTCCTCCCATAGTGGAGACAGCTGCCATAGGCAACCTCGCATCTAATCTCCATCCTCCTGCACATCCATCCATCATCAGGGCCTGAAGGGCTAAATCCTACACATCCTGCTATCAAATATATGTGTCAGCGATCTATTATCATGTCAGGTCTTTGGCCACTCTGTCTTGAAGTGTTTCTTTCCAGATGTTAGGAAGCAACATCCGTCGTTACATTCGCCTGCCCCTGAGTGGGAATTTCCTTCTCTAACTCCCTCTGAAAGAAGCTGCTCAAGCCCTTCAGCAAATCTGTAGCAAGTGGAGAAACTGTAGCAGCAGAACTGATCTCCTTCAGCTAAGAACAAGTAGATAAAGCTACACTGGGAGCACTGATCAACAAGGATGGACAATTGATTGGAAAATGTTTGCTTGTTTGATGAACTGCAATTCAAGTCAGACACTGACGTCAGTGTGAGAATGTGCTGTTTACAATATGAACTGATTGATCTATCCATCCTTGTGTCAGAGGTGCACGCTGATGGCTGTAATAAAATGACTAAGAGGCTTTTCTTGGCACACAGTAGGTCCCTCTGCAACAACTGTGCATTATGTGCACAGCTTTTACGAAACTTGGTTGTTGACTGACGGCGCTCTTTAATTAATGGACCCAGGAACATGACAGTAATTGAATTTAAATCACAGTTTATTTCAGTGGCGTATCACTGTGATTAGGTGTAAAATGGAACGAGATCGCTGCATAAATTTGCAGGTAAAAAAAGACCTGCAGGAGCTGAGTGATGCTATCGAGTTAGGCTGAGCAAACACTGCAGACACAAGCCTTAAACAATGCAAGCTGTTTTGGTTTACTCTGTGTCCTACAGTGCTACCTGCAGTACTATCGTGACAATGCTGCAGGAACAATTATATTTTAGGGGCAAATTTAAACCCATTTACAGTTTTAGAGTCCTGAAAAATGGCACAAACTACAAGGAAAAGAAGAAAGTAAAGAAAGTAAGGATAATGCAACACAACAAAGTATATTACATTCTAGGAAAAAGCAACATGAAATCTAGCTCAAATCAGCACAATAATTCATTTCTGCCACTTCTCTTCTCTCTATCAAAACAAAACAAAAGACGTTTCTCTGGTGAAGAATGTTGACGGCAGAGCCAGACCCTTCTGGAGGAATTAACAATCATGTCGAATTCAGCTCCGATTTGGAGGCCAGGAGGAGAGCTCAGAGATTGCTTTTAACTTCTGGGATTTAAAATGTAGACTAGTCACGCTCTTCACTCCCATTTATCAACCTGACTGCAGCAGCGATCCACGGGGCCGTGACCGCCATTATCAGGTGTTTATGTTCTGTAAGGTTGACTGCCGCCTGGAGCTGAAGGGGAAATGTTACTTTACTGAAGGGGAAATGTTTTACTTTACTTGTAAACTTACAGAGACGAGAGGAGGACAGAAGAGGGAGAACCGGAGTCTCTGGTGAGTGCTGAGTTGAGTGATTGACCTGAATGCTAAAACATAGACACACACATCCTCTGCGGGTTTTTGCTTGCTAGTCTACGGCTATTAATGGACTTCCTTCCTCACTCTATCCTGGAAGTGATAGCAACATCCTACCGATTAAAACGCACCGTTACCTTGAGTGAACTCGTTGACTCCTCTGGGTTTGAACATTGTTGGAAACACTTTTGTCAGCAGTTGCTTATTTACACATCCAGCAGTTACGGTGCGACTGATCACTGATTGGGAGTTGTGTTTTGGCCGCCTGGTGAATCTAAGTCCAATTTCAGCTGTTTTTGGTCTCCTACAATTCCTCAGGCTCATTAGCCACTAAATGCTCGTCGCTAACTGTGTCTACCTGCCACTCGGTGCTTTGCAGGTACTGCAGTGGGTTTATCGGAGCAATTTGCTGCCTAGTACAGCTGAAAATTGCGTTACGAGAGCAGCGAGAGTGATCCGAAACATTGAAGCTGCAGGCCGGACAGCTAAACAAACAGCTGCTATCCAAGGTCCATGAAGCAGAGAGGAGCTGCAGAGCCTGGGGATAATTCCCTGTAGGTGTGACCCCCGAGCGTTTGCACATTGTCATTTACATTGTTATTATGAAAATATTGATTATACCTGCTATAAGTGACGTGTAGGTCACATCCTGGTCATTGATTTTTAAATACAGCAGATTCATTGTTATGGTGAAGAGTTGATGATGCACAACAAGGACACCATGTGCATAATAAACATAAAGCAAAGTCACAGCACGTAAGCAACTGCCTGTGTCGATAATGTGGATAAAACAAATGGCCGATCAGTCACTGCTGTGCTCTGTGTTTCAGAGGAAAGTGATGAGTAGGCACTCTCAGTGGACAGTTTGGTCTTAGGCCAGTGTACACTGCTTTGTTGTTTCATTTCCTTCACTTCCACTGACTCTCTCCATTTCTCCGGCTCCCACTCGCGCTCTCCCCGGCAGCAGAAGGTGATAATGGTGTTGTACGGTGTGACTGAGTGGTTGTACACAACATGTTCTGCTGCTCACACACATAATGTTAGGAGGCTTTTTGGCAGCAGGGATTGTTTACTATAATGACTAGTACTTTCAGAAAATGTGCTTTTTCTGCTTCGTTTCCAGGAAATATGGTAATGAGATTTAGAACAAATGTCAGACAGCTGGGTGCTAGCTGACATTCTGACCTCGCATGTCATCAATTTAACAAAATGTTATCATCTAAAGCAAAAGCATAGCGTCATGTTACAGTCAAAATCAGGCGACCACCATAGTCTGTAGAATCTGTCCTTTGGGAAACATGAATAATGAAAAAGATATTACGGCAAGCCATCCAACAGTCGTCATTACATTTCAGTCAGAACCAACATGGTGGTTCACTCCTCAATGATCTCTCGAGTAATAACGGTTGATTGATTTTTACTGATGTCTTTTTATGACCCACATATTAGCAAAAGAGACAATCAGTGAGAAGATAGACTCTTTCTTCATAGTTATTACAGTTATTCTTAATGCCTGTCACCAGGTCGGATTCCAACTTCTTCATATTTTTTATGGTGGAGTGTTGAGGATGAATCGGGGGGTCTCTGAGCCCGAGGAAAGAGGCCGCTCTGTAGTCCGGTGGTACGGCACTAAATCAAAGATTACCTTTTGTCCACAGTCAACAAAATACCAAAGTTTCTTGTAGCTGCTTTAAATCAAAGGTACTCTCGTCACAGGTAAATGCAGAAAAACGTGTTTTTTGTTCTTGCTAATGATTCAATATTAAGGCTACTCTTATCAGTATTTTTTATGGTAAAAAATGTATTTAATAACTGAGTCAATCCACAGTTCAGTTCTACAGAACGTTGTTTTTGGTTTTTAGGCTGTGAACTGTATTATTTCACTCATCAGCATCATTTCCAG
This sequence comes from Pagrus pagrus, assembly GCF_965226575.1. Classification (NCBI taxonomy): domain Eukaryota; kingdom Metazoa; phylum Chordata; class Actinopteri; order Spariformes; family Sparidae; genus Pagrus; species Pagrus pagrus. The sequence goes on from NC_140196.1 coordinate 16,608,667, forward strand.
ACACAGCAGACAGCTGCTGAGCAAAACATATCCAAAAGTTACAAAAAAATTCAAATGTCAAATTTTCAGAAGACATCCAGTGAGGAGCCACAGTGTAAGTGTATGTGGTGTCTATTTGACGTCATTTCAACTTCAAATGCAGACGTCCATAAGACAACCACTTGCGGTTCAAAATCTTTTTTTATGACATCTTTGTTGGACTCACTTCAGATGTGTATCTCAGTTAGACCCACTATATGCTGCTGGCCAGACACAGTTAGCAACTTGCATGTGAACATAATTCAGCATATGGCAGCTAAAGACACCGATATTTCCCTGTAGAGCAATAACAGAGCTAAAGTGAGAATGAATATTGGACTTAAGTTCATCAGTTGGCCAGAAACACAACACCTGATAAATGCCAATACTAAGACTTCTTGCTGGATGTTAGAAAAGGCAAATGCTTGCCAAACATTTCTTTCCTTGAATGTTCAGTGTATCCCCAGTGGAATTAAATATCACATGTTCTGCCTTCTTGCTCTTTGATCAAACACTACTGAATCTCTGTTTTGCTCTGTCTCACCTTTTTAATTCAGAAGATCAATGACAGAACAGGTTGTGACTCTCTAAACCTCAGAGATATGAGTATAACTCATAATCAATATTTATTTGATCTCCATAATAATGGTAGTGTATTAAAGTGAGGAGCAATCATACGCTATGTGGTGATTTATTTCATTATATTGCTAATTTATGGTTTGAAGTTAAGAGAGGTCTTAATGTGGGTCAATAATCCAATATGTAGGATGATGTAACCCATCATTTCTCAGTTGAGGCTGAAAATGAATTTTCTCAGCCTACACCACTGCCACATTGTTGCTCAATTCATTTCATTAAGTTTAAAGAGAAAAAAAATTACTTTCCTCTGAATGCTGCTAGACAGTTATGATTTTCAGCTGTCCCTCCAGCAGTAAAGGTTAATTTGCCCGATAACACAAATGAGTCCTGCGCCCTGCAAAGGCTTAATTCACCGGGAGATGTTGATTAAAACATTAGCATATGAAAAGATGAATGACCTCAAAGATGCTCCGGATAAAAGCAGTCAAAAGTGGTTGTGTTAGGTCGACCACCGAGATGAAAACCCTTTTGATTGGAAATACGTTTTCTGGCAGTTGCTACACAACTGGGAATGTTGTGACGGAGATTAATGAGCTAAATATACTGTATGGGTTGAAAAAGACTGCACTGTGGGACGGAGAGGCAAATCAGTTTTGGAGAGAATCCATTTACAGCATATTTGACTCTCCAAAGTCAAAATTATATAAAGTAGAAGCATCTATCTATCATTTACTGATGTTTTTGTGTCACTCACTTTGGTGACTCAGTGGAGCCTTTTAACGTGAATAAATAGCTTATCCAAAGAGAGAATGCTGTGGGGAGTTTGCCTGTTGGTCTCCGATCAAACCACCTGGTCTCTAAAATCATCCGACACAAAGTTGAGATAACACCATATGTATCGCACAACTGAAAATAGAAATAGGAGTGGAGCTGTGAAAAAGACAAATCGGCCACATTAGCCTAAAATCCACTTATAGGATTGTGCTGAAATGACAAACTACTTTTTTTTGCCATAGCCTACATGTTTTTAAGACTCTCTGTTCTTGTTTTTCTTCTTTACATCAGGTGAAATGTTCTTGTTTTCCTTCCTCATTAAATCAAGCACAGTAGCTGACAATGCTTTAAGCCTCCAAAAAAAATGTGTCAATACTTTTGCCTCCTCGCTCCGCAGCCTTTGACTGTTCTAAGAAGCGGTGATGTAACTGAAGGTCATCGAGCCTCGTGCAGCCGACGCCAAGACAACACATTCCTTCCGCTTGGTTTACCTGCTCAGGTAATACTGTGGGACTGCTGCTGCTGTATCCATGGCAATGAACCCCTGCAGTTGCCCTCGACCCTGGCTCCTCTGACGGGCTGATTAGCATGCATGGATGAGGCCTGCGCTCTTCCCTGATTGGTCCTGTCAGTTCCTGGCATGGGCTCGGGCTCAACCCTGCAGAAGACCCAGCTGGCTGTGTGCCCCCCCCTCCCTCCCATCATGCTCACGCCTGCTGTATTCCACATGACTGGATCCTACAGGACCCAGAGACCGCGCTCCTGTACAATGAATGTCAGTGCCAGGATGTCTCACTGACTCACATGCAATGCTGGCATCTTTCTGTGTATTCACCACAAAAAAAAAATGAGAATCTGCAGAAGAAGAATCTCTGAATGTCCACTGGAAGAGGTTTTCCTGAACATTTGGCCGTGCAGTAAAAACTGACAGATCTTATATCATCATTTTTCTTCTCTGGTCTCTCAGAGCTATTTTCATTATTTTCTCGATCTGCCTTTTTGCAAGTCACCCCTTTTGAGGGGGCGCCTTTCAAAGACGTCAGATGAAAAGAAAATATCCTGTGTACAACCCCGTCAGCTGTCACTTTTGCCCTCTCATTTGATTCTCCGCTGCCTCCGTCCCAGCCCTCCAGCCCAGATAAAAAGGAACCTCTTCTAAGGTGTTTCGCGAGGCATTATAAAACGGTTGCCATGGATACCCAGTCTGAACAGGCTCCACATACAGGCAGCAGAATAGGAAATGACAGATGCAATATTTCACATTTAAAAAAAAAAAAAATCAGTTTTCTCTCGTCAGCACACAAGCTGATGGACCGTTGTGTTAAAAATGCCAAAGATCAAGACCCTAAAAATAGGTCTGCTAGGCTGTTTGTTGTGGTCCGTGCAGTAGCAGCACTGGAGGGACTATTTGCTTCTTGCTCCACAGAGGTGGGTTGAATGGTATTTTCCGCCTCATTTGGTCTTTGTTGTTTCTCCCTGAAGAGATGACCTATATTATCTAGGATGGAAGATCAAAGAAGGCTTTTTTCTCACTGTGATCCCATGAAGCTTTGCATCTTACAAGCCTCGAGAATCAGCCCTGATTGCGCAACTGCCTCGCTGCACTGCAAAATGTGGCCATGAAGCTAAATAGTGGAAAAAACAGCTTCTTTGTAGCTGCTCAGCCTACAGGATTCATGATCCTGCAGTTTAGGGGGAGCCGAGCTTTTGATGCTGCGGATTGTAATTACTGCCTTTTCTTGAGATAATGCCCACTCTGCACATTGCTGTTTATTATCCTCTTCATAAGCATCTTCAGAAGAAAGAACTAGTTTTATGTTTTGTTTTTGCAAACTTTGCCACAACTGAGTCTTCAGAAAGGAGTCCGAGATCCCTATCTAGGGCTTTCTTCCATTAAAGGGAACATATTTCCACCATAATTTTCCCATGAATCCCCATTAGTGTTACCAGCTGGCCTCTTTTCATGTTCAGGTCCTTACTTGCCTATTCATCAGCCAGTTATACTGGAAAAATGAAACAAGGTCACCAGTGGGAAGCAGCTACCTGCTGGGACCCAGTGTACACCTGCTGCTCAACACTCCCACCCTCCCATCCGTCCTTGCTCTCATGATCCTTCCTCCTCGGTAACCCAGCTTACTGGTCCCTGTACCTGCTTCAACTGGGCGACTCGTTCCACTTCCAGTGCTCCACATGATGTCAGAGACGCATGACTGCCGGACATAGAAACGGACCAATATGTCTCTATGACCTGCATCAGTCGCTAGTACTGTCACGCATCTAATTATCAACAAGCAGAAGCTGCAGATGGACCCAAATGATCATTCATCAAAAGAAGGTCTTCTCCCTGAAGTACCTGAGCAGACAATGGTGCCGGTGATGGTTACGGTGGGAAACTCTGGCGTGATTTATGAGGAGGTTCTCCATTCCACTGTTTGAATTGCCATTGTGGAAGATAATGAACAAAGTGTAGCTTCAGGCCAAAACTGAAGGTCAACAGATTGATGTGAGTGTGTTTAATTATTATTAATTGCATTCTGCTTGAGGGATAAAGAGTACTCTATGCACTTTTGTTTCTTCTTAACCCTATTTTGTGCACTGATTGCGTCTGTTGTGATTTACACATTAAGATGTTGGAGTTTGATAGTGTGATCCTTTGGGGAATTCATGGACTTCTCACAGATAATCCAGGTTATAAAACATATTGCGTATAAGAAAATGGAAGGTATACTTAAAGGATAAGCGTCGTGACATTCTTTATTTTGAAGAAATCCCATTAACAGATCAAAACCAACAATAAATTGATCGTACTGAAGTATTGTCTGTGTATCCAAAGCCTGACTGATCTCATTCCCCTCTGCTGTAGAGCTTGTTGTCGGCCTAATCGCCAAAATAAATGCACGATTCTGCAAGCCACAGTTATGTTTCAAACAATGCTGTGCGTATGGTCTGGTTCGGATTGCGTAAAAAAAACACTTAGTTAGGGTTAGGAAATGTTTTGGCTTACCTGGTCCCATTGCCAAAAACACTCTCTCTTTAAAAATATCAGGCGATGTCACGCGAACACTGGTCTCCGGCTCGGCAGCTGTTGTGTGTAGCTGTAACACCACCACCACCAACCCCTCCACCTCCCAACATGAGTGTCAGCTCACAGTACATGTCATGTGAACACAATATGACTCATTTTATTCAGATATTATGATACATATGACAGGTACAAATTAGAATGCATCCAGGAACTTAAAATGGCAACGTCTTAATCTGGCACCTGGGCATGTCGTTGTCCAAAAACTATTAAAAACAGATCATTGAGTCCCACTGTTGCACTGGGTGACGTGTTCCTTACTTACGATGAACCTGGGCGCTGTAGTTTGTTTCTGAGTCAGTCACACACCCTTCTGCAGCTGTAAATACTCGTTAAAGCACCAAATGTGTATCATTCCGCCACTGAAAATAGTCCCTAACAAACAAGCAATTTATTCCTGTTGAGAAGCATTTGCTAAAAACAACAGTGTCCTTCCTTCTTTAAAAATGAAATTATATATTTGTGGCTATTTTTACAATTTTATGGCTTCAGTAGGGACCAGTGGGCTTTAGGCTACCTGCCTCAAACAGAGCAGCAGTCATAAAGCATTGAGAGATGGACCAGCCTTATTCATTAGGCACTGATTGCACATCTAACCACACACCAGATTCCTCCGACCAGAGTCGTTGCTTTAAGCTTAATTGATGGCCCATCATCTCCCTCATATCTGTAAAGCTCTCAGCTGCTGTGTCTTCACTTCCAAGGCCTCAGAAGGGAGGACTGCTTTTATCTCAGCAACTGCAAAGCCCTCTGACTCCTGCAGCAACCAAGGCGGTAATGATGACAGCGTCTCCAGGAGGGAGTTGATCTCTCGCTGAGCCCGTATTCCAAGTTTCCACATTCCCAATTAGCCAGTACAGCCCAGGCTTAAGAAAAGAAATGAACCCCCTGCAGCTCCCGATGCTTCTTCAGATATATATCTTAGCTGCTAAGCAGCATATTGTACATAGAAAGAGAGTCGGACAAGTAAAGGAAGCTAGAGGACAAAGTGAAATGCCTTGAATGTCCTCTTCTGCGCTCTGGCAGTGCAGCTACAGAGCGGTAACAAAGCCGGTTTGATTTCGGGAGATCAACTGGAACTATTTTTGACACTACAGTATATGTGAGCCCTACTGTGGTGCACCATCTCCTGGGATGCCTGAATGTGTGAGGGATGATCTATTTTTTGATAAGCATCAGAAAATGGCATAGAAGACAATCTCACTTGGCTTGAATAGAACTGTGGACGGGAGACGCATCAGTCACGGCGGACAGGACGGGAGAGCGGTGTCTTAAATAACCGTGACAGACATGATATGATCACTGGGGAATAAATTGAATTATTGAATTATTGCTCCAGTGAGGATGGGAATGCCCCTCCCAAAGATGAAAGACCCAGTATTAGCAGAGTGTGACATAACAGAAGCTAGTTACTCTTCCTCTGTCTTTCATATCCCTCTTTTCTCTTTCTATGACTGAGAATACCCCCTTCATCACCATGCCCTCGGTGAGTTTAATTACCTGGAGGTGTCTTGATAAGGAATGATTAAGTATGCGAGTGTAAAATCATTAAGGCAAGTTGGAAAGTCTGCAGAAATATGCAAATTGGTGGCAGTTTCTGCAAGAGTCTGCAGTTTGGTTCTCTTTCACCTGTAGGTTATGGAAACTATACTTCCCATAACAATGAACGGCAAAAGCATGAATATTGCTCAGTCGCAGCATCATGTCCAATAACCTGCATAGTGTAAAGACCAATGAATTAAAGTTTTTCCTCCTCCACAAAGGGTGCACTATGAAGTTTTGGGGAAGACACTGCAATCAAAAGAGAAAAAGCTCCATTTTTTTATGCCTAAACAAACTAAATCAACAAACTCTCTTTACTTTTAACCCAATACTTCAAGGAAAACACAATTTCATACTGTTTTACTTTCTCTTACTTTTTCTAGCTTCAAACAGTGTTCTGGGGACCTTATTTTCCTCTGAGAACAGCTTGTTTATTCAGTTACGGAAAAAAATATTTCTGAGTTTGTATTATTACCTCATTATTATTGTAAATATAAAAATTCTGAGTTTGAATTTCTTCTCCAAAACTACATAGTGCCCCTTTATTATATCGAATTTGTTAAGAAGATCAGGTGCTGAGTCGGGCAGAGGTCACATAAGCCATTGTCAACAAAGGTCCATTTGAGTGAACCCCTGACTTGTTATCTAGGTGGACTGAAATACAGAGGAAGTAGAGCGTATGTCAGGCTAACCTTGATGTCAGTCTCGGATTGTGTTCAATAACTGATGAGGGATTGGATTCAAGAGTTGTTGAGGGACAGTAATCTCTTGAATGAGACATTCTGCTGGGGGATTGGTGTGCAGCCGAGGTGAGTATGGGTGCTGATTGTTGTGGTTCTGGTTGGATTCATCAGAATTTTAAAAATATACTCAGATGCTTACTTAAAAATGTGTGAGATTAGGATATGGGGGCAATTGCGCAACTCTCCAACCACTATTCAGTCAAGAATATGTCATGCATGTTGTATTTTTCTCCACCGACTGACATAAAAAACTATTCTAGCCAATGATTATGTAACATCATCTGCTGCGTTTCTCTCTGTGGTATCTTAGAACAGTATATTTTGGAATATTTCCTGCATTTGTTCGCAGTAACAGACCTTTAAGACATTGTAAGCCCTTGTCAGAAGCTCAGAAACATCTGTTGTGTGTCACTACATCTTCCTATATTGCACGAGCTTAGAGCTATCCTGAAAGCTGCTCCAGACCTCCAGACCTCCAGAGCCCCAGTTAACATGACGGATTAAAGACAGCTCTTTAAAACCCTTGGATTATTCCCCATGTCCGTGTATACTTTGACTCTGACTGCGGCGGCATGCGCGCTGGAGTCTTCTCTGTTCCTACCACTAATTTATGCCATAAACAAAACACATTTCTGGGTCATAAATTCGCAGTCAACTCTCTGGAGCATCAGCACTAAAGCGCAGCTATCCATGCTCCCTCTTCTCCTGCCCTGGTGTATAGCTGCTGCCTGTGTCTCCAGTCTCACTTCACTGGAACACATCTGGACTCTGTCATATTTCATTCAGTTAAACATGGGGACGCAGCATACGGGCAATTACAGCAATGTAACCCAAGGGAGGAAGGTAGGAGGAGGAAGGCACATGATGAGAGAGATGATGAATTTGGTGCACTTTTGCTGACCTCACCTCCAGCTTTATATGCAGTTAAAAACCCATGATGCAGCATTTTATTCGTGCGTTATGCTTACCACAAAGTGTGTGCATGCACATAAGAGGCCTGTATATATATAAAAAAAATGGAGAAACCAGTGTGAAAACACCATTAAGTGTGGCAAAATGCAGCTGGCGTCTGTAATTCAAGTGTAATTCAGCAGTTTAGAGGTTACTGTGTCGATGCAGATGATCTGAGAGGGGGAGAGAAAAAAAACATGTGGAAGCGTTTGGAGTGTAACATATAGTATGATAAATGTCCTGAGCAGCCCTCGTTTTTCACGCTGCCCAGTAATCACCACCAATAGAAATGCAGTTGGCCCGCCCCTGCCGGTCTATTGTGAATCTGCCTTCAACTGGAAACCACTCTTCCAGCCTTGGCACCAAAGTGGCGCACCACGACAGGCACAGCTGAACGAGGAGTGCGCCTTTGAAGATGCTTGATTGTCAAGCCGCGATTTCTGGTAAGAGAGCATTATTTTTTTTTACGATTTCATCTCATCTGTTGTTTGTTTTTTTATTATTATTTTTACCCCCGTGAGCGTCCTCACCTCCAGCTGAGTATCCGTGCTTCCTTTTGTGCTTTGATAGTCGCGTCTGATTCCACGTTGACTCCTCGGGTGGGCTGCATCGAGGAAGAGCAGGGTTTGGGAAGTCTTTTAATCTTTTGGTGAGGTGCAGTTGGGGAGTATTTTTTTGGGGAGGGGGGGTTTGGAACAAAGCGACGGACAAGAGTTTTGATGTGAGGAAGGCGTTGGACTTGGAGCAATGCGCACTCCAGTCCGTCTACTTTTTTCTCCGTGATGATTTTGTTGCAATCTGGTGAGATGTCTCGCGTTTTTCTTCCATATCTGACACATCATCGGTCAGATGTGCGAGATGCGTAAAGAAAATAAGGCGACGGGGGTGATAATATCGCAATATTTAATCTATTTACCCAGTTAAACTTTTTTTTCCTGCCGCTCTGATGTCGCCATTAAAGCCCGATTTATAACAAGTTGGTAACAGACTGGCACCGTGCGTTTGAATAAAGCTTTAATTATGAGCACGCAGCTGTGAGTTGTGGTGTTAGTTATGGGAGCATGGGCTTCGTCAGGCCGTGGAAGAGGTGTGGATGTTTGTCATCTGTCTGCACCTTTGTGCGCCCGGTAACACACTGTTAGGCTTTGTGTTGGAGGCAGAGATGCGTCGCCGCGGCTCTGGACATTTTCAACTCCCAAGTCCACAGCGGCTCGTATTTACATCACGGGGCTTTCTCCAGCAGAAGGGAAACAGATGCGCCGTAATGTCAACAGTCGATTACTCATGCAACATTGCGCGAAAATATGCGCCCCCGCAGCCTGGACGGACCGAGCGTTAAAGCCGGCCTCCTCCTCCTCTTCCTCTTCCTCTTCCTCCTCCTTTTCCATCCCTGTCAGACGGGCAGCAACCGAGGACCTGGCGGCTTCCTACTCAGAACCGCAGACAGAGAAACAGTCGGTCCACACCCACTCCTGGTCCACGTTAGCTGTCCAAACATAAAGACAGGTCCGCCGCCCACGCGTTATCAGGCTTAGCGCAGGTTGACTCGGTCGCGCCCGGGAGGCATCCGAGTGGTTATTGGATGAGATACGCTGTGAAAAGTCGCTATAAACAGCAGCTGAGCGCCGGCGTGTTGTTTGCCGAGGCTCAGGTGCAGCACGGCTCCCTGTTCTACTTTCCGTGGGAACTGCATGTAATAACTTGGCTCATAAAGGGATCTCCAGGCCCTTTAAATCATCATCATTCTGACTGTTAAAGGCTGGGAGAGCAACACCCAGAGCAACCTTTGGAAACGTCTTATTAACTGCTGCTCTGAAAGGAATTTGTGGAATAAGTTATTCATGAACCTAAGCCCTAAGTCATGCGCAATTAGGCGTGATTAGTCTAATTAAATATCTAGCTACCAGCACAATCAAGGAGGGAATGCTGGAGTCTTAACTAATCAGCCTTATCCTGCCATTATAATTCACCACATGTGGATGAAACTCATCAGCAGATGTGTGCAATCAGGAGAGGTGCTGGTCGCTCCATCGCCCTTTGGGCCTCAGCTTCTACTCCGGTGCTGTGTAATCAGGAAAACAAATGCAAACATCTCACTGTACGTGTCAGAGGCGGTGTCTGTGTGTCGACAAATGCCTCAGATTCGCCTGTGTGGATGTGCTGTGTGTGATGGACGGGTGCTGTCATCTCGGAGCACAGCTGCGCCGGTTGATGGTGAAATGGATTTGGGTGGAAAGCAGGAGGGCAGAGTGTTTGGTAGGAGAGATTGGTGCGAGAGAGGAGAGGCAGGAAGGGAAAGGGAGTAAGGAGGCGAGAGCGAGGTGGAGAGAACATGCCTGCTGGCCTCCTGTCTGGACACATTACATTTTCATAGGCTGATATCGCACCGGCACAGCTGAATATAGATAAATAGCACTCCTTGTTCTCCCCTGTCAACTTGAGTATCTGTCTCTGTTTCGCTTACATCACTGTATTTATAGATCGGGCACCAGCAGATAGATGTCCATCTGATGACTAATATCTGCCTTTTGTGCAAACAAACAGTGTATACTCTACCTGTAGTATAATCTCGATACAAGGCCAAATGAACCCGCTAGTGGAAAAGAGAAAAAAAAGAGCTGTGGGGTCCAAGCAGTATTCCTACGCTGGAGTAATGAGGAGTATTTCTCTACAACATTAAATATTAATGCTTAAAAGTAAAAAAAGAAACATCTTTAGCTGTTAAATCTCAACCAAACTGCTTCATCAGGACTGTGTGGGTGCTGTTTTATTAGACTTTGACAGACAACAACCCACTAACTGTCAGCAGATTTTGAATCCAGATGTTGCTAAACCCCGGTCCGTGCCTGGCGGTACGTGACATCACGTTTTTCCAGATGAATCCCACCCACTTCAAACCAGCAAGATGAGCACGGGGAAAAAAGAAGTACATAAATAATTTCTCATGTGAAATCAGCAAAAGTGTTGGCAGAAGTCTGTGTGGTCATGTTGGAAACCGTCGTTCATTTAAGAAGCTGGCTGAGAAAATCTATTTCAGGGCCTTTAAAGGTATCAAACTAGATTTTTGCACCTAAACGAGACAGTTCAATCTAAAATACGTACCTGTAGTGCTGTTTATCCATCTAGATTGTTTTGGTGTGAGTTGCCACATTTTGGAGATGGCACTCAGCTTGTGGTGCTCAGAAGTGCCCAGAAAGTACATTTGACGAACTCAACAGCAGTGTCTCTTTCCAGAAATCATGACTCAAGATAATCTGCAGACCTTGTTGAGAGCAGTTTCATGTAGGAACTACTTTCTTGCCGAGAAGGTAACGTGCATCTAGTCACAAATAAGAGCCTAGCTAACCAAGCTAACCAAGCTGACTAAGCCAGCTAATGTTACAGCTCAGCTGAGGAGGACGCTGTTACAAGAACGAGCCTTTTGTCTACGAGTAGATGCACGCTTGCTTCTGCGAAGTGATACGGTAGAAAGAAAATAGTTCCCACAGAAAACTGCTCACAACAAGGTCTGTGGATTTTCTTGAGTAACCAGGTCATGGTTTCTGGATAGGACATTGCTGTTGAGTTTTTCAAATGTATTAGGTGCTTTGAGCACCACAAGCAGAGTGTCATCTACTTCCATCATAGAAGTCTCTACAACTGATACATCCACAACTCGGCAACTCACACCAAAACAATCTGGATGGATAAATAGCACTACAGGTAACAGTAAAATATGTATTTTAGAGTTTGGGGTGACCTGTCTCCTTAAGTGCATATCAGTATATCATATTTAGTGGTGCATATCACCAAACAAATGTGAAATGAATCATAAAACAACAAATATAATGTCAGGGAGAACCTGAGGCCTTCATGGTCCCTGATAATCCAGCCTTGTATGGATAATAAATCTGGATTACATGTGTAATCTCTCAGTGAAATGAACATATTTTTACTCTGTGGCTGTTTCTAAATGTCTAAACCATCTGCTTATCGTGTACAACATTGAGCTAATGCTCTCTCTTCTCTACTTTGTGTCCTGCCAGGTTGAGTGACAAGCCTGCTGTCCAATCGCCACCATGATAGCCACAGGTGGCCTGCTGCGCATGAACAGGCGCCAGGACTCCCTCCGCTCTAAGAACCGGGCGGAAAACAAAAGGAAACGGAAATCCAAGAAAAAGAAGAAGAACGACGTGGTGATAGTGAAGGGGAAGCTCAATCTGTGCTCCCCAGCTGGTTTTGTGGCTGGAGTTGGAGTTGTAGTTCTCATGGTGGGGATTACCATGGCTGTGCTGGGCTACTGGCCCAGCGAGAACCAGCTGCAGTACCAGGAGCGCCGCAGGACTGGAGCCTACCACCCCAACAGGATGAACTACTCCAAGAGCCAGGCTGTTTCTGCTAATCTAACCCGCGATAAGCCTCCCGCTGGCCAGACAAATGTATTCAACCAGAGCCATTCTAACAGCAGCACCCCCGGCCCCTCCCGTCACTGTGGCTTCCTGTGTGACTTCCTGGATAATTATCTGTACTCGGACAATCTGAAAGTCTTCGGACCGCTGGTGATGGGTATCGGCATTTTCCTCTTCATCTGTGCCAATGCAGTCCTCCATGAAAACAGAGACAAGAAGACCAAAATCATCAACCTTAGGGATATCTACTCCACAGTTATAGATCTCCACAGCATTCGGTCAAAGGAGTACTCACCTCTAAATGGTTTGGTGAACTACACTCAGTCGAAGAATGCGGAAGGTCCGTCGGGCTCATTTCCTGCAAGTGGGATGCTTACTCGCAGCTCCTGGCCCTCCACCGGACTCGGTTTCCAGGGCGAGTTAGGCGCGGATGAGGTGTTCAGACGCCAATCGTTGGCCAGCAGGCCTCGGAGCTGGTCTAGAGATGTCCAGACCTTCACGGACACTGTCTACAGCATCTACAAAGACTACAGCAATAGCAGCGAGCAGGCCCCACAGCCCCGACAGTGGGAGACCACCTCCATCGTCACCTCCTCTGTGAACGCTTTTACCCTCCCTGTGATAAAACTGAACAACTGTGAGGTGGAGGAGTCCGAGAGAGCGGAGGCAGAGGGGCACTCAGAGGAGGAGGTCGTTATTGAGGCTACTACACAAACCATTACCGAGGAAGGACAAGCCAGCGGCGGCCAGACTGGTGAGATGGTCACCAAGGAGAAGGACCCCTCAACGACAGATTCCCCTCCGCCCCATCAGAGCCATGACAACATAACCACAGACACAGCTTACCAACAGGGGGCGCCGCAGCCTCAGCCTCAACTGCAGTGGACCCAGCTGTTTCCTCCATCACCTGTTGCGAGGGCGATGGGGTCACGGCTGTCGCTCAACTCCCTCACAGATCAGCCCAGATCTGCACGGCGCTGCAGCCTGTCTGTGACTGTGTGCCGTCAAGGCGACAGAGCCAGGCGCTTCAGCTGCCCTCGTCTGGAGCGCTCCAACAGCAAGGGCTACATCAAACTGACTGACCTGGGGGGCGAGTCCTTCGAAGCCCCCGACACAGACACTTCTTTAGTGGCGACTGAACAGGAAGTAGCAGCAGACGCAGCATCAGGAGCAGCAGCGGCAGCGGAAGACGAAGCTCAGGGAGAGGAGGATCTGGTGACACCCAGCACCTCTGCAGAATCCTAGACTAATTTTTCTTTTTTTTCTTTGCTGATGAGCCTCTGAAAACTCTTCGATGTCTTGTTCTTTGCTTCGTATCTTCTTCTCTGATCGCTGATGTGAAGCCGGCCATGAGAGGGGCAGGAAACATGGAGAGTAAGCAGCTAAAGGACTATTGAAACATAGCCATGAACACTCAAGAGCAAGGCTCTTTATAAATACCACATCCACAGCTCAATATTCAGATGTAATTTTTCTATTTTTTCAATGTAGCAAGAGCAATACTAAAGACTTGTAAGAAGATTTAGTAAAGATTTGTAAAAAACAGAAAAAAAGAAAAGAAAATCTGATCTGATGAGTTCCGACTTTTCTTTTTGTATAACAGTAGGGCAAACATTGTAGCTTGTAGAATTGCCAAAACTGTCACTGAGAACTACCGTCTGACATGTTGTACTGTAGCATCAACATATGCCACAGTAAACTAAAATAGTCTAGAATTGTTTCTCTACATTGTTCTGTGAATACCACGTGAAAAGGTGAACTGAATTGAATCTCAGGTAGACGTTTGGTTTAGGATCGGGACCTTGAGGACAAGGTCTTCCCTCTGTGCACACTTGTTTATATGAAACATTCATGGTTGAATAAACTTGACTGTAACACCTCCTGTCGGGTCTAGTAGGTGTCCTTGTGTGGTCTTAGCTTAAATGCAGCCAACGCTGCAAACTAGTGCTTTTGCTCCGAAGAATTAAGAAAGTTACATTAAAACGATGAAGAACAGCTGATTGATTAACCTGCAGATGCTATAGATTTTGTTTTCCTGCACTTTAGCAGCCCTTCTCATTAGTGTGAAGGACTGCAGTGGTATTGATGCCACATTATCTGTGCTAACTGAACTGAGACCAGTAACCTATAAGTGACCTTTACAACAGTCTTTCGAGCGATTGGCTTCACTATTAAATAAGGAAGATCCGCAGAGTCTCTTCTGCCAATTCAGATGGGTGAAAAATTAAACAATAAGTTCATCCAAAAATGAAAATTCAGTCATTATCTACTTACCACCACACTGGTGTGTAGTCCGCAAAACATTTCTGGAGCTCTGCAGCAAAACTGTGTTGCAGCTTTCTCATGAACAACTGAAGTAGCTGGGGAAAACAACCAAAATATAAATAAAATGGCTCCTTACAGCTTGTCCGGCTTAACCCAAGTCTCCAGAAGGCCGGAGATCCCAAGTTGATTTGAGAAGACGTGATTTACACCCTCAATGGGTGGTCGAGCTTGTGCACCCAGTTCAGATGGCATATGTGCTAACACTTTTAGCTTAGCAGCTACAGTGAAGAGTTCTTCTTAAAAAGGGTGTAAATAACGTCTTTTCAAATCAATTTTGAATTTTATGGCTTCTAGAGACTTGGATTACATAGTACAAGCTGTATGGAGCCATTTTAAATTTTATTTCAGTTGTTTCTGAAACAAGTCCCCATCAGGTTCAGTTGTTTGGGAGACTGCTGCAAAGCTGTTTTGCTGTAAACCTCCAGAAACTTTTAGTCGACTTTCCATCGGCATGGGGGTGAGTATATAATGACTGAATTTTCATTTTTTTTAGGTAAACTGTTCCTATGAAGGACACACTTGGAAATACTGTGCCATGGCCAGGTGTTTGACCAACATGAGCCAGTAGAATAACTTGCACTGTGCCATGGCATCGTCTTAACAAGTCTCTAGAAATTCTCTCATTAAGTGTTCTGTTGATGATTATTGATCAGAATGCTAAAGATGCACGTTTTGCTGATACCTGATATGTTGATATTTTACGATCAATGCTGATACTGATTTGTGCACTTTTTCCCCACCTGATTGCAGGGAGCATCAAATCTCTTCTGTGATGGAATTAAAATATTATTATAATGCGTACTCTTACTGTGATGGCCCACTGACAAAACCAGACACAATGCTTTTCAAGTTGTCCACATTCACTTGGCAAAAAAATTGGCCTGTTATATCAGTAGAAATGCTCATTTTGTGCCAATACGGACATCAGTTGAAAACCTTTATCAGCTGATACTGATGATGTGCTGATATAATCGTTAGGGATGCATGATAGCGATTCTTTTCAGATGATATCGATTACTAATAATCCCCTAATTCTCATGGCTGGTGCCAATAAGTTTGACTTTTTTCTGTTATAAAAAGAAGCTCCTAACCTGTAGTTTATGCCCACCTGAGAGTAAGAAAGCTTAGATGTAGTGAGAAAAGATGGATGATTTGATATCGCATAGCTCTAAAGAGATTACTTGTAGCTTTTCCCATCCAACCTGCAAGTTGCATACTGCCACCTACTGTATTGGAGTGTGTAGATGCTGTACTACTTAAGTCAGTGAAAGCAATTTGGCTTTGTATTATTGGCTCTATTTATCAGCTACAATTTCACTGATATCAATAAATAGCCATTACTATGAATTTCCCAATATTGGGCCGATAATTTATCAGGCTGATATATATTGTACATCCTTAGCTGAGACCGGGTGACTGTCATGGAGACATGCATTTATTATGTTTCTTTTCTGACACCTGTTTGAATGTGTTCCTGGACTATTTTATTTTATTCATTTTTAAGGGTCTTATGTACTTCCATTTTATGCTTCTTCATACTTACTCAATCAACTCAACTCAAATTCAACTCCTCTACATTTATGTGATAACTATTACTAGTTGCTTTGCAGGTTAAAGGGGCTCTGTGGGACGTCTGTGTTGTGGTGGAAGCCAGTCGGTTAGTTTATGTTAGCTACTGTCGCTCTGTTAGCGGAGCACAGAGAGGCACTGAGACGAGGCACTCGAGAAGGTGCATAAAGTCACATCCTTTGGACTGTTGAGGAAATCTGAGTCCATCACAAAGAAATCCACAGTCCAGCAGCATTAAACAGCTTAAAGGTCCACTTTGTAGTTTTGGGGAAGAGAAAGATCTTCATTGACTGATTTTTTTAAATGCCTAAACAAATTAAATAAACAAGCTCTATTCGTTTTCATGGCTGAATAAACTGAATAAACAAACTGACCTACACAAGAACAAGACAATTTCATACTGTTTTACTTTGTTTATACTGTATGTGGCGGACCCTGCCACCTTTCTACCTTCAAACAGTGTTCTGTGGAGCTTATTTTCCTCTGAGAACAGCTTGCTTATTCAGCTATGGAAAAAAATAAATATTTCTGTTTGTATTATTACCTCATTAATATTGTAAGTACTCAAATTTTAGTTTAAATTTCTTCTCCAAAACTACATAGTGCCGCTTTAAACACATCGTCCGCAGGCTTTGTAGGCAACCAAGAAAGACGGAAGAGGCGTCATTTTTCATGTCACATTACAATCTGCTCACATATGGACAATAAAAAAGAGATTAATACATTTAAATCACTATGAATTGATAGATGAGGCCCCTTTATGGTTTTACATACAAAATACACACAGTTTCCAATGTTTTCAGTAGGCTACACCTACAGTAGCTTACATAAAAGTAGTCATATCAACAATCTTACCTTCATGAATCAGCCTCCAAATTGACCTTGAAGTTGAATCCTCTCTTAAACAGTTTCGGCACAAAATGAACCATTCACAATGTTATTGCAGGTACAGCAGGAGGGTCATTTTTGGAAACATCATTTGTTCTGTCCCTGGCCTTTACAGAAAAATGAAACCTTTTTTTCCCATCTTTTATAACAAAACAACAGGTTGTTTGAACAATTACTGCCTTTTGGGCCATCGATTTGGCAATATTTGTGTTTTAATCAATTATTTAACATTCCAAGCACCACAGAACTACTTGTCCCCAGAGTCATGTGTAGAAGGAAAGCGCTGTATTTTGAGTTCAAAACCATGTTTTTCTACCATTTGAAATACAATAATGTATACATAGTTATCAAATATATGATAGATTTTAAAAAATTCTAAATAAATATTATAAAATATATAATGAATGTCATCACCCCCTGGAGTCACGTCACTGGTGTTACCGTGTGACAACATAAAATCACACTGATGACATCACTTTACTTCCTTTGACCTATTTCCTGAAGATCTACAAAGAAAGGACATGGTCAGGTCCGCTGTCTCTTTTCAATTATAAGACATTATTATAACGTATTATTATACGTCAGCTGACGTCAGTAGTGTGACCTACTATTAGTGGGGAATTGTAAAAAATAAAGGTAGAACACAAATGGATTGAATTACATGATTTGGTGAGTTTTACATGTCTGACAACATGTGGTTTGGTGCCCTGTAGCAGCCTTTTTGTAAAATGCAAATAATGTGGTCTAATTTTAAATGTTAGAAAAGGGAGTCAAGTTTTAGACAGTCTGCCCGTCCAAAAGTGGACATTTCTGTAGAATGACCCAGGACTGTTGTATTAGATAACAGCACTACTATTTAAACTAGGCATACCGAATAAACTGTCAGTCTTAACCAGCTACAAATCAGAAATGCTGCTTGCTCATCAGTAATCATTGCATTACATCATTGCTTTTAACACTTTTATAATCCCTCTTTCCTTTTTTTCACTACATACTAAAAGTCACAGTACATGTTCAGTACAGTTTGCAGACTTACCACCAAGCATCCTACATGTACCTCGGCCTAACAAGGCCATCTAGTGGTCATGTGACACAGAGATTATGATCTAACACACCCCTCATCCTGCAGCCTACCACCAGGGGGCGCTGGGGCTTTGCTGGCCGCGTCGTCATCGTGGGCGTGCCCGTTTAGCAGCACTACGGGGGCCGTTTATGAGGCCGGAGGGGGGCGGGGTTAGGTCGGCCCGTCTCCGGGAAGGTTTGCCAAAGCAGGCGCTTACAGGTGTCTGGTCCTTTCCACCCGGACGAGCCCCGCGTCGGGATTCCTGTCTGCCGGTAACGCACGCACACTGGTGTCAGCTGGTGTTCAGGGAGTTGTGTCCCCGCACAGAGGAGTCAGGTAAAGTGCTCAGCTGGGTTTACTTCACTTTGTGCGCACCGCAGAACTTCTCCACTTTTTTAAAACCGGTTGCTTGTCAGTAAATCAGCTGACTTTTGTGTAATTTCTGGCAGCATTGACATATTCAGAAGGTGATTTCCACAACGTGTGTCCACTCACTAATGTTTTGTTTCATTTTCATGTGTCTTTCCGTTTCAATCATCGGGCTTTCCAAACGCACTGTCCCCTGCTGCTGTCCTCCTCACTTGGGAATGTGAAATGGTGAGTGCAAGCCTTCATTCACGAAAGCGGGAAGTATGACACATAACATCTGGCAGTTGACACACAGCAGACAAAGACATTGAATATATTTAAAGAGACATTAGTTTTAGCCTCTGCCATTAAGGCTGTAAAGGCCAGTGTGTCGCTTCAAGGGTTAAAAGCGACCAGATGCATCCTAAAACCACCAGTTTTCTGTCCTGTCTGCTGTTCAAACTACTTATCTGAACTCTCAACTGTTCAGATTCCTCTGTGACATTTGCTCTGAGTCCATCTGAACATGCTGATTGTCTTCTGCTGTCATGAGATCTACATCAGCAGACTTCTTGGACAGTTTCTTAACTCATAACTGCTGAGCAAGCACGACTAGTTTTTTCCTCTCTCACACACACACTCACACACCTGATCAGAAGTTTGCTCGGCACAGACAGACAGTTCGGAAATGGGAAGTCTTCACAGCGTGTGTTTCCTCTTATACTCTCCCCGAAATAGAAATGTGCCTGAATCAATGAAGGAAGAGCTCTTTGTTTTAATACTCCAGAGAGGTACTTAACTTTACTGCATGGTCATATTTTTGCAAATCTGCAATGTCCTGTAGTGCATATGGCTATGTGATTAAGTCTCATTTGAAATTAAGTGTTTTATACGTATATTTTTAAGGCGGGCCATTGGTTTTTATAGAGCCACATGGTCGCTCTTACAGTCCAACAGTTTAAACGGGTTTATGGGGTTGAATGATGGCGGTGAATGTGCAGGAGCAGGGAGATAAGGCTGGGCAAAGTCCGTGAGACTTGTCATGTTCATTGGCCGGTGGTGGCACGAACAGCACATTTCTCTGTAAGGTGTTCATGAATGGGTGAACGGATGTTTTTGCTGAGCTGCTTCTTTTGCTTGTCTTCAAGAGACCCTAGTGCGGCAAGTGTAGTTGCTGTATGTCGTACCATGTGGGCTGAGGAGGATGACAGTCGTTCTCCCATACTGGTTTCATGTAACATGCAATTTTCCATATTTAAAGAAAAGTGTTTGATTGCTCCTTTTAAATTATAGTCAGACCTCTCACAAAGCCAGAAACCAAAGCTTATATGCGGTGCTCTAGAGGTAAAACAAAGTCAAACATATGTCATTTCTCCAACAATGCAACTGACAAGTGTGCAGCCCAATACGGAGGATTTGGGAGAAAGTTGGAAGTCAGTGCACGTGGTTGATGATGTACCAATCGTACACCAACACAAAGCGTCAGAGACAACAGAGACTAAAGTCCTCATCGGAGCTACTGTAATGGTACATTTCCACATTCCCTGTTGTCAAACTGACCTCTGTCTGTCTCAAAGTCTGTTCGGTCCCCGTCCAGCCGTGTTCACTGGGAGGCTGCTGAGCCCGCTTCGCTGCCTGATCGCCCAGCTCCAGTTTTGATGCTCATTCCTCAAAAGCTCCTCCACCTAACAGTCCTGTGCTTGTGGTGTAAATACATATCCCGAGGTTACTGCACGGCTAACTGAGCTAACTAGAAGCTACAATTAGCAGCAGTTAGCGACTTCTTTGGGATAAGAGAAAAAAAGAGGTTTCCTGGATGCTGCTGTTTCACAGCTAATTAGCTGGCAGGATACTACGGAAATGCACTGTTGGAAAGTTTGAATGTCAAAATCGACTGTCAATTTAAAATGGAAAGTCTGCACATACAGATAGTAAACCGTGTCACACACACTGTAAATTACGTGACACCAGCTGTTACATGGGAAAGTGTATATACATTTCGTGGGTGACCATGTTTCTTGCCTTGGTTTTTCCAAGCCGGGCCACTGGAACACAGGAAGGTTGTAATTATGGACAAGCAGCAGGGAATTTCCAAAATCTGACTTTGACTTGAATGCAGTGAGCACATGTGCCAGAACTGTGTATTACATCAGGTAATAACAGCTGAAGATGTTTCACAGGCAGCATATTGAAAGGCCAGTTTTGATGACCTACAGTAAAAAGCATCTTGTGACCCCAGTGACCTTTGCTTAGAAACAAGGAATTTATTTCCTCCTAGATATTCCCTTCTGAATGTTATTTCATTCTTTACGGTCTCTCATGCACCCCTGCTCTTCACACAGGATGACAAAACAAGATTAAATCTCTCTTTGGCTCAGTGAGAGTCATTCATGTTCACAGTTATTATTTTCTGCTGCGGACATCTGAGGCTCTTACGGGCTCTGCAGGAAACCTTTCCAACTGTTGTTTTCATGTTAATGGTGCCAGTGATAAAGACTCTCTCGCTATCTCTCACCATTCGTCTTTGGTATTTGGATCAATACTACTCTCAGTTCAGGTCATGATCAATAGTGCTGGCATTGTACTGCAGGAGAACACATTATTTTACCTGGTGCTGTTTAAAGCTATGACTCATTGTGCTGTGTTTGACAAAATGAAGGATATGGAAGGGCCGTATGTGAGTCAGAAATAAGGGTTAAAGGTTGAAAGAAATAGGCTGCAGATCTCTGCCGTTATCACGATTCAGTGATAAGGCATGCAAAGGTTGGAGTAGAGTAATTTCTGTAGACTTTCTTTGGAATAAAAGGCCTGAGCCGAGTATTGAGTTATTATCACATTACACCCACAACCTTCCCACGGTGCACAGACTGTACGATGGCTCCATTATTAAACTCCCAGTGGGATAAAAGTTACTTCCTTGATGTCTGCAGATAATTGTTCATAGACTATTTCCTTCCCTTTTAACAATAAATGTGAAAATAGTCATCTTTTTAAAAATTTTCTCACAATTCAAACCATATTATTTTCATCTCAAATACAATATGCCATCTTGCAGACTGTTTTGTTTCATTCTCTCAGACGACCACAATATTCAAAATCAATTAGGGCTGCAGCTAACAATTATTTAAACATGTTGACTGTTAATTTATCAAGTTATTGTTAATTGGTTTGTCTATAAGCTGAAAAAAATCAAGTTAATATCCTCGAATCCTAAAATATTCTGTTTATTATAAATGATCGGGTTCAACAAAAGCATCAAATAGTCACATTTGACAAGCTGGAATCAGGGACATTTTTTGTCATTTTTACTTAATATGCATGAATTTTCATAACAGTTACCAATTAGTTTGATCTGGATGGACTGATTGCTTAAAGGCTAATTGTTTCAGCTCTAAAATTGACAGTAATAGATTTTTTAACAATACGTGACAGGAATCTAATAATAACACCCAAAAATCCAGAAGTCTTTCCCCAAGACACCACATTTGCAACTGAACCGCTGGTACTAATTTATTTAGCTAAATTAAATGGAGATGACTGAGTTGAAACAATTAGTCGATTTGAAGAAAAACTAATCAGCAGCGCTTTTGATCATTGATTTTAAGGCATATTTTAAACTAAAAATGACAGATATGTGCAGGCTCAAGCTTCTTACATGTAAAAATGGTCTGCTTTCATTTTCAACAAATCAGTGTTGATTGACTTGTAATTTTGGGTTTTGGACCGTTTTGTCAAACAAATCAATCAATCAGAGGCAATCTGAAGATGTCACCTCAGGCCCTAAGACATTGTGACTGCTTTCTGACATTTCCTTGACTAAGCAATTACTTGAAAACATAATCGGCATAATCAGCTGATTCTTGCTATTTTTAGTGTAAAATGCCAATCAAACAATGAGCGCAGATTTCTTGCCCTCAGGTGTACAGTCATTCGCTGTCAGTTGAGGTAAGCTGAGCTCTACACGTGACCACAGTGCTGCTCACGATCAGAGATCACACGTATGACTCAATCTTGTTGAGTGGAGAGATAAGCTTGTTGGGAGTCTCCTTATCTCCCCAGTGTTGCCTGATCACTTGAGAGCAGTATGGGCCTGTCTTTGCCTTATAAAGCTGCAGCTCCTGGGATGGCACTTTGACAGTCACAGGGTATTTATAGTGGAGAGTGGGTTAGCTTCAGACTGGGCTGTCTTTGAACTGCTCATCAAATGTGCTATTGTGAAGGGACTTTAGTTTTCCTGCCAAAAACTGTTACCAGTTTGCTTATTTTGCACTGAACATTGAGACACTGAGCTTCCTTTTATCCCTGCTTAAGGACTAAAGGACAAGTCTGTCTGTTTTTTATTATAATATAACTAATCACAGAAAGCATACACAGGTTTGCCTCAAATCTAGGTTGGCATTTTTGTTTTTCAGTTTCTTGTTACTTGTATACAACGTATACACCTAAACTTATCTGCCAAGCTTACATCCATAGATATATCGGACTGGCCAATTTATCTGTTCAGTTATAGGTTGCATATCGCATAACAGGAAAGACATTCAATTCTAGGGATGTCAGTGTTGCTATAAAACTGGTACAGGGCTAGGTTTAGACATTCATGTCCTCTTCAGGATTAACGGCAGTTACTCCGGTGATCCTGACTTTTCCTCTAGAACCATCATTGGGCACAAACTTATACTAGTTTTTAACCAAATACCCGCTAAGCTAATGACATTCCCATCAGCCTCAGCTGTGCTTCGTATTTAGTGCAAATTTAGCACCGTTACTTTGAATTAGAGTCCAGATTGCTCTGGGTTTGAATATTTGAGACAGTGTAAGTACACCTCTCAAGAAAATATATAACTTAAGGTCTAGTTGTTTTAAGATGTATTGCATATTTTACCTCAGATGAACTATAGAGTCCCAAGAAAGCCTGATTGAACACATTTTATGCTTTTTTGTTTGGAAAATAAAAGGGACATGATCCAGTATCTTGGACTATGCTCTCTAAATGAAACCGATTAAAAGATGTTACTACCACAGACACCACATATTCTGCTGCTTGGACATCAGGCTATTTAAATTGTTCTCCTGATATCCACACAAAGCTCCAAGGAGAAGAGTGACTCTAAATACTGCTGCAGTGTTTTTTTCCCCCAACCACACACTTCACATGTGCTGCCCCTCCCTTTCTCTAAAAATGCCTCGTCCGCAATCACTTGACAGGCACAATCACTGGCCTACCGCTTTCCAAAGGTTACAAACACGGAACACATTTACAATTCCTCAAGATAAGATGTGCTGCCTACATGCAAAAACACAAGAAGGGAGTGCTCCTCACTGTCTTGATCGTAATCCCTTTTCATGTGCATGTTTCAATCTGCAGTATGTATCCTTGGCCTTACATGAAAGGCAGCCAAAGTTGAAAAGATTTTTCTAATAGAAGGTGTTGTGTGATGAGGGCGTGCTCGAGATAGGGGGCTGATTTGGGAGCCTTGGCACAGTTTGGAGTGTCAGAATCGGACTGTAATTTGGCATGTATGCTTACTGACCTGCAGCCCTTTGGGAGTGAAGGCGTTTACAGCTGAGTAGAGCCGGACAGCAGGGGACGGTGGCTTTGGGTAGTTAGGGGGTGAAGAAGAAAGCAGAGCTGGAGCCAATTCACTTTGAGGTCATTCAGTTCAAAGTGTAATAAGAAACAACGATTAGCATGACAGCCATAAAGTCTCCATTCTCAGTAATGGATTCATATATTGGACAGTGGAACTATTTTAGATTGAGAGTGCAATTAGGAATAATTTTATTTCAAGATCCATACAGAGCGGACCATCCAGTGCAAAGTCACTTTTATGGTGTTTTCTCTGTGCAGAAGCCTGAAAACAAAATGAGAATGTGATTCTGTGTTTGGGCAGAGATCCTTTTAGACCAGCAATTATTTCCCTAAAACCCTGGGGATGGCAGGGAGTGCTGGCTGGCCCGGACTTGTTTTTTTTAATTGGATCACATGGGTGATTTGCCATGTATTGTAAGGGACATGCTTCAATGTAATTACATATCGATGAAGTGCCAGGTGGCTTGTTCTGACCGCAGCACTGTAAATTAGATTGCTGTAATGAGGTTCATAAGGTTACTGATTTTGAAGACTGAGTATATACACATATTCAAACAAACTAGGATTTGCTGATTAAAATTTGAGAGGAATGTGTTTTTTCCCCTCAGTTTGACCTTGCAGGACGATACTAATTTTGAAATTTATTTCATGTAAGTCGAATTAAACTTTGATCACCGACTGCTGAATTGCTTTGTAACAAGGAGATTAGTCTAATGCAATCTTATGTTCCCCAATTATGCTAATACTTGTGAAAATTGTGAGAAAAGGCTGGATCGGGTTCAAGGCTAACTGAGTTCAAGGTGAGGCGTCAAAGCAGATGAGCCGCACAGGAACTGAGTGTCCGTACGCAGCAGAAAAAAGTGAAGAGTTAAGCAGCCACATAAGCTAAGTAGAGTCCAGAGATCACATGTTGTCTGTCTTGTGTGGTATTAATCATTCTGCTGAGCAAGGGCTGCGCTGGAGGGCCCGAGGAGTCACTCACACTTATCTGCAACTCGCTATACATACAGAGAGCGAGGAGTGACACACAGTAGAGTGTTTCCTTAAAGCGTTAATTATCTCTGAAGATTTATTCCACTTTCCCATTTGAACATTTCAACACAGTGGGTAATATTATGATGTAAACGCGTAACTCTCAGAATGTCATCATCAATGTTTTCCTAAGAAAATAAGGATTATAACTGAAAGCATGTGACGGCAGAGTTCAGTGCCTTGCGACTTGCATCAGGCAGGAAATAATAAAGCTGGTCAGCAGTGAGGCCCGAGCATGCTGTCTGGTTCGTATTACACATTGATTCAAATAATTGAAAAAAGAAGTGAAGTACTGCTTTTATATTTTTCTGCTTTGACTGCCATTTCCAGTGCGTCTGTTCGCAGAAATGTTAAGTGGATTTATGTTCGATGACGAATCCAATCTACATGTTGCCTTTTCTTGGAATTTATTAACAGTAAAGTCAGCCGACTCTCCATACTGTCTTTTCTACAGTTCAAAACTGATAAGTCCTAAAATCATCAGGTTTAAAAAACAAGAAAACAGATTTTGGAAAACATGAAAAACAAAGTTAAATCAGGAAAGGCTCTCTGGTAAAGTATATTTTAACAAAAGGATTTAAAGGAGATCATTGACTAATTTATTAACATTAAATCTTTTGTTTTTTTAAAAAAGCTTTGTTTGTACTGCTGATCCCACTGGAAATCAACAGCTTTTTTCAGCTTCAGTCTGCTATTATTAGCTCATTGTTTTTGTGCTCCAGACTGAAAAAAACAAAACAAAAAAACACTGCCATTGATTTTAAGTGTGAACAACAGATTCCCAGCACAAGAGGTCAAACAAGTCAAATGCACACCAGCAAAAATGGATTAAAGCTGAAGTAAACAAATGACAGACACTGAATGTTATGCTGCGTTGGAGGTTGGAGGTTGGAATTTTCTCGTCTAAATTTCCAACTTCGGACCTTCAGACGCTCCAGATGCATGATGTCGTGAGTGAACAAAAAATGTGGCTGACCTTAATAAAATTATGTCTCTGTGGCAATTGTACACACTCAGCAGTGCTCCTTGCGTATATTAATGAAACGGAGGAGGGAAAACGACACAGACGGCATTATACATTTTATATAACAGCACTTTTATACTTGGAAATGTATCTAAGTATTCCATTAACTAGCCTAATACAAATACTGATGTACACACATACATCACACCCCCTCCCAATGGGCGCTGCCATTGTCGCTTGACGTCAGACGACTGCTCCCTCAAGGAATCAGGGTAGACCAATGTGTTGTGAGTTTGCAAGGTAGAAATTACGGCTTCTGAGTTGCGTTCCAATGTACTTTTTCTAGTACGAGGTCGGACATTTTCAAGGTCAGAGTTGTCTGGAACATGGAAGTAGACTTCAATTTTACAGGTGGTCAAAGAAGGATTTCCAGGAATGTTGATCTGTTTTGTGCCAAAACCTGAAAGGCTGACAACTGAAAAACTGAAAAGCCTCCTTTGTAGACGGGCTGTAAGGGGAAGACCTAAACAGGGTCGACACATCATTAATATTAGTTACACCTGGGATTTACCTGCCTTGATCATCAAAATGTCTGCTGTTAAATGGCCTGTTTGCTGAGAGTTATTTTTAAGCTTTTGAAGGTCACTCGATGCAGCCTCGAGGCAAAAAGCCACCGCAGTTCTTTTGTCATTAAGTTCCTTAACTTTTTTTTCTCTAAATAGACTTCTCTCTATTAACCTTAAAGGGGGACAAATGCTGTTGGAGCCAAGTGTACTGGACTCTGCCAGGTTTGGTAGATACTGTAGGCCTGTTGGTATAAGCTGTCTTTTGTTTTCTGTTTTTTGTCTTTTGTCTGTGCACCACTTCGCTCTTCATCAGCTAGACTTGGTTACATTAGGTTTGTCTTTGTAAAGCACCTTGAACACTTTTGAGATGAAGGTGAGTCAGAAATAAACATTCAAAGGATGCGTAAATTAAAGCTCTGTTTGAATTATCTGTTTTCAACAATGCCAGTACAGTGATATTTCTTTTGGAGACGAGCTCGTGTGTAACCTTTCATTTCCCATCTGAGATTGTTTACTACATTACAGATGGACAGTCACCACCCACTGGCCAGACGGGCCGCGATGAGCAATGTCTCAGACGAGCAGTCGGGTCATGACAGTGCTGCGCCAGACCTGCCCTAAATGTAGATAACTATTGTCTGGCTGTGAAGAGAGCAGTTAGTTTCATCCTGCTTATTGTACAGAATGTATTCTCAGAGAAACATGTCGCGGTTATGCTTGTGTCAGTTTAATTTGGGACTCCGAGCTGTTAACATTTACATGACGTCTGTGCTTTAACAAGAAATGAAGGAGGAAGTGAAAGAACCAAACTTTGGAGAAATGATACGAAAGTATGTGGTAATTAATTTTAGATGGTAACAACAATCCACTTCATCATAGTGAAAACTGAACCTGTAGTGAGTAAGAACACATTTTTAGACACTGCTCTGAGTTATTATAGTGTCCTTGTGAGGAACAGCCCTCCTCAGCTATTATTCCTCCTCCCAGCATCGAGGGTTACAGGAATATTTAGTTACATCTATTGTTGGGCTCCTGCAGCGCTGAACTTCACTCTCCTTACTGACGGTTGCTTGTAGTTGGTGTTTTAGAAACTAAAACTTCAGCGAAATCATTTCAGATTGTAATGCGAATATTATGTAAAACATTCATCGCCGTCATTGAGCTTGCTTCATGAGCCTTGCTACAATTAGCTCCCAGCTGAATGAGGAGCCAGCTGTCTGGCTGCTGTACATAAGAGTTGCCCTGTGTGTGTTATTACATTTAGCCTCCACTCTCTGCAAAGCATGCCTGCTATGCTTTCCGCCACTATTTAGGGAATTCATGTACGACTGCAGCAGAAAACTCTCCGAAGCCATGATGTGCAGGACTGTGTGTTTATATTTGCACAGTGTACAGTGAGTGTTGGTATGTGGTATATGACTTGAGCATGAAAGCAATTAGATGAAATAAAAGTCAAATGAGTGACCGAGTTGGGTCAAGTTCCCACCGGGAGGCGAAAACCCACAAATCCCCAGAGGGAACAACCCAGACACTAATTAAAAACTTGCTTTTATGTCTGCGTTTTATGTATTTGTGTATGCGGACCCACATGTATGCACCTACAATAGAGGAGGGCAGCAGATGTGTGTGTCAGTGTGTCTTTGATTATGTTTTTCAATTTGGAGAATGTTAAAGTTGTTAACTCCAGACTCAGTAAGTATTTGAGATGTGTGTTTGAAATCCAAGAGCAGCTCTAGTGTTTTGTGCTATTTTCGGTTCAGTGATGGTAGAAGTATTCGGGTTCTTTACTGAAGTAAAAATGGTAATATCAGAAAATAGAATACTACATTGCAAGTAAAAATACATTGTACACATTGTACATTGGCAGCATTAGCAGCAAGTTTACTGAACGGATCAAATGTAAATGGACAGTAGTTTTATAATATATTACTAAATTATTTGCACTGACAGCTTAACAGCATTTACCAATTGTGGCTTGTCAAGAATTACCTTATTTTACTGCTTTAAACTGTTTGGTATCTTATCTATCATCACATTTTATTAGCTTATTATGGTAGTTAATAGTAAATAAAGGACAGCATTTCATGTTGGATTGTATTGAAGTAAAAACATGCACAGTCAAGATCTGGTATTCTTCCTCCTTTAAAAAAAATGTAAAGGCATGGATTGTGTGAGCTGTGTAATTTTGGAGAAATGGAAAGTTAGTCTGTTAACCTTATACTTGTATACATTTTGCATGAAATAGCTCAACAAAACACTGAAATATTGTTGTGGACAGATGAGCAAGAGTTTTTTTTCCAGTTTTATGTAGTGTATGCTTTGTCAGCTTTTTAAAAAAAAAATATATATATATTTTAAATAATTTCAGTTCGTTGATCTGAAATGACGACTATTTTGAACTAGTTTTTCTTATTTTTTTTACTTTTTGTATGGTTTTAAATGATTCACAGCAGTCTGTGAGCATCCAGCTTACATGAATGTGTGATGTGTATGACTGAACCTGACAGTTATGTCATTATAGATTAATCTGCTGATTACTTTCTTGATTAATTAATTAATCATTTGGTCTATAACGGGTGAGGAAATGTTAAGAAAAATCAATTTCAAAGGTATTGAGTTTTGGGTAGTGATGTCTCGAAACTAAAACTTTGATACAATACCTTGAAAAATATCGATATTTGATACAAAAAAAAAAACAGGCCATTACATCTGAGATTTGTATGAAAAGATAAATACAACACAGCTTGTTTAGTGTGTCAACAGCAACAGCATCGAAGTTAATTCATTTCTGGAGGAGATTACTGCATGAAATTGTTATTTAAACATTTCAGAATTAATATGTTGCGATACTCAATATTTATGGAAACACTAGGTTAGAGAGAAATAATCATAACTGAGAAGCTTGAACCAGGGAATATTTATTTTGGCTTGAAAATGACTTTTAATTAAACAAATATTAAAGGTACACTATGTAGTTTTGATCAGAAGCTAAAGATTTTTTTTTGTTTAATGCGCGAATAAACAAACTGACCTTAAAGGACAACACAGTTTCATACTGTTTTACTTTGTTTATATGTGGCGGACCCTGCCACCTTTCTAAATTTAAACAGAATTTTTGGGACCTTATTTACCTCTGAGAACAGCTTGTTTACTCAGTTATGGAAAAAAATAAATATTTCTGAGTTTGTATTATTACCTCATTAATATTGTTACTTTTCAAATTCTGAGTTTGAATTTCTCCTCAAACTACATAGCGCCCCTTGAGTAACTTTATCATTCTGAATTAAAATAAGCAGTAATAATATTGCATCCAGATGTTATTCTTGTTTTTGGTGTCCACAAGCTCATGATCAGGTGTGATAATGCGCTGGGACATTATCAGAGAAAATACAACATTAATTTCAGTTCAGCTCAAAGTATTTTGAAGTAATGCAGTAGAAACAATGTAAATATGTAGGATTATTACCTCATTAATATTGTACACTAATGAATTACACTAGTGTAAGTACAACAATGCCCCTTTCTTTTGGTAATCAACAAATCGATGAATTAACAAATCGATGAATCAACTCTTATTTCAGCTCTACATTGACATGGAGCAGCATAAGTGCATCTAAACAGTCCTTCAGTACAGTATTTGAGTTATTGGACCTTTTTTTACATTCCACCACTGATTAAGTTTCATTTAATCACATTACATCGTGAATAGAGATTATCTGTAAAAAAAAAAAAAATAAATAAAAAGTAAAACAACAAACCTCGTGCCATTAATTGCCATGCTCGGTGTGTGTGTATGTGTGTATGTTTATGTGTGTGTGTTGGGGGGAGTGTGCTGCTAAAATAAAGCCCCGGCTGTCCTCATATCCCACAATTCTACTGTGAGCTGCATAGTGGAGTGTGATAGGCTGTCGGAGAGGGGGAACTGCAGCAGAGTAGCACCGCTGTCAGGAAACAGAAGCCCACTGCGAATGCAACTCGCATAACCAGCTGAACGAGGACGGTTTACCTGGTAATAAAACCATTTCTATTCCTGCCTTTTTTACCCCTCTTCTAATCTTTACACTACAGGCTTGTCTTGGCAAGAGATGCACGCTTCCCCTCGTTTGTAGCTCGCTGTGTTATTTCACCTCTTTTGCCTTTTATTCTGCTCGTCTTGACCACAACACCCACCGGCCGATGACAGATAATTAACATTAAAATACTCCTCCGCTGTATTCAGTCGGGCGGAAAAGTCGAGGGGACGTGGCTGAGCTCCTTTTATCCGGCGGTGTGTGTTTTTGTAGCCTTGTGCGTAACATTGTAGCGACGTGATGTGTTATTTTTGCTGAATGAGCAGCGTGTAGCGGCTGTTGTTGTGCCGCTGAAAGTGAGACATTTAGCGGATATTTCAGAGGAACAAGCCGCTGAAGGTACAGTCGGCTAACGTGCTGCATATGCGAGGCAGGGAAGTGGAAAATGGGTGAAACAGTGACGAGAGAGAGATGCTTTTTTTTCCCAGCACCATTGAACACAGCGCTGAGTCACCGGCGCACACGGTTACATTTTGAAGACAGTGAATGGATTTAAAATTGTTGAACAGTCGCAGGTTGAGACGACATACTTGGGTGTTTTTGATCTGCAGTGCGGTAGGCGTGGTTAGAGGGGCAGGATGACACGGTCTGGATCCTCTTTTAGCATCCTCACATCCTTGAAGGAACCGAAAGCAATGGCCGGAGTCTGACTTGACAATTTAATTAAGATGCACAGTAAGCTGCTGTTGCAGCAGCAGCATTGTGGGGCCTTGTTCAGGCTGACTGAGAGTGCATGTGTGACCACAGCCTCGGTTTGCACTGACCTGTTTACAGTGTGTTGGGGTGTTGAGGGTCCTTCTTGGCCCAAATTTGCTTTAACAAAAACATTAAATTATTATTATTTTTTTTAAAAACTGCTGACAGTCTTAAATATTCATGATAAAGATCAGTATCAGTTGTGTCCGAATACTGTTGCTTTACAGGAATCTGCTTTATTTCTACATCCCTAAATCACAAAATTGTCTGAGAAGGTTTTAAGATTCCCACAACATCTGGCAACCTCTATCCCTTTCTCTCGATAAGGACAAAAAGCCAGAAACAAATAGATTTATATCACTGTAAACTTACTGCTGAGCATCACAGAGTCACAGTGGAGTCATGTAACGGTAAATGGCAACACCCTCTTCTTATTGTTTTTGTCTGTCAAAGGTCAACCAGGGTGTTTTCTGATGGAGAAATATGCCATATAAGTAATATAACATCCACTCAGACTGCTTGTTGAAAAGAAGTATATGCCCCTGCACAGAATGCAGGATATATATATTTTAAAGCTGCAACAGTTAGTTAATTAAAGGAAACATTTGCAATTAATCATTTAAGTTAATTTGTGAACTTCATGTGAAGATTTGCTGCCTCTTTATGTTTTATATCTTTGTAAAATGAATATTTTTGTGTTGTCGACTGTTTGGCTGACAAATACAAGCACCTTATCGATGGTGTCACCTGAGGCTTATTGGCCGTTTTCTGACTTATTGCAGACCAACTGATTGATAGATAAATTGATCAGCAGCTAAATGGATGCCCAATGAAAGAACAAAAGCCTCTTTTTTAATCAGTTTTGTCTCTTTTTATAATCTATTAATCACTTAAGTTATAGTTTAAAGCAAAGATAATGAAAAATTACTGGTTCCTGCATCTCAAATGTATGTGCTAGTTGCCTCTGGAAAGGAGGCTATATTTTCTGTATCTGTTTGTTGGTTGGTTGGTTGGTTGGTTGGTTGGTTGGTTGGATGGTTGGTAGGAGATACACAAATACCAAGCAGATTTCCACAAAACTTCAATGAAGGGTGTTTCTTGAAAATAAACTTATTACCTCTAGGTGTGGGTCTGTATTTGGGACAGATCCTTTAATTTTTTTCTTACTCTCTCAACATTGCAAGAGGGCATTTTTCTACATTTTCATTAATTTCTCAGGGAATAATGCACAGATCTTGATAATAAAAGAGTATTTAGGTGGCTGGTATGTGTGAGTGAGTACAATGTGATACAGGGCTATAGAGTTTGATACTGGATTGGCCTTAATTGAATTAAAAGGGATTGTCGGCCTTGGCGGAGGTATGTGTATTGCGATTTGGGAGTGTTTGTTGCACAGAACAAGCAATTTCAATATGTCAACTTGGGAAATTTGTGATGATTATCAGTAGTTGCAACCTTATTTCAGTATTATCCCTGTGGCAAGGCTTGAGTGTTTCCCTATGAGCTGCTGTCTAAAATAATAAGATGAGTGCAGGGTAGACGTGCCCCACCTGATGTCAACAACCCAACATTATGGTCTCCTGAAGACATTATTGTGAATCAAGTCACAGCTGATTTACTGATTACCTGTAGCTAATCTCATAAAATGCCTAATCCCTATTGGCCCGTCTCAGCCTCTCTATAAGAAGTTATTAGCTCTCCATCAAGCTACCAAGATTTAGTTCTAATCTTTTACATCAACAGGGGATTTTCTCTTTGTCAAAAGGAGCTGTTGGACTGGATTGAGCTCTACTAACTGCAGTATAAGTGTTTTTCTGGAATAGTTTCCCTGTCAGACACATTGGCGATGGTTGTGCCTGGCCTTCAAGGAAACCAACCCTGGCCTTAAGCGGCTGCACGCCAACAAAGGCAACACTGATCGTGTCGCATAATGAAGTGCACAGTCAAATTGAGATAACAATAACAAGTCCGCTGGTCTGTCTGTTGTGTCCCTGAACGTCTTCACTGCTAGAGACAGTAATGCCAAGAATGTAAACGCAGCAAGCTGACAGGATTTATGGCCCCCTCAGCAAAAAATGCTCTCAGCTTGCAGTCACCTTCATGTTATGAGTCTACCTTCGGCTGTTTAGGTGTGGACTGTCTCTTCCTGCTCGGTCTATAAGCGTTCAAGTAAAAGAGTTTTGAAAATCAATAAGACGAGGACCGGATGAAACGGATACTAAATCAAATGTGGAAAGCCATTTTCATTCCCGTCATTTACGGTATGCAGTGGGTGATATGAATGTCTCACACATAGTATTACCTTATACTGACAGGATGATTCAACACCTGTCTGTATCAAAACTGAACCTCCATCAAGGGGAGATTTATTGTAGAGCTGCTGTATTAGACTGCATTAGTTGTAGCTAGTTGTAACGAATAAACTGGCAACTGAATGTTTATGCAAAATGTGTCTTTATCTCAACATTCCTACAATGATAAGAATGTAATCAGATGTTTTGCTGACTCACTGATGTTGAGATTGTATGACATATTGTACCTTGTTAGGAACGTGTATAGTGTTGTTTATGGATTGTTTGACCCGTGTTTGCTGGCTCCCAAAATGAAATGGTCAGAACTGTCTCTGCTCTTTGTGTTTGTGTTGCTCTGGAGCTGGAGAATGTTCTGGCTGAACCCACTGAGGTAGAAAACAGATCTGGGTTGTTTAAATTTCTTGAATTGTTAAGGGCAGGACTGAACTGTACTAAGCTGCGAGATGTTATTGAGGAACATTTTACTGTATGTCTTGTGCCCTTTTCAAACTCCTGTTAAAACTTGTGTTGTGAGCTTGTAGCTTGTTAGCTAAATCAGTCACCTGTTATTGTTTCTCATTGAAAAAGACTCTCAGTAGTGTCAGAATTGCTTGTGTTGTTTGTTACACCAGCTCAGGTGGAATGAAGATCAGATGAAGACATGATGGCTGGTGTCATACTGTTACCACATCTTCTACTGTCTACAGAAAATATCGTTTTCAAAAGAGCTCAGATTTAAAACAACTTATCATTGTGAAAAATGTCTCTCACAGTTTCTCGAAGTCAAAGGCAATGACCTCAAATAACTTGTTTCTTCTAATAACAATCCAGAATGTGGTTGCAGCCAGTGAAATTTTTCATTATTGATTATTCTGCAGATAATTTTCACATTTGTGTTGTCAAAAATAGCGATATATCAATACATATTGGAGTTCCAAGGCTTATTTTTCACAGTATCGACCAGCAACAGCTGCACTTTCTCACTTTTTCTTCTCTCTGACAGCGAGTTGACACACGCACCACTGCTAAAATTGTTCTCATTCTTGTTCTCGTTGTTGCATCGTTTTTTCTCCATTGTAACATGGTGTCAAATATTGAGATTTTGGAAGGTATAGTATTAAAGTTAGATAGTCCAACATCGTGACAACACTATTTCATGATATATCGATTGTTTGGTCAATAAAATATCAAAATATTATAAAAAATGCTCATCACCATTTCCCAGAGCCAAAATTGACATCTTTAAATACCCTAACCCAAAGACTCTCCATTTACTATCATAAATGACAAAGAAAAGTGGCAAACCTTTACATTTAAGAAGTTGGAACCAGCAAATGTTTGACATTTTGCATGAAATTTTGCAATTGATCGATTATCCAAATAATTTTCTTTGGATTTTCGATTTAATTGTTGAAGCTCTAGTCCAAAACCCAAAGAGATTAAATCTATTACAATGTAAGACAAGGAAAAGCAGCAGATCTTTACATTGCAGAAGCTGTAACCATGCAAATAATGCAACTCTTACTTGAAAAGTGACTTAAACGGTTTTACGATTATCAAAACTGTTGCTGAGTGAATCAATTTAACCTGTAAATTAGCTTTTCTTCCTTCACAAAAGTAATACAGACTGCTGTTATTGTGACAGTACAGCTTCTCACCAGTGGTTGCCATTAATAGTCACACTCAATGCATGCAGAGCTGAAACTAATGTTGCATCTATCATAAGTCGCTGTGGTGAAAGTCTTCACCCTACTGTAAGTGTTACATGACAATGAATTTTGAAAATAGACATTTTGCCTTCAATGACGAAACATATCAATAATTTTGTTGTTGTTTGGACATCAGTACTGTTGAAAGCTCTTCGGGGATCTGTAACCCCTCAGCAGAGGTGTCTCATTTGAGTGGCCAGACCAGCTACATGGTATCCTGTTACAGTAGCTGCATTTGTGTGTGACAGCTGTCAGCCCTTCAGCCTTGTAGAGGGGTCAGCATCATACGGCAGGCCAGCTCGGGATGGGCCCTGACGTGTCAAAAAACGCCAACCATTTCCCTCCATGTGACCTCCGTAAGTCTCCAGGGGGGTTATGGGTGTGTGGGGGCAGGGGTTGCAGGGATGGGCCCAGCTGTGGTACTCCGGCTAATGGCACTCAGCACAGATGGCTGTCCCTCATCCTCCCATGAGTGTGTGCGTGACTCGAATTGTGCAGGCCACTTTCCAACAGTGTGCATTACAATCACAAATGGACCTTAAAATGGGAGCGTGCATGCACGGGCAGCAACAGAGCATTTAGTGTCAGTGATCAATTATGTAATGTGGTGGCATACTGATAAACCTCCGCAGAGCTTTTAGCATGGATATGGACATCCACTGCAATGGTGTTGTCTCAGCAGTCTGTCTGAATGTGGTTTGATTTTTGATTTAAAGTGCTTGTTTAAAGGCAGACAGCAGGTTTGATTAACTGTGGGTAGGTTTGATTTATATTGGGAAGAAGAAATGGGTGTGTTTTATTAATGATGTAATTGTTCTTCGAGGAAGTTTTGTTTCTGGAAGAAGACAAGTAGATAGATGGTTCCTGCTTGTCCTTCGTAGAAGTCACATCATCAATTTTTATCTGCAGCTGTGACAAATGTGTGGTTTCCATCAGGTGGCAGATGAATGAGGAGCTGCTTTTTAATATGATAATGTGAGAGATAAATGATGATGTATTTGACAAAAAGTGCTAATGGTTGTAGTTTTGTGTGGCTTTTTCTTCTTTTCAGTCATTCACTGTGTGACTCAAGTGCCGTGTTCCTCTTTTTCTTAATTCCTCAGATTTACTGATGCAAGAAACATATGCATCACCTCCTGTTAGGGCTTCATTTCGCAAAATACTCTGATTCATTAAGCTGCAATGCTAACAAATCTTTTATCAAATATTCTAATCCAGCATCAATCTAATAGCACCATAAATTACATTTACGTAACCACAAAAACAAAAAACCTGTTTCAGCGCTAACATCTGAGTAAATGATTGAAGTCGTTACGAAAAAACATTGTGAATTATCTGCATCGGCTTGGCTCTCTGAGCTCCATCGAGACGTCATCACTTATACTGTACCAGTAATGACTGTTGAAAGATGTCAATGAAATGGCCAGTTTGGATCTGTTATAGTCATCAAAGGAAGTTGATTTAATGAAAAAAGACTTAATTTATGTAATCTGATGAATCGCTTTATTCAAATTGAGTATTTTGTCCAAGGATTTTGAAATTTTATATAGGATGACGGGCTTGAACTTAAATGTGATGACAAACAAACACTCAAAGTTTCATTTGAAATCATCAATTTGTGCTTTGAGTGTTAAAAAAAAGACATCGGCCACAGCCCTAATATGGGCCTTTAGCTTCTTGCAAATGTTTTAAATGTAATGCTTACACAGGATTAGAAAAGGTTTTGAATTTTATTATTGGATCAGACAAAATGCTATCAGACCTCATCCCTTCTTCCTGCGAGCCTGAGGATTTTCCTGGTAAAACCTCACCAGACACCAGCTGTTTCTCACAACAAATGCTAAAGCTTTCATGACCTGAGAGGTTGAATCTCTGTGATCCAAAGATTAATCAGCAATGCAGCAGC
Source organism: Pagrus pagrus (assembly GCF_965226575.1). Lineage (NCBI taxonomy): Eukaryota > Metazoa > Chordata > Actinopteri > Spariformes > Sparidae > Pagrus > Pagrus pagrus. Next base: position 16,645,761 of record NC_140196.1, read on the forward strand.
AAAGCGCATGTTTATATATTTGAAAGTGTTTAAGATGATAAGATTACAAAAGACTTTCAATCAATATGATTAGGCTTTATTGGTGCTATCAGCAAAATCTCCTGTATACTAGCAGTAATCCAGGGCTCTATGAGTTGTGAATACAGCTTTCTGAATGCATAATGTATGTGCCAGTCCATGGCGAGGGCCACACACAAGGCTACTGTGTGGGCTGTTGTGTGGCCCTGTGAAGAGTGCCTGTCACCAGTGACTGAACGTATTCTTCCTTCATTTCTATGGTGCAAAGATGTTCCTTTCCTCCCCTCCTACTATAGTTCCTGTTTCACAGCAGGGTTAAGAGAAGCAAAGGTTAGCTGTGCAGCCATCGCCTGTCAGCTGATTCCTGATTAAAGATGCAGATATTTAAAATCAGTGCTATATGACCAGAGAAAACAGAGATAAAGGGCTATGGTGTTCACTTTTGATAATAAGATAGAAAAGCTACAGAACGTGAATGCACAGCGCTGCACAGGACCAATAAACTCTCCGGCTGGTGGGTGACGACTGCGAGTTGGGAGGTGATGGTTACGGTGGCCTATTCAGAAACTTTCTTGTATTACAGCTAAACAGGTGACTAAAATATAGGGCTGTCGTTATTTCAATGTCTTTTTTCTCTTCACCGTCAACTACTTATACACGTGTGAAGAAAAAAAAAAAAGAAACTTTTTTGAATAAACTATTTAAATTTGTCCATATGGTCTTAGTGGTACATTCAAAAAGTTTTGCAGTTATATCACACTTGTGGCCTATCTCTGTAAAGAATGCATCTGTCACAGAGTGTTAGATCAACAAAACAACACGGAGGCATGATGAGGGCATGGACTCCAGCTGCTAATAATCCAGCTATGTGCCTGCCAGGGCTGTTCACAGCAGGACACGTGGAGTTCAGCATTTCAGCCAAATTTAGTGCTTGAAAAAGCCTTCATGAATGTTGGAAGTTTTCTGACTGAGACATGTTTTTCTTGTTACAAATTGTATAATACCTTCACCCCCAAAAAGTGAATTCTTGCTCGAGGGGTTTAGAAATAATCAATACCTTGCGGTTTTCTTTTTGTTTTGCGATGCTTTGCTTTTAGAGTCATAGCTCTTTATTTTAATTGTTGCGTTTTTTCATTCAACACGTCAAGAGTTTTGGGGATCACCTCGGCCAACACTGTTGCTTTTGTTTTTGTCCCTGAGGTCTGAGATCCTCCCCCTGAATCCTCCCACCGTGGAGTAAACACACCCCTATAAATAGAGCTGAGGGAGACGCAAGCCAAAAGCAGAATGACAGGCATCTGTACTACAAACCCCAGACTCTGTGCAGCAGAGGCCCAGTGTTGCTGTCCCACACTACGCCCTCCAAACCCCACATCCCAATGTCAAAGCCTGTGGGTGCGGTTAGGACTGGGGCCCCCAGTGTGATCCGTCCTATCTGTCATCTTTGTTTTGCAAAACTGGCCATTAGATGTTTCCTCTCATTACCAAGTTTTAGGCCCTTGGGACCCCGTCTGTCGCTGGTATGCTGCTATTCAGAGAGGGAGAAGGTCATGCTATGAATGACATGTAGTGGTGCTGCTCAGATACTTTGGATGGTTGTGTGTAAATAGTCTGCTGAGTAACTAGGGGGGCATAAACACATTGAGCAACCCTGAGGAATTGTTTTTGTTATTTTTGCCATTAATAATCTTTTTTCTGCGTAATTGGTCTGGAGCTGACGACATAACTTTGCCATCAACAGGCAACTATTTTGATAATTGATTTTGTCATTTTTTTAAAACTGCAATGTAGGATAAATGTAGCTTCTCCGATGTGAGGATTTGCGCCTTTCTCTATTTTTTACTCCGGGACGGATCCAGGAATTTTTTCTCACATCGCGAGATAGGCTGTGTTTTCAACATTTTCATGAATTACTCAGGGAGTAATGCATGGATCGTGATGAAAAAATTTCAGGCACATTTAGGTGGCTGGTATCTATGAGTGAGCACAATTTGATGTGGATCCAAGATCTGGTTAGTTTAAATTATGATTAGGCAGTTTAGAGTGACACAGGGCTATCGAGTTTAATGTAGGATTAGGCTTGATTGATTTAAAGCGGGCTGTTGGGCCTTGGTGTAGGTGTGCGTGCGCTCTACTCAGTGCCATTCTAGTTTTAATAGGTGAATGAATCGCCCCAGATATGTAGATGCTTTGACCACAGTGTGAACATATAAAATGAGAAACATTTGTCGAGTCCTGCTTCTCTTGTGTGAGCATTGCTGTAGCTGCTTCTCTCTCTTTTACACCAATGTTAACTGAATATTTTACATTATGAATTTACTAATTTCTGATATTTTACAGACAAAATGATTAATAGAGAAAATAATTGTCAGATAATAAATATAATCCTCACCTGCAGCCCTAGATAAGAGTGTTTTGAAACAGTTTATGTGAAATGTCATACACTTTATTGTATAATGTATTGTATATATCAGGGCACCAGCAGTCTAAGCACTTTCCATTATCAGCTACTGACACTTGAGTGCATCTAAGCCACTTACATCAATTTCAGTTTTTATTCTGCTGTCAAACAATACCCTCATCTCTGCATTTGCATCAGAGCAGGAGCTTATCCTCACGCAGGGGCTGAAAAAGCGACGGTACATCAATTCATAACACGTCAGCTGACTCATCTAGTTTTCCCCCTTTTCCCCTCCTCTTCCCCACTCCAGCGTGATTTACCATGACAACTGAATCAGGCGCAGACTCTGAGGCCAAGCAGCCGCAGGAGAACAAGGAGAACGAGAAGGGGAAAGCTGCAGAACCCACATCGCCCCAGAACCAGCCGGAGCAGCTTCCTGCCGCCGCTGGACACAGCACCCCGGCCAGGAAAGAACAGGTGAGCCTCTTCATGACCACAGTAACAGGAGGAGGATCGAGCCAGTTGTCACTGACAGCTAGGTTTCAATTAAAACCATATACCATTTAACACGCTTCTATATTTTACCATGCTCATACAAAAACACTTTAGTGATTGAATTTAGGGTGCGTTTTATGATGTCAACATCATACATATCCATTCAGATCAGGCTTGAATTTGAGAAAACATTGCAAACCATTCATCCCACAGCCGGATGAATTGTGCCTTTGTGTGATAAATGGAAATGAACAACAACAACAAACGATACTGACGACATGGCCTCAGTGTTCTCGATGGCATTTACAGCCCTGTAAACTTGTCTTTCAGTCAGCGCTTCATGCTTTTATTTTGGAAATGTGGTGAACCACAGATTGAGAAACCCCTGACGAAGTGTGGATGTTTTCATTCCCCACATTACGTCAGTCGATTGTACCGATTAACATAACGTCACACAGCTGTGGGGAGAGTGACTAAACTGAGCTACTGAAGTAAAACCTCACAGCTTTCAGTAGCTCATGGTTTGAGATCTCCGGTTGAGGGCTATGAAACGAACACAAATAAATAGGGCTGCTAGTTTGATCTTAAAATTGCCACCACTTAAGCACATTAACAACCGCCATCTAATGATTATTTCCTGTTAAATACAAAGATTCCCTCCTCATGTCTATTAAGCCATAAATAAAAATTCTCTCCTGTGTCTGACATGAAAAACAGTCTTCTAGTGTCAAACTCTGCACATACACCATTGTGCTCAGTGGAGCCCAAACATTTAACTGTAGGAACAAAAAGAAAAACACATTTTAGAGAAACAATCATGATCCTCCTGCAGGCTTGTGGATTGAACAGATCTTCTAACATTCCCGTGTAGACGAGTGAAAAACCTCCAGTTCAGTGTCTTTCTAAAACGAGTGATCTCTGCTCAGAAGGAGAGTTCAGCCCGCCTGTGCATTTTATGTCTGAGGCAGTCCAAGAAGCTACTAATGTTATCTGAACACTAAGTGCTTGTCTGCCAATTTTGGCCAGAGCAACCTTCAGGGCTCACTATCTTATCGATCTTCAGATTGAATTTCCAGTACTACCAAACTGCAGGACTGTCGAAGACTAAAGGAAGATTCCTGCGTATTCCTCAATTTACTAGTTGAAAGAAAAATAGTACGATTAGCCTGATTAGTTTGTTGGCAGTCACTCGTTTGGTGCTGATAGTTCAAGTTTATCCCAAACAAATAACCTACATTTGAAGTTTGAATTACCTGCATCACCATTTCTCTTCCTGTGGCTATAACCTAAAGAGCAGGACATAATTTCAACATCTAAATGACAAAAATGTTATTAGAGGTTTGACTGATGTTTTCTATATGACAGTTCTCAGATCATATTAAGGTTTGGATTAGCTCTGAACCATTGTGTCCTATCAATTTAACATTTACATGACATTTTTAGGCGTGTAGCTGCTGGTCTTATCTGAGAATTTAGGAAAAGATCAACGCTGGATTCATTTTAAACTTGTAGATTTACAAGCAGCCGATATTAAGGGGTCCAAAGGTCACCACAGCCAGATGTGGACATGAAGAAACAGATGGTTATGAGAGGTTTTGCCTTATACGATCTGCTGCGTGTTAGAGCAAGCTCACACGTCTCCACTGACCTAACAGTGTTGCCTTTGTCGCAATGTGGGAAAGTGTAAGTATGGAAAATGGGCTGTTTGATGAGGAGGAGAAATAGAGCATGAGTTTACACGTGAATCATAATGGGCTGTAATGAGAGAGCAGCAGAAGCAGGTGATGGATAGATTCATTCTGTCCTGGGCTGGGCTACGTAGCAACTATTCATAACAGCATGTAATATTTTAACATTGGTTAAGAAGTGATGATACATACCCTCGGGTTGGTTGAAATTTATGGACATCAGACATTTTATTTACAGACGATGTTAAATTTAGTTTCCAGAAAATGTTCTGCACTTTATCAAGATAGATGTTTAGGTTGTAAAATGAAATTATTCACATCATAACTCTACATTGCTCGCACCTACTGTGTGTGAGTTATAGAAGGATATCTAAAGACCTTGTGTTGATTCTTGATTCACATTTGGCATGCGTTTTACTGAAAGAAAAACACAACCGAGAGTTTCAGTAGAGCTTCAACGATAAGTCGATCAAAAGATTAATTGTTTCAATATTTTTCCAGGCACAAAAAATCAAATCTTGCTGGTTCCAGCTTCTTAAATGTAAAGATTTGCTGCTTTTCTTTGTCATGTATGATAAGAAATGTAGATTTAAACATAGATTTTCACAACTTTTTGATATTTTATAAACTAAACAATTTCATAGACCAAACAATTAATTGATTAATCATGAAATAATTGGTGATCATTAATGATGATAATCGTCAATTGCCTTCCTAGTCTATAGTCATACTGTGACCTGTGCTAAATGCGAACTTCAGCAATAACAATGCATTTACTGTTTAATAACATTTGGCTGTTTAGAAAGTATAATGTTCACTATGTTCACCACCTTAGTTTAGCATGTTAGCAGGTTAGCATTTGCTTGTTAGCACTAAACACAATGTACGGCTGAGGCTGATTGGAATGTCATGAGTTTTGCAGGCATTTAATCTTGCAGAAATGTTGACAATTATTACAGTTATTACTATTTGTCCACCTTATATCTGTGCACAGTTTCATGACCAGCACTAGTTGTTGAGATATTTCAGTGGATACCAACAGAACGACTCGAAAGAGGAATAGAGTTTTTCCCTCCATGTGTCCTGGAAGATTTCCATGTCCCAGACAAATAGGAGGTATTCCAGTCAAATATTATCTGTTTGTTGAGCTTAAAAGCATTTCATGGAGACCGCTGATGCCCCGCATCACCAACCCAAAGTGTCAGCATCTGATGACCTGGGAATGAGACTCAACAATCAACTTTCTTTCTCTGGAATCACTGACAAAACCTAGAATGCAATTCATACTGTGCTTCGAGGAAGTTATTTTCACCAGACGTTATGACCAGAGATAGAAATATGTCAGACTTCTAAAGATTTTCCTGGTGGAATAAACGGCAATTATCAGATAACAGAAACTCTAGTGGTATGGCTAAACATAATTTAATAAAAGGAATAACTTCCATGTATCACTTTCAAGTGGATCCTTACCGTATCCCTTAAACCTTGTCTGTATTGGAGAGCCCGCATCGTGTCACAGTGAGGATGATGGATGATGCCCTGCCATTGTCAGAGCTGTGTGAATTGGCAGGAACAAGGCTGAGAGAAATCACAGCTCTCCGTCACAACACTGTCAGTCTTTCAGTGAGACGCATGCTCAGGCTGAGATATCTCTCTGCTCCAGCAGGGTGCACAAATGAATGAAGAGCCTCGGTTTACAGTTTTACTGCTGGGATTTCCTACATCTGCGGTGCTTATTTCTATTAGTCGCAAATCACCCATAAGTATTTGAAATACATCCTTTGGTATTTGTTGAATTGAACTATATTCTACCTTCACTTTGATCTCCTTCTCCACAGAAAAGACTAGTCTGCATGAGCTACATTAGATATGCACAATGTGAGCGATATATCCTGAGGAACAAGATAAGAAAATGTTCAGTATGAAAATGAAAAGGGGCATTAAATCTACTTTGTGTGTGAGTAAGAAGGAAAAATGTCTGCAAGCCAAAGGCCTCTTTTTCAGCATGAAGTCAGTCAGGAAGGGCTTTGTTTTCAGCCAAGTGGAAAATTGGATTTTCTCTGTTTAAGACAAAATGGCAGAACACCTCTAGCTCTTCTCAGTGGGACCTGATTACATTCACTCAGGGTCTCGGTGTCTATTTTAAGGTTTTGAACATGTGACAGAACGGGCGGTTTTGCTAAAGATGACCACATTAAGAAACTGACATTTAGGAGAGGCAGTTGGGACTGTAGAAGGTATTTTTTCATTTCTGGTCTCTGAACTCTTTCAACCTGAAAGATTTTCTGTCAGAATGCTCTCCACACAGCAGAGGGACATCTGAATGCTGTGCCATGTTTAACAAGGAAAAGCAGAGAAAATACAGTCCAGTAAACACATGGAAAACTTCAGTGTAATGTGTTGAATAATTCATTCATATTCATAATTGAAGTTACCCTTGTGTTCTTCCTCTCAGGAGCAGCAGGAGGACGACGTATCCCATAGGTCATCCACCAGTCGTCTGTCAAGGTCTCCTTTGAGAGGAGTGAAGAAGGTGAAGATCATGCAGTGTAAAATCACCCTGCTGGACGGCTCCGACTTCTCACTCAATGTAGAGGTGAGAGAACCAAAAGTCCTCTTTTCATATTAAGTGGTCTCAAAAGCTGCTGCATCGGCATTTTAACATCAAAACAACACTCCTTTTAAGATTATATAAGCCTTCAACAGCTTCCACACTACTAAGTCAATTTGCTTGAGTTTCTCTGCACATTGATCTTAAAAAACTGTTAACTTAATGTCAACAGCTGGACCAAAGGAAATACTAAGAAAGAAAAGATCTAGGCACTGAGATTCTTTTCACTTTTTAATAAGTGCTTAAAGGGATAATTCAGTAGTAGTTTCAGTCTAAACTGATTATATAAGCGCTTTTCACTCAGATAGTTATTTGAAATTAAACTGTCGCTGCTGTATCACTTGGCCTTTTGAATTGCCTTTCAGTGATGCAGCAGCTCTAATGATATTTGCATCAGTCTGTAATGACTGTAATTACACCAAGACCAGAGTGTCTGTTTTTTCTCCCAACCCATTTAATTTAGAGCAACTATTCTTTATTTAATTTGCTGATTATAAGTAAAGAAGTTTTCATGATTTTTTTTTTCCTGTCTTCATGTAGAAATGTAAGTGCAGTCCATTTAACCCTCAGAAACCTAGAACCGTTTCTGGGGCGGCTGACTGTATTTATATTGTTATTCCTACTCTGTTCTTGCAGTCAGCATCAAGTGCCATACATCATTTGATTCAGAAGAACCTTAAGTTTTAGTCTTTTTATTTTTAGTCTTTTTATTTTAATTCTGGTAAATGCATCCATTCTCAGACAAAGAAAAATCTAAAAATGAGACAATCACAGTTTTGTATTTTATTGTTAACTCAGACAGAATCTCATGAAGTTTATTTTTTTATTATTAAAAGATGTACTTGGAATTTTTTTGACTTCCATATAAATTTCTGTCTACATATGACCGGTCCTAAGCAAGTTACAGCCATTTATTATAATGTTATTTGAGGCATTTTTCAGTGAAAAACAGGTGTAATCCTATATTTAATTTACTGATTATATAGATGTGTCCAAAAAATGTTTTTTAGAGTAAATAGAAAGGTTATTAAATCATAACAGAGGACAGAGAAGCACAAGAGGCTTTTTTCAGAGACGTATATCATCCATTGAACATAACCAACAAAAGAAGCTTGGCTACAGACATTGCCTGTTGGCCCAGATGAAGAAAGCTGAATAACTTTACATGAGTTTTTAAAGCATATGGATAGGATTAGTGCTTCAGAAGCTATTAAACATTTCAGAACTATAGTCATTTTTAGCCTCTGGCTGCGGTCCAGGTCTTTGAGGGTTAACAGGGACTGTACTGATAAATATTGTCACATGGGGAGGATGAATGCAGCAGCTGTGATGTATAGGGCATCTATTTGAAGCAACATTTACAGCTCTTGTCCCTGCTGGTTAACATATAATTTCAGGTTCAAAAGGTTTTAAAGTTTGCAACTTTATTCATCTATCACTTTCTAACTGCAGTGGCAGTGTCGTTTATCTAACCTGCCTGAGGTTTGCTGATGTTTTACTATGCTTATGGTGATACTTTGCAAACACAGCACTTCAGGTTAAAAAGCTATATTCATTTCAATAAACAAATAATGCAACATGTGGCACCACTAAAGCCTTGATACCAAAACATTAAAATGGTGGTTGACAGATGACAGAAACTTTGATGAATGCATTTCAATGCAAAAACAAAAGTGTGTCGTCATTGTTATAAGTAGCACTTGTCCTTCCGCCGTGCCTCGGATTTCTGGGTGTATCTGTCTTACGATTCTTGGCTTCTTGTATTAAAACACAAATAAACTGCACTACTCCGACAGCCCGTCTGAGAAGCAGGGATTTCATGGATTTCACTGCACATTTACATTTGCATTGTGTCAAATTGCTTTGTGGGATTTGTTTCCCCTCCAAAGCTTCTCTGTGTAGTCTTGAGAGAACGGTTCTTAAATGTTCAGTTCTTACTTCAAAGCTCATCTGCCTGTCTAGAAATAAACCCTAGGAGGAGGAAAGGAGGGCCAGCAATCAGTGAAAAACATGTGTCTCTGTGTTGTAAATGTGAAGCAGCAGTGTGGCTTTTATCATCATGTGGAAAAATTAAATATGGAAATGACATGTTACACGACGAAAGAAAATGGAGCATGAGTCGGTTGTTAATCATAACGGGTTAGAAGTGAAAGAGGTGGCGGTGTTGGACGGATTCATGACCTTCTGTGTTGATAATGTAGCAAAAGAGTGATAGTAAGAGCACTTACTGATGTTTTTTATTGATGTTTTTATTATTCATATTTTAGGTGCATTTAATGACATATCTATTTATTTATTGAGCTATTTATTTCCTTTTGGTTTCGGCTGTTTTGGTCCTCCACACTACATAGCCTCGAGTGGGACAATTACTCTGATTATCCATTGTTTTAAATTTCCAGTATTCAGAAATAACCGCACAACTAGAGCCTGCATCAGTCGAAGAAAATATGTCAGCACTCCATAACATACAATGGCTCCTTCTTTCTTTTTCTTGGAACATTATGAATTCGGGAATAAATCTGAATAGTGAACTTATTTGACATTTCACTCTTAACAGTAACACGTTCAGCCTTTTCTCAAAGTTTTAAGACTTTCAACTTTGTACATTCCAAAAATGTGTCAGCGGGCTGAACAGGGAGTAGCAGACCCTCCTCCTCAAATCTTCTTTGAGCAGATTCCTTCCCACCAGGGGTTTGGACAGGGGGATTATCCAACTGTTTTGGTGGTGGTGAGGTGAGGGCTTCTGACTGTGAAATGGGAGCATTTGTTGGAGGGAATCAGTGTCATTGACTGTGTGTTGGCATGATTAATCATGTCCCACTGTGGCCAATGAGGGATTCTTAAGGACAGCGATGTGGAAACGGGGGTCAGTCTGGACTTCATGCCCTTGAGACGGATGCAGAAAAGGTGCAGACAGTGCTGTTAATTTAGATGCATGAAGTGAAAGCGCTGCACAGAGTGTGCTTAAAGGAAATTACCCTTTATCCAAATGTGAAATGAATGGGAGGACAGTATTTTAAAGCAGTTTTCCATCGATCAATAGCAGTGCTGCACTTCCATGAAGTTGGAATTTAAAAAATAATTGTCAGAATTAATGCAGCAAAAGCCGAAATACATTCTGAACTCCGTGCAATCATTTTTAAAGTCTCTGATGACCCAAATCATCATTATCAAGGGTTGTTTTTCCAGACTTTACTAAGCTTCTCTAGAGCCGCAGAAGACATTAAACCTCTGTTTTCACAGCAACTCAATCACAGTTAATATTGCTCTCTCAGGCATATTTTATGAAAAACTATCAGTTGAAAAAATGCTTATTCTATCCAGGAGTTAGATTCTTCAATTTTCTAAGGTACTATCTTTAAATTTGTATGAGGGGAAATATCAATAATTGGCCTTTGGAGTGCCTCTAATTATAATTTCAGTCTCAAGAAACACAAACTCTCGCTTCCTCATTATCACTTTAATCAGTTGGGACCCATTTGAAAGTGCGATGATTCATCTCAAGAGGTTTATCCTATGATAATATTACTAAATTGGCTAATCTCCGGTAGTGTGTAGCTCTGAAGATGAAATGTAAACACCACTTTTTACAGTGTGTATTTGTGTCCAATCACAAGCGTATTCTATAAACCATGTCCCATCTGTTTACTAGACTGTAATCTCCCCGTCCCACTCCTGCCAAGACGGCCTGAGTTGAGGCTTCCCTGGCACGGGGCTCACCCCACCTCACTTTGTCCCAAGACTGACACCAAATAGAGGACAAATACTTATAGCTAAACTTGGATTAGAGTGCATTAGAGGGGATGTGAGCAGAAGGAGCAAGCAGAGAAAGAAAGAAAATGCAGACATACTGAAATGATTGAGATATTTGTCCAGAAAACTCGGAAGTGTTATCATAAAGCATCATAAAGCAGCTCAATCACATTTTACTATTTCTTAATGTAGCTGTTGCAGGGGCTCATCATCCACTGAATCAAGCAAAACGAGTAAATCAACAGAAAATGAATAATTTTTTAAGTCGTTTATCAACCAAAAAATGACAAAATTCACATTCACGCATTCTGCAGCTTGTGAAATCTGAAGAGATCTGAGGATCTGACGTCTTCCTTGGTCTATAATAACGTTTTTTATTTGCTGGTGACAACAAGGATATCGTGACACGTATGAATGTGATTAACTCGTCATTTTGCTATGTACTGTATATCCCTCGATTCCTTCCCATGTCGGCTGAAAGGTCGCTAATAAAACTTCAAAAGAGCTGTGATTCCAGTGTGTGGGTGCTCTTAGGACTGCAGTATAATAAGAAAAATAATTACAGAACAGAAGATTTTGAATAAATGCAGGTCTGCTACGTAAGTGCACTTTAAGAAGTCCTTGTCAGAGCAGCAGCCTCGTCTGCTTCTACACAAGGGTGTGACACAATCAGGCTGCTTCTTTAAAGAGCATTAGTACAACATCAAGCTGTGGTAATTGATGCAGTGGGGATGAGTTACACCTGCGTGGACAATACTCACACTCACAGTTACAAACCCATTCATTATAATAAAAAGCAAGAGACAACAAAAAGAGGGCTAATCAGTTGCTTGCTTACCAGAGGAGTTGTCATAGCAACCAGAAAGGCACAATCATGACCAGTGGGAGTGCTTTCCTTGAAATGTAAAAGAAAAAATCTGTTATATGAAAGTGTCCTTACAGCTGAGGGTGAACCACAGCTCACACAAGCTAGGTCAGATTATAGTGTTGGACACAGTGAGACAATTTAGGTCAGAGGGTCCTCGGATAATTGCCAGAGAGTCCTCCTCCTCCTCCCAATCCTATTTGAAACCAGAATGTCAAGATTTGACATTTTCATCCCCCTGACCTTGTAGTTTTCGAGCTCAACTCCGTTTCCTCCTGTGGGAAAAATGTCTCCGCTAATCGCTTCCTATCATTTTCTCTGACAGAGAACTGCTGAACCTCCTCCACTTCACTCCAGAGGGTGTTCAGTCTCAGCGGAGGGGGAGAAAAATCCCACGTCTCACTCGGGGGTTGTTATAGATTATCCCACAGGGGGTCTGCAGAGTTACTGCAGGTTTAATATTTTAATATATTTCAAAGAGCTATATGTGTCTGAAAAAGCACTTTGACAGGAAGCCAGCATATTGGCTAAGATAAATTCGTAAAAAACTAAATTAAAAAGAACATTTAATTTACATAACATTGATGTTAGTCTAACCATGATTCCTTGTGCATAGTGTCCATGATGGTGAACTGTCAGCTAACTATGTGTCATTTTGGCAAATTATATTATTTTCCCAAGTGTACGGTCAGTTTTGTGAGCCACACTGGTTTGTTTTGTAACTTATCGAGATTCGGACAAACCTTCCACCTCAAAAACCACCAAAGAAATCGCAGAAGGTGAAGCTAACGAGGCTAACATTAGTGAAAATGCTGCTGACTTGTTTATACATGGCACTGTCGGCCACCCTACACGTTACTGTGAGCCCAGTTTAGTATTTAATAACGTTTTTTACAATACGTGAGCCACCTGTCCAAAGATATTAGGCGTATATTTGAAAATCATTCTAGTACTGGATTTGCATCTTTATTCTTCTTTTTGCTGGAAGCTGGTCATTATGTTTATGTTAGCGGACTCCATTTCTCAACTAACGTTAGCTACTGTTGATCTCTGTTAGCGGAGCAGAGAGAGGCACTGAGACAAGGCAACCAGTATCGTGCACAAAGTCACATCCTTTGGACTGTTGCGGTAAATACGAAACCAAGTCCATCACTAAGAAATACAGAGTTAAACAACTTGAGCGAATCATCCACAGGTTGGAATAGGCAGCAGAGAGAGACGGGAAGGTCTCATGTCACTTTACAATCTGATCACATACAGCCAATAAAAAAGTGTTTAATACATGCAACTTATTAAAAAATTGTCACTGGAGCCCCTTTAACTGAAGCTGAAACAATGGGTCAACAGACAGGAAATGAATCTGCCTCCATTTAATAATCAGTTAAAGTAATATTTTAGGCAGAAAGCCAGAAATGCTCTACTTACAGCTTTTTTCCAGTATGAGCATTAGCTGGACATGTTGATGTGAAAGGATTTTTTCTTTTTTTTTCCAAGACCAATCCATTAATTGAGGAAATGGTCTGCAGATTTACAGCTAATGAAAATAATAACTAGTTGCAGCCGTACATTTAATACATGGTTTGATTGTTTGGTCACATAATCCAAACTCACTGCAGCTACTGCTGCTGTCAACTGTCTAAAATTAGACGACTGTTTCCTGACATTGATCAAGATTTATGTTCTAATTTGATCAGTTTCCTTCAAATATCCATCCCTTTTCTTTATCCTAAACAACCTCAGGGACAGACAGGATAGGAGCCAGATCAGTCAGTTGCATCTGTTAACATATTTTCCATCTCTGGAAGCAAAGGCTTACAGATCACAACCTTCTTTTGTCTCTGTGTGTTTGTATTTGTGGAGGTTTTGTCAGTAAAGCCAGACATTGAGAAGCCACTGTTGCAGCAATCGTCTGACATGACTCTGCTAATTCTCTCTGAGATGTTCTGGTAGGATTAACTCTCTGCCAACAGCGACTTCATCCTTCTGTTTAAAATCACACAGAGACACTGTATACTTCTCGTCTTAGAGAGGATGCTTCAAGAGATGAAACTGTGTGGGTGGATGCTCCTATAAATGTCCCCTATGTGTTGAAGACTGCTACTCCTACTATTATACACCTGCCAGCTAGATGTGTGTGTTGTTTAATGTGTGAACTACTCCGCTGACATGTGAATGTGACAGATGCATAGGTGTGTGTAGAATAAGCTTTGGCGGTGGTTTTTCGATAAATCCAGACATGAGGAGCTGACTCTGTGCAGGAAGCCGGCGTCTGTGTTGTGGCACTTGTGGATAAATGAGTCTGTGAAGTCGAGCCTCATCCAGAGGGGGAGAGACGACAGAGCTCCAGCCGATGACACCCAGCACTTGGCTAGAGATGTGCAATCGATTTGGTTTTCAACGTTTGCGTAGCCGATGTTCACCTTGAGCTCAGGAATGCGAAGGCGTATTTATACTTGTTCTTTTTATAGAAGGAATCGATCCAGAGTGGCCCAGCTGGCTAACTTCAGGGTTTCTCCATGAAGCAGTATAATGAGCTGCATCATTATGCTATTTGAGTAATCAAGAATTTTAATTTCATGTTGATGTTTTGTGGAAGTGAGTTATCTTTGGTTTAATTATCTCAAGATAATGAAGAGAAAGGAGGAACATGTAATCCAGTGGCATCATTAAGCAGCCAGAGCTTGTTACATTTTGTAGGCACGGTTGTTTCCTCATTTTCTTTTCTGTTTATTGTTTGTTTATTCTCATATTATTGTTGTTGCTGTGTTGATAATTGTTGAATATGCTATATGTTCACAAATGGCACGGCTCATAACATTATTTATTAAATCTCAGGCAGTCTAGTTCAAATTGTTTAGGATTTAACAACCTGTGACGTATAATCAACAAAAACAACAAAAGCAGTTGAAATATTGGAACATCACTACACAATATAACCCCTTTCTCATACATTACAACACCCTTATTAGGTTTTTTCGGGGGATTATCCTTTAAAAATTATGCTCTCTTTATCATAAAAGGTGGGTTTTTTTAAATTGTTAATTTGGATCATTTCCATTGTATCCTATTTTTTTTAAATGTTTGTTTTTTGTCATAGAAGCGAGCCAAGGGTCAAATGCTCTTTGATAAAGTATGTGAACACCTCAACCTACTGGAGAAGGACTACTTTGGCATCACATACAGAGATGTAGAGAATCAGAAGGTAAAGGAACATCAATAATATGCTAATAATCAGTTTGTATGGGGTTGTTAACTGGCAAAATGATTTCTGTATTTAAAACAAGAGAGAAATGTGCTAATGGAACTGAATTACATTAAAATTTTTAAAATCGTTAATAAATAACAATGTTTGATTAATCTCCAGATTTTAAGGCAGGAGACTGTGACTATGTCCCACTTTAGAAAGTTTTATTCTCAGTCATTTCCGCCATTTGTGGAGATTAATGCTTTTTGTCTGTTGCAGAATTGGCTAGACCCGTCCAAGGAGCTGAAGAAGCAGATCAGGAGTAAGTCTAATAATCTAATAAAGTCTCTCAAGTGTTTAGTCTTCAACAGCTAAATGGAGGTGTTGGCAATTATAAAATGCTCCTTTTTAATAATTCAATGTTCCTCTTTCGTCTCAGCCGGTCCCTGGAACTTTGCTTTCAACGTCAAGTTTTACCCCCCAGACCCCGCCCAGCTGACTGAAGACATCACAAGGTGAGTAATTAGCTAATTAAGAACTGTTGCATGATCTTTGTTGGAAAAAATGTTGTCTATTCATCTTATAAATAGACTTTCAGTTTCATTTTTATTGATTTGGATGCCTAAAAGTGTAGTTTACTAAGGAAAATGAATGCAGGTTATGTGTATTAAATATCCAGATGTTGGATTTGAAGAAAAAAAACACATTTTGACAGTTTGTGTTTCCTGTCTTAGGTACTACCTTTGTCTGCAGCTGAGAGATGATGTGGTTTCAGGCCGTCTGCCCTGCTCCTTTGCCACCCACACGGTTCTGGGCTCCTACACAGTGCAGTCTGAACTGGGAGACTACGACCCCGAGGAGCTGGGCAGCGACTACATCAGCGAGCTGCGCTTCGCACCCAACCAGACCAAAGAGCTAGAGGAGAAGGTCATGGAGCTCCACAAGACCTACAAGTTAGTCTCAGCATAATAACCTAAAGTCTTTGTAGACTGAGCTTTAACTGTTCTGGAGCTGACAGCAATTTACAATCCACGTATAAGTACAGCCTCATCTGAGAAAATGCATGAATAATAAATCATTAAAGATTTAAAAGCAAACAACCCAGTTAAGCATTACGCATCACGTAAGACCTTGTTGCTCATAATATAAAGCTGACTGAGAAAATGGGTATTCAGGGCCTTTAAACCCTGAATCTGACAACTGTAAGCCCCTCAGTCAACCTGGTTGAATGTTTTACAGCCTGGAATAATAATCTGACCTGAAAGGCAGCATGACTCCAGATATTGGATTTGTGTTTTCCTGTAAATGGATGTAGCTGGCTGTCCTTTGTCTGAGCCCTTCATTCTGCCTGTATTAAAATGATTTGTGTGTAATTTGATGCGGTCCCTCCTTGCCCAGTGGATGGAGCAAGGCAATGACAGTGCAAAGATTAGAGTCTCTCTAAAGACCATCTCTGCTAAAAGTGGATGCACTCATGGTACTCTGTTAAAAGGTTCCATAAAAACAACCATTTTCAAAAGCTTTTACGCAATAAAACTGAATTATCCCTGTTTTCGATCTTATTGGACTCTGTCTAGCGTGTTGCATATTCACACTGGTGGGAAAGCGTTACTTCTTTTTTTTTTTTGCTATACTTAAATTTGTTGACCTCGTCTGGTGTCTTTTATCAGGGGGATGACACCAGCTGACGCAGAGATTCACTTCTTGGAAAATGCCAAGAAGCTGTCCATGTACGGTGTGGACCTCCACCACGCTAAGGTAACAAGTCTCTACACGTTTTTTTACTCCTCATATAGAGGTGACACCCAAATGTATTGTCTCTCACAATTAAACCTAAACCTAATGTCTCACTGTAGAGCATCCAAGCCGAGTAGGGCAAATTGTTTTGTTTGGAGACTGCCCATCATAGCTGTAGATGTCTCATAATAGCTGTAGACGTAAACCTTCTGTTGTCAAGTTTAATATAATGTTGATTAATCAGGATTTTTTCCTATCAAGTTCACAAGTTAGCATTGGGAAACGATTAATTGTTTATAAAAATTCAGCTACATGTTGTGTGATATCTTCGCTAATTCTGGGTGTCTCCGAGATATATTGAGAAATATGCAAATTAAATATTTAGTGTACAGTTTGACATTACATTAGCTTTCTTGTCAAGGATCAAATGAGGAGATTGATTTCACTCTCCAATTTCAAGATGCTAAATATGAAGGTACAGTCATAAATTATTATCTTAGCATAACGGCTACATATAGATAGATATACAGCTAGCCTGGCTCTGTCCAAAGGTGCTGGTACATGAAGTCCCCCTCCCAGCACGTTATATCTTGCTTGTTTAACCCTCAGAACCCCGACCAGTTTCTGGGCGTTTTTTTGCTCCTGTCACATTTTTAGTCACCGTGAACTTCACTGTAGTATGTAAGTCCTACAGTTTGTAAGTCCTGTACCTTTAGAAACAAAACAATCGTAGTGTATACTGAAACAGTGTGCTGGAACCTGACTCCAGCCATGGTGGGTGTCTCCAAGATGCATCAAGAAATCTGCAGATTAAATGTTTGAAATAATTATTTGTATTGTTTTTATGCAAGATGAGACTAATGCATTCCACTCACGCAGTCAACAGTGACGCTTGCTACCGCAACACCGCTGCTTCAAAAACATCACGGCTGCCACAGTAATGCCTCAGTCTAACATGCCACCGCTGTTTCGCTGATTGACTGACATTATGTCACCGCTGCCTCTGTGGATTTGGGGGCTGAAGGGTGAAGGGATGGAGGGATGGAGGGGTGGCTGTGTGTAATCCACCGGCCAGATGGGATCAAACACGCCATTAGAACTCAGCCAGTAAAGAGAGGGCTAGATTACGGCTGCATGACCGCTGTCATCAGTCCTGATATCAATCAGTTATCAAAAGAGCTTTGAAAGTCAAAATGGGTTTAGGTGTGAACGTAAGAGAGGATATTGCCTTTGCAGATTTAGATCAGAAAGGAGGAGATGACAGAGATGAGGAAGCAGTGTTGCTCAAACTGAGCCGACGTCGGTGCTCGGTGTTGGATTTGTGAGTCAGATTTGATACACAAGAAAAAAATATATATGTCTTCTCTCCTCTCTCATTAAATGCAAAGTTGGTAGGGAATCTCTATGAAAGCTTGGCTCCAGCTGAGGGAGAGGTAAGAGGCTGCATCTCATGTGCTTACCTGCGTGTGTGTGTAGTGTCTACTCGTGCATGGTTACATACCAAAGTAGTCATGTCAACTGTTAAGACTGATTGTTCCTGCTTTAGACCAGCTTCCCTCTCAAAACATCATCATTGGTTTCACCTGCTCATCTCATGCTTTGTGCAGTGAAGAGCATCATTTTGTGCTTCATCCACCATCTCCCAAGACTTCACTGTTGCTTTCGCAGCCTTGAGTCTGTAGTCAGCGTCACCACAGCCTGCGTAGAGCAGATAAGAGTATCATATGCCTGATTCCACTCTCCACCTGCCTGCTTTTCCCCGTTATTATCCAAACTTGACTCTGTTGAATTCTACTTTGCCCTGCTGTGCACTGGCTCCTGAACCTCCTGTATTTATCCTGTAGAGTTTATGTTGTGCAGAACACAAAAAGAAGAGCAGCTATGGTGGCCAGTGGCTTCTTCTTTGACGTCGTCAGGGATCTTGTGTTACCTCAGTGACGCACTGTGAAGGAGTTTCATTAATCTCATTTTTGTGTGTGTGTGTTGTTCCCAGGACTCTGAGGGGGTAGAGATCATGTTGGGAGTTTGTGCGAGTGGTCTGCTCATCTACAGAGACCGGTTGCGGATCAACAGGTTTGCTTGGCCGAAAATCCTAAAGATCTCCTACAAGAGGAACAACTTCTATATCAAAATCCGGCCTGGCGAGGTGAGAACAATGACATTATAGCTAATGATAATGAGATTTATTCACAGTTAAGTCCAGGCCTGATCTGCACAGCAGCCATCAAATAAGCTCCTGTTTGGCAGAATTTTATAAGTGCACCACACCTCATGAGTGTTGCTGTTGGTTAGAGAATTCAGTCGGACCCAACTGGGGTCGCAGCGATATACCAATGTCAAGGTTTATTTCTTTTCTACCACATTAGTGTTATTAAAAATATATATATTCAAAGTTCCTATAAGTTTTATGTCAGGACATTTTGCGAAATTATACTAAAGCGTTTGTTCAACCAAAAAGACACTTCTATTTTCATTTCTTTAAGGACCATTTGTAACTGATAATAATAATAACGGTGTAATACCTTGATGCCGTGATATTTTCTCAGAGGGTTATCGTGCCTTGAAAATATCATACCGTTGC
Source organism: Pagrus pagrus (assembly GCF_965226575.1). Lineage (NCBI taxonomy): Eukaryota > Metazoa > Chordata > Actinopteri > Spariformes > Sparidae > Pagrus > Pagrus pagrus. The sequence continues at coordinate 16,665,094 of NC_140196.1, forward strand.
AATCCTAGAGTCAATATCAATTCCTCTCTTTATGAATATTTCATCAGGAAATATTGTGATGATTCAGGAAATACTCAAATACTAAAATATAAACGTTTGATTGGGACGTGGAATCAGAGGATTATTGAATGAATCTTTTTGAGATCTGATTGAACAGTTGCACTTTTACAGTTGTGGATGTAAACAGCTAGTAAAATGTTATGCATTTATACAAACGGAATTCAACCTAAATTAATACACAGGTGTTTCTGACCAAAGTGTTTTGTCCCTGTTGCAGTTTGAGCAGTTTGAAAGCACAATCGGTTTCAAGCTCCCAAATCATCGCGCTGCCAAAAGGCTGTGGAAGGTCTGTGTGGAGCACCACACCTTCTTCAGGTAAGAAATACAGGAGCTGTGACTGTAATGAAAAACAGCTTTTGAAGCTGCCATGGAGGATTTTATTAATTAAAAAAAACAAAACAAATATCCAGTTTGTCGGTTTAAGAGTTTGATTCGCCAACATGAGCTTCTTCATTTTCTCAAGTCCTTTGTTGTTGATTGATCACAGTCATGCCAGCCTTGTAAACACGAGTTTCCTGATAATTAGCGTGGAGGATTTCTTTGTGGTGAAATAGGAACAGTGTTCAGGCTGCTGGTCGTTGTTGCCATTTGGAAAAAATGCAAAACTGATTTGTGCTGCTTTAAGCACAAAATGATCTCTTGGGTTCTTTTGAGTAGCAAGCCAAGCCTGCAGGCTCTCTGGAGAATATTCAAATGAGTAGGAGTTTTAATCTTTCACCGTGCATAGCTTAAATCAGTGTTTTTATTTCTGGTGTGATTAATGTGAGTGTTTGTAACTTGTGACAGGCTCGTATCCCCCGAGGTGCCTCCGAAGAAGTTCCTGAGCCTCGGCTCCAAGTTTCGCTACAGCGGCAGAACGCAGGCTCAGACCCGCAGGGCCAGCTCTCAGATCATCAGACCTGCTCCCTTCTTTGAACGCTCCTCCAGCAAACGCTACAACATGTCCCGCAGCTTAGATGGAGGTCAGGAGCGTTTGATTTTGATTAATGTCCAGCCACAAGTTCCACTCAAGTTAAAATGTCTAAAATGTTTCACTGATTTATCCAGTTTATTTTAATTAAGGGTAGTTTTAGAAGTTCCACTGAGTCATTGTGGCTGTTCCTAATTTTAAATATGATTATTTAGCGAGACTTTCTGAACGCGTGGGAAAGAGTTCTCTCTAAAAGCTGCTATTCTGCTTTTTGTGACAGGAAATGATGACAGAGACCTTTTGTAACGAGTTTCTATGAGGTTTTTTCTTCCTATTTTTATTTCTTTCAAAAAGGAAGAAAAATGTGCTTCCCACCTGAAAGCCCGCAGAGCGAAAATGTCTGGCACACTTGCAATGCCGTGACAAAGCTACAATGTGCAGGAGCAAATAAACCCCTTTATTCCACTGCTCACATTTTTCCTTGAGTTAAAAACAGACCATTGGTGTCCATAAAACGTTACTGATTCCACGCTGTCACATCCATCTTTGTCCTCTGTCCTCCAGCACCTATCATGGAGAACCATGAGACTCTCATGAAGGACAGTGCTGCTGACGGAGCAGCCAAAGTCATCGCCAAGGGGGACATTATCACCACAGTAACGACGGAGAAGAAAGCAGAGGAAGAGAAGGCGGAGCAGGAGGACTCTCAGGTGGAGACGCCAGAACCTGCAACACCGCTCAGACAAGACACAAAGGTAAACCGCTGTCTAACAGGCAGAGCTGCTTTTAATTTGGGTGAAGGAACTTTTCTAGAGGCTTGAACTGTTTTGGATTCTGTATAAACAAATGTTCCACCAGATTGTCAAAGACGCAGAGGATGTTTATTAGAACCTGCTGCAACTCTTGTCTCCTTAAGCCATTTTTGAGATTTTAGTTTTGTTTTCTTTCTTAATAGACTTCTTAATGGCTGATGAGAATCTCCCAGTTGCTTTCAGCTTAACCCACTGCAGTAGACTAGGCCTAAGTGCTTCTCATCTTGTGTGCGCTTTACTAATTAGCTTTTCTTTTCTTGTCCTTCCTTTGACCCCACACTATACTCGTTTGTGTGTGTGCTCATGCGTATTCGCCCCCTTCCCCTTCACTCTTCTCCATTTACGCACACGTCATCTTTTTCGTTCCCTCTATCAGTGCTCCCCTCGTGTACACACAACCGACCCCCTCCGCAATGAGCTCTCACTCCCCTCATCTCCTGTTACATCGACCAAATTACGGCGGAGGCGCAGGGAGAACGCGCGTAAACGGGCCTCGTCGGTCAGTCCAGGCAAGAGCAGCCCTGGCCGCCGCCGCCGGCAAGCCCTCGCCGACCGCAAAGCAGCCCTGCTGGACGAGCAAGTGCTGCTGCTCTCGGCCCGCAAGCAGAGGCTGGAGCAGGGCAAGAGGCGCGGCGGCACGCTCTTCTCCTTCTCCTTGCACCTGCCCGACCTGTCCTCCTTCCTGGACGACGACGGCTACATCACCTTCCCCGATCTGTCGGAGATGCGCTTCCTCCCCGAGTGCGCTCAGAACTTCCTGCCCATTAAGTCCCCATCGCTCATCCCATGCTTCCTCTTCATCTTCTTCTTCCTGCTCTCCACCTCCTTCTCCGTCCCCTACGCCCTCACCCTCTCCTTCCCCCTGGCGCTGTGCCTCTGCTACCTGGAGCCCAAGGCAGCCTCCCTGACCGCCTCCATAGCCCAGGGCTACCATGACCATGACAGTTCAGAGGAAGAGGAGGTGTGTGTGTGTGCGTACGCCTGTATGTTCCAGTACCCGCCTCTGGCATAGAGTAACAGTTCATTATAACGGTTAACCCCTTATCCTGTCCTGTATCTCGCTCTGCTGTTTCACCAGTTCAGAGCCGACCTGGAGACTGTGTCTGTCCCAGTGTCTGTCAGTTCTCCTACTTTCAGAACCTCATCTCTGCCCGGTCACACTCTCATCCTGTAGACTACATCCTCATCAACATCACAAGTATACAGAGATGAACCTGCAAGTCTTGCCATTTCATGTTTGATCAGCTTGCATTTACTTTACGAGAGGGTTAGACACAAATATTGTGCGCTATTTTACCCTTTTTACTCACACCAGTCTGAAATTTGACTACTTTTGACATATTTTAGCACAAGCTTTATGCAGCATCACTAACAAATTACCGTGAAGTAGTCTCTCTGTCATGCTGCTGTGTGAAACAGTTCATTATGAATATATTTTCACGTTTGACTGACCGTGTTTATTAGATATAATGAGGATTTGAAGAGGTCACCTTTCTTCATTTAGTCACTAATCTTTCAACAAACCTCATATTTAAAAACATAATTTGTGCCTAACCCATCTCAGTGATAGTATCCACGTCCATGGATTTACATTTTAGAAAGTGACTGCTACAAGATCAACACCAGCTGCATGGAAACACTTCCATATTCATCATTGCACTCAGTCTCTCTGCATTGCTATCTGAGTCAAGCAAAGCAGCACTAATTAACATTAAAAATTTAAATTGAAGTTCTGCTATAAAGGGCTAAAAGCAGCTTACAGTCGAGTGCCAAAATGAGATGTTTTTCCCCTGAAGCAACACCCTTGTTGAATCCCAAGTGATCAGTGTAATGTAATGCATGCTGTGATGCAGAGAGACAGTTACTGTAGATGCATCCAGATCACCTCCAGTGTCAACATGCATGGAGAGGAGGGGGGAGGGCCTGAAAGTCAGGTTACTGTTCAAAATTGTCAAATCGAATTTTTTTTTATTATCCAGTGTTGCTTGACCAGCAGCAACACAGCAAATGTTTCACTGACTTGTAATGAATAACAAAAAATATACTCAAGGACGGAGCCCTGTCCAAATCCAAAGCAAATTTACACGTCAAAGTGACTGACCGAAGGTTTAAACTTCCTCTGAGTCTGTTTTGCTTGCTTATTTTTCATTTGCTTTTTTGTTTCTTTTTGTTGTTCTTTTCCTAACCTTTTCCGTAGCGTAGTGTCTGATAACGTGTAGCTGACAGAAACGACCAGTGCATTTCCATCCGTTCCATTTGTGGTTATGAGGATCTCTGTTGACGATGAATGCATTTTCAAGGGTTTACAAGTTGGGTTCTTGTCGTTTTTCTTTGCCCGCTGCTTGGAACGGTTTTGGTCTGTTTGTGAAAGCAGACTGACAGCGAACAAACTGACTTTGCCTTTGATGGAGAGATGACCGCCACAGAGGTTTGTACAGCGTGTAAAGACGTTTCATATATAAAGCATGAAAAAAGTCCTGACGTAGAAGAGGAAGAAAGTGATGCCGAGTCATAGGTGTAAAAAAACACATGAACTTGAAGTCCTGCATGTGACGCATGCCTTATCCTCTTTTTGTGCTCATTTAGTTCTTGTTTTCGTCTTTGTCTGTAAATACACTTTATATGTATATCAACATGTCTTTTCCACCGGCTACACATTCAAATAGAGAGCCGAAGACCTCCTGACGTCATGTCAACAACTTGATGTAATAAGTTTAAGAACAATCACTTTGTCAAGTCATTATTTCAACTTCCTGGTTATAATCTCTTAAAGCTTTGAGCTAACTGCGACCCCTCAACTCACTCATTGACTTGCTTCTTCGGTTGAGCTGTCGAAGTCTAGGCCTTACTGCAAGTAGTGTTTGTTAAGGACAGCTAAAAACATCAATATTGATTTAACAACAGTTTCATATCCTTCACTAAACATATCGTGTTGTTACAAATGTCAGTGGAATTTTGAATGAGGTTTTCATCTGGAACCAAACCGAGAAGTTCTGGGTCCAGACTGTTCCCTAAACCTCACCCTCCTAGTTAAAGTTGCTACACTTGTCAAGCTTTTTTATTCTCACACAGCACATAATACAGTTTACATCATGGTGGCAGGGACTTTCAGACCAAGGTAGACAAAATCAGACTTCTCATTTTCAGCCAGCAACCTGATTTTCTAGTGAGAATCTTATGAAAGGTGTCGTAAATAGGCAGGTGAAGGCAACAAACATAATCTCAAACTTAAAGACTGAAGCTGGGTGTGTCAGGCAAACAGTCTGTAAAGGTCATTGTGATTATTAAAAGGGGAAATGTACGATCAGACTGTAAGTTTATACTGACATAACCTTGTTTAGCCGCTTAGCTTACATACTTCCTTGTAATTTTCGAACAGTTGATTTTGCTTTAGATGGTTCAAGGGTAGATCGTTTTAGGACGAGAACTTTTTTTGTAAAGATTGTGCCATCTCTGGCATATCTTTTAGAATTAACACTTGACTGTAGGAGGGAAGTTAACTAGCTTGAACAGTCAGCATCCTTGCATCTTTGTAGGAAAGATGTAAGATCAGACTGTAATTTCATTCTAACATAGTCCTGTTTAGCTGTTTAGCTTACATATTTGTTTGTATTTTCAAATGGTGTGACTATTCAGCAAAAGCAGCTCTATCTCTGGTAACATCAGCTGGGGTGGCTGAAGTGTAAACTTCCCCAAATAATGTTACAATAAAGAGCAAGATAGAGCTGCTAACATTGGTCTCTAGACTGACTTTTAAACAGTGTGGAACGACTACATGGTGGATGTGCTCGTCTTTAACTGTTTTTTTTTTTTACACATCTTGTTACTGCAGAAAGTTGGATAATGACTGGCTTTGGAAGTACCACTCAGCCACAGGTGGTAAATTAGCTGCAAATGAGTCGCAGCCTACGTTACAGCTGGCAGTCATGTTGTTGAATCTACTCCTTATACTTTTTCTTATGAAAAGGGATAAAGACACCCTCCAAACTCAGAGTGTCACTTTTATTATGACTCTATCACACCACTTCCACATGTGGAGAAGTTTAGCAGATGCTCAGTTTGTGTCACGAAGCTATTTACTTTCTTAATACAACCACCATCCTTTTACCTCTTTCTTACTTGTCTGCTTGCCGCCCCTCCTTCCTCACTTCCTCTTTTCCCTTCACCTGATTTTCTCTGTGTCTCTTAATGAAACCCTTTTCCTCCTTATCTCACGTTCTCTTCTCCTCCTCCTCTTTACTCGCTGTCAGTCGGAAGCGGATGACGACTCTGAGATGCGGACTCAGGTACACTGGGCTCGCTTCATGGCCCAGCTCAGTGCATCACAACAACACTACCACCAGATGCACTGAGCTACTCAAACATCCGCCATCAGTCACTTTGTGCCGTCTCTCCGCCTTGGTTTGCCTGCTACTGCTTCTGTTGTTGACACTCACTATCGCACCACACACCAGACTGACCATTCACTGTTGCCTGAATTCACATCACAGACTGCCGCTGCAAAGCTGTCGCTGCTTCTAAACACGTCATTCCAGCTCATTTCTCGAGTGCTTTAGTGTGTAAATGGTGGAGTCGTGTTCATAATTCTGTTTCTGTTGGGGCTCCCAAGAGTCAGATTTCACAGTTTTCAGGGTTTTTCTAATCCATGGCTTTTATTGTGACTCTTAATTAAGTTGACTTATGCCACAAAGTAGGAGACGAAGCTCCCAGATTCTCCTAACAAGAACTTAATTTTGACACAGCGCAGTACCTTTAACTACAATTCCTCTCCCCTCTTTTGTCTTTACAGTATAGTTTCATAAGACGAGTTAAAGGGGAAAACGTTTTTATCAAGCATAGTAATCTGATGCTAGAGGTTGGTAAGAAAACAACGCATGACTGAGATATGCATGCAGGTGCTTCTTGTATGAAGATTCTTAAGTGATATAACTTTAACCTGCCAGTAAAGAGAGATTGCAATTTTATCTAACGGATTTTTTTGCTGTGAGCATCCAAATAAATCTTTGTGAGAAATAAAGCAACAGAAATGAAACTTAATTCAGTCGAGGTTTTAACTTCTAACCAGATTTGGGAGTGTTGTGTTTAACTAAACCTGTAAAACTAAATCTGTGAATCTATGCATGAAGTCATTTGTTATCATTGGATTAAGCCAGTCCTAAATGCTTCCTTAGCATTTAAGTACGAGCTGCTACTCCCTTTCGTTGCAGCTGCAATGTTGGTGGACTTTTTTTGCTGTTGTGTTGCTGTTTGTGTGAGCTGTTGCGCAGGAAGCCTGCACAGCCTCCTAAACAGGCCTGTTAACAAATGCAGTTGATTTAGGTCTGCATTGGTTGACCATTTCAGAACTGCATTTTTATTTTATTTTTTGGTAATTCATTGGATATGCAAGCTACCGTTTCGTACATAAAGCATGGCCGTCGTTCCCTCCGCGCCGCCCCTGGCCTCATCTCCTTATGTCATGGTTGACCGGCTGCTATAGGACACCGCGTCTCCGGCAGAGATGGTCAAGCACCAGACCAACATCAGCGAACTGAAGCGCTCCTTCCTGGAGACGGGCAGCAGCACGCCGGGCCTGACCGAATGGGAGAAGAGGCTCTCGTCGTCCCCCGCGCGCTCACCCAGAGCGGATGATGCGCCGATGATAGAGCCGCTGGAGCCGCAGGATGTAAGCTGCAGTCCACAGCAGACTGAGTGATGGCATGTGTGTGTGAAGCATGACATCACCAAGGAGTTTTTGGCTTTGACAAAGACATCGATCTCAAGAGTGTTTGCTTTATGAGTCGTAGTGCAGTAAATTAAATATTCATAATGGGGCTAGAGCCATATTTTCTACATTAAATTGGCTCTGGTGCGGTCTATTTTATATTCCAAAATGGATCTAGTGCATATTAAAGGAGAATATATGGGCTCAGTAAATTAATCTGCAAAGTCATTCCAAGTTAGTGCGAGAGTAAGTCTATCACCTTATGTCTTCGTAAGATCCCATCAGCTGCTGATTAACATATTAATTTGTCTCGGTAATGGACGGTGCAGTCATTAATCAGTAACACGACTGTTGTGCTCTGTGACATTACGTGCGTGAGTTCGAGGCAGTTTTATCAGCGTTTCTCCTTTTTACTTGTGTTTAGTAACCTAATCAGATGAACTCACCCAGGACAAATGAGCGGCACTAATTGAAGTCACTGAGGACTAATCACTGACATCAAAACATGTCTGACTGAAATTAAAAGAAGCTGATTTCTCTGCTTCAGGATCTGGATCGTGTCCATTTGAAGAGTCACGCTGGACATGTCCTTTCTTGTGGCGATCTCGATCTGTGTGAACTTTATTCATTTCTTTCTTTCTTCCTCTAGATTGAGCAGCCTGCAGAAGAAGAGACGGACAAGGTGGTGGAACCTAAAGCCACTGAGGTAAAGTGCTTCCACTTCCTTTTTTCACATGTTAAAATGTATATTTCGTGAGTGCAGTGTTGTGTTTTGCCCTTTGTTTCTACCTAGCTCCACATGTAGCTGGACACTTGCACAGATTTTGGTATTTTGGCACTTTTTCTTATCTCACTGAAACTTGAATCAAGATTTGAAATGTCCTTTGTTGTCCAATTTTAAAAAAAACAACCTATTTGTTGATGTTTTTTTAGCCCTTTTTAAGTGTATAATCCAAAAAAGGCCATTAGTTTGATGCATGCAGCCACAAAATAAGATAAAATACATGGTGTAAATTAATCCACAACAGGAACCACATCAGTTTTGATAGATATTCAAGCTTCACTCTTCACTTTCACAGCTCTATTAGAGACAATACTACCATATCTGTGCTGCGAAACTATCTTAAAAACTACTTCCAGATGCACCTTTGTCCAAGTACTTATGGAGCTCAGTCTGTTTATGTGTCATTTCTAGATTAACAGTCTCTTGAGCTTATCCTCAGCGTCTTGGCTGTGTGATGCCCTCTGTCTATTAACCCCAACAATCCATTTCCAATAAGCCAAGTGTCTCCCCAGGCGGCAGGATATCTGGTGAAATATGTGGTGGATAGCATTGGGACAGATTTGGCCACCTCCTCGGGGCCTCACGGGATTAGTCTGTCAACCACTATGGACGACGACGTCTTCATGGACGGGACCCTCAGGGAGGTGGAAGAGAAGACACCCGACTCCCAGGAGGATGTGTCAGAGAGGTCGGTGTTGAAGGTCAGCCCCGGAGCTGTCAGACAGGAGGTGTCCCAGGCCATCAGTGACAAGAAAGGGACACTCATTATCTTGAAGGAGCCGGAGGATAGAGAAGAGGGCACAGAGACAAGTGCTGTGGGTGAAAAAGAGGAGCCTGTAGTCCCCGAAGAGGCTGAAGAAGCTGAAGAGAATGAAATGTCTCCCTCTAAAGAGAAAGAAAGTATTACAGACGACACTTCAGTTGTTATAGAAGCCAAAACTGAAGTAGTCAAGAGTCCGAAGATCGAGATAAAAACTGATGACATGACTCACATTAAAGGTATTGACTCGCCTAAAAAGGCCATGGCGTCATGGATTTCTGAGGAGGTGAAGACGGAGGCTTCAGAGATCAATGACATGTCGACAAAGGAAGTGAAAGAGATGAAGACTTTTGACGCTCTGCAGCAGAACACCGAAATCTCCACCTTCGATGAGGAGCAGAAGTCCAACCTGACTCAGATCACAGTTTCTGAATCCTCAACTACATCCTTTGCAGTGGTACTGTATGAATACTAAAAGCAACAACTCGGTTTTGGCTGCCTCCCTCCATATCACCACCACCCTCAGCCTACCCCCATTGCCTTCCCTCCAGCAGCAGCAGCAGCAGCCAAACCAGTCTAACAACAGTGTAAACAAGCGCTGTGCATGGCTAACGGTCCCTTAACACCCAGCGTTTACTCTCACACCTGCCAAACCGCCGGTTTCTGTTGCAATCGAGCCCGCTGCTTCTTTTTTGATACAACTGTTTTGAGTTTGTTGATAGCTAAAACAGCTCACCTTGCCTTAACAGCTGGCTCCCACAGCTGATAAGGGAAAGAAATCAGGGCTCTGGCTGGCTCTTGTTTGTTTTCTAACGTTTTTTGCTCAGCTGCTTCATTCCTTTATTTCAGCTCTTATCAGTTCCCTGAAAGCGGTGACTTCATAGCCCTGGCTCAGTGCCACCGCTGCAGCTTTCCCCACCTCATCCTCCAAAATCCCCTCTCTGCCTCCGTAACGAGTCAGGGAAAACAATTGTATGGCTCTACCTAAAAAGAGATTTCGCTCTTCTTAAGAAAACTGTTTTTTTTCAAAAGCAGATTAGTGGGAAATGTGCTGCTGGTGGATTCAGCAATTCTAAAACCGGATTTTCGTTTGAGGTTTTAGGATTTGTTCAACTTGGCATTAGGTTCAGCGGATTTAATGAGCTACATAATGGTATTCCATACAATCCATACAATAATATTTACTTTTCAGACCTTTCATTTTTCCGCCCTTTCTCCCTTTGCTCTTTGTCTGGTGCTCACTGTGACTTAAACCTGTCCTCTCTTTTCCTTTCTCTCCGTCCATCCTTCTGTCCCGTCAGTCTACGCTGGGATGGGTTCCCTCCTCTGAAAAGGTGACCACTCCTCTCTGGTCCTCGCAGATTTCAAAATACATTTCAAAAAAGTTTTTGTCTGTATTTATGTGTGCCTATTACATGTAATTCTTACAGGTTTGTGCACAGTTGGAGTATGAAAATGAGTAACCATCTCTCTCCAGGCGGTGTGATGTGGAACTGTCCTGTGTTTTTGTCACAGTGAAGCAAAAACATCATCTAATGGTGCAATTTTCGTTCACAGGCACCAGCCGAACCGGAGGAGAAAGCGGTGGTTGCCACAGAGACGGAGGCAGCGCCGGCCAAATCAACAGGGCCAACGGTGAATATCCAGACCACAGAGGCTGTAAAGGCACAGCCAGTGCACGCTGCAGCGGAGCTCACAGACAAAACAATATCTGCAGAGCCTGCAGAAGGGGAGCTAGATGATGTAGTGTTACAAGAGGATATGAGTGGCATTAGTTTAGGAGATGCACAAAGTGATGCACCATCTGAACAGCTTCAGCAGTATAAATATGAGGAGCTGGTGGCAGAAAAAGAGCTGGCATCAACACATTTAGGGTTGGATGAGAGCATGTCTGGCGGTGGTGCTTTGCCGGAGTCTGCAGTGCTGACCTTAATAGCAGAGAAGGAAATTGAGGAAGCAATAGACGAGGAGGGAGAGGATGCAGGCGTGGAGGAGGAGGCAATGGCGTCAAAAGACAGATTCACTGTTGCTCCCGCTTACATCAGAGATTATGAAAAGGAAGATAAGATGCCTTCAGCAGAGGAAGAGAACAGTGGAGGGGAAGCAGAAGAGACTTCTTTAGAGGCTTTGGAAGATGGAGTGGCAGATTTTAAAAACACAGGGGAGGGAACATACACAGAAGTAGATGGCAAAAGAGTCCAGTTCTCCAACGAAGTGCAGTATTTCCAGGAACAAAAGTGTTCAGCAGAGTTAGAAGATGATATTGAGGAGGTGGATGAAGAGATAGATGAATGTTCACCAGCAGAGGGTGAAGCGCAAAAGACCGTTAAACCTTTGCCCTTTGAGAAAGAGAAGTACCACTATGCACAGACGGACAGCTCAGAAGATGAAATGGAGGGAACAGAGGAGGAAGAGGCAGATGGAAAGAGGGAAGAACTGGAGGAGGAATATGATGAAGAAGAACTGAAACTGGCAGAAGACGATGTTGACGAAAAGGCGTCAGCAGTGAGAGAAGATGGAATGGCATCAGAAGAAGAAGAAACGGTCCAAACTGAAGAACTGGAAGAAGAAGTAGATGAACAAGACAAGAAGTTCAGTCCACACGAAGTGGCCCAGACACACGAAGAGACCTCGGGCGCCTCGCTCACCCATCCACCTCCAGCCGTGTCTCAATCGGAGGTAACCATGCAGCAGCTCCAGTGGCCTCCCCCTCGGCACTGTAACCTCACCTCCATCCTCCACTCCTGCCGACCCAATCTACCACTAATAATCAAATGCAAAACTCGACCAAAAAGCATGGATTTGCGTCGCAACTTGCTAACTTCACAGTTTGTTGCAGAGCAGATCAGGGGACCTGTTTGCAATGAGATGTGGTGCACACACTTAATCGAAACCTTGTGATTTGCATTCTCCAGTATCCTCTCCTTCACTGGATCGGGGACTCTAATGCATGACTGCATGCTCGTTTAGAGATTTAAGCCCTTCAATGACAGGCTTTGGCTTAGTTTATTAGCATGTGGGATTTATTTATGTCAATTTGATCAGTGTGGAGCTATTTCAAGAACAAAGACGCACAGTTAACAGTGAACACCTCCAACAATTTGTTTCAGACATGGAAGCTAATTTAACAAGAGCACAGATGGTGTTGGTGCTGCTGTTCTCCCTCTGCATGCGCTCATTTATACTTACTCTTCCTTTTCGTCTGTTAGAGTCCTGATGCCGTCGATGCGAGTACCAAAGAGACGCCTGTGATCCACACAGAGACGAAAACTATCACCTATGAGTCTGCAGAGGTACGTATGAACCCAAACGTGAGATTACCTCAATTTTACATCCTGCAGCATTTTGAGAAATGTGATAAAATATTGTAATTAAGGAATAGTGTCTGTGATACGCTCTTCTTTTTTTTTTCAAGCAGAATTAACTAATATTTTTGGCCACTTGGGGGCAGCAGAAATGATCTGTGAATACACATTGACATATTATCACCTTTTTAAGTGGCTATGTCGACGATGTTGGCTATAATTGCTTATTTACACAAGCAGCAGATACAGAGCGATGATGGCATTAGTTTAGAGTTGTGTTAGTGTACACCTGATGAATCTTACATCAAATATTCACTCTCCTCTTTGTGCTGCTCCCTGCGTTCACCAGCTAGTTGCTAACTTTGGCGGTCTTCTTCTTCATTCTGAACATTGACATTTGACATTAACAATGAGCTGAAGCACACTATAACCCCAACCCATAGCACGCAGGTGATAATTGTCAGGGACTTTTTGACATTGCACCTAAAACTTTTAAAATATTGATCATAGCCACTTTAAAGCTGTACTAATCCAAAACTGTAAGGGTAGGAGTGCTTCCTGGAGTCAAATTAAGTTTGTTAGAGGAAGGAAATTTGGATAGGGAAATGTATTATACACTAATTAAATGGCTTTATTCTCACGACATGGTCATGTTGGACCGTAAAAACAAACTTGTTGAAGAGGCTGCGATAAAACCCTCTCAGGACCAAACAGCTGACACAGTGAGCAACTAGCTGGTGAATACAGTGAAGCTTTTAGCAGCTGAAGTGAAGTTGTTAACCACCACCATCACCACAATGCTTCTGCTGCTCTTTATCTGCCTGATTGTGTAAATAGGTAATTGTTATCTAACTTATCTAACACGACAGCCATTATGTACATGTAAGATGTTTTCAGCTTGTTGAGGATTTGCTCTGCAGTGAATTAATGCAGCTTCGAGGCGACCGCTGATTAGTGCTGAAGAGCATTTGATAGGAACTCGATAAATCTTTTGTAGTGGGTAGATTAACGTTATCTAGAGCACAGATATAAAATGCATTTTGAAAATGGAGCCTTTTCTTTATCTTCAGGTTGACACTAATGGTGACATTGACCCCGGGGTGCTGCTGAGTGCTCAGACCATCACCTCTGAAACCACCAGCACCACCACGACCACACACATCACAAAGGTCAGAGTTCATCTGTTGTCCCTTTGTTCTTTTAACACTCCGACATGACCACAGCTTTAGCCTTTTCACTGCAGGATTTAAAACAAAGACAGTAGTTAAAAAGTATCTTTGTAGTACAGAGACTCATCCCCCTCTTTGACGTACATGTTTATACATTCTAACCAAACACGGCAGCTTTAGTTTGATTAGACTGATTAGATTTTTTTTAAAACAGAGAAGAAATAGATCTGAGTCTTCAATCCAGATATTTCTAGAAACGTTGGATTTTATTAGAGTTGCAACTAATGATTATTTTCATTAATGAATGTTTTCTCAATCAATCATTTGGTGCGTAAAATGTTAGAAAACATTGGAGAAAAAAAAACATTACAACTTCTCAAATGACTGGAACCAGTCATTTTTTTTGCCCTTTTCGCTTTAAAAACTGCTCAATCAATAAATCAATTGTCAAAAAGTTCCAGATTTTTTTGTAAACCCACTTAAGCAATCAATCATGAGTGTGGAGAACTTTTACGTTTACATTCACACAAACCTTCTGTTATCTGTGGCGGATGTTAAGGATTTAGGCTGATTAGAAAAGGGCACTCTACTGCACTTATAAACCGTGTGTTTAATGAAGGTTTCAGATGATGTTTGTCGTCGTTTATTGTTTGTGTGCGCACTGATTTCAAGTCCTCTCTCTGCTCACTGTCGGTCAGACGGTAAAAGGGGGAATATCAGAGACGAGAATCGAGAAACGGATCGTCATCACAGGAGATGCAGACATCGATCATGACGAGGTGTCTTAGAGCTTTTCTATTTTCATGCCATTCATCACTACCCTCATTATTTTTCTTTGCCTGTTAAGTCAGTAATTGGATTTGAGCACAAAGTAAAATGCTAGTGACCTGAGTGGCCCCTCAGGACCTTAACCACATGATACAGAGTGTGACATTTTAAACAAAACATTATTAACTCGTGATGTGACTGGAAGTATGACAAATGTAACTAAAATTGGCTTCCCTGTTGGCAACATCCCTGCTCCCTCCCCGCCTTCCCCATTTTCTGTCTCCCCCTCGTGATCCCTCCTGGCACTGCACTCCCGTATATAGGCTCTTGCTCAGGCCATAAAGGAGGCTAAAGAACAGCATCCTGACATGTCAGTGACCAAAGTAGTGGTACATAAAGAGACAGAGATCACGCCAGAGGAGGGGGAGGACTGACCCAGGTAAGACATTGAGGTCCCCAGTCCTGGTCCCGGTTCTGTCCGTTTTAGTCTGGTTTGGATTTAGTAGGACTGGTCTCCATTCTTGGGCATGCTGCTTTCCCATCAGCACTTCTTCTCACTGGCTACAGACAGCCCTGCTTCTGTAGCACTTACAGCTAATGCATCACACTGTTGTCATCCCAGCTCCACTCCCCCCCTGCAGGGAAAAGGTCGGCCGATGCGTGCTTGCACACAGACCGGATATTATAGTCTCAGCGCGTAATGACAAGGCTTAAAAACCTTAACAGTAATGCTCCTGGCAGCCTCATGCAATCGCTTGTAATTTCGCTGCAACACTCCCCCCTGCTGGACAGAAACACGACACATTTTGACACAGAATATGACACTTATTCTAAATCTAAATTGCAACACTCATCGTCTCCTGAATACGTGCTGCTTAAATAAGAACATGTGGTGGAAAACTAGTCATGTTGGAGTAGTTGTACCTGCATGTCGTGCAATATTGTGCACAAACATTCTGCACACGTTGTTTTGTCTACATTGTGAAGCCTCACAAAGGGCACCGGCAGTGATGAGCGATTAAATACCAGCTGAACCGGCTTCTGCTCCTCAGAGCGCTCAGGCTGGATTGACTGAAATCTGATCTTGAGGGAACACGGAGCTGCTTCGGCTTATTTTTCAACTCTGTTCTAACAAGAAAAATCATAAACCAATAACTGAACAGCTCCTTAAATGACCAATTATATCAATTTTATGAATTACATCTGCAGTAAAACATGAATTTATGCACAAACGCATGCATGGCTTTTATACTAATCTACCTGATCTTTTATACAAGTAAGATTGATATCGGATGAGTCATTAATATCAACATTATTCTGCATGTACACGACTCAAAATGAGTTGGGGGGTATTGGGATATTTTACTTGATTGTTAATTCTGTGACATTTTGGTCCCCAAAAATAATGCAACACATTTCAATTGACTTTTATTCCTTCCACATGTATACATGCACCCATATCCCAATATCCCCAACTAATTTTGAGTAATGTAAAAGATCAATAAATGAAGTTTACCCTGGCTGCTATCCGACTGTGTTTGCATTTTTATCATCAGTATAGACTCAATAATACATCAAACTCAGGCTGCAACTAACGATTAGATTATTTTCTCAATTAACCTATCAGTTGTTTGGTCTAAAATGTCAGAAAATCATAAAAAAATATTGATCAGTGTTTCCCAAAGCTCAAGATGACGTCCTCAAGTGTCTAATTCTGTTCAAAACATAAGATATTCAGTTTACTGTGATAGAGGAGGAAATAAACCAGAAAATAATCACTTTTAAGAAGCTTGAGTCAGAGAATTTTGACTTTTTTCTTCAAAAATTACACTCAAAATAGTTCACAATTCATTTAAAAGCCAACAACTAATCCAATAACTGCTGCAGCTCAACATCAAACAAGCTTTCAATAAAGATAATAACAATAGTTTTTCTAGAAGGAAATGTTTATGCATGGGGTGAAAGCATGCTTTCTGCTCAAGCTGTGTTTTTGGGACACTCACATCAGAAGCTGACATACTGCTCCTTTCAGTTGCACTTTCCCTTCTGTTTGGGGTAAAAATAAATTAGGTCGGCAGTCCTTGTGGCAGCGTTTCTGCAAACTCTCACAAATGCAGCCATTTGTGTTTCAACTTGTTTGCCGTGAGTGTTGTGAGGATTATTTCAGGTGCGGAGCTGCGTAAGGGAAACCTCTCATTCCATCGCACCGCAGCATGTCGTTCGAGCCTCGCCACCTTTTCTCTCAAACATTTCGTCTGTAGAAACTGTCCAGTTTATTCTAATTCACCTCCTTGGCTCTGAAGCTTGTTATTCACTAGCTTCTGACTGAAACTATCCCAAGGCGCAGGGTTTGGGATGAGCGAGTGTGCATGTGTGTACTTGCGTGACTCACCAGATGGGAATGCTTGGCTTTGTTTCTGCGGCCTTGCCCTCAGTCCTGTGTGTATGTGTGTGAGTGTGCTGTCTAATATCTGTGCGTCAGACAGGCTCTGTTTCTGACTATTAACATGATACTAAGTGTTTCTTCTCTGCTCTTTTTGGATGCTCAAGTCTTTCCACAGTAGATACACACAGATTGTTGTAGCATTTTCAACAAATTCAACAAATTCTGACTTCACTGAGGTGCAGACCAGTGTGAGCTTGAAAAGAGGAAGTCCTTCAGAATTAAAATGCATCGCTCAACTCTTCTTCTGCACACCTCGCTATATTCACCAAACATTTCAGGCCACCCTGCCTCTATCAGGGCGGAGTCGAGAGTGACTTCACCGTACTGTACACCGTAATTGATTACTAATAAATTACCATAGATGTCATGTATGCAGAAAACGGGTGTTACAATTCTGAAACCGATACAAACATCCACAGTCTTGCAGCGCCCCCACTACGTCACAACTTCATCGCTCCTACTTTCAGTTTTTATCTGACTCGCATGTAAAAAAAAAAAAAAAAAGTCCCGTCCCCAACAGGACAAAAACGGTGAAAGGTTGATTTCTAAAACATTTTTTTTTTTTAGTTTTGTCTGACTGTGAACCGCTGACTGCACTTACATGGTGCATTCAGGGCCTGTTTGTAAATTTGATCTACCTTCACTGTGTTTTTGATATTCCAAATTGTAGCTGATCCATCACAACATACAGGCCAAGAGTTTTATTTAGGAATTTACAAAAAAAATCCATAAAATAGATTCAGGTCTAATTCCTCATATTGAGCCCAATTTAGAAATCCAGAACGCCTCCGTCTTCAGAAACTATTCGTCCCACTCTCCGTCTCTCTTTGATGAAGGCAAAAAAGCAGATTCTTTTTCCGGACAGCGTAGTGTGTGCGACATGTTTTAATTTTGATGGACTTGAAATCAAATTTAAAACCACGTTTACAGATTGAGAATGATGGTTTTTCTTTTGTGGTTTTTCAGTTGTGACAGCAGCCTTTCTGACTCACTGCTTGTGTTCCCAGTCCTAATAGATACTACAATAGCTGGCATCTATTTTGGGGGGGAGGCATTGCTAGTTATAGCCAGAAAGTGCTCAAGAAAGAAGCCTGTGTGTATCTATGTTGTGTTCGTGCATTTTTGTAACCCAGTAGTCCCTCGGTGCATCTATTTACGGGGGCAAAAACTGCCATAACCTTTTATGAGGCTCATTTTTAGTCTTTGGCCGGGTGCAGTGTGTCACTGAAGGTTCAGATGTGATTAAATATGCAGGATGGGACTAACTGCTGTTCCCTCTGTTCCTCCAGGAGTAACAACTGAGGGCTGTTTTCTGTTCAACCTCCCAGAATCCAACTACATCCAGAACTCTACATATTCCTCCGGGACTCTCAGAAGACTAGAAAGGCTCCTTACTCTCCAAATGCTGCAGCTCGCCGCTAGTCGCAAACCATCACCTGCAAAACAAATAAATGCATTTTGCATGAGAAGGACGCAACGTTGCATTATCAAACAAAACAGCAAAGATTATACTGAAAACTGTACGATTTTAAAAATGGTTCTCGATCTCATCTGCACGCCGAATCCCCGTGTGCAGCAAGCAGACCTGTTGCTTTCACTGCCTTATTATGACTTTGATGCATTTTTATGATTATTGAGAATAATTATTGTAGCAACGTTTTATTTATGAAATAAAGCCATCACTCCAGAAACCTAAATCGCTGTAGGCTGTATATGTTAGGGAGCATACACTATTTAACCTTGCTGTAGAAGTGCCAACCTCATTTGCCAGCGAGCATTGCCTCCGTCACTCCAACAACACAAGCCGATGATTCTCCGTCAGGTGTGCCACTACAGAAAGCACTACAGCCCTGTTCTGTACATATCGGAGCTTTCCTAGGACAATAGCAAATTATCTTCCACAGTTGATTTTTGTCGCGTCTACTTGAATTGCATTTTCCTTTTTTATGATCATTATTCAGTATTTTATCGTTTCTCATCGATTGATTCCACCACTTCAACACTTTTACGAGGGCAAACATTGCCAAGGAATCAAGATTTCTGTGCAAGAAGAAGTAGATTTTAATGTGCCTGTGCAGGCTTTGAATGTTTCCCAGGGTAGATGATCGGCAGTCCCAGGTTTGTGTGAGTGTGAGGCAAAGGGCTCAGACTGCCGAGCTCTGCCCGAATTAGACGCAAAGCCAAGAGAGATCTGTCAAACCCTCCGCCGCCACCCACACTACTACCGCCACCACCCTCACCCTAAACACGTCAACTGTACTTCCCTCATCTGTTCAACTGTATCTGAATAACCAATTCCTGTTCGTGTACAGCCATGTTTTCCTCAGAATGGTGAAATAAAAGTGGCAAATGCATTTGTTTTAATTTGCTGTTTTCTTCTCAAATAATAAAATGTTGAACACAGCGCTGAAACGTGTCACCTTGGACAATGATTATTGATTTGATGTCTGACCTAAGTTCTCTGATAATTCAGATGAGAGAGTCCTGATTTTATTTTATAAGTTACAAGTGATGAGTTATCATGCTATGGTACATAAACCCATTAAGGGATTGATCAGAATCTTTAAAATGCCAGTTTACATTTGAAAAAATATATATATTAAATCTTCTTTTTTTTTTTTTAAATGGAAATAAAACAATCGACAAACAAATGTTAAAATGCATGTGCCTGAGCAATAAGAGACTAAACAGAATTCTTATCCTCAGGCACTAAAATAACCTGATGAACGTGATCATTAAAACCTTTAATAAGTTTAAACTCTGGCTAAATAAATAAATGTAAACATGGAGCTGTAAACTGCAGTCGATCAATGTATTATTCATGAGGCCAAATGCTCTAAACACTTAATGTATCTGCTAAAAGAAATAGCCTCGGGTCGTTCAGACTGGGTTTTACTGCTTCAGGTAATTATGTTGGAGGCACGCAGGCTGCTGAAGCCCCGCCCCGCTGTGTACGTGCGTGAGTGTCAGAGAGACGCAAAAGGTAAGAGGTCTCACTCTGTTTCTGTTGCTGGGTGCACAAATAAAGGAGGCTTTTCTTAAAATTTTGCTGTTGTCTCTTAGATCTTTATTTCCCAAATAATCTCAAATCTGTTTTGACTTATTGAAGAGACTACATGAAGACCTACTGTGTTAGTAATGGTTATTTTACTACATTTAGGGCATGTGTAGTAGGCCAGTATGCCTGTGTGTTCTATTGAAATTGTATACTTTAATATGCTGCCAGTATTTAACTAAAATGATCAAAGGATACAGCTTGATTTAAAATAAAAAAGAAGTCTTGAAGACATATTATCTCAATCATCTTTTTAACAAGTGATAGGATCCTACATGGAGCCAACTGTCTGTAATTCAGGTTATTTAAGATGAGGGATTTAATTACAATTAAATTAGAACAAATTGCACCTGATGACGCAGATTATAAGAGAGAATTACTGAAGTTATCGGGGGATTTAAGACATTTCTAGTCAAAGTTGAAGTTCAGCTACTCAATGAAGGAAAGACCGATTGTTTTATATTTATATTTTATATTAATCAGAATCAGCTTTATTTGCCAAGTAGCCTATACATACAGGGGGTTTGAGCAAACATTAAAATTTAACGTACATACAAGTAGGTAAAAAACGGTTTCTATAAATATATTGGAAATAAACTGTGAACAAGAATACAGTTGTGAAATGGTGCAAAGAGTGCTGTAATGAATATTTATTCGGTTATTTATGTGGGCCCTGTTAAGTGAATTTCAGTGTCTCAATTTAAAAATACATGTATTTTTACAGAGAGCCAACCCACTGACAAACCCTGTATGTTTTTATTTATTTAACTTTTTTTTTAAAATACAATGAGGAACAGCTCCGGAGGCGGAGTGAGTCATCTTCTCGCTCGTAGAGGATCTGCGCGGAGTACCTGCTCCGGTGCTGTAGGTGGCAGCAGAACAGCGACACATTTCCTGTGGAGCCCAACAGTCACAACAAGAGGAGGAAGAGGAAAAACGACAGCTCTGGATCGTCGTCGACTGCCTTGCGTGACAACACAGGGATCGCGTTCAGGCTTCGGGTATTAAACATTTTCTATTTTCTCTTTGTCGCCGCGAGCAACGCGGAAAAAGACGCGGCGTTGAGCGGCCGTCGGCCCGCCTTGCCGCCGCCGTGTTCTCCGCCGCCTGTTAACTGCTTTAAAGACACCAGAAACATGCCAATGGAGGCTTGCTGACCAAAATGGCTGGGCGCAGTGAAATGTGAAATATTCTTGCTAAGGTTATCCTTTCCTCACGCAACGCGACTGTCACGCCAGCGCGGCGGTTAAAGCGCATTAGTTGAGTTGAGAAAAGTGCGTGTGTTTGTTTCTGTTTGCGGTTTATGCTTTTTATTAGCTTTACTGCGGCTTTCACTGCTGTCGGGCCCGCCGTGTTTTTTCTCAAGGATTTCTGCATGATTGATTCGGCTACTTTTGTTTACGCGCTGCATTTTTAACCATCATCTGTAAACAAATGTGATACTGACTGATTGCATGTTTGCCCTTTAATAACGTGCGAGTGTTTGTTCTGTACTCGACCTGCATGGATTCTCCTATCAGGCATGCAAATAGAGCTCCACCCCTCAGCTGTGCAGCTTAACTTCATGCCCGATGTGTTGTGGAAACCACAAGATCTGACCCTTGCCTCCTTTCCCTCCTGCAGGTTGCTCCACTTTGACCTGCAACATGTCTGATTTACTGAGATATATCGACTATGACCACAAAGCCACCTTCCTGAAGATGCTCAACCAGCAGAGGATGGAAGGCGAGCACTGTGATGTGGTGGTGGTGGTGGAGAACATCGAGTTCAGGGCTCACCGCTGTGTCTTGGCAGCCTGCAGCAACTACTTCAAAAAGCTCTTCAAGAAGCAGAGCGACGAGGACAACTCCATCGTGGAGCTGGACTTCATCCGCTCCGACATCTTCGAAGAGGTGCTCAATTACATGTACACAGCCCGACTCGCTGTGAGGAAGAAGGACATCAATATGATGATGTCATCCGGGCAGATCTTGGGGATCAACTTCCTGGATAACCTGTGCACGCAGAAACGCGAGCTGACCAACATGAAGACCCGGGAGAACCAGGCTCCAGGTGACCACGGGATGCGAGCTCAGGACGCCATCCTGAAGGAGCTGGCCATGGAGGAGGTGAGGAAGAACAGCTTCTATGATCAGGGGATGGACAGCATGGGGCCCGGCGGCTCCCACGTGTCCCAGCCGCACAACTACAACACCAACATGAGTAAAGATCCACACAGCCACGGCTGGGGCTCCTCTTCCACCAGCGACATGAAGCTGGAGTACCTGCTGTACGGCCACCGCGACCACGGCTCCTGCCAGAGCACGGGCGCCAAGCCCATGGACCACAACGCCAAAAAGGAGCGGCTGCTCACCGCCAACCGCCCCTACGGCTGCGAGCACTGCCCCAAAGCCTTCACCACCGCCGCCCACCTCAAGGAGCACCTGAAGATCCACTCCGGCTTCAAGCCTCACCGCTGCGTCGTGTGCGGCAAGGCCTTCATCAGGGGCCCCGACCTGAAGAGGCACGAGAGGGTCCACAGCAACGAGAGGCCCTTCGCGTGTCAAATGTGCGAAAAGGCCTTCAAGCACAAGTCCCACCTGAAAGACCACGAACGGCAGCACCGGGGCGAGCGGCCATTCAACTGCGGCTCCTGCGACAAAGCCTTCATCAAAGCGTCCGATCTCAAGCGCCACTGGAACACCATGCACAGCGGCAACCCCCGCAGACAGATGTCCCTGTCTCCCGCCGCCTCCCAGCACGGCCAGGCAGAAGCCGCCGACCAGAGAGACTGGAAAATGGAGACCGGGCCACACTCGCACAACTCAGGGGACTGTTGAGCCTGCACACACACACACACACACACACACACACACACACACCAAACCACACTCTGACACACAGTCACACACACACACATCCAGAGCAGTCACTCAAAAACATGTACACACACTGACACAACCACAACCCTGTGACAGGCTGAGGGCCTGAGATCACACGGACAATGATCGGAGTGAGTAACAGAGTTCATAGCATGTTCATAAGACTGTGGGGCTGTATTATTATTCTAAAGAGTTATGTCAAAAAACGATGTTTTCTTTCCACCTGTAAATGTTTAGTTCACTCTACTATACATCTATTTTTCACGAAGCATCGTTGCTATCTAGACTGGGGGTTCTCATAACATTATTCTCTTTTACTTTTATGGGATATGTAACATTTAAATGTTTGTTTAACCTTTACTGGATTTTATGGAGATAAAAGAGAGAAACAGAGTTGGCGGGCGGGGGGGAGATTTTTCTGCATAACATTTGTTGCATTGAGTATATTCATGTGGATGTTTTTAATGGATGTGTTTAGTTGTATTGATTGATATTACACTGTAAGAGTAAGAGTCACCATTTTGCATTTGATGCAGATGATACCAAAGTCTTGGGCCCGTGAGGGGATTGTCTGTGACGGCTGTCCTGCCCAAGCAACCGGCCAACTAGATTTACTGTTATACAGTATAACTGTCATCCAGCTATCAACAGTTAATGATAGATGTCTGTATATACTGTAGCTTAGTTTGTTGCACAATTAGAGTACACAATAATGACTTATGCACATATAACATTGTCCTACTCCTACACTTTGACAATAAACACCATTTGCTGTGTTTTATTGGTTTTTGAAAAGTTTGGTTTCTGTTGACAAGCATCCGGGAAGCAGGATCTGTATCCTGAAGGTTTATTTATACAGCTGAGGTGCCAGTGACACATGAGCCTGAAAGCACCTGTAATCCTGGTTCCACATCTTAAAAATGTGAAAAATGTAGAAAGATACAACCAGCAGCCAAAGTTAATTTTTAAAAAATGAGAGGAAAAAAACATGTGGGTTAGATACGGCACTGATATCAAAGTCTTCCTCAGTCACCGCATTGGTTAAGTTGGTGTATTTGGTTTGTGTGCGGCTCCAAGGTGTGACAATTTTGGTTTCACATGACGCCAAAAAACTGTTGAGTGCAACCTAACGTCTAAACATTTTCATTGGTGACACCGGTGTATTTTACATTCAGCAGATCAGATGGAAAAAAAAAAAATGGGTGTGACAGTTTGTGTTTGACTGAAAATGGAAAAACATTTGCACCATTTACGCAATTTGTTAAGCTAAATTAAAATGTATTCCTGCGTGCACCGACAAGAAAAAGTAAGGTGCACCAGTGCGAGCAGTGTGAAACAGTCTGGATGTTGTGATGGTCGCCTTTAAAAAGGTAATTTTCCATCTTTAAGCACAAAATGATCTACCTGTGATATACATACAGTGAGACCATAACGATCGCTCAATGCAAGACGAAGTTTAAACATTGTGTTTAAATCGATTTTTTTTTAAAACCCTCTATTTTAACTCCTAAAGGGTTCAAAATGATGTGTAAACAGTCAACAGTCATGCGAGAGGGGGGCTGCAGGTGTGTGCAGGAGCACGATTTTGCTAAAACCAGCTATTTGACTCATAATTGTGAATGTTTAAGTGTTTCAAATGTAAAAAAGGGACGTTTTGAGAGACATGCTGCTTGTAAAGCTTCTGTATTTGATGGTGTTTTGTCTGCATAATGACAACTTCAGGACAAAGACGTACCAGGGACAACCGAACAACTAGGGCAGCAGCTGATGATTATTCCACCAATAAATTGTTTGCCTGTTAAAATTTCAGAAAATAGTGAAAAATGTCCCAGTTTCCAGAAATCAAGGTGACATCTTCAGATGTCTTGTTTTGTCCAACCAGCTGTGTTAAAGAGAAAACAAAGATGTTCAGAGAAAATCAGGAAATTCAAAAAAAGATTTCTTAAAAAATTACCCAAAATAGCTGCAGATAATTTTTTTGTCAGCTGATGACAACAGAGATGCTGAGAATTAGTGATTACAAATGTTGATTGGCTAAAAAATGACTACGCAGCCATATTGAAAAACTGATTACATGTTGTCATTTTTCCAGCAAAAAAATCCTGATTTTCTCTGGTTCCAGCGTCTTTATTGCGATTATTTTCTGTGTTTCTTTGTTTTATGTGATAATCCACTGCTGATTGGATCAAACGAGCAATTTGAAGACTTGTGATGTTTTTTTTCCTGAATTTTTCAACATTGAATATGAATGAAATTAATAGATGATCAAGAAAGAAATTGATATCTAAGAATAAACCTTCAAGTTTGAACTCGCCTCCATTCTGAGACGCAGCACAGCCTCAGTGTTCGGGTTGTGTATAAGCCTGGACTGTGCAAACAATCACATCTGCTGCCTCCACCCCCCACACCACCACCAACCCTTAAAGTCCACTGCACCTTCGGGCTCCTTCAGCTCTGCTTCGGCTCTTTAGTTTAACTCTGAATATAAAACCAACCACTCCGTTTAACGAGGGTGAAAGCACTTAAAGCCAGCAGACACACACCCAACATGGCTGTGTGTCAGTGTCAAGAAAAACTTTCTGAGCAGCTCTCTCATACTCTGCATGCAACACTAGATGGTGCCCTGTTCATAGTGATTGACCTGTTGCTGCCCAATCTGACCCGCTCATGTCGACTGTCCAGAACTGACAGAGTGCTGAAAGACACTGATGGCACAGTGGGATAAGAGTCGGTGGGGAGCTGAGCTCGCTGTGAAGCACATATGGTGACTGTGAAATGTATGCGCTCTCACACCTCAGTGTTTTCCATATATTTACATACATCTGAGTGTAGTGGTTGGAGGGAGGCCAGTGGCGTATCAGGGTTTCACAGTCTCCGCTCTGTTTGCAATGACAGTCAGATGGAGATACTGTAGATGGATGGTCTTTACCTGTTGGTGACCTCACTGTGTGGAGGGAGGACATCCTCAGAAGCATCTCGCACTGATCAGCAACAGAGGAAGAGTTTGATCGCCTGTAATTTGGGGCGAAACAGTTCGGTGGAAAACTGACGTCAGTGTCTCATGGAAAAGGCAGGCCTTGCCTCACTGATGTCAGTAGATGCCCGAGATCTGTTTTCTGCATTTCGTGTGTGTGTGTGTGGAGGGTATGGTTCTGTATCACACTGTTGGACTGATTGGAGCTGGGTGTGTGTCGTGACTGCCTGTGCTTGTTTGTGTGTATTTGTCAGAGAGGTTTGTTATGTGATGTGTGCATGAATTATATCGGTGCGTGCGTGCGTGTGTGTGCGTGCCAAGGGATTTGAGTGATGAGGGCTTATTGTGTGTTTGTATGTGTGTGCTCAAGCATGTGCCTAAGCGCATTTGTATGTGTGCGCACGCATGTGTGCGTGTGCTGGCATGTATAATGAGTGGGGAGGGGGTAGTGGTGGTGGTGGAGAGTGTGCATGCGTGCATCATTCTGTGTGCGCTATATGCATCTATAATGAGTTCTGTGTGTGTGCACGCACATCCGGGGGTGAGTGACGGTGTGCAATCATGCATGTGCCTCTCTGCGTGTACTCATCCGTGCCTGTGCGTGAGGACTGCGCATCAGTATGGATGAGATTGTGTGTGTGTGTGTGTGTGTGTGTGTGTGTGTGTCAGTCCTTATTTGTTTTTATGTATGCATGAGCCTGCACGCATGTATGTGCATGCAAATGCACACATCATCACTATTTAGGGAATTCACGTGTCAGCAGGCTGAGTTCTATAATGCAGGTAGTCACATGAATGAATTTATGTTTGAGTGTGTGTGTGTGTGTGTGTATGTGTGTGTGTGTGTGTGTGTGTGTGTGTGTGTGTGTGTGGTATACATTAATATTGTGGGGGCTGTGCATTCAGATTCATGTCTGCATAACTTTATGTGGCTTTCCGTGTGTGTTTATTCTCTCTTCAGCTTCGGTTTATGTGTGTGTGTGTGTGTGTGTGTGTGTGTGTGTGTGTGTGTGTGTGGGCGCGGGTGTGTGTTTGCATGTATGTGTGTATGTGTACAGCGAACACCCGGTTTCCATTACCCCGGCCGGCGTGGCTCCCTCAGCCAGACCACAAACCTCCTGTCTCCACTCTGGCTCCACCCAGTGCTGCCACAGGCTTCCCAGAAAAGAACAGCGTCTAATTAAAAAACTTTAATTACATTCATCTCATCTCTTTCTCTCTCTCTCTCTCTCACACACACACACACACACACTTGGGGAGAATAAAACAACTGTATACAAACAATCCCATATGATAAATGGGCATGAAAGGCAAAGCCAGCAGTTTTTTTCTCCCAAGCCGAATGGCTTTTAATCAGAGTTGCTGACATTCATGAGCCTTATAGTCTCCTCTGATGTCGTCCTCCTCTTGAGCACCATCTGGAATTTCTTCACATTTAAGGACTTCAGGATCATGGTGTCTCTCTGTCCTCCGCTGTCTTCTCATGAGACGTTTGATGTGATCTCAGAGGCGTCTTAAACCCAAGAAAGAAAAAGCATAAATCATCCAACAACTGTGTATCTCCAGTTACTGTGTAAACACTCTCATTCAGGTCATCAAACTGATTTGTAGGGCAGCTCACAACTATGGAATAACACTCGATTAACGGCTCATCTTCACATTAACGCCAGGAGCATCTCTGAGGAATGTTCCCCGGGGGGTTGCACTCATCACCTTGAGCACAGGAGCTCCTATCCTGACCAGCTTCCTCCTTTCAGGCCACATAAAAGCAGTTTTATTAACTGTGACCCGCTGTGTCCGCAGACAAGGTGCGTCTTTGTTGATCACGCTGACCTGCAGAGTCCGACCTGCAGAGGTGGGTTATCTGGCCATCTCCTCAGGCCCGAGAGAGCCGGCCGGATCGCTGCGATCTGCCTGCAGGAGTCATTGTTCAGGGCTGGACCAGATGTTCCAGCTGAGAGATTACCATCGCATCACTCCTCAGAGGGGAGTCCAGGCCTGGTCCTCCTCTCATCTCCGTACCTTTCCCACCTGCGCTGTTTCTTCTACATCCTCGTCCTCTCTCAGTTCCTTCTTCCTCATCTCTCCTCCCTTTTACCCTCTCCTCTGTTTTCCCTGCCCTCCCCTCCTCCAGCTCTTTCATTTCCTTTGCTCTTCTCTTTTCTCATTTTCCTCTACTCCCAACTATCCTCTCCTTTTTCTAACCCTACCTTGTGCTCCCCTTTTCTTCCTCTGTCCTCCTGTTTGCTTTCCTATCCTCTCCTTTATCCACCATCCCCCTGCCCTCTGTTTTGTCTCCCCTTTCCTTTTCCTTTTTATTATCTCTCCACTCCTCTGTCCTACTTGTCTTCTTTTGTTCCTTCTCCACTCTCATTTTCTTTCCGTTCCGTTCCGTTCCGTTCCTTTCATTTCATTTCCTTTATTCCTTTCCTCCCTTTCCCTTTCTTTCTTCTATTCCTTTCCTTTGCTTCCCTCTCCTCTCCTTCCTTCCTTCCTGTTCCTCTCATTTCCTATTCTTTCCTCTCCTCTCCTTTATCTCACCCTCCCCTACCATTCTCCCTTATCCTTTCCACTCCTCCTCTACTCTCCCCCTCTCCTTTTCCTCACCTCTCCTCCTTCTCCCTCTATCTTCACTTTCCCCCTCACCTCCTCTCTATTTTTCTCATTTGACCTCCCCTGCTTCCTTCCATCTCTTCTCCTCTCCCCTCTATCTCCTCCTCCTCCTCATCACCCAGCACTGATAACAACTGAGGGCTGTCTTTAGTCAAACACAGCGCACGCTGTTCTCCTCCCTCCCTCCCTCCCACCCCCCTCTGCTGTTATCAGTCTCAGTCATGGAGGTCTCACTCTAATGAAATTCCCTCAGCGATCATACTGACGATCTAAAGGCAGCGTTTGTTTGGAGACCACATCTGGGGAGTCGCTGAGGGCATGAAAAGGAAAAGCAGCTGTAATCTGATTCTAAAAAATGTTACCTGTAATCTGCCCCGATCTGGAACGTGTTACTCAGACAAACGCATTC
Source organism: Pagrus pagrus (assembly GCF_965226575.1). Taxonomy (NCBI): domain Eukaryota; kingdom Metazoa; phylum Chordata; class Actinopteri; order Spariformes; family Sparidae; genus Pagrus; species Pagrus pagrus. The sequence goes on from NC_140196.1 coordinate 16,693,724, forward strand.
AGGAGATTACAATATGTTTTTATTAACACCTTACAGATAAGCTCAAAATTACATATATTTATTTAGGGTCATTGCAGAGCTGTGTTCGGGCAAAGTCAGCTAATACAACCGCTACCTGCATGGTTAACTGAGTTAAGCTAACAGCAGCTACAGTTACCAGCAGTTAGCGGCTACTCTGACCTACTCTTACTATTATATTTTCATACGTCCACTTCCATGTTTGAACAGACCTTTTGAGAGCAGGTGGCACACATCTGAGACACAAAGGTACCATATCATTCATTCATCCTAGTTTCGAGAGTTTTCTTTCAAGTAAGCCAAAGCTGTCAAAAGTATTTCTACTGAAACTTGGAGAGAATCAGGGATGAATCCCCAGTACAGCGACACATAAACACAGTGACTTTAACCAATCGTAGGATGTGAGTGATTGCCCCTTCGACCTCACACTGCAGTCAGTTTCGAAAGACTCTTGTGCTCCGTGTAGACAGCCTTGATTTACTCGCATGACACAAGAAATGATACAAATTGCATTTCACTTTTAAGCTTCTTGGAAGAGTCAGATCTTCCTAATCGTCTCCAGACGTAAGTCGGGGTAAAGAAAAAAAAACAGCCCACTTTCTCGTCTTCTCCCACCTCCCAGATCACGACTCCACCATCACAACTTACTCTGTGGTTTCTCCGAGAGGGGAAGAGTGCACCAGCGTCTGAAAGAGAGTCAACATCTTACTTAAGATTCACATGTGTGTTTAAGAAGGGTACGTCAACCTGGACGGTATTATCACAAAGGCCTGTCAAAGCAGAGATGGAGGTGAAGCAAACATCTCATTCAGCTGAATTTTAAGTGAATCCTCTGTGGTTGGGAAACGGAGAACAATAGCTGTATGTGGAGTCGAGAACCTCGCTGTCCTCTTTCCTCAGCAGGTGCTCAGATATCAATTATCAGTGGTTGTTTCTTCAGTCTGCGTCTCCAGGAGGGCTTTTTATATTGGTGTTTAATCTGAGGATGTCCCCGCTGAGGGAAAATAAATGATAAACGGTATCGCTTAGATTTCTGTCCGCTTGGCCTCTCCTTGTCTCGTCTGTGTCTGAGCGTGGAGGCGAACTTTGATGTCAGCCAGCCATGTTGGGGTCTGGTGTTCATGAGAGGGGCCTCTGTTTTCTTGTGCCAGACACTCAGACCGCAGGACCCTCACTGGGCCGGGCAGCACACAAGGTCAGAGGGAGTCCATGCAAATATTGACCTATCACTAGAGGCACGCTTCTTTGGAATCTGATATGAAAACACGTGCGTTACGTGCATATGTCTGTTTTTTTAATATATTTATATTAAGTTAACATGTACGACAACATAACCTCTTTATCTTCATCACGTTCACATTTATTCACTTTCTGTGATCAGCGGCCAGAGCCTTATTCCACTTGTATTCAACCAGAAAGGCAAATGCTTAAACCAGGTAAATCAGTAGAGTAAATTGATCAAATGTGTTTGAATCAAAAAAATTACACAGCAAGAATGTATGACTCTGTAACTCAAACTAAAACTATAAATCTGACACAGTGACCATCTTAACGGACCATCTTGTAATGCTCCATTTTTTGCTCTAACGTAATTTAACCCATAAACACAATCCTCTCCCTGCTTGGCCCTGTTTCATTTTCACCCATTAAAGTGTGTGGTCACCAAATAAAGCAGGAAAGTCAGTTATACATAGAAAACTCCATGTCATTTCATTTGAATACATTTCCATTTTGATACTCGCTGATTGGCATAAAACAATAATGATTTGATTCGACTGTACTTTGTAAACTCTGTTTTTAAAGGTGCTATATAAATAGTGTAGGTAAATAAGTGTATTATTATTATCATTATTATTATTATTACTATAACTACAAGTAACACCTTTATATACATATACATAACACATGGTCATTTGATCCATTTAATATTCAGCTGCCCACAATGCACCTGGTTGTCACAATATTTTGCTAATTCTGCTTGTTCTGAAGAGACAAACCAAGAGAGATGTAAGACCTTTTAAACATTAACATACGCTCCTGTCAGCATTAAAGCCATTTTGTCTTCTCAGGAAATAAGTCTCTGTTTGACAAGCGATTGCTGAGAAGTGTGGTGAATAAAACCCCACCACAGCAATGACCGCTTAGCGCCACAGATGTCGCCAAAATCAAAGCAACAGGAATCTAGAGATTACCACTTTGAACTTCAACCTCAATGCGTCTGCTTTCATCCCGTCACACATGACTCGAATCAGTCCAGAGCCGGCGTTATCAGCAGCTGAAGCGTCCTCCGTCTGTCCTCGTCCACACAGCGCTGCTCCATGAACAGTGGAGGCCTTGTCTCACAACCATCACAAGTGGTCAGCAGCACCGCAGCCAAAGGTTTTGAACTCATTATCTGGCAACAACCACCCAACATCATGTAATGTGGGAGTTCAGCAGAGGTGGTTAAGCGGTTTTTCGATGTTGCGGCTGATTTTTTCAAAGGAAGTCTCCTAATTTTCCAGATAGTGGCTGCCAGCCCACTGACTGATTGAAATAGAACAAAGAGAGCAGTGGAAAGATATGAGCAGTTTGCAGTTGTTACGTGCACATACTCCCTGGGAAATCATCTGAAGCCACGTTTATCACCATCAGACCAGAAGTCCCTTTGAGCTCTTTACACTTAAAGACTCAAACAGGGATGAAAGGTGGACATTTCTCTGCCGTATTCCCACAATCTAAGATTTCAATCCTCGGCTTAGCAATGGTAGGCACTCCGGCAAGAGGAATGACGGGACTTTTGAGTGTGGGATCCTGGCAGGGGGGGTCACATAGCTCAAGTGCCTAAAATCTGACCTGCTGCTATAAACACCTCGTAGGGAGAAGGTCGGCAAGCCGCTTTCAGAGGGATTTAAACCCCCGCCCGGCCCAACAGTTGCTGTTTCGGCACAAAATGGACGCACTGTGTAGAGAACAGGTGGAGCGGCGGTGACGTTACCACTGCGAGAGGCTAAAATGGAGTGCCATGTGCTCAAGAGTGGTGACCTATTTCTCAACACATCTGCGAGACACTAAAGCTACAGATAATGCTGCTTAAAGGAAAGGTTCACTCAAAAATTTTAATTAATTTATTATCTACTTACCACCATGCCGATTAAAGGTCGGATGAAGTTTTGTAGTCCACGAAACATTTCTGGAGCTTCACAGCAAAACAGCATTCAAGCACTTTCTGAAACAACTGAAGTTGGTGGGGATGTAAAAAAAAAAACACACACACACACAATGGCCTCATACAGTTTGGGGGGTGAGTAGATTATGACATCATTGTCATTTTTGGATGAACTTTTACCTCTAAGAGCAACAAAAGAAAGAAACAAGAGGACGTTAGCTTGACTTATACCCAACCACAAACTAGCAACAACTTATGGGAGTGGAGCGTGTGAATGTAAACAGGATACGTTGCTGACTCTAATTCTATACACACACTCACTTAGCGCATGCCTTTCCCTGTAGAGTACACACACCTATGACACGGCCCTGTTGGCTGCCGGGCCTCCTGAAAGGTTAAATAAACTGGGATGATTAAATATCTCCCCGCGGTGAATAATTCACCAGCTCGATAAAGTTGATGCGAGTCAAGGGCTCAAAACTGGAGGCGAGTGGATTACACTTCCTGCTCACCCATCACCGCCGCCTTGCACACACAAAGACACACACTCTCTCACATAAGTTAAACATGTGTATAGGTGTTGGGCAACGGATCTTATATCTCAGGCACTTTAAACATAAACACGTGATCTCAAGTGTTTCCTATCCATCATGTCATGGACGCAGAGGGATGAAGAGGACGGGGGAGGGGTGTGATTTATTGACAACCTCTTTATGACTCTCCCCACCTTCACTTCTGATGTGAGACTATTGTTTTTTCCCAAGGTAAAGTAGAGGAAACTGCCTCTCCTGAGATGAATGTGCGTTATCTTTTATCCTTTGACACTGACAAATTTGTTCCCGTCGCAAGGAAAAGGCTGGTCAGTGTAACCAAAGTGAACAAGTTAATGATTAATTGTGTTAGTCATTGTTATTTTATTAGTTCTTTATCAGCCTACTCTAATCCATTATAGCCCAGGAGCTGTATTCTGACAGTTTCTACAATCAACATATTAAAAAGTCAATAGCTGTCTTTAACCTTTAGTGGACATGTGAAACTGTTCGCCTTCATGAACGCTTGTGATGTTGGGAAGGTGACGTGCGATGATGCAAAATAACAAGAATAAATAATTCCCCTTAAATGCATTAAAACTGAAGTAACGAGGCTGTTTTGACAATAATATTTGTGTTAAAATGTAGGGAGTAAAAGTAAAAAGTTACGTAAAAATAAATACTCAAGTGCAGTACGTTTTCTCGTAATAACAGGTTAATTTATCTCGTTATCTTGAGATAATGATATCAATTTGTCTGTTATCATGAAAACTCTATGGTTTCGATGCAGCGGTAATCACAAGACAAAGCAGCAAACAGGAGGATCAGGATCAGACAGGACCGCCTCTTTATGGAGTTCTCTGTCCTGATTGAATAAAGTGGGCAGGGATACCATAAAAAATGGCAAAATGAGACACAGGTTATTGACCAAACACTCTATAACAGTGATTACTGTTGGAATACCAAGCTATTTAACACTTATTTTACTAAGAAAAGATCACTTACAGCAGCTTTAATCATAAGTAAATTATTACGTTGTCTTGAGATAATGACATTTAAAAAGTAATTCTACCTTTGGCCTTCATGGGCTTCCGTATTTCTTCCTTTCACTCTTGCTTTCAAAGCAAATGTCTTTGTGACAGAGGTTGTGGTGCTCATACCGCTTTTGACCACAGGAGCCGCCAGAAACAACATAATGAAAGTTCCCTGTAGCAGCTTTAACATTCAGGCCTGGTCGTGTCTGGCCATGCAGATGCTTTTGGTTGTATCTGCTGAGGTTTTGAGATTGTCATCTTGTTTGGATGTGGGAAGAACTACTATCTTACAAAAGAAGTAGCCTCTATGAAACTGCAACAACAATTTTGCAGGTTCATTGCACGTCACGCGTTGCAAGATGGGTCTAATTAAATCTTGGTCACGATCTGTGTCAGCCTGTGAGAGATCAATTTTGAGGAATGTCAGATTGTGTGATGAATGTGTGGTGAAGAAAGAAGCAAGCAGAGACATGTCATCAAGTCGTATCATCCATCTGCAGCGCTCTGTTGTTTATATGGTACTGGAAATGTTCTGTGTTTTCCTGTTGTTTGGTTTGTAGACGTGAATTGAAGGAACAGCTACATCGTGTAAACTGCCCTAAATGACATTTTCAGAATTTTGATGCAGGCTGTTGTTGATCCAGTAGGATTTTGGATAACTATTTTGGATTGAAAACGAAAGATTTCATCAACTTTATCTCACATTTATCAACTTTTGTCTGCGACAACTCAATATTGCTCAGTGTGCGGGCCCTTAACTTGCACATGGTTCCTGAAAAGACACATTATTGTTGAATTTTTCGAATCTTTCTCACTGTAGTATTGAATGATTTCAGAGATCTCTCGAATCTTTGGCAAGTAAAACCAAAGCTGAACCAAAACCAAAAATGAGAATATATGATTTTCAGTGTTTGAGGTGAACAAACCCTTTGATCGATGTATTTAATTATCTGTAACTGATCTTCACTGTACAACAAGGATCAGCTTGATTTAAATCCTGTGACACATCCTGTTACATTCAGATCTAAACCCGTTCAGACACACTGGAAACATTAAGGGATTGAGGCCTTTTTTGTTTTTTTTCTGGAGAGGGTTCGAAAAGCGAACGCCCACTCCAATCTGCATCTGCGGGTTGCTGGTTCACATCGAGGCAGCCATCTAATGAGAAGCATTCCTGCCTGAGAGAGGAAAAGATGGCCGGTCTGCAAGTCCTTTAATTTTCAAGATTTGTTCCTTTGATTTGGCCTCCCCCTAATCACCCCACTCCGACGACAGCAGGTTCCCTCTTTCTGTGTGTGTGCGTGCGTGTGTGTGTGTGTGTGTGTGTGTGTGTGTGTGTGTGTGTGTGTGTGTGAGGGGTGCGGAGGGGGGATTCACACACATGTGGTTTTGGGTAGTCTTCAAGAGCAGGCCACATGTTACTGGAGTTGCTATCTTCTTGGCAAAGGTGGTGCTGAGGATGAAATGTGATAGGTGGTGTTTTCTCTGCCTCTGTCCCACAGTGAGGAATGCAGACAGGGGTCTGTCATTACTACCAAACACAGAGAAATCTAGTGTTGTCATTACTGATGTTGATGACGTCTGGCTCCTGTGTGCCATATCGTATGATCGCACACAGGTCGATCCAGAGCCGTAAATAAGACTAACGCACCTTTTTCTGAGGCTTCAAACTTCAAAAGGAAAGAAGAAGAAGAAGCATGAAAGGTAAAATAACAGTCCAGCCAACAGAACAAAATTGTTGGCATTGTACGTTTCTGCAAACCATGGATATGTTGAATGTCTACTCTCATCTGTACATAAACACTTCTATGTGACAAAAACATCATATGACATATATATGAGCCGACTCTCTGGTGAAGGCCACCTCGAGACCACCGTTTGCAGCTGCTTTTCTGGTGACAAATTTGGTATTTTTAAGCAAGACGTTTTTCTGAAAACGCAAGTGGGTGTGTCTCAGCAAGACATCAGAACATTTGCAGACGATTTTCTGACAACAAAGCCAGATCATTTTCAAGGCATTTTTCTGAAAACAAAAGCGTGCATGTTTTGGTGAGATGTCAATAAATTTTGCGTCTGTTTTGCTGGGAACAAAATCAGGTATTTAACCCAAACCGTTGTGTTTTCATAACCCTAACCAAGTGGTTTGTGTGCCTAAACCTAACCAGACCTTACCACAGTGTTGTCAAAATATAAAATTTAGGTGTAAAGATTCAACATATCTGTGGTTTGCAGAAACGTATCATGCCAAAACATTTTTTGGGAGATTGGGTTGAAAATAAATCCGAGATCATTTTTACTAGCGGTACTTGGTAGACACATCCAATGTAGCTCCACAAGGATGTTTCCATATTGTTAGTAACACACGAGGCAGTCCAAATGTAGCACTCAAGTAGGCCAACTTTAAAGTAAAAGACTAAGTCCACACTGTAAAGTTTCCTTGGTCCAACACTTAATCAAAGTGTTTCTGTGGCTGCACCAGATGTGTTGTGCATCATTTTATGCTCATATCCTATAATTTTATCTGACGTATTTGGTATCTTTGGCGATTTTGAGATCCCCACAAGAATAAAAACTTCACATCTTGGGTTTGGACAATGTGTGGCCACAAAACATCAGTTAAATATATACTCATAAATTGTCCCCTGATGAATATATGCCAATAATACGATTACCAGGGTAAGAAATACTGTGAACTATTATTACTTTTACTCTATTGCTGTATATTTTGGGGGTAAAATAACATCTGGACACATCAAATAATGATATCATCCTGAAATTTGTCAAATTATCTTAAAAGCAAACAAAGAACTAATAAAACCACCTCAGTATATATTTTACATGAATCTCCCTTTTATCTTCTTAACACCGTCTGATATAAATCTCTGATGTTTGATACATTTTCAAAGTCATTCTCTGCTGAGCTGCTCAACTACTTCATACACTTTCCCCAAACCTGCTCTGATTCTGTCCATCTTAGATTGTAAACTTCCTACATTTCCCAGAATGCAGTTTGCAGAAGTTCACTACATTCAGCTGTGGGCTGCAGGTGTTTTCCAATCAAGTCATACCAGAGGAACTCAAAACACAACAGGTCTTGTGTGCTGCATTGCATCAAGGTAAATTCTGTCTTCTACTTTAAACTTCTTCCTGTTCAGTTGCTGAAGGTTCACGACTGAATGCTGTCTTTGAAGATGCAGTTTCTGTCTGATTCTCAGCAAAGACACTATTTAAACGTTGCGTTCATTTGGCTGTTTTGCAAAGATAAAAGATAAAAGATAAAAGCATCACAGAAGAGCAAAATGGAGACAGGAAGGATGTGTCCGCAGTACACTGGTAGACAAAACAATGTCACCTCAAGGTTAGAAGCACTTACTGAGCTGTCTATCATGATTTTCTCTTCCTCTTCACAGCTACTTAATGGATATTTATGTGCGACTGCTTTGTCCACTGCCAAAGAATGAAAGATTTGCAGTGTATCAATAAGATTTCTCCTTTTTTCCCCTCCATCATACATTCCAACTCATGGTCTACTCACTAGCTTTTACTGCGGCTTTCAACTCTTTCACATGGTCTTCATCTGCAGATAAAGTTTGCTCAGTGTCTCGGAGATGGATCTGTTGTCAAACAAGTTCAGCAACATGGCACTTATAGACCTCCTAATAGGTGTTGGCGTAACAATCTGATCATGAAGTCCACTTACTATGATCGGGAAAAAACGTAAGTGGACTTGAGTTGGAGTTGTTTTATCATCCGAGGTGAAGACTTTACTTTACTTCTTAATTGCCTGTGTATCTAAAAAAGTCTTAAAGGCAGTGAATGTTGTCCTCTTAGTTATTTCTGTGTGGCATCATATTGTAAAAGTCTACCTGCTCAGTACTTTGTAGAAAAAAAACATCTGGGCTCACTTGTTTGAGCAAGTAGTATCTCGATAGATTTCATCAGATCTGGAATATTTGGCAGCCAAAAAGATTTCCTGTAGCTCGTCTTTATTCAAACGTTTGTGTCTGTTTTGTTTGCCAAGATTAAGGCTTTTACGGATTGAAGTATTTCAGGCCTGAGCTTGTTTTTAAAGTTTGTGTGACTTTAGTTTGATCTCTGTAGGCGCAAACTGACAGCAGTAGTAACTGAATTTTTATCAACTGTAAAAGTTGATGTGGTGAATATTAGCAGTTGTCTAGTTGTTTATAGAGCTTTTTATATGAAAATAACTGGAGTGGAGATTAAACTTAATATAAGTGACCCTTTGTCTGACTGTTAACTCAAGTTGGAACAGGAAAATATCTTTGATTTGTGTTCAACAGAGAGAGTTTTAAAGACAGCAAGATTAATTGATGGCATATTTCAAGGACGCTACTTCATATCCAACAAAAAAATAGGACTTTATTTTCCTCCTTGAAGACTACTGTTTAGCAAAAAGCATTATTCATCTGGATTAAAATTAAAAAAAAACTCTTCTGAGGCCATGATATTCGCTTCTGCAGTCTCATAAAATCAGCCTCCACAACCAACAAATGACAGTTTATCTCTCCAAGCTGCTTTGTCAACTAAATTTACCAGAGAGGTTCTTCGTCCAAACACTGAGTAGTAACAATTTTACCAATCTCTGGGTCAGTGTTCGGTGTTTACTGCTTGGTGAAGCAGCCGGCAGAGCGAGACTCCTGCGGGTCAGAAGCCTCAGAGCTGTGGAACAGATGCACACGATTAACTCAGGCTACTTCAGATTAGTCGCCTTTTGAAGTTCAAGTTCCTTTTTTGTGACATTTTCTTTTGGAGACCAGCGATGCCTTGTAACTCGAGACAGAGGGGAGGGATGGGTGAGCTGGGAGAGAGCGGGGGAGGCAGCGTGAGGGTCTTTTTGGGTGGTCTGCTCCAGAAAGAGGAATGCTGAAAGTTTGCCTTTGAGCTCGTACAGATTGCTCTGTCGCTGAGTATCTGATGTGGCCCCCCGAGACCCAAACCTCACCACCTGCAAACATGCAGGATTGTCCTTTAAACTCTGGCCTTTGAAAATTATTATAAATAAAAGCATAGGATATTGGAAACTATATTGTGTAAATGAATATGTTAAATATCTTTTATTGTATTTGTTTTGTGGGTTTATGTGATGGCAAAACCATCTGTTTGAATCTCTCACCTCCACTTACTGTTCACATGTTATCTCATATTATCAACGCTAGTGTCGGGAGAAAAAGTTTTATTAGAATACCAAGTGTAAATCAGTTTTATTATGCATTTCAAATATGAACCTCTCAAGTGTACGTTGGCCTTGGTGGACCCAGACCTTTACACGCTCTCGATTTATCATTTCACCCACCTCTTCTTTGATGTAAGACCAGCACATATGTGGATGTCAAGCACCCCTGAAATACAGCATGATGACAGGTTGAATGCCTGTCCAACTTTTGGTCAGTATGTCAGTACCCTGCAGCAGTCAGGGTGTGTTTGCAGAGGCCTGCTGGCCATAAGACAGAGAAGCATTTAGTACATAAGCGGCTGTGATCAGGATGTATACAGCTTTGTAAATGATCAAGGAGCTCTCTGCGTAATAGTCCTTATGCAAAATCCAGCTTAGTGATTTTCCTGCAGGTTATGTAGAGGTATTTTAGTTTGGTGGTGGTAGTGGTGAACTTTGCATGAGCCTTATAAACAATGTGCAGCGGGGACACACTTCCAAGTTGTGTGTTTGGCTATCAGTCCACCAAATAATACGTGTTGCCTTGTTTCAATCTCTTCTACCATCTCGTCTTCCCAAAAGTTTGATTTTCTCTTTTGTTCACAGCTATTCCTGACTGAACCCTAATTTGTGCTGGCATCACAAAAGGGAAAATTGTGAGGCAGACGCTGTCAATTCAAGTTTATTTGAGATTTATAGATGTCAGGACCTGCTCTTAGAACCTGTTCAAGCAAGCTTTTTTTCATTTTTTCGGCATCTTCTAAGAATCGTCGGAAATTATGTTCGGACCAACTTCAAGTATAAATCTAGAACATTGTTGTTAATGAGGCCCATGATGTGGATCATAATTTGCGATAAAGTTGCAGTTTCCATCCTTTTTGAACCTGATTTCCTCTAACTTTTACCAGATGGTTCATCAGTGTTTATTGTGACGAAACTGGGAAAATAGCTTCTTCAGTTCATGCTATTATCAAATAATCTTGCCGCATTGAAGAAGTGTCAATTTCACTTTATTCAAATCATTACATATCATCTGTATTTCAGAGATTTTGGATGAAATTTGAAATCTTCTGACAGTGAAGCGCACACAAAGAGTAATTATGATAAGAATACAGCTTCGTAAACAAATATGAAGGAAAATGTTTGACATACAGACTCAGAAACAATGTCTGGAGCCAATATTGAATTATGTTCTTGATTACAGCATGCATGCAAAGGAGTGAGACTGGCGGAGCTTGCAGTTCACAAATGTTGGGGACTCATTTGTCCTTTACATAAACCTGATATTCACTTATGAAATGGAAACCAAATGTTTATAAGTGATTAATTACTTGGCTTAATCCACTTGCATATGTGTCACAGAATGTGTTTTCTTTTTCCTGCTTCGTGCAACCAACTGCACGCAACAGACAAAGCATCAACAGTTACGTCTTTATCTGCACGGTATCGGATCGGCCTCATAAATTAAAGAGCAAAAGAAGTGAGGGATGATGATGTAACGCCACATGAAAATAATAACACAATTTCTCCATAAAACCTGATGAAAACACGACTGCATTCATCTGAAGGAGCCCTCTATTAATAGTGTAAAGAGAAACAAATGTGAGGGGATTATTTTTGCCCTGCAGTGATAATGATGTGGGTTAACAGAGCTGAAATAGCATTAATCCAAATATTTGTTTTTTATTTTTTTGTTTATTTGACAGGAACAGCGCACAACTTCTAATCTGTACCAGAATTGGCTATAAGCTGATTTACATCCCTTGGCAAGAGACGGAGACATACACAATGGTATGAAAAAATGTTACAAGACAATAAATAATCACTATACAACAACATCAGCAAGGCTGCCAGGATATAATGTTAGCAGTTACCACCACGGATACACCCAAGGTTAACATTTGTACCAAACGTGGCATCATGGTCACATTAAAGATGGAAGGGGCAGTGGTGGCCTCATTACAAGACAGCAAAGCTGCCAAACAGCTGACCACAATGCAACTCCCACCACTGGATATTTGTAAGAACACCTGGGGACATTTCCAGCCAAAACTGGCTATTTTTCACAAGACGTCAGACCATCGCCATCCGTGATCGTTGCGAATCAAACAGATATTCTAAGCCAAACAATGACTATTTCCCAACCCTAACCAGGTGGTTTTTGTGTGGTTTTGAGTTGCAGCACAAAGAAACGTTCAGTTTTAATCTGTGGTTTTGCACAAACGTACTTAGCTAACATTTATTCTGCCGCTTGGGTTGGAGAGAGTAAAATAAGATTGGATATTTAAAGCCAGAATAAAAAAAAACAGACTAAGTACTGCCCTGTAAGTTTTCACATACGAAGAAAGTAAATTGTTATATTGCTGCATAACAATAACATATATCATTAAAATAATACAATAAATAAATAGTACAAAAAATATGTTAAAAAAAGGTTTAAGCTTATGAGCGATGAGCGTGGCTTTTTTCTGAAGAGTGAGGAAAACACAAAGTTGAAGCTCTGCACACATTTTACTGATGTTATATCTCCTAGTGAAAAATGTGAGTGTAGGACAAAATAATGAACACAGGAAGAACACAGTTCTTCTGTAAATAAATATGAAGGCAGATGTCTGATATACAGACTCAGTAACGCTGCTCGCAGCACACAGTTTTCCTTCAAGAATTATTATTTATGAGAAGAAGTGTTTATTAAAATCTGCAGCTGCACTGTTGGGTCCTTTACAAAATCAAGATCACAGGCACTTTGACAGATTATGAGGCAAGTGTTCGAGAGAGTTTAGATATTGACAGACATTTTCCTCACTTCTCCCATCTGTTTCCAACCTGCTGGAGGGACCAGACAAAAGCGCCTTGCCAAGAGATGGAGTCAGTGAAATGTTTGAAAATCCATTGCCTCGCAACTCATCAGTAATGAAGTGTTTGAAACAGTGCGGGCCGGAGAGGAGGAGGGGAGGAGTGAGACGGTTTCAGGCTCTGTGACAAATCCTCGGCAGGTTCCTAATGGCTCAAAGAGTCATACAACACTTTGGCCCGGTGATTAATAAACTCCAGTCTGAGGCTCGGAGACTTAATCAGGGTCTTAAAAAAAAAAGACGTTCAGACTTAATATTTCACTTTAGATGGTGACGGTGAAGGAATCACATCTGGACTCTCTGGTCGGCGGACAATGTTAGGTTGCTAAAGTAAACCCAGAGATGTCTTGCAGTAGAAATTAAAATGGACCCACCAGGGTTAAAACACTGTTGGTACGTGTATTCATACCAAACTGTCAGGGACCAGAGGATACAGTCCGGTCCGTGCAGCACGCAGACTACATGGTTCAACATGTTCTCATGCCCAACTTATGACTTTTGTACCGTTAATAAAGTAAGAAATGGTCGCGGTTAGGTTTAGGCACAAAAATACTTGGTTAGGGTCAGGGAACAAAACCCTAACCAAGTATTTTTGGTGCCTGCTTTGTCAGGTTGAGGAAGAGATCATATTTTGGGTTAAAACCATGACTCCATTCTTGTGATTGGCAAAATTGACACCACTTTCAAAAAGGGCATACTTGATATAACTTTATATTTAAACCACAAAATAGGATATGTGAAGAAAATAGCATGACTTGTTGTGCATCTCCAGTGGTTTTCGGAGCAACTTGAAGTTCAGCGTCTTGCCCAAGGACATTTCTACATGTGGACAAGAGGGTCGAACTGCCAACCTTATGATCAGTAGACAATCGGCTCTACCTCCTGAGCCACAGTCGTGCTCTCCTTTGCTAATTAATCATGATAAAGTCATTTCAAATGTTTATGTACTTATGGACAGATGAAAACCACCATGTGCTTAAAAAAAGCTCAGACAACAAGTCACAAATCCTGTGAATCCAGCTCAATGGGGCTTTTATTTTATGTCCTCTACAAAACAAACACACACACACACACACTGCTTCTGCTTCACGTTCAATGTTCAATGCACCGAGCAGCACATAACCCACAGTAATGATTGTCTTTTTCAGTTTTACCAAGCCCTTGATGTTATGCAAAGAAGATGGAGTGAAGAGGAAAAAATCCGGTTAGTTGGACACCATGGAATCTATTTCTTAAACCCAGAATAGTGAGATCTGTCAGCCTTTAAGTCCTAATGTAGTGCAGCTGATCCCCCCAGCTTTCACAGCCTCATTCCAGCTTTCAATCATCGGATTATAACAGTTTCTTAATGGGACACAGACTCCACATTCCCTGAGTCTGTAAAGGCCTACAGGCATCCCAAATCATATTGTTCACATTCAGCTTGAAACAATCTGAAGATGACAAAAAGTCTGTGACACACACAGACACACAGACACACACACACAGACACACACTGTTCTCATCAGGCTATGGCCAGGAGGAGAGTGAGGTGATGATCTGCACGTTGTGCTCTCAGCTCCACTAAAGACTATGAGCCTTAAGGAGCACAGCAGAGATGGGGGAGGATGTTTGTTTGTGATATTTGGTTTGATATTTACCCTGAGAAAACAAGGTTAGATTCCACCCACCCTGTAATTATAAATCAGTTTCACCATTAGACAAATTGTGAGTGTATCTTGGTCTTGGTAAATAAACCCACCCTTGATTTGGCTGCTGAAGCCTCTTATTAGCTTTGGCTATTGCACAAGTACTGTGAATTTGTCCCTCATTTCTTTAACCACTTTTACACCGACATTAGTGTGTATGTGTGGGTTTATTAAACGCAGGTGAACCTGCCATAAATAGGCGTTTGCATTTCTCTCGTGTGTTACATTTGCGATCACGAAAACGCTGTTAAGTAAAGTTGCTGAGGAGTGAGACGTCTGGCTTCTTTCTCATCCCTGTTGAGAGCTGCACATGCTCAGTATCGATCAGGCAGCTGACGAGCACAGAAGCCACTGACAATACTTAATAATAATATATTTTACTCCAGTCTCTCTCTCTCTCTCTCTCTCTCTCTCTCTCCTCTTCTTCTGCACTGCCATGTCTTCTCGTCCCTGAAGTTAAAGTCCTGGTTGGAGCCGCTGTAAATCACCTCTGTACTGTATTTCCTGTCTTCAAACTGTTTTCCGTTGGTCTCAGAGGCTGTGTTTGGTACCAGTCTTGCTGATTGGTAGGCGGCAGAACCCGGGTGAGCTGAACTGGACTGCGGGATGATTCCAGTCAGCTAATAGGGCCACTAGCTCCACAGCTAACTGAGCTAATTAACTAACATCAGCTAGCTACAGCCAAAGATAGCTAGCAAGGAAAATTGAGCAGCAGTTTTCAGAGATGCTGCCTTTTATAATCAAGGAGCTACCTTCGAATTCAGACCATACCTTAAAGATAAAGATGTAAAGTGTTTGGTCCTTATCTAGACATATGAAGTTAGTTATTTGTGTTTTTGGCGATTTTGAATGAGGTTTTTCATAGGTTTGGCTCTCTATGACAGTAACTGATTCCCCCTGCCCTCTAGTGTTACTGTCAGAACAGATATAGTGTAAATGGGCCTACTCTTGCCTTTAAATGTGTTGGGACCGTGCTACTTAAACCGTTGGATTGGTGCGATTTTTGTTTTATGATTTAAAAGGAACACACAGTATTTATTAAAAAATAGTTGGTAGAAAGTTTTATGCAAGAATGATTTTTCCAGAAGAAGGACTATGTGCTATAAGCTTCGTCCCTTCTCTGAGCCAAAGAAAAAAGCCCAGCCTTAGCTTCTAATCATCTGTTGGGCAAACACGAGGGGCTCCACAGTGACCTAAGAGCGCAGCATTTAAAGATGTTTTCTGGGTCACTGAAGCAGAACTCAACACTCACAGTCACACACACACCTGAGGGTAAAACAAGGAGTAGCATAGATTGAGTATCACTCCAAAACTATAAGATTTCTACAAACATGGCCTTCATGCACAAACACACACACACAGGGAAAACTGAGAAAGGTTTGTGGAGCTTTGTGGGGTTGAATTACACACACATGCACCCAAAACTGCAAACAGGCATGCGTGCACATCCGCAGTGACTTATTGGAGAGTCAGACACTGCTGAGTGGTTGCATTGTTGATGACAAGCGTCCGTGAAGGAAGGACAGGCTTCCTGTCTGTGATCTTGTTGTCGTGGAGACAGCAGGGCCCAGTCAAATAGATTAGCCCGGACGCTTTGATCTTTAAGAGGGAAACCAAAGAGGATCCTTAAATTGGCACCGCTTTTCCACATAAAACAAACCACTGGCATAGTTTGAGAGTTTTTCAGTCAACGACTTTTCGTCTGACTCGACACTCGCTGGAAAAATCTGCATTTTAAAAGTCGTAAACTGGCATCTTGTTAGTTTGGGAACACAACAATCTGTCTGAGCCAAAGAACCACTCTTTATAGGGACATGATCGTTACATGGCGAGCTCGAGGAGCCAACAAGACCTGCGGTTACACTCTAAATAATAGTATTCATTTATTTGTCATTCACTCATGAACATGGCATTCGTGTGGCACGTTTGAATATGAAAGGCTTAAATGCACAGTGTGTCATTTTTGCCATTAGAGCACCCTCAATCAAAACAAAGCAAATGATGAAAGTAGCGCGGGATCATTAAGACATGGGAACTTGTGGTCTTCATCGTTAAACAACCACCATTACTGATGAAAATTTACCGACTTACTGTATTGTATTTATTGTGTATACACATTGTTTTTTCTCCATTTTAAAGAAGTCTGTACAACATGTTGATATCTGTGAGGTGTCTGTGTAAGGTCTTCTGTGAGCCTCCTTTACCTGCAATAACACGAGCATCCCTTCATTCCCTACATTTATGTGTGTCTTCATTGGAGTTTGATTCTGGCCATCACAGGGCTAAACTACACTCTTTCCAAATAACCTAAAGTAATTAGTATTTTAATTATATGGTGGTCGATCTCGTCCTCTGCTCTGAGGACGTTGCTGTTCTACTTCTTCGAGTTGGCTGCTAACTGCTGCTAGCTGCTTCTTAAACCCCCAGTTGTGTTTTGCCCACACTACGTGTCATCAAAACGTCACAGACAACGACTGAGTGCTGATGTTCGGAGGCGGAACGATAATGACCTCCCTTTCTGTCTTCAGACCTTTTGCACAGAACTGCGAGGTGGACTAAAGGCACAGCGGTCCTGTCTTGAACAAGCCGTGTGAAAGCGGCTGATGGCAACATGCACTGATTCAAAATTGTATACATTTTATATCTACAAATGTGTGTTTCTTGGTATCCTAAAAACACACACTGGGGACATTTGTTGCATGTCTCTTTCTCTCTATGTCTCTAGTTTGTCTCTATGTGATGTCATGTGGTCTTTCTACCAGTAAGTCAGGTCATGTTGTAAATTTCCAAGTTGTCAATACGCCTCTGCACCAATGTCAACAAGGCAAACTCTGCCGTGTTTATTGCACTTGGCGATTAAAGTCATTCTGATCCTGCAGCTCATTTAAAACCTCCTGAAATTCCCCGGCAGCGGGCTCAAACACTTGTCACTCACCGGACTGCTGCTCTCTGTATTTGTCTTCATCTTTAATAAACAAAATCAACTCGTAGTCCTTTCTGTTTATTCTCTGCCGGGTTCGATTGCCCTCCAATCAAAACAGTTGGATCGTTTCATTGTATTTAGCATCCAGCATCCGTTACCCTGCCATTTGTATTGCCCTGCTCTGGTTTACTGCATAAACAGTTATTTGACATATAAGATAAACACTTCATGTCATGGCTGCCTCACAGAGAGACGGACAGAGAAACAGAGAGAGGAAGCAGATGAAGAAAGTATAGAATGATGGTGGAAAGACTGACTTTATTTCTGCCGCAATCCTTCCCTCCTCTCCAGGCAAACAGAGATGAGAGAGCATTTTTTTAAAGAGGTCAGATTAATCTCACTGTCTGTGGTTTTCGTCGCTTTTCATGTCTTCTCAGCTACATTAACGTCCCCTGGTGACCGGCGACCCGGGGGAAATTCTTAATACTCGCCTATATGTTTGTTGTGGTCGAAGCCGAAGACGGAGCTGCGTAGGCTTCCCGCCAAACTCTACAGTGTCACTGGAGGGTCATAAATCAAAACTATTATGAGGTTTGTGTAATGGTACAGTACGAGCGGTTATGGAGATTCGATTCAGCTTGTGTTCTGTCATCCTGCTGATGCTGGGGTGGTTGTTGGTGGCCTGGTGGTCAGACAGATTGTCCTTCAAAACACAGGATCAGGGTACAAACCTGCTGTGTCAGCAAATAGTCTGCTGAAGTGTCCTGAAAGGAAAAGTCAACCTGGAAAAACATCCATTTAAACGACCGTGGGAGGTGTACAGTAGAGTTATTTTCAAGTAAGTGCCCAAAAGTTAAGATAACAGGAAACAATCGAGTTTAAAATTAGAAGTAGGCCTATTCTTAAAGGTCCTGACGCTGGGGTGAGTAAGACCGGGCAAACCAGCAGGAGCAAGCTACATCCTGATAGTATCCAACTGAAAAAGTCCCACCCCCTCCCTTCAAGCCTCCGTCCAAAGGCACCGCTTTAAAACACACAAACACACACCACTCCAGCTCTCACTGGACAGCTGAGAGATGTGTTAGCGGCTAGGTCGCTACGTTCAACGAGCTCCCTTTTGCTTTTTTTAGACAAACAACAGATCTGGACAGAATTTTTGTTTAAAACTTTCCCAAAATCAACATAATTAACATAGTGTGAGGAAACAACAGTGTCGACGTCATGTCAAAGACTTCTATGTATTGTGTTGCTGTTGTTAGTACTCACCGTTGTCAAGCTAGCATGTTAGTATTAGGAAATGTAGTTTCAGTTTCTCTTCTATTCTTCTGCAACTAGCTTGCTAATAGATTTAGCAATATAACTACCTCAGAGGCAGAGTGTGTGCATACGGGCTGAAAAGAACTACTGGATGGGCTTGTTAGAGGCCTGAGACAAACACAGATACTTGTTTTTTTCTTTCTTTTAATTTACAGAGCCTTCCTCATTTATTAATTGCTGTCAGAATGTTAAGAGATTTTCTACAACTCTAACAAAAACATGCTTTTACCAACCCTAGCTTCAACAAACATGAACTTGAGGGTTCATCAAGACCAGTTCCTCCATGGACCGTAGTCTCAATATATACCACAAGTCTGTCTGTGCAATACAGCAACAACAAACAACAAAGCATGCTGCGTTTTGTGTAACAGCCACAACATTTTCCCCCATTTTGGGACCAGAATAACTCTTGCTGTCTTGCTTTCACTGCCATCATCACTCCCTCCACCTACACAGCAAAACCCACAGCTGAAAGGAAGCAAGTTCAGGCGTGTTCTTTGGGTGTTGTCACGAGTAATTCTGGGAAATGTAGGCAATTGAAGAAGACGAACACGAGGCAGGTCAATCAAAACACTTACTTACAAATAAACGTTAGCTTAAGGTGAAAATGTCAGTGTGAATGGCTGTGTAAATGTCACGGTCTTGTGATTCTGAGCTGGCTTTTCATCAGGATCTGGATTTCATCCTCATCATTAAATCACGATCCAGGATATTAAATTGAACAGTTTTCCTCAATAAAAATTCTTCTTCTGTCCGTCAAAGTCTGACTCATGACTTACATAAATCTGACTCGCATGTTTTTGTGGTGAGAGATACTATCTGATTTTTACTGTTTTACTGTCACATCTTACTTCAATATTCAGCAAATTGTTTTTTAAGGTAAATCATGTCATCAACTGTTGATACTGAATACTTACGTAAATACGTACAGTAAAAAAATAAAAAAAGATCTTTGTCATTGAGAACTTCTGTTGTGTGCATGCAAATACATAGAGATAAAGACTTATTTTGGTCGCAGGGTGTCCTGAACTGAGGAAGTCGCACACCAAAATGAATCTGCTGCACCAAACGGTGTAGTTACAGTACATGTTTCCTGTAGGCAACCGTCGTGGATATTGATTTGCATTTACAGCAACACTTAATGTGCGTTAACGGCTTCTTTGCCACTGTTGGGCCATATGCTGGACTTGGTATGTACCCCTTT
This sequence comes from Pagrus pagrus, assembly GCF_965226575.1. NCBI lineage: Eukaryota > Metazoa > Chordata > Actinopteri > Spariformes > Sparidae > Pagrus > Pagrus pagrus. Next base: position 16,713,614 of record NC_140196.1, read on the forward strand.
TCAACCAAGGTGGTGCCTTCTCTGTAACCATTTCTTTGCATTACAGCAGTGAAAGAACGGGCTCTCGGCCAGGAAAACTGGTTCCAGAACGGCACCCACACTTTGCTCGTCTACAGCAAAGAACCGCTTACGTCAGGGGGCAAGTTTATCGTGACCAAGGACCAACGCTTATTACCACCAGATCCAGAGGTAGTGTAGCGTGTTCTGACTTCACAGGAGACTAAACAAGAGAGGCGTCCACAGTGAAAATTGCAACAGTGGGCCGAGGACCGGTCATGTTTGGATGCCAGTGTAGGCATGCAAAGCCTGGAGCAACACTGGTAAAGAGTCGAAGTAGGTTTCCGGGCAATGCTGGGAAATTGGAGACCTATGCAGTGCCTGAAGGATGTGACTCTATGGTGGCGATCATGCCCACAGAGAAGCAACCAGAAACAGCAGTAGCACCAGCCCAGAACCAGCACTCGGTTCGCTTTGGTCGAAAGAGATATAACATCGATTTTGACTTCATGCAAACTTTCTTTGTCCATTCGTGTTCATCTCTGCTGTTTACTGTCGACAGTCACCCCGCCAAGACACCCTCCGCTTGTCTGTTTCGATGCAGGAAACTTTACAGTAAACTCGGCTGGCATGAAGACAGCCCCCCCGTAGCCCTGCACCCATCTTCTCTCTCTCTTTTTTTTATTTATATATATGCCTCTGCGCACCACAAGCCAGTCCAAAGAGCATCTGGTTCCTCTTGGGCCTGCGGTCACAACACTGAGAGAGTGCCACATCAAAGCTCCCTCCATCCAGCCCGCAGAGAAGAGAGGAGAGCAAAGAGGGAGGAAGAAGAAGAGAGAAAATCTGGGACAAATTCTGTTTCACACACACACCGCAAATCTGTCTTTGCTCATGGAAAAATTGCAGCGCACATCTGTGGTGTTGCGTTGAGAATCCATCAATCTCCGTGCCCTGACCGCTTCAGTCGCGCAGATAGTCTGACTTTGGCTCCCACGCTCATCTTTTTACTGCTTCGGAGGCTTTGGCAAGACGTTTTTATGCTCTAAAGTTTGTTGTCTGTTGCTATTCTATTAGCGTTGCATCAGTTTTTATACAATTGTGTCAATGAAACTGTGATGGCCTGACTTAGCCTCGGCCTCTGTCTTCTGTGTGTGCTCCCTGAACAAACAGATCCGCACCGTGAAAGAGATTACTGGGATCAAAAATGCTCTTAATGCCTTTCCTGTCTTCAGGCTAGGGCACGTACACACACAAACTCTCTCTCTCACTACACACACACAGAAAGCAGATCAAATGTTGAGGCGTGTGATGGTGCGTTTTTGAAATGTGACCCTGTAGCAATTTCCCCATCACTCAAGGGCTCCAAAACACAAACATGAGCGTACCTGTCGCTTCCTGCCGCTCTTTGTGCTCGGCAGCTGAGGACTTAAAAGAACAGTTTTCTCCCTGCACGGACACGTTTTGACAACTGATGTGAACAGTAATGAATTACCACTAAATTACATTTTGTCTCTGCTGTAAAGCATCTAAATTAGTAACAGATGAAAGTATTGTGAAAGCCAGGAGGGTGGAGTGCTGCAGTGCTGCGAGGCAAGAACACCTCTTCACTTACCAACATAGATGAGCTTTTTAACCCCTGAAGAGCTCTCAGTCCCCAAAATGACATCATAAAACAGCAGTCATGGAAGGTATTTAAATGAATTTACCCAAGTGCTGTACTTAAGTATAAATTTAAGGTACTTGTGCTTGACTGAAACAAGTATCTGGTGAAGATAATGTACTTTTTGCGATTATCATCATAAAACGCCTACATGCATGTATCCTCTTTGGGTGACTTGCTCTGTAAATAGTTCTCTTACTCTTGTGATCAGAAACATTGATCTAAAGCTTATTCATTCTGTAATAACTAATATAACAACTTCTGATCACCCAGCACCACCTGAGTAGAGTTTTCCTTTCAAGCCACATGATATTTCAACAGTTATTTAACAGCCTCAGACAGTAGACACACAAAACAACAGCTGAAACGACGGGCTGGTTAATCGCTCGACAGAAAGCTACTTGGCAACTATTTTGATTATCATTAGTTTCATGTGAAAATACAGCGCCAGGTTCTCAAATGTGAACATTTGCTGCTTGTCCGTTTAATTATTTCAATGATTTTAATGTATTTTTTAATAATTTTGATGTTTAGACTGTTGGTTGGACGAAATAAGATAAAGGTGTCGCTGTGGCTAACTGTGACAGCATTTCTCACTGTTTTTAGAAATCAAACAATCAATCGAGTATTGGAGAAAATAATCAGCAGATTGATCCATGAGGAAAATAATTGATCCATTCATACAGTTTGTCTTTACAAATGAGTGAAAAATGAGCTCAACGGCAAACAAATGCAACAGTAAAATCCTGTTATTTACATCAGTGCATTAGTTATAATGATCTCATTATATCATATATAACAGTTACAGTCACAGGTTTTTCTTCTTGCTTTGAGTACTTTTACTTTTAATACTTTAAGTACATTTTCCTGATTATACTTGCGTACTTATACGTAAGTAACATTTTCAATGCAAGATGTACAGAGTATTTCTAAAGAGTACTCACACTCAATTAAAGGAGTAAACCACTGTAAAATAGTGCCTGATCTTGAATCATTGTAATTACAGTGATTACAGTGATTTCCAAATTTGTTTCAGAAATGTGCAAAAGAAACGTGCTTAGTAGAAATGTGACCTTGTTTCCTCAAATGTTTTTTGACTTGCCATTAGGAAACTGTTGTTTCAGTGATGCTGGGTTTGGATTTGTGCTTTCAAATAACGAATGGTTTGTCCAGGTTCAGAGGATTGTTCAGCAGTTTAACTTCGTACTTCTGTTTTAAAAGAAAAAATAGAACAAGATGTCTTTAAAATGTACAGTATTAAGCATAAAGTGTATAAATCTGACTCATATTCAGCATTTCTGATATTTGTGATCTCGCTTTTAAGGTGCTTTTTTACAATATCACCCAAAAATACACTGTTTTATATTATAAAATTGTAATAGTCAGTGTTTTTCAGTCATTGTATTGTGATGAATAGTTTTAGGGTGTTTTATTATAACAGCTGTCCTTTAACATGTCCAGTCTCTTTCCACCTTGGAAATGCCTTCTGCCTTCTGACAATCTCCAGAGAAGAGCCCTGATTTGATCCTGAAAAAATGTAATGACCAGAAACATAGCAACACAATATGATGAAAAGCGAAGTATGTGTTGCAGCTGCAGCGCCGCGGTGTGAAATAAATATGCCGGCCACACAACTGGCCACAAACGGTTGACCTCATCACTCTGACAATCCAGCGAAGGGTCACAATCACTCCTGCTCCGGGCTATAGCGAGAAAAACTGTGAGTGCAGAGGTCAGATCCACCTGTCAGTCCACAGAGGGAGGAGCTGCAGCTCAAAGGATCTCACGAACAAACTGATCCAAAATCCCATAAATACAAACAGAGCAGAAACATTCACTCAGAAAATCTAAAGTAGAAACAGCTATGGGTTGGTTATTATAAATGTTTTACAATGTTTTACAAAATCAGGACATCATTCTCAGTTCGGCACACCACTGTATCTTCTGCTGTATTATTGTTGAAACCGTCATATATTTAACCTTTAACAAAAGAAGCTAACTACTGTTTCGAGGGTCAGGAATTACATTTCAATCTCAGTTTTAAAGTTAAAATGGACGAGAAGCCTTTAAAGTGAACATCTACACTGCAATGATATTATCAAAAGCTCCAAAACGGCTTCTAAACTTATGATATTTTTGCTTTAAAGACACAACGTACGCTGTGGCCTCTTGTGTTGCAAACAGCTGACATAATCATACAAAGCAACACTGTGTGCAGCGTAAGATAGAGGGACCATTCATTCAATTATAAAACCTTTACTAACTGACACTTCCTGTCAAAACAGGCATTATCATATTATTTATATGAAATGGTCTTAATACTACTTTGAACTTCCCATTTCCCAAAAGCCACGTCATAAATATGATTGTCATCAACTTGTCTGGATTAAAAACATAGTTGACAACATGGCACGACCTGAGATGACGATGATAAATGTGTTTCATCCTCCAGCGCCATCGCAGTCCGCAGTGAGGCGTCTGATTTGCTGCTCTCCCGTCATCTTCCTGCCACCTGTGTGCAGCTGGCTGGTCAGGAAGCGTTTCACAGCTCTCTGTTCCTCCTCCTCAGACTCATGCCAGACTCTTTGATGCACGCAGCTGCCTGTCACACCCAAGGGAAAACCACTTGGACAGAAATAAAATGAAATCTCTCTATCTGACTTTGTGGCGACCCTTCTACAGACTTGTGATGTATTGTTATTCCTTTTTCATGTTTAGTTCGCAAGATGACAACTGGTGCGATGAACAAATGCTATTAACACGTCTTATTATATTATATTATTTAAGGCTGGGACCACATCTGCTATCTGTATCTTTTTGTGAAAGTCGGACTTGTTGGAGAGAGGCAGTGTGCTTACATTTAACCAGTTTTGTTCTCCGATATCAAGTGAAAATGTTGATGCCGTTCTGAAATATCAAAAACAATAAATACTACATTTGGCAAACAGGTTTCTATTTAATTTTGCCCTCAAACAATTAAAAAATGTCAGCAAGTATTAGTTTTTGCCTGATATCTCATTACCTTTGAGCTTGACTTGATTTTCTTGCCATTTTGAGCACTTTTGCTTCTGATCCTTCATATTTCCTGAAGTCTTTACTGAGCCTGATATTTACTACATTGTTTGGATATTAACTGCCGTTTTTCTGTGATTGGTTACCAAAGTCTGCATACAGGCCAGGACGATGTCGAGTCAGACTGTGTGTCCACCGAGCAGCTGCCACCACGGAGGACAAACTCGGGGCCCGTCAGAGAAAACCAAAGGCCGCTTTATGGTCCAGAGTCCACGAAAACCACAAGAATCCTGACTCTGGCACCGGAGGGCAACAGCCTCATTTGGTTTAGTGTGGTGCCGCATCATGGGTGTCTGTGAATTTGAAGGATTTTATCTTTTTTTGGCTCATGACGGTAATAAAACTTCTCCCTTTCTTTCCATTTTTATCATTTGTTGTTTTTCTTCCTTTAGAAGGAGCCATTTGCTGCCCATTCCTGTCCACTGTGCAGAACAACCGCAACAGCCCTGCAAATCGCCTACAGTAAACAATCCGTCACAGAAAACATGACAGCTCATTGGTTCTGTCAGTGTTTTAGGTTTTATCATTATTCCTCCGCGCCGAGCCGAGTGCTTTCGTATCAGCGCTGCATCATGTTACGCTCTGCTTACTGTCGATCACCTCACACCCGCAGGAAGACCTGGAGGTCTACTGGAGGAAGCAATCACTCAAAAGCTTGTTTCCTTATAAATTTCCTGTAACATCTGGGCCTTCCTGCAGGATGGATGGGGTTTTTTTAAGCTACTGTGAAAGCCTGGATTTGTAAATGATTGAAAAATTGATGGAGGGGGAAAAGAAAAATAAGATGGTGACAGTAGGAACTGTGTTTCTTCAGCCTCTGCGTGTTCTCTCTTGAATACTGTCCCTTTATTTCCCTCTTGTTTCTGGGATTTTGTTTTTCAGAGACAGTTTCTCCTTGACCCTGCAGGCTGCTTTATTTCAGAGAAGCTCTACACAATGGGGTCTCTCATTGCTCATTGGAGTATTTACCAATGCAACACAGATGAAATAACCTCCCTCCCCTCCACTCCTACACCTCCTCTCTGCTTTTCCCCCCTCTCTGTCTCCCTAATTCCCGCTCGTGGTCTGGATTGATTTAACTGTACCGTTTCAATTGTCTCTGCAGCAGCAGATGGCGGCCATATTGGAACCAAACTTGGAGTCGGGCCTTCTCAACTGGGCTCAGGGCTACCTCTCATGTTTGACTCATTTTCTAAATATCACAGTCGTCCATCTGCAGTTGGATCAAACGCAGGTCGAGTACAGTCGTGTTTGCAGATATATTTCATTTGTTTAATATCACCGTAAAGGGCCACTCGGCTTATTTTACACACAAAGATCCACTTGAAAGGTTCCACTCGGCTTGTGAAAACAGTTGTTCAATAAATGAGGTGAGTCTGGAGAAGCTTTCCAAAGTCTGAGAAAGTAACGGGATGTGACATGGATGTCGTCATGCTCATTTAGATGTGTGCCAAACTGTGCAAGAAACTGTTTTTTAAGTTATTGTTGAGAATCGTAGGATCCAGTGTTTTTCAAGCTTAACCCAAACAAGAGGCTAAAAGTTGATGCATCCTCTGCTGCACAGACAACCCAGTACCACGCCAAACCGGGTAGCCGAATAGACCTCATTTGACCTCGCCATAGCAGTAACAGACATGCTACATCTGGTTACACTTTCAAAATAAAGGCAAAATAAAAGCATTAGGAAAAGCTCTTGGTCCTTCCTTCGAACAGTCACTATCCATTTGCTCCACACAGGTCTCAAACCCCAGTCACTTGTCCTAGTGTCGTCCTTGGCAGGTCTTATACATACTTTGATTTGAGGCTGGACTGGCACAGATTTTGACCATTTCCCCCAACTTTATGGAAGTAAAATGTTAAATTACTGGAGTATTATTTTAAAGCAACAAAATGTAACTTCCTAGAGTAAGATTGTTGAGTTTCATCACAAGGTTGTCAAATACTGGCATACTAAGTCTTACTGGGACTGAGGTGTTCCTGCTGGCTGGACTCTTATAGAATACAGAAGGAGAATAATGAAACAGTACAAATTATATACAGGCCTCACCCCTGTTTGAGCCGTGTCTAATGACTGGTGCAAAAAATGTAAACAGATTGACAGTGGCGCAACAGGAACACAGTGATTTGAAACCAACGGCGCTGTAACTAGACTGATGTTCTTCAGGTGGAACAGAAATAATAATTTCAATGTTTCCGAGTATATGCTTGATATGTAAATATGCAGATGTTGGCTAACAAGTCTCACTAGGTCAGCCTAAAACGTGATAACGTCTCGGCGTTGTGTTTACAACTTTTTCTCTGCTGCACCCAAGTGGACAAAATACGTGTTTATGTCGGTTTAAGTAGCCGCTAGGGTGCTAAAATCATCACCACACCGGCTCTTCATTGAACTAGATGTTTTTACAGTGAATTAAACGGTTAGAATCGTTTGGCTGCAAAGTTCCACTAGTATTTTATTCCCGCTATCTTTGAGTTCAGCCTGACATGTTTGATATATTCAGGAACTTAAATCAGAAAATCCTGTGGTGTTTGAGAAAACAGGCAGTGCAGCTGGACACCAGAAAAGCAGCAGGGTTGAAGAAGTTGAGCTCAAGATGATGGCAAGAACATCTCAGTGAGAACACATTACTGTTACTGTCAGTAATCTAAGTCAGTGACTCCTCGGGGCCAGTAACAAACAATAAACAGTTAAACAATTAACATCCCATAACTCAGTGTGAGTTTTATGTTCATTGTGCGCCACTCCCCTCTCATTCCACTCTTTACAACACTCTCCAGAAATGACACAAACGTCTACTGGGAGACATGAAAAAAAAAAAAAAAAGAGGCAAACAGAAAACAGCGCAGTCATCCAGCTCTTCAGAACACGGCCTTAACGAGAAACAGAGAGACAGCAACTTTGAAATGTCCCCAACCACATTCATCTGCTCTGACATGTTTAGGGACACTGATGATAAAGGCTTAATGCAAAAAACATGTGAGAAAAATCCTTGATGGTTGAAAAAGAGAACAACAAGTTTCAGCATTAACAGGAAAAAGTTTAATAATAATATCAACACTCTCCATAGGGAGCGTTTTTCACTGTCCCGTTGAGCCTTTTCAAATCAAAGCAGTCTTATTTGCGCCTCTCGTAGATCACATTCCTGCAGCGACACAAAGAGGGTGCAGCGATGCTTTGATTAGCCACACAGGACAACGCAGGGGTCAACACACCAGAACAAGCCTCCCAGTTTCACCTCCCTGCCTCCAGCCTCTCCTCTATACAGACTTCGTATTAATACCCCTTCCGGCCTTCTTCTTGCAAATCCCATCAGTCTGTTTGTCCGGATCTCGCTCGGCGGCTTTTCCAGATCCAGAGAAAAGAAGGAATTGAGAGAGAGAGAGAGAGAGGAGGGCTGGAGTTACTCTCCCAGAGCGTGGATCCAGGATTAGAGGAAAAAGAGCAAATACCATGGAGCGTATAGAAGGAGGCAGCCTTGAGGGTTAAGACTGCAGACAATAGAAATTAATTAGAAACTCCCTCAGTGGAGGATTGCTCTGCTGATTAAGGATTGGAGGATTATTGGATAAGCACATGAAATACTGTTTTTGTGCACGGCGGGGCCTCCTTCACTATCATCCCTACTTATGTGAAAGCATGGATGTAAACTTTACACTGCAAAAAGAATATATTTGGGTGAACGTAGCCTTTAAGGTTGAAACATTATCTTATTTCAGCGTCGTAAAGATTCTGAGCTGGCATGACTGAGTAAAACCTACAATCTTCTTTAGCTGGGGATGTGATGCTTTTCTTGCTATTTCCTCACTATTTTCTGACATTATATTGACTAAACGGTTGACAAATATTTCTTAAATCTGATGTGCAAAGTAAAGGTGGAGTTTTAACAGGATCTTATTCTCTATCTGCTCAATCAAATGAAACAAGAAGATGTAGTGTACGCTGTGCTGTGTCCCGTGATGTTCTTTAAAGTAAAAAATGATTAACTCATAAAAGTCATAAGTTGTGAAGCTGATAATCAGTAAAATGTAAGCTGAAATAGTCAGAAAATAGGGCATCATAAAAGAGAAAAAAAATGAGTTGGGTGCTTCTATGCAGATATAATCAGTGTCCGAAGGCGGTAACAACACAGTTGGCTCAGTGTCGGAGCGGCTGGGTGAATGAATGAAGAGGAGCTGAAGACTCTCGCCTCAGGGTCAAAAGATCAGAGAGACGACAGCAAAGAAACGAGTTGAAAAGAGACAGAGAGTCAGAAACTCAAGGCCAAGGTCTCTCTCTCTCTCTCTCTCTCTCTCTCTCTCACACACACACACACACACACACACACACACACACACACACACAGGTGTCTGTGAATGTCTGCTGCTGTTCCCCCCTCCAGGCAGGCAGGCCATGATGAGAGGGTGAATAATTTGAGAGCGACAGTCAGGAAGAATGTGCAGCATTCATCACTGACGATGACAAGCAGGATGTCGGACACTAATGGAATGAATGAAACCTCCTGGGTAGTCCTGGGACAACTTAATCCCTCTCCTTTATCCTCGACATTCTGCATTTATCTGATCGCTCCTTCACTTTTCTATCTGTGTCGACTGTTTTAACATCTCAACATCGATGCGACCACAGCCGCTTATTTTGAAACAGGACTGAGTACAGAAACCCTTTCATGTTGCCATGTTAAGCGTCAGGTTCATTCTGGCTTCTCGTTTGTGCCCCAGTGACCTTTCAGAAGAGGCCAGAATCAAGACTGAAATCTGAAGAGTTCAAGAATAATAGCCTTTTTATTTTGGGTTTGTCATTTTGGAGCTTGCACAATAAGGTGTCCCAGATAAAGTAGTCTAAAGTCCTATCTCACAGTAATCTTTTTGATAATCATGAGAGGATAGGAGGATATGTCTTGGTCCAAGTCTCAAAGAAGTCCCAAGTCATTTTTTCTTGGGCAAATCAAGTCACAGGTTGTGTCAAGTCAATTTCAAGTTGAGTCCTAGTTAAAGCTCCTGTCGGTAAGATAATAATACTGACACTTTGGGATTGTAGGTCGGGTCGGCCGCCAATCCGAAGGCATCAGAATTTGACGAGTTGGGATCGAGACTCAAACATCAAACTTTCTTACAAACAAGAGCTTTAAGAAGTCAAGCTACATTATAAAAGTTATTTAATCTTAATTTCTTCTCAATCAAATTAATATTCCCTCTCCATGACTTTCAAAGGTGCAGTACATGAGAACTTGCTACGTCTTGAATTCATACTCAGCATTTCACCAGAGTAACAGCTACCTGCTGCTAACTGTAGCTAGTTAGCTCAGCTAGCCACACAGCTAGCAGTCCAGAATGTGAGCTCAGAGTGGTATTACGGTATTTTTTTTTTTACTTCTGAACTAAAATTCTTACATATTGCACCTTTAAACAATGAAATACTGACAGCCAGACTAAAAAACCAAAACAAAGCTGGAAACATGAAATGAGCATAGACAAGTGATTACAGTCATGTCTCAGTGTCCAAGTTGACTCGAGTCATTTATTTTCAAGTTGCAAGTCATCAAAACAGAGACTCCAGCAGACTCCAGTCTGTCTCTGGAGGAAGTAAGAAGAAAGAAACCATTGACCCGATGAAAGGATGCCCCCACTGCAGAAAAATGAGTCTAACGCTGAGTACAAATCTGGTTTTCTTCAAACCCAGAAGTAAAAGTTTAGAGATGTTACTTGTGAAGTCTCATTTTAAGGATGTTTACTTGAAAATAATCTTAAAAAACAGATCTAGATGTGGCACTATGATGCTGTGAGGACACAATGGTGGTGCTGGTTTGCAAATTTGCATTAGAGAAATTCAAATCATTTAAGTCATTTTAATACATTTTAAGACTCCAAACATCTACAGGTGCAGCTTTTGTGAACATGGGTGACTTTTTGCAGCGTGCACCTCACGGGAGAAAACTTCACCACACACTCCACGCCCATAAAGTCTCTCCAGAGGAAGAGGAGGAGGAGGCGGGTGGGGGGCGTTGAGTCCAGTCCGGTGTCTGAACAGACGTACAAACACTCCTCCAGGACGCAGGACGCACGGAGGACGCGCGTAAAAGCAACCGAGCTGCTCCGGTTCAACAGTGAACGACAACGTTTGAACTCCCGCAGTGGAGTTTGGACTTGACCGTGCGATTCTTTGTCTTGAACCTCAGGTGCAGCAGGTTTTTGTTTTTCAAACTCTCTTAGCGAACCAGAGGTGTGTTTCCTATGATGCTCGGACATCAGAGGAGTGTTTCCTCCACGCTTTGGATACATAATGTGAGCATTCGTGTCGGAATAAACAAGGACGCTGCGTAAAAGGAAACCTTCTCAGTGTGACCAGTTTGGACCCTGCCTGAAGCGCGGAATGGGGCCATCTGCGCTGCTCCTCGTTGCTTTTTTGGGTAAGAAACAAACACGAAGTGACTTTGATCCATGTGGTGCAGCAAGTGTTCAGTGTCTTGAGAGACTTTGTGTTTCCAAAATGACTGAAAAAGGTGTTTTGCTGCACATGTGCGTGGAAAACAAAATGCTTTTACAGCCTAGGAAAGAGGTATTTTGTACAAAATGTAGCCAAACATGAAAACATAAGGAGATCATAGATCACAGTCCATAACTGTGAATGTTTCCTTCTGCTTCAGTTGCCTCTCTTCACCTCTGCACACCTGTTTGCCCTCATGGCTGTGTGTGTGTGTGTGTGTGTGTGTGTGTCCAACAGGAGTAGCAATAATAATATTTTCTGGCTAAGTTATCACTCTTGCCCCGGTGATGAACATGTTTGAAGACTAAAAGGCAATAAAAAGCTTCCCCGGGGCTGCCGGACAGATGAAAGCACTGAGAGAGTTAAGAGCCACTTAAAACATCCATTCCTGATGAAAACCCTGTCTGAGCAGCAGAGGATTATGGGACTGCAGTTGACCCAATCCATCTGCTGCCAGTGACAGTGGAAGGCAACATTTGGCAGCAACATCAAATGAGCGGGTTGAGATAAAACGATATTTTGGAGTCCACTTATCCTTAAGTGTGTTTAAGTGCATCTAACGTTCAATTAGGTGGTGTGTTATTGCAGCCTCTCGTAGTGGAAATGAAAATGCACTGTCAGCCTAGATTAGTGTGCGCTGTAAATTTGCTGGGGGGGGAGAAAAACATCAGCGAGTCTTCAGAGAGTTGAACAGGAAAGTTTAGAAAAGACAGAAACAGGGAGCTGCTTGTATTTCACCTTTTTTATCCAGATGTGAATCCAGTGAGACTTCTGCCCGGCCTCAGCAGGGTCTTGAAGTTTTATTGCATCTGTAAATATTCAACACTTTGCAGGATTGCAATGGAAGACGGCAACTCAACTGTTTGTTCGAGTAGTAGCTCGTCCTACAACTTTTAATGTGTGTGTTTGTGCATGTCAGACACATCAGTATAAAATAATAAGTGCATACAATAAAAGGACAACAATACAAAACAGTGTATAAAGTCACGCTAATGATAAACACAGATACAAACATCTGTTGAGGAATACCTCGGGTCACTTTTTGTGGGTTCAGTTGTCACGATTTGATTGTTTTCAATCAATTATTTTACTATTCTGTCACGATATTCAAGATAACTGTAATATTAAAAGTGACATTTAGCTTGTTTTAATGATACACACGTGGTTATATTGTGTGTGTAATACAGCGAAGATGTTTGGATTTTTTATACAGTTGTGGTCACAGACTCTCTCTCTTCTACACAAGCTCTAAATGGCCATGAGTCAAACATATTATTATCCTGTGATAACGAGTTATTTGTGTCAAGTGTTGTTCTCCTCAGATAGTAAGATAAATGAATCCATTATCAAAAGAAAACAAAGATTGTTTCCTCTCGTTCCTTAAAGCTTAACGTCTGTTCCATCAGCAGTGCCAAGCCAGCGTGAACACATGGCATCTTAACAAGTGTAGCAACTGATTGAAGCTGGAAGTGTCAGGGAGATCAAGGAGTGCTCATTATTAATGCCCACAGAGCAGTGTGTGTGGATGGTCCAGTCTTATAAAACTTATGAAGTGATTTTCTCCTGATCATTTGTTATCTCATGATAATCTCCAGATAAACAAAGTTTGTTTTCGGGAGATCTCAAGAAAATTATCTTGTTATCTCTGAAAAAATGTGTGTTACCGTCATAATGACATTAATCACACATGAACAAATACAATTGAACTTGTTATCGCAGGACAATGGAGGAAATAATATGTTGGCCGTTTTTTGACTGTTTAGGGCTTCCGTACTTTAATGCTACGCTTGTATTTTAAGGGTAATGTATTTGCCGACAAAACACACAGTAAACAGGTTTGGTAGAAGTTTTTTTTTCAAATTTCTGTGGATATCGTAATGATATCGTTATCGTGAACTTGTTAAGCCACGATAATTGTTTCGTGAAAATCTGATATGGTCACATCTCAAAGTTGTACAAAAATTCCTCAACAAGGCATAAAAGTTGGGAACGCTACGAGTCACAAACGTACGGCTCGCACTTGTCCATCTGAGTGCATCGTTATCGAAGCCACCTGAAGCCTTTTTTAATTTTTGCCTCACTATAACTCTTCGTCTTGATGTTGAATGTTGAAGTTTTTTTATTTTTCCCGTTTGGTGGAAAACTTGGAAGGCGAATATGTGAAGATGTGTGTGAGTCTCACACATTTTGGTCACTGCAGGAAGTAGACTAAATGGGCAAACTATCAAAACACCTCATTAAAAAAGACATTTAGCCATTTTAATCACAGTTACGAACTGGATCTTGACCGATGTTTCATCTCTGAGGCGGAAACCAATATTTATATTTGAGACGTAAAGAAGAATTTGAAACAATGCTCACTCGAATGTGGTTATGAAGAAGCTTTGACGCGTACTGATGCATGATATTTGACAGTTAGACGATCAAAGGTAATGGTAAGTTTACGGTAAATATAAAAGTAAACTTCACTGGAAATTGAATTAATTAATCCTCATAAGTGATTGTTAATTCCGAACACACAAATACAGAAACATATTTGAATTCAGAGAAATTAGTCAAAAATACATAAAAATGCACCCCAGCATACGCTTACATACACGGTTAATATATCATTTTTGAGTTTATATGCTTACAATCATACTACATACATACATATGACATGTAAGCAGCTATATAAATTTCATTTATTTGTTTATTTACCAAAGACAACACACATTAATCAACATTTACATTGATGTAATGTGCCGCTTTAGCTAACAAGCTTATTTTCATCCGTAGTCTCTGGTTGTATGTATTTACACTGCATACATAAAGTATAGCAAACAAATTGGAATACATGAATGTGTTTTTATAAAGATTGTGCTTGATTTAAAGAAAAAGAGACAAGCAAAAGGGCTATAGGCACGCTCTACAACAGAAATAACAACATGCTCCAATGCCAATATTACAAATGTGGTATCAGCCTTCTGATTTATCAGTCGAGCGCTTTTTCAATGACCAATTACTAGCATCTTTTTAGTTTTCTGATATCAATCCTTTGATGTTTGAGTTTTCAAAGCAACATGAGAAAACAAACAGAAAGCCAGAAGCACTGAGTGTTGCCTCCAGAGTCATCAGTCAGAATTCACATCTAATATCAAGGGGAAACATCCTGAGAAATCATTTCAGACAGCAGAGACAAACTGCATCAACAAGTGGGAGAGGGCGGCCAAACGTTCTGGCAGGCCAACAGGGGAATGATGGAGGAAACAGAGATGCAGGAGATACAAATGATGCTAATCTCCCTGCATCCCAGCACCTCCCTCCTCTGTATGAGCAGGTTTCAGTGGTGGAGGAGAAAGCTGGGAGAAAATTCAGTCCTGCATGAGACACTGATGGTGAAGGATGGACCGTTAACGTAACAATCTCCGCTAATGGTCCATTTAGTAGCTCTTGTAGAGGCTCCAATTATATTTCATGATCTTCATCAACAAATGGAGTCTGTTATGGACATATACATGTTCAAGTATCTGACCCCTTGGAGGACTTTGTTGGTCTGTGTTTGCTTAAAAATTGAGCATCAAATGTCACTCTTGACCCTAAAAACAGAAAGCCTCACCCCTAGATTTCACCAGATATGTGTCCGCTGCGTTACGGCTCCGCCACGGCAGCAGAGCTCATCGGTTTCACTGTAGTCTATGTGTTAACTTCCACCGGGTCCGCTGCGCTGCGTGTCTGCTGCGTCCCAGCTCCAGAGCAGATACACAGGACTTCTATATCTGGCGTCAGAAAAGCCGCTAATATATCGGGACATTTTTGCTCCATTGTTTTGTGATTGTGCACTTTCAATGATGCCTGAAATGATTGTCGTGAAGCGTTTTCTGATCTCTTCCTTAACATATTCATGATTCTTAGCCATGCTAGCGGTGCAGCTGAAGATATGGCAAATCAGTCAGTCCGGCTTTTTGCTCAGGTCTAAAGACTCAAAATGTGTAATTATCCAGTAAAATGTTCTCAACATATTCTAGTGGATTGATTTGGCACAAAACCTTGTAGAGACGTTCACGTTCCCCAGAGGATGAATTCTACGGACGGATGAATTCTACAGACTTTGGTGACGCCCTGTATTTTACCTCTAGTGCCACCATAAGGTTTACATTTCTTACTTACAGTGAAATGTCCTGAACAGTTGAGTAAATTGTCATGTTTGGTACATACATTCATGTCCCCCACCGGATGATCTTAAGCGATCTCTTAACTTCATGTAATGCAACATTAGACCAAAAATTGAATTTGTCCAATACTTTGGTTTATGGCCAAATAACTTCATTGTGTTTAGCGCTAATTGACAAATGTTAGCATGCTAGCACACTAGACTAAGATGATAAACATGGTAAACATCCACCTGTTAGCACTGTCCCTCTGCAACCTGATATCATGCTAAAGTGTGTAATAAAAATACACATTCTCATTCATTAGGCTGGATTCAGTCACCAAACCTAGCTACTTGCTAAGGTGTAGAAAAAAACTTCACTAACTGCAGCTCAGCTTTTTGTTTGTGTGAGTACATTTCTCTATTCTCTCAGGCTCATATCTGCTCTTTTCTTTGACCCTCTGCTGCATGTTAGCATTTAGCTCAAAGCTCCACTTTGCTTAAGTATTAAGCAGCTGAGACACTAGCGTGGATGTAGACTCTTGTCGTCCAACATAAACAATATCTTATGACTTTACTTCATGCTGAATGTTAAACCTGCACAAACTCGATACCCACAGCTGTCAGATAAATGTGTGCTGGATTTAAAAAAAAAGTGCCATATTTCTCGCTGAATTCCAGTGACGTAGAAGTAGAAAGTCTTCCAAAATAAAACTACTCAAGCACCAGTACTTTCTCAAGTGTTACTTTCTCTGCCCAGTTTAAGTCCTACATGGTCGCTGCCAAATGCTAAGATAACACAAAGAACACTCCTTTGTCTGGTCTCTGCTCTGGCACTTGTGGATTTTTCTCTTCCCATAAACGATGTGGAGTCTCTCGGCTTGTCAGGGGTCCCAGTGCTGTTACCTCACCGGTGGGATCGGGCCAACTGGAAATGTTCTGTGTGGTTTGGGGCTCTGGGAGTTTTGTGGGCGCTTTGATTTAGATAGAGTGCAGCAGTTTGGGAAAGCAGCAGCAGCAAGGGACCGGAGAGGGTTCGAGTCCAGTCGCTGTGATTATTGCTGTAATGAGGGGAGAGTTTTTCTTTCTTTCTTTTTTTAAAGCTATTGGAAGAAAGTCCCACCACTCACATATTCAACACTCATTCAATGTGCAGAGAAGTCGTACGAGTCCAAATTTACAAACAGGCTAACCTCTTTTTAATAATTTCCTCATTTGTTTCCCCGTAAGCATGTTTTCCATTTTGAGATCCCATTTGGCTTTGAAGTAATAAAACACTCTGTAAAAAAAAGAAAAAGAAAATGTAACTGTGTTTAAAATTAGTCTGAATAAAACTCGTGTTTCATTATTATTCTGATATTTCCACAAAACCACAAATGTTTAACAAGTCTTGGTCTGTTTCATTTTAGTTTTTCAGTTTCTGGATTCTTTATTTACCCACATCTGGGACCAAAAACAGCCAAATTAGATGCATCCTAGACCTTCCTTTCAACATTACACGCCATTTAAGTGAGGAGAAAGTGGAAAGTCCCAGATCTATTTTGAAGCTGGGAAAGAAACTCAATAGATATTGAATGAACATGAGCATTTGCAAACTAAATTACCAAAAATGGTTCATACGTATCCAAAGTATTCCTCAAGATAAGGCATACATTACCCAGAATCCCTTGAAAGCTGCAGCAGGATGTCAGGAGATAATTCACCACTTTATCATCAGCTTCTGTAATGTTTCCATATTATCTGTACTACAGCTTATATCAAGTGGTATTTTAATCCGATACGGCTGATCCTTGGGAGCTTTCCAGGTTTTCTGCTGTAGCGTAGAGTTTTCTGTCTCACCTCAAATTTACCGTCCTATTGTTGCGTAAATACATACCAAAACCCTTCACATTTATGGTAGATAGACCCGGCCGCTCCCAAAAGCAACATAATGAGAGTGTATCAGAACTACAGTCCATCAGGGCAACTGTGACACATCTCAATTTATCTGTTATTTATCTGTTATAGAAGAAAATCAGCAAATATCCATATTTGAGAAGCTGGAACGTGAGTTTGGGCTATTTTTACTTTAGAAATGCCAAATGATTTTCATAAGAGATCCATAATGTCCGAAAATCAGTGAATATTCGTCCAGCTCTAGTTTTGTGTGGATTTGTCCTTTAAATACTTTGCTTTGTGTTGTTTTTATTGCATGCACAGCTTTATATTTGTCTTCTGTCACCTACTCTTAAACCCGAGATGCTACTTTGCTAGTGGAAACCTTTAGTGGGGTTAAAAATGTGTTTGCATTACACATCTCATCAGGCTTCCTTTTCATTTCTCACGCACACTTCTTTCAGCTCTGTTAATTGTTAAACAAAGTGTTTGCAGCCACTCTTCCATGTTTCTGGCCTGACTGCAGGTGCAAAAAAAAAGCCTCACACGCACATCACACATAAACACACATTCACACATAAAATGCAGCAAACTGTGAAGCCTTTTCTTTGATTTTTACCACAGCTCCAGCCAGCAGAGCAGCGTTACTAATGCCACCAGCTGAGTCGGGGGATCGAGTCTCCCCACTGTCCAGTGTTTCCACTGAGCAGCGCTGTGATGTGGTGATTTACACACAAGCCTCGGCTAAGACACGCAGTTGCTGCCTCGCTGGGTGTAAAACAACTGGATGGGGCTTTGTTCTTCATGGAGCTTTTGGCTGCTTTTAATCAGATGTTTTCGTTCCTCCCTCTGTGTTATTGGTCTCAAATTAAAGCACTGAAGCGACCGCAGAGGCATTCCAAGGCGTTAAATGATATTGCCAAGCAAGTCGGGTCCAATAGAAAGAATTTAAGGCAAAGTCTTCATATTTCAAGGTAGATTTTGATGATATTTAGAGTATTATATGGAATAAATCCTCGCTGGAATGTGAGCTTGAAGGCTTTTCTTTGGCTGCAGGCTTTGAAAATGCTTTCATTTCCGATATTTTATCCCCTTAAGCTCGGCCCATTGTTGAAGGTATTGTTATTTCATGTGGTGCGTCGAGGGGACGCGCGCAGGGTGGGAACTGAGAGTTTTCAAATATCAATGCTTCTCTTGTCCTTTTTTTAGCTTTTGTTTGCTGCTTGATTTCAGAGTTTGTTATAGTTTTTCGTGGTACCAGAAAGCCAACAATCACTTTTTCATTTTGGATACCTAAGCTTTGCCTTTTCATTACATGTTCGGTTTATGTTAACCTAGAAAGACTCCACTCATACCAGGTGTTGCGGGTCACTGATAAAGCCCTGTAATCCCTTGGTGATGACATGACTTAAAATGACTAAATAAAACCCTGTAAAGACTTCAAAGAGGCCCGGCTGATTGAATAAGCAAAGTGAAAGCATGAGAGCCAAACTTCAAACCAACAGGAAAACTTCTTTTCTTTTTGATCCGAGTGTAACTAACTGCCTTTTAAAAGTAGTTGTGCTTCATTTATAAGGATGTAAAGATCTAAAAGAAACCAGCACTGCCAAGCTAAACTCATTCTTAAGTGGTTTATTCAACATTTCAAGCTCAGTGAGGAAAGTCTGAGGTTCAAACCTCACTTAATAACACTTGCAGAATCAATTTTGTGTCCAAATCTTTTTGGTTTTGCATGTTTCTTTCTTTTTTGTTGCATATCTGTTCAGGATTTCAGTATAATAATGACCTTAAACCTGTTCAGAACAAAAAATATTGTTATGATGGATTTCTACGGCACTCATAAATCATTCGCAATTTAAAAAAAAGTATCAATTAAAAACTTAATTTGTTCATTTTTTCTGTCAAAAGCTTTGTTTTGATTTATTTATATTTCATTTTTCCCCAAAAAATTTAATGAAGAGTAAGTAAATGAATAATGGTGAAATCTCCTCAAAGATAAACCTGTGGTGTCCCTCTTGTTCCCGCAGTCTGGGCTGAAGGTTCCTCTCTTCACTACTCCGATGGTCGGTCCAGCCGACTCTCCATGGAGAAAACCTTCGGGCGGTTGGTCAAAGACTCTCAGTGCCATCACATGTTGAAGCACCTTCACAATGGAGCCCGAATCACTGTGCAGATGCCTCCAAACGTAGAGGGTCACTGGGTGTCCACGAGGTAAACAACTTCGGCCTTAATGGCCTTGTGTTTTATGCATCTGTTTTTATAGGAAGGCAGACACACAAAATCCATTCAACTATCCCTACATTTTTAAATATGGGCATTAAAACATTGACATGTAGCCTAAAATAGTTGAGATGATTTGTTATTGGTGGCACATCCCCAATAGACAATACTGGTGTTTTGCATGTTCCGTTTTTAAAAACTGAGTTTATGCAGTTTCAACTAGTGATTACTTCTACTTCATGCCTGCACAGCTTCCTGTTCATGTAAGCCTTTTGTCTTCTATTTAAAGGAACAAATCATAGCTTGTAAAAATAATGCTTTGCTTCGGCCAAATCATAAATCCTGAATTTCTGAGTCTCCTTGAATGTGACATAGTATTTTTATAATTCATTTCATGCTCGCATCTACATTACCACACGAACAAAACTTAGCTTTGTCCACAAAACAGTGATTTAAAATTTTATTCAAGCAAGTTTTCAAGTAAATTGACGTTATAATTACAGTACACGGGAATGAACCGAAACCTTTGGCTGCCTGGAAGGTAAAAACAAAAACAATATTTGTAGAAGTTGGTAGACTTTGGCCAGACGCAATATAATGTCTACACTGGAGTAAAACCACTAGACTGGCCCTGTAGGTCAGAAGCTTAAAGTACCCATATCATGCCCATTTTCAGGTTCATACTTTTATTTTGGATGTCTACTCGAAAAAGTTCACACGCTTTGATGTTAAATAAACAATTATTTTTCTCACACTGTCCACAGCTGCAGCACGTCTGTCTGAATGCGCCATTTTAGTGCCTTTGCCTTTAAGACACCCCTTCTGAAAAGCCCACTCTGCTATGATTGGTCAGCTCTCACAGGCCTGAGGAGGCACCACCCACCTTGTTTACACATCAGCTCTGCGGGTGGTTACGCAACCACAACTGTGCTGGGGCCATAGCTGAGGGCTGTGACTGTATAGTTGTGACTAGGGATGATAATTTTAAGGAATTTCTTTAATTGATAGTCATCTGCCTTAACAATCAATCATCGGTTAATCATTAATAATATATTAAAAACGGTATGTTGGTCGCACCTTCTTATGGTAGATGTTATCCGCACCATAATTTAAAACGCCTTAAAATCGCTAATTGACCTTATTTTTAGTATCAGTATTTTAACAGCAACAAAAAAAAAATACGGAAAGAGCACACGTAAACACTCAGCTCTGGACCAACTTTAAATTTCTTTTTATTTATTAAAACATGTTCTACAAGTAGTCTTGCATGGTTTTTATCCGGAGTTCATCTGAAACCTCTGTTTTCTGTTGCAGCTGTGAGGTGAGACCAGGCCCGGAGTTCCTGACGCGCTCCTACAGCTTCTTCTCCAACAACACCTTCCAGGCTCACCAGTTCTACTACGAGGACAACCACTGCACCAAACCCACCTACACTCTGGTGATCCGCGGCCGTCTGCGCCTACGCCAGGCCTCCTGGATCATCCGCGGCGGCACAGAGGCGGAGTACCACCTCCACCGCGTCCAGATGGTTTGTCACACTGCCACCGTGGCCAAAGAGCTCAGCCAGAGGTTCAACCACAGCTGCAAGGGGGCCGTGAAGGGCCCCTGGGAGCCCAACGTGATCTACGAGCTGTGGAGCGAGGAGGGCGGCTTCGACTGCTCCAGGGAGCTGAACTTCGCCATGCACGAGCTGCAGCTGCTGAGGGTGGAGAGGCAGTACCTGCATCACAACCTGGATCACCTGGTGGAGGAGCTGTTCCTGGGAGACATCCACACCGAGCCATCCCAGAGGCTGTACTACAAACCGTCCAGCTACCAGATGGCCCTGCAGAACGCCAAGGTACGTCCTAATGATCGTCTATTAGGGATGAGGAGAAGCTAGGCTGCTCTGTTGAAGGAAAACATTGGTTTATTTAGAGCTGCTATTATTCTGTAGATTAGTAGTTCCTCTCCTGAGAGCTCACAAGATAAATATGAAGTTGTTCCCAGTGCTTTAAAATTTAATTCTAGCAATTTTTCAAGCAAATTGAGGTTCATACTGTACTGGACTGGACTGATCTAAAACCGATGGCTGCCTGGAAGTTAAAGACAAAAACAATATTTGTAGAAGCTGGTACACTGTGGCCCGAAATAGTCAGAGAAGGAAAAAATCAATCTTCTCAGAGACCACAGATGTTATGCCACCTGTGACAGGAGTGGTGCAGGTGAAAGTTTCTTTGCAGCCATTTGATAAAGGTGGGGTGAGCGATTCTGGAGACAGATAGATGATTGTTTAGCCTCGTTCCCAGGCTGTCGAGTACAGACGATCTGAGACTCAACAATCAACTCTCATCCTTCTCCAGAGATTCTCACCTCACTTTAAATGAAAGCATCCGAATGATTAGCTGTATCTGTAGAGGTCTTTCCCTCTACATCGCAGATCTCGTCACTGTTAACCGGGGGGGGGGGGCGGCTTCCCATCCACAGACGTAGCATTTTTGTATTTGTTGGAATGCAGGATGAAGCCCGGGGAAGAGTTTTGTTTTCTGTCCTGAGCGTGCAGCTCGGTGCTGAACTCGACTCCCGCTGTGTCGACCTACAGACCACACGCACGTCAGAAACAGCGTGAACTGACCTTAAGAACTGTGTTCTTGTATGAGAGTTTGTCTTAGCATAGTCTACACAAGGCTGTGATGATGCCTGGGTGAAATGGCATTTGAAGGTAAAGGCTGCAAGCTTTGTTAACGAGGCAACAGAGTGTTTAATGATTAATGCTTGAATGTCAGATTATTGTAATTTTCTGACAGCTTGTGATACAATCTGCCACCTGTCAGTGGAAACAAACATCCATCCAAGACAAATACTGTTTAATCCAAATCTGATTTCTGATCAGTGTGTGTGTGTCAACAGTCCTGCCCTTATATGCTAAACATTTGCACTGCTAGAAACTAGATCCTCTATACACATACTGATTTCATCTCTCAAATCTAGCATCAAGAAAGAGCCTTTTCTTTCCTCCACTGGGCTTATGGGATGTAATTTCTCTATTTACACTGCTGAGCAGCAGTTTCCCCCGCTGACTGAAACCCTAGAGTGATGTTTTCACTGTCACCCTGCACAGAGATTACAATGAAATCCTGTTCAGGTCGGCCGTCTAAATAAACATCCATTTGTACGGGGATGATGGGGCTCGGTGTTGCTGATCAGAAGGTAAACAGAGTGTGGAGTGAGGAGCTGTGATCAGACGAGCTCCCCCGTGGCACTGTAATGACCAGAGCTGCTCTCCTCGAGCCCCTCTGGCCCGCGGAGGCGCAATGTGAAACCCGGCCTATCTCTGGGAGCGATCGACATGTGGTATTCCTAGAATTTGGAATCATGCGGCCGTATGAATTATTCCAGCGAACGCATACCAGGTCTGATTTCATGCATGCCTGAGGCTCAAATCAAAGTTGTGCTCGTGCTCATTTTTCCTCCTCAATCTTTTCTGAATGAAAAGAAAGAAGGGGTGTCGGCCGAGCTTTGATTCACTCTTAGCTGCACTTCCAAAG
Organism: Pagrus pagrus; assembly: GCF_965226575.1. Taxonomy (NCBI): domain Eukaryota; kingdom Metazoa; phylum Chordata; class Actinopteri; order Spariformes; family Sparidae; genus Pagrus; species Pagrus pagrus. The sequence goes on from NC_140196.1 coordinate 16,736,581, forward strand.
TCGCAGTGAGTCAAACTTAATTACAGCGTCTCGCCATGCAGAACGACTTGGCAAGATTTTGAGAGACCTGTTTTTCTGCTGATAACTCGGTAGAAAAGAGGTGAATGGAATGCTGATTGTAGTGCTTTGAAACAGGAATTACAAAATTCAACGTCTGTTTCCAGAAATAGCGTTCCTAACGATCCCCTAAAAGATTGTTTTTGTAATACTCAATTTGACCACAAGAGGCTGAAGTGCACCACTACCTCATATTCTAATTAGGACTGAAAGCGTTCATGTTTTTTTCTTCTTCTACAGGAGTTTTAATTTGTCCGTGCACACTAAACACGAGATACAGCTATAGTGTGTTGGCATATTATTTAATATTACTGTCATGACCTTCTTTTGGCGGGGAATGTGTTATAATTGACACTAATCCGCCAATTCAGGTCAAGCAGTAACATTTAATGGCCTTATTGTGATATGAGTCTTTTCATTTTACGTCGTAGCTTATGGTTATAATGGTTACTGTTAGCTGCAGCAGTTAGTGTTCAGTACTTTTTTGTTTTCTTGTTCATGTAGTAGTAGTAGTAGTAGTAGTTACCAGGGGGCTCCAACAGAGGGAGCATACAACTGTTGAGCTGCGCAAAAAATGAGTGCGGTCTGACATGAGGTAAAAAAAAAATGTTTTACTCTGTTTCACACATGAAAAACTCCCGACTTGCCCCTCAGGGCTGCTGTATATGCTGTATGTGTGGTGGCAAATCCAAAAAACAGTTTTTCTCAAAACCTCGGCACAGATCGCGAGATAAATGTTGAAATATTGTATAATACAAGTGAACTGACCCTTTAAGCTTGGTAATGTGCTTCTAAAATAATACAAGTCTGCATTATAGGCATTTGTGAACATTGTAAATGTTGACTAATTTGATGGCTTTGGCCAATTTTGGGCCCCATTGCCCATCAGCTATGCACATACAGTAAATTAGGTTTTTTGGTGAAGCAGTTGTAGAGAATGCCTCACTCCTTCCTACACACAGAGTACTAAATCTGACCATCTCTTGAGGTTGTAATGGTTTCTTTTCGAGGACTTTTTACTGCCATGGTGACGATCCAATCCATTAATCTTAAGCGGTGTACCCAGAGCTGGTCCCGGTCCAGAAGCTCTGCTGGTGCCAGCATGTTCATTTGTGGTTATTGGGTGGATCTCAGCAGTGATGCAAGAGCGAGGCAGCAGACTTTGTTTCAAAGTTTGTTTCTTCTGTTTGCTGTCGCCTGGATCACTGCTGCGTCACTGAGGCAGAGAAATGACCGCTTGATAATGATTCTCGTTAAGATGGATGAGTTTTTTATTTTGTGTTTCGGTGGCTATCGTGTTTTGACACGTCTCTCTCATGCAGAGACTCCATTGTGATGTTGTGTTACGCATTCCTGAGTTTGATTTATGTTATTCTTTGATACTTGTTTGTGAGCCTGTAAACCCACAAAATACATCTAAAACTTGAGTAATGAAGCTATTCGGTCTAAGATAAGGCTCTTATTGTGAATTCCTGGGAGGTCATCCCACAGGAAAGATGCTGGTCTGGCTCGTAGGATGCCAGAAACATGGGTATAGTGGTTTTGATATCAAACGTCTTGTTTTTTTAAAAGTCTGCCATAGTTTCTGTTCCTCGTAAAATGTTTGCTTCTGGACATCATCTTCCCCTGAAGCCAGGTGGTAATCCTCCAAATGCTGCCAAACAAAGTGCAATTCAGTTCTAGCTCCGCTCGATCTGCTGTGGTTTGGATTCATACATCTGTTGGTTCAGAGAAAAGTGACCGCCACACGCAGTAGTATAAAATGTAATTAATAAATCTCGTTTCTATGAAGCGAGGGCAGTAATATCCTTCCTCATTTCCTCATTTTTTCTTCAATTCCAGTAAGAGTATAAAATGTTTTGCTTCTATCATGAAGAGCCAACAAGTTATTGCAACACAAGCCTGTACAAGTTGGACATTGTGCCTGCTGCATGGCAAAGACACCGAGCTGCAAATGTATTTTAAAGTTTGTGAACCTGAAGCTGTCATTGTCGGTCAATTTAAAATCCTTTAAAAAAACAGCTCGTCTGTGCTTTCACCCACCAGAAATGACAATTCTATCGTTATAACGAGATATTTTTCAAGTTCTATCTATAACTATGTAATTAAGTTTTCGTGTTTTAACATGAAGCTATATTATATATAATATATTTTTATCAAAAGAAAAGTTTCTATCTTGATATAACATTAAAGATGTCTTGTTATAACAATAACATTTTATGTTATAACATGATAGTGATACATTTTTCTTTTTCTGGTGTGGCAGCAATGTGCTTCTGTACTTATTGGACGTGAGGGCTCCTCAGTTTCAACTTGAGTGGATCCCTTTAAGCGTTGAGACTTTCAGTCGGTTGACAAAAAAAAAAATCAAATATTTCGATTATCCTTTAAGTCATTTTTATGTCTCTGTGCTGGCAGTAGCTGTGGCATTATATTTTCAGGTCCTCCGTCCGTCTATCCCATTCTTGTGAACAGGATATGTCAAGAATACTTTGTGCCAAATTTAAGAGAAATTTCCTCAAACGCCCACTTGGTTTTAAGGATAAACTGTTCAGATGATGGTCCATCATGACCTCATGCGTCCCATTCTTGTGAACATGACATCTCAGAGGCACATCACGGAATTTCTTTCAGATTTGGCACAAATGTCCACTTGGACTCGAGGATGAATTGATTAGATTTTGACTGTCAGACGTCACTGTGACCCCACGAAACACATTTTTGGCCATTACTCAATAAGACTCATATGACTGTGCCAAAATGTTGCACAAATGTCTGATTGGATAAAATGAACTGATGACATTTGATAAGCAAAAGGTCAACTCCAGTGTTACATCATAATATTCTGTTATTCAACACCAGAGCTCAGGAGCAGCAACTTGACTGGTGCATGGAGGAGTTCAACCGCAAGCTCAAGTCAGTCTGAGCTGAATATTTTGAGGCTTTGGAGTGATGTCTGGTGAAGACGAGCAGTTAGAAAATTGTGAGAATAATCGCTTATCAATCATTCGTTGTAGGCCTGTGCCCGTGTTTACTCACTAACAACCATTTCTTTAACATCTCATGTGATCACAAAGAAGCTCACTGATGTTAGGTGTCCTCATCTGGAACTGAATCCACCGCTGGAGTTCGGTTAGCACTTGTAACCATCTTGGCTGTTGTCGAAAACCCAAACTTGGACAGTGAGCTGCAGCTGAGGTATGGTTAGGCAAGCAAATGGCAGCTACTGCAGCCAAGAGAGACTTGTTAACCAAGACAAACACACCCTGTGAGACGAGAAAGAAATGGTTTGAGATCTGGGGGAATTCGGGCCATGTTGCTTGGAGTTCGATGAGCTGATTGATGCCACTCTCTTATGTAAATATGGCACAAAAAAAAGGGAGAACATTTTTAATTTGTGTTTTTACTTGGAGCCTTGGCAGGCTAATTAAGATCATACATACAAGTTATAATGTGTTAGTGGGCTTTAGATGTGCTGTTGGGTAGATTTTATTTTCTTGAGAAGTTTCCCCTGTTTTCGTTGCAGTAAGAGTATCGACCTTCTCTCGTAACTCTGCAAGAAGGCATATTTCCTAACGAGGCTTAACTTTATCTTAATATACTGTATACACGATGTTTAGACATGTTGATAGAAATCAGTGTTCGTCCCTTTTAAGTCTTTATTTTGACATGTTTTGACTCCAGGTCTGTGCAAGAAACAAAAAAGCTTATATGTCCAATATGAAGGTTTTGCAGGGATCTGTAGGCAGAAGTTTTTTTCATTGCCTTAGACGGAGCCTTTTATATCTACAGTGATATCCTCTCCCCCAGAGTCTGTTATGTTGCACCGCCAGGTTCCTACAGTAGCCCAGAACGGACAAACCAAACACTGACTCCATAGAAAGGGCCTTTCACGTTTTAGTGTTTTTAGCGGCCAGTGTGTGGGAGGGTGACACGAGGTGTGGTTAATTTGTTTCAATCTGCAGCCTCACCACTAGATGCCACTAAATCTTACACACTGAGCCTTTAAATACCCATCCAGTAAAAGCCATCAATTTGTTTTAATCATTATTTTGAATGTTCGAGATAAGTGTGGTGTCACGACACCAGTAAAAGGTTTACTCACAACCTGGAAGTAATTGTACAAGTGTTGGGTTGTATGAAGCTCGCCTCGGGCTCCTCTGGATTGGCTTTAACACTCCGCTGCAGTGATTACTGCCTGATTACAAACATATTAACCTTTTTATGAGCTGCACTCACTTTTCACTTTAATTGTTGCAGGTTGATTTTTTTGACTGAACTTCAGAACATTGTGCTCTTATTGTCACGATGGCAGAAGAGGGGAGTCGATCAAAATGTTGACATGCTCATCAAAACCACCCTTAGTTTATTTATTTAAGTGCACCCGGAACAAGAAGCTTAAAGGGTAACTCCACCAGTTTACACATTGCAGTGTGTTTACAGGTCTTGGGGAGTACTACTGCATATGTGAAAAAAAGTGTTTAAAAACCATTTGTGGCTCCAGAGGACGCTGCATGTAATCTGATAAATTGCCTCCAGGATGTCACACAGTGGCTAAGATGCATTGTGGGTAATGTATGCGCCAGGATTTGAAAAAGGAAGAATGTGTGGAAATTGATTTTGATGATTGTGTTTTTAAACCATCCATAAGGACAGTGTTATAAGAGTGCAATGCTAGACCAGTGGACTGCTTTTCAAAACATGGCGCCTACATTACCCACAATGCAACTTAGCCACTGTGTGACATCCTGGAGGCAATTTAGCAGATTGCATACTGAGACACGTATGAATACACATACACTTCATGTACTCGCAGAAGGAAATACTGTACAGGCACGTACTGTATCTACACACACCTATATGTAACTTGTACATGAAGATATATGGCTACTCCCTTACATAGTAGTATTATGGTTTACACAGACAAAAGGAAAAAGACTATACAAACAAATGTTTACATCCATTTGAACTTATCCACTTCGGAAAAATAAATCAAGCAGTACTCAAGCAGTAATCAAACTCCAGCCTCCAGATTTATGCATTATTCCATGTCCCTTTATCCAGATCCACACAAAGTTAAAGGGGTCTATTCTGGTCCGAGACTGATCCTTAATCCAAGTTTAGTGGAAATCCGTTCAGTAGTTTTTGTGTAATCCATCTGACAAACCAACCAACAAACAAACATAATCTCCTTGGCAGTGGTATTAAATATTTCTTGCAAATGCGTGTTTTAGATCTTTGTCCCTCACATGAAACCAAACCTGTAATTTATTGCCTGAGATGAAAAAGGTGAGCGATCCATAGAAACACTCAGACCTGCACAGTCTGTGTTTTATGGTCTCAAAGTTCTCGCAGATGTGGAACATGTTCTCCACACCTGCAACAGAAACTCGCCCAACTTCTGCTTTTTCTAGTCTCCTCACATAAATATGTTAAACTATGCGTACGTACATTAATTCTCTTTCTATTTATTTCTTTTTCCGCGCAACATATGTTTCTCACTCGTATGCACAAGCGCTGAGACGCACAGAGCTGGAGTCACAGGAGGCTTCACTTCCAGTCGTCCCATTAACCTCTCACTCTGAGGCGGTTATGGAGCTGCACTGGGATTATCTCATCTCCAACATGTAGTGATACTCCTGTTTTCTCCCGTTCTTTTTTTCTTTCTAACTCCCCATAAATCCCGTGCGGACACAGCTTTGTCTGGGAAAAAGACTGATTGTTTCGGGGAGGTTAGGTCTTAAATTTTGACCACCCTCAAATAACAAAAACTCCACCGTCTCCCTGGAGTTTGGTCTTTGGAAGAGATTTTGTTGAATACATTGTGACGACTTCCAGCTCCGAATCCGTCCGGCCCTCCAGTCTTTTCTCCAGCCAGAGCCCCACAGCTGTCCTGTCTGTGGATACTGTGATCACATGCAGCTCCAGGGCTCCACTCAGGCAGACTTGTACATGATTGATAGTCACTCGCAGACTTACAAACCCTTTTTTGTCAATATGAGGGTGAATAAAAGACGTCCCGCTGTTGTTTATAAGTAGCATGAAAGTTCAGCCTGCTGTTCGCTGTGTGACTTCCTGTTGTCACGGCTCTACTTTGACCAGACATCTGTCTTTTACGGTAAAATGATGTGATCACCCTGAGAAAATGTTGGAACCTTGTCAGGCTTCCAACACTGAAGAGGAAATAGTTTTTCCTCCTTCAGCTCCGAGTCCCTTTATGTGGATTTCATGATACAATATTCTGATGATGGATTAAAAAAGCTCTCGGCGCTGACAGATTTCGTTATGACTGACTTAAATAGGGACATTTTCAGTGGGAACGTTAGCTCCCAGTTTGTAATAATTTACAGCCTCATCAGCTGATTCATTTTATCATATGAAAGCTTCATCGCTAAATTGGGTTTGTGTTACTTCATCTTTAAAAATTTGCTTTTACACTATTTCTGAAAATGCTGTACCTATGGAAGCCCTGAGGGGCAAGTGAGGAATTAATTTTTTTCTAATGATCCATTTTCTAAGTGTTTTCTCTCTGCTGTGCTTATGACTGGCGGGGGGGAAAAGTTAGGACAGGATAATCTTTCCTTAATTAAGTTAATTAATTAAATTTTTTCATCTGTGAAAATGCATGAAAAAATATTTCAGAAGACTTTTTTCTTGGGAAACCAAGTGAAAAACATTTCAGAGGAAAAATGTGAGTAAAAGAAAAACTTTAAGGATAAATACTTTTTTCACTTCTGAAACTGAGTGAAGTTTGTTTTTTTTATGTGTGAAGCCAAGTGAAAAAAAAATTTCAAGAGGGAAAAAAAAAATTCATGTGTGGAAAAAAAAGACTTTTTTCATAAGTCAAACGCAGCTCAAAAGTCGAGCACTCCCCCTGCTGGAGCCCCCTGGTAACTACTACTGTTGGTGTTATAAAGACATTTTGAACATAAAACATGAGAACACACCAAAGTACTGAACTGTAACTGCTGCAACTGACAGTAACCATTATAACCATAAACTATGAAGTAACATGAAATATTCACTCAGTTTTACACATGAAAAAATGTTTTTCATTCACGCGTTTTCACAAAAAAGAATATTTAAGGAAACAAAACATTTTTATTCCACCCGTCCGCAAGTCATAAACACAGAAGAGAAAACAATTTAGATCAGACTTAGACGATGGTTCCCACGGAAAAAAAATGTCCTCACTTGCCTCTCGGGGCTTCCACATGTGCCTACTGGAGCCCAACCGACATTATCAGCTGAGATTAGTTTATTGCCGGTATATTAATATAATCATAACATAGTCTCTCCTCTTTTTAAACTTTCTGTATTTCATCATCAAACCTTTCCCTTACCTTTATTTCCAGAATCATGACCACGGCTGCATCGCCTGTCGTATCATCTACCGCTCTGATGAGTTCCACCCTCCCATCCTGCCACCGCGGGCCGACCTGACCGTCGGGCTGTACGGTCAGTGGGTGAGTCAGCGCTGCGAGGTTCGTCCTGAGGTCCTCTTCCTCACCCGTCACTTCATCTTCCACGACAACAACCACACCTGGGAGGGCCACTACTACCACTACTCTGACCCCGTCTGTAAACACCCCACCTTCACCATCTACGCCCGCGGACGCTACAGCCGAGGCCTTCACTCCACCCGCGTCATGGGCGGGACGGACTTTGTCTTCAAAGGTAAGTGGTTGATACGTTTGTCTAACAGCTGCGGTTTTCTTCAAAGGTTTAACACCAACAATTCAGAGAATACGTTTGTGTCCTTACTCTCATTCAATGGATTTAATACTCAGTTTGTGATTTGACTTGAATTCTAATTTAAGATGTCAGGCAAGCTTTCTGCATTCAGACATTACACTTTGGTTTTTATTTCTATTAAGTCATTGTTTCTATCTGTAGTCTTCAAAAATGATGACATCACTGAAAATAAGTTTGTCAGGGCAAGAAAGAAGAGCAGTCACATGATCAGATATTGTATTTACTATAAAGGGATCATTACCTACATTTCTTGTACTTTAATTAAAGTTCAGTCAAAATAAAATGGTTTAGAGAATCCGGCTAAACTATTGCTTTGGTTACTTGTTCACTGATTGTTCACTCATTTTCCCAGATCTCTAATTATCTTGGTGAGTTACCGTAACAGAAATTACAGTATGCCCAAAATGACAAAAATAAGACCCAAGTTGGAACAACAAGCAGAGAGTCGTTGTTCAAATAAGCCAGTTGGAAGTTTAAAGTCTGTTGGGCCTGGGAGAGTATTTACCGCACCCTGACACGTAATGTTCAGCTGACAGATCTTGTGTCTTCCCCCCTCTAGTGAACCACATGAGAGTAACTCCCATGGACTTGGCCACCACCTCCCTCCTCAACGTCTTCAACGGTAACGAGTGTGGAGTGCAGGGGTCCTGGCAGGCCGGGGTGGAGCAGGACGTCACCGTGACCAACGGCTGCGTGGCACTTGGCATCCGGCTCCCGCACACAGAGTACGAGCTTTTCCGCATGGAGCAGGACGCCCACGGTCGCTACCTGCTCTACAACGGCCAGCGTCCCAGCGACGGCTCCAGCCCGGACCGGCCCGAGAAGCGGGCCACCTCCTACCAGATGCCCCTGGTGCAATGCTCGGCCAGCAGCCTGCCGTCTGACCGCAGCATAGCGGACGGCAGCGACAGGCCTCTGCTGCACCACAATGACTGCACAGGATGGCACAGAGGCAGCCAGACGCACGTCAAGGTGGCTCTCGCTGCATTCGTCACGTCTCTGCTTATCTGCTGGCAAAGCTAGAGAGCTTTTCTACACAAAAACAAGAGTGTGGATTACAAGACTGCTTGTTAAACCAGCAAATTCAAACTTCTCTTATGTGACCGAGGATGAAAACTGGTGCTCCTGATCCTCCCAACTACCAAAGACTCGACACTGCTGCACCACAGAAACTGCACTTTACAGTGGAACCAAAGACGAACCTGTCCGTGTTTCCACAACTATACAAAGATGTCTATATATCCACACAGACCTGAGAATATGTTTTATACAGTGTATATACCTACAGCTAGCAAATCATTTCTTGGTACTGCAAAAGGACATGATTTTAAGGGTGAAAACTTTTTCTATGATGAACTCTTGACAAGAAGCTCCCGTCTAAAGGAGATGTGCTTGTGGACAGTCAGTGTTTACAGTAAAAGGGAACTACACTTCTAATGTTAAATCATTTTCTTTAAATATTACCTAACTCAACTCTGCAGCATATATGTGATCTTTTCCACGTTAAGATCAGGTTATTTTGGAAAGAATAAAACAGTTTCATCTGCTGCCAATTACCTTCCATTATAAAGACACATTTTTGTTCCATCACTGATCAGATAGTTGCTTCCTCACTGGACGACACTTGACCTTGTTTCCATTGGGGCTATTTTGAATTCATGTCATGTTCAAATTGTTGAGGACACTCAATCTAATTTTCCAGCAATTGACTTCATTAGGACCGGGCAAAGTGGCTAAATTTAATAATTATCAATATAGATATATTAATATAATATTGTATGAAGTCACTAAATAATCAAATGAATGCGATCAACTGTGTTCACTGTTGAAACTGAAACAAAAAATGCTTCACGTGTGTAAAATGTATTAATTCTTAATGACAATTAGCTTGGACTCACTTAATAATCTGTCGGACATTTTGGTCTTGTGCGCAATTTTTAGCTGCAACGTTACAATAACAATATATTTTATAAAAGAGCTTTACTTTTATATAAAAAAGGCTTTTTAAGATTTATCAAAATTCGCACTAAAACATCGACTGCTTCAGTGTTTACAGTGAACAGAGACCATGCAAAAGGACCCCAATATATACATTTGCGTCCTTTTTCTTGGCTCAACTCTGACTGAAATGTTAGAACGTCATGAAATATCTGCATTGGCCAGAAATGAATATGTCTTTATTATACCACACCTAAAACACCATGTATGGAAGGCCCAAACACACAGAAAAGCATAGAAATAACGTAATGTGTGGACAGGGCCTATGTACATTTCTTAATTGGACAAGTGAATGTGTAAACTTTCAAAAGCATTGTGTGTCTGCCATCACAGTAAGATGGTGCTTATATACATATTGGCAATTGGCTCTAATGTGTTGGAAAATATTGGCATATCAGATATCAGCAAAAATCCAATATCATCCTTAATATGAAGCCTACTGTGCTAACCAGTATCTAGCCTTCGTAGTAATTACCTGTGCAGAACACCTTTTATAAAGACTTTCAGTGAGGAACCTGTGAAAAACAATACAAAAAAAGATTTGTTTTAATGCTCTTCAAGGTCATTTTCTAGGCATGAGAGCGGAATAAATTCAAAATACTTTCCATGGGATAAAGGTCACCAGGCATGGCGCAGTATCAGCAGCACCCTACGATGTCATCAGTCTAAAGATGTCGTCTCTGCCGTCACCCTCTGGATCGTGGACCATTACCTGGTTGGGAACGTACTAGCATTCTTCTACTGAACCAAAATGTTCAGGCTGTGTTCAGCAGAGAAAGGACAGTGTACTGTAATATCTTTGAAGCCAGTTTTTGTTATCTTTAAAAAGGTGCAGAATCTTGTTCCCGGACTGAAGAACCTGCATTAGGCTCCAAGAAATGTCTTTGTAACTGGATACTTGATTAAAGGTTTGATACTCTTCCATGCTGATCTATAATGCATCTGTTTAAGGTTACGTGTTCATTATGGCAGATTTGTATATTGTACATATTGATAATCCAGCCAGAGAGAAACATCCTGGCTCGTCCCTTTATCCGGATCCACACCAAAAGATAATGAGATCTATTCTGGGCCGAGACCCATCCTCCATCCATGTTTCATGGAAAACTGTTCAGTAGTTTTTGTGTAATTTTGAAGACAAACCAACTAATCAACAAATGGACGGAGGTAATTATTTCCACTACTGTCTGACTAACATCAGATTTTGAGGCTGAAATGGAAAAAAATTAAAAACCTGTTAACAATTTAGTATCTACCAACATTAGTTTGTCTTAGTAATAAACAAATACAGTATGTAGATAAAGATCCTTTGATTTCATAATACTTTTACAACTACATTTAAAATGTAATACATGACAAAATAAACTTGTCAGTGCTCTGTGGTGAACAGTTTGTACAGGAATTTTGACAATAACTGCCAACTTCTTTGACTTTTCTCTACTACAGTTTCTAATACCGATTATCTGTGATTAGCTGATTTTCAACTTTTTCTTCTTCCAGATGCAAGAGCTGGCAGCTCTGAGCCAACTCGCAGCTCCTCTGTTGCCTTATATTTACAGCGATGTAACATTCAGTTGGCCTCACACTATCTCTTTATATAGTCCCAGCAAAGCTTGTAACATGTTATTCTCCCTCTCTCTCCTGCCAAGTAGAAAACACAAAATAAACCCAGTCGACTTTTCCCACGCTACCCTGTCCTGCACGAGTCAGTATGAATCATATTACTTTACATTTTAATAAAATGATTGCAGGTTTCACTTCTGGAGGGAAAATAAGCATCTTGTAAAGAAGGTTCTGTTTTTTAGCCATCATGCTGAAATGAGTGAAGTTTAGGGCCAAATGACCGCTGCGCATTTTGCCATACTGTACCAAATTATCTCAGCAGAACTACCGCCAATAAACTGAGTGACAGCCCTTGTTTGAGTAAGATTAAACTATTTGAATGTATAAGAATCGCCTCCCTTTCCTGACTTAATTCAGTATATAAAGCATGTAGAATAACTTCACACAGAATTTTCATTTCGACCTCGTAGCAGAGCAGATGTCTGAGGTTGAGAAGCATTCTCTACTTTTGTGAAAGCCAAATACAAATAGCTGAAATGTCAAGTTTAATTAAAACACGTGGTTAGCTCACAAACTGTACTTTGTCCTTGTAGTAAGCAAAAAAGTACCCGATACACAGTGTTGGCAGCAAAACTGACGGAAAATTTGGCGCACAGTGTTTTGTGGGTGTATCAATGAAGGGGGAGACACAGGAAAAGACGGCTATCAAAACCACATTTTTTCATTTTTATTTTTTCAATGCTTAATACCATGGGACAGGATTTTAAGAATGGAGATCTTATTTCAGTCAATATTTGCCTCAGAAGGAATATATGATTTGTATAATAATAATAATAATAATAATAATAATAATAATATAAAGTCTGCATTGGTGTTGTGAGGAAAAGGAAAGGACAGAAATGTACAAGAAGGAGGCACCTATATCCCAGCTGGACCTGAACATTCCGAACAAGAAGTAGAAATAACAAACCGAACAAGTTTACTTCAGAGGCAATCCAGCAACAGGTAGCAAGGTCTTTTTGATGGAAGTTCTTTCCTTTTCTGTTTAAAAGGATTTAAAACAACATTTACAAGACACCTAACATCCCATTCGATTCCTATTAAAAACAACCGAGAGAGGGGGGGAGCGAGAGAGAGAGAGAGAAAGAGAGAAAGAGAGAGAGGGGAGGGGAGAGAGAGAGAGAGAGGGGGAGAGAAAATCTAATCTTTTGACTGCCTCTAACCCATGGTTCACTCTAGGTGCATCTTCCATGTTGACTGATAGTATACAACTTTCATTGTCCCGGCACATTACCTGTATAATCCAGCCATCAAAAAACAGAAAACAAAAAAGGGAGCAATCACTTTTTTTTGTCGCCTTTCTTTTCTCATCTCTCTGTGTGTACTAACCGTGTGAGATTGTAAAAAGGCGACGCCTTCGAATGATGCTGTACAGATGTGTTCACTGTAGGCCACACTACCAATGATATGGCAAAGTCAACAGAAAGACTTCTCGGTTTTTCCAGGCCTGTTTTTATTCCGGAGCCGGGGGGGGCGGGGGATACGGCTGGCATGCATCTCCCAGTCTACAAGATGAACTTCCCTAGGAAGAATCCGATGAAGATGGCTGCTATGACGACGAGGAGGGAGGGCAGGGAGGCGGTGCTGGCTTCTCGGCCGAGGAGGCTAGTTGAGTTCGATGTCATGTGGTCTGAGCGGGGTACCTTTCTCATTCTAAGACCTTCGTCCTGAAACAGAGGAAGAGGAGGAATGAAGGACAGATCAGAACAATACAGGTCTCTTCTTGATCACATCTGCCACTTTCAACAACTGTGTCAATAATATCACTAAAGTTTCTCTGAAGCCAAATCTTATATATAAGAATGTGTGATATAATTTTGACATTAGGCACCACTTTAAAAGATGTGCAATATGTAAGAATTTTAGTTGAAACATTAAAAAATTAACCTCACATTATCAACAGAACGTGAATAACAATCTGACATTATAACATCTGTGTATTGTGCTGCAACTTCTGTACTTCTTACGTACTGCACCTTTAAGGGCAAACTAGCAGTGTGACTTTAGATTTTAAGGTCTAATAAGATTAGTTGCTTCATCAGATGACGCTCCAGCTAGCTGTCAGCTACCCTCAGTTTAATGAGTGTCAATTTGGTGGCGGGCAAGTCACATCGTCATCACAATACTGGACAATGTTACTGCACATGTCACATGTCACATGCAGTCCTCTCGTCTGGCCAACATGTTCAAAGGTCACTAAATGCAACCTTTTTAAGACTAAATACTCTACTAAATAAGAGCAGTGTGGCATCAGTTTTCTGACCTTTGAAGTAGAGTAATTAACTCAGAGTCAATTATTTTTTTCGTTGGGGATTTCTGCTATACAACAGGGTCCACTGAGTCATATTTGGTTTTACTTTCATCCTTTGTAAAATGCTTCAGAATGAAACGCAAAAACAATGTTTCATCATGGTATGAATATCATTTTTCAGCACATCTAACCTTTAATTGCCGGTTCTCCTCAGCCAGCTTGTTCAGCTCAGCTTGCTGCCTCTTGCACTTCTCCAGCACTCTCTTCAACTCGGAATCGTCCAGTGAGGCAGAGACAGGCACCGTGGCTGCTGTTGAGTCGCCCTTCGCAGAGTTCATCACCGGGGCTGCTTTGGTCGCCTCCACGTCATTCTGCCCGACAAGCAGAGGGAGAGAACCACTGAAGTGAAATCCAGCATGCCCTGAGCTAAGTAGGGAGGTTAGCCTCTAGACGGGAGCCCGTGCCAAAGAAAGGCAGCCTTGTCCGAGGCCCAGAAGCTCACAGTGCCAGATCAAAGAGACCAGGGAGGAAATGCGTCCCTCCAGAAGTCATGTTTGATGTGGCTTTGTTTTGAGGGAGAGACTACATGACGGCATGGGGAAATGAAGGGCTTTGTAATGGAAATACAACTACTGTATTGTAGTCTTAGGTTTACAAATCAATACATGGGCAGGATATGAGGTTATCATCATCTGTGCCACAATCCAAATTATATAGAAGCCCTTTCAGGCCCAGGTAATTTTTTAAGCGAATGATACAAAGTAAGTCAGTGTTTCCCACACGTAGACCTTACTTGGTTGGTACTCTTCGGTATATTAATGGTTGCTCAAGTATAGTTGTTGACCCATCTTAGTCAATTTTTTTTTAATTAATTCGAGAGAATGACGCTTTCCATGACTGATTAACTAGTGGACAATCTGCCCTTTCTCTCCCGTCTACTGCTAATCACACATGCTCTGCAGACAGATGGAGAGTCGCTCTCTGGTATTACATCCCTCCTGTAAACGCACTAATTGTGATGTGACCTCTCCTACTTAATGTAGGCCTAGTTATGCAGTTGTTTTGTACAAACTTGTAGGTGCACCTGGTTGTTGCAATGTTATTCGATGCATGTTGTTTTTGATCTGCTACATAATTAACAACATGATGCGGAATCGCGTGAGAAAATATCCTAAACGCGCGCCGTGTTTCCTGGGTGTCTTTATAAAACTTGCTGCTGATGAAGAAAACAGATAAATGTTGCTGGTAGAGAGAAACAGAAAGGAGAGAGAAACAGATATGCGAGGCAAGCCAGTGTGCTTGCATTAAGGTGGACAATTGAAAAAGTGAATGTGAGAGTCTCATTCTCAGGTCGTCAAATACCAACACCGCACAGGGGTGAGCAGATAATTAATCCTTATTTTTGGCTGAAAATCCTTTAAATTACATTATAAACATGAGCAGTCATGCAAGAACTGTGTTATTTAGGTGAACATTAATTAAAACCGCAAGCCATCAG
This sequence comes from Pagrus pagrus, assembly GCF_965226575.1. Classification (NCBI taxonomy): domain Eukaryota; kingdom Metazoa; phylum Chordata; class Actinopteri; order Spariformes; family Sparidae; genus Pagrus; species Pagrus pagrus. The sequence continues at coordinate 16,751,763 of NC_140196.1, forward strand.
AACTACAAAGAGGTAAGCAAGATGCTGAATATGACCACATACTTGATTCGGTTCTACTACTTGTGAAAGTAAAAAAAAAACCCTGCACACAATTAATTGTGTGTGCTCCCTGCATTTACAACATTTGTCCTCAGACCTTCAGAGATAAAAGTAGTGGTGGACAGTGTGGGGATGTTTTTTTTGGTTCTTTCATCATGTTTTTTGACCTGATGCACCCGTTTAATTGCCACTGGCTTTGAGTACTTCGATACTCGGTGCTACACACATTACGTTGGCAGTAAAAACACATCAGGGTTTGATACCCAGCTCTTCTTTCACACTATAAAAATGCATTTCTGCATTATTTTCATTTTATACTACATCTCCATCCTACTTAACACGTTTTCACATAACATACATGCTTACACGTGCCAAAGCAGAGAGCAGATACAGTGCTGACTCAACAGTCCACTTATCCACACTGTAGCTTCTTAGTGTAAGCTAAATCTGGCCTTGGTGGCACTTTCACCTGAAGTATGCGGGACTGCTAAGCTGTCCAGCAGCGATGCTTATCTAAATCCTGATTACACTGAAGGTTCATTAATACATGCTCCCAGAGTGTTCAGAGCCGCAGGTTTATCGAGTACAAGCTTATGCAATTCATCACAATAGCCCTGTCATAAAATCTTTCTTTGTACAGCCTATAATATTGAGTTTGTTGTCACTCTGACAATACATTGGAAACAATTTTCTGAAGTCCAATACAACACTTCTACTCGAGTCGTACTGAAAGCCATGCTGAGGTCTACAGTTATTGTACTGGCAAACAACAATGTTTGATGCTTAACTGTAAGCAAACACCCACACCATTCAAGCTGTTCATCTGTCAGAGCTCTTCGCTCACCTTGAAATGGTTTCACAGCAGCTACACTTAGTATTCACAGCGGAGCACTTGGGTTTGATGTAGGCGGCATAGGTGACGTTAACCACTAAAATGCAAAATGCAGTGCAAAAGGCACCTGCAGGCTGAGGTTCTTTAGCTCCACAACCATCAGATGCAGGTTAATAATCCGTGCATCCCACAACAGAACATTTATATACGTTATGTTAAAGAATATCAAAGTTGTTTGTAAAAACATTTTCACTTGCACAGGTATGTGCAGTGTAAACATGAAACATATTTCTCTGAAGAGGTATATTTGTCCTGACCCATCACTGTACCATGCTTTAATTATATCTTTGCATCAGCACTTTTTTTGGCCGTCAGGTTGGAGTAGTTTAAAAAGGTACACACCATTTTTCAATATCAAATGACGACCTTCAGTATACACCAGTTACAATTAAAAGGTCAATGGGCCTTTATTTGATATTTGTGGTAGGTGTTCCTTTGTTTCTGCATTTTCTAACTATACCTTTGTATTAAAACAAAATGTTAGTGTCGAAATTTAGAATAAAAATCGAATGTAACTACAATTTACTCCAGTAAAATTTCAAGTAACTTTGCTTAAGTATTTCCATTTTCTGCTACTTACTTTACTTTTACTCCACTACATTTATTAGATAACTTCACTTACAAGTGACTTTGCAGATTCAGATTTATCAGTGTTGATTGGCTATTACTTGTGAAGTGTAACCTATGAGGCTTTGTTAAATCAATTTATTTTGAGGACAACTGAACACAAAAACACCAATACGGATGATAAGAAAATTGCTGACAATCAGTCTACACCTAATAGAGATTAAGCAAGAATGATGTACATGAGAGGGGGGAAGAAAAACTTAGGAAGCCAAAGTTTTGTATATTTTTGCACCTGGGACAAGGCCTTGAAACGGCACTCTCTACTAATTTGACATTATAGGATTTTTTCGAAAGTTTTTGCTTCTATGGAAAGCTATGGCATTCTGGAAATGTCTAAACCAAGTCCTTCAGTGACGAAAACCATAGTTCAGGTTTTAATATAAATTCTGTGGAAATAAGCCGTTTTTAATGCACAGCAGAGCCTCTTACCACTTTATCGTTTTCAGAAGGCAGCTCGAAGACACATCTCAGCTTGGAATCCATGAGATCATCGGGTTTTGCATCTTTCCACTGGTGGAGATGAAAAATGGGCATGTTATTCATCAATTTAAACTGCTAGCAGCTGGATTCTATCCACACACACTTCAACCCAGTTCATGCTATTCACATGCAACGCAGCCTTGAATCTATGGACATTACAAAAACATTAAACATGCACAGCTTCATCTGAAAAACTGTAATAAGCCCTTCCTCGTTTTCCTATACAAATCAGCCACAAACTGTCACAAATGTACAGTTTTTCCACTGGTTTTAGGTCTGCATTTAAGAATGACAAATTTCCACAAGGTCAGCTCCTTTACGGAGACATTTTTTTTTTGCGCATTTATACACTTACTCAGAGAAAAGGGCTCATAACGCTCAGAACTGATGGAAATAATCTGTGTCATAAGTGAAAGCTACAGCACAGAAATGCAAAGGGGTTGGGTAATGCCATGGAACCAGTTTATCTGATAAAACAATAACCTTATTAGATTCCCCTTTACTTATCAGAACCAGTCAGACCTTTGTTCCCCTAAAATTCCTGGACTTTACTAAAGACAAGTCAGTTCATGAACAAGACTACAAGGAATGTGCATGTTTTACTGACTAACAAAGTCTTTGCTGCCATCTGGTGGATAACTGGAGAACGCATCTCAGTTTGTTTGATGTTTTTGCCATATTTGTGCAAGGAGAGAGCTTTGCATGGCAAGCAGCTCTGCAGAAGGCATCCATCATCCATAATTGATGATCAAATCTAAATTTTTCTAAGTAAGCAGAAATTTGTGGTGGACTATTGATGATCAAAAATCAATGATGGCAGGTTTTCAAGTCCTGTAGAGTATTTCATGATGACAGTTAAGGGCCTTTAATTCTCAGGGTTAATAATGTATGCATACGACTCTACCACAGCAAGAACATAAAAGATATGTTTAAGAGCACATTTTGTTCTCCCCTATTTTGCACTTTTAATGCAAAACATATTTACTGTTTACTGTAAACTGTGGTGAACAGTATCTTAATGAAGCAGGATACAATATCTTTTGGTTACATGGTGACTGAAATCCACCTGGAATCATTAGACTCATCCTCTCTGAAATAATCTCTTACACTCTTACTATTCACTTGTTTGTTGAAATTGCAACTGGTTTGGGTTGTTTATTTTGGTGTGGGCTGGCTGAGTGACACGGCAAATACAATGGAGACCAACTAGAGAATCCCAAGCAAACTGGTTTCTTACATAAGAAAGAGTATAAGTTTTTTTCATACAGTGTAATCTATGCATTAAAACATCCTTATTTCTGATGGTATGTGGATTTCCCCCAACATGAAAATGGCAGGTGAATCAACAACTAACTGTTGAAATGTAAAGCAGGTGCTAAAAGTGTATTTTGGTATTCTCATTTTAAAAACAATACCTTGTTCTAAAAGTCAATAAAAAATAATAATAATAATAATAATCATCATCACTTACCAATGAATCCATGTCAGAAACATTTGGCGGGGCAAAAATCGTCTGCACCATGAATTTATGTTTACTCTTTTCATTGGGGTCATAGTCAAAGGGCTGTAGCATGACTGTAAAGAAAGATGAACAATGTTAGAACATTTGAGCAAAGACAGTTCCACACAGAAAACTAATAAATATTCTAAATATTGAGCAAAATACCTGAAACATCTATTCTGAAATCTAATTTGCCAGAATGTTATGTTCTCCATGTAATGTGGCAATCTCAAGTTCAAACATTTGGCCCACACCAAATGCCAAATGTTGACGTCTAACCAACGTCAAGTCGTTTTTTTTCTCCTTTCACTGGTTTATTATACCATCGTCTATCCAATTTCAAGAGTTCAACAGTATCAAAACAAACAATCTCTCCTGTGCGGTTTGATGGTTGGCTGCTTCAGAGGACAGCAATTGTAGTCAGGCTGAACTAATGCCACTTGCAGAGTATAATGTAGTGATGTAAACATTTAATTGCAGCTACAAATCCATGCCAAAATCAAAGAAATTAACAAAAAAACAAAAAACAAAAAACAAAACAAGATAATCTATGCATCATCTATCTTGCACAGACGAGATCCCATAATCATAGTCTCAATCATCACAACATGCTACAAGTTGGTTAAGTTAGCCTTCTTCTAAATGCTGTAGAGTGCTGCTCACTTCACAACGGGAACTTTGCAGATTTTCAACCACTACAATATTGATAGTGTATGCAAATGAACCATTTTAAACTTCTGCACCCAAAAAAAACGACCAAATTATTAAAATCCATGGATTTTGGATGGATTTTAGGGCTGTTGTATTGAATCCAGATTGTATGTCCTCATTTTTCAATGCATGCATTCACAGATACAAAGAATATAGTATATATAGTGTATATATATATATATATATATATATATATATATAGGGATTTCCAGAGAGAACAACACGCCCCTCTCTCTCTGATCGATCTCAAGCAATCTGCCCATTTACCTACTACTATTTATTTACTACTCAATCTTAAGTGTTTTCAGAAACATATTTTAGTTGCATAAGAGAAAGTTTGTAAACCGGAAGTGGTTGCGACAGTGTCAGTACTGTGAAAACAGGGGCTGAAAAAACCTATGTAAAACAAGGCAGGGCTGATCAGATATTAACCATGATCCTGTCCATTTCTCACCTTAAATTTTTTCAAAAATATATTTTATTGTTGTGTTTAACTATAATTTGATGTTGTTTGTTACTAGCCAGCTGTCTTACCATTTCCCATTTCAAAACGGCTGACGAGCCAAAAACAAGCACTGCCCAACTCACAGTATGTCACCCATCAGCGGAAGGGTTTGTTGCTCCAGTGCGACGCAATGCATTCTGGTTGTTGTAGATTGTCTACTTTTTGAGCAAAAGGGAATACCAGAGCCCTATTTCTCCGTTTTCTCCTGTCATCTAACACCAGTTTCAAAAATATTTGCATTTTTCTCTGCATAGACTGCCCAGTTTATGCGAGGGCCATTTTTCTTGTTGTGAAACACTTCTTCAAGTCATTAAAACATACTCGCAGTAGAGGTCTGTATTATTGAAATAACCTGACATGGTGTCTGAGGTAGAGCTACCATGAAGAAACCGAGCCCTAATAGGACTGGTATTGTTGACATCTGTGTCAACTGTCATTACCACATAAGAGAAGTGTGTTCGCTATCACCAACTGCAACTGATTACTTTATGCTTCTGACATGTTTCATGTCTGTATTATATATATATTCAACTGAAATTTTTTGTAGATATCACAAGTACTTAAGCCTAGAAATAACCAATAATAATCAGAATAGTAATAATCGACAAAAGATATCCATCTATGTTCAATGGACTGTCCCGTCCTCTGGCGTGTGAAGCTGAAATGAGGAGCAACTGAAATGTTTGGGGATTTTTTCCGCCAGTGGCCCTTAAACATAAGGACAGTAGAAATTCAATGATGATAAATGAAAAAGTGATTATTGTGTTTATCATATTTCATATCACCATATGCAGTCCTCCAACTTTCACCAGAAAAAACAAAACAAAATCAGAAAAACAGAATCTGCGATTGACTATGGCGACAGTGTTATTGCAGACATGCAGTTATTGTCAGTTACACACAACAATGTCAAAAAACACACATTGTAATGTGACCACCTGTGGATCCCGGAGACTCACTTCATAATAATCACTAATGGTAATATGTACTAAAAGCAGGTGGTTAATTACTACACTGATCTGCAATCAAGCAACATATCTAAGCAGTGCATTTAGCCATCTTCTGAAGAAAATATTTGGAACAAAGCAGGAGATATTTGAGGTGAAGTGAAGAAGTACCAATGACAATTTGGGCGAGGCAGCTATCCTTAATAGACCCCATGATGCACCAGCCAACTTTGTTACAAAAAACATATTTAGGCTAATTTGAAGGGCAGACTGAAAATCTAATTTTGCTATCAGCTCCAATTACAATATTAAGATGGATTGCTCGTATGAATATTCCCTGTATATCATAAAAGTCATTTTACATCTACGACCAGATATTTTCTAGCATGGCATTACTGTGGCAGGCCCTTGTGACAATCCTTCAGTGACTACTGCATGAAGAAGCAGTTTCCTTTAAGAGCACAGACATTTTTAAGTTGACAGTTTGCTGTAGGACTAGGACTAAGCATGCTGGATCAGGATTTTTGGGGCTGATCACCAATTACCGATTCGTAGAAGCAGTATCCACTGTTAATGATGAAAAGGATGTTTCTTTACTTTTTGTCATCTATAGTATAGCTTAAACATCATTAAAATATTGAGGAAATAAATAATATGTATTTGGATCGATTCAAAGAAATAGTTTATAACAGACTTAAGAAAAAATAAATATGACACTCATTTGTTTTGTTCAAGCAGAAAGATAGTTTTCTTTCTCTACAGTGTCTCCTTTTTGGAAATGGGCCTCATCTCTGCAAGATACATTAAGTAGCATATGTTTCCATAGCCTTGGGATACATAAGTTGGTATTTGTTAATACTAAAATACTGGACGCTAATACCTGCTTGCAATGTATGACCAATCAGGTGAATATATTGTGCAACTCTTAAGGAGAGTTGTTTGCATGCAACTATATTTGGCAATGTAAGTGTTGTGTAATGGTATAGTGGTTACAGTGGTCAGTTTCTGTCCACATTCAACATGTGCATTACATTGGCCACAAGTGGATGCGGACTATGTGGACTTGTTTGGGTAAAAACTGCTTCCACATATCACAGCCTGGGGTTTGGACACCTCGGCTTCAACCTAGTATGTGGCCTTGTCAAGCTACAACCAAATCGTGTTATATTTCCCTAAACTTGTTTCCCTCTCAGGTTTCCCACTGCCTCTTTCAATCAGCAACAACATTTTGTGCACTAAAGAGTCCGTACACTAAACATAAATGAAAAACTGATAGCCATTACTTGAAAACTTACCAGAGATAATGACAGTTGCTCCGGGATCGATGACACCGCTGTTTGGCCTTACACAGTACCTGCGCGGCGCAGTCGTCTTCACTTTGAAACATACTTTTTTGTCAGAAGGGTTCTTCAGTTTGAGGTTGGTGGTGACTACATCTGTGAAAGGACCTGGTGGAAAGGCAAACACAAGCACATTATTGATATATTTCTGCATTTAGAGTACACTTTTCTCCTGTGGGTATACCACCACAGCACGACTGCAAATGGAAATAAAAGCTACAAATATTATTCTTGTAGCTATATTTCTCATGAAACAATTATAAGAAGTGGTGCAGTTCTTTACTTGAACAGTCAAAGCGAAGTTTCTGCTGCACCATGAAACTACAAGGGAGTTTATATCAGACATGAAGGGTAAACATGTTGTTTACAGCAGAACTGCAGAAACAGAGGAAATTCAATATTTCCAGTTACACCTCATCTGTGGAAGACGCATAGGGCTGCAGTGTTTGCGTGCCAAATTTAAATAAGAACTTTAAAAAGATTAGCTGAAAAATACTTCAAGTCTACAACTAGATTAGGCCTACAAGACTCCACCACTAATCGAATACTGACTTCTTGGCTTGAACCTGGAGAATATTTTTACCATAAATATTTTAGAAACAAGGAATAGATGTACAAGCAGGAAGCAATAAAACACCAAGATATTTCCAGTTTACTTCAATACATATTAATCATGACTTGCTATATATTTTCTAGAATATAAAAAATGTCAGCTAATGCCTAGGATTTGCTTGGTTGGAGGATTACTTCAGACTTTCCAGCTACCTTTTAGTGCGTAGCTTGAAAGTACAACGATACAGTCCTGATAGAGTGGTACAATTACCTACAAATGCAAAGCTTAGCATGAGACATTCATGAAGATAAGGACCTCCAAAAGGTTCCTGCACTCCTTTCATGGCATGTCTCCAGAAGAGAAGGGCCAAACCACCTGATTCAAATTAGATTCTTTTCCACACTGATTTCATATAGATGTCCCATGCTCATATTTGAATTTTAAGTCCTGCCATCCACAGGTCATATATCCAGAGATCAATAGTTTATCTATCTTGTGACAGAGCTTGCTTCAAATTAGGTCCCTAACCATGGTCAGCACCATCCAGCTTTGTCGAAAACGCTACTGGAGGCCAAGTCAAAGGTACCCAAAATTCAATCAGCATAATTAGTCTGGGAGTCAACAAACAAATGTGTCCCTTGATGAAAGGTTAGCAGACATCATAGTTTGGGCACCTGGGATTTACAAATTGTCGAGTATTGAAGGTAAACTACTCATGATAAACAGATTCGCTCTCAGATCCTTTGAGGGACTAGGCCTGGTCGATAAAATGATAGCAATATTTATCGGTGATAGACACGCTGTTGAGCAATAAGGAAATAGTTCTGCAAAATGTTCAATAGTTTCACGTGAACGCATTAAATGCAAACCACCATAAATACTATAAAAGAGTGTGCTATGAGTGACACACGAACAGTCAATCATTTATCAGCTGTGTAGTTCGGTTGCACCATCGCCACGTGACAACAGGAGAGCATGTAGGATGCGCTACTATGGACCGTATTTGTCACAAGACCACCCTGCTTTTCTTGCCGGCTGATACCGCCTATGAGCCGCAGCAGTGCCAGCTAACATACTAGGGGTGTTCCAACAAGGGTACCTCGGTATTATTGGCCACAATTCTTCGATTATTGCAATTTTTAATGCTTTTTTGATTGATTTTGTCTTCATCTGTGGCTATATTTGTAAATAAATAGCCTATCAATTAACTCAGTTCCTCTAAAACTACGCTCATAAAGTAAATGACAAGGTTTTTTGAACATTTGACTTGTATTTTATTTTATGACTATGTAAACATTTGCACTTTGACCTACTTAACTTTGGCCAGGGAAAGCTCCACTTGCAGGAGAGCCCCCTCTATTGGCGGAAAACACTGAAAACAGTCAAGCCCCGGATTTAATGAGGCGTAAACATGTGACGTGACGTGGCGTGAAGCACGAAGTTGGGCAGTGATCAGTGACAACAAAGTTGTCTTCAAAATAAGAGCTTTACATTGCACCCCATTTGATTTTAGAACTGGGTTCTTAGCGGGGGGCTTTTAATTTGAAAGTAGCGACCGTTCGTAGCTTGGCGCTACACAACAGCTGACAGTCAGCAGCTACTAGCTGTTTGGTTGTGTCCGCTAGCTGTCAGCTACAGAGACCGAGGAGACGGTAGCATCTCCCGGATCTCAGCGGCTTTCCAGTTGCTCATCTTGACATCCGCGGATGAAGTGATGAACTGACTGCTGTGATCAGCTGTTTCCTGGTTTTAAAACTCCCGACTGCGGGTCACACAACAGTGCACGTTATCGACACCTCCGCACATGTCCCGCAATTGCCGGCACATTGATGCGTCGGATTTAGATAGCAATGGAGGCGGCAGTAAGTGTACCCTCAGAGGCGTCAAATTGGCAGACCAAAACAGACCGCCAATTTGCTGCCTTCTGTCTAAATGCGCAGACCTAGCAAAGCATCGACGTTAATTAATCGATGCCGAATCGTCATGTGACGCATCGCGATGCATCGCCACATCGATGAATTGCACCCACCTCTATAACATACTGACCAGTTCGGCCTTTGACCAAGTCTTCCGCTGCTCTTCTCGGTGTCATTCATCCTCCAGAGCCGCTCTTCGCATTGGAGTGTCTCAAGGATAGTTAGGTGAAGCGGACAGACCGGCTCTGGCCGCTGCTCCGCCACCCGGCCTGTTTGTTCTACCTACGAACCCTGAAACACTGCAGTTGCAACAGCCAAAGTGGTCGGCAGGATCATCACGGCAACTACGACTCACGATCTGTCACACCAGCTCCGCCGCTGGCCAAGTGTTTTACAAGCCAACAGCAAGAAAAACACAAGCACAACACAAGCAGGTCAGCTCGCCAGTATGGCAGTATCTTTGTTTATTTGTGTATTTTCCATTGCTGTGTTAACATAATTATAACCTGTGTGCCTTGATGAAGTGGTGATATTCAAAATAAAGAGTTAACTTCAACCTTTTTCGCTTGGTCATTAAAAATGATCAAGAATTATCGATATCGGCCGATATGAAACTAAATTTCATCGTGATAGACTTTTTGGCCCCATCCCCCAGGCCTACATCTTTAGCAGATGCATTCTTGAGAGGATTCAATCCTGGGCATTGGAACAGAACTCTAGTTTAATATTTTCTCAACAGACAGTCACAAGGTGTACTCATGCCATCATGTTATGCAGGGCAAAAGCAGGGAAATTATCAGGTCATGGAGAATCACAGAGGCTGCTCAGACCTGGTATCAGCATGTCTGAGTGATCCGATCACGAGTGGACAGCTCTAAATACAGGTGTGAAGGCCCCTAACACATATTGAGGATGCACTTGAGATCCGATCACTCAGACCACATTCGGCGGTGGTCTGGGCCACATTCTTTTAGCAGTGTGACACAGTGTGTGTCCTGGGCCACATTGAAGGACTACCTTCTCAACTGACATCCTCCGTGAAACAACACTGTTAGTTTATCATGAAGTTCTCTTTACCTGCCAATGTTAGCAACAGATTTCTGCTTCAACCTATTGAACATGTGACCGCAATATCCTCAGATATCCTTAAAGTTGAGTTGTTGAGTGAGGAGAAACTTTATAAACTTTGTGCCATGCTATCTATGACTAATTCTAAATCATCTGTGACTTCTTGAATATTCGGTGTTAAATGCAATACATCAAGTTGTTTCTTTCCTTGTCAGTTTGTCACGGCATTGCTGTACAAGCCTGTCTGCTTCCATGTCTAAAGTGTGAACTACCTGCTAATACGTAGCAGCTGGTTGAACTCACCGTTTCAACTGATTTCACCAGTTACACTAAATTTATGAAAGAAGACAACATTGTATTGACAGTAAACATTTCAAAGTTTACAAAAGCAGTAAAGAGTAACCAATATAGTCTGCTTTTTTCTGGGAGAAAGTCCGCTGGCTCCCTTAGAAATTGCTCAGTTTTGTAAGTTGTTGAGTTAGGTGAAACTTTATAAACGTTGTGAAACGCTGTCTCTGAAAAATTCTTAATAATTTCTCTTTTTAAGCTGATATTACGATATTTCAAAATAAACTCCTGATCGTCAGGTTGCCAGGTCCCTCCCATGCTTGGCAAGTTGGACAAAAACACATAACACATAATACATCAGCCTTCACAGATTCAGAACACGATGGTGATTTGCCCAAAGTTTTGACTCCTTTGAATTGTTTTCATACATAAAACAATATTCTTTCTACTTTCCATATGTTTTTGTTTTTTTACAGCTTGGCTGCAGCTGAAGTTCACAAAGCCTACATTCAGCCTTTCCTCCACACCAAGTACTCAGATAAGAAGCAATGCATGACCAGATTGGAGTGGCTCCACCCAGCTAAAGCTAACACGTAAAGTTATGGTGATGACTGGGGCGTTGTTTTCAACAAAGGTGCATCACAAAGGAATTCCTACAAACCTGAAAAACCTCATCACTGGCACTGTGTCTACAACATCTGATATCTCTTTGTACAGCGTGTGCTTCAAACATTTTTCCTGAATAGCCTTCAGCAGCAAGTGGCAGAGAACGTTAGGTGGCTCCTGATGAGGCCGCGCCCAGTTATTCTAAGAAATTGGCAACTGCAAAGTGTGATCGGTCATCATAACTGGCAATAATGGTGATTGATAGCAAAGTAATGTTCATAAGGCTTAGTCAGAGCTAATGCGAGTCCATTTCTTCTGATGTTTGGCACAGTGCAAAAGTGTATAGCAGGCATGACAAATACAGCTTGTCAACCATTCCTCCTGACTTTGCACATGCCCTAATGGCTTTCTGATGTCCTTTACCTGCTGATGGGACAAACAGGAAACAGACACTTTCGACTAATGCACCATACATACCAAATTATCAAGAGCAGCAGCTGCTCTTTAAATGAGAAGGATTAAGGAGGTTAAAACCATGACTCAGATGATTTATCAAAACCCTCTTCTGGCACAGACTCAATAACACACAGGCCTAAGACAACTGAGTAACCGCTCCCGCGGAAAGGCATTTAAGGTTGACTGAGATACATTTCTACACGGTTTGTGTTTTATACACTGTAAGCATCACAGAAACCAAGACTGAAACAGTTAAAACATTGGAAAGCAGTTGTGCGCATCAGATATACACCCACATAGCCTGCATCTATTGCCTAACTCTGAGATGCCACCTTTGCTCAAGCAACGTTAGCACCGTCTCTCTCATCTCTTTGCATGTATGCTGAGTTAGGGTCCCCCAGGCCAGTCCTATTCTAAAAATACCAGCCAAGGAAAGGAGGGCTGCCCCCTCTAGCTTGCTGGAGGAATCCCAGCAGAGGCTCTAAAACAGACCAGCTCTCAGATACAAGCAGACCGATTTAGCTCGGCCTCTGTGACAGTAACGGAGCTGTGGTCATCTTCCCTCTCCTCATATTGCTTCTCAAAGACGGAATAGGTACCATTTCATTTCCCACTGCGCTCCTCCAATAATACAGAAAACCTACAATCTGAGTGATCCTTTCTCTTTCAAAATATTGATTTGGATGAGGTTTGAACAATCTAATATCATGCTGGTTTATACTGGGGAGACAATTAGTTGGAAGGAACAAAAACCAAACTGTTATAATAAAACTTTGTATCCAGACTCAGGCCTGAATACACAAGGTTAAAAATCAAGACTATTCAAATTGTACTAGAGCAGATGCAGCACTCATTTAGCTCTAAGTCAACTTGCTAGTTGTTCTCCTACTAAGCAAAAATACCAATATATTTGCAACTATTTTGCATTTTGATTTGAATTTCTTCCTCATGCCTAGACACATTTTTTTCTTAGTGCAACAGAATCTGACTTGTTTGATTATTAATAAATGATCATCCGTATCGACATCACCTTTATCATAGCTTTGCAATTTGAACTTGCATTCATTCCAGTATTCAAAGGGTAAAGGTTTAATCTGAGGACAGAAAATGTTAACCGTGTGACTGATCAGTAATCAGAACAAGTCTAATTAGAGCAGAATTTCTTAATCTGGTAAAATGAGGCCCATGATGAGATTATGATGTACCATGTCTCCCCCATCAGACTAACTATCAATATCAACTCAAGGTTCAGCTGAGGGACAAAAACATTTATGTATTTTGGTTTAACTGTCTTGACCACATTAATCATACCTTTATGTATCCAAAACAAATGGACTGGACTGACCAGTGCAGCACATCTACTCTCAGACGTTTTAACTATGTGACTGAAGAACAGTATAAAACATTATAAAATATATCAACCTATCGTTTCTGAGTATTTGAAATGCTACTCATTTTATGCACCATCTCACTCTCTTTTTTTGACAGGGATTTGACACACGCACATTATTTTTGAGGCTTAATCAAAATGGGAAACAAATGTTTCTTCAAAATTGTGATATCTATTGTTACTACAGTCTCTCTGCTGCTCTCTGCTACTATACATGACAATAACGTGCATCTCACTGCATATTAAAGCCTTGTTATATTTATCTTTGAATATCTACAATTTTATGCCTTCAAAGTTGTGTCAATTTTTCCCTGTAGTATCGAAAATAGTACTGAATATTGATATTTTTCAGGGTATTGTATCAAAGTTGGAAATGTTCATATTGTGACAACACTTGACCATTAATGCACCAGTAACCTGTTGCTCAAGCTAAACATAAGTTTAATCAGATGCTCCCAATTAATGTCAACTGCTGCATTTTACCTGACCAGTTCAGCTGTATACCCTTGCAATTTCATTTACTGGCATGCCTGTATGTAAAGCTGTGCATCTTGCAGGAAGGCTCTATTCACCACAAGCCATGCATGCACCGAATAACTGCAGTCACAGGCATAACTGAGGCAGAGACAACACTCTGATTTAAACAAAAAAGTTGACCATGTCAGTAACGAATGAATGCCTGAACGATACTGAAAAAGAAGCATTCAAATTGAAATTATTTCGACAGATACTGTGAGTCACGATTTTAGCTGGAATGGTGATTTTGGCAGCATGATTTTCACTGTAAGAAATATCTATTTAAAAAATATGATGGTGTGATTTTTGCTGGAGACAGTACATCTGGAGAATATCATTTGTAGGCCGGGGTCATTTCTGTAGCACCACTATGATTAATTTATGATGGCATGTTTTCCACATTTTGCCTTTATCAAACAATTGCAGCTCCTGGAATATGGATATTGCACTTAGCCATATTTTGATTAACTTTTCAGCCCAATTTTGGGGGTAAACATGAGGCTTTTTTTGTTCTTGCATCTTGTCTGCCTGTCGTATCACCAGGTGTAGAATTCCAAACTGTGTAAAGGTGTATAAACATGTGACTAAAATAGGTTACACATTGGACACCTCATCACCAAAACATCTCAATGACTTTACCCCACCCAACAGTACTCTGTGGGTCTGGTATTTGAACTGGTGACATCTCTAACAATACCGTCAAGTCCAGGCTACAACCAGCATCCACTCATACCTAGCGCTGACCAACAATCAGCCTCTTAGGAACAGCAAGACAATGGGCTGAAAGATTCTTGGTTCTCAATGACAGTGGCAAATTCAGCAACAATATAAAACAGTGTCCCATTGACAATAATGCCTGCAGCAGAGACAGAGTAGTAACTGGGACAAATACAAGAAATGCAGAGAAGAGTTCTGGGTCACAATGAATAATGGTTATAATAAATAGCTCAACAGCTGGGATTGCTTTACAGTGCTATGGCCTTGGCAGACTAGCAATAATGAAACTTGTAGTTACATCAGCACAATGCAGTTTTACTGCTAGCTGTTATCTAAATCACTTGTAATTGTCACCTAATCGCAAGAGCTTAAATCATACAAAAGTCACAAGCTTAGACTACAGCCGGGAGACGAGACTGATACGTGTCCAAGTGGCAAAGCAAGGCAGGTTGTTGTTGGAGAGCCGCTAAAAATGAAGCTGGGTAACAACTTGGACATTAGCAAGCTAGCCTAGCTATCATTAGCCAACGCTTAACTGACACATCATTGAACGTTATCACTGCAGGGCTAAGAAATCGGTGGCAACCTTATGTATGGATTACTTTGGTTTCTCGTGAATGGGGTGTGAAGACAATGTGGGCCGTTTACATATTTTACTGAACATAAAGAGCTAACTGGTTAGTATCGTGAGGAGAAACGAACTAACGTGAACCAAATGTTGCTGTAATTGTGCCTGGGGGTTGTTAACGCGAGTTAGCCAAGTTTGTCATTCCAACAGTCAGTCACTTTACAAGCTTGACATGGCAAAGTGTCTGGCAGAGGTGTGTCAGGATAGACTCTACATTTGACGCTAAAAAAGAGTTAATTTCCTTCTACAATACGTCCGGGTTGTGACTGGTAAGCATTTCAGGGAATAGGCTGAGCCCCGAGGAAACAACAGTTTGCTGTTGCTAACGCCACTAGCAACAGCATACGGTTAGTAGCTCACGTTGCTGCTAAAGTCACTTGCAAATACGGAGCCTTCTGCGCTCACTTTAATTCAGCTTCACAACACCTGACAGCTGCCCCACACTCTTCCACCTCTTTGCTAGGTGTTGTCATGAATGGCAGGCGGTCAAGATGCACGCCACGCCGGCTATCCACGTCACTACAGTGCGAGGATACAGCGGCCCGTCTCTTCCCCGGCTAACTTAAAATGGCGGTGAATGCTAGCTAGCTCGCTAGCAACGAAATTCGGCTTGAGGGAGTGTGAAATCTTTTCGGTCAGGTAATTCTCCACCACTACTCGCTGGACATTTCGCACGTCAAGAGATTTGGATTCACCTACCTTTAAATTTGAGGTCGGAGGGAGGGTCAAGGACAAGGATCTGATCCAACTTTGACATTTTTAGCTGTGGGGATGCACTTGGTTTCGGTATCGGGGAGTAACTGACAAGTGGAAATCCTAGATCCCCTGCCACCACTGAGTCAAACGCTGACTGAGCGCTGCGAACGAGCATGTGGGTACAAATACTTGAACGCGCGAGCGCACAACCCTGTTGCGCGCCCTCGTGCCTCAGCGGCTGATGTGATTATGGTACAGGCATAAAGTAGTTATACTGCGAGTACACGGAAGTACTGTGATGGAAAAAACAGATTTATAAAATGAGTGCAGTCCTGACTTGCCCCTTGACTAGTTAGATGTAAGTTACATGGTCTGTGGGTGACACTTAAAGGGGCACTATGTAGTTTTGGAGAAGTCATTCAAAGTCAGAATTTTAAAGGTGCATATGGTTAGTTATTGTGTAAGGTATGGAAAATAAGTAGTTATAAAGGGGAGATCCAGCCCAATATAACATAGTCACCATGTGTTGATGACTTGATTTTAAAGGCGCACTATGTAGTTTTGAAG
The DNA here is from genome assembly GCF_965226575.1 of Pagrus pagrus. Classification (NCBI taxonomy): domain Eukaryota; kingdom Metazoa; phylum Chordata; class Actinopteri; order Spariformes; family Sparidae; genus Pagrus; species Pagrus pagrus. The sequence continues at coordinate 16,768,206 of NC_140196.1, forward strand.
AAGAAATTCAAAGTTTAACATTTACAAAGTACAGTAATATTTATTTATTTTAAGAGTGGTATAATTTGTAGTCCTGAAACCAAGAATTCAAACATTTTTGCACATCCCGTTCCCTCCCGTCAAAGTCAATGGGTTTTCTTTTAATTGGTTTTCAGTTAAATGCCTGAAATGATGGTTGTCAATTTAGATTATTTTTCAAGAAAGTCACAGTTGGTCGTAATTAAAGTCAAATATCATCTAGTTTTGTGTTAAATCGCTCTGTGAACTACATCGTCTCGCTCAACGCACGCCACCAACACCAACATGGCCGCCAACTCGGCACAGAAAAGGTAATAACATGATGAAAATCACAATAAATCTGGTCGTATTGACAATTGCAGTTATGTGAGAGGGTATTTCGTCAATTTTGTGAGCCGCTAATATACAGGAGCAGCTCTACAATGTTAAAGTTACAGGTTTTGGTGTCCATTCAACAAGACGATGTCGCTAACTGTTGGCTGTGTCGTCTTATATTTAATTAGTTTTACACAAACTGAGACTTTCTTGACTTGGACAATTATCTTTTAAACTGACAAACATCTTATGTATAGTTCATGACGCAATTCAAAGAGGATCAAAAATGATTTGTCTCTCTCCATTCACTACTGGCTCTCCATAAAACAAGCTGCCCTCAGAGGAAAATAAGGTCCACAGAACACTGTTTGAAGTTGAAAAGGTGGCAGGGTCCGCCAATATAAACTGTATGAAATTGTGTTGTTCTTTAAGGTCAGTTTGTTTATTCAGTTTATTCAGTCAGGAAAACTAAGAGAGTTTGTTTATTTAGTTTGTTTAGGCATAAAAAAATCAGAAAATGAAGCTCTTTCTCTTCGGATTAAAATTTCTTTCCCAAAACTACATAGTGCACCTTTAAACTCACATCATCAACACATGGTGACTATTCTATATTGGCCTGGGCCTTCCTCATAACTATTTATTGTCTATAACCTACACAATAAAGATAAACCTCAAAATATATCATTTTCAAAATCTAATATATTCTTGCAATAGGGCCACTCCTGTCGGAACAATTACATGTTATGTGGGATTATTGGGCAAAGTCCGTTCTCACAAGAATGCTTTTTGAAATACAATTTATTATTGGTAATAATATATATAATATAATCATAAGTTTCTCATGAACATCATCCATCCCCACTTTTTTCTCCACACATTAAGTTAGCTATTATTAACCGACTGTCAATTTCAAACAGCACATTATCACCACAGTATTATTTTAATGTTCTTCAGATGGCACCAATTATGTAGAACTCACCAACAAATATGGCTGTTTTCTATGTAATAATTAAATGTAGGTGTAGGATTTAATAGAGCCTTTGCCATTATTAAGCAGGTCAAACTGCAGGGTCACTGTCAAATCTGTCTAGACATAGTCACAAAGAAGTCAGTGGAGAAAAGCATCAAGGCACAGTTTCTCTAATAGGGGCTAGTCTGGCTGCAAGGCAACTCTGACTGGAGTGAAGTGAAACAAAAATCTTTTTGGTTGATGATGATGTGAGTCCTTAGAAAGAAGAATATTTAAAAGAAAAGAAGATCAGAAGTAAATTGTTAAAGACATTTATGGATGGGAATGCTGATGTCTCAGACAGCGTGTTTGCCCTCTTTGCTCTCTTAGAGACCATTGACAACTGTCAGCTATGGTTAAATCCATCTCCGTGACAAGAAGTGTAGGCCTCCCCTCTGTAAGCTGCTGAAGGAATAATCCATTGCTGTGTACTGAATAGGGCTCTGTAGTATGCTCCACTCTGCGTGTAATTTGTGCAGTTCACAGCTTTTAAAAGATCATGTGAACCATGTATGTGCAAAACTAACACAAGACAAATTTGTTAGGCGTTTCTTGTTTTGGGGTTGAAGTAAACAGGTTATGTGAGAGAAATACCACTTTTACAAAGTCAGAGCTTCTTTTAAGAATTAGAAAGCAAGCAGAAATTTTAATTTCAATAAACCACGGTGCACTGTTCCCCACTGTTCTCACGTACTGTGTCTGCAGTGACTGGACCAAAAGCTTCATCTCATACTGTGCAACCAAATAGTGTCATTTTCACATGATGCCCGGAGGTTAATCCAAGTCACGACCTTTTCTTAATGAATCTCCTCGTCTCTCAATCATCTGTCAACAAAACTTTAAACATGCAAACATGAATGAGCAGCTGTATTGTAATCCTTTAAGAGGGTTCTGGTGTCTTTAATATTTAGAAACACACATCTTTTCATCAAGTAACCCAAAGACAAAACAGAAAAATAGAATAATCACTACTTTATTACATTGATTAATATACAAAGTTAATCTGACCTACAGAGGATACAGGGAAGCATGACTTATGCATACATTATAAAGATGGCTGCAGATAATTGGCAGTTTCAAAGTTGACTGTTATGCATACAATTCCTCTGTACTGGTTAAGTCAAGTCATTCATGCATTATTCTAGCAGTATGCACTTTTTAGCCATGTCATACATTTGTTTAGAAAAACATTTAAAAAAAGGCACTTGTGTGACGACGAATATAATCACTGGAAATCTCTTCACGATGTCAACGTTTGACCTAATAAAACATGTTCTGCAATATGTCATTTTTTTCTCTTGTAAATAGGTAATGCCACGCCAAACTGCCTTGAAATATCTCTGTTTTATGACATTTAGATCAATCTGCTCGTAAATTTGACCTCAAGCAGTTCCTAAATCAGTTTCCACCATCAATTTAATCTCATCACTGTGTTACATTTTAGTGGAAAATTCTACTGATATGTCTGATCTAACCTTGAAGTTACACATCCTTGCTGAATGTATGCAACACACATTTTCCCGTGGGAACTCAGGATTCAGATCAAGTCAGGTTACATCACCTTCTGGTAGGTTATGTACCGTATGTTTAGTTACAGTAAGCAAGGCCACATTAACCGGCAGATTTTTGAAGGGAGTTTGGCATGACTTTACATTAAAGAGAGAATGATACATATTAGGGGTGGGAATCTGTAGGGACCTCAAAGATTCAATTTGATTCGAGTCAGGAGGTCCACAACGCGATTATAAAATGATTATCAGTGCATCTTGAGGAATCGAAACTTTTGATTTCTATACATGATCTGTTTTTTCTCACTGTTTGACTCCTTGCCACTTTTAAAAGTTAGTGTATTTGTAATGATCCATAATTAAAATAAGCATGACACATGTTTGCGTCCATTACATTTAATTTTTAAGGAAGATAAGCATGAAGTAGTGACACCCATGCTTTACTGTACGTCTGTTACATTTCACTATCCACTTGGCTCAACTAAGAGGAACGTACTGCTGGGTCTTACATAATTTTTACAGATGATGATAATGTCGAGAATTGGGTTTTAAATTTCCACTTATTTACTTTTCTGCATCGAGAAAGATTGCAATGCATCTACGAATTGATTTCCCCCCCCACCCCTGGTACATATCAGTAAAATTAGACTGTAATTGCAATACAAATTACAAATGCAACCTCACTACCTCTTCATACATGTTTTAATTTTGATTTTTACAAACATAAACATGTTTTTTAAGCTAAGGAAATTTAAAACAAGAAATACTCATTGTATATCTAGGTCAACGTTCATGTCTACTCAATGCTCTTATCAAAAAATACTGTTCAGGAGTAGTGTTACTGTTTCAACACTTAACACGTAAATCCAAATTAATACTATTTTAAATGTATGCAAAAGTGCTGTTATCAATTTCTCAAGTGGTCAAATCCAAAGGCACGACTGCCGCAGAAACAGCAGCAAACAATGTGCATAATCCTAGTTTACACAACAGGGCTAAGGACTATTTTCACTTTAACCCTTTTTCCACTTTTCCACGCCACTTGCAAGCTAAAATTAATTGGTTTAGGACTAAATTCCCATATTTTTCTTAAGAGTTTGGTTAGTATATAGAACACAACCCTTTTGGCACAAAGAGTAAAATACATGCAGGTCAGGACAGTATAAATGTAACTCATTTTCAGGTTCAACCTCATGTTTGGCAGTCATCATTCCCTGTAGTGAAATCTCACACAACACATACTTTCAGCATGTAGAAAACATCTTCAACAAATCACTATGTAAACAATTCTAGTATTGGTCACAGTGTTTCAACAGGGGGTGTCATACTGTAATTACGATTTAGGCCTCTAAGCTGTCCATTCTGCAACAGTACAGTTGTCCCTTATACAGCAAATGTGTGTGAAAACACATGACAGAGTGGAATGTAAAGCCGCTGCATTTGAGCTACAGAACTGAATGCTCGTCTAGGGTTCGACATCGACAACCTCTTATTCAAATATTCTAATGTAATTCTATACATGAGTGATACATACTTGTACATAAAAGCTCGATGGAGGAAAGGTGTTGCCTTAATAAAGGTTTTTAAAAAATTACATTTTAATGTGTGCGATTTAAGAGCCACAGTGCGATGAAAATCTAAAGAGCAGTCGACTCTTAAAATGAGGATGCAGTTGCATCAAAACCCGCCTTTAGAAAGCACATCAGCTAGATCACTTGTTGTCAATTTAAGGATTTAAATTACTATGGAAAATGGGAATAAGTGCCTCTTTGTAGTGGTCTGAAGACAGGGGACAGAAATCTTAATGTAATTCATGTAAAACACCACCTGAGGGGGACAAACTGAAGGCTTTCTGCTTCCTGACCTCATCAAAGCCAAAACTGCTACAAATAAATGAAATAATATTATGTGCAATGACACATGTAATACTTATGGCAGGTTTTTTCTGTCATGTTGCAGTTGACCACACCTGCAAGCTGACCTCTGTCTGTCCACTGTCTTGTCTTTACCAGGAGTAAGACACTGTGTGCATTGTGGACTGTGTGCTGTGATGGTGGAGTCCGTCTTTGTGCTGTGGGAAGTAATCTCATCCGCCACCGTTGGTATTAGCAGCACCTCCTGGTGGATGGAGGAGGCTGCCTGGTGAGTTTGAAGGAATCGTTGCTGTCCACCTCAGGGTTTTCAAGGGGTGGTATCTGTTTACCTACACACACAGAGCAGGGTGTTGTATTATTACTGCTGCAGTGTGTATGGCAGTGCATCCTGGTTAACATCCACTACACACAGCCTTTAAATATATGCTGACCACAGTGCCATATAAATACATAACACAATACCAGGGATACTGCTTTTCTTAATACAGTTCATAGTGAAAAACCAAAACATGCCAACAGCTAATCACATGGAAGAGATTTATTTCTAGAACGTCATTAATTAAAATAAGTAATTTGAGATGTCAAAAACAAATATAATGGACTGTGTCTGCCATACATCATGACAGAAACATGCTTAAAACTTACAAAGTTGAAGAAATGAAAGCAGACGAAGGCACGATTACTAAAATGTCAAACGTTTTTAGAAACATGAACAGTAAATGAGTCATATTAGGTTAGAGGAATTACAGATTTTTCAACTTTTTTGTTTCATACCAGAGCCCAACTGCTATATCAGTTGGCTGATATTACTGGCCTATCACAGATATATCAGCATCAGTGTATACATTGTTTGATATGCAGCGTTTCAATATAATAAAGCAGAAAAAAGATGCTTAGGGTACTTTATAATTATTACATTCTCATTGATGGCTCCTGTTTCATTAAACTGATTTCATTTTGGACAATAAAGATTGTTGTTAAACTGTAAAGAATAGCTTTGTCAGATTGTGTTTGATAACTGCATTCGAGGGAACATGGCTAAAATTAAGTCCACAATCAGTTGGCCTCTATTTCATACAGTCAGATTAGTCCATCCCATGTTAGATTACATGGCACAACAGCTTAAGGTTGCATACTCAAGGCTTCTCCAGCATTTCTTTGAGTATACCAGCCTTCTTCTGAATAATACAGTTCAGTGTTATCATGACACTGGAATTTCTAATTTAGATACAATACCTCGAAAAAGAGATTTTTGATACCATGGGGAAAAATTGGCACAACATTGAGAAAACAACATCTTAATTTTTTAATTAAAGCTCGTGTACTGTCTGTTAAGCAGATCAGCATCTAAGTGAATTTACTTCTGATCACAGCAGTGCGTGTGAGAGAGAGCAAGAAAGTGCAGCTGGTACATGTGAATCATACTGCAAACCATGAGTACTTAAACCATTTCAAATATTCAGGATGTATTGACACTAGTACAGTATATACAGACGCACATGATGCAGACACAACATACAGGAAAGGCATTAAACCTACTGATTTTCTGAAAGAGCTCCTCAACGTTGACAGCATTTCTGGCACTAGTCTCGATGAAAATAGCTGCAATAGATTCAGCAAACTCCTTAGCTTCCTTCATAGGAACTTCCCTGTGAAAGAGAAGGAGACTACAGTAAGTGAGGATGTACGTTCACAGTTAACAAGGGTCCCATCATGGCAAATCAACATTTTAATCATCAATCACTTTCATCTCTAACTAGTTTCTGTGAAAGTCTGCTGGAGATGAAGATATAAGGAAGAAGGGTCAGGGTGTTTTGGATAATAATGTAAGGTAACTTATTTTACAGACATTTTCAGAGGCTGTTCTTCCTCCTTGTGTTGTCCTGCTCCTGCTAGCTGCTTTTTAAAATCACACAGTTGTTGGTCGCACACATAGCATGGCATTTTGACGTTGGTTATGTCAAAACGTCACATGCCTTTACCATCCTGCCCGCTAACTTTTCTGTATAAACATTGATTTGGCATTACTACCTCTGTTGCCACCACATAGGAAGAACAACTCCCGTCTTTTCGTACTTTATATACAGAAAAGAATAAAGGCCTTGAACCGCCTGAAAAGAAAAAAGAAAGAAAACTCACCTGATGTCTCCTAAATCATTCTTGTTCCCTGCTATGGCTACAACAATGTCCTCTGGACCGTGTTCCTTCAGCTCCTTCACCCACTTCTTCAGTGTCTGGAAAGAGTCCTGAACAACAAGAACACACCACGGTCACCTCTGGGATGGGCTCTTTGTGAGAATGTGGCCCAACATTTTTTACAACTTGTGTCATACATTCATCACATTAGATGATGTTTTTCAGACAAGTTTCCATTAACAGACAAGGAAAGAATGACATTTGTAGGTCATGGAAACAAGGCATCCCAGAGTGATGGAAAAGTAATTGAATTTTACGTCAAGTGTGAGACCAGCCTCTTCTCTGCTACAGTGGGACAGTTTGGGGTGAAGGGCTTTGCTCGAGCCCCTCAAAGATTGGCAGGCAACTCAGAAGTGTTGTGTAGTAACTCACTTTTTCATCTTGGTTATGGATTTGGGACCACTAACCATGTCACCACCCAACCCAAGTTTAACTGTTATTCTTACCAGTTTAGTAATGTCATAGACAATGACGGCAGCAGCTGATCCTCGGTAGTACATAGGCGCTAATGAGTGGAACTGAAAAAACAACATATTTAAAGAAGTTAGCATGATCAATCCATATATCAAATTACATCTTATGTGTATAGCAGAGTTGTGCAGATATGTAAGTGCTTTATAAAGATGACTTCAAAAACAGTCTATGGCCATTTAACACAGTCTGTAATATGGATCATTAAACATACTGGGTTAACCCATAAAGACAGAGCATACTGTACTGTGAGTAGACTATGCCCATACATTCTTAAGTGATGACTGGCTGATGGAAAGTGTTATTATGTAGCTCCTAACTATGAAGGTTTCTCCAGTGTTTAAAGGAATGTTCATAGAGAGAACTGTTTACAGCCTTGACATACAATTTCCAAACTGTTTTCAAATGTCCCTTACATGGTTCTGATTGAAAACAGCTTTGTTTACACCAAAATCCAATATTTGCATCCTTAAGACCCTAGCAAACATGGTGAATGCATTATCTTCCACACAAGCATCCAAATCTTTATTTTAATGTTTTCACCTGCTTTGTTTACATCGCAATGTTGTCTTCTTCTCTTCTCCTCTACTGGCACACTATGCTCCCCACCTTTGGAACATGCTTCCCGAATATCTGAGGTCTGCTAAAACTGTTCATTTAAATTCAGGGCTTCAAAAAGTATTGTTTGCTGCAGCTGTCAAATAAATCAGATATCTTTAACTATATATTTGCTTGTGTTTTGATTTGTTTTTATTGTCTCTTAAATACATTTTAAATATTTTTCTTCAGGTCTTATTTGAATGGATTTCTATGCCCCCTGTAAAAGCACTTTGAATTGCTTCGTTTTTGAATGTTGCTATATAATTAACCATATAAATAAACTGCTGATACACATTACCACCAACTGCAGTCAGCAGCGATGAAAAGAAACAGTAAGGGGGTCCCCTCATCAAGAGCCCCATTTACACTGCACTATTATTTGGCCTTGCTGTGTGTATAAAAGGTATAGAGGTGGAAAGTGGGGACAGTCTCATTCTGCCTGCGATTCGCCAGCAGTAGTAGTAACAGAGCCATAACAGACTGGGGCTGTGTTTTGCCGGCGCTGGTCCTTTCAGTATAAAAAAACAAAGGCAAGCCTTCGTTACAAACAGAATCTCTGTGCACTTTGTTTCTTGGTTGTACTAATTTTGGATTTCTGACAGTCAAAAGGACAATTGCAATGTTATACCCACAGATAAAGAAGACTTTAAACCCTGGAGAAACACAGGTTTCAAGGTATCATTTCACACACTTACTTGTTTTTCAGTGCTGTGAGCATGTTTGACAAGCCTCAACTAAACACAGCATCCCCTCCTCCATAAAATGAATCACCATGAAGATACCAGTCATGTGACCTTTGAACTCCACGTGAATCATCCTGTTTCACACCTAATAATATCTTTATGTCATGAGGACCTCTGACAGTGAAATGATTGTGTCACTGCTAGCTTCCTGGTGCAATATGTCACGGAAAATTAACTTCTGAAAAAACGTGATTCATACAGTCATGTGTGTTAACTTAAAGCTAGTAGTTAATAATTGAGGAATTTCTGTTATTGAAGCGCTCACCCTTTCCTGTCCGGCTGTATCCCAGATCAGAAATTTGTGCAGTTCATTTCCAGACGGCACTGTTTTGGTTAGGAATGATGCTCTGTGGATGATAAGGAGCATTTCACAACAATGCTTCGAAGCGTGTTCTTTAAAAAGGCACAGGAAACAAATCAGTACAAGTCAGCAGGAAACAAATAAGATGTTTGTCACTGAAACTATGTTGCCTGGAAGCACTGAGGCCCACAAAGCAACCATCAAAAAGGAAAGTGCCAACACAGTGCGAGGAGTGATAACAGTGGGCTCAAACATTTGTTTAGATATGACTTAATAACTTAATTAATCATTAACTTTTAAAAGATCCATCTCAGTTTATGGCAGTTATTTGCTCTATGAAATGTCTCAAAATATTTTGTTTTTTCCACAACACGAAGATTATCAGTTTACCGTCATAAATGAGTAAAGAAACCAGAAGCTATTCACATTTAATTAGCTTGACGTTCTTAATAAAAGTACCCTAACCGATTAATCAATCAAAGAAATAGTTGGTGATTATTTAAGAGTTGAGGACTAATCAATTAATCGTTGCAGCTATAATGTCTAACAAATCCTAGTAATTGGTCATAAACATCTGCTAATTCTTATGTTATAGTCTTTTTTTTTCCTTCTATAAGACATGGTAATCATTTTTTCTGATAGCAGACTTAATATTAGCTCCTCTGTGAATCAAACTGTTCTAAGAGTTTAAGCACTGAGGATTTGCTCTGATTTCTATGGTCAGTTATACCATAATCAGCTATATATCAGCTGACTTCACCAAGTATAGAATAGTATATATAGAATATTTGATCAGAAATATGTATTTAGGCTTGAGTTAACACTGCATGCACTCAAACTGAAATAGATCGTAGCCAGTTCAGACTTTGAACTTGATTTGATATCAAACCCTGACTTTATTAGGGACTACAAAAAGTGTTGAGCAAAGATTGCTGAAGCTGATAAAAAAAAAAAAAAAAAGTAGTATAATCTCTTGTAGGACTGTACAATTAATGGCAATCCAAATTCAAAATTTCAATATGGCATAGTGCAAGAAGCTGCAATTTTTTGACAAAAGTAAAATGTGTGCAGAAATAGCGTTATTATGCAGTGCTGTCGTGTTTACCAGATGTAAAAAAACATTTATTTGGTACATACCCCAACAAATACTGTTTTTATAGTGAAACTGTGATGCAAATTTTTTTTTGACCATATTGTGTAGCCTTAATCTCTTGTTGATGATTTGTTTGTCTCTGTCTTTCTATGATTTGTAACAATGCACTCACCCTATTGTGGGACTTATGTTGTGGTCAAAATGATCCTGAACGAATCGGCACACAATGCTGGATTTCCCAACTCCAGTGTCCTGAAAAAGTAATGTAGCACATTAGTCACAGCACTCCCAACACACACATACACAGAGTCACAGGTCACGATTGATCCCTATTGATTAGGCAACTGTCTGGTCACATGCACACCCCATCAGATAGGTTCAGATTAGTCCATGAATCCCACAAATAGCTCTGAATTTATGGTCAATATTACTTATTTGTGCAAGACAATACATCTCCTAAAGCTAAACTACATTAACATGAACACATTAAAGGTGCACTGTGCAGTTTTGGAGTAGAAATTCAAACTAAGAATTTTAATATTCATAATATTAATTAGGTAATAATCCAAACTCAGATTTTTTTTTTCGTAACTGAGTAAACAAGATGTTCTCAGAGGGAAATAATGTCCTAAGACCAATGTTAAAGCTAGAAAGGTGGCAGGGTCTGCCACATATAAACAAAGTAAAACACTATGAAATAGAGTGGTGTAGCGATGATGTTTTATTGCAAGTATCGCCCTGGTTTCCTCGACAAAAAGCCTATGAGATCACTGAATTGGATTTTGGATTATTGACGAAAATAATCTCATTTATGATACTTACACATTTTGTTCAGCAAGATAATCCTCACAGATGAACACCACCTTTGTGATTTTTGAAGTGTAAATTAAATCTCTATAAGTAAAAGGCTAATGTCAGGTTATAAACAGACTACATTGTAGTTACATGACTCAAACGGCACCGCCACAAAACGTCTTACTACACAATTGATATACACGTTTTCTCTATACTGATCAATCTACAAGTTGTAAAGTTAGAGTTAGAATAGTCTGATAACTAAAATCGACCTGTAAAAATGGACTAGTGAGTAGATGAGTCTCTGTGACAACTTCTGTATTCTCATTTAGCCACTTGTTGTTAAGCACATTAAAATTCAATTGTGGAACATTTAATGATGTATTTTATGTCGTAGAGCAAAACGTGCAAATATCTTCAGCCTGTGGTACCCACAGACCTTATTTCAGGCATTGACTTTGAAATGAGGGAAGCGGATGTGCAAAAATGCTGACTGATTTCAGGGTTTTAGGACTACAGACTGTACCACTCTACTGTGTTGTCCTTTAAGATTCGGTCATGAACACGAAGAGACTTTGTTTATCTAATTGGTTGAGGCATAATAAAATCAGTAAATGAAGCTATTTTTCTTCTGATTAAAATGTGTTCCCCAAAACTACATAATGCACCTTTAAAAGCTTCTTTGGCTGCATGTTATTTATACTCAATGCCCTTTGAGTGATCCAAGCATAAAGACAGCTCTTATCCTGGCTTTAAATAGTGAGTTGTATGAGTAAAATGATCCCACAGATCACACAGATGGTCATGTCTACCTCTCCAAGCAGAGGGGCAACAAAAAAATGGTGAGGACAGACTGTGGTCGGCTAATAAAATGCTTGGTGGGCATGTCAGTGGCCTGTGGAGGAATGCACAGGCCTGGTAAACGTTAGTGTAGCTCCTAGAGGTCTCCTATTCCCCTTAACTTCATTGATAAACTCCCACTTTGCAGTCCAAAATGTCTGTGGACATCCCTGTCACCGTCTATAAACAGGGACTGCTGTGTTTTGCTAACGCAGCAGAAAATTAACGTCTTGTAGCGGTCGGTCTGATGATGACGTAATGGATGCTACACTGTCAGACCGTTAAAAAAATAAAGACAGACACATGCAGTAAACTACATTTAGTCGATTTAAAAGTGAAAAACAGACGTACAAGATGAGGAAACGGGTGGAAAGGGACTGCTGCGCCCACCGGTCGATTAGCTATCGGTTTTCAGTCAACTAGCTAACAGAATAAGAGTTATATCTTCCAAGTTTTCAGACGACGATAAAGTAGCCAAAGGACGTTAAGCTAACCGACATTTCGCGTTAAAGCTAGCTAGGTATCTCCCGTTAACGTAAAATAATGCTGTCGTTAGTTTACTCGCAGCAGACAGAAGGAATTTTCCCCAAAGTGGAGCCACAAAAACATCTGCCACTTACCCCTAAAAGGCAAACTTTGAGCTCCCTTATAGCCATGGTAAGTTCTGGAAGTTTTTAAATCATAATTTGTCAGAGTTCATCAGTGTCTTTGTTCCGTCATGCTTGAAAATCAGATTTTTTCTCTCTCTCTCTCTCTCTTCTTGGATAAAAGAGAAACCCAGCCCCTGAGACAGACAGGCTGACCATCTACTTTCAACTATCTGTGAAGCTATGTACGTGACAATCACAACTTCCGGAGAGGATTTTCAAAATAAAACTCGCTTAGCTCTGTGCAGTTCATAATAGAAGAAGAAGGAGGATGAAGTACATTATTAATCCATTTACAGAGAAATATATATATATATATATATATATATATATATATATATATATATATATATATTGATTATTGTAGATTTCCTCTGAAAAAAAGTCTTGTAAAGTGATGTTTTATTTACAAAAAATTCAAGTATCATGTTTTAAACCCAAAATATATAGTATACTAATTTCCCTCATTATTTTAACATTGAGCTCATAGTCACAAGGCCTCTCAACATGTATATGCACAATCCTTAAAGCCTTAAGTTGTTAAAACACCACACTTGTGTACAAGCAGTGTTGTATCAAGTATAAAAACGTTATACTTGAGTAAAAGTACAGATATGTTAAAAATTACTTTGGTAAAAGTGAAAGTCACCCATGCAATTAATACTTGGGTAAAAGTCTTAACGTATCTGATATTAACTGTACTTAAATATCAAATGTAATTTTGTGCCAATAATGTACTTTAGTATTAAAAGTACAAGTAAGAGTAAATAATACATATATTTACATGTATATATATATATACTGTATCCTATGAGTCGACTGATTATCGGATCCCATGTACATTTTTTTGATTATGAGAATCAGTGTGTTGTTTATCAGATTTTCGATAGAATAAATTAATTTTAAAATGTGCTACTTTGGCTCTGATGCATCATGTGATCTGAAAAGTGTCTTGAAACTAATGTCATTGAATTCATGTAGGAAGTGAAGTACTATAAGTGTTCCTCTTTCAGGAAAGGGATGTGAAAACTGCCTTCACATAGTAATACATAAGTTAAGACAAAACACAACAACTACTCTCCAGCCTGGTGAACACATTTCTTATCAAGCTAAGGATACTTTTATTTTGAAAGTACTTTTACGCATATCCGGTCCTCTTTTAGCCGTTTTTATCCTACTTGACACAACTACTTTCCAAATCGGAAATTAGTTTTCAAAGGAAAAAAAAGTCGGGTGGTTCCACTATCTCCTAGGTATTAAGTCTTGATTCTGGTTCATAACCCAGCAAACACAAGAAAAAACCTCACTTCCTCAAAATGGATGCACAAGTTTTATTAACAAGCTCATTAGGCTTGGAGAGGTAAAAGTACTCAGAGACTGTGTAATGGAAAATAGGAATCACTCAATATGGACCACACTTCCAGCCAGCATAGCTGAGTAAAAAGGTAGGTAGGCTGTGTGTCAGAGAAAGAGGCAGAGATTCAGATAAATTATTTGGATCGACACTTTATTCTTCACAGCATTATTCTGTCTGCAACAATAAGCTACAAAAGCTTGGAACAATATGAAAATAACCTCATGAGAAGCTTCTGAGCCCAATCAAGCATTTATCTGTTTCGGTCACAGGATTAATAACAACACACTGAATCAAGAGTCCAGATGAGATTGCTTTGATTTGCCCGTGACCAAAGCAGGGGCAGTCACACTAGCATACTCCATACAGGTCATTAATAATAAAAAAAGAACATGTGACAAAACGTAAGAGCTGAAAATACAGTATGTTTGCAATTTTACAATAATATACACAAACGTTAAGTAAGTCAGGCCATGCCTTTGCTTTAAATATCACTGAACAATGACAGTACTTTGCAATAGTCATGGATCAGATGTGAAATGAAATGATTGACTTGTAATCTTGAGGGTTTTTTTTTTTTTTTACTTCCAACTGATGCCATGAATAACTCCGCACATCAAGAGTTAAAAAAAAGAATCAGATGCACAGCAAAACCAAACGCCTCCTGCGCGTCTCTGCACACATTTTGGCGACAAGAATCATCACTACAGATTTGTTATTCCATCGTAAAACTGGACAAATGTTTGTGCAAGAGAGTTAGAGATAACAGAAGACGATTGCACTACAGAGCAAAGTGTGACTGTCACGACGCTGCCTCCAGCTCTGATGAATATACTTTTGTTGCGTATTTGTTGTCCGTTCATGTTTTCATGCACTGGTCAGTCGCGCGATACACCAGCCACTGTGTTTATGTGCATCTGCTGTTCAAAGAAAAGAAAGCATCTACAATATATTTATACATATATTCATATATTACTAAAAAGCTCAAATTTAAAATCAATGTATTTCTTGGATAGTCATCCGTATTCTTCAGAATACTACTTAAATATATAATATATAGATAGACCAATCATAGATTTCTTCATTATTCAAAGAGCTTTTAGTGGTTCTCTGGGGAAACGTATCCAGGTCTGGCATCTTCAGTTATGGCACAGTGGTCTCTATCCTAACATGTCAAATTTGCATCTAGGTGAGCAACATAGTGAGATACAGGGGCTGAGATTATCTGGTTTATAAGCGTTTCTTGAGCCCTTACCAGCGAAAAATAAACTTTATGTCCTAAACTGGCATGACGCTCTCCTCTAAACCTCTTTTCCTTCATACAGGCTTGGCACTGTGAGTTTGAAAATATGGTCCACCTAGTGTATCTCAGCAGCAGCCAGTTGTCCGCTACAGAAGCTACTCGATTTGTTTTCGTTGTGTTTTGCATGCGAAAATAAGAAACAAGGTATTTTTTTTCTGCTAAAAGAGTCAAAGACAGTAACAGATTTTTTCCATGGCTGCCACTTGGTGGGCACATTTACTACTAAATTCATGGATCCAGCAAATCTCCAGTGGATGAGTGACACTACAGGACAACTGAGCCACCATGACATCTCACATGTTGGCATCCCTCCTGTCTTTGCTCGGCGAGGGCTTCGAAGGATCCTTAGCTACCTTGCCATTGGCTGAGGCAGCGGCGTCAGCACCAGCAGCCGGCGGGACAACGGAGCGTTTGTTTTGCTCCTCGCTGCGCGGCTCTGGGCTTGGCTGCGGGGGCGGGGCCTGCTCCACCGGCGGCTGGACGGTCAGTTCCTGCTGCAGTTTGTGGCTCTGCAGGAGGCGAAGCTGGACACGGAGCTCCAAGATTGCTTCCTGCTCCTCATGGATGGCCTGATTCAGGTGTGTGTTTTTGTTCTACAGGGCGACAAAAAAAACGCAGGCGGTGCTTTGAAACAAAGTAGTTCCTCTAAATATTTACAGAGAAAATATTTACTCTATATTGATCACATCCTTAGTCAAAAAAACATCTTCAGAAAGAAAATCACACCTGAAATGAATGATTATGATTTCAGACTTCATTCTGTCCAGGCTCAACACACTTAGTTCACCCCAAAATCAAAAATACATATTTTCCCACTCATCTGTAGTGCTTTTAATCCATCTAAACCCTCCAGGTTTTGGAGATATCAGCCATAGAGATGTCTGCCTTGTATTGTATACAATGGAACTAGATGGCACTCGGCTTGCGTTGCTCAAAGCCCCCAAAAATACATTTGGAAAACTCAACACCATTGTCTCTTTCCACAAATCATGACCCGCTTACTCAAGAGATCCACAGAACTTGTTTTGAGCAATTTCATGTGGGAACTATTTTCTTTATACCGAACTACACTAGCAAACTGTATCATTGCGCAGAGGGAAGCGTACGCCTACTCATGGACAAGAGGGTCATGCTCGTCACAGCGGGATGTAAACACTAATGGCGTCCTCTTTGGCTGAGCTGTCACGTTAGCTAGTTAGCTAGCCTCTTGTCCAGGAGAACATGCACACTTCCTTCTGCATAGTCATACAAAAAGATAGTTCCCATATGAAACTGGTCACAACAAGTTCCGTGGGTTATCACGAGCAACTTGGTCATGCTTTCTCGAAAGAAACAAATCTGTTGAGTTATAAAAATATAATTTCTTTGGCGTTTTGAGCAGCACAAGCAGACCGCCATCTTGTTATATTCAGAGGTGGACAGAGTACACAACTTCACTACTTGAGTAAAAGTACAGATACTCCTTGTCAAATATTACTCCAATACAAGTAAAAGTAGCTTAGTCAAAATATTACTTAAGTAAAAGTACTAAAGTATTTGCTTAAAAAAATACTTAAGTAAAAGTATTTAAAAAATATCTCAGGAAATGAAAGTAGCTTAATGTCATTATACAATACACTGATGCGATTCTGCTACAGACGTGTTTATAGCTCAAAAATAAACAAATAAAGGCAAGAAGCCTCAGAACACAGACTCAGCTGCATTCACCAACAAGTGAAATATATACTATACTCACTCTATACTACTCTCTCTCTCACACACACACACACACACACACACTCTCTCTCTCTCACACCCACACTCTCTCTCTCTCACACACACTCTCTCTCTCTCTCACACACACACACACACACACACACACACACACACACACACTCTCTCTCTCTCTCTCTCTCACACACACACACACACACACACTCTCTCTCTCTCTCTCTCTCTCACACCCACACTCTCTCTCTCTCACACACACTCTCTCTCTCTCACACACACACACACACACACACACACACACACACACACACACACTCTCTCTCTCTCTCTCTCACACACACACACACACACACACACACACACTCTCTCTCTCTCTCTCTCTCTCTCACACACACACTCACTCTCTCTCTCTCTCTCTCACACACACTCTCTCTCTCTCACACACACACACACACACACACACACACACACACACACTCTCTCTCTCTCTCTCTCTCTCTCACACACACACACTCTCTCTCTCTCTCTCTCACCCACTCTATCTCTCTCTCTCACACACACACACACCTAACTCCTACCTTGGACTCTTTGATATGAATTGTATAAAAAACATGAACAGAAAGTCAACTCAATCATTCAACTGCACTGCAACAGTTGCCATATTTTTAAACCGTTTAAAAATGGCAACTATGATACTACAAACACATACAATTACGTTTAAAATGTGCATCTGCAATTTAACCAACATTAAGCTAGCTAACGTTAGTAACAACTTTACATACCGCGACGTGCTTTTTCAGGTTGGAAGACGAGTTTTTGTCGGCCGTGATATAATTTGTTCGCGATAAGCACAACAAACATTTAAACTGAAACGAATCAAACGTGGGTTTGAGATAAGGCCACAGGTGCTCGGTGGGAGTTTCCCCCGTGTTTCTCCAGTTTCTTCTTCCATTTCTTCGTATGGCATGACGTAGTACAGGTACGGCAATACGACTAAGACAAACCATACGCAAATCAGCAGAAACAGTTTATTTTCTCTGAATTTTGCACACACAAAAAAAAAAATAATCATCAGCTGACGTAAGCTCAAAAGTAGCGAGTAACGAGAGCATCAATAGAAATGTAGTGGAGTAAAAAGTACAATATTTGTCCTTCAAATGTAGTGGAGTGAAAGTAAAAGTATCCCCAAAAAATAATACTTGAGTAAAGTACAGATACTCAAAAACTGTACTTAAGTACAGTACTCAAGTAAATTTACTTCGTTACTGTCCACCACTGGTTATATTACATTCAAGATAAGGCAGGTATCTTACGGTGATATCTCTGAAACTCTGCAGCTCAAACCAAAAAAATCCAGAAGAATAAATAGCACAACAGGTAAGGAGGAAAATATGTCAATTTGATTTTGGGGTGAACTTTCCCTTTAAGTCAAACTTTAAGGTGTGGGCTGAATACTCTTCTCACCTCCAGTTCCTCATTTTGCTTCTGCAGGTCTTCAAGAATCATCTGCAGCTCTTCCTCATCTTCACTCTCACTTTCACTGTCTGACGAATATTCCTCTGTCTCACTGCGGCCCTGCTGCCGACTGAGGAACACAATACTCGGTTACAACTGAGACCTTTCGTGCACACTATGACATCATATTACATCATATTTACTACCTAAAATGGTTTCAGTCTCGGTTTACCTCTGTATGTCTGCAATCTCCGCTCGCAGTCTCTCAATTTCTTCCTTCTCTGTTGCAATCTGTCTGCGAAGAACCTGCTCAAGAGAGATCAGCTCCTCCTGCTCTGTTAGGATCTCATTTTCCTGATAGTGGAGAGGAAGTGAGGGAAAACACATACTCATTCTATCACAGGGTTATACACGGTTTAGTCAGAGTAAAACGTGGATGAGTGGAAGATTTTTAAAACCAATTTCTAGTTATTAGACACATATCTAGTGGTATTTGTTGGTCTGAGTACACTTTATAACGGTGTTCGTTTGTGTGTTTGAATGACTCACCTGTGCCAATAGGAGGTTGATGACTTCCTCTTCATTCTCAGTCATTTCCTCTTTTGAAACATCCTCCTTTGAGAGACTAGCTATCTCCTGGGCGATCTTACTCTCACACTCCTAAAAGGCAAAAGGAGGAAAGAGTCAATAGACAATAGTCAAACAAGTGAACCTTGGTCCTTAAAAAGAGCAGCTAATCATCATGTTTTTGTGCATTAGCCATCTTGAAATTAGGAACAAGCACTGGAAATTTACGTTAGTGCTCTAACTGAGCAGGCAACCGCTCTGAATATGTTGGTACGATTGTCCTTGTTCTTGTTAACCAAAATATAAAACCATACAATTACGCACATACAGTATCCAGACACAACCCACCTGGCGTTTGGCCTCCCTCAGTTTGCGTTTTAGAGCGGTCAGGATTCTCTGAACCTCCCACAGCCGCTCCTCTTTAGATAAATCCTTCACCCCTGCCTGCAGGTCCCTGTGCAGGCAGTTCAGCAGGAACTCCTAAAACACATTTTTATTACATTTCAGAAGTTTGTTGACACTTTCTAGACACAGCACCTAGATTTACCATGACCTGGATGACTGAGAACCTTCATCAACATTAATAACAGTTATACATGAAACTTGTCATCCTTGAATGATGATCATTAAAAAATTGAGTACAGGAATCCGCTGAAGAAATAAGAAAATCAGCACATCTGCCAAAAACTTTAGAGACATCCCTCATTACTAGAAACATATGTATGGATGTCTAATATGCAAACATCTCATTTCCAATGCAATATTTCTTGCGAAAGGTGGAGGAGACAGGAGCCTTTTCACTGAGATGACATTCAAGAGCCTTGTAAGGTATTTTTTAACACCTTTCTTATATTAGCAACTTTCACAAAGTTACTAATATTAAAGTTAACATGTCTTCCGTTTATGTTTATTTTGCAGTGCGATTATTTTGCAGAACTCTTGGCACATGATGACAAAAGATCAAGTGCAGGCACACTAAGAAACAGGCAAAGATACAAAAACTTCTGCACTGCTGACTAAACAATGCAATATAAATAGAAGCTGCTTACTTTGCTAGATTCCTGCTGCATTACTACATATCTTGGGCCCCTGCTTAGAGTGGGGAAATTGTATCTTTTGTTTACTTAAAATAAGATATGTAAATATTTAAGAGAACAGCAAAATACCTGATGAACTAATTTTTACATATTTTTTTAAAAAGACGATTATTTTCATCATCCATTCATTTTGTGGAAAAGTGAGCACATCACAAAGTGATGTCCTAGAATAGCAAGTACAAGTAAGTACAAGTAAAAACAGGAATTCTCACAATTAAGAAGGTGAAACTGACGGATATTTGGCATTTCTGCTCGGTGAATGACCAAACAAACCCCATTTAATATGAGTTGGAGCGAGGAGACAGTAAACTTAGCTTAGTATAAACAACAGAAATGGAAAAACAGCTACTTTGGCTCTGTCCAGTGGAAAATAATCCACTTAATACCACCTTTAAACATTAACTAATGTACATGTTACATCTGGTTGGTTTGATCCTTGAAAAAACACAATGTAAAAATGACATGTTGCAGTTTGATGGAGGGTTATGTGTGGGATATTAAACAGACAGACATGAGAGCGGTATCTCTCTCCCAAAATCAAACTATTCCTTTAAGTTCCATCGATCAATTTTCTCAATAAAATAACTGACTAAAACGAACAAATTGTCTGCAGCGGGACTGAACCCACCTGTCGTCGGATCTCCTCTTTGATGCTCTCCTGGGTCTCGGGCAGCGCCGGCATCGTGGCCATGTTGGACCAGCGGAGTGGCCGCACCACCGGCTTCAGGACCACGTCTCCAAACAGCTCCCTCACGTGTGTGAAGAACATGTAGAGAACACGGTTCCCGATCTGAACAAATAAGTGAAGACAAAGCACAAAGTGCATCTAGTGTCAGACCTTATGATAAAACTGAATCATCTCCGCATCACAAATTCCTGCGTATTTACTCGGCCTGATTAAACTGACCCTGGGCTCCGCTCATTAATTGAAGAAAGTGTTTATTTAACAGTGTTGTGGCTACTGCTGCTGTTGGTTCAGAATAAGTGGAGCAGCCACAGAGATGGGGTTCCTATGGGGATAAATTAGCTTCACTAAACTGGGCCAGGGTTTTAGAACTGACTGTTTGATCCAATAAAAACTCGGTTGGGTTGTTGCTAAGGGGAGGTTTCTTATCTTTGAGGTACACAGCCTGAGCCCAAGACCCATTTTTCTCTTTGATGTTTAGTTTGCCTGTTGCTGTTCAATTGCTGCTCTCTGCTCTCTCTGTACCATTTCCTTCCTTTGTTATCTTTTCCCATGAATCTCAAATTCTATTTACTCAGCATGATCCATCCTCTCTGACCTGTATGGTTGGGTTAAGGACGATGGAGATGTTCTGGATATTCATCTTGGTGTCCGCCTCCCTGGCGATGACGTGGTCCATGTGCGTGACGAGCCAGGAGAGAATAAGTCGGGTCTCCGCCGGTACCTCGGCCAGCAGCCTCTGGAACTCCGACACCTTCTCGGCCTCCACTTGACGTCCGCAGGCGTCCTCGAAGCGCTGGGCCAGATCCCGGCCTAGCAAGTTCTCAGGCAGCTCGCGGAGGTACTGCTTCAGCAGGCTGGCAACCGTGTGGGGGTCATACTCCTCCAGGCAGGGGCACTCCTCACGGTCATACGCTGCTTTCAGTTCATCCACTTTGGACTTCATACCTGAGAGGGAGAGAAACTGATGTGAGTATCAATCAGACATACAAATACTACTCTAATTTTTACAATTTGGTTAGATAAAGTTTCTCTACCTGAGACCCGGTAGATGCCTTCACACTTCATGCCATAACTTTCAATGTAGTCCACACATTCTCTAAAGATGGCTGGCAGCTGGATACCATCATACAGAGCCGTCCTCTTGACAGCTTCAGCCAGAGGTGCACCAAAGATGGGCCTGAAGGTGGGGATCTCCACTGGGACTGGCTCTGCCTCTGTTGTCGGTTTCTTCTTCTTCTTCTTCTCCTTCCACTGTTTGACCACATCTGCAGCCGTCAGGTCCTTAGATTTCTTATCCTTGGCCTTGTCCTCCTTTGGGCCCTTCTCCTTCACCTTGAAGTCCTTTTCCTTCTTCTTAGAGAAACTCGGCTTCTTGAACACATGGATTCCTTTGGAGCGCTTCATCTTGGATGGGCTCTCTGCTTCGTCTGCAGAACTGTCCTCCTGGAAGGCGGCGTAGCCCTCCGCTGTGACAGTAAAGAAAGAGTAGGGAGAGGCAAAAATAGGGTTAGATCTGAGGGGAGAAACACCCCTGGTTTCTTATCCTCCTCTTACGACAGAACCATAATAGCAGTGAAATAGAAACAGGAAGAGGGATGTGTGAGAGAGCGAAGATAGCAAAGGAGGGGGAGAATGGGGACTTAGAAAAGAGGTCAGCCACCGATTTAGCATAGCTCCCACTGCACCTTACGCCTCTCCGCTCTAGAACAGGCTCAGTTAAAATATTATTCCTCAGAGCAAACAGCTTCAGGAAAAACTCAAAGAGTGGCCTCTTCACAGTTTGTGTCTCCTCTAATCATCTCTCTCTGGGTTACCCCTCCAACAGACCCTGTTTATCACACCACTGTCCGAGACACACCTTCACTGGGTGTGCTCTGAATCTGTCCATCTCTTCCTGTCTCCCACCATACACTGGTGTAAGAGCTAAATACAGACATGGAAAAAACCTTATACTAAGTGAGCCCAACAATCACTCACACTCCTTTTCCACAAACATGGAACAGGTTCAGCTGAAGTTCACTTCTGGCTGAAGCATTTCGACCAAAATTAAGGTGGTTCGGAACCAGAGAAGTTCAGCAGTAACCAAATAATAGCAGGTTTCCCTGACCTGAAGTGTGAACATGACAACATCAGTGGCCGTGTCAGATTCTACAGGTTGGAAAGAGAGGATGGAGAAGACCGTTGGTCTTTCACTTAATCGTCTTCATCATCTTCTTATCATTACCTCCGCCCAGCAGGATATATTTTCACCTGTGTCCATTTGTTGGTTGGTTTGTCAGCAGGATTACACAAAATCTACTAAACATATTTCCCCAAAACTTGGACGGAGGATGGGTCTCAGCCCAGAATAGACCAAATTAGCTTTTGGTGCAGACCCAGATAAAGGGACGGATCCAGGAATTTCATTCTCACTCTCTTTAACATTGCAAGATAAGGTGCATTTCAATTTTTTAGTTAATTTCTCAGAGAACAATGCATGGATCTTGACAATGATGAGGTGGCTGGTATCTACGAGTGAGTACAATTTCATGCGGATAAAGGGGACTGTTGGGCCTTTGCGAAGGTATCAGTGCCATTGGTATTTGTATCTAAAACGATAGAATAAAAGCTTGCAGGTAATCAGTGCAATCTGCCATCTTGCTACTACTGTTTGCTTTCGTCGTGCAACTTCTTCTGTTAATAATGCATCTTTGATTACAATGGTTCCACTCAAAACTGGTGGAAATGTGGTTCCACGGGTATCAACAGCCAGCAGGAAGGAAAAGAAGGATGCCCTCTTTAGTCAACAACTTCTGCTGAGGAGACGTTCAGAAACATTACAATGTTATTCAGTCCTCTGCTGCACTAAAGCTGGAGCTCAGTGGCCTGCAGTAAATGAAGTAGATGGAGATGTTCTACATTTTTCATATTTTCAACAAATCCGCCACATAAGGCTATGAAAATAGCCTTATGTGGCTGAAAAAAATTTGATAACACAGCAAGAGCTCTTTCTTCAGGCACTGTCCGTTACTCAATTGCATGCCAACCATATAGTGACCAAGTATTATTATGAGATATTAGACCAAGGTGCTACTTAAGTATATTACCGTGTGAAAACACAGCAGAAACAAGCAATTAGTGATGAGCGAAAAAGCCCAAATATATCCCAAAGTACGATTTACACAGTGAATTCCTTTTTACTAGAAGTGTCCTTGTTCTCTTTTGTTATAGTTATAAAGACTTAATAAGTCAGATGAATTATTAAAGGATTGGTTTGACAAACATCGTAGCACAAAGTCATTTTCAGAGCAAATAGCCGTTTCCTGTAGTTTTCACAAAGCACTGACAATGGCTGAATCACAAAATGTCCAGTAAGTGACCTTGTGTCAGGTAAGTCAGTCAAACTTTTCCAAGGTAAATAATACACCATCAATCTTAAATCACAGGATCATATCTTACTCCTTTTCTCCTTCTTCTTGAACTTGTTCTTCTTCTTGCTGTGCTCTTTGTCGTCGTCTGAGACGTAGGCGTCTGGTGCCTCGTGGTGGTGGCCATCGTGAGGCGGCGACGGTTCCCCAGTGCGGTACAAGCCTGGGAACTTGGTGGGACTGATCTCCTCAGAGCTGGGGGTGCGCGCCACGCCCCCTGGGTGCTCAGCCCTCCGCTGCTCTGCAGGGCTGCTGCTGGGGGGCAGGAAGCACTCAGTCATGGCTGCTCTGGCCTAATCACTCCTCTGACTGGCACATCACCTCTCCATCACACCTGCAGTGGGCAGAAACACGAGATGCTAACACATTGCAACCCTGCATTCAACTTCGAGATTATTTAATTATTCATTCTGCCTGTTGTCCACGTG
The DNA here is from genome assembly GCF_965226575.1 of Pagrus pagrus. Taxonomy (NCBI): domain Eukaryota; kingdom Metazoa; phylum Chordata; class Actinopteri; order Spariformes; family Sparidae; genus Pagrus; species Pagrus pagrus. The sequence goes on from NC_140196.1 coordinate 16,792,625, forward strand.
TTATATGCCCCTTACTTGTGACAGGCAGTGGTAAGGTCTCTGAGTTTTATTTTTAATTATATTTGGATGGAAATGATTAGATCTGATTATGATTTTTTTTGTTATTGAGGTTCAAGGTCAGATGAATTATCATTTTACAACATACAAAGAAATGCAAGTTGTAGTCCCCAAGAAACAAATTTGTTTTTATGGTGGAGTGTTGTGTGTCAATTAATAAGTTATTTGTTCTTTTGTTTAGAATTCTTTTAACTAGTTTTTAGTAATCTATTAGATTAGTCAATTAATGAATTAACTGAATGAATCATTTAGTCCATATGTGACAAATTGCTTCTTTTGTCCCACTTAAAGTCCAAAGCCCAGACTATTTATTTACCATCATAAATGACATAGAAAAGCAGCAAATCCTAACATTTCAGAGCTGAAACCAACAGATGTTTTTCTTTAACAAAATGACTGAAAAAATGAATCAATTACTCAAATAGTTGGCTTTTTTTTTTCTCAAAAGACTAATCATTGCAGTTTGAAAAGTACATAGTTGCCAGGACTTGAAGAAGCTGGTTTACAGGACTTTTCACCACATAGATTTAATGAGTTAATAAAGGATTTTAAAACTGCAATCGTACATGTGTCTGAACGATGTTGCAGTATGTCCTCTCTCTGTCCATTTCTCCTTGTTGAACTGAGGACACAATTGAGTCACAATGAGTTTATCTGATTAAATAAAGGTCACACAAACATTTTTGCCAGAGCAAAACTAAACACTTACTAAGATCCGCTTAGCAAAGCAGAAGTAGCTTATAACTATGTAAGAGCACATTATAGCAACAAATATTAGCGATGACAACAAGATAAGCACCAAATGGAAATCTATTAGAAATAGGGCTGTAACGATTCATCGAGTTACTCGAGTTACTCGATTACAAAAATTGGTCGAGGCAAAAACTCTGCCTCGAAGCGTCGTTAAATTCCTATGACGCGCAGGGATCTTGAATGTTCCACACGGACCGTTGTTACTGCTGCGTAAAGTGCCGTACACGGACACAGAGAGCCTGACGGAGAGCCTCTCCGGGCGCATGAAAGATTTTTTAAGTGTCCGTCACTCCGTCGAGGGGAAACGGAGACGGCAAGGGCTGTGATTGGTCCTCTAAACTCACGTCCTCACGCTGGTTCTCCAGCAGGAGATTGCATTGCGTATCCGCCACCACGACGGAGAACTGCGAAGGCTCGAGATGACATGCCAGAGCAGAATCAGTTTGTGCGCGTTTAAAAAACGTAGATATGATATCTGCTTTACAGACAGTTGAGACCGACGTGACATGTTCTCTCTCTCTGTCTGTCTGTAAGTGTGTGTGCACGTGTGTTTGTTTACGTCGGTCCGGAGCTCCTCCCTTCGTAAAACAGAGCGGAGGAGAATTGTAGATGCGCGACGATGAAGAAATTATTAATTAAACGAACACGGTCCGGGCCGGTTCTATAGGAAAAGTGACCTTAAATGACTTCTGTTGTGATTTGGTGCTATGTATAACATAAAATTATATATAACACAGCATGCGTGCACACACATAGGTTGCTAGGTTACCATAGCAAATAGGCCTATCCCAGAGATTATATATTATTTGTTAGTAGGTGGTTAGAAGGTGCAATCCCTTTTTGTAATGTTGTATAAGACAACACTAAGGCAAAATGGCCGTTACTATTTAAGTTTGTATTGATTCATAGTGTTACATGTTATACATGTTTTACAGTAAGTTGAAACTGTATTGTTATTTAATTGTTTGCACTTGCACTAAATGGGTAAATTGCAATAAAGTTTTGGAGCCAAATGTTTGAGTTGTAAGAAATACCTCTGTTTTTTTAAGAAATAAAAGCCAAATGGTTGATCATTTTACAGCCACATCATTTTCGTCATGCATTATTTGTTTTGGTTGTTTAAAAATGCAAAAAAAATAAAATAATATATATATATATATATATATATATATATATATATATATATATACGATTAATCGATTAATCGATCGATAAAGTGCTAGATTAATCGATTCCAAAAAGAATCGATAGCTACAGCCCTAATTAGAAACCATGTCCGACCAAGTGGACAAGATGTGCAATATAGCTGTAACATACTTTAAATAATTTAACTATCAAAAACTTAAGGCTAAGCTACAATAAGCACACGTTTTTTCTACAGGAAATCTGTGACAATGTTGTTAAAAATATGTTTTTTTCCATCTAGACTAACATTTAAAAATCTGTAGCAGATCTAAGGCTGCATGATATTGTAAAAATGAAAACATGTTATTATTTTTTGACAGATATTCAATTGTAATATGACTAAGATTAGTGGGCATGATCAATTTTGCATCACTACTTTGATTTTCACTGAAAAAACTACTAAAATCATGATGATGTGACATTTGTTGATTCCTGTACCATCTTCTGGAGAACCAGATTTGTAGGCTAGGACATCTCTGCTGCACTAAACAATCACTAACACTGTTTGCCAAATATTTTACCTTGTTCAAAAATTAGTGACGATAACGAGATAAGCGCCACAGTTTATGCACCAACTAAATGGTATTTCATGATTTGGCTTTAGATTTAGAAACCACGTCAAACCAAGTGGACAAAGTGCATAACACAGCTGTAATACATTTCAAATGATTAGACAAAAAAACCTAAAGCTAAGATACAATTAACATAGATTATTTCTTCAGTTAAGCAGTGGTAATGTACACAAAATAAGTTATTTTCCATCCCGACTAAGATTCAAAATCTGTAGCAGACCTATTGATCTGTAAACCAAACCCAAACACTGTGTAAACAGAGAGGTAAAAGCACATTAAATCAAGTTTCCTGTATCTTCCTCCTGTCTTTCCTGAATCTTTCAGTGATCACTGTACGAACAGGACAGCTGCAACAGTAATGTCCACCCACCAGATGGGGCTCTGCTATATGAACAATCACATCCTCCATGTCCTGCTTCCATCAACATGCCAGTTCTGACATCCACTGTCAGCAAAATCAAAACTGCAGTCATCAACCATGGAAACTGTGACTGCAGATCAGCAGATATGGGTTCATTTAATGAGCTGAATGTTTGGGCGATCAACTGAAACAACAGTGAGACTGTCTGCATTGTTTATGTTCAATTAAGCACAAACTCCTCTGCAGTCAGGTTTTAGGAAGTAGATTAAATTACGTTATAACTGGAAGGATGTTGTGTGTTTAAAAGAGATATATCCTACTTATTACTGTGAGATGTTTCTCAAACTGACAGCAGGTTATACACGTCTTCTCCTGTTACATATTATTACTATACACAAGTTTAAGTTTCTCCATGAAAATACGCTGAATACAGAGTAGATAAATGTAATAAATGATGCACCACAACAGCTTTATGTTCCCTAACACTGTCTTAATTAAAGCCTGGAGACAAAAACTATTAATAAAGCCTGTTTGTCTGTCTGACTGACATCTTAATCTTTCTTCGCTGTGGGCAGATTATCCACACTATTTCCTGTTTCCACGTGAAAACTAATCAAGCACAACCAGTCAGACATCATCAACTTGCTGTTAGAGTACCAAGGTTACTTTCTGTGTCAATGAATTTAAGCATATGTACATTAAAAGCAGCCAGAAAGTAGAAGCTCTCCTCTGAATGGAGGGGCCCATATGCTAACGTTCGTTCAGCTAGCTGCCAACCCGCTAAGCTAGCTGATTAGCCAGCCCCACCGTCACAATTAAAGCTGCCGTTTCCTCCAAACAAAGCCTACGTGAGATATATAGTTAGCTACATGTGCTAAACTATGTTCTGCAACCGCTGTACTGTCGTTGAACACGTAAAACACAAAAGACAACAAACTTTACCAAGAACTATCCCGTTCGGTCAATTTCAGAGTGGAGCTTCCGGATGTCTCTATACTAAATAAACCCATCTGCGCTTGCGCGGTGGCCAAGATGCACACTGGGAAATGTAGTTCGAAAGAGGATGAGTCAATTCCTGGGAACTTTCACCACAGATGTATAGTCTATGTAGGGTTTTATTTTGGTCAGAGAATGATCTGGAATTAATGAGGCATGTTTAGGCTGTGGTATCGCTCTGATCTTAAAACACAAGTCGGCTGTTATATAAGTGTAAAAATAAACTGTCAAACAATGTTTTGAAAAGCAACTTTAATCTAAATTTGGTGAAACCACTTGCTACTCTGAATCATGTGTACTTTCCCAAACGCTGCGGTTGTGCTAAGAGGGCTGGTGGTCATCCCGACATATGCAACACATTAGGCCTCTGATCTTTGTTGGCACCGTCCGCTCCAAACCCACAGCTGCAATGGCGAATTGAGGTCGTGATTCAATATCATAAAAACAGACAAACAAGGTCTCATTGTTCGTCTGGTACATTAGTCTGTACAAACTGCTGTTGCATGCCAATTGGGAACAGAATCAGTGATAGGGCACCCTGCTGCCTTTTGAAAATGCACCCGCTTTTACAAAGAGCATTTGTGTGTGGCGGTGAGAGATTGGCATCGGTAAACGTTCCCTTTCCCCTCCGCTCGCATGAGACGGTCACTGAGCACTGGAACACCTGTGGACCAGAATGGTATAATAACAACTTTGTTTCCCCAGGAAATGATGCGTTTCCTGACTCTGGCAACACTAGGCTAAGATTAGAGCAGGAACACCACCAACATTTACTATTCCACTCATGCTATGCACTCTTCACACTCCTTTTAAAGAAAATATACTGAAGGGAAGGAAATGTTTTAAAATCAGACAAAACAATCCATGTCACCAAACTTTTATTTGGCATGAGACTGGGATTTAGCAGACCATAATTGTAAAAATACATTATTCATATACACCTCTAGTAAAAAACACTATGGAAAACATATCTAAAAATATACAGTGAAACATAACAGCAGAATAAAAACAATTTGCGGGGGTTGGAGGAGGGGTGTGGGGGGTATTTTACAAGGTAACTGAGGAATGCTAACACATAACAGTCATAGTTTCCTCTGCCCTCAGTCCTCTGGTTTGGCCCAGACATTTGGTACCAATGTGTGCCCGCACTTCAGAAGAGACAGTTCATGCACTTCACGGCCTTGCTGCCGTAGTCCACGCACTCAGGTCCGATGCACTGGCAGCAGGCGTTGTGAAACCAGCGGTACTTGGATCCTCCCATTGACTCACAGTATTGTTTACACTGACGGATAGACACGCAGTCGTCGAAGTAGACCACCGTGCACATGTTTTCTGGAATTAAAACAGGACAGGCGAAGAGAAAGGCGTGAGTCACAGATCCAGTGTAAAAACAAGCACCATTTTAAAGTAATTACCTTTAACCCTCAATGTTCCTACTTTTACAGGACGGGTGAAATTAATTTGCTGCAGCTAAGTGCGACCATATGTTTTGGTGAGCTTAATGAGTTAACTGCTCGGCTCTGTGGGAACGAACCTATTATGAGTGCGTCTTTATAGCAAATAGTATTGGCTTAGAGGTAGACGGCCAAAGCAGCCACAAGTGAGAATTAAAAAATGGCAGCAGAGCAACACTTTTAGTTACAATTCCCGAAACGAGAGGTCGTTTTGGCCTCTGAAACCTGACCAAACCCGAGCTGGTCTTAGTTCAAGACTTTGTAGTCGACTTCAGCTCTGGGTTGGGCCTGATTTTATTACCACGGCTCTTAGTGAGCCTGCAGAAATACAAATGAAAAATGTGACTGGACCTGACAGGACCAGAACACTATGTAATAAAGCATGTGAGCAAAACGTGCTTTCTCTCAAGCAGTGTTACTTATTGAAAAACTTGCAGCACAAGCACTCCACAAAAGCTTGAAACCAACACGAGGCAACTAATTATTATTATCTTACACTGGTGACGAACCACACTTTCTTGATTCAGGTCTGTCACGAACACTGAATGAGAGCTGTGACCAACAATTATTGTTAATCTGTCTTAAAATTACCATCACAATAGTCAGTGATGGAATCTTACTAAGTACAAGTACTGAAGTACTGTGCTTAAGTATAATATTGTGGTACTTGTACTTTACTTGAATATTTCTGTTTTTTGTTTTCCACTCCACTTTGGAGGCAAATATTGTACTTTTTACTCCATTACATTTATGTGACAACCAGTGTTGGGGATAACGTGTTACAGTAATATATTACTTTAAGCAGTAACAGCATAATATAACGCGTTTCTAATAAGATTTGCTGTAATATTATTATAAGTCTGGTAACGAGTTACCACGGTGTCACTGGTGACCCATTAAAACTTGTTCAAAGAGGCTCATAATGATACTCAGAATTAGGATACTGAGATATTTTAGTGTTACACTTGATTGTTTATTCGGTGACATATCTGAATTTTTATTTTGTGTTTTGTGGATATTTTCAGTCCCCAAAAATCGTGCGACACATTTCATTTCATTTATGACTTTTATTGCATATCCATGCACACACATTTATGCGTCTATATTCCAATATCCTTGACTAATATTAGTAGTGTAAATGTTTTAACTTTGTCAAGATGGACATATTATACATGGTTTAATCGGTTAGATTCCCCACAATTCAATCTTTCGGTTAATTTAATGGAAGCCATTCTAGCCGACAAATGATTAATTCAGACATGCCGGTATTGTGAGATAAAAAAGACGGCAAAAACTGGTGACTCCCTACGTTTGAGGCGGTCAGATAGTCCTAATTTGTGTCCATTTGGTGGACAGTTATATGTAATACTTTACATTTTAGAAGTAACTTTAGTCACTAGTTACTCTGGAATGTATTTTGTTAATTTTTGTATTGTGTATTATATATCTTTATATTGTTATTTGTAATGTTACGATTTCTGTTACCTGCCGCGGGGCTACGGATGTAGATTAGCATTCTTGCTAAAGCTGGCATGTTTACATCGTGTATTTCTATACTGATTCTCATTAACTTACTCTGTCCCTATCAAATGACTATGACGATAACTTGACTTTTCCTCAAGTATGACTTCAGGGTCCTTTAACAACAATGCCAAAAGTCTGACCAATAGTCTTAAACTAAGAGATACTTCATTTGCAGTAATATAAAACAGAGAAAAGCAACAAATCCTCACTATTAAGAAGCCAAAACAAGCTTCTGTTTGGACTTTTATCTGATAAATTGTTTAAATTATTAGCAGATTTTTTTATTTTTAAAGTTTCTTTCAGGATTTTGTCCCTTTTCTCAGGAGTCATTGGGCTCTGGGCCTTTGTTTATTCTGGACACATCCTTGTTCATGTAACATAGTAATGAGCAGTGGAGGAAGACAAACACAAAGGTAGCTGAAGTGCTATATATGCAGCAGTATGGCTCCTGCCAGTGCTATATCAATATTTATTATATCATAGGATTATTATCATAATGCTTAAACGAGCTTTTTAATGTTGCTGTAGCTCATAGCCGGTCGTAGCTGATTTAATTATTTTGTACACCATGCAGTAGTTCAATCCATGACAACATTTCACATTTCATAAGCTCGTCAGGCCTTTTATATTTAAAATGATAATCTGGAATGTAATTATTAACTAGTACTGCTAAATAAATGTAGTAAAGTATAATACTAATGCGTCTATTTTGGGGGAGATCCACAACTTTTTTGTGAAACTCAAACTTCCACAGCAGAGGGACTTTTACCTGGATTCAGTTGGATTTGAGAGGCTCGTGATGAAGACTTAATTGTTAAAGAGTTACCTTGAGTGTCGTAGCTGGCGTGGATGCTGTTGCCAGGCACGGAGACGTTCTGGTGCTGGCTGTCGAGCGACTCCAGGAAGGACACCAGGTTCTCGTGGTGGGAGAGCTCCTCGGCGACGGGGAAAGACACCACCATCATGTTGATCGGCGCGTCACCTTCCGTGAGGGCGCGGAACAGCGAGGGGATCGGACGGTGCAGCTCCTCCACGGTGCTCTTCGACGTGGCCGGAGAGTCGCTGTAGTTCTTGGGGTTGCACATCCCTAATATTAAAAAAAATGGACATTAAAGGGTCAGTTCGCGAAAAATAAAGAAAAATCACGTATCTCTATTCTGGGGAAATATCCAGAACTACATGCACTTAAGTCTAGATACCACTTAAGGTTGTGATTTTTGTGAATTGGATGAACTGGCTCTTTAATGAGTTAATTCGCGTATCATACTTTGACTCAAAATAGACACATTTAACCATTAAATAGTTTCACACATGATTTCAACTCACACGGGTGGTTCTGTAAAACCGCACGGCTGTCAAGAGTATCTCGTCTCAATTAAGGTCCTTTTAACACTTCATTTAATTTCCAAATACAGTAGTAATCGCCTGACAAAGTCCCCACATCCTCAGATATGATCTTCCTAACCCTTTAAATGAGTCAAAGTGAATTATAGCTAATGGGTAAATCATTTAATGGGGAATGGAGTTTGACAGAGGAATTGGATTACAGACCAATGCTAAAAGCTGAGCCAGAGCAGCTGTTTTAGATAAAGCTTACACTTGGGTCCTCCCTCCCTCCTCCTCCCTTCTTTTTAAAATACAAACTGTCCTCTCCCCAACGCTCCTCCACTGGGCTGCACTAACCACTCGCAGACACACACTTCAAAGTAGCGAGCGTTTGGCACAGATAACATGTTTAGAGTGGAAACTTACTAAAAGTGGTCATAAGAGCGAGCGCTGTAAGAAAAAATAAAAACAGATAAATGAGAAATACTTGCTTAAAGCTACAGGCTATCCTCAGTGTATTGTAAAAAGGCTTGTCTGAGAGAAAAAACTCCACCACAACATCTGTGCTGCAGCAGCAGCAGCAACAGCAGCAGCAGCAGCAAGTTCAGCACTCTGTGTCACATATTTGTATTTGGGTTCCACATGAAAGAGCTTTAATAAAGCCTCCTTGTCAGCACGTACAGCAATATCGGTCTGTCAGAGCTGCTCTGAAAGAATACTGTTTTGCAAGGGTGGGGCCAGAATGGTAGCAAAGGTTTCACAATGGTGCCTCCCCTATACCTGAGTCGGATACAGGACCAGGGGCCCCTGGACCAGAGACTCTGTATGAAGGGACGATTAACATTTCTTGTTGGAAAGTTAATGAAATGACTACCAAGAGACTAAAAACAAGCACAAGAGAAGCAAAAAAACTATAAGGGATACAAAGAGATATAAAGAGATACAAAGACACTATGAATGAAAAGAAAAGCAAAATAACCAGAAAGAGACACAACACTAAAATATATTACCAATAAAAATAGAAAGGCATAACAGGAAATGAAACAAAAGACAACAAAAACATGCAGAACGACCACAAAGAGGTGCAGAGCAGCCAGTAAAACAGCCAGAGATATAGGCAAGTTGACAACAAAAATGCAAAAGACACACAAAATTACTACAAAAGAAACTTAAAATGACTAGAAGAGACGGAAATTACATAAAACAGACAAATTACCCACAATACGCAAAATGAAATGTACAAAAACATCCACCAAGAGAAGCAAAATTAATAATTAATTAATAGAAAAAGCTTTAGAAAATCTTTTGTAGCTCCTTTATCGCAGGACTCAGGGGCTTTGTCCACTGTCCAGGGCTTGTTCATGTCCACTGTCCAGGGCTCATTGTGTCGTAATCTAAGAACCTGGTCTTTAAATTTGACACACTGAACACACGTTTACTCACTTTACAAATGAGCCCTCAAATAATTGAATCTGTGCCCCGGCGTCTGACTCTGCCCCTGCAGGTCTGAAGCAGTTAACCAGCCAGAAGTTTCCTTGTTGCACAAATCCGGTTGTTTTGGATCTTGCTGGGGGTTACACCCCCACCGCACCTCGGTAGGAGGCTGAAAGTCAAAGTTCATCTGAGCTGCTCGACCTCCTCGTCCCCTCTCTCTTCCGGCTTCTTCATCCTTTGATCTTCAGGAAAACCTTGAGACTTCCTGTCCACATGTGCAACAGCTCCTCAGCAGCGACAGTATTACTTTAATTTCCTCCGCTCTGATAAACAGTGCTCCTCTTGGCTCTGCTTTGCATTAACCTCCACGAGGTCCCTTCTCAGAGGCACCTCCAGTATCTGGCTTGGCTCACCTCACACTCATCTTGTATCAGAGCAGAAACACTCTGAACAAACCGGCTCCTTTTTAAAGCGGCGAGCTTCTCAGCTGTCAAGTGCATTACAGCCGCGGTCTCATTTTTCACAGGGAGAAAGTGCTTGGCAGCAGGGCGACGGAGAGATTAACAAGACTGAGATATAACTCAAGTGACACATGTATGGAGAGTGATTAGTGCCAGAATCATTTAATGTTATATTCACAGTATGATTCATTAGAGGGCTCATTGTCTGTTGTAACACTTCACTGTACTTAACTTTATTACCTGTGTGTAATGCCCAAAGTCATTCCACTGTATAAACATGTTCCGTCTGTACAAATCATAGTTATATTACTGATATATCACAGCTGCATTCACTCACTGTACATTAGTTTTACGTCTGTTTTCTTTAATGTGGTAACACTTCACTGTAAATGTCACATTTAGTGTATTTTTTTATACACTACATCTATTTAATGTTTGATTGAACCCATGATAATGGAGTTGTAGGCAGATATAAGTGTGTAACTCCTCCTGCGGACAACAAAAAGGCGTAAATATAGCTAATGAATGACAATATAGTAAAACACAAGTGTAATAATAAAAAAAAATGCATCTTCAAAAGAGGAGGTAAAATAGTTAAATACTTTACACTGATTAATATTGAGGACTGAAACTGCCAAAATCATACATAAATAAATAGGTAAATAAATAAATAAATAAATAAATATGCCATGTAATGCCCCAAAAATAATCTTAAAAATAAATGTAGTCACTAATTAATTATTAAAATGTGACATGAAGTGATATATTTAAACATTAATTGAATATCTATATGCTGTTTTTACATGATAAATGGGTAGGGTTGATGGAATGTTCTACTTATAATCAATAAATCTAAATGTATTATACAATTAAATATAACTGAATCTATTTTAAGCTGTGACACGTGCAAGATGTATTAAATGGATGAAAATTAAAGATGTCAAAGAGGAACTGTCACATTCATGAACTAAAAATAAATTCTTATTATAAACAACTTCTGGTTTGTGAAATTCGTAGCAACTTGTGAATCACATGGTAGCCACGACCTAAAGCAAAACTGTTGACTGAGGTAATAAATCAAGTTAGAAGTAGGGTCATTTTCTCATAAGCTTCTTTTTGAAACCAGTGGAGTTGCCCCCTGCTGGTCGTTAGAAAGAATGCAGGTTTAAAGCACTTCTACATTGACATCAAATGTAATGTCTTTCCTGTTGTTTCACCGTATATTGTGCCTTTCAAACATTTAAATTCAACTGTCCAACACAAACCAGACAGATTCACATAGATACAACTCAAAGATAATCTCTACGGGCACTGATCTGTTTTACAGATGTCCATCTCCAGCCATGTGTCTCGCTGAATTGCCTGTTTCAACCTGCTCAGTCACTGTGAGTCTGTTTAAACGAGGAGCGTGGGCTAAGCCGTAAAGTTTTTCCAAACCCAAAATAATATGCTGACTAACTCGTGGTCGGCTGTAAAATGCGGCGCTAATAGATGAGACGCTGCACTCACCCACGCAGTCGCAGCACTCTTCCCAAAGGTTCCCGAGACACAGCATGCACTCTTTACAGCACGAACAGTTCCCATCAGACGGACGACACTGGCACAGCTCCTGCAGAACACAAAACAAGACTGAATTACCATTTTGTTTCCCTTCATTGTTTGAATTGCTGATAAAAACAAATATGAGCATCAATACAGTAGTCTGACGGCGGCTGATTAAGGGATATGCAGATTTGGGACACGGTACATGGCAACCTGATACTGTCTTGTTATACTTCAGTCTTTTCAGGCTCTAAATTAGGTTATCGTTCGTGTTTTCAGACAATTATCTTCATTGTCAAGTGATCTGTTGGTTGTTTGGTCAATAATGGTTTGGTCAAATGTCTTGTTTTGTTCACAACCCAGAGATATTCAGTTTAATAATAACTGAGAATTTAAACAATATTTAATTTTAACGTACATGTCTTTTCTTCTGATCTTAGGTTTTACAGCAAGCCAAATTAATTAATCATATTTTGTGACAGACTGAAACATGTCAACAGTTCAGTGGGTGAGGTTTTTTTCTTATTTTAAGATTACGGCCCACAACATACAGCATAATTCTTTCAAATTACAGTAGTACAAGCTTTTGGTGTAATATTTTTCTCATAATTAGGGAATAGGTACCCGTTATTTAAACATGTTTAAACAAAACAGTACAGCGCAAATTATTTTTGAGTTCCCAGATCCAAGATGCCTCATTTCCTGACTTCACATCTTGTTCTATTGACATGTACGTACCGGTACGTGCAGCGCAGTTAGTATAAATAGTTTTGCCATAAATTGGAGCTCCAACTTGCAGTCCGTAATTTAAAGCATTAACGAGTTATAAAGTATGTTGAATACAATTAAGTGAACGCGACCGGGTTCATCTGAAACACAGAGCAACAAGATGCATCAGTCACATTTTTGTTGAAATTCATAACTGGGGTACAGTACTTATGGATTTCTATTTTTTTATATTGACAATGTTGTTGTATCAGTCCAAGAGGTTGAAAACTAAATAAAAAATGCAACAAAAATAATAATAAATCCAGCTGTTCATCACACGTTAAGATTTCATTTTGAACATAAAGCTGCAGGCCTGACGGGTGCAGCGGCAGCATCAGAGTTCACAATCACTCAGCAGACAGAGCACAACATGTAGACATGCTGTACAAACATGAGACGTACCATTAAAACATCAACAGAAGGAGCAACAGCAGGTTCGCGTCACGTACAGTAAGTATTGCCAGACACAAGCCAATACAAGACAGTGAGACTGAACGCTGATTTTTCATCATGAACCGAGCAAGCTCTGACATGTAAAGGTCACGGCATTCAAATCATTTTACAGTGAGGCCGTAAAACCGAGAGGATGTAACTAAGTACTGTTTTTAAGTATAAATTTGAGGTACATTATTACGTTTTCCATTTAAGCGACTTTACACTTCTACTGCACCACATTTCAGAGCAAAATACTGTTGATTTTACTCCATTACTTTGGGAAACACTGCTGAGCAACTATTCATAGCTGTAACATCAAAGCCCAAGATGACGTCCTCAAGTGTCTTGTTTTGTCCACAACCCAAAGATATTCAGTTTACTGTCACAGAGGAAGAAAGAAACCAGGAAATATTCACATTTAAGAAGCTGGAATCAGAGACTGGATTTTTGGACTCACACCGATTCATTGGTTATCAGAATAGTTGCCAATACATTTAATAGTTGACAACTTTTCAATTAATCAATGAGTTGTTACAGCTGGATTGGTGCATCTCTGCTTTAAATCCTACTGAACTCCCATTCTTAGCTCAGAAATATTCAGAACCAGTCAGGGGTAGACTGATTATCAGCCTGGCCAATCTTTGGACTGATATTCAGCATTTTCCGGTGATTTGTCAGATTTCTGATAAAATAAACTAATATAAAAATGTGCTACTTTGGCTCTGATGCAGCATCCTCTCACACAATGTCCCCCACCCACAACACTATCTGATTGCGAACACCTCACAATTAATATGTTAAAAACACTGAATAATCTGAATCTGCAGAGTAACAAGTAACTAAATTTAATTAAAATAATACTTAAGTAAAAGTACAAAGTGTCAGTCACTTTTACTGACAATTTACAAATTGTACACCGGTACTCACTTATGATTTTAAAAGTAACTAAGTAGATTACATGGTGTAATGGATACTTAGATACGAGTAAAATTACAGACTTGAACAAATTCTCATAAAAGTGCAAGTGCCCAAAAAGATGACTTAATTACAGTAATTTGAGTAGAAATAATGAGTTACTTCCACCCCTGTTTAGTACAGAATAAAACCTTTGAGCAAAATAAACAAGCAACAGTGCAACAAGAAACAAGGATTAAAACTGCAGGTTTGCAGCATTCTTTGTTATTACAAGTGTAAATTATAAATAGCAGAGAATTTCCTTAGTTTTTAAATACAGGTCTGGTTCACTGGGTTCAACTGTGTAATATGCTTCATACACACTACACGACTTGTCGACACAGAAAAAAAAGCTCTTGCAGAGAATTTCTCATGTCGCTTTTTATAGACGGAAAGTTATATTATTACAGGAGAGCTTCTGCAAACATCCAGAAACATGAAGCCTCTGCTGATCCTCATTACTCTTCTGCAAACGCTTAAAAAAACCTTCATTCCTCAACTTCAGTTTGTCTCCGGGGACGTACGTAGAGACAGTGGAGGAAACTAAAACGTGTAGGTGGGATTGAAAAGTGGGTGAGACTGCCAGAGGAGTTCCTCTTCCTCCCCCCCTCTGTTCTCTCCTGACACAGAACAGGGAGCACATTCCTCTCAGTCAAGGTCACCGCGATGAGGGAGGCAGGAGGGGGGAGCAACGGAGGGAGGGAGAAGAAAACACCTGGAGAACAGAACATGGCTGCTGCTGCTCCCCCAACAACACTTTCCCCCTCCTCCCCTCCCTTCCTCCCTCGCTTCTTTCCCCGTCAGTCTCCCCTCCCTCCTCCTTTTTATACTCTTCGTCATGCTGCCTTTCTCTCTTCCCTTTTGCTTTCTTTTCCATTTTTCTTCTTCTTTCCTCTCCCCCGGCTCCTCCTTTATATCTTCTCAGCGGCCATCTCCTGCACGTAAACAGTCTCGGCGATGATAAAAGACTCTCCGATGACTCACCAGTGAGGGATTGCAAAAACCACACACAGTTCACTTAATCACCAGCCTCTCGATCCCCAAACCTCTGATCACGACCTGATCCCGCGAGTAATTATGACTCTCAAAAGGTAGAATTATAAAAACTAAACAGCCGCCCCACGGGAAGAACACGCTGCTCTTATTTCGCATATAAGAAGTGAATTACTTTAAAAAACCATTTCAATAAAAATAAGTGGCTGTAGTGGACATGGGCCTGGACCCAGAGAGCCGTTTGCTTAGCTTAGCGTGACGACTGGAAGCAGGGAGACACGGCTAGCTTGGATCTCCTCTGTCCACCTCTGTCCCTTTAAATAAATAGATATGGCGTTGATGTGTGTATATGGCTGCTTTAGTTTGTTTGTTTAAATCCATGCACAAAATAAAATGCAAAAACATGCAGCTTCTTAACGGACAACAGCGCTGTGACTTCCTGTCGTCTTAATGGACGGATAAACTGTTGGACGTCAAGAAATGGTACCCAATAAACTACAAACTGTCATTTTTACGATGACAAACACGATCTAATGTGTTAATAAATTAGCTTTAGAGTTGCCAGGACTGTAGGTATACTCTGCACAGATCCAGTATGGCTGTTTTTTCCTTGCTGCCTGTTGACAGTTTACTGGCTCCTGGATCCAGCTTAACATTTGAGTGGTACTGGTCCTGGTCTCATCCAACTTTGTCGAGAAAGCATATTTGCACAGCTTCCAAACACAAACTATTTTTCAACAGCCATGAAATCATGCAGAAAACTTGACAGACTGAAGTGGAAGCATTAAACCAGCTTTTTCTTGTCCCAACTCCTCAGACGTGAGACTTTTGTCGCCTTTCTTTGTCTTGTATGACACGGTCGGACAAAGAGGCAATTAAGAGGACGTCACCTTTCTGACATTTTACACGAGAAACAATCGTAACAATCGGTTGTTGCAACCCCACAAACAACAATGGCCTCACTGAGACGAGTGAGGTTATCTCGACGACTTCAAGATCCCTCATTAGGCTCCCCTCGCCTCTCTCTCTCTGGGGGGGGGGGGCCGCTGTAATCAGTCAAAACTCGGCTGCAGCGAGACAAAAGGACTCTGGAGAGAAAGTGAACATGTGCTGCCTCGTCCTCCCGAGCGACCGCTGCTGTGTGTTAACTTTGAAATCTGCAGCCACACCCTGCTAAACAGCCCGGTCTGGACAGAGCTGTGGCTTGTGAATCTTTCCCAACTGTATATTTGCCTCAACCAACCTCCCCCCACAGACATACACACCTCCTCCTGACCTTAGCCTCCCCCCACTCCCTGCCTCCCTCCCTTCCCCTCCTCTCATGTTCTCCCACCCTCAGAGGTTTTTGGGGAATTCAGACAAATGACTTGAGATGGCAGCAGAGCGTAAAAGCGAGCGTCGGACAGCGGATCCCACTAATCACTGGCAACATGGAGCTTCTACAGAGGGGCTCGAGGCGGAAAAGTTTCTCCTTCACGGCACACGCACCAGCGCTCTCGCCTCTGACAGCTAGCGGGTTGGTGTCGGCGGGGTCGCGGAAGCTACAGAGCTTTGTTGTCCCGAGCAGTGAGACATCAGGCAAAAATAAGCCACCTGGAAGTAAAGGGGAACAAGCAGAGCTGCGAATTCTGCAGATCGCAGGAGGTTCGAATTTTACAGAAACTGAACTGAACCCAGGAGGAACAGAAGTTGGTGGTTTGGTAGCAACAAGTCTGTGCCAAAAAATGCTGGAAAAAGCAGTCTGTAGTCTCTAAAAATAAAAAAAAGGCCTCAAGAGAATTTATTTCCTGTGAAGATTGAGATTAAGCACTTTTACAGCAAAATTGCGCATTTTTCTTGTATTTTTAGGTTCACACAAAGCCAGGCACGTTATAGACATTTGAAAATCACATCATGAAACAAGAATTTTAAGGTAAGGTGCAGAAAATGTCCTCTGCAACTCACATGACTGTGTTTGTAAAGGTGCAGATTACACGTATCTGTCGTTTGGTCTCTTATATGAAGGTTTTTCGTTCGTTGTTTGATGTTTTCAGTTTCAGTGTTGTGTTGTTTGCTTTAACGTGTCATCATTAGTCGACGTTGATTACATGAGATGATGGTTATGGCAGGATGACACCAGCAGCCGTTAGACTGGTCACCTGTAAACCTCACTTTCACCGTGTTTCACCGGCCACTGGGCACGACATTTACCAGGAAAGGAGATTGAGCGGGGCTGGCAGCCTCGCACCATCCGCTCTATAGTCTCTATTGTCGACTCAATGATTGAAGAAACTTGTGTTTTGTCCTGGGTTGCTCCTCTGACGAAAACGGAAACAATCCTGTTGTTTTTGGGACAGCGGCGCCAACAATAACACAACTTGGAAACTCGAGAGGTCGGTGTGGTTTGTTTACGCTTTAAGTGCTCGTGTACTGCATGTGCTGCTCATGGCTGCTGTGAGGCGAGTTGCCCGTGACGTTTTCTTTGTCCAGTTATGAGCAGGAACAAGGATGGTGTACCCACCGGGTAAAGCAGGACTGGTGTTGTTCCTGGACCGTCACAGAAACTGGCCAACAGCCTTTTTGTATTTTCACGGCATAAAGTAGATAGCAATGCATGTTTTTAACATTATGAAGGGGTGTCATTAACCCAAACCATCTTTTCCTGAAGCTAACCGAGTACTTCTGTTGCCTAGACCTAAAAAACCAAACAGCGACTGAAAACTGAAAAACAAAACAAAAAGGAAAATAGTCCAGAGCTCAACTCATTCTGCTCCAGTGCAGATGTTCCAGGACCGACTACAACACGAGTCGCAAAGTTGTGATGTCACAACAACGTGATTGGTCAGTTTTAATGATAGTCCAGGAACAACACCAACATGGCATGAGCACCTTCAACACACACTGTATAATAGGAAACATCTCCGGTTCTAGTCCGAGCTGGGTCAGACTCTGTCAGACGATGGAATTAATCGGCCTACTGTTCTGTGCAGTTTTTCACATCTCTTTTCCAATTTAAAAACATCTTTATTTGCATAAAAAGCTCAACTGCCTGCGCCGAGAACATGATGTACCTCAACTACCTGCAGAAAATACCTGCAGCTCGCTCACGCAGTCACAGAGGTCACGCAGGTGACATGGCCACGGAGGTTAAATACAGTGTTTTAAAAGATGTTAATGGGAGAGGCAGGGCCGCTTAACACACTGCAAGTCTCACACACACACACACACACACACACACACACACACACACACACACACACACACACACGACGAGCAGCAGCTCAAATTTGTCCTGACAGGTGTTGGAACGACAGGCCGACACTTCTCTTCGTGTTTTCCCTCAAAATAACAAGAACGTATGACGGAATGTGTGTAAACGTTGGGCCCCTCACCCACCGGGAGTCAGACGTGACGGAAAAAACGACACAAAGGAAGTGACGGCAGAGAGTCAACAGAAGTCAAACGTCAGAGCGGTCGATGTGAAATTAAAAGAGGGTAGAGCCAAAAAAAAGGAAACTTCACATAAATCAAAGACCTAGGCAGCGATTCTGCCCCGACACTGACCTGCAGGAGTCAGACAGGTAGGGAGCAGGTGTGCATGACGCTGGACAGACTCACATCTCTGCTGCTCGGCTGCTCGCTTTCACTCCTGACTTCACTTGGCTTATCGAAGGAATGCATCTGCATTCTTCACAACAGATTCCATCTTTGTTCTCGGGTCCAGACCTCCATCAGGACACGGGCCGATTCTAACTTGAGTTTGGCTCCTGCAGTATATTTGTTCTGATGTGAAGTATTTGCACGAAAGCGGCTGTCACATATTTTCTTTATCCACCAGTCGAAGGAATGTCTGTCCTGCCCGTTTAAGTCCAATTTAAATGTTATTAAAACGAGTTCGGGTTTGACTTCTTCCACTCGAACTCGACTGCCGCCTCAGACGACATTAAATTTATGTTCTTGTCAGGAGGAACAACAGTCTTCGTTTACACAAAACAGCTGTAACACTGTAGGATGAAAAGCTTGAACTTGGCTGCGCTCTCACAGACATTTCCCACAGAAAAGCTCGGTTAAGTTCGGCGCTCATACGATAACAGTACCTGCCTGCGATCACAAAGTAACGTCAGCGAGGTGATGCTCGTTTGTGGGCAGTGAACGCAAGTTAGTGTGCGCTTTTACAACAGCTTTGTGAGATTTTTTGAAGATTGAAACAACATTTCTGTGTGGTTTACTAGTCGTTTAACACCGACAAACAGAACTCCATACAGAATATCCCAAATTTAAAGCTTGAAAAGGGATTTCTGCCACAGATCAGAGGAGTGTGGCGCGATTTCTTCGACAGTGGGCTAGACTCGTGCAAATCCAACATTCAGCATCCAACGCTCCCAGAGAAAGTGTGTTCAGAGCGTGGAAACCTTGATGTGCTTTACCTGGATGAGACACTTGCTGACGTCGCTCGCGCAGAGGGCTTTGTTGCAGCCAGAGGTCAGAGACAGGCCTGATAGGAGGAAGAGGAGAGCGGCGGCGGCGGCGGTGGGGAGGATCAGCTGACCAGGCCTCATCCTGACGGCTCACCAGCACGGCACTGGAAACACCTACATCAACACGAGACACAGGGACAGGACCTCAAAGACAAATAAACGAGAAGGTCATCACTGACATTCCAGGAGAGCTGGAGAGAAGATAACTGGAGGCAAATAAAACTGAGTCGGAGCCTCTTTTTTTTTTTTTTTTTAGCCAAATTTAACTGTCTTTCTTGAAATCCTGAGGAATTTGAGTGCATTTTGATCTCAAGAACAATAGTGAGTGATGTGTGTTTACCTGTGCTCCCAGGACACAGGAGGTGAAATCTAAATGTGGGTGCCAAAACTTAGAAAGTGCAGCAAAAAAGGAAACGCGTTGAAAACTTTCTCAAACTGACATGTAAGCATCACCATTCTAGAAAAAAAGCCTGCGTCACATTTCATTCAAAGCCAGCTCTCGCTCACGTTACTGTGGAATAACAACACACACACACACGCACGCACGCACACACACACATCTGGCAACATCAGCTCCCTTCACCTAGTTTTTCTCCAAGTGTGGCGCCTTCACGCGCCGTCTAACCCCGTCCCCTCTGCTCTTACACTTCGCCACTTTGCTGCACATTGTTCCACTTCACATGACGGCGCAGAAAACATGTGAGGGACGTTAGCTCCCTCACTCGCGAACGCGTTCCTTCACCTCTTTTCTGCTCATCGCTCCAACTTTGTTTCGCTCGCACGCAGCCGCGAGAGGAATCGAGAACGGCAGAAAACGGCGAAATAATAACGACAGGAGGGGTTTCAAACTCACCACAACGCTGTTAACGAGCTCCTAACTTTTCTTTTCCAGAGGGAGTGTGGCTGTTTTCTCTTTGAACTCCTCCAGGATGGTGTTCTCTCTGCCGCCGCTCAAGTGTCCACTGTGTCCAGAGGGCGTCAGTCTCTCCGCAGCAGAAAGCGACAGGCAGTCGGGCGCCTTAAAGGCACACACTCCATTTTCTACCCAACGTCTGAGGAGGCGAACACCGGGCCTCAGGTCACACACACACCGGCTGAGTGTCTCCAATGCGACGGGCAGGAACGATCCGCCTCACAGCGCCAGATATACAACCGACACTGAGCGTTCACAGCTGCGCACCCTGTGCGTAAAGGTTTTGTGCGTAAAGTACCTTTTTTAACCCAAACTGCGACCGCTGGTTGCCTGCACAGATGAGCTCTGTCTGGCTTAAAATCTTTTCTTCCAGGCCACCCCCACTCCATTAAACAACCCTTTGTCTCCAGTCTTATCAGCGGCCCTGTGAGTGTCCTCATTAGGTGAGAAAAGGGCGATTCGGAAGCTGTGAAGTCGCGCGGACTCCCCGCTGAGGAGCGTCCCTGCGCTCATTTGTAGCCTCTCTGCAGAAAGGCTCCGATGGGCCCTTCAGCTCCTCAGGTGTTTACACGTGTTTGCACCAGAACCACAACAGGCCTCACTTCCAGCCTGCAGGGCAGGAAGGTCAGAGAGGGACAGGACGGAGCTTCAGTCAGGGCGGAACCATGTAAACTTCAGTCAGGGTTAAGAAGAGTGGCTCATTTCAGAGAAGAGGACAAATTATTAAAAACGTGGCAAAAGGTCATTCTTACAGAAGCCTATTTCTGCCAATAAAGAAAAAAAAAACTAAGCTTGATGGAAAATATATTTCCATTGGAAGTCAAATATAGAATAAAATGTCAAAATTATAAAAGATGTAATCAAATATAAGAGATAGAAGAAGAACTAATGACATAAAAAGTCATCAATATGGGATAAAAGGCTAAATTATGAGGTGGAGTCAAAATGATCTCATAATTATGACTTAACATGGGAGATGTCTTCTTATCAAGGCAAAGTTTTCTTCACTTTATTTTCTTTAACTGGTGGAAATGGGCCAGTTAAAGAAAAATAAAGATGAAAACTAAGATTGATTAAACATTTTTTCCAAGGTAAGACATAATTATGAGATAAAAATGAGAAATTATGAGATAAAAACTCAAAATGATGATGTATAAAGTCCAAATGATGAGATAATTAGTCAACATTTGACTTTACCTCATAATTATGACTTATCATGTTAAATGTTTTATCAAGGCAACATTTTCTTCAACATTTTGTCTTGAACTGGTGGAGATGGTCTTCCATATATTCTTGTATCAGAAGAAGAAAATGAAGTTGAGTCTTGAGGAAGTCTGCGTCATTTGCTGTAATTGATGGTTGCGGGTTAAAACGAGCTGCTCCAGAGGAAAGTTTAGACAGTGACTCACTTTACCTCAGTCTAATAACACTGACATGCTACATAACAAGTGGGCTCATTTGGTGTTTTCTGTGACGATGAGCCGATTTTATGACACAAAGGTTAAAGACACCATCATGTGTTCAGCCATCTTAGAGCAGTGTGCATCATTATCCTTGAATGAGACTTATCTTCTGGTTCATCATGATGTAGTTTAATGAAGCAGCTGTGCAGTAAATACAACCTTCATGACATTTATTGAGATTTTGTTGATGTTAGAGAGGCACTGATTCAACTTGATTGTTATTTTGGACTCTTTCTCTTCTACTAAGAGCCAAGTAAATGGGTGTAGAAAAATAAAAACGTGCTATGTGAAAGTAGAGAGACAGGGAAAATGACAAGTTCAGCCTCTTCCTGCATTTTGTCGAGGTTAAGGACCAAAAACTACAAAACACAGGCTTTATGCTGGTTAGTTACATGACTGATGTGCAGCGCTGCAAACAGCGACCTCTACTGGCTGAGGACAATACTGCCATCATCTGAAAGGTTACAATCATACATCATTTCTTGAAGGGCTGAAGATCATTTTCATGAACAGTTAAACTATTGATTGGTCTATAAAATGTCACATAAAATCTGATCGCAGTTTCTTTTTGTGTTAGGTTGGTTCATGGTCAAGTCCTGAGATTTTTTCATCCCACCTGTGAACTTTTTAAGTCATAGTATATTTCTTTTGTTGTTTTATTTTACTATATGCACAAATAAATAACTACAGAAGTTTCTCAGAGCCACAGGTGACTCAAAGGTGATTTAAATGACCAAACAACACTAAAAAAAAACTCCAAACTATTCAACTTGATAAAAGCGAAAAGCAGCAAATCAATCAGAAGCTGAAACCAGTGAAAGTTTGGGAATGCTGCCTGATAAAAACTGAAACTATGAATCAAATAACTGTTTCAGATCTAATTTCTTTTGCATCATTGAGATTAAAGACACCAAAACAAAAACTTTTAATTTCACAACAAATAAAATTTATTCAATTATATATTACAAATATGTACAAGTCATGTAACAAGTAAATATTAAAATAGACATTTTTTAGAACTATCGTTCAAAAGGCATTATGTTGAAAAAATAGGTTTTGTTGTGATCTCACATTGAAACTGTAAAAGTTGTTTTTTTTTTTTCTTTCTTGGAAGCCACAACAGACTTTAATGTGCGCGAGACACAATGGACAACACATGAGGAGTGAGGCCGCAAAAAGGACAGAAACACAATGGCGCAAAAAAAGCTGGAACACTTCAGTAAACCTCACAATTAAGTCCACAGTACAGCTTTTTAGGAAAAAAGTACAAACAACGCAACGCATGCACAGCATTTAATTGCCAAAGTCAAAAAACACCAGCTGTGGCGTGGAACTCCAGATGAGGAAGGAAGAGAAAACAGTAAAAACAAAAAACACAACAAAAGCCAACACATGCTTAAGAGTTTAAGCCAACAACAACGAGAACATCACGGACGAAGAGGACACTCGATATAAAAACAAACTTTGGTCCATTAAAACATGAGACAGAACAAGTTTACAATCAAAATATCTATTATTTTTTGTTTTTACAGGTTTAAAATAATAATTACATGACTATTTACAAATGCACAATTGTTTATGTATAAAATAAGTTAAAAAATTAAGAGCACAGTCTGTACACAATGTATGAACACTCACTTTGAAAACAATTGAAATCTTTCAGTTGTGTGACCCTGCGTGATGAGGAGCAGTAGCAGGTGGTTGTCGTCTACATGTCGCTTCTCGCTGCAGCTCCCTGCACCGCCTCACCCAGCTTTTGGTCTCTGCTCTCCGGGCTTCCTCTGCGGCCTGGACCCCCCTTTTCTCTGTACGGGGAACAGTCTGTCCTCGTTCCCCGTACTCATGGTGGGCGTGCCGGTTTGGACTGCAAGAGCTCGGGAGTTAAATCATCTCATTTCTAAGTGCTCTTCTGTATTACCGCCACATTCTAAGTGCTTCACATTTCCTTTTCCTCGAATGTGCGGGCTGCCTCTCGGGTCCGTGATATGGCCGCCACTGTGGCAAAGCACATATGTCCTACGGCTCATATCGGGGTGAGGTCGAAGTCGTCGTTGACCTCCACGAGCGGGATGTAGAACTCAGGGATCTCGAAGATACTGGTGGACTTGTAGGTGGCCGGGTCAAGCTCCTGTAGTTTGAGCTGCCACTCCAGACGCTGCACAGCGTTCAGGGCCGCCGCCTCGTGCTGCTGCCTCATCAGCAGACACGTCTGTGGAGGGAAAAGGATTGAAATTATTATTTTATCCCACCAGATGTTCTTATTTGGACCTTTTTCAAGAAAAGAGCACAAAGGCAAACACAACAATGTACAAAACTAACTAGCAGGATTTGGTATTATTCCTTCTTTGTGTTTGTTGAACTACGATAGTAACAAAAAGAGGGAATTTCACACTGAAAACACAGAAACTTCAAAAGATATCTACTTGATTTGTCAACTGCTGAAGCCTCATGTTAATCTCAGATAAAAGTTTTAATATATTCCTGCACAGAACGAGGACTGTGGATTCTGTCCCGCATCCCTTAAACTGAAAACACATTATGAAGTAATCTCTAATGGCCAGTCTGGACAAGAGAAATGAGGACAGCAAGATAAACCTGTAGTAGTATAAGTTTAGCTGACTGTCGCTTAAAGACAGATTTGAAGAATCTTTGCCTGTAAAAAAGCAATAACTAAAAACTCATAAAAAGATGGACAACATAAGGGATTATGTGATGGAGATTTTCCCAGAGCAGTGAGGAGGAGATCTTTCCCAGAATGTGAGAAATGGATCGCCTTCACTGCGAGCAAACCTGGATCTGAATAAATCCAAGAACAGTGTGGACTGGAACATTTCTATTTTTCCCTTTCTTTTATCATCTATACAGTAAATCAGGGCTTAAATCATTACCGTTTACGACCTGTATACACACAGTATTTGCAGTGATCCCTCAAATGTGGTTATTAAAGACTTCAAAACGAAACAGGAAATTCACCAATTATAAATCAAACCAAGCATCGTTTATGCACTCGTAGACTCACTTAAAAGATATTTAATTGGGCCATCTTACATGGTCATCCGTGGGCAAAGGAGTTTAAATCCTTATTCTATTTGAACGACGTGTCATTCATTTTGATGTTTCTCATGTATAAAGATACAGATAAAAGTATCTGTTGATGTATGGTGTAAGCTAAAATTATGAACATACTGTCTCATAAAGGACTGTTATACTGTAGAACCGTATGAGAAGTATAATTTAAATAAAATGCAAAGGTCTCTGTGTGCAGTTACGCTCAAGAACATTACCATTAGCCTCGGAGACGAGCAGGTTTAGTGCCATTCCAGAGGAGAACAGACTTTGTTTGTTGTAAGAGGTTCATTTCTTGTTTTGTTGTCGTTCTTTTTAC
The DNA here is from genome assembly GCF_965226575.1 of Pagrus pagrus. Classification (NCBI taxonomy): domain Eukaryota; kingdom Metazoa; phylum Chordata; class Actinopteri; order Spariformes; family Sparidae; genus Pagrus; species Pagrus pagrus. Next base: position 16,817,658 of record NC_140196.1, read on the forward strand.
TAAAATGTCCTCCATTTATGCCGATTTATTTTGGTTGGATGATTATGAAAAACCTGAGCTGTGCTTTAGGCTTTTTTTTGGTAGAATTTCTTTTTTGTCAAGTTTGGGAGGGAAGCCAGAATATTTTGTTTAAGACCAAGCTGCAAAATAATTTTTCAATTGGTAATGAAATTAAATATAATGGACTATTTGACTGCTGCAACTGTTTTTTTGGTGTCCTGTAAACCCATGAGGGTTGGGCACGATATATCGGTCAGCTCTAAAATAAACTTGCCTTGCCTATAATGTACTGTTTATATAAAGAGTTACAAAAAAAGAGTGACAAAAACTCTGAGGTTGACTTTAGAAAGAGGAATCAATGAGAACAATTGTCACAATTAAAGTTGTGAATCTCCAATACAAGACAACCACAACAGAATCTCATCAGCTGCCGTTTGGTTTGTGTCCAAGATCACAGAGATTTCAACATTTCCGATAAATCCATCCGGAAATAAAACAAACTATAAACTGCAACTATAACATGTTAAAATAAAAGCAAACACAACAGGATAACCCAATAATCTGGAGTGCAGAGTGTTTGCATTTTTAGCACTTCAAGCTCAGTTTACACGCACCGTGAGCTACATTCGCTGCACGATTCTTTATTTAAGTAATCTTATTTTCAGTTAATACGGTTTTCAAAATAAGCCTGTTAAAACAGTGCTTCGACCCAGTTAAGATGTCTGTCTCTCCCCTTTATTTAATGAGCTGCTGTGGCATATAAACATGCACTGTTGGTTGTTACTGCTGTCGTCCAAACCTTCCTCCGCCACCAGTCCTGACTTCAGACTTTTTGTCCATAATTGTCGGGTGTTTTCTTGCTGCCAAGTTTATTTACAGGCAACCAGAGAAGGCCATTCCTAAAATAGCTACTTGTAAAATCAAGTTGTTTATCAGCAAAACCGAGCTGATTACTGCTGGAATTATTTACTTTCTGTGTATTAAAAGCAACCAATTTCAAATCTCGCCTCCTCATACTTTTATCTGGCTAGGAGACACCACAGATCTGACTTTTGCATGTCCCCTTTTATGTACTGTATGTATTTGTATATGTACGTTTTTGCAATCGTAGATACTTTTTTTTTTAGATTCCTTAGATGAAACTGGCGTGCTGCACCACTTTGCCAGTGCTGTGAAGTTTGCAATCTTCCATGGAAAAAATACCCAACTCTGCTGTGGGCAAAAATAACATCATGACCTAGAAAACATTTCTGGTATTCACTGGTAAACGTCAAAGATCATTCCTTACTTGAAATTAGTTTTACGCATATTTTTTTTATTTACTATAAATGATAGATGGAGGAGGGAAACAGTTTCAGTAATCTTACCTTCAGTTTGTCAAACTTGTCATCAACGTCTTGTAACCAGGACATAAACTGTCTGGCGTTGAATCTGTCTCTCACTGACGTTTTGCCATCATCGTTCTGTAAACCAAACACACAAGAACTTATCAAACATGCAGCATTTCTACACGTTTAAATAACTGATAAAACAAAACACAAGACTGCTAATGTATGGGCAATGCTCCAAGAAGCTCACCTGGACGTCTTGAGGCATGTTGTACACTTCAGCATCCAATAAAACTGTACAGGCACTGAAAGGAAGAGTCTGATTGGCCAGTGTTCTTGCTGCCCGGTAATGGACTCGTAAGACTTCCTGTTCATTTGAAACAATCAGCTTTTCCTGAAAGGGAAAAGAAGTACGATTAAAACTTTAAATCTTATATGTAGACAGCACCGATGCCCTGTTAAAGTCTTCAAGAGGGTTTAAAGAACAGCTTCAAAATGTCGAGAGGCTTTCCAAAGAAGGAATATTTACAATTTCTTCTATTTTCAGCTGCTACAAGTGGCACTAAAAATGTCTAGAGGTACTCAACCCAACCATATAAAAAGCCCTGAGAATAAATCCACGTACCCTTTCAATGCTGTGCTGTAGTCGTAGTTTCATCCGGACGACCTCTTGTTGTTTGAACATCTCTTTCAGCTGCTCAGGTAACGATGGAGGTGGAGTTATCTGTTCAAACAGCGGAGAGGGAGACGGTTACAAACACTTAATTATCGCTGGCATACTGTATGGTGCCTGATGAGTCACCATGCAGATATCAGTCGGAAGAATATATTTATTAAAAGGGAGACGTAACCATGTCAGGTTACGCATGTAGGTTGCTAGCTCAGAGTTTGTTGCCGTCACTGGTAGCTAGAGTGATTTTAAAAACAAACACACAGATAGCAGAAGGGAGAAGAATGCTGCTTGAAATATGCGCCCAACTGTGGGCTTATAACCACAGTCTCCATCCGGTGAGTCAGACTACATAACAGTCAACCACACCAGAGTTTTTGCACTCAAACAGGTTAGGTATGAAAGGGCTCTTACGTGCAGGGCAACATGATGTCAAAGTTATTCTCTGAGAAAAAAATGCAACTCTAAACACATCAGTAAGAATGACATTTTGAATCCAACATGCTGGATACAGGGACAAAACTTACAAAAATGTTCGCAAAATTAGTGTTAAGAGTTGTTTCCTGAAATTAAAACAGGGACATTAAATAGAATCTGTTTTACAAAGATTTGAAAAGAAATGAAGAAGAACTCACTGTTGGTATACAGAGCTTGCTGAGTGGGTTCCCATCTAAGAGGTAGGATCCGTTGAAGGTCACATATTCATCATAATACTGTGGTGGTTGGGGGGTGACGCTGCACAACACTTTGCGCTTCTCCTCGATCTTCTTCCTGATGTGCAAGAACTCGTAGTAAGGGTTGGCCCTCTCTGTCTGATAGGGTTGAATCTCCTCCAGCTTCACAGAGTCCACAATAGCAGCCAGAGACTGCTGGCCTCTCTCCTTCTCCTGTTGGGTCGTTGAGCAGGACTGGGAGGTCGACACTTTGGGCATCTTTCTCTTGCGAGGATGGGGCACATGGATGTCCACGTCCTCGTCTGCAGAGCGAACCTTGACCTTAGCCCCTGAAGAATCTGAATCCCGGTCTCCAGATTGAGGCGAAGAGCTCCCTGAGGCAGTGCTGCTGCCGCTGCAGCTGCTACTGCTGCTGCTGGAGTAAATCTGAGCTGCCGATTGGATGGTGCTTTGACTCTGCTCCTCTCCAGATGAAGATGACTCTGGTTTCTCCTCGGCAGGGGTCTCCTCCATCGGCTCTGAGCTGGCCTCTGCTTTATATTCAGAGGAGCTCTCTGTAGCCAGGCTGCCCTCAAATGACGAACTCTCTATTGGAGCAGAAACAGCAGCACTACTGTTGTTCTCTGAGCTCTGCACGACATCAGCCATCTCTTCAGTTTTGTGTTCAGGGCTCGAGGGCATACTGTCCTTATTCTCCACCTGAGCATCGAGACATGACCCTGAAGCGTCACTGGAAGGTCTTGATGTCTTGCAGTCTTGGTTATCTACATCCATGTCCTCTGGAGAACAATCAGGCTCTGAGCTCATTTTGCTAAAGCCTGGCAACGACTCCCCTGAAGTGGAGCTGGGAATGTGCGAACTGGTGGACGGGACAGGGCTTCCAACAGCCTCTGTTCTGAAGCTTTCCGAAACCGTTTCCATGCTCTCCTGTTCTGCTCTTTCAGAACTTTCCAGAGGTTTGTCTTTATGGTCAGAAACTTGTGAGGTACCCGACTCTGTCTGCTGCACGCTCTCCATGCCAGAAACAGTGAGTGGTTCCCTTTGCTGGAAGGTTTTTGTGTTTGTGAGCGTTGACGGCTCCTCAGTTACACAAGCTGTAGGTAATGGTGGTTGATCAGAGTCTTTGTCACTAAATTCTGCTTGTGAATTCTCTGTCAAACATGGGACGTCCTTCACAACAGGAGGATCAGTTTTTTGCTCCGTTGACCCGGTTTGAGAGCCACTACACTCTGGAAGTGTCAGGTTTTTACTCTCATTGTCCTTGTTTGACACCTGTGGTGGGAGACCCTCCTCTTGCTCTGTGACTGAATCAGCGACAGAATTCATACATGGTTGACTCGTGAGGCTCTCCTCTGTTTCCACGGAGGTCTCTCTTGGTCTGATCTCCTCTGTAGGCTGGATGGGTTTAGGCAGATTCTCAACAGCTTTACCTTCGGTCGATGAGTTGGCATCCTCGTCCAGAATAGCCCTGAGGTACGGTGATTCGTGTCTGCCGGACAGCAGCGTCCGATTACTTTGCGGCACATCTGGAAGACTGTTGCAATCTTTCTCGTGAACAGACGGCGATCTGGTGGCTTGAATGACGAGGGAAGACTGGAGGAATGCAGGCTGAGAGTCTGAGGCTTCCATGTTCATGTCAGAGTCGTATTCAACGTGTCTGGGTGTTAATGTCGTCGCCTGACACGAATCCTCTGAGCTGGCGACAGAAACCAGGGACACGGACCTGGACATGAGGCCGCAGCGTTCACTCTCTGGTCTGGGTGATCTGGTCAGACAGTTTTCCACCGCTGACATGACCTTTGCGCTGATAGAAGGCAGGCTCTTCCCATCAAGCGACATTGTTCTGGGGCTAGTGCCGTCCTTCAGGGGTTTATCTCTGCTGTGTACATCAGAGGATTCAGAGCTTTTTGAGCGCATGAGCTCTTTACTTAAGCACGGCTCAGTCTTAGTTCGGTCTTTAGGCTTGGACTTCCCCGGATCTGCTAGGGGCCGCTGTTTAAGTCGTTCCCGCTCTTTTTGTTTGATTTTCTCCAGGTGTTTGCGATGCCACTGCTCAATTTCCTGGTCCTTGAGGCTGAGCATGCGCTCAAAGCTGGTCTGCATCAAGTCATCATTCACGAGCCTTTTCTCTTTGGGCTTAGTGTCTCGTGTTGCCGGCGAGGCTTTTGATTTGGCCTTGTCTGCATCCGTTTCGTTGGGTTTGGCCTTGCTGATCTTGGCCTGCTGGGAGCGGTCTTTGTGCCGGTCCTTATCCTTGTCCTTGTGTTTATCTGAGTCTCTATCCCGGTCTCTCCGGTCACGATCCTTTTCTGGTGTTCTCACAACTTCCTCCTTGGATTTCATAGATAAGGACTTGCTGCTCTCAGACAGGTAGCTCTTCTTCTCTTCTAAGAGTAACTTCAGATTGGAAGAGGTCCCATCTTTTATTTTGTCTCTCTTCTTCCTGTCACAGTCTCTCTCTTTTGAACGATCAGATTTACTATGATCTGCAGTCTTCTCCAGAGGTTTTCCTTTCTTATCAGAGTTTGTGCGTTCCTTTTCTCTGTGATCCCCAGCACTATATTCTCTGTCCTGTCTCTCCCTATCGGACCGTTTGTCGAACTTATCTTTATTTTTTCTGCTGTCCTCATGCTTTTTTGTTGTAGATAAAGATTTCAGCTTTTCATTCTCTTTGTAGTTTTTATCTCCAGGCGAGTGGGAAGAAATTGCTCCCGTTCTTTCTTTGTCCTTCCAACGATCCACTGAATTCTGTGGTTCAGCTTTGTCAGAGTGCTCTGTTTTCACCTTTTTTTCCTTGTCAGGATGTCTTTTCTCCATTTTTTCTGAATCTTTCTCCTTTCCTGGGAACCTCTTGTCAGTTTTCTCGCGTGAGCCTTTTTCAGAGGGCTCCAGCTGTTCTTGATCAGCTGTGATCCCACTTATGGGTTTCTCCTCTGTCTCTTCTTTCATGCTGTTGCTTTGCAGCGTCTCCTCAGGAATCCGCCCTGAGCCGTGGCAGTCCACTTTCTCGTCACGCTCACTCAGCTTCGAATCCTTTACCTTCTCCTCTTTACCAGCAGCCTCCTTCCGCTCTTTCTTGACAGCCTTGTCTTTTTCTCGGTCCTCTCTCGGCCTCTTGTCTTTGCTGCTTGAGTGTTTCTCCTTTGTGCTCCTCTCGTCTTTGACAGGAGAGGAATCAGAGGTCTTCTGAAGTGAGCTGTTGTCTTCACCTTCCTTTTTCACTGGCAGAGAATCATCCGTCTCATCACTTTTGAAAAAATTTTCTTTCCAGAACTCTCTGTCAAACTCCAAATTCCTGTGGCTGTCTTTCCTGGCTTCTTTCTGCCTGTGTCGGCTCCGCTCTGCCTCGTATTCCCGCCTGTGTTTGTCTTTCTCCTTGTGTTTAAGTTTATGCTTCTTTACTACTTTGCCATCTAAGTCACTCTTCCGTAAGGCACCTTCAGCATTGTCTATACTGTTTCCTATACTGCCATCTTTGTAAGGACTCGAATGACCATCGTCTCCATCTACACTGGGGTCTTTTTGTTGATGTTTGCTCTTTTCCTTGTGCTTGCACCCCTTGGTGCTGGAGCCTTCAGTGCAGTAGTCTGCGTCTGTGTAGTGGTTGTATTTGACACTGTCCACCGGACATGAGCCGTCACTGATGGAAATGCACATCTTAGTATTTTCCTGTTTGAGTGGTGTTTGTTTATCTGTCAGGCTGTGGTTCAGTTTTGGAGACTTTATGGATGACAAATGGAAGAGGTGGACGGATGAGTCATCTTTAGGACTGAAAGACATCTTGAATGAGTCTTCCTCCCGACCCTTTTCTGTGCTCTCGGACACTGTTGCAAGAGAGAGGACCAACGTTTTGCTATTCTCTTTCCCATCCTCTTGGTTTTCCTTGTTTTTATTCTGGCTTTTACTCTTCCTCTTGACTTTGCCCTTGTCCTTGTCCTTGTCCTTTTGCTCAGCAGTCTCCTTTTTAGACCTTGTGTCGACCTTGATGCTCTCTGAGCTCTGAGAGCAAGTGGGGGAACTCCGTTTCTCTGGAAGGCTCTCCATTTCATCGCTGGAGGTATCAGAGCTGCAGGGGACACGAGACGTCTTCTGCTTCTTGGACTTGGAGGAGGAATCCCCTTTGCCGCTCTGCTTTCCTGCCACATGATTTCTCTCTTTTTCCTCCTTCTCCCGCTGTCGTAGTTCCCTCCGGAGGATGTGTCTGTCGTTCAGGGCCTTACTGAGATCCTCCTCTTCTTCCTCGTCCTTGAACTCGTACTCATCCAGCCCTGGCATGGACGACGACGCTTTTGTGGCTGGTTTGCCATCTGAGTCCTTTTCAGTATCAGAGTCGTCCATGTTGTCATCCACGCTGGATGGATTGACAGACGGTGGGTCTTCAGACTCTGCAGAGAAGAAAGGATCAGTGTTAAAATGATACAACAATTTTCACTTTCATTAAAAAAACAGAAGCACACTATGGAAGATTATACGGTATATCCAACACATAACTCAATTCTCTATGACAAGTTCAATTATATTATTACTTTCTCCTTGGTGGAAAAAAGACAAAAGTACAAAAACAACAGTAAAACATTTAGTAGTGGGTATAAAACCTCCAACGCTGACTTCATGTAGTACCATAAATAAAGGTGGAGTAAAGCCTTAAACACATTGTTCACATTTTGTGCATAAGCGCCATCTGGTCCATCTATAGTGAAAACACATGTACACATGGTGCGGTGAGGTGTAGTGATACGAATGTCTTGTAATATCTAAAATGGGAGGTCAGCCAAACACTACAGCATCCTCTGCATACCTGAAGAACTGTCGTCTTGGTCCGACAGTGGCACCTCTCCCTTTAATAGCTGTTCAAGCTCCTGAGAGTCCGCCACGTCCACCGGGCGCTCGCCGCGCTTGTTTGCCTGGAAGGCATTACCACCGTGTCGAAGCAGCAGTTTCACAATCTGTATAAAACATAAGGATTGAGTTTCAGAATCTGAAGACATACAAAACAGTGAAAAACAAGAACATGGCAAAAGCTAAGACGTTAGAGGTGGAATTGTCCTTTATAAATTATATAGAGAAAGACTTTAAAGAGACTCTGTGGAACTTCTGTGTTGTGCTGGAAGCCAGTCATTAGTTTATGTTAACAGACTCCATTTCTAAACTTACGGTTAGTGGAACGCAGAGAGAGACTGAGACGAGGCACTCCAGAAGGTACATAAAATTATTTTTTAGGGAACTGTGAGAGATGATTTTTCACGTCACATTACATGATTAATACATGTAAATTGCTATGAATTGTAATATAGAGTCCCTTGAAATACAGCATGACCCTCAATATTGTTATTAAAACACAACTTGAGACAACTGATTGGCTGCAGCGAAGTCTTCTAATCTTGTACACTTTACAGTGTTGTGATGTTTTATTTCTAAATTGGACAATAACGCAAAATATATTCTATTTCCATACATTAACTTGTTAACTTCTGTCTGTTCTGTACCTATTACAGACATTTTTACCCTGTGTAAATGTGTTTACTTTCAAGTGCCACAACACTGTTGCAGGACAAACTGAAGTGAAGCTCTTACATCTTTGTGCCCGCTGCTCGAGGCATCATGGAGTGGCGTATCGTCATCCAGCCCCTGCGTGTTCACCTCTGCACCTGCTGCTATTAAGACCTTGGCCACATCGTAGTAGCCGAGATTACAGGCTTCATGAAGAGGTGTCCAACCTTGGGAGGACAGAAAACAGCAACACCAGAGAGTTTTTAGAAATCACAAAACTTATTTTCTCTAACATGTGTATTCAAGGTTGTAACAAGCACACTCATGTCTGTTTTTGTTATCTCATAGCCTTTGAATAAGCACCTATTATTCAGCTTTATGTTATTAATAGCTACCATACAGACATGATGAAAGCTGTTTAATGATCACCTCCTGGGGGTATCGTACCTGCAAAGTCTTTGACGTTGACATCAGCTCCCAAGCTAATGAGCTCTTTAACTTGCTTGGCGTCTCCCCGGATGGCAGCCATGTGAAGGGGAGTCTCCCCTCGCTCGTTCCTCTTGTTGACCTTGTCCTTCTGTCGAGACGAGGCGCTGCTGGGGACTTTCTTCTGCACGGGCGTCGTTTGTGAGGGGTGACTGGGAGTTGAGTCTGGACACAGGCGGGAAGAGAGAAAAGGACTTAATTGATGCTTGAAGCTAAACCCTTTCACAGGATGAGATAACTACCTGCGTTAATGTGTGAGGTACTGGATTGAGCAGCCACAGTGGAACTATTTTACTGGGAACTTGAAACACTGAGGTATTCATTAAGGTAAAATAGTTCAACATTTTGGGAAATAAGCCAATTTGCCTTTTTTCAAAAAGATAAGTACCAATCTAAGACTGCAACTAATTATCATCTTCATTGTGAATTAATCGTTTTCTTGATTAATATATTAGTTGTGTGGTCAGTAACATTTCAGAATATGGTCAAACATGGCAGTCAGTGTTCCCCAAAGCCTAAGAAGACGTCCTCACGTCTTTATTTGTCCACATTCCAAAGACTTTCAGTTTAAGTGCACAGAGAAGTGAGGAAACCAGAAACATTTAAGAAGTTGAAATCTGAGAATGGTATACATAATATAGCCTGGCTCTATCCAAAGGTAACAAAATAAAAATATTACCACACAAAATCCCCGTAAAAAAACACATTTTCTCCTTTTCACTCTCAGTTTTAGTATGGACTAAACAAACCAGATATAACATTTTAATTAGAGTGCTTTAGAGGTGCTGGTAGGCTGATGTTGTTAGCTTCGTACAGAGACAGGCTAACCTTTGCCCTCTTTCCCATCATTACATTAAGCTAAGCGGCTGCTCGCTCCAACTTCCCTGAACAGAACAACATTTGATTGACATACACACAAATGTCAAACTGTTCCTTTGATGAGCAAGGCTTTTGACTGAGCAACCAGTGGCACTAGTTTTACTGGAAGCATGTGCTAGCTTGTGCCTGTGTTTCAGCAGGTATGCACTAATTGATATTGTCTTACAACTACTCAGACCCTATCATTTACAATAATCATCTGAGTCGCTTTCTCCTCTTGCACAATATCACAGGGAAAGTGCAGAGAGCAGCTTTCCTTCCAGCTGAGCAGCTTCATTAAATATGAGACATTGCTCTATTTTCCAACAACCTTGAGATATTACAATGCTTCAGAAGCATGACTCATCCAACAGTAAGTAAACTGTGAGCCATCTTGAGGATGTGGTTAAGGTGAAAGGGCAGGCACACAAACCTGGACTGTTGGCAGTCATCTGCATTAGTAGAGCCATCTGTTTGCGCTCTGACAGAGGATACCCAAACAAAAGGTTGGCCTGGGACTTCTTGCCCCCAGCCTCCTTTTTCACCTTCTTCTTGTCTGGTCCATCTTTATCTGCAACAAAACAAAGAGATTCTTAGAGAACAATCCAAAAATGTAGTCCAGTTTCATTTCAAGCAGCAATTTTATCGTCACAGTGACACCGTTTTCCTCCGTCTCTTGTATCTGCACGCGAAGAAACAGATGACAAGCATGAGGTTTGAAAAAAAGGGGACAAAGAAAGAAAGCATTCTCTTAAAGTGAAACTCTCGCCAAAAAGCAACCGAGGCTTTATTTATGATTGGGTATGAGTCAAACCTTCACGTACAAGCACACTCATGACCAAAGAGGCACTTTTAAGATTTACCGTAGTTTCGTTTTGGGGCAAGCTCATTTTGAACGGGAGTACATAGGGCATACCACGACGGCATCAAAATGTCTATTTTTAGACCACTAAGAAGGCTCCACACATCATGAAACTTTACTGGTAGCATCACCAGGGTCTCTACTCATGACACGAGCAGTAAGAACATTGTTTGTGTACACAAAGTGTGTGAAAAAGACGGTTTTGAACTACTTACGCTTAGCTACTGGGACTCCGGCGCGCCGCCGCCATTCCAGGCAAAAAGTGTCGATCTCCGAGTGCGGCCATCATGACGGAGAGTAACGGTGGGACGCTCCTCGGGCTTATTTCCAGATGAATTCGCGGATAATTTGTTGTTCTGTCGTTAGTCAAAAGCAACACTGACGTCCATGTCGACAAGGGAGCCACATATTACAAACAGTACGGCATCAACAGCCGGTGATGTCACGTAACCTCTCGCGTGGTTGTTGTTGCCGTACTGTTTGTAATATGTGGCTCCCTTGTCAACATGGACGTCAGTGTTGCTTTTGACTAACGACAGAACAACGAATTATCCGCGAATTCATCTGGAAATAAGCCCGAGGAGCGTCCCACCGTTACTCTCCGTCATGATGGCCGCACTCGGAGATCGACACTTTTTGCCTGGAATGGCGGCGGCGCGCCGGAGTCCCAGTAGCTAAGCGTAAGTAGTTCAAAACCGTCTTTTTCACACACTTTGTGTACACAAACAATGTTCTTACTGCTCGTGTCATGAGTAGAGACCCTGGTGATGCTACCAGTAAAGTTTCATGATGTGTGGAGCCTTCTTAGTGGTCTAAAAATAGACATTTTGATGCCGTCGTGGTATGCCCTATGTACTCCCGTTCAAAATGAGCTTGCCCCAAAACGAAACTACGGTAAATCTTAAAAGTGCCTCTTTGGTCATGAGTGTGCTTGTACGTGAAGGTTTGACTCATACCCAATCATAAATAAAGCCTCGGTTGCTTTTTGGCGAGAGTTTCACTTTAAGCCAGCCAAGTGCAGACGCCACTCCTCAGGTCCCCCCTCCCAGCCTCCGTCGGTCGGTTGTTACTGAACACAGACATGCGTGAGCTGTAACGGGGCAGATGCAGGGTGAAAACACACACACGTGCATGTGTGTATGTGTGTTTACAGCAGCATAGTGGCGCAAAGTAAGTGACGTGACTTGTAGAGGACACGGGGGCTGAGGATCGGGCTGCAGCGATTACCTGCGTATATCCTGCAGGGAGGCACTAATCTCTCTCCCCAGGTCTCACTCGACTGGCCTGGGTCTGAGTCATCTACAGTGCAAAGCAGAGAGGAGGGGGAGGAGGAGGGGGAGGGGAGAGTAAGGGAGGGTGGAAGGGTGGGAAAGCACTGCATTAACGCTCACTCTCTCTCACCCTCCTCATCTCACATGTACTCAAATACAGACAGGCAGACTCGCACTCCACGCACAGATTATGAGTCATGGCAACACAGGAGACAGGAGAGAAGATCCAATCCGAGGCGGTCAGCGGAGTCATTACCTCCCTCATTCCTACAGCGAGGCACTAGAAAAAGGCTGCTGGAAGGAGAAGACGCCCTCCATGCTAGCTTAGCTTTACAACCTGTGCAACATAAATTACACTTGGTGAATTCAAAATTGATGGTTCTCATCTGTTTGAATGACGCAGGACCACACAATGAAAGTCATTACGTTGAGCTCTGCTCTACAGAGGAGATGAAGGAAAATCTATCGGACCTCAAGCAGTCTGTAGAACGCATTACTGTACTTCGTTTGCTGTAATTATGGCTGTAGGATACACTAACCTATTTTTAGTTCTTAAATCTGATGTAAACATACAGTTAAACTTGTAGCTAAATGACAGAAGCAGAATATTCTATTTACACAAGTAAGATTAAGACTTCACGTTGTCCAAGTCTCCAATGTGAAGTTGAGCAATTATCTCCAACTCTATCAGGAACTCAAATAGAGCAGATATCATATCATATCATATCAGCTGCACGAACAGCACCAGGTGCGAAAGTTTTATATTTTAGTTTTATAAGAAGGTCAACCAATTCCATAAAAAGCCCAAAACAAACAACTTTAGCTTTTGTCTGTGGCTCTCAGCTCAAAGCCGACTAGTTCCTACTGAAGATCTTTAAGATTAGGTTGCAAATGTAGTAAGACAGTGTAAACATGTATAATATAGTTTGATTTTATAAAAAGTCTCAGTAATTTCCTTAAGCAGCTCTAGTTTTTCCACCAACTAAAAAAAAAAGAGTAAGTAGTACATAAATTGGGTGTATTTATACACTATTTTCATTGTTGGCTTTTTAAGAGTAGAATTCAAGCACTTTCAGGGTACCTGGAGAAAACCAAACAAAGAAAACAAAAAATATATATATATTTTCCTCTATAGCCACAACAAACATGGTCACTTTGTTTATTTTATTAGCTGTTTATATCATTTTGATTGTATGAGGTGTGGTAAGAGATGCGAGGACGCAACAAAAAATGTGACGATGTGGCTGTTTCATTATGAATGTTAAAAGGTTTTTGGTTACACAGCTGCTTGTGTAGTTAAAAATAAGCATTTTCCTTTGTACAAAACCTGAATGAAGGAATATGTGATCCAGTGCAACAGTGAGGCTCACTGGACAATGAGGCAACACAGACTACACTTTTTAGAAGGATCAGTTCATCTATGGTTTTGGTCTTTTCATGGGATTCATTGACGATGAGAAAAATATGTCAGCACCGCCAGCTTTATCTTTAAACCTAAAAAACAAGGCCACATATCAGGAACTAGATTGCAACCTACTTTTTATATTACAGAAGGGTTGAAAATAAAAATGAGGGCCCCATTTTTATTTTCATAAAGAACGTTATCACTCACACATAACTATATATAGTTTAATTTTACTTCACATTCATGTGTTCCCATTAGCTTTTTATCTCAAGACTCATAATACAATTTGTTTTATATCTTCAGCACAACAAGCCACAACTTCCTTAACGTGGTCAGATTTGCATCTTGCTGCGAAATCCTTTGACCTACAGTCAGTCCCTGAAGAAAATGTTTAACAACAGGCCACCGGGGGGCAGTGTGAGGACATGGCAGCCAGCCAGCAGCATGGCTGTTGAAAGAGGAGCAGGGGGGAGCAGCAACAGCTCTTACCGGTGTCAGAGTCTCGCTCCTCGGTCCGGAGCGGACTGGTAGTGAAGGAGAGCTTGCGCTTCATGGAAGACTTGGCTTTCCCTTCCTTTCCCAGCAATTCACTCCGGTCCAGCTTCGGAGTTTTGGTGAAAGGGGACAACTTGTCTTTGCTCTGTCAGAGGTGAGGAGGAAATAAAAAACAAAAATCAGGCATGTCAAATACAGCAAAGGTGTGGCCACATTTCAATTGTGTGTATGTGAACAATTCAGTCAGGACTGTAAATAAACAGAGGAAACCCTATTAGAAAAGGTTCATTAACTAGCTCAATAACAAAAGAGTTGAGCTTGATGTGCAGGTAGTATTTCAGGTGAGACTAAAGCTTGCTAAAACATGACACTAACATAAAAAAGAGCAGATGGTTATATTACAGGCTGCGTTGTGTCTCTGAAACATAATGTTTGGGTCTCATAGGCAGCAGGTTTGTCTGCATGACTCACTAAAATCTTATTCCCAAGGCAGGGTCTCTGCCAAGGGAAGGGCAAAAGATCAGCAGTGACTTGTTTCTTTACACACAGAAGAGAAATAAGTCTTCCAATGGTACATGGCTAGTGCAAATCAAAATAGCATTAAAACACCAATACTTATTAGATTAATGGCTTCCCTTAAGTCAGAATGACTAAAAAGTATTAGAAACACAAGCTGCCCTTCATGCTCATATTTCGTGCTGAAACGCATTAATTAGATTTTATCATACATAAACAGGGCTCGAGGCTAACAGTATCCCGTCTTCCCGGGAAACATAGTAAATGTTTTTCAGATGAACAGAGATCATCCCTGAAATGTCTCTGGGACGAAAAGGGATTTTTTTTTTTTATGTGTGTGTACAGAGTGTATCACTATCATTTAGCGAATTACAGACTGAACCAAGCAGTGACTATAATGGAGCTCGTCTTCACAAGCTTTTACCATAGTTACTATCACTGGCTGGCTACTCTGTGGAAGGTCGAAGAAACGTATGACTCGTTTAGATCCGAAAGAACGCTGTAAACTCACTATTTTAAACAATTGTTCTCCCTGACAGTGCTACATTGTGAACAAAAACTCTGTTGAAGTTGACAGGAGGAGAGCTAGTAGTTAGCATTAGCTAACACCTAACAGAGCTAATCACAAAGAAAGACTGAATTTGTCTTCAGAGGTACATGTAGCATTAAACAGTCAACTGCAGTTCAATGTGACAACACAATAAGTTTACATCTTTTTCTTGGAGTTTTACTTTTAGTGGTGGTTGGCAAACAAGCTTATAGGTGCATTACTGCCTCCTACTGGACTGGAGTGTAGCAGCACACTGGCAGGAAAAACAAAACTACATTTTGTCTATTATTCCTGTTACTTCTAATCAATTTATTAGAATGACTGCTTACTTTCCATGCTGTCTTCACTACACATGTATAGACATATAGGATTCCTTAATTTAACATTATGTTTTCCATCATTCAGTGTTAATCTTAATCCCCCTCTTGGGAGTGTTAACAAACCAGTTTACGGTAAATACATTTATGAAGTACTTAGCTTTTTAGTGTTTGGAGGTAAAGTACTTTGAAGGCTCATACTTTTAACTAAAAACTATAGATAAACTATAAAACTATTTTTCGAGACATTTTCAGGACCGTGGTGAAAAAGTAGTCTGGATCCCTGTACAAGAAAGAAGAGACATCTGGAGGACTTAAAAATAAGTAGAACAAAAATAGTTGAGTATAAAATGGATTTTTCAGGTCTAACAAAGTTAAGTAATTGAATCAAGACTCAACAGGTATAATTTAATGAAATACAGGACTCACAATTAACTACATACACTGAACACAATCTTGTCCACACAGAGAGAGGCACGCTCACTGCTAAAACACAAGTACTGTCTCACTGGGGTTAGTCACATTTACTTTCGTGGTCAAAGTCTGGGCCATAATTAAGCTAAAAACACAACAACTCCCACATCACGAGACAGAAAATGTTACATCTGATGCCTCCCACTTGAAGCAGCTGCTTGTCTTTATGGATATAACGTTGTTTTGTTTTGCGTCAGATGTGCATTGAGAGCCTATCTGGATTCTTCAGAAAAAACTACACTTAAGCAACTAGTAATGGCACCCCCTGAATCAGGCCTAAACATTACACCAGTAATATCTGTATTATCAGAGTGTCTTTGAATTCCAGTTACAGGGTTCCTGCACTCTGATCTGCAGACAAAGCTTTTTTCAGTACCAGTACTTTAGTGCGCTGCACTTTGGTGCAGTAAAATACATTTCTGGCAGGAGGAAAAATGTCTGCAGTGTGGTGCTTCTTTGATCTCAGTGAAGCAATGTGCCAGCTGTGCAAAGCTGAAGTGTCTGGCTGCGTTAAAAGTAGAGGAGCGTTAGGATGAGAAGCACTTCTGCCTTAAATATAAATGCAGACATAGAGAAAATGATAAGAAAGTGATGTTGGTATAACAATAAGGGGGGGGCAGGATTTTGCAAAAACAATTTATCATAAAACAACTGATGCTCATATGTTAAATGTGAACGAGCACAGCGAAGCATGAATAAATCTTCGCTGAGAGGTCCTCAGAATACTAGTTGTGTCGTGGCAATAGTGGTCCACTCACATGCCAATTTACACTGTTAGATTACTGCTGAATCACATCTGAGCAAATCACAAAACTAGCATCAATGTCAACAGGTACGTGCATAGCTGTCGGAGCACAGTGAACTTTATATTTGCAAGTGAGGTTAGATATTCTCCTGGCCAACATCCACATGTGTGTATTTAAAAAAGCATATCTACAAGTGTGTTTAGACGTTGCAGACATTTATACAAATGTATGTTAAAGGAAAACTTATCACCATGACGAAACAAGAACTGACCAGACGCAAAAGTGTGCAAAGACATTTCAATTCTGAGTAAACAGAGGCATTCTGATAAAAAGTCCATCTGCATGTAGTAGCCCTCTATGTCAAGCTAAACTGCCAACATGACCACCACAGTCTCATTGCTGACTAACTAAAGAAATCAAATATAAGTCGCAGGTAGGATGGCTTGCGATCCAGAACAGCAACTAAGGCCAACACTGTGACAATTCTGGTATCACCAAAATGCCACTTTCCATTTATCTGATGGAGATAGAAAAGCGTGGACACTCATTTCATTCATAACTTCACGCTGTCCATCATGTTACCAAATAAGGAAAAACACTGCGTCATTACCTGGCTGCTAGCGGTGCTTTAAAGGCTAATATTAGCAACCTGTGCTCCTACCCTGCCAGGCTGCACTCATAGTAGAGGTGAAGTACCAAGTTCAGCAACATCGCTGCTCAACAACATTGAAATACATCAAAATGCATGACTGTCACACACAAATCAGCAATAACAATGTAACTTTAGCTAGTGGGCTAGTTAGCTACTGAGACATTGGCAAACTTGTAGCGATTGTTTTATGCTTGTTAAAAAGAGAGGACCATAACGCTTCAAAGCATCAGAGATTTCTCAAAACTCCTAGTTTGAAGTGTGCCTCTGTAAAACATCCATTTGGAGGGCCATGTAGCATCAACACTTTGCTCTACCCCTCAATCCCAACAAGAATGGGGACACTCTACCCCTAGACATGCAAAACCAAGAGGTAGGTCTAACTGGTAGGAGCAAAAGGAGTTTAGGATTAGGCCTAAATTTTTTGTCAACTGCTGTTTCCAAGATCAAGAATGAACACTGAACCTCATTTTTTATGTCAAAATAGACAAGAAGTCCCTAAAGCATTCAGGAAAATTGAACAATTTCCCATGACAACTGGGCAAACTCCATCTGCTGATGAATATTATGTTATTTGATCTCCATCTACCAAATTGGCCGTGAGGTAGGATTATGTTACTAACAGCTGGTTTCAAGATTAGGAATGAATTTTAAACCTGGACTTGGGATCTGATTTTGTGCTACATATCTGTGAGGTCTGGAAGAGAATTAAAAGAAAATAAGCCAAGATTTCATGGACTTTACACAGCAAACATTCATTACATGTATTTAACACTGGAGGAGGGAAAAGTGAATAAACGCATAAATAAATTTGGTACGCTTATTTCTCAAGTGTCTTCTTCAGTGCTGTTCTGTGTATATGCTTGCATACCTTCTTCCCCGCCTGCTTATCCACCATGGCTCCATCTCTGTCGCTCCCAGGTTTGGCCATGGTGTGGCACCTGACTAGCTGTGACAGCTACAGCACAGTAGGTTCATCATGCACCTGGAGACAGAAAACAGCAGCAATGAGAAGGATTTCAACACTGCCACATCACAGTCTGACTGGATGATTTGTCTAGTGTTTTTGCACCAGACACTGGCAAGAAGAGGAGACATGTTTAAAAGGCAGGTACAATAAATGACAACTCGTCACCGAGACTGTTTACGGGCAATGTCTGCATCACAGAGGAAACGAGAGCGGAGTAAAGAAAGGTCACTTAACCCAAGAGAGGAGTGGAGTGGCAGCGTATGAAACAGGTCGGCTACAAAGAGTATCTCAGCTGTGTTTTAGGATGTACGCCGAGTGCATCAGTAATCTGGGATTTTTATTGAAATTTCCATTACACTTCTAGACATTGACCTTAAAAATCAGGCAGGAAACAACTACAGAAGACAGCATGAATCACAGCTTTAGGGACTAATAAAGTTCTCCAAGGAGGACGCCCCCCTGCATGTTGTCACTGTGGCCGACTCATCAGTACAACCAAGCTTCTCTCTGATGTGGTTTGTGTCAGTGTAGTAACACACGCATCAGAGTCAATGGGGGCACTGTGGGCGCCTACAGGGACCGGAGAAAGTGTAACACTCAGCTGAACATGCGCAATGAAGCCAACACGGCATGTGTCAGTTATCTTGTCACATGAAGATCTCCATTTTCAGTCACAAGACCCCTTTCTTGTTACTTTCGATGTTCAATGCTTCTTGTTTTACATGTTCTCACACTAGGTAGCATCGGTTGGTCCTTATAAAAGTACCATAAACATTAACGTCTATATTAGGAAATCTGAGAGCCACTGATAGGTTGTGAAGCAGCCTCCAAAATGAAAGGGACAGCCCCATAACTCAATATGAATCTTATTACAACTCAACAACAATCTATGTAGTAGCTATTGAATTTACCAAGAAAAGAAGCAGCATGATTGTTTTCCAAGTATTGCACTCATTCACACAGCTAACGGGACTGGGGGAGACCCACGTTACTAATGAGCACATTACAATTTTCACAATTCTGGGGAATCCTTCCAATCAGAAGCTAGTTTTCTCTTTCAGAGATGCCATTATGTACAATTAAGAAAAGCAATTGACTAATCCTTTGCTTGTCTCATTTTTTTTTTTTTACTGGTTCCAGCTTTTCAAAATGTGAATATTTGTGCTTTTATGATGGTAAATTGGATATCTTTTTTGAGCTGTGGAACAGACAAAACAGGCAATTTGACCATGTTAACTTGGACTCAGTTGTCACTTATTTCTTAATAGATTAACTCAACAATTGACTCCATAACCTTATAATAAGAAATAATTCAGACTGGGCAATATAGCCTTATAATAAAATCACAATGTTTTTAGGTTATATTGCAATACATAATATCTATCTCAATATTTTGAAATCTCCTCAAAAACCACATCATAAATGCACACAGCACAATCAACTAGAGGTGTGGAAATTTCTTGATTATAAGATGCATCGTGATGTGGACAAGGAAGATTCTGCATTGATGCAGAGACAGAGCATAATTGAGAGTCTGAGGCTTATGCTGATTGTTGACTGTCCGGCCTCAGCCAGACAATAAAGTTACGTCGGGCCGTTGCTCCCATGCTCTGAACAGCGGGC
Organism: Pagrus pagrus; assembly: GCF_965226575.1. Classification (NCBI taxonomy): domain Eukaryota; kingdom Metazoa; phylum Chordata; class Actinopteri; order Spariformes; family Sparidae; genus Pagrus; species Pagrus pagrus. Next base: position 16,837,042 of record NC_140196.1, read on the forward strand.
GGACATAAGGCAAACGTTACTTATGTAGGAGGCATGTCGGAGGGAGGCAGAGATCATCTGCGACTGATAAAAAGAAACTCGCTGAGTATTTTTTTTAAAAACAGACATCTCGGGGCACACGTCGGATTTTATTAACTTGCTGCGAAGTATGAAGTGGACGAGACCCACACTCAGCGGGACTTCTACCTCACAACAATTACTAATCACGTTAGCCATTTTCACCTGAAGCTAACGTCTGCAGCCATATATAATAACTGTAACAGCAAGCCCAGCTAATCAGCCAAGATCTGAGGAGGCGCTGTCAACTTTGCCAGCCAACTCTGAGAGAGGTGTGTGCAGCAGAGTCAATAAATGCCTTATCTTAAAGCTGCCATGTGAAAACAATATTATTGTACAATATATGTACTCTATACCAAAACAAATGTGTAAGATAAATTATTTGTTTTTGTAATGTAATCAAAATGAATCGTGAGGCCAGTGAAGATTCACACCTCTACAATCAACTGTGTCACACTATACCACCATGACGGTACAATCAACTGCCTGTGTATGAACTAACCTATGTATGAAACAAAATTGAAAAACACAACCGGCCCTCAATTATTAGATCTCATAAAGATACACATTCGGAAATTTCATACACATTGCCATCACATGGGGCAATTATGTGGCGTATCCAGGACTTATGCAAAAGCCACAAGTCTTACAAGTTTAAGCAGCTAAAGCACTCCAAGACAGAGGCATTAACAGAGCGGTCGTTCTGCAGCCGCAATGGCAGCAAGAAAAGACAAGGAAAGTGCTGCTGCTGCAACCTGTTTTGGGGTTGACACTTTTAAATATACGCACTGTAAAATCTTAATTTGACCTGGATTTTGGGATCATTGTGGTCTTCATAATGTATAGGTTTGGGATACAGCGTTGTTTTTTGTCAAGCAACAGAAAATATGCAACTATTTTGATAACTTCTTAATTGTTTTTACTTTATAAGTAGCAAAACTATGAAACTTTCTCTGGTTCCAGTTCCCCAATTGTGCGGATTTGGGTTTTGGACTGTTAGTCAGATAAAACAATTGAACTGAAGAGGTCTCTATGGGCTCTGGGAAATTGTAAAAGGATATTTTATTAATAACTCATTGACCAAACAATGATAAAAATAAATCAACTAATCTAATCTATAACGAAGATAAATTACTAAATTGAGTAATCCAAATTTTATTTTGTGTGACTAAATATGCAATAATTTATCAATCAAGCCTTTAGGATTAAAACATAAACACTACAACACAGTTATAATGATTTAATCTAATTATGCCATTTGCCTTTCCAGACAGAATCCAGTCAAGTTTGTTTTCAGCACTAAATAATCATAAATAAAAAGACTAGACTTCTGAAAGGAATCCAACATTTTTAGTTCTTCGGATACTTTTACAACCTTTGCTGATCCTGAGTAATAGGACAGTGTTGACAGCTATCGTTTTTCCAACACACAGCCCCACTGCACAGCCGAGGCCAGTGAGAGGTCCATCATTAGTCAGCAGATAGCGAGTATGCAGCAGCACCGTCATTCAGACAGCTGAAAGGGGGAATTGAGCAGCCCACAGTGAACACGTTGGTGTAAAGAGGCTAGTGTATCGGGGGTATTAAAGCGGTATGGACAGCCCAGGACCAGACCAGAAAACAAACGCTGACAGGACTCCAATCTGGCCCAGAGACGAGGCGAGGAGGGTGTGACTATAATTACAGAGGTATTTGGGCTCTCGCCAGTTTGGCATTCGCATTCACTGCGTTTCATGAGCAGCTCAGGGCTGCATAAGCCCCTGCAAGCTCCGCCATTAACCTTGGGCTGTTTCAAGTCGAGATCAAACCCTGCCTTGATGACTACTACAGTTCACAGAGACTAAAGCTGAGATTAGTTCGACATTGGATCCCAAGCAGTGAAAAATGTGACAACAACAATAAACTAACCCACTCATTTCCAATGAAACTGACAAACAAACTGCAAAAATCACATCTGTAAAAAGGTTGAGAGTAGGAGCGAGAGATGTGACACCAGAGAGACTCAGGATGGCTGGTTCCCTCTGCCTCAACATCAGCGATGTCGTAAATAATTCAGCAGCCAAGAAGAAGACACTGAAGAGACAAAACGGGCTGTAAAATTATGACAATCATTACAGATTCATCTACAAGTATTTTCTCAACTAATAGAGCAAACATTTATTTTAATAAAATGACAATAGTAGTGAAAAATGCTTTTTCTCCAGCGACCAAGGTGATGTCAAATGTTTTATCCGAACAATAGTTTTAAAATATTCTGTTTATAAAGAAATAAAAACAGGGAAAGCAGCCAACACTGGAGATGCAGCGACATGTGAATGGTTGCCATCTTGGCTTAAAAAAACAAAACAAAAACAAATCATTACTGACAATACACCTATCATCAAAATAGTTGCCAATTAATTTTCTGTCAGTCAACTACTTGAAAGGATTTGTCAATTAATGGATTCTCCAATTGACCAAAAATGAATCTGCAACTATTTTAATAATAATTCACTTGAACTGCAACTTTGGATCACTCAAAGTTAGGAAGTATATGCAAATAAACAATGTTTAACTCTCCATTTTGCCTGCACCAAGAGCCCCTAACTTTTTCACTGGCAAACGTCCGACAGATGACGTGAAACGAGAATGCAAGGGCCAGCTATGAAATACTTCTTTGAGTATTTTTTTTTTAGCAAAAATGCCACAAATTTCTTGATTTCTACCTACTCAATCATGCAGTTTATTACGTTATTGTCAATTTAATATTTTGGGTTTTATACAGTTAAGAATAAAGGTCATTTAAATAGATCACATTGGGCTTGAGTAAGCTGGTCACGTTAACTAGTTTTGACTAGTTAAAAAGAAATATATGATAAGTTGATAATGTAAATATTGTGACAGGCCGAGGCTTAAGGAAAATGTGAAGGGTAATTTTTTTGTTTACGTTCTGATTTTATTTTCTGTTTTAAAGAGTCTATACGGACCATTATTTAATTGATATTCATTGTGAAAATAATTAGTTGCAGCTCTAATTGTTAGACTGATCTTTCCAGCTCTGAAATATGCTGAACTGAAAAACGTGCCAGCATTATTCTAACATTTGTGCTGGATGACCAATACAAGGTGGCCACCAAGGCTGGAGGTCAAGTTACTTTTCAGATTATGTGAATTCTAAATATAAAATAGTTGAAAATGATCCTCTAAATGAAGTCTGGACAACACAAACCACTTGTAATGAAAAAATATGGCTCTGAATGTTTCACTTTCTAAATATCCACCTATGAATTAAGTCAGTGAAATCCCATGTTAAATGTGCTGGTCCTTCTGAGAGGCAGATGTCTCTGTATTTATTTATAACCTGGTGTCCCTGCACTTTAACTGGTTCCTGACTAACAACAATAACAACCATTTCCCTGTAGTACTGGAGCATGTTGGCCCTGACATCAGAGTGGCTGCTTCAGAGCATGTCCTTGCGTGAGTGTAGCGGTTTGGGGGTTTTGAGGAGATGGCGAGGGGGGGAGCTGGTGTGGCATAGATGTGTGCTGGGGGGTGGTGAAGACTGAGGTGGTGTAGCTGGGATAGATGAAGAGCACACACAGTACGGAAACCTGATCCACAGACTGCAGGATGGGACAGGGAGGGAAGAGGGCTAAGAATAGCACTGAGCCTGACACACAGAGTGCAGAGTACGCCACCAGCAGCAGCAACAGCAGCAGCAGCAGCAGCAACATTACTCCACTACAGCTTCCAGAGTACTGCCTGCTGTGAGCTCTCACACACACCATGTGGAAAATACATGTGATTTTCCCCCTGCTCTCCCATGTGGCTGCACTTACGACTGCACACAAAGGAACCTACAGGAAAGCAACCTCTAAAAGCATCACCATGTTTGGAATCTTACACACTGGGAGAAATAAAACCAATGTGATTATTAGCAAGAATATCTAAAAATCTACATTCAGGTTTTTCCTACAATAGGAGGCAGGAAAATCCTGTAACGCACTCAAGGAGACGCACTACGCTTGCTGCGACAGTAAACAGCCGGTCACGTGATTGTGGACCTGTATGCCGTCAGGCTAAATGATGGGGGAGGTCTCTCTCAGCTGCACATCCACTCCCAGCCTTCGTCTCCTCCTCCTCCCCCCCGACTCCCTAATGAGTAGCAGGACAAAGCGAGGCGCAAAGGCCCGATTACGACAGGAGAGGGGCAGAAAAGGCAACAATACCCAGCAAAGAGCCAGCCATCTTCAACATGATCACACGCATAGAATAACAGCACACATTGTTAGATTATTGACCAATTTATATGCTTGCAATGTAGAATAACCTCACAGTGTGTACGCCAAATCTGTTATGCGCCCTAGAAATGTCCTGTCCAATTATCTTCCTGTTGACAAAACAAGAAGAAAATAATATTCTTTCAATAGTCCAAATTATTGTTGAAATGGTGGAAAATTGATCAGTTCTAATTTTAAATGAATTTTTTATTCGTCTTGATTTTTTTAAAATGACGACCTATTCATCTAGTATAAATATTAAATATCTCTGGGTGGATTTATTCTCAAGGTCTACAAATTGAGCATTAGATTTGTGGCTGTTTGTCAGTAAAACATTTAATAACATATGTCTGGTGTTTATATTTGTGTTAATAATACTAATGTAGTAAAAGACTTATTGAATTAAAAAAAAAAAATCTGCATTAATTACTGATTAACGTAAGTGTATCCCTTTTAATAATCCTGCAGAACTATGTAAACCAGGAAAGTTGTCGTGGTGTTTAATACAGAGTGCCTGTAAATTACTTCTAAATACAAATAAACACACAAAAGCCTCTTCTATTGTGTTATATAGCGACACTCATGCTCTCTTTCTGCCTAAACTGTCCACCATATTCCAAAGTATAACATTTCCTGGACAACCTAAGTGCAGCTCTCCCCCAACCATCACCGGTCGTCTGAACTGAAGGCATATTTCGACATGGGCAAACAAACAGCAAGTGACACTGGATGCCTCAAGGCGTCTGTTCACCTCTCGCTACCCTAACCCCAGACAGACAAAACACGCCTTCTCCAACCAGAGTGTCTGGCCTTCGTTCTAGTAGTTGTTCGGTTGCATAAATGAGCCAGTCATGTTCCTGGGAAGAGGTGGTGAGCCCTGGTTCACATGGGAAAAGCATGGGCTACCACTGCCAATACTGGTGAGTAAATGTATGAACAGGTACAAGTAAATTACGTGGACCAACGTGGAACAAATGGTTAATTTTCTGCCTGATCTATAGTACATCAAGCATACTCTTCAACTTAACTATGGACACATCATGTTGGTTTGGCAAAAATAGTTTCAGCAAACTAAATTTTCTGGCTTAATTCATAATAATCCAAGCATTAAGCTGTTGTGAGAGTCAGACATAATGTACTATGTGTCCTAAATGTGTATTCTTATGTAAGATTGAGTGCTGAACTGTTTCACAGCCTTATCCATCACTTAAAAGCTTCCATAAAAACAGGAAGAGCCCTAAATTTACAAGGCAGAGGCTCGGGGCATGGCTCGCACACAAATCAAAAGCCTCATAAAATAGCTAATGTTTGTACGCGAGAGGCGTAAATAGGGTTAACTTTACTGGCAGGAATATAAGGCTCAGCCCACTGAAACACGCCCATTAAATTGGTCCGGCAGAGACTCAGAGAGCCTTAAGAAGCCTACCGCCACTGCTCTGAATGTAGGTCAATGATCAGATACCCACGAAACGGACAAGAACAATGAAGCCTTTACTGCTGATTATGGGTTAAAAAGGAGGGGAGAGGGAATGGGGGAGGGATTAGACCAAAGGTTAGGACCTAGGCGTGGGTCTTGTTCTTATTTCCACCACAGCGTCAAGCTCACATGACTCAGTCAAACACTGGGAAACTGTTGCTGTTCAACTTTCAAGGAAACTTCAAGATCAACAGCAAAGATTCAACAGATGAAGATTGAAATTCATACAACAAACATAAACAACATGCTTATTTCATTGCAAACAGAACAAAAAAAAGCTTAAGATCCTTTTCAACTAGTGATGACAAGAACAAAATTAGCAATAGACCATGATGTATTGGATCAAAACAGCCCTTTTATATTGTTTGCACCAAGCAAATTAATATGAAATTGCCATGTCTGTTCCTGAAGCCACTTAGTATAAAAACATAAAAACATGGCATACAAGGTGTCACAACCACAAGGAATCATCAAGGAAGTTAATATGAGCAACCAGCAGGCCTCAGTCTGAAAAATAAACCACGAGGGAAATGCTGTGTCAGTTTTCATTACGACATTCAAGACATGACTCCATCTACACCTGCCACATCCTATTAGGCCTGATGAGATGTCGATCCGATCACAGGCCCGACACATGGCTGCCTGAGCTGTGCCAAAACCACAGCTTTACTGTGCCAGAGTAAGCCTCGGCGAGGCCAGCGTGTAAAGGTTGACACAGCATCTCCCATCTTCAGACTGGGAGGAAAATGCAGCCGACAGAGCAAACCAAGTCTTTGATCAACAGTCGTGCAGCATGAAGATTAGTAGCAGTTTCATTTCAGTATGTTCACTATCGGGCTGTTAAGACGTTGCAGATAAACAAGAACACACTCAGAGGGGTTAACCGTTACTACTTTATTGTGCACATCAGTAACAATTAAAGTAAAAACAAACAGGTTGAAGTTACTTACTAAAAATGAAGACAATTAAGATGATAGTTCATTAAACCTTTAATGAAATATAGGGGTGCAACGACTAGTCGACTACTAAATTAGTCAATGACTAATTTAGTAGTCGACTAGTCGTTAGTGACGTCATCGTGTGTGTATCCCACGGCATGCAATGCCACGCTAAACAATGTTTCACCATAGCCAATTGAAATAGCTCAGAGTGAGACATCTCACTTTCCCCAACTAAATAAGAGCCATTGTTTTTTGTGCAATTCATAATCTGACTATTTTGATAGTCGACTAGTCATCGACTACTATAACGACTAGTCGTTAGTGGCAGCCCTAGGACAATGTATCATCCAACAAAAGAGAGTATTACAACAGATTGCAACTATTGACTATACTCTTATTTATTTTTCAAATTATTTTCTTTATCATCCGTTTGATTTATTGGAAAAATCACAATTTGTTTTATCACAATGTTCCCAAATAATCGTCTGTCAAATAACTGATAATATTGGCAGAACTTCTAAGTTTGTCTTTTTTTGACACTGCAGTCTTGATGCACAGGAAGAGAGAAAAATACTTCTCTTGCAGATATAGCATTAGAGCTTGTGTGTTACAGTCAGCACTGTATCGTAACCAACATATTCATATCAAAATCTCCTTGAGACATTGGGCATAATTTATTCCAACTGCTGTAAAATATGGACAGCTGGTCTGACAATCTCACATTTTAACACTCAAGTGCACTCAGTGTATCGTGCCACAATAAACACCATTTCAGACACAAAAGAAAACGCCTACTTCATTGTGATTTCAATGCGTTTTTGTTAGGACTGAGAAAAGGGTATGTTTTCACCTGGAAATAAGAATCACAAGACCAGTTGGGAAACAATTACTTTACATTAAGCAGCAACTACATTGGCAAACATGATGATTTTAAGATGACAGAGATAATGACTCGATGAAAAATGATGTTTCTTCATAAGGTTAATACATACATACAATATCATACAAACATCACTGATGCTGTCATCTTTTTCCATTGCTGCTATCTGAACTGCAATAACAAAAAGAGCATCTTAATATTACCCAGGATACTGAGTTAATTTAACTCCCTTTGCTCTGAATTTGTTCAAGAGGGTGTTTAAATTCTTTTTCAATTTCAATATGTTCCAGTTTCATCATATTCAACATTAGTCATCATGCTGTGCAAATTTGAACCTAATACGCAACAAGGAAAGTCTAATTATAAACATATTTGAGTGTATAGCAACATAAACAAGCACCCCTTGAATACATCGTAAACAAACATGTTCAACACAATGTTGTTTCACTTATTCTGTCTTTTAATATTTGTCAAGCACTTTCAAACTGCCTGTGTATGAACTGAGCTCACCATCGTCCTAAATGTTGGTAAAATAGCTGATACGACAGAGTCCAAAAGCCAACAATTCAAATATTCTTCAAACAAGCTGAGCTTTAATGAAAGTGTTGTTAGAGTACACAACATGTTGTGTTCTTGAAAGTGTATGCACCAGATCTATTCATAGATGTGGCCGTGCCATTTTTAAAAACAGACATGCATAGTGCAGAAACAGCATGAATAGTAAACCATACCGCTGTCAATGATCAACCAAATTTGACCACATTTCCGAAATACAATTCAAGGTCAGAGACATACTACACAAATTCCACAGTGAAAGGGAGATACAACAAATCCAATCAAAAGACATGCCCAGAAATCATCCGTGAATGAAATACTCATTAACCTATTTTTCAGCAGGAGGGTCCTTGGCCCTCAGAAAGCATGGTCCCTGTGAGAGCCAGAGTAAACAGGATATGACTGCTTTCTTAGGCATCGGTTAAGTTAAACCAGCCAAGCAATGAACTACACCGATTGTCAAATTGTTTTTTCCCCTCTAAACTATCAATGCACTTATTTCCCTCACTACTCATTCATAAAAAGTAAACTCCAAGGCCTCATCAATAATTAAAAAACCGAGAACATTGGAATATTACAACCCAGCTTTTCCTTTCTCCTCCTTTCTGCGTTGTCATGCTGTACTCTTCTGCAGGAAGGTCACAGTCTTTGAAAGCACATGGTGGATTATCATGGCAACATCAGCCGTTACGCACCGAGATATGCACTCAACGTACCAAACAAAAACAATGCTCGGCACACATTCAGCTCCTGGCAAAGGCTTGCACATGTTGTGCAATCATGAGGCTCCACCCTTATACACAAAGATACACGCACATGCACAAACGCATACTTGCAGGACCTCTCGAAGACGCAGCCGCTCGGCTGATGGAGCCAACTGCACATAGGCTCAGGCAAGAGGCACTTCATATCATAAATGGCACTAGTGTTTTCAGTCTTGTTTGAACAGCAACACAATAAACGTGTCCCGCAGCTTGAAGCGAAAGTGATACAGAGCAGAATTTTAAGCTGTCTGAAATAGAGGAAACAGATCATTTCTGCCCTCAGCGCTCGGCCTTCTGGGATTTTTATTTTATTTATTAAAACCAAATGGTGCTTTACCTACCTCTGACCATGTTAGAGAGATTCCTAAATAAACACTTGAATTATGCACACACACACACACACACACACACACACACACACACACACACACACACACACACACACACACACACACACACACACACACACACACACACACACACACACACACACACACACACACACACACACACACACACACACACACACACACACACACGTTAGCACTGAAGGGCAGCTGGTCTTCACTTTGCAGAGGAAGAAGAGTAAAAGAAAACCTCTGACCGTTTTGGGGGCTTTCCCTGAAGATACTACCCTGGTGTGATCACTCAAAAAGAAGAAAAGAGGAACTGCATTGTACTAAGTATTATGTACAAGGTCAATACTTTCAATTCTAAGAGAAACCAGAATTCATAATATCTCTGTTGGTTAAGAAATGCTGCAAGATGGCACGAGGATTAGACCTGGAAGATAAAATAAAAGTCCCAACATCTCTCAGCCAGCTAGGCTAAGCCTCTCTTTAGCAGTCATACTGAGCCCTCTAATGCTTCAAATGAAAGAGTCGAAACATTCAGTGAGCTGGAGGAAATTTGTTTGTACACCATTACAGACCTGTGTAAACTGTGATATTTCATAAACATTTCTTTCTTTTCAGAAAGAAGAATGACAACATTTTTAACACTTTCTTATTCATGTCACTCATCTGCATTTATACCCCACCAACTTTATCTCGTTGTGAAGGTCACTTTCATACCCTGCCACCTCTTTATTTTTCTTTTCTTCAATGATGCAATATACCATTCAAAAATGTGCGATGCACAAAACTTTTGACGTGGACATGATTCATCTTAAAAAGGTGTCCACAATCAAAACATTAGGCAAGTCATAAAATATCCTCGCTACATGAACAAACCAGCACATGTGTTGAACTAGATGACTTCACACATCTCTTCCTTTGCGGATTTATTATAAATAATGCAACTTGAGTTATAGCTAGCAGCATGGCTGATGAGGAGCTTGTGCCAAAAGATAACCATCTTAAATGCAATATTGCATTTTAATGGTGCAAATGGCAAAATTCATAGGGTAGATCAAGGCTAGCGCTAGTCTCCAGGGGATTTCAAAATTCATAAAAAATTTTTAAAAAAAGGCAATTTAGATCGTGATAATATTTTTTGGCCAGATCGTCCAACCCTACATACGTCATATCCATCAGTCAGGAGATTCAACAAATTCTAAAAGGTCAAATTAAAAATAATAATAATAATAATAATAATCATAAATAAATAAAAGTATGTCACATCTTATGTATCCATCCTGAAAACTAAAAAAGAAAACCATTCCAATGAAAACAAATCCATTCTGTGACAAACAGCACACTATGAGATACTGTATGTCCTTTCATATTTGCTAATGCTTTACAGGACCTTGGTCAATACCCTATTCTCTCACTAAGAGGCTTAAAGTCTGTCTGGAAAGGCTACAGCAGCCACAGTATGGTTTCCCAGTAACACATACAGTAGGTGCTTTCTGTGCCACCGTTTACCAAGAGAGGAAATCTTGAAAAGGATCAAAAGTAATTTAGCAAATTGTTCAGTTTAGTGTGACTGAACATAAGGTTGTAAAGACTGTTAATTGTACATACTGCAATTCAAATTTCCATTTGTTCACATTCTCTCTGCTTATATGAACATTTGTCTGGACTGTGTGTGTAAAACTGATGTGACTGTAGACCCTCCCTCATCTGATATTCAAGATCTGGCAGAAATTAGAGGAAAATCTGATTTTTGTGCATCCAGACCTGTCACTCATTGCATCCGGGTGAGATCAGAGGATGAATGTTGGCGTTGAATGTTGCCAAGATAGATGGAGAAAATAATATTTCAAACAGACCAAATCTACTCCCTGGCTGAACGTCAAAGTTCTTCAGACTTGCACAACAGCAGGGCTGCAACAGTTTAACATCGGTACTGATTAATTTATCCATTTTTTTTATTAATTGACTACACAAAATACTATATTATCAAAAATACTAATTATAATCATTAGTTTTTAAGCTAACAACTCTTAATCTTTGAGAGGAAACCCAAATCCAGTGGCCAACTACATTTTGTAGGAGAATGTATCACAATTGAGCAGCTAACTGCAGTTAACCATCTATTAAAATCCCATCTATGCAATCTCAAACATACACGACAAAAATTACAATGTATTTGCTTTAGTGGGAAGATTCTTTCATCAAACCAAATGCTCCCTATTTCTCTCCAAGTCGCACCAACAAATGACACGAATGTGTTACACCATGTAACAAACTGTGCAAAGGCACTGAGGGGAGAATTCAAAACAAATCTAACGTGTGAGAGAAAGAGAAAGAAGGAAGGGAGATAGTGAAAGAAAAAAAGGCTTTGGAGGAACAACAAGACTAAAATGAGTCAGTCAAGGAAACCCTGCTAGAAATGAAAAAGTGGAAATTAACACTTCCAAAAGAGATCTGACAAAAATACTGAACTCTCACAGAATAACAGGCCATATTCTGCTGGCATTCATCAGTCAAGGTCAACAAATATTTGGTGATCGGTTGTTATTAAATTCACCCTACACATGATGTGCATGAAGAAAAATGATCATTCCCATGAATGGTAAATCATATCGCAGATGCAATGTCTATCAAAATAAACTCAGTATGATTTTTTAACATATTGTGCAGCCCTGTTATTTACTTTGCTGTTATTGTATTTATGGGCCTAATGAAAGACAAGGACATAAATGGAGATTATAGCCACTGTCCCTGCCACCAAAGACTCAAAAGTCAGCTTAGTTAACAAGTGTTTAGTAGTTGCAAGCGTGGAGGGTCGAGCTCATGCTTGTCACAGCCGCATGCTCGCTGTGCTGCATATGTGCACCCGGAGCAAAAATGCTCCCTTGCTGTTTTTTATGTGCGCAGGTTTTGAGACCACATACCAGCCATAGAGGATCTCCATGTCTTGCTCTCCTTATAGGGCTTTTGCCTTCTTTACGGTAGTGCTGACGCAACATCACCGTCTTTGGAATACTGATTTGGACATCAATTATCATGGAAAATATAGAAGCTTTGAAGCATTTGGGTCAATCCTAGTAATCACATTGGTCCTGTATAAATACCTTTGTCAGTGAGGCATTGGTTCAACCCTTAAGTGTAACACACCAGCCACATGAAATCAATGATGCCCTTAGAACCCAGTGGAGGGGCCATGAAGACAGCTGAAGTAGTAGATGAACGGTAACCAAAATGTGCCACTCGATGGAGCAAAAGAGACAAATTTGCTCCTCATGTGGACCACCAAAGACCTTTGTAATGAGTGTATTTAAAGAATAAAAAATTGGCTGTGCTGCTGCGATTTATTGCAGGGTTTTCAAGTGAATTCAAAGACCGGCTGTCTGCCAAGCCCAAATTGACTCCCCACCAGGCATTAGTATTGAAATTTTTATATAAATGTGTTTTAATCCGTTTTTTACTAAAATATACACACAGCAAACTCCTTTAAGTAGCGTTGACAGATGTACGATAAAAAAAACGTAATGGTGCGATAATTTTGCCCTCTGAACAATGTATGATCAATAAGACCAAAATTGCTATAATGTACAATAATTTGACCATTTTCTCATGCTTACATTAGTAATTGGGGTTTGTCTACACTGTTCCAGTATACTTTACTTCCTGACATAATCAGAACATGGATCCTTCATCTCACATGATCTCCTTCCAGCCAATCATGCTTGATGTAGCCTCTGGTGATGAACCTGATTCACCAGCATGGCTGTGAGTAGATTTGTGGGCATGTCAAAAATTGGTTTAAATACGTGTTCTGTTGAAATTACACTTTATTACTCATGTACAAAATTCTCCCCCAAAATACAACAATTTCAAGCCACTGGTACAATGGTTTCACATTTCCCATCTGACAACACTGCTTTTAAGGGAATAACACAGCGCGTAGGTTGTGTGCGTGACATTAGCAAGAGAGCGATCAAGCGAGCGAGAAAGAAAGAGAAAGCGTGTGTTATAGTGAGTCTGAAGTTTACAGTAACCTGACAGCTGTGAACGTAGCAGTGCAGTGTGTGTACAGTTTGGACTATTTGTCGATGAACTCCTCAAGACCTAAGTCATGTTCCTGTGCCTTGCCTATATTTCCCAATATATGGCAAAGATGATTAGTACATAGGTGTAAGATGTATCACAATTTTAGACAATCTACAGAGTAAAATATATGTTTAAAGACACAAAATTAAGTGGAAATTGATGTCATATGACTCTTTCACTGCATTCTGAAGAGAATTCACTTCAACAGAGGTTTACATAGAGGTTTAGAGTTGCAGCCTTTTCTAAACACAAGGCAACACAAAGACATGTTCTGTTATTTCAATGTCTAACACCTCTACAATGACAGAAAACTGAACTGTCGAACAATTCAGCGTGACAGCAGAAAATAAACAGATACACCTCAGCCTCAATGACACAACAAAAACTACTGCAGTACTGATGCCAGAGTAGCCATTAACACATTGCGAGAAGCTGTATGGTGATGGAAAGTAATAACAATTACTTTACGTTCTGATCCTATCTCACACTACAACCTTTTGAATTGTGGGACTTCTCCTTCATTATCAGTCAGATCACAAACCGATGCATCCTCAGTTGCAAAGTATACTTGCTGCATCTTTAACCATTATCATGAGATTTTGTTTTGGAGTATTGAGATATTAGCACAAACGGTGAATTTGTGAATCAAATTACACTGGCACATTAACGAGAAGCTTGCTAATCTCACTACATACAATAAACTACAAACTGGCTGTGCATGTCAACAATTGTGGCAACAGAGCCCATGCTTACGCCCGATACACTACAATAATAGGAGAAGAAGATAGTTTTACATGAAAACAGCTGATAGTCTCTCCAATGCCAGGGCTATGACTTGCAACATTTTTGGTTTATTGTAGTGCCTACATAAAAAGGAACTAATACCGCTTCTCTTAGCAGGTTTAAGTAGGATTTTTGACCAGTGGAAACGGGGTATAAAACATCACAGACTACATGTTACAGTAAATCCTGTCCTTTAGCTTATTAATGTTAAAATATTGTATGTCATGGAACACTGAAAGTATGCAGGTTGACGTTCAACTCTAAGCACATTATCACAGTTTCAACAATGACTTCCTCCTCTCTGTTTTAATGTGTGATAATGACTGAAGTGACTAAGTATAGTTTTTAGTTTTAACTGAAGTGAAAACCTACAATACTCTCAGACTTCCATGGTACTTTGTTTGAAAGGCCTTCCTTACAGCTTTTGAAAATGAGTTTCTGTATATCTGTGCGAGAACATGTGATGACTAACTGGCCTAAAAACACAGAATGATGCCACAACCCAATAGCCTCATAGCGTGAATTCAAAAGCAGATGGCAAAATATTGGTTGGATTTGATGATTGTCAATTATCACATTTTTCTTTTGGGAGGTATCCAGTGCAAATGTCTTACACAGATTCTAATGTAGGTCCAGGAAGACCATGGGTAATGAGCTTTTTTATTATTGTACTTAAAAAAAGATATATTTTAGATGTCAGCATAACAAGTCCTGTTCTCTTGATATCACCGAGTTCACTAAACAATCACTCAATAATTGTGTTCTCCTATGTATTATTAACATGAGTGTAATTATTTTGTGACCATAGGTAGAGAAAAGCAACAGAAAGGCTAGCTGTTCTCTTGTGATCACAAAAAGAAAAACACTAATTTCGAGATCACACAATTATTATTTTTTAATAGAAGAAATCACTTTCTTTAAATTTCCTGACTATACCAGCATGGTTTTAATTTTTTAGGCGCTCTCTTCCTCTGCCTTAAACGAGACATGAATATACTTCACATCTGACAAGTGCTGTTGTGTTTACAATCCTTGTGTTGTGTTGTTTTCCTTTCAATGATTATACTGTTAATGTATTTATATATATGTCAAATGTATAAGTCAGTTGCAAAATAATTATTTCGTCTGCCCATTTATAAAAGTATATGAATATACTGTGTGTATGTAAGATGAAATAGCTTTTAAAATATTGGCAATTTTACCACGATTTGCTACTGCTTGTGATTTAAGGGTGTTTTTATAAGCTTCATTAAAGTCTGTATGAATTCGGTTTCTACTAAATAGCGCTTTAACTTTAGATATCTTAAATCTAAGGCTGACGTTTTGTTGGTTCAGAGCGGTCGTTGCACGGACTGCCATCTAAAAACAGGCTGCTTTTGTATCGAGCAACACACCCCCAAGATGTCACAGCCATTGGCTGGGAGGCGCAAGCTCCTGGTTATTCAAGCTATGCTAGTTCCTTGTATGAATTAGCAAATCAGAACAATATTATACGCTCAATTTTATAGCTAATCTGCCTGGAACTAAGCTGGGTGTAAATAAAACGGTGGTGTGTGCGAGATCGTTGCAGACAACACCACCCACCTCACGGTAATGTCGCTCGTGGCTGCATTCAAGGCACAGACAGCAGTATGTTGTTGAGCGCTAAAATTTTCAACTTGGCTATCGTTAGTAAACATAACGAGCTAATGTATAATTAACGCTGTGCCCTGAAATGCGTCCCACGAGTAAATGTGTTGTGTAATGCGACTCCGTGGCCAACATTAGGAATATTCACGTTTGTGTTTCATGTTATAAAAGGCAATACTCAACACGAGAGCAGAGCACAGCCAGAGACAAAAGCCCACTGCAGCCCCTTCGCTGCCCTCACAACGTTCCCCCTCCCCAGCGCTTAATCTAGCTAGCTAGCAAGCTCGTCTCCAGCCCTACACAGCCTCGCTGGCTGGCTGACTGGGGCTAACCCAGCTCTCTCCGTCTCGCCCCGACATTTTCCTATTCTGTGCTCTCGCTTCAAAGCCAGCGAGTTACTAAAAGCAGAAACGAGTGAAATTTCAGTTTGAGAAGAGAAAGTAGTCAATGTGTGTAACGCACGTGGCACGCAACTATAGCGAGCCCACGCAGACACATAACATTCCATTTTCGCACGCAGTTTACTTCACGTTAGCTCAACATTAGCCTGCTCGCAGCAGAACTTAGCCAGATGGCTAACGTTAACTAGGATTTCCAGCCCTTATGATCCGCGGCAGTGAAACAACAAACCTCGTATTGCGCTTACCTTTACACTGGGTTACACGCTCCCACCGACTCATTCAGCTCCAGCTATATGTGAATATTGCGCAATATAAACAGTTATTTCCTAAATATTGGACGTTAACCGTAGCCTACGGCTGTGTGACGTTCATCGCTGGGTTTGAAAACATCCCAGCCGTTCGTCGCCCGTCCTCTCGGTGAAAAGCCCAGCAAAACATGCAAGCGTCGTTCTCATTGGTCGAGAGGAGACACGTGACCGCCTGAGCCCCCACAGAGCTTATAAGGCGTCCGTCTGCTGGATAGACTGAGAGGGGTACGTGTCAAACGATTTAACTCTTATTTGAGCGATTCTGTGAGTAAACCCGCACCTTTAATGTTTAGAGGGCTGTCTGTGGTTTCACATTATGTCAGCTTGTGGCGTTTATAGCCTCTGTCGCTGGCTTTAATCGTGTGAATTTGGGCTGAAAGGAATGGATAGGGAGGACAGTAAGGGGAACTTGACGTCATCTTTTCCGCTGCTGTGTTGCGGTCAGTGGGAATTTTCTCGAAGATCACGGCTGAGGTTATCAGCGGAATGGCGGCTCCTTTCGTTCTTGTGCGCAGGGCTACACAGTCTAGACATAATTTCATTGATAAACTCGTGTTTTTAATTCACCCCTTCAGCCCGCCAACTCATTGTGTCGGCCAGCTCTGAATCGGTTGCGCAGTGACATTTGCATCATGGTGTATGTTGCGCGCATGCGTCATGATGCATAATATTGTATGTTGCGGAGCAGGCTTGAAAGTCGCTAGAGGAACCCGGAGTGGGGGAGGGGCACCGGCTAGACACGACAACGCCACCGGGGCGTGATGGAAGTGACAGGAGCAGTCGTAGGAGGGGGGCTGTGTGTTGAAGGCAAGAGGGTTTGTCATTTAATAGCTTCAAGATATCTGCAAGTCATGTATTGGTCAAAAAATCTATAAATCTACGAGGCCAAAATTTAATTTTGACTTGGCAAAGTGCTAATTAAAGATACCTCATCCATTTCTGATTAGTAGAAGTTAGGTTGCAATTAAGTTGTAGTCTCTAATCAATGATAGACACTACTCAAAATGAGTTAGGGATATTGGGATATGGGTGCATATGTGCATGGATATGCAATAAAAGTCAAATAAAATGCGTTGCAGTATTTTTGGGGACCAAAACACAAAATAAAAATTCTGATAAACAATCAAGTGAAACACTAAAATATCCATAACCAATTTTGAGTAGTGTAAATCAAAACCATATATAAATCCATGAGGCCAGAATTACATTATGACTTGGCAGAGTGCTAAACAAAGATGTCTATCAAATCATTTAGTTGGGAGTTTAAATGTAGATTTCTTCTAGTTGAAACACAAATTCCAGTTATCACCAGTTCAGTTCTGACTAGAGGTCATTTTAATTAGAAAATTCTAATTATTCACATTGAATGATACATTTCTTCTTGGATATTTGAAATTAGGATTATACTCAATATACTGTGCAATTCATTCTGTCCAATTCCAGGTTATATCCTGTGCAATGCAAGTCTCTGTGCAATTATATCCATCTTGGTCATATCTTTATAAACACTACTCAAAATGAGTCAGGGATATTGGGATATGGGTGCATGTATGCAATAAATGAAATGTGGCACATTATTTCTGGGGACCAAAAATATTTACAAAACACAAAATAAAAAAAGTCACAGAATAAACAACCAAATGAAATACTTAAATATCCCAATATCCCAAACTCATTTTGAGTAGTGTATTAAAAGCTTATAGTGTTTATAGTGTTTATTATTCTTATTTTATTTTTCTATTATTCTATTTTATGTCTCATTTCATTTGTATGTCATTCAGTCCCCTTTTTTCCACTGCTTCTGACTCATGAGCTGCTGTAACAAGTTAATTTCCCTTGTGAGGGATCAATAAAGTCTCATCTAATATGTGATAAAACGACTTCATTTGACATAATTTGATTAGTAATTCTGACTAGAAATCTGTAATTGGATATGTCTTCCATAACCGAGTTGTATTGAATGATTTCAGTTTTGGATGGTGGACCTGTATGCAAACATTTTATGTGCCACAACTGCATGTGATAAATGCGAATGTCTCAAAATGCACTTGTATGAATATGCTGAATGTTTGTTAGTCTAGTTAAACCCTTTAAAAGTTTGTCTGAGAAGGCCTTCAATCAACAGCACTGACAATGAAAACTGTGATAAAGGTTAAGTAAGAGTTTTTGTCCAATACTATATGTTACAGAATATTAGTTTTAGTGATTTTTTTTAACCTGACTTAACTGCAACAAATCTAATATAGTTGAATAAATATGAAAAATACAAGAAACACAATGACTCCAAAAAATATCTATAAAATATCTAGTGTCAGGCCTTTACCATGGTATTTCAGGCTCTATTGTTGAGTGTGCTGTCCTCACAGGCCACATTTTAAATATATAATCTGTAGCATTCCCTCTGCTGCAATCCTGTAATTGACACACTGACACCTAGAGCATAGGTACATGAACAATTTATTTACATAATAAGTATGAGTTAAACATAATATCAGTTTTAGGGACAAATTGCTTCGAAAGACATCTACAGGTCCGCTCTTACACCGAAGCCTGGTCCTTTAGGAGGCTCCGTCAAAGAAGTCAATCCACCTGCTGGCTCACATGAAAAACGCCCGCCCCTGTAGAAAAAGGAAATTATAATGTTTATATCAGTAAATTCTGCAAACAAATTTCATATGATCAGCCAGAAAACTAACTTAATCGTGATGGTATTTTGTATGTACCTGGGCCCAGGTGGTGGGACTCTGCCTGCTTTAAGTTCATCAATAATTTCGTCAATGTCCTTAGGTGTGAGGTCCTCCTGGAAACAAGACAAAAGTAGGATAAATGATTACTAATAGAATAGAGCAGTGTTTCTCATTACTAGTGATCTGGATTATTAAGATCCTTCAACCCGTACGAGCACCTTCTCATCCTATTAAATTCAATCCCAAGGAGAGAGTGGGAAATTAAGAGGCAATACTTTAAATACTACTTTTGCTATATTACAAAGGAACTTATGATGATGATAACCAATTCTAAATAAAATACACAAAGGCAGGTTTTACAAAATAATATAAAACTATAATAACACTATTTAAATTCATAAATAACTATTATCAGAATAAAAGGCCATGCAGAATAATTGTGCCCTGTGATGCTTTTTGCTTCCAAATCTGAATCGGATAATTATAGTCAGTATGTTGCCTTTTTCTGGTTGCCTGGACAAACTTATTATCCTGTATTAGCAGCTAAATGTTAACAATGTGGTTCCATAGATAATGAGTTAATCAGTTCATCAGTTTTCCTAAAGTCAGTGCTAATGAGGTAAAAATTGACTAATAAGTGAATGACTCTTACTTTGTTTTTGACCTGGGCAAACCAAACTATTTTCAGCAGTTTAAAGTGTTTAAAGACTGAATCAGACATTTATATTGCATCTGCTTTCCAGGTTTAGAAGCCATAAACAGCGTGAGGCATGTGTTTGTTTACAGACAAACTTGAATAAAACTAAATGCGTGTAATTGATGACCTTATTACTCTAATAGCTAAAAACTGCAATAATTTCAAAGTGTTAGTTACTCAGTTAAAATGCTAAACTCAGTATAACCTCTCTTGGTGTTAACACATTGCACCTTTTCTTCCTCCAATGATCACACCTCAGCAATTTCAGGTGTTACTGAAAATGTCTCTACTCTCAGTCGTATTTACTTTAATTGGGTCATTCACTTGTGCTCAGCTTGCAATAACTAAATTCCCCATGGCAACTTGGTGCAGAATTAGTTACAGAAAATGTTAAACCACAAATCTAAAAAGCAACATTTTCATATCATATCTGGGTCGTAAAGTTGATCTTTTTCCAAACTGAGGTCATGGATGAGACAAGATTATTATTCCAGCCATATCATTATTAGTATTATTAACTTTAGATTGATTGTTTCTCTGTCATGGTTTCAGTTTCTCCTCTTTTCATTTGTTTTGAGCCTTTCATGTGTAGACTGTACCACACCTGCAAAAGAAACCGAAGAACTCTTGAAATGGTCTGAGAGATGTATTCTCCGCAGACATTCTTTGCAAAACCCGTTTCAAGTTTTAACCTAATTTTGTTAATTTAGTTATAACGTTCAATAAGGAAGCTGTCTGCTCAGACTCCTTGAGCACTCACATAATAGTTGTCATTGATCTGGACCATTGGAGCATTCACACAGGCACCCAGGCATTCCACTTCTATTAGCGTGAACATCTTGTCAGGAGTAGTCTCTCCAACCTTGATACCTGGGGATAAACAAATTAAGACGTGCTTAATATTTAGCTAATCTCCTCCGACGAGCTACAGATGATAATGAAACATACAAGTGTTTTTAACTCAAGAAGTATTACCTGACATTACACAGCTCAATGTAAGTTATAACAAAACATTTAAGAAGTAGGACAATGCTCTATTAAATGCCACACAGGCTGAAGTTATCTGGCTTGATTTCACCCTTGTATGTCCTCTTGTTTGCTGCTACAGCTCACTGTTGTTTGAATTGCAGAGACAACTGTATATTTACATGTTTGTTCCCAATTTCTGTTTATCTCAACTATACACAATAAAAAAAAGCTTGTTTTCATCTGCGTTTTCATCCCTTCATTGGTGTCCCGCCATAAAATGGAAAATGGCTCTCTTACCCAGTTTGTTTTGGATGGCCTCCAGGATGCTGTCTGAGTTGCACAGCATGCAGGGTGTTGTTGTGCAGATCTGAATGAAGTATTTTCCCACGGGCTGACGCAGGAACATTGTGTAGAATGTCGCTACTTCATACACTCGCATTGGAGCCACTTCCAGCACCTCGGCAACCTAAATGAAAACAATTACAAACATAAAGTGAGGTTCGCTTACATGACACATTAGACATAGTACTGATGTATCTGAGGATTAGAAAAATCCAATATGCATCACACGGCTGTAAAATGTTAAAGAATCACTGTGCCTTGTTCATGGCGGAGATAGGGAGCCATCCGTGTTGCCTCTGGGCTACATCCAACACTGGGATGGTGGCTGCCTGCTTGTGCCCAAGAGGGTACATTGAAATGATCGCCTCAATCCTCTATGGGGGGAGAAAAAAAATAGTCAGTCACGAAACTATGGATGTGGAGTTGCTCAGAATAAAAATTATTTCATTCCTCTTCAAAAATAAGACAAATTTAAAATATCAAATGATGCTCACACAGAAGCATTAGTTGCACCAATATACAAAAGAAGCACTTAGGGTTGGGCGATAAAATAATCTTGATAAGGGATCGTTATAAAACTTGGACATTTCTACTCAATATGTATAGATCAACCTGTCACATTGAAGAAATATTGTATCGTTAGTCTGCATTAAAGTGTTCGCCTATTTACTACTTCAAAGGTTTGTTTGAGCTACCTGTGAATAAAGTGGATGTGGATGTCGTCTAAAAAACAAGAAAAAATATTGAGTGAAACCTAGGGGCACAAAGGCTCAAAAGATGCTGTCGCTCTGTGCTGACCAAGACGGGAAACACAACAAATCTTTTCCATCCAGCAATGCACATCTTCTTTTATTTTTAGTTAATAAATTACATTCTTAAATTTAACTAATTAAGACTCTGTTATTGTCAGGTTTCAATTATTATCTAGATATTTTTCAAACTGACAATTATCAAATTATATGCTGATAAATATCTATATTACTCAATATGTAAAAAATCATGTTAATATTTTTCAGCTTTAAAAAAGTAATGTAGTTAAATGTAGCAAAATAACTCCTATTTTATATTGGTGACGATGATCAGATGCTCATATTTTGGCTCATGTTTTGGCTTTTAAAACTATTTTTTCTTTTAAAAACACACACAACGGGAAACACATTTTCTGACTAAAGCCAACGAAGCAGAAGCTGGATTGAAAGGGAATTTAATAATTAGTAAACGGATACACTGCAACTGGCCAGTACAGCTGTGAAAATATCAGATTTTAGCACTGGCTTCAAATAAAAAACAAAATATCTTCCCCCAAAATAAAGAGGTGAAGTCTGATTCCTTGAGACAAATATTTTTATAAATGATACATTTTTATCCAATTTGAATTGTGCCATGAATTACGTGATGTTTGTGGTAATTTTGCAAATTTGCCATCAAGATAGTACAATTCAATTTAGTTTTGTGTGAGCCCGTTCAATCAGCTACATTGTCTTGCACAATATACTGTACAGTACATCACCAACACCAACATGGCCGTCACCTTCAAAAGTGGTGAAAATTGTGAAAAGTCTGGCCATTTTGACAGCTGACGCTCTGGGAGCTAGCTAATACCAGCTCTACAAGGGCTAAAAATATATTTTTTAAATTGTCTTTAAATTGACAAACATGATATGCAATTCATACGGGATTTAAAATTATTTGTCTCTTGCCAGGAACTACTGTACATCTCACATGGTGGTCAAGCAGAAAAGGTGGGTCTTCACCTCTCTATGTACTGCTCAACACATATGACAACCTTACCTTTTTGTTCTCCTCGGTGAACTCAAATGGAGTATCAGCATTGTTGTCAGGAGTATCTCTGTGCTAAAATAGAAAAACCATAGTGTTAAAAAGACAGTTGACATTATTTACACCAAAGGCATAATTATAATCCTTATTAATCTTCAAATAACAATTATCAGCCACTTTATATTAAATCCAGGTCGGAAGCTATCGATATGAAGTTGCTATTATGGATGAATATTACTCCACAACTACCAATTTCAAGTGAGTAACAGGCTTATACAGTAGACCGTGTCTAATAGTATCTGATAAAATATGAATAACCTATCATGTATGGCCAGAGGGGAAAACAGGTGCTGCTATCAGACCACAGAGAAGACTCAACACAGACAACAATTATTTCTGCTTCTGCACACACTGCCCCCTTGTGAGCAGCAAAAATCCTTTGTGCAATTAAGAAAAAGAACAAGTTAAATGTAATGGTGTTTGAAGTTAATGATTACAAAAACATCATTCCTGATTGAAGAGGAGTGGTTCAAAGACAATGCGGCCAAACTGAATTTTCCCCAATCACAGACCAAAAACATCTTTACTATCAAGGGACAGTGAAACCATGGCATGTTTCCATTACATAAAAGTATCACCTGTGATGTTTATGTTGCAAAGCACAGCTCTAATAGGCTCTAAAGGCTGCTCCCGGGATAAAATTAGAGCTTTCGGAAAACAGATGCCTTTGGGATTAATTCAGCGAAAATGGAAGCACAAACATTGCTGAGTCACTTTACAAATAGGTTTAAATGGCTAATTAATTTGAAACGCATACGAATAATATGACCACCTGTAAGGAGCAGATAAATACAGTTTGTAAAAATAAACTCAGTTGAGCTTGCTGTTGTGAAACATTTGTATATACATTGGTATTGTGTGTAAACACTTGAATAAAACAGATCTATTGCATTGTATTATACAGTCAAATACCCAGTCTCCCAAATGTGGAAAGGAGAGTGAGAGAAAAGAAGCTTTTGATTTATTAATGTTGTTTAGTCTTCTTTTGTGAGATTCCAGCAACACATCCGTTTTCCTTACCCATTCAAAATGCATGAACTGGATGACAACTTAATTTCATTAAGACTATTAATAAAATGTGGCAACAAGTATAATATATCCCACACTGTCAGGTCACCAAAATTAAAGAAATAATGGACTTAAACATATAAAAAAGTTAGTGTGTTTTGAGTACATTATGATGTGCATCGTCTCTATTAAGGCACCGCTAAACACACTGATACAAGGCCATAGAGGTCAGTGACAAGGATAATTAATATTAAAACAAATCAAGACAATATTTTTATATTATAATGAATGCTTTGAGCACCACATACACACACACACAAATCTGATACTCTATTTCAGTGGTACTTCAATGATGATCTCTGTCCTATCTCATAGCTCAGTGCATTCACTGCTTTCCCATGTAGAAGTAGTCCCTGATTTAAGAGCTAGAACAAAATCTGACAGAACTTAAAACCCCCTGATATACTGGCCCCATGAACCCATTAACTTCACCATTTATCTCAATGATGTGGTGAAGAACACGGACAACGTGATAATCAGTTCTTACAATAATACATTTTATCTGCACATCTGTTAACTTTGGCAAAGAAACTGTAACTCACCACAAAGATGCCACCGGCTCCAGCGCGCGCAGCAGACCGATGCAGATTCCTGACCTGCCTGGCCTGCAAATACAGACAGATTAACAGCCTGGTAGTCTGTGAAGTGATAATCAAACTTCCAACATGAAAGACCTTTGGTGGGTATGTCTTGCATCAGACATGAAGCTTTCTGAAAGGACTGATGAATGGAAACATTTATGCAGCATTTATTTATATTGTTTACCACTGTCTACTATTACATACTGCATTATTGGTTGATATTATCTACATTGTAGTTATAGTATAGTACTAGCCACATATCCTACATTTCTATTAGTAAATGTTTATACAAATATAGTTGTCACATATAGTTTAATGCAACATGTTTTACAGTTGTTTTATATTTAATTACTTATATATACACATTTTTTATTTTCACTAAGTCTTCTTATTGTCTTTTCTATTTATAATTCATTAAAATATCTATACTGTGATATTTATTTGTAGAAGGAGCTACTGCAAGATACCAATTTCCCTTCAGGGATGAATAAAATATTTCTGATTCTGACTGATTGAACAGAAATAGAAAAACTGTTGATGTTGTCATTGTGTACCGCAGAGCTAATATCTTAAGGCCTTAATTTGACATAATTAGGCATAATTTCTAAAGATGGCAACAGATCCTCTAAATTTTGATAACAAACCAACACAAAATGAGCTACCCTCACATAAGCATAGCTTGAGCACTGTTTTGTATTGGTTTTAATGATATGTGTCTACATAAATCATCCACATGCAACTTCAAATTATTTAGGGATATTGGGATATGGGTGCATTTATGCATGTGCATGGAAATCCAACAAAAGTCAAATGAAATGTGTCGCATTGTTTTTGAGGACCAAAAATATTCACAGAATAAAAATTCAGATATCACAGAATTAAAAATCAAGTGAAACAATAAAATATCCCAATATCCCTAACTAATACTGAGCAGTGTAGGTCGGTTTTCATAACATTTGCACACTTCACGGGTAGAACTACAGATCGTAGATCAGTAGTTGTAAGATACATCCTTGATGTACTGATTTCATTCTCATAAGATGGCTTGAGATGGCTGATGCCACTATCGGTTTGTCAATCACCTTTATTAATGTAATCTTGTAATTGTACACCAAAGTCAACCTTCTACTGTCTCGAATGAATCCTAATAGAGTGCAAAAAAGACTTCCGAGTTATTCAAATATCAGTGATTTTCCATACAACTACAACATCAGCTTAACACACACACAG
Source organism: Pagrus pagrus (assembly GCF_965226575.1). Lineage (NCBI taxonomy): Eukaryota > Metazoa > Chordata > Actinopteri > Spariformes > Sparidae > Pagrus > Pagrus pagrus. Next base: position 16,862,948 of record NC_140196.1, read on the forward strand.
CTAACAGAGTTACGTGTTTTGAGCAGAACTCGCAGCTTTTCTGTTTTTAATCCGAGTGATAGTTAATGTCAGATAACTAGTATGATGAAGATAGTTTTTAATATAAAATCATTCATGTGCAAAATACATTTCGCTTTGCAAGGCACATTATGTCTAACGATCACCTTGTACACGTCTGACAGCAGAAAGCTAAAACAGCTAGCATGCTAATATTACCCAACGTTAGTTAGCTAACTAGCTTAGGGGCCTCCACTGCTTGCCCTTGTAAGGAGTCATAGCATCTTCTCTCCAAATTATCCAAAAGTGCGTTTAAATTAATACCCAGAACCATGAAGAGTAGCATAACTTTACCGTCTGCGATACTGCAGAGCGAACAGCAGCAGACAAAAACATCTTTGAGGCTTGAAGTTTGGTCCCGGTGCGTTAGCAAATGGACGGGACAGTGGCCGACATCAACACAAGCTCTTACGCTCGATTAAGAGGGTCTGACGCTACGTGACGCTACGTGACGCTACGTCAGTCAGTCGCAGCGCTAGTGAATCGATCCCAGATTGAAATGTGAGCTCCAAAACAAATGATGCCAACAGCCATTTGGACATTTCCTCTGAGCTGTGTTATGTAACCTGAATGAGAGTTCACGTTGTATGTTTACCAGCGTTTGAGGGATAAATATTCCAAATCACGAAACCAGCAAGTATTCTTTAATAGAGCAATATTTCATTTCCCATTCTTTTAGTCAAAACCAAAATCTGACACATATTAAAAGGCAAGAACACAATTTGATGATGACACATGAAAGCAAAGTCAAAGAATAAGAGTTGAGCAAACGTTATAATTTGATACGGCCTTAAAACACTATATATTGTGCAAGTTTAATAAATATGTATATCTAAAATCCTTAAGCCACTATTTCTAGAGCATTTAGTGACAATGCATTGAGGATCAGTGTTTTGTTTACTTCAGTGAACACAGTGTTGTTCCCTCTCTTTTTTGGGGGGCACCCATCATCACCCCCTGTCAAAAGAAACCTCCCTGTGCCTGCCTGAATCCACAGCATTCATCCTGCTGCACACCTCCCCCTCGTCCCTCTCCTCCTGCTCCTCCACTCCTTGCTTGGAAAAATAAAGCCACTGACATGCCAGAGAGGGCTCGTCCAATGAAAAAGTGGGAGTGCTGCACTACGTGAGCCGATTGGCTGCTCCAGCCCTAAGCAGACTCGGTGGAGAGCCGCTGCTCAGGGATTAGGGGTGGGTCTTATGCATGCTGAATTGTGTTGCCTCAGTACAGGAGGCCTTGTGGTGTTCTTACCTTGCCCAAGAGGACCCAGACAGATCAGCAGTGGCTCTAGATTAACCCATATTCTGACTCTCAGATGATATTGGCCCATTGACATCTGTCCTTCCACAATGGTCGTGCCTGAATCACAGGACAAAATGTTCTACCCTCCTGATGACTTGAAGAGGGATGCTCACATGCCTGATTTTAACTCCTATCTGGCACTGTACAGGAAGTCTCTGGAGAATCCAGAAGGTAGGTCAAACCTGTCTGTATTTTTAGTGCAGTGTTCGCAGTGTTTCCTTGCATTTAACCTCCCTCTGAGCCTGTCTTTATGCACCATCTCTCTGCTCTGTCTGCAGCCTGTAACACTTACATAAAGTATCACTTTATTTCAGCTTTCTGGAAAGAGATCGCTGATGACTTCTTTTGGAAGAAGCCTGCAACAGGACCAATGATGCAGCACAACTTTGATGTGACAAAAGGGAACATTTATGTCAAATGCATGGAAGGGGCCAAAACCAACATGTGCTATAATGTCCTGGACAGGCTTGTGAAGGAGAGGAATCTCGGTGAAAAAGTTGCCTATTACTGGTAAGCAGCGGCGTCTGTCTGAGATGAATGATGGCTTTGATGGGAAATACCGCCTGCAGTCATGTCAGGTATTCCAGTCAATAACAACTGTCGTGCCCCCTGTGTCGACCCCTATGGACCAAAGCAAACTCCAGCTAGCACAACACAGTGTCAGAGCTTCAATCGGAATCAACAGAGAACATTTAACAGGATTTGTTGTCAAGCTTTCCAGCATTTCATCTAAGGCGCAACACAATTTCCAATCTAGCATTACAGCAGATTGTAAGAGTCCTGTTAGACTTATAAAAACAAAAGTTTGGTGTTTTATTACAGCAAAACAAAGCTGACTCTATTTGAATATCGCCAGAATATTTCAATAAGAAAAATCCAATAACATCCTCATGGGTTGTTTTCTAAATATGACTGTGTAAACTCATAAATCTGCTCACTGAACGCTTTCACTAAACTCTTTAAATTTTAATTTAAAGTAGCTGGGTGCTTACAGTAAAGCCTCGCACCCTCGACAACCCACCATGAAGGCTCTACTTCATGTCGTTTTATTTGATGTTATGGCACATATTTGCACTGTCAACTGAAGAGGCTCAGCAAACAAAAAATACTGGCGCTATTACTGCTGAGCTTAGCAATAGAGGTTGGATGGAACTGGGCACAGTGGAGACCAGCCATCACCCACATAAGTGTCTTGACACTGTTTGCATTACATTAAAGCACTTACGTAATACAGGATCTCTGTGTTTGCCACGCCAGTTTCAGCACACAATGCGAGGAGGATATAGTCTGTGTCAGCTGTGTTATTACAGTGTTATCAGTAACCAGATGGTTTGTTATGACCAGTTAAACACTCATACGACTTTCACTCACAGCTTGACCAAACTATCTCAGATGGTTGAACGCTGCAAAAAACAAGGCACCAAAAAGTATTCAAACGTCAAATGTGTCTCCTTTTATTTCACTTTTACTGCTGTTACTACATCTACTAGAATCTACTGGATGACACAGGCTGTTATCACTGGATTAAGATGTCTGGGTTTCAGAAAAGATGTAAAGTTGCCAGCCACAAATAGAAATGTGCGTCCTCAACCTCAAGTGGTTTTTTAAGGTAATTGATTGAATTAAAAGGCATCATGACAGTAATCCCTTCCACAGACAACTTTGACTTGAGAAAGAGAATCATGCTCTTGGTTTGAACTGTCAGTACTGGCTTCACATGGGAAGACTGACAAGAGTCTCAATGCTTTGCGACGACAGACGTCCCATGGCTTAAATGTCACCCTTTCAGCAAACACTGTTTTCAACAAAGAGACTTAGACCCATTCTCTCTGAGTTTATTAACCCTTTCAAGGATTTAGCTTATACAAAAAATGCTCCAAAATATATTTTCTCTCTCAGGGAGTAAGTGATAGCAGTAAAAAGTGAAACATCCTGCTGTAAAGTACTGAACATTTAAGTCAAATCAGAGCCTTGGAGGTCAGTGAGGAGCTGCTTCAAAATGCCTTTTTGATAAAGGCAGTAGTGGTAGTTAAGTTACCCATTAGCTGCTAGAACTGTACGTTGCAGACAAAACAGGATATCTCAATGTCATTTTCTATTTTCCCTTTTTTAGACAAGAAAAGGAAACTACTTGTAGAGACTAAAGAATGTATACAGAGGACGAATGAATAATATATATGACGCCTGAAACTTAAGCAGTATCATAAATTGCATAAAATGAAGCAAATGCAGGCTAAAAAGGAAAAAAAAGAGCATAAATGAGTCACAGACTTAAATTTATGTTGTGTATACACGTACTGCCCAAAGTCCAGTCACAGTGGTAAACATTCAGTAAACATTCAGTGTGGATCCAGTCTGAGATTTTCTGGAATTTGTTCAAGATATCTGAAGCACAGCAGCTAAAAGCAGCTTCACCATGTTTGGATTTTATGGCAGGACTGGTGGGTTGATACTGTAGAAGAAGCATTTTGCTCAAAAGTCTTTTGGTAATTTATCTAAATTGAGATGCAGTAGTAGTAGTTGTAGTAATAGTAGTAGCAGCAGTAGTGCTAGAAGTACTTAGTAAAACATTATTTGACGGACAGTGCAGAGATTTTGAGAACTGGAGTAATAAGCTCAGGTTTCTTGTTAGAGCTTAAGGGGCAGCGTTCTGAATGAGCGACAGCTGTCACCTTTTTTCTTTTTTTACAAAGATCTGAGAAAATCCAATTACAGTGGTCCAGCCTAACAGAGATAAAGACGTGGATTAGTTTTTCCCAAATCTTTTTTGTATGTAAATTCTTTAATTCAGGCTTTATTTTAAGGATATACTCTGTTATTGTCTCAACATGGCCATTAAAGTTTAGGTCTGATTCCCTGACTGCACCAACATGTCTGACTTAGGTTTTCAGCAGCAGACAAGACGAAGATAACTTTCAGTTTGTTCAGTTTTATCCTTAATTAAATGTGTATTTTTGACATATGAAATCCTCCCTTTTGCACATTCAGAGCTGATAGGAGCATTTTGTACTCGAATGAAAGAGTTCTGAGGATTGACCCCTGTGGATCTCCACTTCATACATATTTGCTTATAGACACAAAGAAGTAGGTAGAGATCTTTAAAAGACATTTAAATTTGTGGACTTTTTCATATGTTTATATGGTCCAAAAGATCAATAAAAGAACAAAGTTCTCTATGCGATGCACTCCAGTCACTTAATCAATAGCTGCATTTATGTAATGATTTATTTCACCATCCTCAGCCTGGCGATAGGGTTGATGCCAGGTTGTCTCATTGTTTTGGCTTCTGTCCTGCACCGGAGGCACTGCTACCACGCTGTCTGCTGGCCTGTGAGACATTGTGCGACATAGTTTTCCAAATAACTGTCCTGACAAACATCCAAACCTAATATGGACCCAGGAAAAACTGGAACATGTTATCTCTCCTGTGATGAATTCAGAGAACTCACTGAAAGGGTATTTTTGGAGGAAACAGTGGATCTGGGGGGATTCTGTGTCTTTCATTAAAATAATAATAGGATTTTGGTCGTGTTTCTCCTCTTGAATGTCGTCTCAGGGAGGGGAACTCACCAGACCACCACATGGCCATCACCTACCGCCAGCTGCTCAGCCAGGTCTGCCGCTGTGCTAATGTCCTCAAGAAAATGGGTGAGAAACTCTGAAACTGAGTAAAACAAGACAGAATTTAACATATACCAAAGCCTTTGCTTAACTCCAACATGTTTCAGCCTGTAAATGAGGAAAAAAGGGCATCATATCAAATTACCTCTCAATAATGCAGACCTTGGCAAAAGCTTCAAACAACATTATCATAGCAGTACTATAAACTGTAATGTCAGCAGTGGTCTATATCTCACACAGGTACACATGTTTATAGTTATAAAACTATAATCTAAAATCTTTCCAACATTGTGTAATTACAAAGAACAAATATTAGCATTATCATTTGGCCAATAACCAGCAAGCTGCAGCTCAACAGATGTGGCTCTATGCCCAGTATGCCCAAAGAACTTGTCACATATCAGACATACAGTACAGCATCTGGATCATGTCCAACATGCTGAAACCCAGCCTAAAATAAATTACCATTGCTGGTTTGAATGTAGAGGTAACCCAGATCAGGTCAGGATGAAAAACAAAAGTATGTTTGTTTTCTTGTTAAGGTGTAAAGAAGGGGGACAGGGTGTCCATCTACCTTCCCATGATCCCAGAGCTGGTCTACACTATGCTGGCCTGTGCCAGGATAGGTGCTGTTCACTCCATTGTGGTAAGTAGTGTGATGATTAACTTTACTCTTTGCTGATCCAAATGATGTTCAGCCGTTGTTTCACCCAGTCTGGAGAGGCAGATTAGTGGAGTTTGTGACTAGGTGTGTCATGCTTAACCAATTGCTGTTAATCGTGATATTTAAAAATTAAATATTGATATTGTGTCAATAATTAATAATTAACTAGCCACCACAGAGCGTGGCTACTACTGCTGGATAAAAAAAAAACATGTTGATGGTTGGTGGACAGATGAGAGAGAGACACTCTACATGTGGAGTTGATAAGTGAACGACAAGGACTTTGTCTCACAGCCGGAGGAAAGGAGGTGCTCTGTACCCTGGTGGTATGGCACTAAAACAAAAACTTACCTTGTTTCACCATCATCATATTACAGTTAGATCTTACACAGCAACAAATACATACATTACCTTGCTGTCATGCATCCTGCAAACAGCTGTATTTAGAGAGGCTCTGTTGAACTTCTGTGTTGTGTTGCCAGCCGGGCGTTAGTTTATGTTAACAGACTCCATTTCTAAACTAACACTGGCTCTCTGCTAGTGGAATGGAGAGAGGCACTGAATCAAGTCGTGGTCCTTTGGGCTGTCATGGAAAATCTGAAAAGAAATCTACAGTCCAGCAGCATTTAACAACTTCCCCAAATAGTCCACAGGCTTGTATAGGCAACCAGACAAGGAAGGTCTCATTTTTCATGTCATGTTGAAATCCGCTCAAAAAGTGCTTAATACATTTTTCTTGCCATTGTCACCAAGTGCTTGCTGATGGGGGATATGTTTTGCCTCTGAAAATAAATGAATCAAAGATTATGGTCTAGACCTGCTCAGTTTGGAAAGTGTCACAACATGACTGTTGTTGTGAATTGGCGCTATACAAATAAAGATTTATTGACATGTACATTGCTAAAATATGTTACATAGAGCCCCTTTAAAAAAAAAATAATAGCATGACTGACTTCCAAAACAAATGCACACACTAGCCAGATTATGATCTTTACAACAAGTGGCAATACTGCTTTTGTCCACAGAGGGCGCCAGAATCAACAAAAATGTATGTTCCTTGTAGCATCTTTAATTTCCAACACATCTGTGAGAAGTAGTGCAGGCAGTCAACATGCAGGTTAGCAGTGTTGGCTGCTTTGACCTCATTTCTAGGAGAAAACATCAGCTGAACTTGAGTTCTTGCCTCTGTTGAGTCCTGACTGCTTTGCTCCTGTAGTTATCAGCTGTTCTGTGTCAACACAGCTCTGGCAGCACCTGCGCTCAATATATGGGTCAGGCATTTACTGGCTGTATCCAGAGACAGTCAGTGCAGTTTTGCACTAAAGCCAACTCTATTTTAGCTTTCCAACCTTCCCCATCTGTGCAAAGGTTAGCAGCCCTGTTAAAAATATCTCCCCCTGCTCCAAGCTGGGGTTTTTTTATGACTTGCACAGGCCTGTTTTTGGCAGACTAACGGGTAAGTGACCTTGTCTGTGCTTGGTCATTGTTGTAAATGTTCCAGCTGAGTTTTTCCTTTTTTCATATTTAATATGAACATCACTTAGCGACATTGGGATCTCTGGAATAGCGCCAGCCTCTTAGTTCCTCATGTGACTGTTAATATTAATCATAAATTAGCTTGGCATGAAATTAAGTCATAGATGGAGGTGGGCAGGACAGCCAGTGCCACTCATGCAGTGACATTTTGCTGAGTGCAAAGTCGTCAGTGACCTGATTCATAATGCTGTCATCAACACTGACACTTTATCCTTTGTGAACTGTTAACCTTGGCGAGGAACACAAGCGTCTGGCAGGGTACGCCGCAAATGACAATCATATAAAAGATTCATTATAAATGTCTGTTTCATTATGTAACATTGAACAAGGTGACTCCTCTATACATAGCAATGAGAAGGAACAACATGCACCAGATGTCTGTTTGCACTTTACTGAACCGCACCCGTTGTGGCCACAATAACAATTAAGGAAAGCTAAAGCTAAAACTGTAATTCAGCTTTTCCACCTTTTTATTTCTCGTCTTTCTCTTTCTCATGTCCAGTTTGCTGGTTTCTCCTCTGAGTCTCTGTGTGAGAGGATAATGGATGCCCAGAGCTGCATCCTGGTGACGGCAGGTAGGTCCGGCGGGCAGCAGCTCCAGGATGTGATTTGTTGTAGTGCTCAGGGGCTGTAAAGATCTGTTTTCAAGTTATAAAGTCATCTGTCATCCCTCACTCTCCCCCTCCATCCATTTGTAACACACAGATGGTGTTTATAGAGGAGAGAAGTTGATCAACCTGAAACAGATTGCAGACGAGGCTCTAGAGAAGTGCAGGCAAAAGTAAGTCCAACGGTTTCTCGGTTCTCAGCAACCACCCTTATTTACACTAGCTGTAATGGGAACGGGACTCAACGGTAATGGGACTCAAATCCTGGAATATGACTCATTCGACACACACTCACGCACACACACACATGTGGCAAAGCCCTATCAACTGTTATCAGACGATGAGGAGGCACACTGCCTGCGTTACACATAACAGAGTTTCTGGGCAACATGAGAACAAGACTCATCAGGGACACCAGCACTGCTCGTCCCCTGTGGCAACATGAGCCTGGGAAGGGTGTGAGCTGAGAAACAAAGCATGCTGGGAATAGTTATCTGAGGAGGGTCAGGGGTGCAGATATGTTTAGGGGTATTATTTCAAAATAAAGTGTATATTAATATTGTCCGTTATACTAAGCCTCATGTGGCAAAGTTAAAGTTAGCCTGCCACTATTTAATCCTATCTCATATTACGTTTACTATTAACTTTATATTATGTTGTTGTTATGTTTTTAAAAAGAGGACCCACTCCCTTTATAGATATAATTTTGGTTGCGCAGCGGCAGACATAGTTTCTTAGAGCCGTAAATTTTTATTTTACTTTTACCGAATAGTAAAAGTGAAGGGAACCAATCTATACACAGATGGTGTCTTTTGTCTTCAGCCATTACTGCAATCAGTATTTACTTCAGAATGATAAGTTGACACAATAAAGTTGTCTGTTTTATATCATTAATCATTTTATCCATATTGAGCTTCTGCAACTACTTCTGTCTTATAAGAGGGATCTCTCCTCTGTTGCTATTCCCCAGGTTTCTTCCCTTTTCCCTGTTTAAGATTGTTTTCCCAATAGGTTTTAAGGGTCAAAGGATGGAGGGTGTCTTGTTGTTTTAAAGATTTTTACAGAGACAAATATTTCATCATATAGGAAAGTTGACACGTGCAGTTGAAAAATCTGAAAAAAAGATGAGATGGAGAGAAGTTTCACATGGTATTTTTAATTTCTTCACAGAGCATCATCTAGTGTCACTAAATGCCTCATCGTCAAGCACCACGCACTGAGGACAAAAAGCGGAGCTGCATGCAACAAACTACAGGTATGACACATTTTAAGCTACTAATGTTTGGGTTTACAGCCATTTTCTTTGAGCTTTAACAAAATGTGTTACAGTATCTGTGACGTGTAGTGTGATAATGTAATGTTGAGATTAAGATGTAAACCCAGTAGAGGTAGAAAAAGAGCTAGAACATAAAATGTCTCCAAATCTGCAAATTTAGTGATTTTTGACTTAAAGTAAGTTTTCTCTTGGCTGTTTTTCTTAGCTTACGAAAATAAAACAAAATATTCACTCAAACCACCATCTATGTTTAAATGTATCACTGTTTCAAGTCTGTAGAAATCTATTAATGGGTTAGGGGTTAGATTTGGCACTTTTTTAGTGCTACTGCACATTCATTCATGTAATACTTTCTCATATGAAGATTGTTTTTATCCTCAATTCGCAAATTTTACATTCTTACCGTCACTGTTGGCTGAATGAATAGTTTGGCAGGTACAGAAGGTCAGGTCCACTCCTGCGGCAGTAGGGTGGACAAAAATAGTAAGTCTCCAAAGAAAAGACTCCAAAAGTGGCACTGCACTGACACAGATGCTGAAGACTTCAGTTGAACTTTGAAGCAAGTGTGTAGTTTAAAAGAGAATAGACAAAAGGAGGAAAGAAGGGTAACAATCAGAGGAAAAGCAGCTGATGACAAAGTTCTTGTAAATGCAAATGAATGAGACCCATATTTTTATGCTAAGCCACTTTCCACAGTCCACAACCCCCAGAGGATCATGTAATTGTTCTCCTGCTGCTAAAACAACAAAAGAATATCCCAAAATGCCTCATAGGAGCTCAGTAAATTAAAGTCAGTTCAAAAATTGCTGGTGTTGCTGCCTGTGCTTTATCAGAGCAGATGTAATGAGGGGTTTTTATGTTTCCCATTCCCTGTTGCTCTGGTGTGTTCAGACCCCCTGGGACTCAGAGTGTGATGTGTGGTGGGACGAGGCGATGAGAGACTCGCCTGAAGAGTGTGAACCCGAGTGGCTGGATGCTGAGGACCCGCTGTTTATCCTCTACACCAGCGGCTCCACCGGTAAACCCAAGGTAAGACACAGGTGTATGTAGAAACCGGTTTTATAGATAAAGAGTGAAAGACATATTGTTATAATGTGAAAAAAACATGTTGTAGCATGGTATGGATCCATTTTTGTTTTTCTGCCGTGGCAGCAATACCCTTCTGTAATTTTCTACTTTGATAAGCCTGTAATGGTGCTAACCATGCTGGCCTCACAGAAAAAGGAAATGATGGTTATTCAATGCTAAAGAAAGACAAAAAATAAATAAACCTCAATTGCACATGTGTTTTGTATTTTCTGTTTATTTTGTGTTATTATTATTTTGCACAAAACACGGAACTCAGAGCGTCAGATAGTATGAAATCGCTCTCTCTTCAGACAGGACGCCGAACGGCTCCGAAGCGCTCCGAAGCGCCGCGCTCGGAAATTCTCACACGAGCCACGGCCCTTCTGTTCACACCAGACACAAATTTCTCTGCGCCGGTCGGCAAACGGCTCTGCTCGTCAGCTGTTCTGTAGTCACACTTGGAGCTGTTTTTTCACCATAGGAAAGTAAATAACCGCATAAAATCACAACGCCATGTTTTCCTGACAACTGTAAATGTATGTCCACTTCATAGTAATGAGTAGTTTTCTGTCAATCGGGGTGTTTAATTATCGAAAATAGTTTTATTTTGAAATGTGTTTCATTTTGAAAATCGACAGGATTTCTCGTTGTTGTTTTGTTTGACTTCCTGCCCGGCTTGACACATTCGGCCACAGCACGCAAAAAAATTAGACCAGACGCCGAAGCAACTGCTGCACGGCTTCCGCGTCCTGTCTGAACCTGGTGTAACGCTGAAACAGCTGTGCATAGATGTGAGGCCTGGACAAAATGTCCTCACTTCTCAAAAAGGTCCTCATTCTATGTTAAATACACTTTGGTCCTCACTTTGTAGCATGTACAAGACCACACACACACATACACAGACCAACATAGCCTACATGCCTCCTCCGCCTGCATCGAGAGGCCCCGTATTTTTGCTGTCTGCTCTCTTTGTGTTGACCAATTATCTCCTCATTCATGTTTCTGTCCTTGTGTATGGTACAGGGTGTTCTCCACACTGTTGCTGGGTATCTGCTCTACACGTCGCTGACCTTCAAGTACGTTTTCGATCATCACCATGACGACGTGTACTGGTGCACCGCTGACATCGGCTGGATCACCGGCCACTCCTACATCACATATGGTCCCCTTGCAAATGGTGCCACGAGTGTCCTGGTGAGACTGAAACAGACCTTTTATTTCATATTAGTGACACATTGACAGACACATTTTATCAGAGGGCGCTCATAGGAGTGAGGTCTCCTGAGAGATGATGTGTGTGTTTTCTCCAGTTTGAAGGTATTCCTGTCCACCCTCACGTGGGCCGGTTCTGGGAGATCATTGAGAAGTACAAAGTGACCAAGTTCTACACAGCTCCGACAGCCATCCGCCTGCTCATGAAGTACGGACGGGAACCACTGCAGAAGTAAGAGCCTTCATCCTCTGAATGTCACAGCCGTCCAGAAAAATCCTGATTTTCCAGAGTCTGCAGCAGGAGACATTCGAATCATACTTTGAGCTGATAGGTGTCTTTTTATTTTTTACAAGTTTCCCAACTTTCAAATGGAAATTTCCAGCATTAACTTTGAAAGACCTCACTTCTTATGTAACAGACTCCTCAGTGGTGAGGTGAAGAAATCAAAGTGAGATCATGATGTGAGTGATTCTGTGTGAACACGCCTTTTTCATGCGCTGCCAGGAGCAGCAGAATCCACATCTTGTAAAGATTCACAGTGGAAGTAGAGGACATTACCGCAAAGTTTGGGAAATGTGCCTTCTGTCTTTCTTGCCAAGATTTAGATGAGGAGATTAATACAACAATCATGCCTGCAAGCAAAATAAAAATGTGTAGCCAGCTGGCAGTTAGCTTAGCATAAAAAGGGATCCTTCCTCTGTTGTCTTCTGTTATCATAAAAACTGGAAAGCAGGGGCAGCAGTTAGCCTGGCTACGGTTTGAAGTTTCCGACAAGATGCCAGGAAGTCACAAGCCTTTTTCCAAGAAGTATTTCAGCACATAACTCCTAGTAAAACCACAGCTGGACGATTTTCAACCTCAGTTTTTGTACAGATTAAACAAACAGGATAAAAAGTGTTGATCTGTGAGCTTTAGAGCAACTGGTTTGCACCTCCACACAGAGCTAAGCTAGCCAAGAGCTAAAGGAAGCAAATAAGTTAATTTCCCAAAATATCATATCCCGAACCTCTCACAAATTTTCTTGGAAATGAAGAACATCACTCATTTGAGGTGCAGATAAGCCAAAAAGTGGAAGTCATGGAATAGACCGTAGATTGGCCTCACAAATTGACATTTTGCCTTATAAATACGTATTTACAACCACACGACCTGCCTATAAAGACAACGCAAATACTACCAAATTAATATCGCAGAATATCTTGGAGTTAATGTTCTTACTTGTCTGTACCAGGTATGACCTCTCCAGCCTGAGGATTCTGGGTACTGTTGGTGAGCCGATCAACCCAGAGGCGTGGCAGTGGTACCACGAGGCCGTCGGTCAGGGCAGATGTCCGGTGGTCGACACTTTCTGGCAGACAGAGACGGTAAGTGTCTGTGTTTACTTCAGACTTACTTTGAAGACACAGGAAACCTGAATTAGAATGACGTTTCTTTTATATCCATATTTCCATATATGGTATACAAAATTACTGAACACATAAAAAAACAAAAAACTGTTTTTTCTGATCGAAGTCCAGATGTCACGATTGGTATCAGCAAATAAAATGACGACCGCCGAAACAATGAAGCCTCCAGTTATAGGTTACAATCATAAAACACAAACATGGCACACAGTGTAGAAGTAACAGATGATAAACTGCATGTTAGAGCACGATGAGCTGAAAACAATCAGAACTGACTTTACTGTAAATCTATATTAAGTTCAACCCAACAAGAACCCCACCAACCAGTGGCCCAAATTAATGTTTTCAAATGGCTTCTTTTGTCCAACCAACAGTCCAAAACCCAAACGACTCTTCATTCACAATCATAAAAGACAAAGAAAAGCAGCAAATCCCCACAAACGTTTGACATTTTTGTTTGAAGAATCACTTAAACAATGAATCCATTATCAAGTTCGCAGTTAATTTCCTAATCGTTGCAGCCCAAGTTTCAGGATGACTTTTTAACATCTGTCCGCTTCAGATGAAAATAGCCTCTTGACTGAATCTGGCACATTTTCAGCAATGTTTATTAACCCAGTTAATTAATAAAAATATTCATTTTCAGGTGAAGAAATTAAGTAGAAGAAAGTTACAGCAATTTGTAGTTGATTGCAAGGAAACTGGAAACTGTTGTATAGATAATTAACACCTGTAAGGTCAGTGTCTTTAAACATCCCTTTCTTTCTCTACAGGGAGGGCATGTTTTGACTCCACTTCCTGCCGCCACGCCGCTGAAACCAGGCTCTGCTGTAAGTGACAACATCTCCTTCAACACCAGTTTTCCCACACTTCTCACCATCTTAAACACACCTGTATATTTCCTCTGATGAGTGTCATCACTAATCATGCTGATGAGGGGGTGTTAAACTTCTAAATGTGAGAACATAGCCATCAGTATTTTGAACTCAACCTTTATTCATTTCCATTTGGCTCCTCAATGTGTAGATTGTGATCCAGGTCATGATGAGAAAGAGACGCCGAAGCCAGGCAGGAGCTGTTTAATGAAAGAATACCTTTATCTCACATTAAATCCACATCTCATATTTCAGACCTTTCCTTTCTTCGGGGTAGAGCCCACAATCCTCAACGAACACGGAGAGGAGCTGCAAGGCGAGGCTGAGGGTTATCTCGTAAGTTTCAATTCAATTCTACAAAACTTTATTTATCCGCGGTGTGCAGCGGCTCGCCACACAGATCAACAGTCTAGATACACACAGTAGACAGGAGAGAAAGATAAATTATAATTCAAAGGCTATAAGATCTTAAAAACTATATGTGCCAACTGTATTTTCACAGCAACCTTGGACAGGTGGCCCTATCTTACACATTGCACCTTTTAATCATGATTTTCCCCAAATAAAGCACTTCTTGACTTTTATAAAATAAATACATTTTATCATTATTATAATAGTAGCAACAGTAGCAGTTAAACCTCTCTTCTGTTTTGTGTATTTTCTGTGTTTTGTTGCAGGTATTCAAGAAGCCCTGGCCTGGAATTATGCGCACCGTGTACAGAAACCACGAACGCTTTGAGAACACCTACTTCAAGAAATTCCCCGGTTTCTATGTCACTGGTGATGGTAAGCCACAAAAATTATATTGCATCTACTGTCTGAGTGATAGGAATCACTAAAAGTTAAGTCATGTTCACCCTACAGCCACAAAAACCGTGGGCTGTCGCTCTGAATTAGGCTAAATACCAAACATCTGTATTTCCCACTAAAATACTATAAAAGAGCGTTTTGAGGAGAGAAAAAGCTGCTGTCAAAACTGTTTTGGAGGTTATTCAGCTTGTTTTGTCCTCCCACAGGCTGCAGGCGGGATAAAGACGGCTATTACTGGATCACAGGACGAATAGACGACATGCTGAATGTGTCAGGTACAGTGCTGTGAGGTGTTACCGTCTGATAACACAGCTGCTCCTTCACTAAAAGTTATTACAACAACAAACTGAGTTATCTTGACTTTGTTACGTGATATTACAACAATAAATAAAAATGGTCTTAGATCAACCTTTTTATTCATGAACATGTGTTTATGTTTTGTGACTCGTGACTTTGTGTTTTCTGGTGTCTTTCAGGCCACCTGATGAGCACAGCCGAGGTGGAGTCGGCTCTGACGGAGCACCCGGCTGTGGCGGAGGCTGCGGTGGTGAGCCGGCCTCACAAGGTGAAGGGCGAGTGTCTGTACTGCTTCGTTACGCTGAAAAACAGCAGGGAGTTTAACCACACGCTGGTGGAGGACCTCAAGAGACTGGGTGAGGCTCTGACACAGGGGTTTACTGCAGGGTTAAAGGAAAAATACACTCAAAATGATGTCAGTTTTGTATATTTATCATGTATTTTTTCTTTTTTTCTGTATCCTTTCTTCAGTGAGAGAGAAAATTGGACCAATCGCCACGCCAGACTTCATTCAAAATGCTCCAGCGCTCCCCAAAACCCGCTCAGGTAACAGCTGTCGACAGTTCTTTAAACCAACATCCTCCTACTCTCCTCTCCTCATGTGTAACATGCGTCTCGTCTTCCTCTGACTCGGATCTATTTAGGGAAGATCATGAGGCGAATCCTCCGGCAGATCGCCCGCAACGAGAAGGACCTGGGCGACCTTTCGACCCTGGCCGACCCGAAGGTGGTGGAGGTGCTGTTTAGCCAGAGATGTGAAGCTGCAGCCTGAACAGACAACTCAACCCTCTTCTCTTTCCTTTCACGCTTTGCAACTGTACAGATGAAGACAATCACAAACTGCTGGTTCTGGATCAGCGTCTAAGTGTTTGTGTGCACTCTTTGGGACTGAAAAATTATACTGCTGACATTGTGATGTTTAAAATCAGCCCAGTCGTGAGGATACTATGTTAGCAGTTAACGTTTCTGCAAACCACACTAGCGTCCAAGGTCGACATTTGTACCAAACATTGCACATCACGTCCACATTATATACTTATTCCATCTGTTTTTGTGGCAGCAAAACTGGGTGTTTTTAAGGAGAGCTGCAGACATTTTCATCTGTTTTCATTGCATCATAACCAGATGGTTATTAAGGAGAGCTACGGACATTTCCATCCGTTTTTGTGGTGTCAAAATCGGCTATTTTTTAAGGTAAGTTGGACCATCTCCACCTGTGAGCGTGGCAACCAAGACAGGTACCCTAAGCCAAACCATGATGTTTTCCTAATGCTAACCAAGTGGTTATTGTGCCTAAACCTCATCAGAGCATAAACACAGTGTTGTGACAAGAGAGAAATAGAAAATTCAACCTAAACAAACAGAAAGTTGCAACATAGATGAACGTCCAGTTTTAACTGTGGTTTTGCAGAAACATACTTGGCTAACATTTAATCTGGCGACTGGGTTGTTATAATGGGGAGAAAAGAAGTTTGAAAAGTCAAATCAAATGTCATTGGTGTTTTTATGAAGACGTATGTATGATGAGATGAGGCTGTTGTTGCTTTAGGCCAATATGTCAAACAACTAGACACAGAATTACTATCTTTTATATTTTTAAACAAGTCTTCTAGTTTAGTTTGTCTGTCCTTGTAAATCTTGAAGTAAAGAAGCTTTGCGCAGCTTGTTTTTGACTGATGACTGATGTAAATTTTCAATTTGTGATTTGTTTCTATGACCGGAGAATAAAGTGCTCAATCTGTGTGCCGCCTTTGTCCTCTTGCCTTCAAGCTCAGCAGCTGATTGACGCCCTCATGTGGCAGGAATCGTCCCCTGCAGCTGCTGTCTGATGGTTTACTGTAAAAGCCTTCTTACTCTGCTGCTGCCTTTTGTCTTTTAATGACGCACACACACACACACACACACACACACATATGGCTTTGATGCTGTGAAGTGCAGCAACGATCACAGGGGACGGCAAGATGGAGAGAAAAGAGAGCGTTGTTTTATCTTAAGTGCACTGGATTCTTTTGAAATTACAAGCATTAGTGCTCGTCACAAAAGAGGAACAATAATCTGTTTCTATAAGAGATTAGAGAGCAGCAGGTTGTTATGAAAGTCAGAGGGGCGGCTCTTCTATCTTCATGTTAACGTCGGGTCATGTGCAGTGTGTGTTTACTATCTCCACCACACCACAGCATGCAGAGATGTGTGTGTAGATAGGTGGGGAGGGAGGGCGAGGAGGAAAAAACCCCAGAAACACAGCGATGGGCACCGTTACATCATCATCACCCCCAGCAGCAGAGGAGTGGTTACCATGACAACCACTTCATCCCCACCACTCCCCCAGCACCTCTTTTACGACTCCCCCTCAACCCTCCTCCTCCTCCTTACTCTGGTCACAACAGCAGTCTGCAGATGTTTTGTAACCTGACGACCAGGCGAGGGATCAGATCACCTCTCTCTCTCTCTCACACACACACACACACACACACACACACACACAGATGTAAAGGAACATCTCAACATTTTGCTGCATCTCTCGACCTTCTTTATGTCATTGAAACCAACAACTTTTATACATTAAAAAAGAAAAAAAAAGGTGTCGTGACAAATGTTTGACACAACTTTATGGTCGTTTAGGATGAATTTTATGATGCTGTTGAGTTGTAGTGTATTATGTGGAGAGGTGTACTCCCCTTCAAACATTTTCTCTCCCATTCATCAAGTGAGAAGTCATATTTCATCCACCACATATCAAGAGCTATAAAATCTAAAATGCCACACACAGATCAAAACGTCCATCTGAATCCATACTCCCTACCCCTACAGCAACAATAAAGCAGGAGAGTAAAGAGTAAAGGATAAGTTCACCGAAAAATACAAATTCAGTCATTATCTTCTCACCCTCATGCTGTTGGCATGTGGGGTGAAGTTTTGAAGTCGACAAAATATTTCTGGAGCTTCACACAGCAAAACAGCATTCTCCTAAAGAACTGAAGTAGCTGGGGACACACACATTGATTTGAAAAAGACGTTATTTACACCCTTTTAAAGCTGAAATCTTCAGTGCAGCTGCTAATCTTAAAGCACACACCCTGTCTGAATTGGATGCACAAGCTTGACCACAGGTCAAGGGTGTAAATGTGGTCTTTTCAAATCAATTTGAGATCTCGGGGCTTCCAGAGACTTGGGTTATGCTGAACAAGCCATTTTATGTTTTTTCTGTTGTTTTTTTTACGATATGAAACAAGTCCCCATCTACTTCAGTTGTTTATAGAATGCTGCAACGTTGTTTTGCTGTGAAGCTCCAGAAATGTTTTGTGGACAACAAAACTTCAACCCACTTTCCATCGACATGGGGGTGAGAAGATATTGAATAGATTTTAATATCTGTGTGAACTTATCCTTGAAGGTAACAGAAGCACACACATGCACACAAGAGCCAGTTTGAAACGCTAACATGCCTACAAATAGCCAACATATCAACAAAAATCCTCAATAGTTTAACAACATGGAAACAAGGGAAAGAAACTTATAGATTTATCCAAGGACAGCCACAAAAACAAGATCTTAAAGATGCAGAAGTGATTTATTAATAATTCATTCTGTGCCTTAATGTCATCAGTCAAACGCTGCTTGTCAAAATCCAGCTGACTGACATTTTGTCAGGTGTGCTCCGTCAGCATGAACCAGCTCCTCCTTCAGCCACCGACGCGTTAAAGGCCGACTTTGTGAAATTTAATCCCCTTAATTCAGTTACAAATAAACGCTGTGTGCGTTGGACTGATATCTGAGGCTGATATGGACGACAGATATCTTTGTTGTCGCCCTTTGACGTGATGTAGATATTACAGTTTTGTTAATTAGACTGTTATTTTGGAACTGAATAATATTTGGTAACACTGGCCCTTATTCTGAATGAATTAAATTCAACGTAATTCAATATATTTACAACACATATGGAACACAGAGAGAATTTTTACATGTTTCTATCTTGATCTGCAAGGAAAAGCAGAGCATAATTGTGTGTGAAGCTTGTAACTCCTCTCCATCGTTCCTCGACCCCGAGCCGCCGGAGGATAACGGTCCAAAATCCCTTGTCATTGTTTTTGATGTGGAATCTCACAGACTCAGAGAGAGAGAGAGACTCAGCCTCAGATGCTGTGGGACCTGGAGGTTTCACGGCTATACATCCCAGCCTGTGCTGCCGCAGAGCCCCACTGTGAGTGATACAAAGATGTGAGCGCTGTGTGTGTGTGTGTGTGTGTGTGTGTGAGAGAGAGAGAGAGAGACTGGGCACGTCCAAAGCAAATTACACAGACAAAAGGGGAATCAAGGAGGCACCAAATGAATGGCGTCTTTTTGTTTTTGCTCTTCAAAAGAAAGACAGATGGTCCAACTGAACTTGAAGCCCGCTGGACGTTTATAAGTGTACGTGACGTGTATTTGAGATGGTGGCACTGTATGTTGGAGGAGAGGCTTTGAGAGGACCTGGTAGGGTTCAATCAAAGGTCAAAGTTCAGCCAACATATTAAACTTGTACTGGTCGTGTGGCAAGTTTTAATATGAAACAGAGCTCAATAAATGTGGCACATGTCTTGTATAATTTGAGTATTCCCAATTGCATTTCATGCTGCTTTATACTTCTGTAAATATTAAAAAATAAAAATATAACTGTTCCCCAAAACAACATGACTGCTACAGCGACAGGAACACCAGAATTTTGTCCATTACTTGCCTTTTGGTCAAGTTTAGACAAGAAAACGACTTTGTTAGGTTTAGAAAAATATTGTGATTTGGATGAAAATAACTATGTTACTCGTATGACTTCAGTAACGTAGTATCCATAACGTCAATTAACTATGTTAGTAAGATAAAATAACTCACAATTGACGTATCCCTTCACACTGGACATGTACAGCGGTCTCCTGAGTGAAAGTCTGTACTTGTTTGACACAATCATCCACTCAGTGTTGATTGTGGCTACCAGTTTTAAAATAAGAATAATCTGAAGGTGTGGAGTTAAGGCTGACTTATAGTTGCACGTAGGCTGTATGTAATATACGCCATAGAAACTAAAAAAAGTCACAGGGGTCATTTTTCTGCAGAACAAGCACCTTTAATCGAGCTCTCCAAAACTATGAAATTGTCATTTTTTTCAAAAACTGACATCTACCAGCTGAAATATAGTCTTTAGCCACAAAAGGCTTTAGACAACTTCAGTTTCACATATTCAGCAGTACTCCTCAAGGCCTGTAAACATACTTTGATGCATATAACCGATGTTCCCCTTTCAGAACATTTTACTGATTTTACTTGTGCTGCAGCATTTGCAGATTGGTGTATTGGAGCATTTACTTGAGTAAAGGATCTGAGTGCTTCCTCCTCTACTGATTTCCATATTTTTGCCACATGTCTTATCCCTCGTTCAGCTGGTTTTCACATTCTCTAAAATGTTTTCCTTGCTTGACATATTGTTTCTGATTTCATGCCAGCCTGAGCGACGGTCCTGCTGGTTTGGTTCAGGGTTCAAGCGGCTGTCACACTCCTCAGCACAATGGGGCTGTCTGTTTACTCGTACAATAGTGCATTTCTTGTGGAGCTAAAAGCCTCCACCAAAATAAAAAAAAACTTGACACCCAGCCTCTGCCACGCGGTTTCCCCAGCTTGAACACACTGCCGCCCCTCCGGTCTGCGGCCCTTGACGGGAGCCTCCGGAAGAGGACGTACTTTTTTTTTTCTCACATGAATAATGATGTAACAGAAAGTGAGGAGAAGTGAAGGGCCTCCAGGCAAAGCTCTCACTCAATATGAATTCTCCTCGCGGCCAAACCTTTTGCTCGCGTCGAGCGTGGGGCTTTTTGTGTAGTTGGCATGACAACCTCTCAGCTAATGGCACAGCCAGGCCCATTGTGCCACTCATTGTCTGTCTGAGGCCTTTGCACACAGCTGCAGGCATGTGCAATTTGGGGTCCAATTTTTGACAGATTGCATGCTGGACGAGGCAGCGTGGAGCCACGGAAAGGTTAATTCTGTCAGCGGGACACATGGAGAATGAGGGCAGTCCAGTAAAATTGATTCAAATGCGTCTTTATCCATGTCAGACTGTACATGCTGTTATTTAACTGCCCTGATAGCTTTTTTACGTGACTGTTAATACACTTAAACAGTGAACAAAGGCAGTGATTCATTCACTATTCAGAGGACATTTTGGTTCAATTTCTAGTAAGGTTTACTTTATAGAGGTGCACAAGTTGTTACAACTGCTGTTTAAAAAGGTTAATAAATACAGTTATTAGAGATAACTGGGTGGCTAAGTTGTGAAGAATCAATTTGACTGCGTCTCCTCCTGGCAGATATAAGTGATTTTAGGCTGTTTCAGCTTAAAAATCTAAGTTCAATCGCTGCCTCAACTATCTGAGGTAAAGGAACAGCTCACCCAAAAATGAAAATTCAGACATTATCTAATCATCCTTACACTGATAGAAAGTGGGATGAAGTTTTGTAGTCCACAAAACATTTCTGGAGCTTCATAAGCAGAGTTGCAGCATTCAACTGAACCACTGAAGTAGATGGAGACTTGATGAAAACAACTGTAAGAAAACATAAAGTGGCTTCATACAGCTTGACGCATGATGCAAGTCTCTGGAAGCCCCAGGATCCCAAATTGATTTGAAAAAAACATTATTTTCAACCTTTTTAAAGCCGAAATTTTCACTGTAGCTTCTTAGCTAAAAGCGTGAGCACACATCCTGTCTGAAATGGGTGCATGAGCTCGACTGCTCATTGGGGGTGTAAATATCATCCATCCATCGATTATCTGTAACCACTTCTCCTTTTCAGGGTCACGAGGGGCTCGAACCGATCCCAGCTGATGGGGCAACTGCGGGTACACCCTGGGTAAGTCGGCAGTTCATCACAGGGCTGACGTTTACACCTACGGACAATTAGAGTGCAGATTAACCTAACTTTTAATTTTGTAAATATCGGTGTAAAAATCGTCTTTTTCAAAACGATTTGGGATATCTCGGCTTCCAGAGACTTGGAATATGCTGAATGAGGTCGATGGAGTCATTATAAACCTTTAAAAATATTTTAAGACAAGTCCTTATCTACTTCAGCTGTTTAAGAGAATGCTGCTATGTTGTTTTGCTGTGAAGCGAGTTGTAAGTTTATGACTTCTAATGATTCCTAATTAGTCTTTTTTGTGAAACCAACCAACCTTTAAAAAACTTCTCCTTCTTATGACCTGGATGTTATCGTATTGTGGTTGGTTTGGAGGTAATGATTGTGTTTAGGAGAGACTTTTGGTAGCTTTGTTTTGGTGAATGTTGGTGGTGACAGAGTCCTTATGAGACTCGTCCCAGCTGGAGTCTCCCTTTGTCATTAGTTTGATAAAAAGGTAGACTTCTAGATAAAAATGCTGCCTTCTTCTGCTTTTAAACAAACCAATCTATCTGCAAAAGACACATCTGTCTACCCTTATGGTGACCGCAGATTGGTGTGATACCCACTGGACTTCAGCTTTATCTGTCAGCTGATTCCTCAGACAGCAGCTGCAATCTCCTCAGAACAAGGCAAGGGAAGAAACAAGGGGCTCGTCTCATCTGTTTAGTCAAACACACACAGATTTGGGAACACGAGGGGAAACTGCTCTAAACAATCTGACAGGGACGCCCAGACAGCCGCCGCTGCATTATTCATCAGAGCTGGAGAGGAAAACAACGCTCTTTTTATCTTTCTCAATCACAGTCGAATGTCAGAGCAGATATTCAAACGCAGCCTCATTTGCAGAGGTGAGTTAATGCTGAGGAAGGTGAGGTAATCATGGTTTACTTCAAAAGGATATCCGAAATGTTCGTCACCTCGTTTTTGGCGAGAAATAAAACAAATTAATATTGATTATTATTCCGTTAGACTTTTTCCTAACAGTGAAATTTAGTTTGCACAAAGCGTCCTGCAGTTTTGATTTATTCATGGATCAGCGTTTTTGGATTTTAAACTGTTGGTGCTGTCTCGACATGATCAAAGCAGTGAAGACGATGCAGTGACCCATCAGAAAGTTTTCACTGAAACTTTTTTATAAGACTATGTGACTTTAGATAAGTGGTGTGTCCTGTCAAAGACAAATTAATCAGTCTGGATCATCAGATATTTGTCACTGAGTGTCCAAACAAACATCCAGCAGCTGTCCTGACGCCCCTTTTGTTTCTCTTATCATTTAATTAATCAGTTTTAATCAGTTTAGATGACTTTGTGCAATAGTGTGTAATTTCAGACATGGAATAAACTGTGAGGTTACGCCACAAATGTAATCCTGTTGTTATGCCAGTGTGCAAATACTGAGTGGTGGTCTGATGCACTTTCAATCCATGAAGAGGAGGAGGTGGCATTAAACCGAAAATCCTTTTATCAGTCAACAAAGATAGTCATGGGATGTCAGCGCTTTATTTTGTAGCAGCAATGCCAGAATAAAATGTTGGCACTGTATGTTTCTGTAAACCACAGATATGTTACTTTTCAACATTCCCCCAATACCTGCAGCTGACTTATGAGGAGGAGGAGAAGATGAACCAACATTTTTAAGAAGACTGCGGAACATTGCCGAGCTGTATTTGTGGCAACAAAATTGGCATTTTAAGCCAAAACATGATCTTTTCCGAACCCTAGCCAAGTGGTTTCTGTGCCTAAGCCTAACCAGTGATGTAAGAGTGTAACTAAGTACATTTACTCTTACTTAAGTACAATTTTGAGGTACTTGTACTTTACTTGAGTGTTTGTTTTTGAGTGTTTCCAAATATTATACTTTTCACTCCACTTTTCATAAGTTTAGTTACTAGTTACTTTGCAGATTACATGCTGCATCAGAGCCAAAGCAACGCAAAGTTACATTTATTTATTTTGATTAATCAGATGAATGAAATGCTGATTCGAGTGATCAGAAAAACGCTGAATAACAGATCTGATAATAATCACTTGACCAATAGTACGGTATACATTTAAATATATACTGTATGTATAATTTACTTTTAATTGTACTTACTAAAATACTAAAGTACATTTAACATCAGATACTTAAGACTTTAACTCAGGTACAGTTCATATGGGTGACTTTCACTTCTACCAAAATCATATTTTAACACAATATTTCAAGTATGACTTTTGGGTACTTTTTACAACACTGTTGAGTACATGTAACTAAAGTAACTGTGGATGTGCGATTGTTACCACAGAATGACTTAATCGCACTACTTGAGTAAATGTACATGTAGTAGTTACTTTCTATCTTTGGAAACCAGAAGACATCACAACGTAATCAATGCTAAAACTGACTCAATATTTTGACTTTATGTCTTTTGGGTACTTTTTACAACACTGAACCTGACCACCCAACCAGAGCCTGGTGTGAACGTGACATTAAACCCCGAAACATAAAGAGACGTTGAGTTTCAAAATATCTGTGGTTTTCAATGCCAACACTTACCAGCACGTATTGTCAGATAAGAGAACTTTTTTAATTCTATTGAAAAAAAAAAAATGAAGATGGGACCATGTGATGAGACTGGGGGCCAAACAAAGAAGGTCATTTTTTAAATTATTTATTTATCTATTTATTTTTTTTGGTAATTACTATTGTGCATTTATATTCTTAACAGGGATTCAACCATCCTGCAACTCATTTTTAGGGCATCTGAGAGAAGTCAACACACTGCTTTACTTAGGAGAAGACAGTAGGAAGGCATCTTCGCCCATGTGACACCACATACAGAGCTTTAAAAAAAACAATGACTAATTAAACACAAGCAAATTAAGAAACATATATGCCAGGTAGGCCATAGTTGTACAGATAGAGATGGAGTTTCGACACAGAGGAGCTGTTCTGGAGACTAGAAGTGTTTTGCAGCGTGTTGAGCTTTCTTTAGCCTTTGTATATTTCACAATGTTGGATCCAAACACTCAGAGTCTGTTCAATATTTTTCAAGGCAACTCCTCTGTCACAAGTTATAAGGAAACTGCAATCAGGAAACAAAAATCAAAGAAGCACAACCACAAAGGCACAAAAACGATTCAGAAAGGCTGGAACACAACAGCTGGGATGACACAAGAGACAAGCTGCTGAAAGGAGTGGTATTTGTACTGGAGAGCTGGTGAGGGGATTGAGAACAGGTGTGCAGGTGGGTGTGGAGATGGTGATGAGAAGGGGAGAGGACGGCGCAGTCTGACCCGACAGGAGGGGGAATGACCAGCAGACTGACAACAGAGAGAAACATGCCAAAAGGTTTTCACATGACGTGTCAACTTTGGACATCCTGCGACTGCACCTATTATATATTTGTGACCCCTTTTTAAAGATGTACATCCTCAGTAGGAACGAATGGAAGAACAGAAGGATTGATTTATTGTTTGTTTTGGTCTTTTCACAGGTTTTGTTCACAATAAGCAAAAGAAAAAAAAAAAAAAAATCAAACAATGCAACATTTTAAAATGAAAGAAAAGCATCAAAAGATAAAAATCCAATTGTGAAAAAACACAAGTTAAGTCTTAAAAATATAAACACTTTGAGAGCCCCTGGGTCCTCCAGCAGACTGTTTCAACACCTCAGAGGCTGAAAGCTTAAAGCCTCCTCACATAAACTGCAGCAGAGGTTTGTTTTTAGACATCTATCATGAATACCACCTGCAGAAACTTTACTTTCTGAAAATGTCACACGTTAAATTGAAAGCAGACTTGTCCTTCTCCGTGTTTGCTTCAGGATATCTACTGTATTTGGGCGTGACTTCTATTTCACAGAGGTCACACACTTCTTGCTGCAGCTGACATAAGGCGTTAAAGCAGAGTCAGTGTTTAGAGAGTAGCAGTGTGTGTGTGTGTGTGTGCGAGGCCTTCAGGGTTGGTGTAAATTATTCAGCAGCGGTGGGTTTCTCTCAGGGCGGATGGAAGTAAAAGCAGAGCATCTTCTTCTTCTTCCCTCCGCTGACCCGCTCAGTGCCATCAGCAGCTCCCAGCGTGCAGCTGGGCCGCATTAATTATTCATCGTTATAACTCTGTGAAAGGTATACAGAGGCCCTCAGCTCTCTGCCTCTCCCTCTTTATCACTCCCTCTCTTCCTCTCTCATACAATCAGCTCCGCTCCCTCGGAGCCAATAAAAGCTCAGAGTCGTCCGGTGGAAGAAGAACCGTTTTAAATTTACAGGTTTAATTCTTCGTGCTGTATTTTCCGCTCGGATGTGAAAAGCTGAAAACGAGCAGAGCAGAGCAAGAAATGTGTGGTATTTGTCTCTATTAGCAGGCGGCAGCATCACACTCATGAGGCTGCAGCACTTTAAACATTCACGTGTTTTAGATTTGTTATTCTATTAAAGGATTAATTCACCTAGATTTGAAAAAACAAGTTACTTATTTAACTCTAGTCCGTGGTGTAACTAAGTTGATTTACTCAAGTACTGTCCCTAAATTCAAATGATCAGGTACTTTTGAGTTTTTTCATGTTCTGTGCTTTATGATTTTACTGGTATAGTTACTTGTTACCTTACAAATTAAGACTGGGACACTTGAATAGAACAGAACGATTGCTAATGTTATAAGTGACAGCTGTGTGACAAGTTAAGATGTCCGCTGTGAAAAAGGTCTTCTTGTGTGGTGAGTTTTAGAGGCAGATACCTCAGAATGTTGGCTTACAAATCCAAAAGTAATATATAAAATAGCGCTATATATAGATACAACTATGGGCATGTTAAGAAATGGCAAAAATACGAGACATTTGAAAGAAAAAACTAGACTAGTTGTATATGACTGGTCTTTATCTCGCGTGACAAGCTGAGTAACATGAGTAAGGTGGCCCATGTATGACCATGATGCAAGAGGATTTGACTTCTGGGAGGACACAATCTTCTTATTCACGTTCTCTCTGTGTGTCTGTCCCCCCTGACCCTCTGTAATCCTGTGGTCTGCAACTGTAATCCACACACACACACACACACACACACACACACACACACACACACACACACACACACACACACACACACACACACACACACACACACACACACACGGTTCAGGATCAGTCTCTGCCAAGAGCACAAACTCAGGTCTAATGAAAGAAGAGCATGTAATCATGGGCTGTATCTAACCTTATAGAGAGAAATATAACACACACATACACACACACGCACACACACACAGAAGAGGAGGAGGAGGTCTTGTAAATACACATTCATGTTTATTACCATTTACTATTTACATAAGACTATAGATCGTTAGACTTTTTGACATAGACTTTTCATTTAAAACATTCATATTTTTTCCCCCCACAATCCCTTTTTCCTGTCAAAAGAAAAAAGTAATTCATATCCAATAGTAACAACTGTACAAAGACAGCCTGTAGGTACAATAATTTACTTAAAAATTCTTCTTATTTTAGTCAATGCAAATCATGTGACAACAAAAAAACGACAGCTCAAGAGTTCCCATCACAACATTTTTTTTCCCCACAGCGGAGCCGAGTGATCACAAAAGACTAGAGCTCGTATGTACATGCACTAAAGTGCTAGTGTTCAAAAGGCATGCAAATATTGGACTGGTATTTGTACAACTGCCTTCCAAATATGCATAAGGTTATTCAGTTTGTTGTCACCCATCGTCTACACGTTTACAGAGCCAGACATTCATCCCAACGTACAAATACACTACATCAGAAATGACATCATGTGTCTCCGCTTCAGACCTGATGAAGCAGAAGTCGTTTTTTTGTTTGTTTGTTTGCTTGCTTGCTTGTGTTGTCTCTCCTCTCCTTGAAAACTAAAAAGAAAAGCTTGAAAGGCCGGCAACACAAACGTGAAGGTGTTGAAAAACAGCTTGAATTGATGCAGGACGTAAAACATAAAAGACGTTTTATGTAGAAAAAGAAAAGTGTAAACAGATGAGAAAAAAAAAAATGGTGTAAACTTCATATGCAACAGCTGACCGACAGGTTCAGAATTGTGACTGAAACATACATATATGTATGAAATACATATATACACACATGTGGGGTGATGAGAAACTCAAGTGTGTGCAGGCACCTCTTATGGAAATGTAGTTTAATGTCTTTTTTGATGATATTACAGTACATTCCAGGTTCTTCTGGTTCCTCGATGGTCAGCTGGTGCTACTGGGTGGATCGCGACCCCCCCCCCACCGTCAGGCTCCGTCTCTTTGGAGTCTCTAGGTTTGAGAGGGGGAGGGGGGGTCTCTGAGGTACTGGGTCTTTTAGGCTGAGGTGGAGGAGGGTGAGAGGAGGTAGAGGACGGCCTCACGCTGGCTCCTCGCCCTCCAGGATGGTCCTCCGGTGTCCCGGCGGAGGGAAGGTGAACCTCCTCTTCGTGCCCTCGCTCCACTTTGGGGAGGAGGAGGGGGAGCGCGCGGCCCAGCGCGAGGGGGGTCGCCGGTTGGCCGGGCGGGCCGGTCTCAGGAAGCAGGAGTCCAGGGGTGGAGCCACTGGAGAGCGAGGCAAGTCCTGCCAATGACAAGGAGCTGTCAGAGAGGAGGGGAGAGCAACGGGTCGGCGCCGAAAGAAACAGGAAGTGATTTAAACTGATAAACATACATGAAAGAAAGTGAGGGAAGAATGAGCAGGGGGGGGATGGATACATGATGAAAAATAAAGTGGATGATCTTCCGCTACGAGCATCATTTTATAATAGTGGAGAGCCAGTGGGCGTAGGTACACCTGCGCAAGCTAATGCTGCAGTACATCCTGATGAGGATTGTGTCATATGGCCGAAAGCTCTATGTCAAACCAGTAAGTGGACCTTGAGTTAAGATTGTTGAACTGCTGTTTCAAAGGTCAAGAAGGAACTGTCTAGATCAAGCAGGTCACTGTACTCTACTGTTATTAAGTCAGAGGTTTGTAGACACAAACCACACCTGCCAACCGTGTCACCATGCAGAAGCAAGCGTGCATCTACTCATGGACGGGATGCAAACATTTAGGAGCACTGAGATGAAGCGTTTGTGCGCTGAGAGAAAAAACCCTGCACATGCATCTTGTCTCTATGACAACAATATCTTGACAACCACCGCAGTACCATCGACACTCTCCCTTTGCGGTTCGTTTTTTACTCGGGACATCAGAGCAAGGAGGATGTGTGTGCATGACATGATCCATAGGAGACAAACATATGGTGAATAGTATCACCTAGGCCAGGAAAAAGGGAGCAGCAGGGACGTCACCAGCACCTTTCTGAAAAGTTGAGATTGGAGCGCTTGGAAATAAGACACAGGGTGCCGAAGATGCTCACACATTGGGAACAATTTCAAAAAGACGCTATGTGGACCACTACGAAAGTTGGCGTCACAGCCCGGCGCTCTTCTTGGGGGCGTGCAACTCCCTTCTGTGTCTTGATAAGGTTGGCGGCTGTGGTTCGTGAAAGAAAGTAGTTCCTAAATGAAACTGCTCACAACAAGGTCTGTGGATTATCTTGACTAACCAGGTCATGATTTCTAGAAAGAGACATCGCTGTTGAGTTTTACAAGCCGAGTGCCATCTAGTTCCACTCTACTTGAGAAAAGACAGACATCTGTACAGCTGATATTTCCAAAACTCTGCAACTTCCAACAAAACAATCTAGATGGATAAACAAATAGTATGTATATACTGTATGATTTTGGGGTGAAAATCAGAGTTGCATATACATTTACATCTTTTGACCAAACCACCAAATCAATAGTTAAGGGTAACATTTGAGGCTGCATGATGCTCAGATGTATTTCTAATGTTCTGTTCACCTCATTTATGAAATGAGGGTCAGAGGATTAGAGAGAGATTTAAATGGATGTAGTGCTGATAGCTCATATGAAGGGATGGTGAGCGAAGCAACAACCGTGGATGAAACTGAAAACAAAAACAAACCTCAACAAAACCAAGTTAGTAAGTAAAATTAGCCAATCAAGTCCACAGCCTCGCAGCGACAGGCGTTTAGATTCCTCAGCCTCACCTAACTGCAACTTACCATCTGCTCAGGTAAGCATGGGGTCAGCTAAACAGGTGCAGGCGTGCAAATAATACACAAACAAAAACAGTCATTTAGGATGGACTAGTTAACTGCTGACACTCACATTTACCTTTGGACACACACGCACACACACACACACACACACACACACAGTGTTCCCAGACTTTAGGGGAGTTTCACAGTTTCACCCGTCAGTCCACGCCTTGACGGTGCTCAATCACTCGATGATTAAAAGACCTAGTGATGCACACCTTTTTACTGTCACTGATTGAGATAATCAATCACAGGCAGGATATAGAAATCAATTAAAAAAATCCCACATTTAGCAATCACAACCTTGTGAAACAAATAAAACCACACAACTCAAAGAAGCTTGTGATTAACTGGAGAACAGTGGAGACAACATGAGAATAATGGTGAACAACAAGGCTTATGTCACATTCATTCACTCTATTAGAGTCGTAATGACTCAGACTTTTCAGAAAGCTCTGATTTAACCGACTTGACGCTGAATAACGCCGAATATCCTGAGAACCAAATAAACTTGGCGGCTGAAAATAAGTGAAAGTTCCTCGTTTATAGTAATTAACCCCACATTATAATGGATATGATCTCATGAATTGTGCAACGATGTGAACAAAACATACACATGGGAATGTTTCCATCTCCATCTCTACATCTTTACTGGATAATGGATAAAATGAATAAAACGGGTCTCCAGAAGAAGAAATACGCTTCCACGTTTCATTGAACTTGATGTGAGACTGTCTTGTCTCCTCTCTCAATTGCTTGTCCTCTTTTGATCGCTTCTGTAACCACTGAAAAGTCATTTTGCATCGGGGCATTAGCTGTCACCCAGAAAATCTCCCTCTTTTTTACAGCCTGATGTTGGCAGGTATCTGTTCTTGATACGATGACGCACGTTCAAGTGTTCTTTCTTCTAATAAATTTGGTTTTAATTAGTTTTTTACGCCATAAAAAGTGAATGTTATGTTAGGATTGACAGTTAACCGTGACTCCAGATTGAGTCGGGGGGATATGACTCCAAATTATGTCACCAGCCAAGATGGCAGCGCCTGAATCCAAGATATTTTAGCTTCATTTTTCTACAGTGGGAGGGAGTGGAGACACGTCGTTCATCTTTATTTACAGTCATTGCCCAGAACACATACAGGTGTGTAAAGAGACTTTGCTTGAGTCACGTGAAGGACAGACTGTCCTAGTTTATGTCCAAACATGGATTTACAGTGTATAATGCTGTTGAAATGACTTTTATGCATCTGTCCCCTGGATGACAGAGTAAAAATTAGGAAAAGAGGGCGACAAGAAGAGAGAAAGTGTCTGTGGGTGAGTTTCGTCCCCCCTCAGAATGATGTCAGAGTGTGATTGGGTGAACGATCACACCGGGACATCACACCACTGGCCTGATTTATAAATAGCTCATCTCCAGGCGTTAGATTTCGGCTGAAGGATGGTGGGACATCGAGCCCGCAAAGCAACAATCTAGTTCTGCTAAAAATACATTGAGGCTGCGGTGGCGTGAGAGAGGATGAACTGAAGGAAAAAATAAGTCATACGGGTGGAAAGAGAGTGATTTGTCACACAACCTGCTGAACAGGCGGAAACGAGTCGCAGAGACGGATGGGCGGCGTCTCCATCGATGAATAATTTGTTTATGAAGACAAGTGATGGACTGTGTACACACCAGAAACACACACAAGTGGTTGTTTAATGGACGGCTTGTGAGTTAATACAAGATTTCCCATGTGATGCTAATACATCAGATCACACAATGCCACAGATCATGCAGCAGTAATGTGTACAGGAAGTCAGTGTACAGGAGCGGCTACTGGAGACAGCAACGTAAACAACTTCACATCAACCCTGACTTCTCAGTAGCTGCAACCTAAAAGGAGAAATCCACCTTCAAACACTTTGACACAGATCATTTGATTGCATCTGCGGGCACATTTTGTTTTTCCATTCACCGTGAATACTTTGCCAGATGTAGACAGCAAGATTTCAGTGCAGCTACGGTGGAAAATCCAAAAACATTTATGTCTTGTGGTGTTAGTTTTGGCCACAGACATCACATAAGAATGCACTGTTCTTCTTTTCTCATGATCAAGGAGCATCTTCCCTGTCAAATAAACAAATACGATAAAATAAAATAAATGAAGATCACTGTAAAATGTCAGGTCGGATGAGTCTTTCCCTCTAGACTGACCTCTCTTCAACTGTTCCTGTAACATTTATGTTATTTATGCTACATATGTATCTATAATAGTTCTACAATACGTGTCATGTCACGTTCATATTAAATGAATATGAGCTGGCTCTCATGTCGGGAGGTGGAGGGGATAGCAGTGACATGACAGCTGCGTTAAATGGCTGCCAGGCCAGAGACCCCTGTTCAAGACCGCGTTTCAACATTTGTGGGCATGGACGGGATAAGACACTGGGACATTTTCCAGCCGCGGTCGTTGTGACAGAAGCAGGTATTTTAAGCCAAACCAGGGTCTTTTCCAACTCTCACCGATTGTTTTTTTGCGCTTAAACATAGCCAGACTGTAGGTAGGTATGGCAACACCCCTGGGACAAACTACATGCAGAACTGCTGTAAAACTACGCTTGCTATGTGCTAAGGTGGTGCATTGTTGCCTTTTGTAGCTTAACATGTTTTCTGATGTTCATACTGCTGTTCTTGTTTGCTGTTAAAATATTTGGACTTTTGTTCTTTCATGCTTTGCTAATATTGTTCTTGAAATTCAGTGCCGATGAAGCCAATTTGAATCGAACTGAACTAAAAAAAGTGAATGTTGGCGACGATGACAGAAAGTTCTGACAGAAGAGCTTTTTCTGCTCTGATCTCATCAATCAACAATGAAACTTGTTTAGTTACGCTTACATTGTGCAGACTTTAAAGTTCTCAAGGATATTTCATTCTATGCCGTCTATTTGCAGGCTAATGAACACTGACATTGGAGCCTTTTGTCTCTCCATGTACAAACAAATCACGGGAGGAGGTATGTAAACAATGCCGCCAGCATCGAGTGTTCAGACTACACATCTTAAGACTTAATTGGCAACAGAACCCAATGTCACCTCCTCCTGCAGCATTTTGAAAATTCACATTATCCTTGTCTTAATAACCACGTTTTTATATTGTTTGTCTTTAAATTTGGACTTTAGCTTTAACAAACTACTGTAATAAACCGTCACTCACATTTCAAGTTTTTCTCAGTCCAAAGAAACTCTTTGCTCTTGCCTCCCACATAAAAAAGCCAAAGGTTTAGACATTTTGTCTGCATATTTTGTTTTTCAAAGGTATTTCGTCTAATGTAGGAAAATTACTACCTGAATTTCAAGTAGGTGGAGGAGGCTGAAGAAAACTGAATACCTGCACTCATCATAGAAATCCACTGTAATATGTTGTGTAACAGTGTAAAGAGTATCTGATGGTGGATTTTTCCTTTTGATCATGCAAAATGGACCAGAGTAACCAGTTAATATCCACCAGGCATCAAACACAACCCCGACAGGTAATATAGTGAAGAAAGTGATGAGTGTTAGCAGCTGTCTTCTTCAGTTAGTCTTTGAAGGACTTGTTAGTGTGAGAGGAAATGGTTAAGGGGAAGAGGAAAGAAAAGAGTGAAAAAGTGAAACATCACAAGAAAACATCTCAGTCCATCCAGTCGCACACATGGTGACACAGAGAGGAGGACCTGCTAGAAACACATGTTAGAAGTATCCAGATAAGAGTCGTACAGGTCCCCAAAGACAACAAACAACCTGCGCTGAGGAATGTGTGAAACGTCCAAAAGAGTCGTCTTCTCGTGAGTCATGTTTACTGGTTCACATTTTGGTTTACCAAAATTCAATGTGATCAGTAATCGAGACACAATCTGATGACTCTTTGAGTCACATGAACTGAGTTTGTGAGTTTGTTTCAAAGGACCATACCGGCAGTTTTGCAGGATTTATCACATTTATATCAAATTATAGAATTTATATTGTCGCCAAACTGGTTTCATTTAGTTTCTTTATGATATGAAAATCAACTCGCTGAAACTTGAAAACAGATTTAGATTAATGTACTCCATTACAGATCGCCATCACACACTA
Organism: Pagrus pagrus; assembly: GCF_965226575.1. Taxonomy (NCBI): domain Eukaryota; kingdom Metazoa; phylum Chordata; class Actinopteri; order Spariformes; family Sparidae; genus Pagrus; species Pagrus pagrus. Next base: position 16,896,781 of record NC_140196.1, read on the forward strand.
GAGAGCAGGATTCATACTTCATATATTGATAGCTTACTGTTTTTCTTTCAGGTTTGTCTCAAAGAACTAGCAGCCTACGTTTGCTGGTAATAAACATCAACTCAGATGTTAGCTGTGCCTGAAATATAAGTCGTCTGTACTATGTCTGCCATTCTGTAGTGTTGTTTATCTAGAATTAATCCCTGAATGCAGGTGAAATGATCACACAATGCAGCTTTATCTTACCCCGTGCACTGTCGAGACAAAAAAACAAACATATTAGTTTACAAAACTGTTGTTCACTTATGTCTTTCAGGTTTGCCTCTAAGGACTAGCCATGGCTATTGACAGCTGCCTATGTTAGCTTGTAGTCAGCTAAGCTAACACATGCTGGCTCAGTGTTGCCAACTTGGCAACTTCTTGCTACAGTTAGTGACTTCTTCAGATCAGCAGTGAAAATGTGAGAAATATATTCAAACATATTACACTGTTGTTTGTTGTAATTCATTAAAATGAATGTGAGGAAATCACAATTAAAATGATTGTACAACTTCATCTAGTGACTTCTGGGGCTAGGAGCAAGCTTCTTTCAGTGCCGGTTGCCAAAGTTAGCTGTTCTTAACTAACTTTGCTCTGAAATCCGGTGTATAGGAATGAAAGGTGGATGAATCAATGTTTTAAGACACAGCTTATATGTTTGAACATCTGTCGACAGCTTATTCAGCTGTCCTGCTCTCAGCTGTGATGGACCTCACTGACACAAACACAGTTTAATAAATATTCGCAGTAACTGATTAAATCTTTCTTATGCTCATCTCCTAAAGTTGATTTTCATACCAAGCTATCAGAATATTTAATTAAAGTCATCTATAAAAGGTATGGTTTGGAAATCAGTAGATGTGATTTATGGTTAATGGGCTAAAACATGCAAAAACACCATTATGGTCCTTTAAAAAAACAGATGTTCTCTACAAAAGAAACTGAGCATGCGTGCATTTACACGTAGAAACAGATGGATGGCCGTCGCACAACTTTTGACACCACTCCGATGGCTTCACACACTGTCACTCTGCTGTCCTGTGAAGCATGCATTAATGAAGAGGGTGAGGAGGGGGAGGGGGGGGGAGGTCTGCAGGGCGTGAGGTGAGAGGTCCGTGTGGCTGGTGAACCAACCGCCAAAGGTCGTAGAGGAAGAGGAGGAGGAAGAGGAACTTACATCACGGAGACAAGCAGAGTTAGAGTCCCCAAGGAGTTGTTAGTATGACAGTGTGGTTCTGGATCAGAGCACAGTGGACAGGGAGGAGGAGGGAGAGATAGAGCCCAGAGGGGAGGAGAGAGGGGGGAGGAGGAGGGAAGATAGAGCGGGAAATGTTAATCGGTAAAATCGGGCAAAGAGGAAAATATGTCTGGCATATCAAAAGATAGAGAGGTTGACCAGGAGAAATAATTCAGCTTGCAGACCACGCAGGCAGCAGTAAACACACACCCATTCACTTTAGACCGGGAAAAACACAAGGGGAACGCTGACCTTGATTTAAACAGGCCAGCCGGATAGTGTTGGAGATTACCTAACATTAGATATGAACAGCTACAAATAAACCAAACCAGGGTTGGATGATAGGATGCGAAGCGATAAAGTTTAGTCAATAATCACGTAGCTAACTCGAATCAGTGAGCAGGACCGCTTCACGGCAACACTGGGTTTAAGGATTTTTTCCCTCAATGTGATGAAACCTTACTATTATTCTAAGTGCTGTATCGTAGGTATTATTTTAGATATTTCAGTCACTTTATTGTTGTAACGTTTAATTAATCTATAAGCCAGTCAGTGGACAGAAAATTACTTGACAGTTTTGATTATCACTTGTCGTTTATTAAGCAAATATGCCAACAAATTGCTGATTTCAGTTTATCAAAATGTGAACATTTGCTGTCTTTCTTTGTTAGTTTTGTTCTTCTGGTCAATGTCAATGGCCAATTTTTCAATATTTTTCAGATTTTTAATAATCCATAACAATTGTTGCAGCCGTATTAATATGTTGGGTGTCTCCTAGAAAAACTTAGTTTGCTTTAATGTTAAAAACACATTATTTTTCTCATACTGTCCATTGCTGCAGCACCTCTATTCACCCGCTGTCTTAACGCTCCATTTTAGTGCGTGTCCCTTTAAGGCCCTGAATATTTACATGATTACGGCTGGTGCAACGCGTCGATGTAATCTACGTAATCGAATTTGACTGTTTGTCCTCATCGATGGCTTAAAAATAACAGTAAACAAACAGGACGAGGCCGATCACTGCTGTGTTTTAAACTGCGGGACAAGACCGAACCGAAGGAAACAGACTATATACAGCTATTCTTTGTTGGGAGATAATGCCCTGCAGTGCAGACTTTGTCATATTTGTTTGTTGATGATTGAAGATGATTGAATAAAATATTGAAATATAAATGACAAGTTTCCTTTTGAACCCACACAAAAAACAGAAGTATATGGTCTATTTTCGGGTCTGTATTAAACTATTGAAATGCTGCGTGCTTAAGTACCGTCACAATCCATTATGCGACCGTCATCCGCAGAAGTCACGGCATCATTTAGTGAATTACTGCAGGGTAACACAAACTCGGCCATCATCCGTAAAATCATATATCAGACTCTTAATCTTGCTGTCTGTCCTGCAGCACAGTGAACAGCAGCTGGTGAATCCATAATGCGAGTGGGCATATTAATCACCATATGTGGGATTATGCTGCTGACTGTTCATGTTATGGTTTTAGAGATATAGCATGTTGTTGGTACATTGTTTTAATGTACAGCTTTAGGACTTTATGACCTACTTTTCTGACATGTTAATCTGTCTGTGGAGTAAACTGCATTTTTCTTCTTGTCTGATCAACACCAGAAAGGTGGTTTTGTGTCCGTCATTTATTTCCCCCACAGGTCAGATGAATGGGTGGTGTAAAGAGCCTGACCGACGTGTCAGAGCGCTGATTTTTTTAAAGAAAAATTAGCATTTTCTGGGTTTATTTAGGCATTGGGAAAATTAAATCACTCCAAAAAACTGAAACCATTTAAAATTCTGGTTGAACATTTAATTAGGGAGTGCTGATAATGATGAATTACGTAACTCAGTAACTACAATCCCCCTTGGATGGTTACTGTGAGATCATTAATTTCACTTCTGCAGTTATCTGACACATTAATCAGGTTTCAGTCGAGCCTCAGTGAGAGTTAAAGCAAGGAAATAAAAGCCACACTACAAGAAAAGTCACTACAGTGAAGAAGAAGAAAGTACAGAAGAAGAAGAGACCTTAAAGAGTGTCTACATACAGCAGTGAAGGAAAGCTCAGTATTGTTGAAGAAGGTCAAATATTTTGTCATTACCATTGCATCAGTCAGTGCTTTCGATCTGAGAAAAAAGCATTCACATTTTAGTGATATTATAACCAAGTTGATTAGCTTTTTCTCTGATTGCTTTAAAGTTTGTCTTCAACCATTACAAGGCAACATCCAAGGCAAAGTCATAAATCACTTTGTGTCATAAAACATGGCCCCCAGATCAAATTAATGATGAAGCGATGAATCCAGTACGTCTGTATATTTACCTCCATACATCCAGACTGTCCTCTGTCTGAGTCGGCCTGCCTGCTGCTGTCTCTGCTGTGGCTGCTCGGTGCTCCAGCCTGCAGCCTCCTCTCCTCTCTAAAGTTCTGCTCCTGCAGCTTCTTATTAAGGATGCGGGCCGCGTTCTCAGCCAGCGTGTAGCCCGGCGGGGCCGACAGGTCCTGCCGTATGCTCACCACCTCTGGGTTTTTGTCCCCCTGCGTCTCCACTATCAGCTGCACTGGGCTGGGCGAGCGCCCGCGAGCAGTCCGCAAGCACTCCTGCTCGGCGGTGGAGGGAGGGGTGGGGCGAGAGCGACTGGGGGATTTGTTGAACTTGGGAATGGAGTCGTAGGCCACTGGGGTGTGGTCGATGATGTTGAAGAGGCTGGAGAGGCCGTCGTTGATGGTGGTGTGGACGGGGCTGTCGCGGGTGGTGGTGGAGCGGGCCCACGCCGACTCATTGTTGCCCTTCTGCGGGGTGGTGGGGGTGGGAGCACGGCTGTTGTTTGGTAGATCAGCCTTGTTCGAAGAGGACAGTTTGCGCTGAAGTTTGGGTGAGCCGTACTTTGGCGAGCAGCAGGGTCGCTCAAACTTGCTCTGGATGACGGGAGAGTACTGCACCTTCCTCATGCTGCGTGACGGCGAGGAAATAGGCGTGCCGCCACCTTTTGGGGTGAGGCAGCGGTGGGGGCTGCTGGTCAGGTTCCTCAGCAGGTCTGTTTGTAAACCCACACTGATGGTCTGGGTGGTCTGTGTGCCTCGCGTGGTGAATCCATTGGTCTGGCAGGCGGTGTCCCGCAAGACGGGCCCTGGCGGAGAGCGGATGGCGTTCCTCACAGAGATGGCGACCTCCTTCATGTCGTCGCTCAAGTTTCTGGAGAGCTGCAGATCCAGAGAGGAGGTGAAGCCCACTGTGGGGCAGATAGGAGACTGACTGGGAGAAGTCCTCAATCCCCCACCCTCCAGAAGCCCACATGCCCACCTCCCACTGGTGAACACCTCATCTGACCCGCCGCCTCCCACCGCAGCCTCACCTCCACCCCTGGCTTTGGTCCCTTTGGCGTACAGGAAGTCCGGGTCTTGGGCAGTAGGGCGCTCAGCTGCCCCAGGCCTGGTGGGGCTGTGGAGGAGGTGAACCCCACAGTGCTCCACTCCCGCCCCTGGCGCCCCTGCTCCATTGCCCCTCAGCGGGGACTTGTGGCAGTGCTCAGGGCTGCTCAGGGTGCTGGTGGTCAAGGTGGCGCTGGTGGTGAGGAACCAGGAGGCTGGCTGGAATGGTTCGAGAACAAGCTCCCCTCCCCGGGCCTCCGGGGGTTTGTCTGTCCACATTTCCCGGGCGGGACCCGGGCCAGAGGTGGATGATGGGAAGTCCCAGCCCTTATTGTTGAACTCCTCAATGTACTTGAGGTCGTCCGGGGACAGAGGCGGGGTGATGTCGTCTTGGCCCTGGTCACCGTGGGGAGTCTTGTCGGGGAGGAACGGCGAGCTGTCCATTAACCGCTGGAAGTCGCTCATGGAGCACACTGACTTGGCTCTGGACACACACACAAACACACACACAAGAGTTCACGACCATAAGCTTCAGCTGGGATACTTAAAACAAACATCACAACCCACTCATGGTCTCATCCCCTTAATATTCCCACAGCAGGAAAACATCCTAAATACATGTGTTGAAAAGCGATTTAATGCCTTTCAATGTTTTAAAACGCTCTGAATTATTAAACATCGCAGTGAACTGGATCACTTCTTCACTATAAGAGAAACTTTCAAAGAAAAAGTCACCGGGGAGAAACTCACTGTCACTTCGAGTAACATTTAATAGAATCAACAGCCGATCTCCAGAGGGATCCATGTGTATGCATGAGCAACAAAAATGCAGCAAGGAGGCTGAATAATCTGCAGCCGGTCAGACCAGCTCTCAGTGATGAATTCACTGTTGACGTCTATGAAAATGCATCAGCTCTCAAAGAATAGATTGACTGTTAAAACTCTCTTTGAACTCAGTTTGACTCCAGGCGTGGTCATGAAGTTACCTGAGAAGACTCCCTCCGCCCATCTCTTCCTCGTACTCAGGATCTCCCTCTCTCTCCGAAATCTCGTTCAGAGCCTGAAACACAACCGATACAACAAATAAATCATGTGGATAAGCGTCCAGTCGAAGGTGATTTACAGACAGGAGCTTCTGCCAAACAACAGTGGCAGTAGCGGTGTGCGTTACCTCCTTCATGCAGGGGAACCTCTTCTCACTCTCCAGTCTGGAGGGCGGCGGGACCTCCAGGCCGCTGAGGGGGTCCAGAGACAGCGCGTCCAGGAACAGGTTCTCCGTGGGGCCTTTCAGCCTCATCGCAGCCCCCTGCTCCTCCAGCATGGCCTCAGAGTCAGAGTGGGAGCGCGTGGGAGGGGCCTGGAGAGGGGTGGACGTACAGGGGGAGCGTGGCGAGCGAGGCGACCGGGGGGCGTTGCGGGGACTGTCCTGAGGAGAAAATATACCCCTGGAGGCTGAGCTGCCATCGTTGACGTCTATGCTGTCGCCTCGCCGGGTGCTCAGCTCTCTCTGCAACTGCGAGAAGAATGACAAGCAAGTATGAGCTGATCAGTCTGATTTAAATTAACACGGTTATGCAGGAGAGGCTTGTGTCACATATAAACACCTCGCTTTCCTCGAATATAAAAACCATACTGTACTTTCTCTCACCGTACTCCTCCACTGCGTGCCACTCTGAGTAATCCACCTGCAACAACTGGGGTTAAGTTGCTCGCTTCAGGCTCAGGTTAAAGGAGAACAGTCACATCACTCATTCACTTTCACTCTGTCAGTCGGAGCGGTTCAGTGTGTGACCTGCGCTTCATCGTTTGCTGCAACATCGCTGAATAATGCATCTCTGCTTCCTGCTCTGTGTCTCTGTTCGGCGGTGCATCGGCAGAATTTATTCTCTTTTAGCCGTATTCAGAGGGTTTTTCCTGTTGTTATTATTCCAGTCGCTGCTTTATATGTAAATACTCTCACACTCATATGATATTAACGAGAGCCTGTTCCTACCTCCTGCCCCGAACATCACACAGGAGCGAGGTGAGACGCTGCAGTTCGTCTAATTAAATCTCACAGAGGACATCAATTATTCAGTAATTCTCTGTATTTTTTGTATCGCCTTGGGTGCTTTGTCACCGTTCCTTGTATCTACTCGAGCACAAACACACACGTGGGCTGCTTAACAAGGAGAAAGCTTCAGATCTTTAAGTTGCGTTGTGTTTTTTCTAGTGAGATCTATAAAGTTTGTGAGGAAGCAGTTCAGTTTTAAGTGGTTTTATTTACTGCAACTGCTGATTAATCTTATAATCTTATAAATAAAGCGTCCATTTAAAGTCCTACAACTTAAGGTGATGTCTTCTTTTGTTTCACTAAGAATCCAAAAGATTGTTCATACATTTCCCTTCTCCCTTCCCTTCTCTCACCCTCTCCATCTTGCGGTGGAGCTCCCTCATGCTGCCGTCCCACTCCTGCTTCTCCCGGTCGAAGCGCTCCAGCAGCTCGGCCCTCTCGCGGCCCCACCTCTTCTCTCCGTGCTGCAGCTTCCAGCGGAGGTCCAGGGAGGTGCTGTGGCTCTCAGCCAGCAGACGCCGGTGCTCCTCGCGCTCCAGGTTCAAGGCCCACTCGGGGTCTCCGGCCGTCTCATCTCCCTGCGCTTCACCTCGCACTTTGCCTTGCACCTCATCCTCCAACTGGTCAAAGAGCAAAGACAACAGTGACGGAGGGTTGATTAGTCATTAAAGGTCGTTGTTATTCTGTACAGTAGATACAGAAAGAAATAATGAAGACGATTCACTCAAATTAAAACACATTTTTTTAGTGGGAACTACTTTACCACCAAAGGAATAGCCGCGATGACAACTGTTAGCAGTAAGTTCATTGATTAATCACAGTGATGGAAACCTTAAAATGATCTGCATAACACTGGGGGGGTGAGGAAATGTGTTTTTGCTGCTTTCATCTGAAGGCACAAAACTCATCAAAAGAAAGAAAACAAGACGGCAGTAAAATGATTTTTTCAAACTCTGCAGCTGATAAAAGGAGCCTCTGAAAACTTGTTTTTTGTTTTGATCACTTCTCGTCTGCCCCAAGTTTTGTAGAGATATCGTACATGACATACGGACAAACAACCTTTCACTCTTTTGATCTTTACTGTCTATTTTTTTTTCAATAAAATAAAACAGTGATAGAAGTGAAGTCAAAATGTTCACACAGCTACGAAATAATAATATAACAACAGTGTCGATTAAAGCAATGACTGAAAATGTGTCTACAGCCTTCTCATTACACCAGATCTACACAATATATCAATAAATAAAAGATGAGGGTGAAATGGCTCATCTGGGCTGCTTATTTAGACAAACATCTGGATATGTGTGTTTATGTTCTTGCATTTTTCGCTACCATCATCCTTTAGAAACTTAAATTACATTTTGAGATTCAATAATAGTTTAAATAGCTCTGTATTCCAAAAGTAATCACTGTTATTGAGTGTTTGGTCAGTAGCCCATGTCTCCCCTCCCCCCACTCATGCAAGCCACTCAAGCCTTTTTTCTGGTATCCCTGCCCCCTTTATCCAATCAGGACAGAGAACTCCATAAAGAGGCGGTCCTGTCTGCCTGTGAAGACACCGAGATCACGATCCTCCTGTTCTGGTACCGACACCGGCAACAGCAGAGCATGGAAAGCGACCTAATTCCAGCGCTTCCTGTGACGGCTTATACTGCATAACAGGCCGAGTGATGAAAAGACGCTTGAGGAAAAGAAAGAGGCGAAGAGAGCTGCCTCGAAAAAAAAAAGGGATGAGGAACAGAAAGTTAGCTAAAACTACAACATTTTCTGCAGCTTTGAGTCAATGTACTTTGTTAATTCCAGCACAGAGCAGTGAGCTGTTTTAACTCGGCTGAAGACAGACAAAAAAGAAAGACAACGAGCATACGAGAAGGTTTCACAAAGTATTTGTTTTGTGGCCGACAGGGACACTCAGTTCAAACTTGAGCGACGGCTGCCCTCCCAAATTTATGTTTCATCCCACTCTCTGGTTGAGGGAAATGAACCGGGGATTCGATGTACTGCAGAAATCTTCAAAGCTGCAGAGTGAAGCCACTCTGGAAGCTTGTCTTTCTCCGGCAGAACAGAGCTTTGTAATCTTCAGACGGGCTTTGATCCGGCAACATAATGGTACAAAACCAGATTCTGTACGACTGGAGCCGTGTGAAGAACGAGTCAAGGCCGCCTTCTGACATCAGCTTGCATAACGCCCATTCACAAACGTTTGTCTTGTAGACTTTTATATCGTCTCATTAGCCACTGGAGGAGATGACATGGACAGTAGCATCCGCTGACTGAATGCTAAGAGCCGACATGTAAGACATTATAAATATAGACAGTTATTTAGGAGGCCTCACACTGTGGCAGCGACCAGAGCAGAGGATGAAACATGAGCCGGCCTGAGCAGTGATGTTAATATATTTGGTAACAGGGGCTCAAAAAATCATCACTTCTTATGCTCGCTTATAAATACACAGGTGAGGGTAATTTCCAGTTCTGCTCTGCTCTGCTGGGCTGTGTAATAATAATTATGAATAAAAAACACAGAAGTTCGGGGGCATATTTCTCAAGTCTTAATCAGAACTAAGCGCAGTGGAGCAAGAACAGGATCCAACATGGCGTTATCAGAGGAAACTGAGCAAATTAGCTCTCACCGATGGCCCTCAGCGACCTCTCCTCTGTGGAGGGATACAAACCACGGACAAGTTGTGAAGATTAAGAGCATCAGGCGATCTTCATATAACTGAAACTGTTTAATTAGTTCCCAAAGCGAGGGAGGACACTGATCTCTGGTTTCAAATTTGATCTCGCAGCGCGGTGGTCAAGAAACAACACGTTCGATATCCTCAAATTGATTGTGAGCTTTGTTTTCTCCACGTTGCTGTCTGCTGCCTGTCCCTGGTCGTGCTCCGCCTCTCAAAGAGAAGGAAATCTGGAGGTTAAATCAGACGCGGCAGACAATGAGACTCCGACCGCGATGCCCATCTGGACCACAAACAACATGGATTCAATATCCTTCTGTGCCACAATAACACTCCTCTCCTACAAATTCACTTCCTGTCACTGAAAGCTGGTTTTCGTCTATAAAATTGCAACCAGAATGTGTGAGGTGGGATGTGTCAGGACACTTGGCGTTTAACATCACGTATCATCTAGTCATGACGCCCACTGCCTGACCACAACTACAAAGAATAACTCTATACTCGTGATGGCATTTACATCTCGTCACTATATGTAGAATTCACAATTTTACTCCAATAGGGCGCCCCCAGAAAGGATGCTAATGTACCCTGTGGCACCAACAAATCTGATCCAAGAGCACTGAGACAAAGCAACACATGCGACAGCACCATTTGTCACTTAGTCTGCCTAATTTTTCTGCAAACAGGCAGATTTTTTGTAACATAATAAGGGTACAGTAGTTCAACTGCTTACTAAGGGAGGGGAATGAGTACTCGAGTGATCTCAGTATTTGTTCAGCTTATGGGAATTCAGGGATGCAGGAGTCAGTCACAGTTTGGGATGCTGTCAGGTCAGTTTACATGATAACTTCATTGTAAATGTTGCGTGAAATTAAAGTTTTTTGTATTAATCTGAAAGACCAGGATAACTTATATCTAATAGTTATTAACAACAATTTTGCACTACAGCAGAGAGCAAACATGAACAACACGCTGTAAGTCAAAGCAGCCACATCAACTACAGTCAACAACAGCGAGGAGATGAGAGAAATTCCCCAGACTCCCTTATAAAAGTGCCCAATTTTTTAAGTTGTTGAGTTCGGAGAAACTTTCTAAACTTTATGGAGAGCTGTCTCCGACAAATTTTGAATCATTTGGGCCTTGTTGTAAATTCGGCAAAAGTTATTATGAAGTGTATATTCTATATACAATATAATCACACTTTTATTTGTTTTTATCAATTGATGCTCTATTTGTGGATCAGTTACTCAAACTCGCCTTTCCGAGCTGTTTTTTTTAATGGTTGCTGTTTTCGCTCCTTTGGTCTGAACAAAATGTTTCTTCCCGGGTGTCAGTGAAGAGTTTAGAGGCCTCTGCTGTAATTCCAAATTTAAATATTTTTGATATTGACACAGAACTCAGCAGCAGTGTACAATGACAGTGCACAATGACTGGTATCAGCTACATTCTACTCCTATCAGCTGAGATGAAGATGTTCCTAATCTACAAAGTATTTACACTCCCATTAGGAATATAAGAGAGCACTTTAACAGCTGTTATGAGTTCAATAAGAAATGCTTCAAGGCACATCAAACAATTAGGCACAGAGCTGAATTAATTAGTTTGCACAAAGACAAAATTACAGAGTGCCAACGAGTGATTCATCATTTTTTTTTGTCTTACTGGAAGCTGTCCCTCCTCTTTTAATTTAATTTAATTGTTGAGGGGTGTTTATAAATTGGATTCTGTCTATTTGTTTGTCACTTGTGTTCTGGATTAAGACACACCTCTGGCCTGTTATTCATTTCATTGCTTCTCTTTCAAAACGACACTGGTTGACCCACAGGAAGTGGCTGAAACGATGAGTGAAAAAATAAAAAGATCTGTTTGTTTTTGACTCGTTATCCGTTTGCCCTGAGTGGGATTTCACCCGTGGAGAAGGCAACATGTTTACTGTTGCCTCGCACCGCCAGTTCCCTACACCAGATTGTGTCCTGTCCCTTTAAGGTGGGCGCTGAGACGCCATCTGTACCTGGGCGACCTGGCACTTCATCTCTGCCCACTTGACCTCCCAGGCGGCTTTGTCATTGGCGTAGGACTGCTGCAGCTGGCATCGCCGCGTCTCCTCCTCCTGCAGCTCCTCCCGAAACTCCTCCAGCAGCGTCCGCAGGGCCTGCAGCACTTGTCGGTTCTCCCCAAACTGCACAGAAGGAATGCAGACATATTTAGTTAACACAGCACAGAGCTCAGACATACGTGAACAAGTTCATCAAGTCCTTTTCTTACCTCAATGTTTTTATTTCAGTGTCCTTTGTTTCCCTTTAGAGCACTCCAGGACGAACCTCCTTTGTAAGTGCTTTATAAATCAATTTGACTTAAACTCCTTCATCCTGTTTCCCATCTGTCTTCTTGTCCTCTTTTTTAAACCCCTTGTCCTTTCCCATCCATCTTTACATGACTCCAGCCATTAAAGAACGTCAAGTATGAACACAGGGACGATGTAAATATAAGCTTGCTCTTACTGATCAAATGAAATTAAGTGATATCTCTTAGGAACCTCTGAGCAGGGCAGTGATTAATACATTTTTTTTATTTATTTTGTTTTCCTTCCCTATTCTGGTAGTCAGCATCAAGTGACATGCGTACATCATTTAAGTTACAGCCACTTATTATAATATTAAGGTGCTTTTCAGTGGAAAAAAAGTCATAATCCTTCATTTCATTTACTGACCATGTAGATGTGTCCAAGAAATTCATAGAAATAAAGTTTATAGAAAGGTTATTTAATCATAACAGATGACATTGAAGCAAAAGTGACTTTTGTCAGAGAAATATATTATCCATTGAACACGAACAACAAAATTAGCTTGACTAAGAAATGCGTCAGACAGTGACGGCGTAAGCATGTTCACTATGGAGCCCTTGAATGTCCAACACCACTGAAACTCCAGTTTACACGTGCTTTCAAAGCATATGGATAAGATTAGTTGTTCAACAGTTACAAAACAGTTTAGAAAAATAGACATTTTTAGCCTTCGCCGACTTTCTAGGACTTTAAGGGTTAAAGCTTCAAGAAAAGCCCGTTGGACGACCTTAAGATCCGTTTTTATGGCTTCAGGCTACATGAACAACGACATCAACTGGGTCACAGTCAGGAGAGCAGCATGTTGTTCCTGAAGTGTCGGCTCAGAGAGGTGTGTGGAGAGCTGTTTGCCTCTGGTGGTCCTGCTGCAGAGAGTCTTCAGGTCTTGGCAGGAGGCAGTGAAGCACAAAGGAGTCTGTGAGTAAAACATCACCTCCAGGTATCACTACAGCGCCGCCGGCTCTGCCCGCCACGGCTGAGAACACGATACGTGCTCAGGTGCTAAAAGGCCAAAAAGCTTCAATACAGTGTAAGTATAGCCAGGAGAAAAGTGAGACTTGTAGGAGTTATTTTTTATGAAGGAAGATACAACCACAGCACTTTTATTTTCTTCTTCTACTGTTGAGCATCCGAATACACATCCTACAAGCCTCGGAAAAACATTTTTCATTTAATCGATTCTCTGATGAAAATATATTTGAGGAAATCCCAAAGGTTAAAAAAAACCATATAACTAGCATGCCTTTAAGCTACTCGGAGGAGATTTCTCTATTATTAGTCTTTCTCACCAAAATGCACCTAACAAACCTGTTTACCTCTTCATAAATCGTTTGAAAAGCAGATTTTTTTAGATTTTGTAACCTCCATTGTTTCCATGAATGCTTGCTAGCAAACCATTAGCATTCGTTTGGCAGTGGACAAAAGAGAACTGAAGGAGGAGGAGACAATCGTTTACGACATGGTATGCGTCTAAAACATAAACAGAACCAGTCACCTTCTGTCAGCGTGGTATTAAAGCACAAAAAAGTAATCAAAAAATAGCTCATGAGCGCCACTAGTGGTCAAAAGGTCCACTGGGTCCCTTTAATTTAAAGCATGTAGAATTTGAGAAAAATTCCAACTTTGTCTTGCAGCATCAACAACCCACATGACTACCACACCTGATCCTACCCAATAAAGTGCTGCAGAGATGACATATTTCTGTAAGCTAACCAAGAAGTTAGCATCGCCCTGGTTCCCTCGACAACAAGCCTATTTGAATTACTGATGAGAATAAGCTCTGTGACAAGCACAAGTTTATGATACTTAGGCGTTTTGTTCACCAACCAGCGTTTCCCCCTGATAAAAAAAAAGTCCCTGATAAATTTACTATTGAAAATGCAGATTTGAAGTGTTATGTCAATATGACGTCTTTACTTAACCATGTGGAGTTGACATACATTCTAATGTACTGAGAGAAGTTCCCTTCACTAAATGTGATCCAAGTTAATAACCACTGTGGGAACAATCTCCTCATCTCATCTACAGTATTTATTAAGCAGTATCAGACACTTGTAGTAGCCGAGGGAATGAATCAGGACTTTTCCCTCTTCGAGCTGCCAAACTGCCTAAATTACGTCCAAGTCTTTCAAATTTTCAATGACCTCTTTACGGCTTAACGTACTATCATCTCACTCCGGCTGCAGGAATTATCAGCTGTGCTCTGCTCTGCTGTAGTAGCCATGTGTGCAAGTGCTTACTAAAGCAAGTCTGCATTTCTGCTCTCGTGCATAAAGCTTAATACAGTCGACCGGGCACGCTTGTTAAAACTGTAAAACTGCTCACAGAGTGAAGCGACGTCAGATCACTGTACAAACCATTTTTATGATGTTGTGGAAAAATCAAAACATGAGACAAAGTAGAGCACTCAGGGCTGCTCAATAATGCATCCGACCCCAAAATGCTTACGTACTTTCTTTACTTTTACACAGGGGCAAAGTGGTCGACAGAAAGTAGATCTCAACACACGCTTTGTCTCAGTAAAATGTCCTCCTCTGAATCACTCAGCAGCCTGAAGAACACAGCTCCTTTTGTCTCGTCTGCATGTAACAGAGAGTTCATGTTTTAGTTTGAACAATGAGCCCAAAAACTGAGTGTACTCAAAATAATTACTGCCTCTAACTAGTTATCTAGGCCAAAATTCTCATCTGCATACGGTGCCAAACAGCTCTAAAGAACGGCTGCCAAACATTCGTCTGAACTCAATTAAAGTGAATGAGAAAAACGATGAAAGGCTACGACGGATGTCCAAACCCTCCACACAGCAGCTCGTGTTAGTTTATTTAGTTGCAGTTAAATTGTTCATGTATGTATTTATATGTAACAGTACAACATCTTGCTCTGTAAGGCCGGTGGTATTCATGTGTAGCATGACGCATTAAATTGTGCAGTCCTGTTTTCAGTAATGGAGTGTAACTAAGTACATTTACTTTACTTTTACTTGTACTTGCTACTAAATGAATGGATGAAATGTGGTAAATGTTACTCTGTGACACAGATTTATTCATGTTTACGCTAGAGTGCGAAATTTTCTGAGAATTCAAATTCAAAATTATTTGACATAAAGATTCTGCTGCATTTTACCTGCAGGTAACAAAGTCCTTCAATCTTCAATTTTTCGGGGGTAGGACCACGCAAACCCCCGCTTCCCTTCATTTATTTGATCATTTTAGTTACTAGTTACTTTGCTGCATCAGATCCAAAGTAGCGCAATCAAATAATCAGCCGGCAGAGTTAATATCGGCACTTCAATATTTGTTTTTCATCACAATACTGAACAATGTTATCAGAAATGATAACCAATCAGATTTTTGTCACATTGTGCAGTCCTAAAGAAGAATATTTTAAAAATTGAAATTAAAATTCAAATGAACATGAAATTTGATGTTTTTATTTTCATTTGAATATTTAAGTGTTAAAGCATCATAAATCTGGGACCTCTGAGACTCCAACCCCATCACGAAAATAACAAACCAACAGCAGAAATTCCCTGGAGTTGTACTTTTCTATCCAAAAAAAGGAATCTGTTGATGGCTGAATACTCTGACCTGGACTCGTGCCCAGGATGATCTCAGGGGTATATGACTGGGATATTTTGAAAAATTATTCAAACTTAATGATAGATTTGTATGAAGTTTTGAGGGAATGCCATCAGTCATGACGCAGGTCCGTGGGCATCCCTGCAGCTGAGCCATATCTCAAACTCAGAGATCAATTTATCTAAAAACTGGCAGCCAGAGACGAAGTAATGATGCATCTGCTCCATCAAATCTCTTACAAATGTAAACAGCTCTGGAGGGATGTTTCTTAAGCAACTGAGCTCTCACAGGGAGCAGGCTGGACTATAACATGACTAGTTTAAGAAATTAAAAATACCAGAATTAAATTTTAAAAAGTATATTTCTCGTTCACAAACAAAATTCGACAGTGGAGTCACTGGTGTCGCAGTCTTTTTTGTTTAATTTGTGAATGCGTGCGTACCTGTCGTTGATGCTGCAGGTGACGTTCAGGTGACGGCAGAGGGAGGATGGGCCCGGGCTCGGGGATGTCCCCCGGGGTTTGCGGTAAACACAGTCTGTCGTCTCGAACCGACTCCCCCTCTGCCTGCTCCATTATCACTCCCAGCTCTGGGATGCCCTCCAACTTCTCGAACTGGAACAGATGATAGAGCCATGAAAAGCCTGCCTTTTAATTCATGTTCCAACACATTCTGTTTCAGGCTCACAGTCGCTGAGCCTTTTCCCAGCATGCAACGGGTCGAGATAAACAACCTGTCACATTCACATTTATACCTGTGGACAGTTACAGCTACACATGTAGTGAGTTTCCATTTAGTGGGATAAATTAAGCCGCAGGTTGCGTTTTGATGCAAAAATTCACATTATTTGTCTTTAAAGAGATACTGGTAAGCCAAATTAGACATGAAGTAAAGAAAGCTACAGACTAATCAGGAACGTCAAAGTCTGTCAGTCCATAACAGAGGACATATTCTCGTTTCTACCTGATTTATAAAACTGAGAGGCCCTTTGAAACTGTAGCCGTGATTAAGGGCTTTAAAATTAAACCCGACTTGAGAAAACCTTCTTTTTCTGGGATTCAATGTCAAGTCAAGGACGCGTGGTAAACATCCAGCGAGGTACATGTAAGCTCCTCACTGCTGAACCATCTGCAGGAGCAAATTAGGTTTCAGGACAAGATGCTGCAGGAATAAAGTGATGAGTCAGGACAGCCTCAAGAGAAACGAAATTCATTTAAAGCTAAGTAATGTAGAGTTGCATAAAAAGTGCCCGATTCAAGATAAGAGTAAAGTGTTATACAACAAAGCGAAGTGATTTGTATTTATGTTTTTGACAGCCACAGCAGGCCTGTTTAGTGTAAACAGGAGGAACAGCAGTGGTGCACAGAGCAGCTGAGAGAGAAAATTCGGGAGAAAAGGCTTCACAGCGCCGGCCAAAGTGATCTCTGGGGAAATGCAGTGCAGAGATATGAATGCAAATTAAAACGAAAGCAGCAAAACATGAATTTAATCGACCAGAAGCTCGAGAAGGCGACAAGAAAAGTTGAAGCATCAACCTCCATCTCATTTCTAATCAACCCGCAATCCAATTACCAGAATAAAGGTTGATGATGATGTGTCCTTGTGTTCAGTTTTCAGTTTTATGTCTTCACCAGGACGTCTCCAGGCATCAGACTCTTGCATTCAATATTTTTTAAGACCATTTAAAGATCATTTTTAACTAAATGTATTTGAGCATTGCAGGTAGGTGTAGAGTTAAGTGGTATATATGTGGTTATTACAGTGAGTTGTGTTACTCTTGGGGAGTAATGGAATACATGTGACAGGATTACGTAATCTGGATACAAAACAACTGTATTCCGGGACAGATTCAGAAAAAAATATGTAATTCGATTACAGATACGTTCAGTAATTTCAAATTAAAGAGCGTTGTACTAGTCTGTAACCATGCACATGTGCACACATGACAACGCTTCACGAGCCTCACACAACATCACTCTGATCTGAAGTGAAGCCACATACACTCCTTCAGGTTAAATAAAAGTCTCTTTTCTCTAATGTTTGACAGTGAAATAATCCAAAAGTAACAGAAAGTAATCAACTTACATTGCTTTAATATTGTGATACTAAGATTACATCACTGACAAAAAACACTGATGGCCAGATTCAGGAAAAGGTCATATCCTGGCTTACCTGGTCCCAACATCATGTCAAAAATATCCAGTGGTTTCATGCTTACAAATACTGAGACAGTGTTGAACAGTGGTCTCTGGCTTGGCAGCTGTCTCACCCAGCTGTAACGCTACCTCCACCCCTACCATCTCCTCATATGAGCTCAGCTCATATGTAATGTGAACGTTGTGTTGATACAGTATGACACACATGAAACTTACAAAATTCGAGTGTATCCGTGTAAAATACCAACATCCTATTCTGGTGGCTTGGCTGCTCAAACCACAACCTAATATGCTTCAGTGGTTTGTGGGTGAAGAACTGTATGCACCATGTAGTTTGTCCAAACCCTGACTCACCTCCTGATGCCCCGTCTCCTCTCTGGAGTCGTCCTTGCGGCCGAGCCTCCAGTGCATGAGGATCCACCTGAGCTTCATGTAGAAGATGATGGTGTTGCGTCTGAAGAGGCGGACCTCCTGCTGCAGCACGGCTCTCTCCTGAGTCCAGGGCACCTCATGACTCTGTAGTCCCTGCAGCTCCAGAGCTCCACGCTGGGCCTCCAGACGCAAACGCTCGTCTTCCTGCTGGAGGAAGGATCAGGAAAAAGATGGACTCACATAGACTAATAATAATAAAATGTTCAATCCAAAAGATCCTTTTTAATGTTAAGTTAAAGTTTAATGTTAAGTGGGTGACATGTGAGTATTGAGTATCGTATTGACACCTATACATAATACATTACATTTCTTTTAAAACTTTGATTAGATATGTTATTTTAATTATTTTTAAACTTGTTTTGAATGTCACGTTTAAGTGAATAAAGTTGGTGTGTTGCAAGTACAAAAAAGAAATTGAGAGTAAACTACAGGTTTGGGTATTAATGCTGAAATCTGAAACTTTCCGCCGTCTCCACCAGCGACACTTAATTAAAAATCATGTTCACACTTCAGCAAAGCTTGCAGAGGAAGGGAAGTGTGATACCGGTGTTCTTATGCTAATTCTCATAATCTAAAGATACTCAAACACGGCGTGACTGACTGCGTTATTGTACCTGAGGCAGAGAGCCGACAGCCTCCCGTTCCTCCGCCGTCGCTCTCATCCTTCGTTCATGATCCAGACGAAACTGGATGTCAGAAGCAGACGTGTCCCGGAGCTGAACCCACAACAGCACAGCACAGTTACTTTACCAACACTTTGGATAAATCACATCACATATTGAAATCTCGCTATCATTCTGTTTGTCTCTCTGCAAGAAGCTGGATTTGATCGTCAAACAAATTCACAAGGATTTGTGTGTGAGATGATTTCACTTGATTATCTTTGTTCTCTTCAGTTTAAACCGCAAAACAGAAATTCACTCAGCAGAATAACCTCAAATGAGATCCGACTTCCACACAAGTCGAAAGTCTTTATATCTTCTCTTCTGCAACGTCTCCGGAGATGATGATAATTTAATGCGGCACATCTCCAGCTTGACTACAAAAATGAAATTTTGGGAAATATCTTCTATTTTCTGTGTTAAACTTTCTTGCTGAAAGTTAGATCAGGAGATTGACAGCCCGCTCATGCTTGTCTGCTAAATATGAAGCTGGAGCCAGCAGCTGGATAGCTTAGCTTTGTATAAAGACTGGAAACAGAGGGAAACAGCTAGCCAGGCTGTGTCCCACGGCTTTAAAAACCGAGGTGCAGCAACGTCCTCTGGGAAGTCATTGCTTCCTGCAAAGAAATAGTCCCGCACATGGCCCCACTTGAGGCCACAACATGTCAAACATGTCAAGCAAGACATTACATGATAGTTTGGTAGATGGATTTTGTTGCATTTAGTCAGAGCTAAGCCAGCCATTTCCATTTGTTTTCAGTCTTTATGCTAAGCTAAGCTAACTGGCTGCTGGCTCTAAGTTCATATTTACTGTAGACACTGACAAAACATCTGTGAAGTTCACTGTAGCTTAAAAAAAAAGTAGCTTCATTGATATCCTGACTCCTATTTCCAAAATAAAGCTATTAAAGGAACAGTTTACCTAAAAGTTTAAATTCTACCACTATCTACTCCAAAAAAAAAAATAAAAAACATTTCTGGAGCTGCACAGCAAAACAGCAATGCAAGCATTCTTCTAAACAACTGAAGCAGATGGGGACTTGTTTAAAAATGTAAAAAAAGAAAACATACAGGGAGCCAAAGAAAAATAATTCCATACAGCTCATCCTGCATGATCCAAGTCTCCTGAAGCCCCGAGATCCCAAATCGGATCAGATTATAAAGGGTCTTCCAAAGACTTGGATTATGCTGGATGAGCTGTTTGGAGCCATTTTATGTTATTTTTCACCTTTTTAAGTCTGCAGCTACTTCAGTTGTTCAGAAAAAAGCTGCACCGCTGTTTTGCTGTGAAGCTCCAGAAATGTTTTGATGGACCTTAAAACCTCCTTCGACTTTCCATCAGCGTGGGGGTGAGAAGATAATGAGGCATTATTCCCGAAAAATGTGCTTTGAAAAATAAATGTGCCAAAAACAGCAATCGCAATAAGAACTGAATGCATGTGAGGTTTGATTTGCTTACTGCAGGTGGAAAAATGCTCATAGGGAAATGAGATGCTTATGTTCATGGTTTTGAATGTCTGTCCAGATGAAAAACCTCACAGCGCAGAGACTCCGACAATTTGGATATTGCAGTTGTCGTTAATGCGATTTCTTTCTCCTATCCTGCGTGCGGGCGCTTTTTCCGCTGCACCCTCCAACAGTAAGTTGAGCTGTTCAGTGTGTACTGACCCTGGCTCACCTCCATGTCAGCCCAATGTCAAATGCAAATCACACAGGCCGACAGCGCTGCGCTAATCCTGCCATATCCAAGCTGCTTTCCCATTCATTCATTTCACCTCACAGATTACACTGCGGCAGAAAGCGCCGGGGCACAAAGAAATCCACACGAATGTGCTATAACTGTAACTGTAATAGTAGTGTGTCACATCTCTGCTGCCAGTGCTCTGCATTACATAACAGCGAGCAAATTTCTCTATGAACACAAGCATGAGGCAGCGATTATGAATCAGAGTCCTGCGATTACACAGACGGTTTATTAAACAGGCGAGTCGCTGATGGATTTAGCAGATCTGAGCTGGTGTGCGCGGCAGAAACGTCGCCTCTTCGACTGCACTCTTAATTTCATCAGTGTGTGTTTAAAAGTGTACTGTGGCACTTCTGTGTAAGCTGCACTTTCACGTGTGTTTAATTTGCTGAGTCGAGTCATGACAGTGCAGACGGTAGTGATGAACCGGTGCCAGAGGGCATCGCTGTGTGCAGACTCAGCCGTGATACACTGAGTGCATACATACTCCTAACAGATCGATATGCTTCAGCTGGGCACGGCTGCTGTCTCACACTGAGTCAGAGGGCAACAAACTGTCCGACAGATATCAGATATATAGTTGATAACACAACATACACTCATGTGAGTAATGAGCTAAAATTTCTCTCAACTTTGGAGATCTACTTTCTGCTTGTTTCTTCACTCTTTGATCACAACATGTCCAGGGGGCACATGGTACGAGTCAAAAGAAAAAAAAAAAAGCAATAAGATGTTAAAACCAAAAGAGTAAATAAAACAAATCAAAAGATCAGTGGCTGTAGGAGTGGATATTTAGTGTGAAAGTAGAGCGAGTGAATGAAGTGAAGTCGTGTTCAGCATCAAAAAGTGCCTGCGGCTGGAGCGTCACTAGACATGCTGGACTGAGCGGCCTTCAAAAAAAAAAAAGGGGAAGCTGCTCATGGCAATTTTCAGTATTGAAAACTTTAAATTAATAGATATGGAAGTACAGAAGATAAACCTGTTCATCTCTTTTCATTTTGTCTTTGTATCCAGGAAATACACTTTCAAGTCAGATTCCTCAGATTTGGCCTGTACCAGCAAATTTCATCAGTTGCTTCCCTGTAGGGCAAGGTAAAGGGACAGTTCATCCCAAAATTAAAAAACACATATTTTTCCTCTCACCTGTCGTGCTATTTTCCAATCTCCATTATTTTGGTTGCCGAGTTTTGGAGATATCAGCTGTAGAGATGTCTGCTTTCGTCCAATATAACAGAACTAGGTTGCACCTGGCTTGCGGTGCTAAAGCATAAAAATAATACATCTGAAAAACTCAACAGCGATGTCTCTTTCCAGAAATGTTGAACCGGTTACTCAAGGTGACCCACAGACCTTGTTGTGAGCAGTTTCATGTAGGAACTGCAGGTGGGTCATTACATTCGAATATTTGAAAAGTCTCTCCAGTAAAACATGTGTAGCACAGTCTTTTCCATACAAGGTCAGTATGAGCTATATGATACTGTACACACAAACAGCAGCTCTTCAAACAATTGAATAATCGTCAAATAGTTCCCAGTGACTATCAAAAAGCATTTTTGCAGGAACTATTTTCTTTATTCTGTTTAGCGCCCTTTTTTTCCCCTCCAACTTTAGGCTTTCTTCTTTCACCTTACTTGTTTTATCTGTTTTAGTAACTTATCTAAGCTGCACCCTGTCTAAACATGCTGGTAGGGAGAGATCTGTTTTGTTTCATAGATACTACTTCTACACAATTTCCCCCACAGGGATCAATATAGTTTTTCTGATTCTGATTGTATAACTACGCAGATGGAAGCGTGAATCCACTCTTGGACGAGAGGCTTGTGTTTGTGACAGTGCAGGATGTAAACATTAACGGTGTCGTCCTCGGCTGAGCTGCCTCTTGTCCGTGAGTACATGCAGCTTCCTCCTGCACGGTGGCACCGGTGGTGAGCGTGGTTGAGAAGAAAGAAAATAGTTCCTCATGAAAATGCTCACAACAAGGTCTGTGGATAACCTTGAGTAACCAGGTCATGGTTTCTGGAAATAGACATTGCTGTTGACTTTTTAAAAAATGTTTTACGCTTTGAGCGCCACAAGCAGAGTGCCATCTAGTAATATTGTATTGGAGAAAAGGCAGACACCTCTACAGCTGATATCTACAAAATTCAGCAACTC
Source organism: Pagrus pagrus (assembly GCF_965226575.1). Classification (NCBI taxonomy): domain Eukaryota; kingdom Metazoa; phylum Chordata; class Actinopteri; order Spariformes; family Sparidae; genus Pagrus; species Pagrus pagrus. The sequence goes on from NC_140196.1 coordinate 16,919,213, forward strand.
ACAGCAAAACAATGTAGATGGAGAAACAGCACGACAGGTGAGAGGGAAAAATATGTCTTTTTGATTTTGGCGTGAACTTTCCCTTTAAGTCTTTCTTTCCATGGTGCACTGCTTCTCAGGCCAATAGACACTCCAAAAACAAACCCTCAAAAGTTTTGCTTTTTCAGTAAAATGACTCTCATTCTGCTCCAACATTTACTCTATGATCTGACAGCTTTATAAATGCAGCAATGACAGCATGAATATGGATTATTTTCATACATATATTTGCCTGAATTCCTCTTATGTCTCTTATGCAAAACTTAAAATAAATAAATAAATAAAATCGACATGTTTTGGAGCGTCTACAGGCCGTGCAGAGCTGTTACGAGGACACGTCGCTCTACAGAGAAGAAGCCAAACCAGATTTGTTATTTAATCAGTTTAAATGATTAGAAAATAGAGTCCAGGTCTACAGAAGGCCCGTGTACGGGGCTCATGGTGGAGCCAGTGTCAACTCAGTCCCACAGGTAGAAGGGAGATGGAGGAGGGAGGAGGCACTGACCTCTGCTCTTAAAGCCAGGGGCCTGTGGTACCTAGTGAGTCCCGTGGCTCCCCTGCTCTGGGCCTGGCCCCCACCCTGGCTCTGGCTCTGGGGCTCCACGCCTCGCTCCTGTCCTAGACGCCACTCCAGCTCATCCCTCTGACCGGACTGTGAGTGACGTGGGGTGGGGAAGGGGGAGGGAAGGGAAGGGGGTGAGGACGGTGTGGGTGTAAGGGGTTAGGGGAGGATGGGTGACAGGTGCAGGATACAGGGGTGCAGGTAGTGATGGTGGAGGTGAGGGGGAGATGTGTGAGGTGGATTGTGGACAAAAACAGACAGAAGACAACAAACGGGGTGGGGGGACGAGGAAAGAAAGCGGGGGCGGGGGAAAACAAACAAAAATAAAAGAGAAAATGGGTAAAGAATATAAGCAGAGAGGGGGAAATTAACTAACAGACTACACGGTGTGGAGAAGAACAAACGGACTAGAGTACGAAGAAAAGCGCAAAGAGAAAGACCAACTTAAAGATGACGGCGTATGAGAGAGATGAGAAGAGAACGAGAATGAGGATGAACAAAATCATGGGCTGAAACATCTGGCGGGAACACAAAGAGGAACAAAGAGAGGGAATCGGGGGGGAAAAGAATGCAAAACACTTGTTATGAAGCGCATGCAATGAGGGATACATGAGTCCAAACCAACAGCTGAGAGATACCACGGCAAACTGCAGAGCGAGAGCTAGCACGCTAAAGGTTGTCAACACATGCCGGTGCACAGCCGTGTGTGTTGTAGAAGCAGTCGGCTAAGGAAAGCTGCGTCTTGAGTCTGTCTGATGCACATTGTTTTCACACATTACAGCATTTCAAATACACCGGAGGCATGTGACGCTTCAGTCGAGCTTTAAGACAGCGCCACGCTAGTTGCCCCCGTTTGTTAGCAGTGCCCACATTTTATTTCTGTCAGTGAGGATTTTTCCGAGCTAGCAGGAACTAAATGCTATGACGCTAAATAGGTGCTCAAAGAAGGTATCTACAGAAGTGCTTAACATTCACCGGAGGAAAACACTGAAGGCATATTCTTATAATTATGACTTCATATTTTGTGATTATAACTAAATATCTTGAAATGATTAGAAACTTAAACTGACGTTTAACTGTCATTAAACGTTTTTCCATAAAACAGTCTCACTGATAAATGACTGATCTGATAAGTCATTAAATACAAAATAAAAAATTAGTGGCGGAGTGCTGAAGAAGAAACTGTTGTTTTGCTTTGTCCACAGGGGGCGCCAGAATCTCCAAAAATTAAAGTTCCTTGTAGCAGCTTTAATAAAATAATAAAAAAATTAAGTGGTGGATTTAAGTTTTGTCATAATGACAACATGCTAACTCATATTTATACAGATACAGAAGACGTAATTATGAGACAATATTTGTAACACTTTACAAGAAAATCAACAGAAAAATAACGTACTGAACACAATACAGAAATTGTTATTTCAAGGTTAACCCTGTCTTACTCATGAAAAACTATTGTCTCGTATTAATACTTTGATGTCATAGTTATCTTGTAAAGCTCTTTTCTTGATGGTCTTATGATTTAAATGTTTATATAATAATATAATAACAAAAATAAAGTGAATACAAATGTTTCAAATCTTAAAGTGTCACGTTTTGTCATAAAAACTGGACACAAATTCATTTTCATACAGATACAGAAGAGAAAAATATGAGAAAAAATTTCTTACACTTTACCAGATAATTACAAGATTTATATCTCATGATTACAAGATACAAAAACTGTTAGATAAGCATCTTGGACTTAAACTATTTCCCCATATTTAGATATATCTTATCTTGTATTTATCTTATAACGATCTTATAATTCTAAGATCCAAATTATCTTCGATGGTCTGAGGATCATCAAGGATAAAAAAACAAGACAAATATCTTGTATTACATGATTTACATCTCATACTTTTATCTCAGGAAAGTTATCTCTACTGTTATCAGTTTTTAAAGAACAAGATCTTAATTATACTTGATGGTCTGAAGGTCTGGGTACGGAGACAACATAAAGTGATTACGAGTAATTGTAGGAACGAGGGATACTTATAATTATCTCAAGCAGGGATGCAGTTATTACGGTCAGGGTTTTGTAACTATAAAGGCTCAGGTTCATTCAGTGTTTCTGTCCTCACTCTCAAAAAGGGGATATCATGTCACATTTTTTTTCGAAAAAAACTTTGAGTTACTTTGAGTTTGGTTTCAGTGAAATTTGCAGTAAATGAACAGCAACAAAGCAGGAAAAGGAGCACTGTAATCCCCTCAAGGGCATAACACCTGAATAATAGATGCTCTCAGTTTTATTTTTACTAAAACTGCACCCCTACACGACTTTTTGTCTATTTTTTGGCCACTGTATTATTTCTATTTTGAAAGGCAGCAGGTGTAAAACAAAGATTGTTGTAGGGATGAAATACATTAAAACCTAAGATAAAAATGCTCACGTAATTTTGAAATAAATTAACACATTTTAATCGTGAAACTGTGTTTTTCCTCAGACTTTAAATCGTACCATCAGAATTTATCATGGTTGCATCCCTAATCTCAGGAGCCACATTTTAAAACTACAAGATATGAAATGTACTAAAAAGAAAAATAAATCCTCTGGTGAATGCTCTTCTGTACATATCTTAATTTTTTAAAATGTGTTTTATATACCTTCACTGTACACCTGACTCTTCGTCTATGACGTTTGAAACTCAGCTGTTCTACCATTTAATCATCTTCAACAACTCTCAATGGACGAAGGCCTTATTGCTCTGAACAGGTGTGAGTCGTTAGTGCAGTGGTTAGCTTTGACTAATCCACCCAGCTTCACCCAGACTAACCAGCGAGTCCTACAGGCAGAGGAGCAAAGCACAGACAAGTCATTGGATAGAATGAGTATGGAGGCAGCTTCGCTCTAAATCTCTACAAAGCAGACCGGGCTCTTGAAGTGGGAAATGTTTGAAGAGCTGTTTGTTTTATTCCGTATGACAGTCGGGCTGATTAGAAAAGAAATCCAAGATGTCTGCCTGATCATGCAGCACAGAGATAATGAACCTGCTTTGGAGGAGCACACAGTGTGTTGACATGTTGACTGAGCTGCAATAAAACAAGAACAGAAAGCAGGAAGCCAGCCAGCGAGGCTCTCTCACACATCGCCATGCAACTCTGGTTTACACTCTCTTTTTATTGAACAGAGGTTATTTTAGACAGTGCACACATTTTTATGGTTCGTCTCCTTGGCAACACCACGGAGTAACCAATCCCACGTGTGTCTGTGTGTGTGTGCGTGATGACAAGTTGTGCAAACACAACAGCTACACCATTTATGTGCCGTAATGAGTCGTACAAATGGTAGCATGGTGTAGCGAAGCTGTAAAGAGAGAAATATTTACTAAACGTCATCATGCAACACTTTGAGTCGAGCCAAATGGAAGAAGCTGCTACAACTCCTTCAGTACTTACGCCATTCACACCAAGCACCCTCTCAAGCACCCTCCACAGCACCCTCCCTCGGCCCTGGCTGACTGGAAGCAGGGCAGCTGCAGACGGTGAGTGCAGGGAGGAGGACGCAGGCAGGGCTGCTGGCCATGAGGATGTGCATGGAGATGCAGATGTGGATGTGGCAGCAGCAGGAAGCGATGGTGGTGGCAGCGGGGCAGGGGAGGGGTGGCGGTGGCGGTGGTGGTGCCAATGTGGTAGAGCTGGGTGGTTCATGTTGGAGCGGCAGGGGGGGTGGGCCTGCTATGTCACCCTGTGCTGGCACTGAACGTCTTCCCGAGGATTTAGATGATAGGTTCGGATTTTTTCAAGTCTGTCTAACCCTAGTAGCCAAAGTTGGACCATGATAAAGTTAGATTTGGGCTATAAAAATTAAATTAAAATAAATTAGATTAAATATCATAATATAAATCATTCTTTATATTATTGTGAAAGTGATAACATCATCAAAACATGCTCACGTCGAATCTGGTTCGAAAGAGAGAATCACGCAAACATTGCATCTGGTCTAAATGGGCTGAATTACCAATTATTTTTCGAAATCTGAGGGTGGCAGGCAGTAACACTTTGTGCAGGTTGTAGGTCAATAACAGGTGCGTAGGATCCTAGTACCGCTTTGCATCTTAACATTGCAAAACAATACAATAGGTGTTTGCTTTTGGGCCACGATTAAGTTTCAGTTTTGGTGCTCCAAGAGAAAACGTTTGGGCACTCCTAATCTAACCTGTCTCATGATGGTCTGATCCAAGCACTGCAGGATCAAAAAGAAGCTTCGCTATGAACACTTGCTCATCATGAACCAGCTGTCCCCGCCGTAACTCTTTTGACATCTCCTGTTTAAAAAGTCAAAAGGATCTTGAGACCCCGATTTCACAGTCTGTATTCATCCTGAAATTCAATGTCCCTTTTGCCCTTCTGCTCCACGGGAGGCGTCTGTCCTCCCTGAACTCGCCCTTCAGACACCTGTGTTTCCATCTGACAAGTGACAACTCCCCACCTGTTGTCGCACAGCTCCACTGTAAGAAATACAAAATCCTCCCTCTATGCAAAAACGCATCCTTAAATTTAGGCTTTGGCTGCAACTTACAATTATTTTCATTATAATGGTGAAAAACATCAATCCCAGTTTCTCAAAGTCCAAAGTGCTGTCTTTAAATGCTGTTTTGTCGATCCCTAACCCAAAGATAACAAATCCTAGCTGTGTTTGTGGTGACAGAAACAGGTACTTTTTACAGTTAGTCAGGACATCTCCAGCTGGGTTTGCTGCACCAAAAGCCAGTGTTTTTATTTGGACAACGCCAACAGTGCTTGTGGCGACCAACACAGATATTTTGAGCCTAAAATTTTGAGTGAGTTCTGTGCCTAAACCAAACCACAAAGCAACTGGACCTCCAAAAGTTCAGTCAGAGGTTCGGCGTGTTGTGCTTGTAGTGGCTAATGTAGCCTCAAGTCGCTAACCTCAAGCAGAGATGAAAATTGGGCAACAGAGGTCTGGTATACTCATTTTCATTTCCAAATTGTAGTTTTTCCCCCTGAGGTGACACTTCAGGAGGAATTCCCCTATAATTGTATAATGTCTCCCCTACTTCTTACAGTGAAGTTGCGCTGCTGCCACTATGAAGAGGAGGAATGATTACAGCAACCTATAACTCTCTAAAAGTACACATGGGCATGTGAATATTGCATTAAGATAATATTGAAAAAATCCGAACCTATCCTTAAAGCTACGTTATCCTACAACCTAATGAGACTCCCGTCGACAGGCGAGGCTGTGGTTGTACGTGTTCTGCTAGAGATGCACGGCGCTGCCACTGTCTTTAATTAGAGCTGATTTTTTGCACAGAGTGCTGACTTAGGATCTCATTTAGTTTATTTTGGCCTCAAATGGTCTCCTAATGACTGCACACTTAGGGCCGTTTAGATCAAACCTAAATGAATTCTCACATTTACAAATACACCAGCGGGTTTTCTCGTGGCTATCTGCAGCACACATCTGGGTTCTGCCTGCTGCTTGACATGATTCTGTGGACTAAATGTTTTTATCTGCTGCTGATCTAAAGCAATGAAGCCATCTGGTTTTGGTATTGTCTTTTTTCTTCAGCGTGGTATCATCTGGAGAACCAGGTGGGATGCTTTTGAGGTTGAATGCTAATCAATGTTCTTATGCAAGAACATCTTGTTTGCAATGGACTAAACAAAATCTGAAGTATTGGGTTTTTTTGACAGGCCTTCTCTCTTGATATTGATATTTGTCTTTGTGCAAAAGAACAAAACAGCCACGGAAAGAAAACATGTACAGAAAGATGTCACCAAAAGATCACAGGAAGTCTGTTCCTTGAACTTACCTGGAAGTCAGTCACCAGGTCTCTTCCAAAGGTGCCGATGGGAGAGTCGCGGGACATGGAGGTGACTGAGGACAGGAAGCTGCTGGACTCTGTGAGGTTTGGCATGGGTGACAGGTCGTCTGTCCTGTCTCTCAGGCCCTCCCCGACGTGGTCCAGCTTCTCCATGAAGATGTGCAGCTCGGTGCGGAAAGCCTTCATGCGTGTGTTGATGGTGTCCAGGACTTGGGTGTCTGGTTTGTTTCCAGACACCGCCCCACCTTCCAGGCTCTCTCCTGTCGTCACCAGCAGCCTGCCCTCAAAGATCAGACTGTCAGTGTCCGTGATCAGACGGTCCACCGTCTTCCCGAGCCTCTCTGCCTCACGTTTCACGTTGGTGAACGACTCCCGCTCTTCCCTCCTGCGGTTGGCCAGTTCGGTAGCACTGAGCTCACTCCCATCTGAGGGTTTGATGCTCCCGAACCCTGAGGTGGTAGTCGTTTTCTCGAACATGTCTTCAGAGTCGCTCTCGCCCCCGATAGGACCCTCCCTCTTGGGGTGGAGGAGAAGAAGTCGCCCTGCCTCCTCTTCCTCTGCGGCCTCTCGCCGGCCTGTGTCGCTTTCTGCATCGCTGTCTCGAGGGCTGCCGGTGCGCATGCCCAGGTGTGCAGCCAGGTCGCAGCGCTGGACGTTGGACATGAGGACTCGGTTCTCGTACTGCAGCTTCATCACCTTCCCGCTCAGCTCATTGATCTGCATCCTGGCTGATTTGAGCTCCTCCATCATCATCCCGCCGCTGGAGCCGTTACCATTCCCCCCATTACCAGGTTTAAATAATCCTCCCTCACTGCCCTCCTCGCCAACGAGCCCAGAGCTGCTGCTGGGGCCGAACTTAAAACGATTGAGTTCAGATGTCAGCTGCCTGTTGTGGTCCTCGATCTCTGAGATGGAGCGGCGCAGCAGCTCTGCTTCTTCCTCCACAAATTGAAGATGACGACGTAGCTCACTTGCCGACTCCAGTGCATCGCCACCGTACGGCGACGAGGGCATGCTGGAGAAGGGTTCCCGCCCGAAGCAGTCTCTTTCGTACTGACAGCGGATGTCTTCGTTCTCCGCCCGCAGGCTGCGGTTCTCCACCTCTAGCTCCACGATCTTTCTACCCAGGATGTTGGCCTCTTCCTCCACCAGCTTGAGCCGTAATCGCAGCTCAGCCTCTCGAGTGGTGTGAGGACCACCACCAGAGCACTCGGCCAGGGGGAGTGGACTGTCCACGTCCCCGTACACTGATTTGTACTTCTGCAGCTCCTGCTCCAGCTCGTCCTTCTCCCGGCCCAGCTTCGCCATCTTTTTTCTCATCAGGCCGGACTCCTCCTTGGAAAACTGGAGCTGGCACCTGAGGTCAGCACTGTCCTCCTGGAAGGGTGAAAGGGTGTGAAGTTTAGCAAAAGTTGAGAGCTCAAATGCAGCTACAGAGACAGGTGGAGGGAAAAACAAAAGGCAAGCTTTGATGATGTAAATATGACATCCAAACATCAATGGCAGGCAAGAAGACAGACAAAAAGGAGGCTGGGGCAAATCTAAAAAACTAAAGAGAAACACAAAAACTAAACTCAGAACGAACCACAAGGTCATGTGTCAGGAACACTCAAGACACATGATGAGCAACGCAGGAAGACACAAAGGACAAAACAGGACTGGGAACAGACGTGAAAGGGCAGAGGTGACACAAGGACTCCAACAGATGAGCTGAGAACAAGCGAAGGGGCACACAAGGACTATTTAACTAATGAAAAACAGGTGAACAGGAAAAAGAAGAAGAAAACCTACAAAATAAAACAGGAAACAACTAAACTGAAACACCAAACCGTGACGTAGGGGTGAGAATGCCGCGATAAAAACTTTAAAGGGTAAAACTGGTGATATCTTATTCTTTTGTTAATGTTCACAAATCCCAGGAAAAACCAAAACCAACAATGTTCGCACTCAGCCCCAAGCTGAAGATGTACATAATAAAAAATGGGTCACAACAGTATAGTTTCATTTTTAAAAAAGGCTAAATTTCCAGAAACAGCTGGGTACCGTAGACAAACTTTTTTAAAGCAGGAGTGAACAGTGCTTTTGTTGGGGACTATTTTCAGCAGCGGAGTAATACACATTTGATGTTCTTGTGAGTCTTTGCAGCAGCAGGATGATTCATTTGGCATCGATTCAAAACAAACTACAGTTGGGCTGCTTTTTTTAGTCTGTGAAATGTCCAACATAGTGACAGTCAAGGTTTCCCAGTGTGACTCACATTGTTTCTTTTGTCCAACCAACAGTCAAAAAAACCCCAAAGACTCTTCATTTACTGTCTTATATGATAAAGAAAAGCAGCAAATCCCGAATCGGAGATTTAAGAAACTGGAACCACAAAGGTTTGATATTTTTGCTGGAAAAACAACTGAAACGATTAATCAATTACCAAAATAGGTGCAATTAATTTTCTTTCAATCTACTAATCATTGCAGCTTTAATCAGTGTATTGTTGGTTTCAGTCTTTTCATCGGATATGTTGACAAAAAGAATAGAATAATGTAAAACGTGTCCTTTAATGCCTATAACATACAGTAAAATATTTTTATATCTATATTTTTTTACCTGACTTGTGGACTTCTTGTCTTTAAATGTTTCCCTGCTCCCTCGTCTCCTCAGCGCAGTCTGTAAAAGAACAAAGGAAAAGGATGTAATCATAGTTATCATAGTAATCATAGACACATAACCGATAATAAATCATTCTTCCAGCATTCAGTGGTGCTGCAAGAGGAAAACAGAGGTTACATAAACCAACACACAACACATTGATGCAAGCAATAAATGACGCTTTGTGACTTTAATAGTGCAGATCTCTGCACTTTTAAGATGCTATTGATATTTCCATACATCCCATCGACAGTGTTTATACAGACATCTGCAATAACTAACAATCACTGTGATGACGGTACAGTAAAGCAACGATGCAGTTTACAAACATGTGCATCGACTCCCCTGATGTGAAGCCAGAGGAGCATTAATCTATGTGGATGTCTTACATAACATTTCCATCATCAGGTCAACACTAAGTCTAACAAGGAAGTATTTACTCTAATGCAGATTGCAGATCACATGACATAATTACTGTCTGATTCGGGCACATAGTCGTGTTAATAGCCTGTATCAGAGGCCAACATCTGGTTGTCCCGTCAGAGCGAGTAAAAGGACGCTACACGTGATTTACATGATCTGAAGTCAGTATTAAGTTTAGAGAAACTTCAGGGGGCAGATGATGAGGATGTCTTTTGATGAATGATGCAGCAGCAATGATTCAGATCCCATTCAGAGCTCAGTGCGACAGACGTCTTATCTCGGCTAAGATTCAGTGACACGTGGCGCTCCCACGATGCTCCGGGGGGAAGCATCTGCCTGTCCAGTAGTGAAATCTGTCCTGTAGCTAATACTACTGTAGGCATCACACGCAAAGCCCGGATAAAGCGGGGACTACTGCACGCCAGCTTAGTCTTACCGACTAATAAAATCATTCATTTTATCAAGTCTGTGCAATTTCTTTCACCACCGGCTGCAGGGAAAAAATCGACAAACAGTGAGAGGAAATGAGGACGGCAGGCAGAGGAAGAAACCCCTGTCTATAAATGCAGCAAACCTTTTTTCCAGGAACAGATTGCTGCCAGAGTTATTTAAAGGTCCTGGTGATCAGTTGAGCTGGGCACCTTTCTAGGAAGCATAACTCGATATTAATATTTCTGATCTCAGAGTCATAATCATATTTCAGTGTTCTCCTACCTCACAAGAAGCCCAACAGGGCAATCACAAATCATTTGTGATAATTATACCGAGGCTGCAGCGAATGATTAGTTTTGGATTAATTTCAAAGTCTACAGTATTAAATAAAGTAAAACGCTTCCGAGAGTGCAGGGTGACGTCTTCAGACGTCTTAATTTGTCTCATCAACAGCCTGTTAACCCTGTAGATATTCAATTTACAGTGATATTAAACAGAGACAATCAGTAAATTGTCCCACTTGAGGAGTCAGAAGCAGAGAATATTTGCATTTTTGGTCAATAAATAATTTTAAAACCAAATATTGACAGAATGTTATGTCTAGTAGTAATTCTTGAGAAGATGAGTTTTATTTTTGTGGTCATATGTTCCAACTGCTGAACACCCAAAGCTGACAGAGCTCAATTTCACCAATTTATTCTGGCCGTGTCAACCAACATTTCAGCCTAGTGGCCTCCACCAGAGCGTGTGAGGAGAATGGAAGTAATGTCATTTATGTGAATCAGGATGTTTCATATCTCTTTTATTTAAACAGTTGACCTCTTTCTTATCTTAGCTGGTTTATATCCCGCTGTCAAAAGGAAAAGAACTGACGGTGAGTTGCTGAAACACATTAATACCTCAGTCAGCACCTCAGAAAGGCACTTACATCAAAATGTCACAATTGGTTCACACACTATACGTCAAATCCATGCCGATCCATTAATGTGACATTCAGTGTTGAATGGGCACTCGGCTCAGGCTCGTGCTGTTGAAAGTGTTACAGAAATGTCACTCGTAAGATGGCTGTCGTGACTTTTACATAAGTGACTCAGACATGAGACCAACATGTTAAAAATGTCTGAAACAGGAAGTTTGGTTTTACTCCAGCAGATGATTGTTTACCTACAGTATATATAGAATGATAGATGCACTTAATTTGTCTTTGTTTGTGCTGTTGGATACTGACGGCCACAGACATTAACCCTTGTATTAAATTATTTCACATGATTGTATCTTGTATTTTTCGATTTCATTTTAACCATCAAAGACCTAAAAATAGCGAATGTTCTAAAATGTTTAATAACTTTTGAACTGTTAATCGTATCCATATGCTTTTAAAACTCATATAGTAAAGTGGATTTTCTTAGCTATTTATAGGATTTTTTGGGGGCTTTCCAGGGCTCCGTAGTTAAAGCCATCATGTTCTGCAGCATTGATTCATTCAGGAAACCCACGTAGTTTCTTCCTCTAGGTCTAGGCCAACGGGCAACGGTTGTAGCCAAGCTCCTTTGTTTCTCTGAAAACACTTTTGCTTCACTGTCCTTCGTTATGATTTTAAAAAACCTTTCTATTTCCTCTCTGAACGTTTTTGGACACATCTACATAAATGAAGTATAGGATTACACCTGTTTTTCACTAAAAAAGTAATATTATACTAAATGCCTGTAGCTTGCTGAGGATGGGCCGGATGTAGACAAAAATTCATATGGAAGTCTAAAACATCCGAGTTCATCTTTTTAAATAAAAAATAAAGTAAACTTCCTTTAATTTAACTATAAAAAAACAAACAAAAAACCCCACCACGTTTTGACTGCCGTATTTTAAACAATTCTGGTAAATTGATTCATTCTCAGACAAAGCAAATGTGAAATTGGGACTTTAAATGAGCCGAACTGAAACTTAAGGCTCTCCTGAATCAAATGATGTACGGCACTTGATGCTGACTGCAAGAATAGGGTAGGAAAAACTAAATAAATACAGAAGAGGAAAAAGATTTTGTCTTTGTGCTTGTAAGTCCTCAAATTACCACTTGAGGGATGAATGAAGTACTTTGAACACAATTGAATTTTCCCCAGTTAAGACTGAAGTCAGTGAACAGAACATTATTTATCAGTGTTTCAGCTGCTGCTGTTTGAGGACACAGTGGTCCTCTTCTGCTTCTGTCTCATTTTTCTTTATATAAAGTGAACGCTTCACTGTACAAGCTCTGTTGCCAACTAAAATAGACCAGTAGGACAGTGTGAATCATTCATGGCCAGATGGACGGAAAATGTGAGGGTGAACCTGTTTTGCTCGGAGCAGGGACGGACCTTGACTCAGTCGCTGGCTCCGCGACAGGAAGGAGGGAGCGCCCGCTTAGAAACGGCATCAAAACATGAACATAACGAAAACTGTGGGCAGCCGTGGTTACACAACATTGTGCCCGGTTCTGTGACCGTTTTACCTTGGAGCTTCTGATAATACGTTTCCTTTACAGTGAACTAAATTATTATCTTAGGCAGGCTGAAGATTACTTTCTTTCACTGCTCAAAAGACCTTCACTACATAGTTCTCTGCTGAGGTGTGTTTTCTAATTGGTATTTTCTTTCATCAGCGTCTCACTGAAGAAATCACTGAGTTTCTTTCAAGTTTCTTTATCTGCCCTCTCGTTGCCTTTGCAGTCTCTTTTGAAGTTTCTGCGTCTGATCCAAACTCAACCTCTGCGCTGGAGCCATCCACGACGGGCTGAACGCAGCGAGGTTGAAAGTACAGGGAGTCTTTTCTGCAGAGCATCGATTACATGATGTGTCTGACATGTTGTTTGATCTCCACGCGGCACAAATTGTCTGGTTTTCCCTTCAAAGGGAGGTAGTAAAAGTTTGTTTATACCCGTATTTAACTTGTCAAAATCAATTTTTTGGCTCCGTGTCAGAAGAGTGAGAGTGATGACACACCGCCATTGTTTGCACCTGCGCTCATCTTTTCCTTTAATCCCTCCTCCCAGCACATCCAGATAGGTTCACGTGACACACTTCAACCTCGGGACTCCTCTCCAAGACTTTAATTGTTTTTATTTGATGGTGGCACACTGTAATTCAAGGTTTACTCCGGTTACTTATTACTTATAGTCCCGGCTCTCTCTCCTCTCTCCCCTCCCCCCTGGTCCAGTCTCAGCTTTGTGTCTGTGTCAGTATCTCCAACACCAGTTGTGGTTTAATTCCCAGCCCGGGTGACAGAGCTAATCTCCCTGGGGAGACAGCGGATTAGACGGCATCTAGTGCAAAGCTCCTCAGAACCCCCGACCGCCACAACCAGGGATCCCTGTTTACTGTATACAAGAGTCAGTCTGAGGTTGGGAGAGACAACAGTGTGATCAGAGAGCGAAGGACAGAGCACTGATCCAATGACCTGTTAGCTCAGTCTGACCTCTGACCTCTGTTTGGTATTTTATTGCTATTTACACCCTGTTTTTGCTTATTTCAGTTTCTTTTACATTCTGTTTTTTCTATACGTGTGTCTTGCGTTAATTGCTTTTATTTAATTCTTTTAAACTTTTTTTTATTTTTACTTTATTCATTATTTTCTGTAGTGGAGCCTCTCAGCCAAAGAATTCCTCACGGGTGTACTTTCACCAGCAGAGTGACAATAAACATCTTGAATTCTTGTAACGTGGGGGACGAAACTAGAAGTAACAGGAAGCATTCTACTCAGGGCATTTAAAAAAAATATGTAAAGACAGCCAAAAATAAAAGATTTCACACTTAGCTTTAGTGGATACACACATAATCCTAATCACGGTGCGCAGGATCAATGAGATTAGCATCTCACAAAGCGAGGTCACATAAACAGACCAACAAGGGATACAAAGTGCAGCAGAGAGGTCATAACTGCAGGTTTGATCCCTGTGACAGATGGTGTATATCTCCATACCGAAGCACCTTAAAGCTCAACACTAAACCTCCTCCTGAGTCACCTCTGCTCTCTCACATCACCCTTTGACACCTACTGTACGGTGAACGTGTGAGTCGATCCCATTTCTAGTCTTCCCATTCCTTCCTTTTATCATCCTTAAGAGAATACTCCGCTGATGCAGCTCCTCACTTCTAAAATGTCGTCACGCTCACAGTGCAGCTAAAAGTCATCACAGCAGAATAAGAGGAATCTACGGAAGCCCAGAGTGGCCATGCTTGCAATTATTTTTTTAATGCCGTTATCGCAAAAATCAGGAGTTAATTAATTTTTTATCTGGAAGAAACAAGCTTTGTTATCTGGAGATAATTAACCCGTTATCACAAGAAAACAAAAGGTCATTTCCTCCTTCCCTTATTACTGCTGACGTTTATCAGATATGAGGCTGAATTAAGCAGAAACTGTCAGATCGAGGAGCACCGATTATTGATCAACGCATCAGACTGCACTTCAAATAAGGCCTGACGCAGGCAGTGTAAACTGATCTTTTATTTGGGGGGTTTGGATTGTTGATTTGAAGGCTTTGGTCTCTGAAAAAAGATTTATTTCTACTTAATACAAGTGAGAAACACCTTGTAATCATAGTTTTTTTTTTTGTTTTTTTTACTCAATAATGAAGAGGCATTTTTTTAGCCAATGTATTCACCAATAAGGAAATTGATCATATGACGTTAGTTGCAGCCCCAATTGTTCAAACACCAGCGCATACTGTGCCTGACCACCGCTCCACATATTGAAATTTGACTCAACCACTGAGATTATCTCTTCCTCCTGAGCAGCTCTGCCTCTGGTTGTTGCAGTGCTAAAACCTCAATCTGCAACACACACACACACACACACACACACGCACACACACACACGCTCTTTGTGTGGCTGTATTCCTTCCACTTTAACACACAATTGCACTCATGGGCCACAAAAAAGTACAGAGGCGCAAACACACAGGCATCTCTCTTCATCATCATCTGAATGCGCTGCTCTCACAGCCTGTTAGCACGGGTTAGTGGCAGTCAGTCATGCAGTCATGCAGGCTGGCAGGGAGCTCCAGCTGGTGTGGGAGCTGGCTGTAGTACTGGTGCGGCTGGTTTTTACTCCCCTGGGGCTCTGCCAGCCTGCAGGATTAGAAGATTGTAGTTACACAGTCGTTACCCTGCTGGGACTGAATGAACCAGGCGCTGTGGGCCCTGACTGACTGACAGACTGACTGACTGACAGATTGACTTACTGACTGACAGTCTGTGTTTCTCTGGGCTTCTCCTGCACCTCCATCATGGAGCGCCCACCCTTTTCTGTTTGGTCTTACTCCCGCCTCTGTTCTTTCACATCCTGACTGCTTCTGGCCTCACACGTCACCCATGATGGACATCTGAAGTGTAGTGGGGCAGCTAATGGTGTGTGTGTGTGCGTGTGTGTGTGTTTTCTATCTCTCTGAGAGACAGTCAAGTGAGGTCATTGTAGCCGCCTCAGGCCTCATTCATGGTGAGGTAGGATTATAGTTGAGGGTTAAGATTAGGATGAAGATTTGATGAAGTTTAAGAAGTTGAAGTTGAGGTAGATTAGAGCTTTGGCTTTAATTTTAAGATGAAGGCTAGAGTTAGGACAATGGAGTTTAATGGTCGGACTAAAAATAGCACTGTATTAAAAAACATGCAAAGGGGGTCACCTTGGTGGTGTTTATATCATGACGTGTCCAGTTCAAGTCCAGCCAGGGACCTTTGGTTTCCTCTCATCTCTCTACTAAAAGAAACAGGCTGTTTGAAGTCACTCGTGTGAGGACGTTACCAAATGACCCAATTCACAATCATCCTGATAATGAAAGTTTAACACTATCATCGTATCCTGAGTTTCGTCATCATGATCCACAGTTAAATTTTGTATCCTCTCATCCCTCATATGGGTTTAAGTGAGGTTGAATTTGACATAAGTATAGGGTAAGAATTTGGCTTTAGGTTGAAGGTAAGAGGCAGGATTAGGCTACGGATGAGTTAAAGATGAAGTTTGGGGAGGTTTTCAAGTTGAGGTTTGAGGTTAAAGGGGCACTATGTAGTTTTTGAAGAAAGAAAGGTGGCAGGGTCCGCCAAATAATGGGTAAAACAGTATGAAACTGTGTTGTCCTTTAAGGTCAGTTTGTTTATTCAGTCAGGAAAACAAAGATAATTTGTTTATTTGGTTTGTTTATGCGTAAAAAGTCAGTCAGTGATGATCTTTCTCTTCTGATTAAAATTTCTTCCCCAAAACTACACAGCTCACCTTTAAAGCTTGAACATCATTTGCAGTTTCCCACAGAGCCAGTTAGAGGAATGTGTGTGTACGCCGGCATGTGTTCATGTTAGGGTGTGTATGAAGTGTAAAGAATTCAGATGGTGTAGTCAGGAATGTGCATTGTGAGTGTGAATGTGCATTTATGTAACAATGACTTGCAGCATTGCTTTACAATTAGTGAAGTGCCACAAGTCGTCTTTAGTGTTTGTAGGCGTGGGGCAGATTCTGTCACTTCAGTTCTCGAGGAATATAATCAACAGATGAGTAAAAGCAGATTGTTCAATAGGTAACATGTGTTCAGTGAAGCTGCTACCGAAGGAAAAACATGCTGCAGTAATCTCACTACATAACCTTGGAAAAAACTGGTGCGTTCACAGAGGAAAAGGAGAGTATTGTGTACTCCGACACGCCTGTTTGCGTAAGACGCTGAGGCATTTTTGGAACAGGCGCTGGACGACATCACACAGTGACATCACCAAAAAATCCCCCAATGTGAGCGAGGGAGGGAAACTTATTTTTAGGGTAGAGGATGAGTAAGAACGGGAACACAGCAAGTGTATTTTCAGCAGCATCTGTACTCAACAGCTTGGCCTATTTATGATGTTGCTGTAAGACTGTAACAGAGCAGGGAGCGGCGTCTGGCTCTCGTAATGGGATTTAACAGGAAGTGTGGTGTGACCAGCGAAACGGGGCGGGATGGAGGGCTGGCGGGGGAGTGGAGCACAAAAGGAGCTGCGGCGGCCACTGGATGCAGATAAACCCCTTCTCAGCCCCGACAGAGGAGCCTAAGACTCCAACACAACAGAATAAATATCGCTCACCCGGCGGGAGAGCTCAGAGAGATAAGTCGCTCCGAAATGTTTAGAGGCAGATTATATTAGTGAGATCTGGATGAATGAGCGCTCAATCTGGACTGTAATCCATTTCAATAAATTAATTAATACGGCACACACACTTGAATGAATGCATACAAGTGACACATGCTTTCGTTTTATCGTTTAATTAAATTCTTTCTCCATCCAAGGACGCATTCTGATGCACAAGTGTTTCCTTCCAAAGCTCCGGCTACACCGTGATTTACGGTGCCGTGCTATTTTTATAAGCACGATCAATCTTTGCCTCGCAGCACCTGCAGCAGGCCTATACAGTCTAAATATACTGCATCTGGATATGCTCCATCAGCCGAACATGAACCACGCAACTCACTGGAATCCAATTTGCCGCTGAAAATGGTGCACAAAACCCCGTCCTGTCTACAGCGAGCCTACCGAGAATAGCTGTGATATTTCAAAGAGCCCTAAACGAATCAAAGCTAACTGAGTTAAAATAATCCAGTAGAGTGCGCTGCTCAGCCGACGCGCACACGTGTGTCTGTGTGTACACGCGCGTACATCTGCAGTCATCAGTCTCCCACATGTGTCTAAGAACGTGTGGGCGCTTGTTTTCGTGTCGTCCTGCTGCATGCGTGCACGAGGCTGAGCGGGCCTGTGGGTTTGTATACATCTGCCAGTGTGTGCATATGTTTGGCAGCAAGACGGGCTGAATGCAGCACTCTCTGAGGTCATCCCAATGTCAGGCCATCCCAAGCGGACGTGAGCATCTTGTAAACAGACTCTGGCCTCTCCGTCGCCCCTGCTTCTTGACATCAATAGCTGTCAGGAGATTGCTCTCCACCTCTGCGGTGGATGTTAAATCCTTAATGTCAAAAACCGAGAGAATTAGAGCTTTGAATGCAGGAGCAGAGCACATTAATCTTCCCACACGTCAGGTTTGAGGACATTACAAGCTGTTTATTTGGTGAAATTGAAAATGTGCATGTTTTGGTTTGAATTGGAGACGTCATGTACGTCCTTTACACACGACCTTAGAGCTGCGCTAATCAATGTTTTTATAGTGACACGGGATCAAATGACTGTATGTAATGTGAGCTTTTGTTGCATTTTCAGCTCCCTGTTTCGGTCCACTTGCATCAGCAAAAAAGCTCCGATCGACCCACTGTACACAACCTGCCCAGCATCTAACGACAGACGCGCAAGGTTAGCGATTAGCTGGTGAGCAATATTCAGCAGCTGGTTTACAAGTCTGGGACGTCAGATCCTCCTTCCAGTCCTTGAACGCGGCATAATATTTATGGCTGGAACGTGGTAATCGAATAACACGAGAAATCCATGATGCATATCGTCGCAAAAAATCTAATTAACTGATTATTGGAATAAGAACCATCTGTCAACCGTATTTCAAACAAATTGAATGTCTAACTTTTCAAGGGAAGAGACAAAGAGGGATGAAAACATAACGACCTAACCTTGCTGACGGACATAAAAACAGCACATTAATTAAACCTGTGGCAAAGAAGCTGTGAGTCAACAGGTGTGTTGTATGAGGTGTCAACAGTGCTGCTATTCTCGGTTTCCCTCTAGAGACTGGTAGGCCCTATAGCAGATTGAGAAAACACTTATTCTCTGAGGAATCGATGCCGGTAGCTATAGGGACCTATGCTGCCATGCACAGGTCATATATCATCCAGTGCTACAGCACGAGCACAATGCGGCCTGCTGTGTGTGTTTCTGTGCGTATCATTCAATCTTTGTGTATGTGTGAGTCTGCAGGAGGTCGCGTGTGAGCAGCGGAGGGTCACTCCCATACTGTTCCTCTTCGTTAAGCCGGCGCTGACCTCAGTCTGGGACCCGACATGCATTAAAGAGCAGCACAATAGAGCTTTTATGGGGCGTGTCACTCCTCTTTCACTCACACTTTACAAATCTCCCCGAACAACCCGACAGCCTGGCATGCCGCTCGCAGAAAACACGACGCCACGGTGCCAACTGGCGCGAAGCAAAGACACAACTTTTAGGTGAAATAAGAGGTGAGAAATTAACCGGGAGTTTGTCTGCTAATCCCTCGGTTTTTCATGCTGCTCTCGAATAAAACATGACACAGTAATTAGCTACTAATAATAATGATCCACTTTTTTAATCAGAGATAAGTACTAAACAATACGGCAAACACAAATAGCTGCAAAGTGGTGTCCTCCAAATCAGGTGACATAACAACGTGACACAACCTCAGCCCTGTGATTAGTCACTGTGTGTGCGCGTGTGTGAGTGTGTGTTGCATGCATGATACATTAACTTGCTGGCAGACTGGTTCTCGAATGCCTCGAGTGTGTAGCGCTGAATCGGCAGATCCCACGGTAAGGAGGGAGCAGGAGAGAGGAGAGGCTACACTTCAGTGAGCGCTCCCATTAGCAGGTTTAGCTTCTCTGAAATGTTTAATTACAATCAGCTTCCCCTCAAGGTCCCTTCATGATACACAGACGGGAAGGATTCATTTATATTCTGCCCAATGTGTGTTACAGTAAAATAATCTGCGTATTCTTTTTCCGCATATAACCAAAAGTAACAAATGATGAGGACGAGGAACAGTTCTTCACAGTGCTTTAGTGGAAGAAAGCGGATTTAATAAAGCAAAGAGAGAGGATGAAGACTCTATGTTATCTTTGTCAAGATTACAGGATATTAGACCAGGTGGAGACAGATAAGAGCGAGGGCAAGTAGAGTGCTCTTACATCAGCCTTCTGGAGTGTGGTTCAATTACTCCGCACCGATAGGGAAACGAAATGACAAGTGAGAGGCCAAGTAAGTAAGTCACTCTTAAACATGTTTGTTATCCTCTTTCTTTGACTATTATCATGTAGATCAGTGGTTATAACTTCTTATTAAGATGTTGCATATGTCAATAATCCAAAGAGTGATTTTCCTCCTCAGGGTGTTTAATTTGAATACATTTCAGAGGCCGGACGAGGTCAAAGTATCCAACACCTTGAAACCCCCGGGGGGCTCCGACCCAGGTTGGAACCGCTGATCTGCATGAGCTGACATCTGCACTTCCAACTATCGTGATCTTGTTTCTTTATTTATACTTCTGTCTGCTGGTGCAGTCATTTTTAGTCTTCCTCTGTGATTTGTTTACTGTAACTGTGTGAGTAAACTGCTGTATATTATCCAAAAGGGAAAACGTGTTAATTAACTTCAGATGCCGTCGAACTCTTTGAACTCTAATAATTCATGGTAAGGATGCTGGCTCACGGTCAGAAGCTACACTGGTCGGTTGCCTTGTGAACAGTAGTAAAGCCAGGAAATCTTCTCACAGTACTTAATGACCCATCGCCTGACTGGGCTGTCCGTCACTGGCTGCCATGGTAATGGATGGTTTGAGAAAGGCAAATCGAAAAATCTGACCTGAAAATAGCAGGACTGAGAGGAAGAGCGGAGGCCTGTTTAACAGAGGATTGACAAACCGATTCAGTACAATGGACACAGCTACATTTTCACTGTTAACATCTGCTGCTGATGTTATTCTAGAAATCCAGTGACAGGTTGGGGTTTTGGGAGGCTTTTGGTTGCAGAAGGTGAACTGTTCTCAGGCTCACAGCAACGGTTTTGAACAGAAAGATGCTGCATGAGATAGAGAACTCAAATCCTATGGCAAAAGGTACAACAGCACTGCTCTGGTACTGCTTGACTGATGCTGTCTGTTCTGGGGAAGTAAAATAACAACAGAACCAAATGTACAAAATAAAAGTGACTGTCAAAAGTGACTGTTTTCTGGGGTTTCTGGAGCACAAACGTCCCCAAATACAGTTGAGAAGCAGGACAGTGCTGCTAACGTTAGCATAACCCACGATAGCGTCCGCTCAGTGAGGATATAGGCTATAGGCCTTTAACCCCAAAAACTAAAGTAGGTAGTTGATGATGTGCTCCTTGGCCTTGGAAGTATTAATTACTAGCCAGCTAATTAGCTTGACATGCTAATGATTGCTAACAAGGACAGATAAACACTTATATATTTGCTTCAGTTTTTTTGCGTTTTGTTAAAGCTAAAAAAAAAAAACAGTTAATTTTAGACTACATCAAATAATGTGCTAGCTTACACAAAGTTTTTTTCTCAAGTGTGACTACGGACTGTTGCCAAGTTGTGACCACTACTAAGACAATTTAATTACAAACCACTCCGATCTATCCCTGCTTGTGCTGATATTAATCATTTTTTTAACTGCACACAATACATTATCTCATAACACTAGATCTTTAGACTGTGCGATGGCTTGAGATTTTCATCAGACACTGCGGCTTAAAAGAATAAACTGCCGGACTCGATGCAGCAAGGATAAACAGAGAGTAGTGCGGGCCTGATTTAGCCCTTTCAGTGATGGAGGTTTGACAAGTGCAGAACTGGCAACCTCTCCCTGTGGCTCTGTGAGAGAGCGGGTGGTGGAGTCTTAAAAGGAAGACAGAGACAGGACCCCGACTGCTACAGGCCAGGAGATGGAAGTGGCGATTGATATTTCTGTTATACAGGGACATGAAGAGACGGTCAGGCGGGATGATCCAACATCAGTGAACAAGTGCATTTTGAACAGATTCCAAGCCCTGAGACAAGAAATGCATCCAAACAGCTCTTTGTTTTTTTCTTATAAAGAGTTGTTGCATGGTTAGCGTTTCATGTGTTGTCAGGGAAAAATCACAATAAATGGACTTGTAAAGACGACTAGTAGTGCATGACATACCTTCAAAAAGCATCTGCAACTCATTACAACAAGCAACTGAAGAATATTGCAATATTTCTTCATTTAAGCTGTTGAACTTTTGAACCTTTTCTAACTTTAAATATTAAAAATGCAACTATATTCATGGCAAAAATCAGTGCTTTGCCTAGAAATGTATTATTTACAGGATATAAAAGCATCTATGAGAGTATTTACACCACCACACACAACCAGGACTAAAACAAGACATCTTCAAGGCCTTTGCAGGCTGAGGCAGGTTTAATAGACTGAAGCTCTTCAGATCTATTTGCGTAAAATTGACAGCTTCATTGTCTCAGCACTGGACAACATTGTATTTCTTTATTAAGGAAAGCCTTTTTGGGATATACACGTATATACTTTATCTACATTTTTAGAGAGATCACAAATTGGTTTGAAAAGATGCTAGTTACACCGTCGACTTCAGTCGGAGTTTCACACTTTTAAAATGCTCAAACGCTTTTAGGTCAACAGCTACAGTGATGATTTCAGCTTAAAAAATGATGTTAATAACACCTTTCTCAAAACTCTTTGGGATCTCGAGGCCTCCACAGACTTGGCTTACCTGATGAGCTGTATGGAGAATTTTAATGTTTTGTTTTGGTTGTTTTTTTGTACCTCAGCTAATCGCCTCCCGACTGAAGCTTTGTATTTAGCGCACAGACATTCGTATCTAGCAGGAAAGAAAATACGCATACTGTCGAATTTATTCTTTAAAAGGTGAAGAGAAGTTAATCCATTTATCAGGCAAAATACTACAAACACTCGGCTCACTTGGTTGGAAAAACCTGCATGTTTGGCATTCAAGTGAGGTAAAAAACTAAAACAAAAAAGATGAATCACATTAGACAAAAGTGTGATGTTGTCATTGATTTTACTCGAAGGCTACAAATCCAAAATTACAATAAAAGCAAAGTGTAGGCGGCAATAATCCCCTAAAGGTAAGACAGGGATAAAATCACCTCTGAAACCAGAAAAAATGAACAAGCAGCCCAGTTTCCCCTAGACAGTTATCACACAGCCCTCTGTAAAGCCATGAGACTGTAGTGGGCAGCTCCCTGGTGAGAATGAGTGTAACTATGACTGACCTGCAGGACGGTGCTTTAAAACAGCATGCACACTCAGCAAAACCCTCCCGAGGGACATGCAGGTGACAAAAAGCCACTAATATATCTGAAAGGCATCCACTCCACCGCTGTCTGGAGGTCATCTGAAGCACACTGACTCTAAAATGCACTCCAACTGTTAGCTCACCCCCGTGCCTTTAAGTGGAGGCTATAAAAAAAGAATTCAATGTGTCACCAGAGTCATCCCGTTTGTGGAGCAACACTAACAGCTATAAATGACACTGTGGCTCAGAGAGGCCAGGAGGAGGGAAGAGCTGCCGTGTCATCTGCCTGCAAACTCCTCAGCAGGTCCGCCGAGTATTCTGGGACGGCAGACTGGCAGCGTGCCAGTGGTGTGTAATGTGCAGGGATGGAGAGAGCCATGCGGAGAGGGCAGAACGTCGCTCCGCTTTCATCACGATATACAGAGGAGATGGATACGATCGGAGAGGTTACGCTCAACCGGAGCCCCCGGGCAAGAAATAATGCTGACAAATCAAGAGTGGAAAGGGATACTGCATTTCCCATGCTGTTCCTGCCACAACCAATATCACTGCATCAGACATGCGAAAAAAACAGGGATCAACTCTGTAACCTGTCTCGAACCAGCCGAGATTAGGATCTTCTCTTTCAAAGGAGACTTAAAGGATAAAGCTGGTGTTATTCTATCTTCAAATGTATTCATTTGGCAGACCAATTTGTCCAAATTAATCTGTTTATCCCTTTGTTGCTGTCAACAAATCCCACGAAAAACCGACCATTAAGTTATTCTACCGACAAATACTCTATCGCTCATAAATTAAATATTCGATCAGTCTGATAAAAGCCAAGTGGTTGTTGGCATTTGCTGCCTCGGTTGTCTGTTGCCGTACATTCCTCAGCCAATCCACTTGAGCACCGATCCTGGCAGATTGACTTTTGACCTTTTTCCTCAATTTTGGCAACTGACTCTTCCACAGATTATCTGAGGAAAGGCAGACTTCCCGCTCTGAGCAACAGTTGCGTTGAGGCAGCGAGCGATCATTAGCATCAGCAGCATCTTCACTTGTTTACCCATTTGTTGACACAAGCTTAGCAAAGGGGAAGTTCATCTGGTAGAATTAACAGTTTAAATGAGGAGCTCGGTCAGCATGATGTTTTTGCTGGAACCAGAAACCGTATTTAATCTAAAACGATCCGCCACAAGTCATGACTTGTACACTAGTGGATGATCTATAACTACTACGATACATGACTATGTCATTATTCTCTACCTTAAAGTCCCTAAAAACGTATTTTCTCAATCAGCTTTTTACTGGGAATGTTGGAGTTATGAACCCACGATCTTCTGCCAAACTTACTTCCGTATTTCTTTTTCCCTTTAAGTTCTTCTCACTGGTTTGAAATGGCTCGGCAAGCTGGAAAAAAAAGGTGATTGGCAACATTTGAATCAGAATTTCCTGACAGCTGCTACGTTTTTTGGGTCGCTGTCTTATGTAACTTTGATTTGATTTTATCCCGCCAAGAATATCAATGTTATATAAAGTAGGGGACCCCCATAAAAACACTGATGTATGGAGTTTTACAGGACGAAACAGTCACATTTATCGTCTTTTCACACCTATGTACATGGAAAGTGATGATGTGCCTTGTAAGACCATATGGGCAGTTATGGGGGGAGGTAGCCTTTAAAGGCCAGAGTCCAAAACAAGCAGTATATTGGGCTGATGAATGGATCAAACAAACACAGGACTGTCACTCAGGAGAGAGCAGTTCATTTCCCGTGTGAAGGTCTGTAGCTCTGTTTAGACTTTAGGGTTTTTTGTTTGTTTTGTTTTTTCAGTGTTCAGTCACAGTTTGTTTAGGTTTAGGCAACCAAATCCTTTTGTTAGGTTCAGGGAAAGATCATGCTTTTTTTTTTTTTTAAGGGAGTCCTGTTATTGAGAAATACTCAAGATTTGAACTCAAGTTTTCAGGGGATTTAATGGAGGGAACTAGCAACAGATAATCCCGACACGAAGCCTACTGGGAAGTAAAGCGTGAGAAACGCTGAATTCGACAAAATTCAGGCTGCTTGCCAACATTTGAACTCTTAGCTCTGAGTCACCTGTTGGCATAAAGGACAAAGATGATGATATATCTATCAGTTGATCCTGTAATCTATCCAAAACCTGATATAGCACATACTCAACACTGTTCAACACTTTCAGACTCTCATGAGAAACTGAGGTTTTTTACAGGGCGCAAAATCATATATACATGTAGTATAAATCTAAAATACCTTCACAGAAACACAAAGATCAGACAATTGAATTCACTGGATCAAATCTCATTCCAGTGTAACAGTGAAAAACACAATAAGCCTCTAGACGCTGCGCTATATCGGATTGTTTCTGTAAACAGCCTTCTCAAGATGGCTGCCGGGCTTTAATTAAGCCTTTATCAGCAGCTTATTATCCTTCAGCCCATGATTATCATCCAACTAGGGACTGCAGCCATTTCTAAGATCATCTACTGTTCATAATTTGCATGAGCCGTGTTGTTTTTCAAGAGTCTGCGTCTTTATCCTGTGATCATCGAGCGTGTATCTTCGGTAATAAGGCACAGAAAAATGTAACGTTATGATCATGAACTTCTACCAGTCTATCTGGGACTCTGCAGAGGTAGCCTGGATCTCTCTCCCTCTAGGCTGCAGCCATGTTTTCTCCTGCTCACTAATGGGAACCAGACAACAGAGCCTCATTCTCATCAGTGGGTGGAGGGTTGGAGGTGGGTGTAGGGGGGGTGAGGGTTAAAAGGGGGGCACAAGTGGACGGCTGGGCTGTACAGCTGGCTGATAATGAGGTCGTCCTCACCCCCGCACCACTTTCCACCAGCCAGTACTCCACTGTCCCCTTGTGTGTGTCCAAAGGTTCACAATAGGTTGGTAATAAGAGGGAGGGGCCGTCTCCTCTGCACACATGCTGCCTTTGTGGCTTGAAATTGGAAGGAGGGGAGCCAATAAAGGACAAAAGTGAGATTTGAAATACTGTGTTATTACCACAGCCCAGAGGACTCCCGAGCCACCACAAAACGTACAAGATAACGAACTCAGGGGCCGGAGAGCACACAGTCACATAAAGTGTCATTAGCGGGCTTGTTATCAGCCCAGATGGAGGTTCACATCATGGGGTTTGTGTCCGACAGCTACCAGCCGAAGTGGAGTTAAGTTTTTCTGAAGCTGTGGAGGTTTTCCTCCTGCGGCTGAGCTGGATCCTCTGCTTTTCTCATGATTCCTGAAGACTCACAGGCCTAAAGGAGATTGCAGCCACGGTCGAACCTCTTGCAACGGAATTGATTATTACTGTGAAAAAATAAGGAAGTATCCAACATCAAGAGTCGGCTTAGAGGTTTTCTCAGTTCATTGGAAGCAAAGGGAGGAAGAAACTGCAATGTTTGTCTAACTTTTATACTTGAATAGCTGGATGTTTGATTCTCTGTGGGTCGTACTTACAGTACTATAGATTCATTTAGATAAAATCATCCACCAAATTTTTCAGAGGTTAAACCCATTTTTAAAGGAAATACCTGAAATAACATTATCCCACTTATCATTTTAATTTACTGTAACAATCTGTGACACAAAAATCTGTCAGGCAGTAGTTTGGAAAAAACAGGGTACAAGAGGTTTTGTGAAACTATGTCATGGGTGTCGACAGCTAATTGAATGATTTAAAAACCACTAACATTTTTATAAATGTCTCCATTAATATGTTCTAAAATGCAAACCCCAAGCTTGTAATTCTGTATAATGATGTATCTATATTTTACAGTGTTCTTACATTTATTATTAGTCATGGAAGGGATTACACAAATCCTGTTGGATGTAGGAATCCTATATTATTAAAAACTGGTGGTGACAACAAAGAAGAATCAGGACGCGGCTCATGTCTGCAAAACATAAAACAATGACGTTTAATATTAATTTCAGGCAGTTTTACATATCTGCGTCGTGCCAAATACGTCAGCACAGCAGCATTTTTCCGATTCAGATGATGTTCTTCTCCATAGTCTCATCAGTTATCCTCAAAAAACAAAAGGAGAGGCAGGACTATGAGGAAAGCTACGCTGGAAACTCCTATTTGACCCATGAATGATCATTTAACTGAGGAGTGTTGTGTCAAGGGCTTCTTGAAAGTTGGATAATGGTATAGCAGAGATGAGAAAAACAGGGAGAGGAGTTGATTTTTCAAAAGAAGAGCAATTGAGAGCTCGTAGAGGAGCAGGACGGAAATGATTCACTAACATGTCACAGCTTCTGATGAAGTCTTGCCTTGGAGAGTATCAAGCTGTGTAGGCAGGTCTCGGTCTTTATTGCTGAAGTCATCATTTAATCATGACTGCATGCGACATACAACCCCTGAGAGATGGGAGTGCCAGCCTGTTTGTCTGTCTGCTTTTCAGTCCTCCACTTCTTCTCATCTTCTATAACACGCACACTTCAAATGGAGCCTATAAGCTTCACAAATGCTCAATACATGCTGCTACAGTACTTCCATGGAGGAAATGCTCCGGGGATTTTGCCCGTGAAGCTTCCAGGACCAGTATATTGACAAAAATAGAGCACTTTGAATATGATAGAGGACTCAAAGGGATACTACAATCTGCACCAAACACAGCTATGTACTATGTAAAAAACACAGTTAAAAGCATGGTGAGTTGTTGTTGAAAATAACTAGTCTTACAAGAGAGAATGTTTACGTGATCAGAACTGCATTAGCTGGTTATATAAAATATTTGTGTGCCGTTTGTGTGTAAAGCTGGGTATGGTTTTCAAATTTCAATGCTAGTGCTGTTACAACAGTTTCAGTATCGTTACCAAAGTAATATTTTCGATACCTGACTTTGAAGAGTGTAAACATGTCTTCAAAACATTCCTTTAATTTAACACTGCAGTATTCAATACTGTACATTATGTTATGTGAAAAGTGTCACTCGTGTTGATCACCAGCTCTGCAACTCCCTCAGCTCTACGGAGCCTTTTAGCGTCTTTCAGCTCATCTGTTTTGGCTAAAAAATGCTGTTTTGGTTCACTCTCGCTATTGCATCAAACTCATTTCCAGCTGGAGCAAGCAGCTAATTTTCACAAAAAAAAAACACTGTACACTACATGTCCAACGCTAAATGACAAAGTTCGGAAACTAACTGATGAACATGGCGAATCATTGAGCAGTTAAAGAGCCAGATATTTCCCCTTAGGAGCTGGTGGAGACCAAAAACACAGCAAAAAGAAGGTGAACATTGGCCAGAAACAACTCCAAATGAATGCTAATGTACCAAAAAAAAGTTTTGAGGCTTGATACCCTCCCTGACTCTTTGTCTGATGTACTTTTTTTATGAAAAAGGATCATATTCTTCTGAACTTGACAGCCTGTAGGATCCTCTACTCCCTTCTACTTCACATCTCTGTTGACGCAGCCCTGCATCACCCTGCTGCTGCTGGCCAAAAAATGGTGACAACCCTCAGTGACTCAGACAGTCGGTGACCCCTGCCACATCAAATGAACTCTGTTAGTCCATCAGACTACAGCGGACCTCACTGACTCCACACACACCCTGCTGTCCCATCTATAAACAGGGGTACACTCAGTTTCTAACACAGAGAGCTGTGGGCTGACACTGAATATGTGACCGAATGAGAAATGGGAGTTAGTGCTGCTGTTAGTTCTCAGTCACCAATGCATCTAAAATACAACGCCTTTAAAAAGAGATTAACCGACTGGTTGATTAACTGTGTAGCCAGCGAACAGAAAGTTTACTATAGGTTCTTGTGCATGTAAAAGATCTTGAAAGGTTAAAAAGGCCAAAGTCCGCGTGACAGAAGCTCCTCTCTCCCACAGAAAACACTGCTCCTGAAACGCCTCGTCAGTAGTCCCGCCTCTAATTCTGTGTCTTCATGACATCACACTATGTCACCATGTCACACATTTGCACAATTTATGCCTAGTGGCTAGTTTGTAATGTGACATTAACTTAGCACAGCTGCTCTGTTGTTGTTAACGGTGCTGGCGTGTCAGGCATGTGTGAGCTGACCAATTAGAGGAGACTGGTTATTCAGGAGGAGGGGCCTTAAAGAGACAGGTACTAAATCAGAGCGTTTCAGACAGAGGGGGTAATACAGTGCTGCAGAACTGGACAGAATGAGAAAACTGATTAGTTTGTTAAGCATTAAAGCTTATAAACCAATTGTAGTAACATGAACCTGAAAATGAGCATAACATGTCTTGTTAAAAAAGGAAAATATTTGTTATTCCAGCCATAATAACATTGTTAACTAACCACAAACATAAAACTGCATTGTTGATTTTTTTGGTCATTAGAGGCAGAAGAACTCTGGAAAACGCTGACAGACACACAGCCTTGACGTACAGTATAATACTTACATTTGTTAGCAAAAAATGGCTACTTAAAGCCAGATTTCTGTCCACCTGATGAATTATAGTCACTCCACCAACTCCTGAGAAAATTATTTGGCTGCAAAATGCTCCATTATGTTCATCAGTAAGTTCCTAACTTTGTCTTTTTGCCATTTAAAAGAGTAGAGTCACAATTCTCTGTGCCTTCAGGTGACCCCTTTCACATTACACACACTGTCATTTGATCCATGGTTAAATTAGAAATATCAATAATAGCACTTCCTCTTCCCTGCATTTGTGACACAGCCTACAAGTGGTTCCAAAATCCTTCCTCATACAGTATATAACTCAGCTGCATAACTACGATCAAAGCCGACACCTGCCCACTCTCTGCAAAGTGAAAACCTGTTTTGTTGAGGACTGTATTTCACTCAAGGCTATGGCCCCCAACAGACTATCTGGAGCTCCACTTTTTCTGGTGGCCTGTCTGTTCGTAGTGTTTGGAGGAGAGGTGAGAAACACAATGACTCAGTCTGACTTACAGCCTGCCAAGCTGCTGTCAGCCTCCCTAAATATAACTGCTAATACCATTTGTTACAGTGGAAAAGAGAAGCATCCGAGAAACCAACCTTGGATGGGCTCTGTCTATGTTCTGCCGTTTCAGATCTAGGTTAAGCTGAGAAGTGTAGGATGATGAGGCAGGTTTGTAGACATGCTAGCAGCATGGCAGTCAGTCTGTCTGTCTGTTTTTTGGTCCTCAAAATTAGTCCAGTTTGATTTATTAACAACTATTGGATGTGTTGCCATGACAGTCTGTACAGACTTGAATGATTCTGAGATGATGAATCCTACTGACTTGGTGATAACCTGACTTTTCGTTGATTGACCCCATTGGGTTGATATTTATTGGATAGATTGCCATAACATACAATCATTCATTCACTTTGGTCAGAATCAGGGATTCACAATACTGGATTTTTGCCAATATCCTTTGTGTCCAACTCATTTTGGCTGATTCCTGATACCGATATATGCACATATTTTTTCCCCACCTAATATCAAGTCTCCTGTAGTGAAATGAACATGTTATTATGCCTACTCTTATCGTGATGTCTCACTGATAGATGCAGACATATAATCCTTTTCAAAATGTACAAAGTCACTGGTCAAAAGAAGAAAAACTACTTTATCAAATTCAAGCGTCATCTTATTGGCAGAAATGTTCAGTTTTGGCCGAAGAAGTCATTTCATTTTAAAGCCTTTATTGGCCAATAGCGAAAGCATGTCAGTATTATTGTGCATTAATAGTCAAAATAGCTTTAAAACTGATGATATCACCCTCAGTTGGATGTTTTTTGCGTGAATTTGCAAATTTTTGCAAGCTAGTAGGTAGGTACAAGTTACGCAGAAGGAAATTAGGAAAACTGTCCTGAGGTTTAAACATAAATATAAGCAGAAGTAGGAAAAGAAGATTAGAGAGAGCAACTTAAAAGAGTTAACAAGAACAAACTCAGTAAGATTGTCGAGCGATATCGTGCGTCAACAACCCAGTATGTCAGAAGGATCACACCCTCCCTATGGTGAATATGAGTTGTTAGTATCAGGATGGAGGTATAGAGGATCACCAGAGATCCTTTATACCCTTCAGTATAGCTCTGTGAAACAAATCCTTTGATATAAGGTGTGTGTTACTTGCATTTTGG
Source organism: Pagrus pagrus (assembly GCF_965226575.1). NCBI lineage: Eukaryota > Metazoa > Chordata > Actinopteri > Spariformes > Sparidae > Pagrus > Pagrus pagrus. The sequence goes on from NC_140196.1 coordinate 16,950,165, forward strand.
TATATTTATATTCTTTATTGTTGATGTGAAGCAGTTAAATGTCTGTTTTTGACTGTAATTGTCGTAATGTTGCGGTTGTCTTTGCTTACAAATAACTAAGCTAAAATGCTAAACTTAAAAGGGGAACATGGTAATACCTGCATGTCATAATTGTCCAATCACCACATAGGGACGTTAAAAGGTCCCAGCAGCTCTGAACTTGCATGGCTGGAAACAGAAACCATGATTAAATCTCAAAAAACCTCAGGATATATTGACTGTAATTTAACATGTTCTAACAATTTTACTACTTTAAGATCCTGACTGGATTACTAAAAAAATAAAATGGTTGCCATCTTTGATACATAACTGGTGCTTCGAATCAAAATCAAACATGAAATACGAGTCGCAAGATTTCAGAAGATGACTTCAGATGTGTTTTGAAATGCTTTTTAAGTATCCCTCGATGTGTCTGATGACATTTAAAGACACAATGTGATTGCTGCTACAGTGGATGCTTCAGGATGTTTTATGATTACAAAGTGGCAGCTTTGATACTTGTGTAAATCGAAACACTTGCCAGGCATGTTCATATGGAGGAGGAATTTCATTTTTCAAGGGTTTTAAACTTCAAAGGGCAGCGCTTCAGAATTATAACACATCACTTCAGGGCTTCATGCAGAATTGATGATTTCTCTATTTGCTTTGTGTCGCAGATAGTTTGCCTTTAAGGTAACAATGTCATTGCTTCCACAATGCTTTACAACACACCGAAGACGTTCAACTTATTTCAAATATCATTAAATTTGAGATATTACTCATATCAGGAATCGGGGGCTGCCTCATGCTTGCAGCAAAGGTCTGACCTTCTAAACTTTTAATTTCAGTTATTTCTTGAATAACAATAATATTTTATAAGTAAACACTTTCTGCTGCCAATTATGTAAATGGAGAAATTGAGCAGCCGCTGTGTGATGATAAGCTTTATATGGACGCGTGTCACTGCAGCAGATTTCCACTTACAGCAGAGTCCCTGCGCTTCTCCTCTCCTCCTGCTGCTCTCCTTCCCATTGGCGGAGTCAGACACAAGATATTAACTAGGTCAATGAGATTCCCTCACACTCCTCCGACAGGGAACCACAGCAGAGGAGAGGCGAAATATGAAGAAGAAGCAGATATGAGAATCAGGAGATTCTTCAAAGCCGACATCTCTTCTGCTGAGATCTTGGGAGAAAGAAGGAGCACGAGGCGGCTGATGTGACATGAATCAAACGATGTCTGCGGTGACTCTCGCTCAGACGCCGTTGATGTGACTTATTAAGAATTCAGGCATTCCCCACTCGTTCCTTTGTAGTCGTGAAACAAAACAACAAAAGACTCCAGGAGATACCCTCGATTCCTATTTTTACATGTGTGGGAAAAAAAATGCAAATCCTGCCAATACTCAATACTGACTCGCTGACTACAACACAACACACACACACACACACACACACACACACACACACACACACACACACGTGTTAGGTTGGTGTTTAAATGTTTAGAGGGTGGTTACATCCCACTACAGCTGCTGTAAGGCAAAATGTGCTATCATGGTACAGAGTCAGTCTCATTATTGCCAGTCTTTATGCTAAAATTCATACCTGTATCCTGCGCAATCCAATTTCCTATGTGCAATTATATTTATATAATTTTATATATCAAAGGTATGTAGTGTATATAGTCTTATTATCATTTTTACCTAAGTTTTACATTATTCAAATTCAAAATTAGATTGTGGTTTTGTGGTATATAATCTGATTACTGATTTCTGCCTACACGCCAAAAAAATGGATGCGAGTGGAATTTTGTTTGTGGTACCAACAAAGAAAATGGCAATTAAAAACTTCCATTACTTCCATTTCGATGGACCTACTTTTTTACCAAAGAAATAGTCCCTTTGAAAGCTGTCTGCGCTGCTTGATACCACAAATGAGAGTATCTATATCATATATCATAATGTAATGACACCTACAGCAAAGAGAAGCATATTTGTGGTAGTATGATCAGAGTGTGGTGTTTACATGAGTTAGCACAATAAAATACAGCTACACCCATATGTAGATTTACGCTTTCTTTTTGCTGTTCTGTCCTCCGGAGATCTGATGTCAAGTCAATCCTTCTGCATGTCAACAAATCTGACACGAGACATATCTGATACTCACTGAGGAGGAAAAGAACAGCACGACGGATTATTGTAATGAAAGATGAACTTATCACACAGGGGACAGAGAGCACCTAATAAATCACCTGATGCTCCTGTTATGCACGTTGACGTTTCATTAGTTCCATTTCATTACACGTATCAGCAGGCCTTTCTTCAAATGTCACGAGGGATGAAAAATCTCTCCACCAATCGCTGTTCGGCTGCTTACTGACCACACAAAGGCAGAGGCAGCAATTTGCTCTTCAAGCCAATACAGTAACAACAGAGGGTCCTGTCAACCGGCCCTCCTAAACTGTTTAATAATATCAGGTCTGAGCCGGGGAGCTGCGGTCGTATCGCAGGCAAACAGGGCCTACAGCCATCTGATTACAGCCATTCTCTGCCTCTCTGCCTCTTTGTCTTTCTCCCTCTCTCTGTCCCCTCCCATCAGGGAAGCCGAAACACGCCATGCTGTTTTATAACAGGCCTTCTTGTTGGATTAATCCATGCAGGGGTGCCAATCTCTGGGCCAGAGTCCCACCGTGTAGCCTCTGAGAGAAGAGAGCAGGCACAGGGACAGGAGGAGACGGGATTTAAAGGCCAGAGATGCCCAGACGTCTGAGGTCAGCTGCCCTTTTAACACTGTGGTGAGAAAGTGTGACAGGAAAAGTAACTGAAGAAACTTGCTTGTATTCTAGAAAGTGTGTTACCACTTAACTTTAGTGATGAAACGACTGCAGAAGATCATTTAAAAAACTAAATGGAAGGAGACACAGGTGCCACGCACGGCTCAGGACTCATGGCATCCCGTCGTCCTGAGACGAGCTCTTCCCCAGGAAGCCTTCAGGACGCAAGGGATTTTTGTATTTTTATATGAGTTACTATCTCTTTCCGCAACGGAGTGCGTCTTCTCATGCTGTTACCACAATTACTGTCACTGGCTACACAGCAGAGACCTACGAAAAATAACAAGTGTTAAAATCCAAAAACTCATTATCAACCAGGGAAACACCGTATACTTTTCCTGATAATGCTATAATGCGAACAATAAATCAGCAGGAGGAGCGCTGGTTTGATGTTAGCTGTTAACAGCTAATAGCTTACAGCTGACAGAGCACATGGAGCCATAGGTGTCATTTACACTGAGGACGCTGGGGACAAGTTCAAACCACTTTCTGAAGGATCAATTCTGCCCCCATCTCTTTTTAAAAGCATAATCAGTTAAAAATGTGCTGAAATATAGTTAGCATCAAGAAATGTTAATTAAGAAATGAGAAGAAATTAATGTTGATGCACCAATTTGTTTTCCCCGCTGTGACTGCATACACCGACCTTATACAATCACCTCATTACGCTGCCTAGAAACCATTTAAAAGCCCTGACCCCTGAGCCCTTATGTCCCTTTTCAACACAAAGTGATGCCCTTGAATAGAGCAGCTCAACACAAACAGGACTCAGAGAAACAGTTAAAGGAACATTTTCCCAAAATGATTTGAGAAGATGTTAATTACACCCTTGATTTCATCTTAAAAAACGGGTCTAAATTTCAGATCTTGAGGCTTTCAGAGACTAGGATTACGACGGATGAGCTGTATGGAGCCATTTGAGGTTTTGGGGCTTTTTGTTGATTTTTTAACGTTTTAAAACATGAATGCTTTTTGCTGTGAAGCTCCAGAAATGTTCTGTGGACTACAAAACTTCCCCCAACTATCCATTGGCATAGTGGTGGGGAGATCAGGACTGAATTGTTCGGTGAACTGTTCTTTTAAAGAGTAAACTGCAGCTTGATGTGACAGCACAACACGTTTATATTAAACAAATGCACTGAAGCACTTTTGGTGCTCATACTTTTAACTAACTCATAGATGATAACAAAGTAAGGATACAACATGCATTGTAGTCTGGAGCCACGGTGCCACTGTGGGAATTAAGGAAGTAAAAAAACAAAAGGTGAGTGGAAGATTTTCACTGTGTTACATTACACCTGGGTCAAAATGTACAAGATCTAATTAAAGCAGGAAGGGGAAGAAACAACCTTTCAGTCCAGTTGAACCACATTCTTATCAGTAAAGCGTGCTCCTCCTCTCTCCTCTGTCACTGAGATTTATCTCTGTGACTGCAAAAGCAAAGGGCAAGTTCTTAGATTTATCTATTTAAATTCATCCCTGACTAAGTGTATGTAAATACTCTTATCACCCCCCTGCTATGAACTGTAAACGGATAAATGGGCTACCTTGCTGTGCTTTATGAATTTCACGGGATTTCTAAATGAGTACATGGTGATTAACTGGACAAAAAAACATGGATTCCACGCCAAAATGAAAATATTGGGGCGCTGCATTGTAAATGCACACCTCTGGTAAGGAATGGGGGGTGGGGGCATGCGGTCACATGATGCAGAAGTGCAGATCCAGAGACGGCTTGTATTTTTCTGGGACAAACCTCGAGGGAACACAAAAAAATCTGCAATCATTTGGAGCAGCCGCTGTCAGAGCCTCCCTCTCCTGTTTCCCTGTGTACAACAGAGTCTGTGTCATCCTGTTTCTATGTATCGCAGCACTGCTCAGAATTAAGGGTCTGGAACCAGCAAATAACTCGTCATCTTACTGCTCGTCTGTCATTTCCTTCCAAGAGTTTACCAGCGTCAAGCTATGACAACAAAAGCTGGAATTTGCATATGCTGCATTAGCATATCTACACTTGACGAGCACGTACAGCTCCATCTGAGGCTGATGAGTTGCCTTCAAAAACAAAATGATAGGTAAGGTCATAAACCGTTTCAGAATATAGACTCGCAACCAGTGCAGAGGAGCAGAGGTCATTAAGAGTCACTGCGGCTCGAGTTGGGAATCAAACCAGCAGCACACGTGATAAAAACAGACACGGTTGCCAAGAGGAAAGCCACATCTCCGTACTGGCTGGTCTGGTATTAGCCTACTTTCTCTTCATTGCCAGACGGTGTGTTACCTGCTGTTGTCAGAATCGATTAGTCTAAGCAGCTGAACCCACTGAGAACAGCCTCCGCTCATCTTATTACCTGTGAGAGGAACCTTCCTTCACTGCTATCAAAGCAAATACTCTGCCCGCTGATCAACGTGAGAGTAGCGTCACGCAAAAGTCCATAGAGAAAAGTCGGAATTCTGTACGTTAGCAAAACGGGTGCAAATACCATCAGTAGCTCACAATACATTTATCTGAGATTCTAATGCTAACATATCAACCAGAAATGTTTTAACTTTAACTTAAAAAATGTATTTGAAGTGTGTCTGCACATTATAGTTACAGTGCTAGGTGAAGGTTAATCAAAACGTCTACAAACAAGGCTGACATTAAGGCTCAGGTGTATCCTGTGGCTAACTTTATGACTGTATGCTTCTTGTTTATGTCTCCCAAAGCAGCATGCGAGCTGTAAAGCAAGCGAAATCTGCTGTAAGTGTTATTTTTCAGATTTAAATCAGTGTTAAGTAGCTCTTTAATCCAACAGTAATCACTGTTATAGAGTGATGGTCAGTAACCCATGTCTCTCCTCCTCCTGTAAAAGAGAAAAGAAATGTTCGGGTATCCCTGCCCACTTTATCCAATAAAGAGGCGGTCCTCGCTTCTCGGGCAGAACAGGGAAAGCTACCAATTCCAGTGCTCCCTGTGACGGCTTATACTACCAAACAGGCCAAGTGATGAAAAACCGATTAAAGAAAAGAAAGAGGCGAAGAGAGCTGCCTGAAGAAAAGAAGGGAGTTGTGCAAGTGTGGTGATGTAGAGAGGAGGGAGAGGACCGCTAACTGCACAACGGACAGGAAGCTAGCGAAAACGGAGACAACACTTATATCAGCTTTGACTCTGCACGGCTAATCAGGAGGAAATCAGTCTTGGCTGAAGGAGTTGTTGAACTTGAGAGACGTTTATGGGAACCTGGAGGTTACCTTGTTAACACACCTCAGCTGTGAGGCAGAGCTTTATCTGTAGCTTTATCTGATTATCAGGAGTATTCTCAAAGTTTGAATGCACCTAACCTTCTCTTCTGCAACTGTTCTACCAGAATTCAGCCGTGAATAAGGACATCTTCATATAATCGTTTCAAAAATACCATGCATGTAGCCTGAAGTCACTCAGACGGTCTGTGCATCGTTCCACAAAGCGATTGTTTTGAAACGGCCGTCACAGAGCGTCTGTGTGATTGATGAAATTAATTCAGTGCAGTGACCCTGCTGATCAGGCCGGTGATCGCCATTGATCTGCAATAGACTCACATTAACTGAGATTTCCCCTCGTTTACATGCGAGAGAGAGGGGCCAAAGCACTTAAAGCATTTTAAATAGAGAAGTGCCAGAGGTGGCGTCTGTATGACACGTATCTCGCCCCCTTCCCCGCAAAAGACAGTCGTCTGCTTTATCACAGCTGAGCCAGGAAACATAACAGCTCTTTTTGCATGAAAGCAAATTTCTTCAGTGAGCTGCAGCGTACTAAAAAGCATTTCCACAATTATCCCCTCACCTCTTTGGTCCTCTCCAGTTCGTTGTGCAGCGCCTGTTTGGAGATCTCCACCTCGATGATCTTCTGTCTGAGCAGCTCGTTCTCGTCCTCGGCCCGGCTGCGCTTGTCCTCCACGCTCTCCAGCTCGTTGTGCAAACGCACCGACACGTCTTTGGCCACCTGAGATCACAGCGACAGAACAAACACACAGGTAATACAACATGGGTACATGAATATTTTATAATATGTGCCTTTAATACACACAATACACCATACATACATACATATAAGGGCTCACATCTACAGACCAACAAACGTAGAGTCAGCTCCATAAGTACGAGGAAAGCATTTGTTCTTTTGGCTCTGTTCACCACCACATGATTTAAAAGAAAACAGTTAGTGTGTGTTTTCAGTTCAGACTGTCAGCTTTAATTTGTCCAATTCCCTGTGGAGCCCTAAAATGTGGGGTCTGTGTATATAAATGATTGTAATTCCTGCACAGTTCACGCAATATTGGTGTCAATACCCTTAAAGATCTGCACTGAAAGCAAATCCATTGTGTTGGGTCGTCCATGTACAGAGCCGAAAGTGGTGCCACTGTCCAAACACGTATGCAGCTGATTGTACAGGGTTAGACTGACATATCAAGCATATATCTGTGTTAAAAATCACTAAATCGATGCACAATGCTGTCATCCACAGCTGATTTGACCGATACATTTAAACAGTGTGGAGCCGAGATGATTAGTGAACTAAACATCTTTAAGTTTTGGACTTATGATCAGCTAGAATAAGCCATTTGACAGCATCGGGACAAGGGATGGTAATCTAGAACCAGCTCCAAATTGTCTGGCCCATTGTAATCAGTTCCTTCAGTTCATGCAGGCATGTGACGTCAAAGACATGCTAGTGCAAAGTCTGCTCTGCGGGAAACTTGCAACAAGAATCGATCATGAAAATAGTTGTTAGTTGCTGCCCTGTAACAGTCTGAACGAAAAAGTCACTACTTTCTCAAACTTCTAATCCAGTTAAGAATCCATATTTCATTAGTCTGGGTTCAGTGAAGCGCTTAAAGATTCAGTTTTAAGCTTTAGCAAGTGGCGATGATACAATTCTGTGGAAATACTTGTAATAACCTGGTGTGAAAATTGTGAAATCAAAAAAATCTGACACTGACCTTGAGGTCCTGCTCCAGACTCCGGAGCAGCTCTCCGTCCACGTGGCCGGTCTGTGCGACCCGCAGGCTCTTCTGCTCTGCCTTTCGCAGGCGGTACTGCAGGATGCGGCAGTTCTTGTTGGAGCGGTCCAGTTCCCTCCGCAGCTCCTGCAGCTGGTACACCTCCTCCTCCAGGTAGCTGTCTCGCATCTCCTCCATCTCCGCCCGCAGCTCATCCACTTCATCCTGAGAGAGCACACGGGAATACAGAGCCTCAAACTTGGGTTCAGTACCACTTCCACACCATGATCATGGATCAGAAGGTTGATATCCAACATTAGTGCCAACAAGTTTAGATTTTCCTTTTTTTACACCAATGAAAGTTGGCATTCACTGAAGTAGAACGCTGAGCTGCAAATAGTGCTCACTCCACGTTCACTCCGTTTTAATGTTTGCTTTCTGCTTTGCAAACAGCAGCAAGTACTTTTATGTTTTCTGTTTCCTTGCAGCACTCCGATGCTTCACTTTTACCAACCCAGTCGCCAGAGTATCACGTTAGCAGTTAACATTTCTGAACACAGCACATACATATGTCCAAGGTTGACATTTGTACCAAACTTGGCATATCACGTTCACATCGAAGGCTTATTAGCTGACTTTCGCATGTGGAAGGGGATGGAGGTGCCGTTGTTACAACCAGCAAGGCCGCCAAACGGTGACCACAGTTTGAGTGACAACAGTGGATATTTTTAAGGATGGATGACATGGATATGTCAGAAAAATATATTCCTTTTCTTTTTCTTTTTATGGCAGTTTTTAACCTTCGCTGACAGACTTTAGAGCTCTACAGAAAAAAAAGGGTTAGACAGAAAGGTGACAGACTGAAACGTCGGACGCCCCTGACGTAACTTTAATTCTTATGTTAGTAAAATGTAAAAAAGGAAACAGGAAGTGAAGAGGTTAATGCGGTTTACATTTTGCTCACACGCTGATCTACACATTTTCAATATACCAGAGGGACTTACATTTTTCAATTCAACAACATAAACTCAAATAATTTTTTGGCGTTTCAGGCATAAAGCTTTTATAAAGAAGATGCAATATAATATACCTTTGTAGATTATGCTAATGCTTTGATATGATTACATATGAGTTCCAGTAATGCAAGTACTCTCAGTGCTGGTGATGTAACATTACTAGCTGGCTCTAAGCATCTTATCTCTTGGATTGGATGCATTCATCTTCCCCATCTCTACCAACATGAAACAGCGCAGGCTTGAATAGAGGTTAAAAGACGAAGATTTATCTGTAGTACTACGACGGTTTGTTCGGTAACCTCGGGGGTAAAAGTTCGCCTCCATCCTGAGGAATCCGTGTGCTCAGTAGATTTCCCCTGGGACAGATAATCCAGGGGTTTGACTGGCAGCTGATGAAAAGACAATAATGAAGGAAGGAGTGTGTCAATTAAGGAAAAGTAAATCTATCCTCATTTGGAAAAGCACAGAGCCCATTGTTATGTGAGGAGGGCCCCGGAGGAAGGAGCTAATGACCTCGCACAGGGTCGGCCTAATCGATGGCCAGGTTAAAAGCAGAGCCAGAGGCTGAGCGGCATCCTGGGAGCAGGTACAGTCAGAGGATCTCACTGATGTTTGTGAGAGCGTGAACACCGAGTCATCACCAGTACTTAGTCAGCTCTTTAAGGGTGTTAACTGTGGAGATCTTCACTCAGCAGCTGTGCTCAATAATTAGAAAATTAATATTTTTGTTCCAGAAGTCTACCTCCATTTACAGCACGAGGAATGATTACTTTAATCATTGATCTCTTAGTTGATTACTTTTTTACCATCCAACAGTCCAAAACTCAAAGATAATTCATTTGTTATCAAATGACAAGGAAAAGCATCAAGTCCTCAAACACTTAATGGCTTATCAAAATATATGTTGTGAAGTTTAGAATAAAGCCTGACCTATTATCGCACGATATTGGCCTGTCACAAATATATATCGATCTCGGCATAAATCTTTTCCAATGTTATTTTTAACAAAACATCATGTAGAAAAAGATGCTTGCAGAAATAACAATTATTAAATCCTCAGTGAGTTTTATTGTTTCAGTGCGCTGATGTCACGTGTTTGGTGATTAAATTTTAGGGATCATTGCAAAAAAAAAGTGCGTTTATGTATATATTACAACAAAATGTACCTGATATATCCACATTGGAATTTCTTTACTTCCTAATATCAGTATCGGCCCAAAAAATCCAGTATCGGTCGGGCTCTGGTTTATAATCAGAAGCTCATGATCTATAATAAATGCACTCTCGATCAGCTCATCAATAATTAACATCTACTGTAAGCTGTGGACCCAGGCTTTTAAAAATCATTAGAAGTTAAATGGTCAGTGTATCAATCGCTTACTTGTTTGAGGGAATATTCTAGCAGCAACAATGTTTTGGTTTTTTTTTTCAAGTAAAAATGCTAAAAACCTTCCAGCTTCTGAAAATAGAAGCTTTGCAGCTTTTCTATGTTTTTTGTGACGGGAAACCAAATTGTCTTTGAGTTTAGAGCCCGACCGACACTCTTTTTGACGTCGATGTCGATATATCGGCCGACATACACACATTTTTGAAATGATCCCTCAGATGTGGCTATGGACTTTTTTTTTTTTTTACAGACGCACAATAAACTTAATTATCTAAGATGACACCAGTCTACTGAAACAGTAAACTTACATGGAATTTAATAATCAAATCAACTTTCAATAGTCTTTTTTACTAATTATCTGACAAATTACAGACCATGACATTACCTGTCTGATTGAAAAGAATTTAGTAGATTAATCGTTAATGAAAACAATTATGGCTGCAGCTATTAATCTGACTATTCATTTCTTGATTAATCAAATTGTTTCTTCAATAAAATGTTAAAGATGCCTCTCACAAGCACCGAAATCTGAGTGACAAATGTTTTGTTTTGTCTAACCAAAAGTCCCGAAACCAACAGATATTCAATTTAAAGTTATATTAAATAGAGAAAAGGAGAAAATCTATGAGAAGCTGGCAGAAAATGTTTCAAACTTTTTCTTGACTCATGACTCAAACCGAATCATCGATTATCAGAATATTTGAAAATAATTGTTAGTTTCAGCCCCAGAAAATAGTTTCTTGACCCAATTATGTAGAGACACTACACAGGATGAAATCCTCGCGCTCTCCTCTTCATGCAACCAGAAGCAACAAAAACACATGAATATATAATCTAGAATATAAATCAGATGAAGTAAAAATAGAATAAGCATGGTAAACATGTTTTTCTCTGAGCAGCATAGGAGGCACTGATGGGTACTCCCATACATTTTGGGGCCTGGAGGGTGGGGGAGGTGGAGGAGTCCACCTCAGAGTCCCAGCTGGCAGACTGACAGCCGTGCAGGAGGGTGCCTGAACCCAACACACATGGGACATCTGACTGTTATCAAGTCCTGTGGGATAAAGCCATTACAGCCAGAGCCAGCAAAGCTGATTAACTCTCTTGTGTTTTCCAGCGAGCCAGAGAGAGAGACACAGACATGCGTGATCAAGTTTGAAATAATACTCAGAATAACATACAAATAAACCTGTCTGCCATCCGATAAAAAAAAAAAGAAAAGAAAGAAAAACTGCAAGATTATTTGCCGCATTATCTGTTTGCCTCCCCTCCCCAACTTATGGGGGATAGCCTACTTAAAGAAGGGGGGGAGGGGGATCCTGCATGGTATCTTCAAACAGGATCCTCGTGCAATAGGTGAAAAATGAAGAGGACACTGATTAGAAACTACGGTGCATCCCTCAGGACAATGTGTTCATGGAGACCATGCTACTCTCCCTGTCCCAGATGCAACAGAGGGGGGACAAAATGTTGAGTCTTTCTGTCAAAATAGACTTGACAGCAACAACATAACACACAAAAAAGTCTAAGCACACACCGGGGTGAAGCCACTACCAATAAAAGTCCCATCAATAAAGGTCAGATCCAGGGGGGGAAGCCATGGGAAGGTTAAAAAGACGACATGATGGATGGAGAATCGACAGAGGGACTTCATGGGGTTGACAGCTGGGCATTAGAGGAAAAGCGTTCAGATTGCAATAAATTATACATTCAGATTATGCTTTTAATTAGTGAGCAGGTGCAAGTTGCTCAAGGACACTTTAAAAAAAAAAACAGGTGATGATGGGGACTGAAAGCGGGACTGTCCTGCAAAGAGACAGATCCCGGTCCTGTCTGGGGAACAGCTGCTTCTGGATGAGAGATTACAAGAGCCTGCTGGTAAATGTGGTGTTTTTTTTTAAATGCAGTTTTGAACTGGGTGCTCAGCAACAAATACGCACAGTAGAAACGACTGTAACTTGTTGAGATAACACGGCCATACCTTGAGGTAGTCGTTTTCAGATCTCAAATCTTCAACCTCCCGCAGCAGGTCCTCCTCGGTCACATCCTTGGTACCTGGCAGTCTGAATTGTGCGCTTGATGAAGGTTTCTCCTGCTTGTGTTTCTCTCCGTGCGCCCCCGGAGCTGGCTGAGCCTGAGACATGCTTCCCTTGGCGCTGGAAGCCTCTGTTGTGCGCAGCGGAGCATCAGCAGCCGCTCCGGTCGCCTCTGCCCGCAGCGGATTATCTGCTCCCAGCTGATCCCGGTCACTGGAGCCGGTACCAGACTCGGCGTCGCTGCTAGCGGCCGGTGCCAGCCTCTGCTCGTCCGACAGCGGCTCGGACGGGCAGTCTGACAGGTCTGAGCTGCTGTCGGTCTGGCTGACCCGGCCGAGAGGCGCTCCGGTCGGTACCCGGATCGGGGATCCATGGCTGAGAGGGCCCGGGGACCCCGAGGCTAGTTTCCCCTTCTTGCTCTTGGTGAGGACGGGACTGCTGGTGCTGTCCGGTTTGATGCTGGCGGCTTTGGGCTCGGCTGCTGCATGCTGGGGCACCTTTATGGGCTTTTTCGCCACAGAAGACTTGGCGTGACTTTTTGCGGTGGCTAGTTTCTCCTTGGACCCGGTTGTGTTGCGCCTGGAGTTGCGGTTCGGATGGGCCAAGGAGGGCAGTGAGGCAGACTGCTGCTGCTTGTTGAGTTTGGGGGATTTGGGTACGATGGCAGGTGGTTTGGTGGAGCGGGAGTGCACATCCTTGAGGAAAGGTCTGGCCGGGGAAGGAGCTCGGTTCAGCCTCTTCTTCTCCAACTGGTGGTTCTGCGGTTTGGTGTCGCTGCCAGAGCCATTGGAGCTCTCCATTATACACCGACACCGGCAGCAGGGGGGCGATGAAGGAAACGATCAATCCACAACACCGCGGAAAATCTCTGACATGCGACACCAGAAAAACAGCCAGCTCTCTCTACCTTCTTCCTTGTCGGGTTGGGGATGCGCATCCTGCGTCGGGCTAAGATGTTTTACTCCATCTCGTCTGCATTCACCAGGTTGTCATTGTAGTCCCCTCTGGAGGAAACACTGCAATAAAAAAAGGGATTACTGGGACGGATGGGATGACAGACAGGTTGCATCTGCAGACAGGGCTCGTAAGGCTCAAGTTGGGAAGAAAAGAGTCAGCCCTCTTCCTCCTCCGCAGATCGGGTCTCCATCCCTCTGTTACACCGGGCTGTGAGTGTCGGGGCCCCCGTGTCTCGCACCCCCTTCCCACTCCCTCCTATCTGACATGTAAGATCTGCAATCGCTGCGGTGTGAGGCTCGACGCCCGTGATTTTCTGCGGGGCGCATGCGCTCCAGCCTCACAAGCGCCCAAGCACACCCCTTGTTTTCTCTGGGACCAGGTCTGACACGCTTTGGTGCGCATGCCCTAATGACACACACACTATTGGCTGCCGAACACCTTCTCATGAGGTGGAGAGATGGATTCAAGAGATACTAATACTCACCTCTATGTATGGAAAATCTTATAAGTCAATCTCAGAAATCAGATCCTCAAATCAGTGGTTTCATCCCCAAGACCCCAATCTGAAGTAAAAACACATCTACTGGAAAATTCAATGAAAAAAATGCATTAAAATTGAGAAAATTGTCATTTTGGTGGTCAAACGTAAGAGGTTTGATAGCAAAACTATCAAAAACACAATGAGAAGAATGTTTTATTCCAAGTAAAATATATTTGTGATTTAAAATGTATTAATGTGAATCATAAACTTTTGTTTGCAAATCCTAAAGTTTCATCTGAAAGTCCAAAACGTTTGTTTGTGTATTTAAAACTTCAGAAAAGTCAGAAAATTGCGATCTGCAATAAAACATTTTCTGATTGCAGTTTGGAAAGTTTTGCTCTCAAACTAATTTTCTGTCGGATTGTTCTGTTTGCTCTGTGAAATTATATTTTTATTCTTATTATACTTCTTACTGCACAATGCAATTATCCTTTGCAAACTGTCCACCATGGTCATATTTGTATGTGAAAAGTGAATATGTATAGTCTATTTGTATTTACAGCAGTATTATATTCTATATGTCTATTATTCTATCTATTCTTTGCTTTTATCTTCTTTCAATTTTCTTGTCTTTCACTCAATCTGTAAGCTGCTATAACACATGAATTACCCCAGTGAGGGATCAATAAGTCTCTTCTTATACCCCTCAGATCATCCCCTCGGTAAAGACACACACCACAGCACTATGAAACCGAGACCATCATCTGGTAATAAATATAGATATCTTTAATTGCATTTCATTAGTTCAAGAATGCCACAAGTTATAAATACCACAAATTTGCTTTAAACATGCCAAAACTTTTCAAAGACTTATAGTAACAGGTTTAATACAAAGTACAGTCTTCCATCTTAAAGGATACACATTTCAAATAAAAGCATTTATCGTTTTAAAATGTATATTTAAAACACTGAGTAGTATAAGGCTTGGCTATTAAAACAAAGACCTCAGGGTTAGTGCCAAATGCTAAAAGTCAGCGGGGGACAAATGAAAAGTTTGATTCCAAAGAAAACAATATCAACGCACAAGGGAAGAGCCTGCGGGGAGTTTGTCGTCTGCTGGTTGATGATCTTATTGCGAGATGTGCTTGTATGTCGGTGACTTTTTCGGTCGCAAAGATCTCTTATTTTCAACTGTTTATGTTTTGGTATGAAACTATTCATTTGTTAGAATACATAATGTGCCATTTTAAGTCCACGAAAGCTTGACAGTAACATAAAACCCCAACAAAAAAAACAAAAAAAATAACCAATAGCGGGTCAGTTTAAGTCATTTTAAAGGATAACTGCCGTTTTTTACAACCTGGACCTTATGTCTAGCATAAAATACGATCATTTACTCACCCAGATAACTTTGTTGTCATTTGGCGTTGTTCGGACGAAATTAGCTCCAGTGGAGCACCGTGTATATCCATATAATGCGAGTGACCCGGGCACCGAAGCGCAGCCTCTATAAAACGCATTATCTGCCGCGAAACTAGTTCATTTCACCAATATTTTGTTATGATACGCTAGCCTCCGCATCCTCCTTTCAACAAGCTCCTCATCCGTGTACTCTGGCTCAAACCGTTAGGACGTCCACTACAGGTAAACAAGCCGGCTGTCGCGGGTGCGCACGGCTTTCAGAGATGACATCATCCAGGTCAGAGGTTAGTAGGTCAACCTACAGACCCCGGATGTTGATAACAGGCGTAATATAACAAAATATTGGTGAAATGAACTAGTTTCGCGGCAGATAATGCGTTATATAGAGGCTGTGCTTCGGTGCCCGGATCACTCGCATTATATGGATATACGCGGCGCTCCACTGGAGCTAATTTCGTCTGAACGACTCAAAATGACACCAAAGTTATCTGGGTGAGTAAATGATCCTATTTTATGCTAAGAAATAAGGTCCAGGTTGTAAAAAACGGTAGTTCCCCTTTAAATCAGGTCCTTGAACGGGCTCGTCCTTCCTCAACTTCAGACTTTTACTTCAACATGAAAAAACAAAACAGACACTCACAGTGCTACATTTGCTAATATTGCATTAATTTAACAAAAAAGACGGAAGAATTAAATGACTATTAATGTCTATGAACACAGGAGGGTTTAACATGCACAGCCTAATTTGTTTTTAAGGTGCAAGCGATGGGATATCACCAAACGGCCAAATTATAAATTCAAAACGGCTGCCCTCCTCTAAAAAATCAACTAGTATCTTTATGAAGATGTTTATCTTTTTGTTAAGAAACTCTAAACAAATCAAGTCTGCAATAAAAGCCTGTCAAAATGAGCCGATCAAGGTTTCCTGAGTCATTCAAATACAAAACAAACCTTCCTGCACTTGTCCCCAAAAAGAGAAACTCAAACATTCTTCTTGAAGTTGTATCTGAATCCAAAGGAAAAACATCAAAAACAAAACACTTTGCAATATTAGTAACAAAACCAAAACAAAGGCTAAAATCATGTGTGTGTGGGTGTGTGTACTAGCTATTTAATGTCTCTATTTCCTCTAAAAAGCCAGAAACACACATGGAGAATGCCCCTGTGAAATCCCTCAAAGACTACATTACCCATCTCTCCTTGCATCACTTCATCAGGGCGTGGAAGATTTCAGAGAGGCCACAACCGAAGAGGCAACATCGATCTTCACTAGCGCTAAAAACTACAAGTTTCTTTTTCCTCTTGTCAGCTTTACTAGATAAGATGGATTGTAGTGCAAAACGTTACAATTTATACACAAGTGAAATGAGCCGTTCCAGCCACTTTTACACCTTAAGGCGAAGGAATACAAACTGATATGATCACCACCACGCAACCACCTCCTGCTGGCTACAGAAATCTGCACCTTGTCCAGTCGTTACAGCAACACACCGTATTTACATCATGTGCTTTTGTTTACCTCAAGTCAACTTGTCGCTTGATAATAATACCTATTTAGAAGAATATAAAACTACTGTACCAACACCAGGAATTTTAAACTGAACTGTAGAGATGTGAGATATTGTTATCCCTTTTCTGGAAGCTAGATGATGCAGAGACCGTCGGGGAAACTCAACACAATATCAAACTTAGTGTACAGTATGTGTGCGGACTAAAAGGAAGAGAACAAGCCCCTCGATAATCCCCCTCCAATATAAATGTGCAACTGCTATCAGAGGGCTCTCTACCTCGAAGGCACCTGCGGGGCACAGCTAGCCATACGGTCCGAGGAATGAGGTAGTCTGGGGTCGAGTGTAGACAGAAGGGTGGTAGGAAGTGGGTGATTCACCAGGCCGAAGTGTTGCTGTGGTACATATTGTAGTGTACAGTTGCGAATCGGGGGGAAGATAATACTGGTTGTTAAGAGAGTCCATGCATCTTAAATCAGCAGTCAATAGCTTCAAACTGCTGCTGTTTGCTGCACCCTGGTGGTAAAGTTGGTACTCTGCATGTGTGAGCTGAGTGTGTGAGAGTGTGTGTGTGTGTGTGTGTGTGTGTGTGTGTGTGTGTGTGTGTGTGTGTGTGTGTGTGGGATGGGGGACCACTCCAACTCTCAGCAACAGCGCATGCGGGGAGGCGGCAACTCCGGAGGCACTTCCGGTTCAGGCTGCAGAGACAGGACGCTGTTGGAAAGCTCCTTGTTGGGAACCTCCAGAGGCATCTGTTGGATCAGGATAAAAGGACAAGTCAGAGAACACCATCTCATTTTTAGCCAGTATGTTTCAGATTATATACACAGTGACTTACTGAGTGCAACGGCTGAATAACCCTCAATTTGTAGAAAATGGGAGATAACAGGGAATAAAGTTTTAAGGAGCAAAAGAATCACAGCGTCGATTATATTCCTTTGTCTGTGCAAGTTTTATGTAAAAGAGAAAGGCTATGAAAAGAAACACAAAAACAAATTTCTTAAAGGAAAGAAGAGCAGAAGAAGAAAGCTTTAAAATGGGGTACTTGTTTTGCACATGACAAGGCGAGCCCTGGCATTAAAATGACCGAATCCCCATAAAATGAAAGGTAACAGCGCTGGTAACAAAGGAGCAATCAATAAACCAGTTAGCCAATATTCTCAGTTGATGTTAACTTATCAAGTTTAAATCAGCATAGCCACAAATATTGGCCGATGAGTGACAAGAAACTGCAGCATAGAAATGCGAAAGATATGTTTGCAGTAATTAAGAAACAGTGTCTCCTTTACATAATTAGTCTTTGCCTTACTTTAATTATGTTTGTTTATCAGTCTTCAACTGTGTAAAAAGAGATTCTTAATCTTAATGAGACTTCTTTCCTCGTTACATAAGGGTTAAATAAAAAAAAACTTAAAAATAGTTTGTCCAGCAGGCACTTCAAAGTTTTTTTTTTTCCAATCAATTATATCAATTTTAAATGTCAGTCATGTTTTATGTAAAAAAAAACAAACATCAACTTATATATCCTTATCAGATTTTTTAAACTTTCAAATGTTTATGTCAATATCAACCTAAAAACAAAAGGTTTTGGTGAGGCTCTACTGGAAACACACCAACCTTGCTAAGGATGTCATCCACAAGCTTCAGGAAGATCTCGTCAACATTGAAATTATCCTTGGCACTAGCTTCGCAGAAGCGCATTCCACTTATTCGAGAGGCAAACTGAAACACAAACAGAGTAAAATGACCTCAGTGTCAGCAAAGAACAACTGAATCACTCCATGGGAGCGGAAATTCAGCTGCACAACACAAGACAAAGTCAACAACTGGAAACTTTATGAAAAAATCTCTCCTCTAGATTTAATGCAGTTTTTTGACACGCATGCTGCTAAGCAACACAAATGTGTCTGGAGGAGAAAGTCAGTGCGTCTCTAAAGTACACAGAGTCCATGTTTGAAGACGATCTGCTGACACACTGAAAGTATTTATCAATTCTTAATTCTGCATTTTTCACATTTAGTTTTTTTTTTTTTTTTTTTTACTGTCAATATGTTCTTCTCACACATCAATATATCTTCTGTTTGTGCATTTTCTTGTAGATACTTTGATCTGCTCTGATTCAAAGGAACTGAACATGTGGTTTGGTGACGTGAAGTTAAATGGGAGCATTTGTGTGTTGAACGTACTCTCTCTCCCTGCTGTCTGGAGATGATACGATCAGTCTCACAGTCCAGCTTGTTCCCGACCAGGAGGAGCTCTGCTTCCTCTGAGGCGTACTGACACAAAACAGAAAGCAGACAGGGAAAAGGTCAGGACATCATCAGCCTCCCTTTTAATAAAAGTCAAAGCAGATTATTGTAATGAAATCTGTTACAAATACAAATACGTTACAAATAATTCTCACTTTCTTCTGTAAAGCTGCAGTGAGAGCGCTATTACTATGACAGGACTGTGAGGACACAATTTGTTTCACTGTTTGATCCACTTCTGCTAAGGTGGGACAAACAAAGAATATTTAATATTAATAAAAAAAAACACTTTTTTTTTAAAATGGCAGTGTGAGGAGTAATCACATATAAAACATCCCAAGTTCTGCTGTTCTTCTCTTACATTTCTTGGTTTAAATTGTTTAAAAAGAACATTCAAGAATCAACAAAATGTGTTTGTATAAAAAGGTTGCACAACGAAAATTTATTTCAGCTGACATATCATTATCAGAGTTTTTAAACTCTAAAACCTAGTACCTGTCAGGCTAGGCATTTCTGCAAAAGGACACCTTCATTAACCTCTAGCACTCTAGCTCATGTAACTGCTACCAGAGCTAGTGAGTAAAGACAAAGGTACAAGTGAAAGGTGAATGTCAGGGGAGGTATGGCTGCAAGATTCATGGCTGAAACCAAGGAATTGCTTTGTCACTCGACAAGAAAAAGGGTTGATTTATAACACACACAGGAGAACACAAGGACAACACAAGGACAACACAGAAAAGTCAAATTGTATCCATGAGACCAAAAAAAAATTCAGCAGTGTGAGGGTTTTTTCACCTTGTCTATCATTTTCATCCACTTGGGCAGGTCGTCAAAGGTCTCCTGCTTTGTGATGTCATAGACTAGCACTATTCCCTTGGCACTTCTGTAGTAGGCTGATGTGATGCTGTTGAACCTCTCCTGGCCAGCAGTGTCCCTGGATGAAATTAATGAAACCCAAAGTAATTAAAACTCTGCACAGTCAGCGCAGGGTCACAGAGACCCTTCGGAATACCAAACAGCTGATTGGTCGATTTGATTCAAGGCATATTTCAATCATTAACGATGACTATGACTAATAGAACAATATAAAAAGGAAAAACTAAGATCAAACAACAAAAGAAGGAATAATCAGTTTTAATTAATTCAATGTAATTTATCAATAACAAACATTCAAAGAATTTCACATTTCTTTAGTTAGTATGTACATCATTCATTTTGAAGCACTGTGTGGGCTAAATCTGGTATCCACATTATACTCTGGTATCTACAGTAGCTAAAACAAATAAAGATTTTTAAGATTTCTGTTCCAAAATGAGACATCTACAATTTAAGATTACGCCCCATGAACAGATATAAAACGACTGGTAACTCATACTCCCGACTTTAACCCCCATATCTAGCATTTATAGCCATTATAACATTTTTAAAATGGTTTATAATAGAATATAATGTAGTTGTAAGCTAATACAGGCATTTAATAATGCATCTGTGGTCACAAGTGCTGTTATATTAACAGATAATGAAAGACAACATAGGAATACACAGTTGTAATCAGGAATGGGACAGATCGGGATAAAAACACTCATATTAGTTGCATAAGCATTCAGGAAATTAACGCTTCACTATAATAATAAAGAGGTGAACACTTCTAATTTCTAAATAGATGAGTGGATTCATTTTAGGCTATGCTATGATTCAGCTAAAACATCTGATTGTGGGTTAACAGTAGTTTGAGCTCCACTCACAGTGAAATGTGTTACTGTACCTTCAGCCAGCTAGTCTCTCCCTGTTCCCCATGTGAGTCACAGTCAGGCTTATGAGCAGAAGAGCGGACAGAGACACAGCAGCACAGTGGCAGGGTTAGGTAAGGCCGGGCGTGGCAATTGATGGAGCTTGATGTGAGCGGTTCAACATGAGAGATGAGACACAGAAAGGACGGTCACCCCGAAAGGGCAGGTCGAGAACAGGCAGAGGAACGGGGTGAAGGGCAGAGGTGATGTGGAGGTGGGAGGGGGTGTTAGTGAAATGGACAGGTAATGAAATAAGCAGTGGAGTCCCACATTTAAGCCAAGCACCGTCACACACAATCAATGCAGTCATACTCAAAAGAAAGTTTCCTCAATGTCATTCGTGGTGTGTTACTCATTTCTTTAATTGTCGGACCAAAATACCAGATGTTCTCATAATGTAATTAAGGCCTAGTGAGAGTCACAAGACACAAGTTGAGGCATAATAGAATCAAAGTACTGAAATTACATCCTCTCTGTAACTGGTGGACTATTTGAGAAATAACACTGGTGCTTCATGAGCTCTGAATCAGGGCCGAAATTTCTGATTTTTGAAATTCAAATAATATATTAGAATAATGAAGTGAAACAAAAAGGCAATTCAGTCTGATGATCAAGCTACAATAACAATGTATGCCTCCAGTCACTACACAGTTGACAATTGACCAACATTTGCAAGAATCTCAAGTACTTTTTGTGACAAAAGGTGGATTTATTCCTGTTAGTTTACCTCGTTATTAGTATCAAAGCAAGACAACTACTTCTACTTTTAAGTACTTTAAGACAAACCCAAATTCTGCAGGTGTGTCTGATTAATTCAGACAGGAAAAAGCAAAAAGAAATCACTTCAAAACATGGGCTTGTTTGTAGTGTATAGTGTAGTTTCCAGGAAATATTCTAATTTAGGTGTACACATACATATATGGCGAGGCTGACTCGCCATTTATCTTATAACTGCCAGCAAGGAGCTTCTTCAGGAGGGCACATAGCGTACAGAATATCAGACAACAACATGGTCAGTATGATCATGTGCTGCTCTACATGAAGTTAAAAGTTATATTCCCACTGAGCCACAGATTTTTAATATAAACTCTTCATGTTAATGGTTGACAAAAAATGTTTTGGCAATCCAAAACATACAATGGCGTAATTTCCAGGAAATCCTATTTGCACATGCATTCAGCATTACCCAGCACCCAGTAAGCCACCAGTAGGTATCGTTAGAGCAGCCTGCAGGGTGATAGGGCACACACAGGAAATGCACCAGGCAGGGGAATAAGGGAACTGGAGACTTCTGCCCAGTTACTCACCATATCTGAAGTCTGATTTTCTTCCCTCTCAGCTCCACTGTCTTGATTTTGAAGTCAACTCCTGTGAGCGGAATCACAAACAAAAATGTCGACACATACAAGTACCAGTATCTCCAGAACAAGCTGCATTTTTTAAAAAAAAGACTTCCTTTCTTTGTATTAAAGGGGTTATGTTGTTTAATTTAATGGGAGGTTTCTTTGCATGATAGCTGCAAAACAAGGTATTTTACACCTGTGTCATGCTTTTGAAAGCTGAGCACAATCACAATGGTCTGCTGTGAAAAACAAATTGTGACACCAGAAAACATTTTCAGCCAGACTTGAGTAACATGTCTCCTCCATGATCTCTGTGATGAAAGGAACAAAATATTGGCGACAAGTTGTGTCACAGGAATGACAGGGCACAAAATGGAGCTCTGCCATATCAGCTGCTTGTGTGTGACTATTTTGGGATTGGACATGATGGCTGGTCACAGGACTGTTTATCCAATTCCATATATTTTGCTTGTCCTGTATTTAAAGATGCAGATATCTATAGTCATGGCACAGCAATTTCTCACAAGGTACCGACTTCAATTAAATACCAGTAATCAATGAGTATAAATAATTATGTGTTGTATATGTTATGTGTTTTTTATATAGACACATCTAGAAACATGCATGTGTCAAGTTTATTGTGGCAGACCCATGCTATTCAGATAATAAGTTACCAAGTCTCTTTCTTACTGTGTTGAGCTCTAAAATCCCTGCTAGGACTTATTATAACAGCCTCAACAACTGCAACAACCACCCAAAACACTACTCTAAGCCTCAAATTTGTGTTTGTCTCATAGCTAGGACAAGTTTCGTTAGCTAGTGTTGTTGTCACCGTTAGCTTAAGTAAGCTAGCTACAGCTAGTAGTACAACCTCTGTTCAGTCCCATTACACAGTCAGGTTAGGAGACAATGTGTTTATAGCATCCAGCGAGTGTAGTTAGAGTCACTATCTTCCAGTAAGTAGACGGAGCCCTGCTAAATACTGTCAATAAAAAGTTGACAAAAACAAGTCTCCTGTCCTCACCTACGGTCGATTTGCACGCTTCGCAGAAAGTGTCGTCGGTGAATCTCTCCATGAGGCTGGTTTTACCAACCCCGCGGGAGCCGATAATGATAATTTGTAGTTTAAAATCAGCGGGTCTGGGAGGCATCTTCCTGCGGCGCGACTGCGCCCCCAGAGCGGGGGACGAGTTCGCGGAGCCCCCGCCGCCACCGGCGGCCCTCCGCGGTATGTCATATCTCGGATCCATCAGTAATTCCACATTTGTAATTACGGTTAAAAAAAATAAACAATAACTCGTAAATTGTAATACAGTCGAAATGATGCGCTGTCGCCAACTTTCTTACGACTCAGTAGAAGTTTGAGAAAGTTTGTCACTCGCCGACAGTTGTTGTTGTTCAGCCATTAGAGACCGGAGCCGTCATGACGTCATTAACCACACTACAGCTCATTTCCGCTTCCGGCGCGTCTCTGTGATTTTCTTCTTCTTTTTTTTTTCTAAAACAAAGATTTGTGGTTTGTAGTAATTTAAGAATAAATGAGCTGTAAGCAGCTGTCACGAACAATAATCGCAGTCCGTATTAAAATGACTGCTCATCAGTTAAGAGTTACTCACAGTGATGGAATGTAACGGAGTACTTTTACTCCATTACAGTTATTGAATAACTTTAGCTACTAGTTACTTTAAATATTGCACCATCATTCTAAATTAAATCATTCCATTGGCAGTCAGAAAAGAAAGAAAAAACACTGACTCCAATAATCAGAAAAATCCTGAATACTGGATCCAATAATCGGCCCAGCTGATAATCAGTCGACCCATAATAAGTGTAAGTGTAAGTGTAGAAAAATGTGTTATTTTACTATTTTTCGTTTGGGTGACTTTCACTTCTACCAAAGTAATACTATAACACGAAATCTTTACTTTTACCCTGCATTTTAAAACACATAACATAACAGTATTATCGTATATGTTGTCCAATATGTGCTGATATATACCTTTTTTTAACAGCACATAATGCAGAAAAATATGCTTGGGGTCATTTATAATTATCATAATGTCTGTAAAGTCTACCGTTTTACTGCATTGAAGTCATTGTAGACAAAATATTTTTTTTAAACTGTAAAATACCCTCCCACATTGGTGGGAATATTGCAATATATATATATTTAGATATATAGATTATATATATATAATCTCTATTGTGATTTTATAGTGATATATAAAATCTCCATTGGGATTTTATAGTGATATATATATAATCTCTATTGTGATTAGAGAATATATAATCACAATAGAGATTATATATATGTACGTATATATATAATCTCAATTGTGATTATATATTCTCTATATAATCTCTCTTGTTATGATATATTCTCTAATCACAATAGAGATTATATATATAATCTCTATTGTGATTTTATAGTGATATATAATCTCTATTGTGATTAGAGAATATATAATCACAATAGAGATATATATATCTCTATTGTGATTATGTATTCTCTAATCACAATTGATATCATACATAAATTTAATCTCTATTGTGATTTTATTGTGATATATAACCTCTATTGTGATTTAAAATAGAGAATATATAATCACAATTGAGATGTTATATATATAATCTCTATTGTGATCTTATTGTGATATGTATAATCTCTATTGTGATTTAAAATAGAGAATATATAATCACAATAGAGATTATTTTATAGTGATATGTATATAATCTCTATTGTGATTAGAGAATACATAATCACAAGAGATTACATATGTACATACATATATAATCTCTATTGTGATTATATATTCTCTAATCACAAGAGATTATATATATAATCTCTCTCTATATATAATCTCTATTGTGATTTTATAGTGATATATAATCTCTATTGTGATTAGAGAATGTATAATCACAATAGAGATTATATATGTATACATATCTCTATTGTGATTATGTATTCTCTAATCACAATTGAGATTATATATAAATGTAATTTCTATTGTGATTTTATTGTGATATATAATCTCTATTGTGATTTTATAGTGATATATAATCTCAATTGTGATTAGAGAATATATAATCACAATAGAGATTATATATGTATACATATCTCTATTGTGATTATGTATTCTCTAATCACAATTGAGATTATATATAAATGTAATTTCTATTGTGATTTTATTGTGATATATAATCTCTATTGTGATTTTGTAGTGATATATAATCTCTATTGTGATTAGAGAATATATAATCACAATAGAGATTGTATATGTATACATACCTCTATTGTGATTATGTATTCTCTAATCACAATTGAGATTATATATTTGTGATATATAATCTCTATTGTGATTTTGTAGTGATATATAATCTCTATTGTGATTAGAGAATATATAATCACAATAGAGATTGTATATGTATACATACCTCTATTGTGATTATGTATTCTCTAATCACAATTGAGATTATATATTTGTGATATATAATCTCTATTGTGATTTTATAGTGATATATAATCTCTATTGTGATTAGAGAATATATAATCACAATAGAGATTATATATGTATACATACCTCTATTGTGATTATGTATTCTCTAATCACAATTGAGATTATATATAAATGTAATTTCTATTGTGATTTTATTGTGATATATAATCTCTATTGTGATTTTATAGTGATATATAATCTCAATTGTGATTAGAGAATATATAATCACAATAGAGATTATATATGTATACATATCTCTATTGTGATTATGTATTCTCTAATCACAATTGAGATTATATATAAATGTAATTTCTATTGTGATTTTATTGTGATATATAATCTCTATTGTGATTTTGTAGTGATATATAATCTCTATTGTGATTAGAGAATATATAATCACAATAGAGATTGTATATGTATACATACCTCTATTGTGATTATGTATTCTCTAATCACAATTGAGATTATATATTTGTGATATATAATCTCTATTGTGATTTTATAGTGATATATAATCTCTATTGTGATTAGAGAATATATAATCACAATAGAGATTATATATGTATACATACCTCTATTGTGATTATGTATTCTCTAATCACAATTGAGATTATATATAAATGTAATTTCTATTGTGATTTTATTGTGATATATAATCTCTATTGTGATTTAAAATAGAGAATATATAATCACAATTGAGATTTTATATATATAATCTCAATTGTGATTAGAGAATACATAATCACAATAGAGATATATATATATCTCTATTGTGATTATGTATTCTCTAATCACAATTGAGATTATATATAAATGTAATTTCTATTGTGATTTTATTGTGATATATAATCTCTATTGTGATTTAAAATAGAGAATATATAATCACAATAGAGATTTTATATATATAATCTCTATTGTGATTTTATTGTGATATATTTAATCTCTATTGTGATTTTATAGTGATATATAATCTCTATTGTGATTAGAGAATATATAATCACAATTGAGATTATATATAAATGTAATTTCTATTGTGATTTTATTGTGATATATAATCTCTATTGTGATTTAAAATAGAGAATATATAATCACAATTGAGATTTTATATATATAATCTCTATTGTGATTAGAGAATATATAATCACAATAGAGATTATATATGTATATATATCTCTGTTGTGATTATGTATTCTCTAATCACAATTGAGATTATATATAAATGTAATTTCTATTGTGATTTTATTGTGATATATAATCTCTATTGTGATTTAAAATAGAGAATATATAATCACAATTGAGATTTTATATATATAATCTCAATTGTGATTAGAGAATATATAATCACAATAGAGATTATATATGTATATATATCTCTGTTGTGATTATGTATTCTCTAATCACAATTGAGATTATATATACATTTAATCTATATTGTGATTTTATTGTGATATATAATCTCTATTGTGATTAGAGAATATATAATCACAATTGAGATTATATATAAATGTAATTTCTATTGTGATTTTATTGTGATATATAATCTCTATTGTGATTTAAAATAGAGAATATATAATCACAATTGAGATTTTATATATATAATCTCAATTGTGATTAGAGAATATATAATCACAATAGAGATTATATATGTATATATATCTCTGTTGTGATTATGTATTCTCTAATCACAATTGAGATTATATATACATTTAATCTATATTGTGATTTTATTGTGATATATAATCTCTATTGTGATTTAAAAATAGAGAATATATCATCACAATTGAGATTTTATATATATAATCTCTATTGTGATTTATTGTGATATATATAATCTCTATTGTGATTTAAAATAGAGAATATATCATCACAATAGAGATTATTTTATAGTGATATACATAATCTCTATTGTGATTAGAGAATCTATAATCACAATAGAGATATATTCTTAATCACAATTGAGATTATATATATAGAATCTCTCTATATATACACACACTCTCTATTGTGATTTTATTGTGATA
The DNA here is from genome assembly GCF_965226575.1 of Pagrus pagrus. Taxonomy (NCBI): domain Eukaryota; kingdom Metazoa; phylum Chordata; class Actinopteri; order Spariformes; family Sparidae; genus Pagrus; species Pagrus pagrus. The sequence goes on from NC_140196.1 coordinate 16,977,686, forward strand.
TATCTCTATTGTGATTAAATATATAATCACAATAGAGATTATATATACATACATATATATAAATATATATATAATCTCTATTGTGATTTAAAATAGAGAATATATAATCACAATAGAGATTATATATAATCTCTATTGTGATTTTATTGTGATATATATAATCTCTATTGTGATTCAAAATAGAGAATATATAATCACAATAGAGATAATCTCAATAGAGATTATATATGTATATGTACATGTATGCATATATATATATACATATACATATGCATTTATCATTTCTATTGTTATTATATATTCTCTTTTTTAAATCACAATAGAGATTATATATATCACAATATAGTCACAATAGAGATTATATATACATATACATATGCATATATAATCTCTATTGTGAATATATATTCTCTATTTTAAATCACAGTAGAGATAGAGATAAGAATATCAGCCAAAATGTTCCCAATTTTGGTATTGGCATCAGCCCCACAAATCCAGTATCATCTAATTCAAATTCAAATTTAGCATTAATTAATGTTACCTACAGTATGTAAATACATACTTACACTGGAAGTCCGTTATCGCATTGCAGCTGTTTTTTGGCCACGGCGGCATCCGTAACCTGCGACATTGGATGACGTAGCGCCCGAGGAGGAGTTTCTGCTAATCCAAACATCGACGAAACAGCGTCCATAGCAATTTATCCACAACAAATTCGTTATACCTCCTCGACTTAATCAACAGTATGGCTGCTCAGAAGATAAACGAGGCTCATGAGCACATGGCTAAAGCGGAAAAATGGTGAGTTACGTAAGAAAATAGCGTTTGGTTCCTGCTCAGGAAACAGCAGTCTGTTTTACTACTGATGTTAGCTTGTTAGCTGTAAAGGCCACTGTTGATTTTTCATCAGAGGTTATGAAACCTAAATGGACTGTATGTTCTTATCGTCAGTTAACTATAGGTTGATTCAAAAGACAATAATCGAGCTGTAGTGTTGTCTTCCTCTCTAATTATCAATAAATTGATGTAGCTGATTCTGTTAGCTTCAGCCGTGTATAATTTGCTCGTCATCATGTTTTTGTAGCTTAAAGACAAGTCTGACAAAGTGGAAGCCTGATTTTGACAGTGCTGCGTCAGAATACGCCAAAGCAGGTAACCTAAAAATCAGTATAGCTCCTTTTATATAAAATGATAATTTCACAGATATCCCTAACTGTCAATGTCCTGTTTCTAGCTGTGTGCTTCAAGAATGCCAAGCAGTATGACCAAGCAAAGGATGCTTACCTGAAGGAAGCTGAATATCACACAGAAAACAAGACGTATCCTCTCTATTCTGTCCAGAGGTGTATGACATGACACTGCTGTGATTTGACTCTGTTTTGTAATTTCCTTAACGTTTCCTCCAGGCTTTTTCATGCCGCAAAGTAAGTATCTTATGTTATAACCCCTGTAATAAATCAGCAGCACACATAACAACCACTTGTTTTGCTCAAGCTCTCCTCCTCTTCCTCAGGGCTATTGAACAGGCTGGTATGATGATGAAGGTGAGCGTACCTGCTGTTTAAACATCGAGCTCATTAATGGGTAGATGCAGGTAAAATGTCTGCAGGAGAGTCGTGACATGGTTGTGTTTGCACTGCAACAGGAACAAAAGAAGATGCCGGAGGCCATTCAGTACATAGAGAAAGCCTGTATGATGTACATGGAGAATGGGACTCCTGACACTGCTGCCATGGCTCTGGACCGCGCTGGAAAGTAAAAATACTACCTTACTCTCTACACTTGAGAACATTTGTTGCTGGACCTTAGATTTACACTGACGTTCCTCAGCTCTAATCTGTTAATCATAGCACATATTGATACAGAGATACGAAAAGATTGCACTGCAAAGTTAGCTCAGGGACCAAAAAAGACAGACTTTTCTTCCTGAACCCACAAAAAATGTTTTTTATTCTCAGACTGATAGAGCCTATAAATCTTGAGAAAGCTGTGGACCTGTATCAGAAGGCAGCTGGCGTGTTTGAGGTGAAATTTAGCTTCCAACAAAACCTGAATGAATCATTCAACTGATGCCAACTGTTGACAGTATCTCTTGTCAAGTACTGTATATATATCCTTTTTTCTCTCTGTAGAATGAGGACCGTCTGCGTCAGGCAGTTGAACTGCTGGGAAAAGCCTCCAGACTTCTGGTCAGGTTAAAAAGGTAAAGGGAATTAAGTTAACCTGGAAGTTGGTCGCTCACTTAGATTTCAACCCCAAAGCTGTTTGTTTGTTTCTATTGATAAATGTTAAACTTCCGTACCTGCTACTCATCTTTCCCCACTTCACTCTGTTCCCGTCCTTCCAACCAGGTTGGATGAAGCAGCTGTCGCTATCCAGAAAGAGAAAAACATGTACAAAGAAATTGAGAACTTCCCGATGTGCTTCAAGGTGGGTTACTTTGTTGTTTTGCTGGTTTTGAATCATCTCAAGTTGAGGTGGCAAGGAGAAACGCATATCAATAGGGGAACAGACACCGTCCCTCTCCATCAAGTGAATGCCCGTCAGCTCGCTCTTGTTTTACCTCAGTTTCTACACTCTCTCTCTTCACATTCTTTACCTCCTTCGTCAGTGGGGCTCTACTTCTTTTGCAGTTTATAGTTTCCACAGTCGTTCCAGGGAAAACAATGACTTCCTGTTTTGGTGATGCAACGGCAGATGTGCTTCCTTTGTGCCTAATTTGTCCTACGTTTTTCTGGGAAAATTCCATCCTGCTGGCAAGATGAAAGGCATACTAAAAGCGAGGTTTATAGGGAAGCAATTTATACGCCGATGGTGGATCAGTATTTACTTCAGAATGATAAGTCGAAGCTGAAATGTTGTCTATTGGCAGTTTAACTTTACATGTTGGTCCGTGCTTTTCACTCTTTAGAAAACAACTGCTCAAGTGCTGATTCATCTCCACAGAGGGGACTACGTAGCAGCTGATAAATGTGTCAGAGAAAGTTACAGGTATGTTTCATTTCTATAGTCAGTGTCCTGCTGGAGCTACAAGAAACTGATCTTGACATTCTCACCTCGTGGTTTAACACTTGATCTGAGGATCATCACATGAAGTGCTGCTTGTTCTCCACCAGTCTGCCCGGCTACAGTGGAAGCGAAGATTGCGTTGCCATGGAGACACTACTGCAGGGCTACGACGAGCAGGATGAGGACCAGGTGTACCGCGTGTGTAACTCACCTCTACTGAAGTACATGGACAACGATGTGAGTACTGCTTACATATTACTACAAAGAAATGTGTTGTATGCATTTCTATTTCTTATTTAGCCAACGGTATCTCAGTGTTTTGGCCTCAGTTTGATTTGTTAGTTTACCTCTAGCCACAATGAAAACCTTTATTAATTTATTTCAAGCCATATTTGTTTGCTATGACGGTACTGACTGTTTTTTATGAATGGTTTGCGGAATTGGACTTCTTTGAGCGAGCTGCATCAGCGTATTTCCTTTTGTTTTATAATACATCAAAACAACAGCAAAAACATTTATTTATTTATTATCTTGTGCATCTTTAGAAAGCTCATTAAAGTCCATGGTCCATGAAACCTTACCCATATAAACCTCATTGGAGGAAGTGAGAAACATTCATTGTGCTCTGTAATTTAACTCATCGTTTCGGACAACATTTTAACCATGGGGAAATCACAGGTTGTGGTCTGTAATAAATATGGACATTGTGCAGGAAAAAGCCAAGAAAGAAAACCATCCTACCTGTAGCTGACATGTCAACAGCCCACCATCTGATGAGCTTTGACAGGTTTTGCTGTCCTGATGGCTTTAATTTTCTCTATTGTTGTATTTGGTTCCTAAATACGCCTCTATGTTGATGTTAACATAATTTTACATATCAGATTAGAAAAAAGAAAGAAGTTTGACTTTTTCCATTTCCACACAGTCAAATTTCACGCTGAGCTTAGAAAACATAAGTAGAAAAAATAACAGCTGCTCTTCTTTGCAAAACACACCACTTTCAAGGTCGTTGCTCGGAACAGGGTTTAAATTACAGGAGGAGCAGCAAGTTCCTGAAAATCAGAAGGTAAAGCAGCTGTAATGATCACTGGGGTGAGAGAAAGGGAAATGGATCCAGTTCAACTATTATTAAGGATGTTATGATTCTCTAAATCTGTGAGTATATTTTAAGGTGATGATTCGATTTTCGATATAAACATTTTTTTCTTCTTTAACGGCTAGGCCATTGTTAAACTATCACATCTGAATTTGTAAGGATCGATGGTTCATTGGTTTCATGCTCAGACAAATGTCATTTACATTTCAAACTCTTCTTCAAAAAGATGAACGATTAATACTAATAAAATGTACTTTATCCTGGTGGCTTTTTGTAGGTAAGGGTTAGGCAAGTTAGGTCTCTATGTCACACCTTTATTCCAGCTGATTTCAAATTTATGTCACGGGCACAGACAAAAACAGAGATCTCTCTGAAAATAACAAAAAACCTCTAACTTCTGCAGAAAATGTGTTCATGATCATTGATCATTGTAAGAAGCAGATTGAGAAAATTCATTTTTTAGGTTCTTTAAAATCTGAGATCTGATGTCACATTTTCTTCCCTGCGTCACAGTACGCCAAGCTGGCCATTTCCCTGAGGGTACCTGGAGGAGGAGGAAAGAAGAAGAAGGCCGCTGCAGCTCCACAAGGCGGCGCTAGCGGGGCGCCAGCTCCCGCTGAGGAGGATGATGATTATGAGGGTGGGCTGTGTTAGCCTTCAGCCTCCGACCCGACCCATCTGCCACTGCGCCACTGCACCCCTCCGTGTACGAGTTAAAAACCTTGACAGACCCCGTCAGCTCTGAAACCCAGATGTGTGGCTGTTTGATCTTTATTGTGCAAAAAGAAATATAAGAAAAAAGCTCATTTAAAACAGTTACAGGTGGTGTTGCAGAAGAGTCGAATCGTTTAAGCAGCCTTTTAATATGTGTTTGTTTGAGGTAGATCCTCAGTGTAATGAAAAATCTTTAATGTTCAATAATGTATGAAAGCCTGTTGTATGTGAGTGTTCTATTATTTCTTGTCTGTGAAGCTGTAAATTCTGCTGTTATTGTTTGTGGGTAGAGTCTTCAGATTGCCATAGGTATATTCAAATCAGAAACACTCTAAATATCCTGGAATGGGTTGATCGACGTATAGGTGTTTATTTGTACAGAGTTAATTTATTCAGTATTCATGGCTGCGGCCTGTTGAAAATGCTACTGGAACAATATATGCAATCAGTTTGTTAATGCATGTTTGGAATAACGACAAATCAAAGCTATGAACTTGTGATTATTAATGCTTAAAAATGATCGGCACTATTGTCTTCAGCACGAGCCCTTATTGGAGTTATTCAAGAAAATTAAAAGAACAGCACAGTTCCTGATGGCGCAGCTTGTAGCCAATCGTAGACTGTTTTGCTCGTCTACCTCGAGGTGTATGTAATCCTTCAACCTTTAAACTAAAAAATAATCATGGCTGTGTCTTCCAGTCGAAAACATGAAAAAGGGATCCTGCAGTGGTGTTTTCAGTGTGCCCATTGATTTCCTTCCCAATGCTGAATTTGTGTATTTGTGATTTAGCTTATTGCTCGTACTTGTAAACGGGAGACTATTGAGATAATTCACATGTCAATAACAGTTAATTCTGATACCGCACGACTAAAGCTGATAAAGGGATTGTTTACATTTTTTTTTATTTGTGTTGTTGCCCACTTCTTGGATATTCCTCGAAAGCATATCTCCAAACTTTGCACATGCATCAATAAACATTTCCATTGTGTGGCATTTTTTGGTCTCCGTACATTTTCTTAAACGAGTTAGCAGACAGATTTTCCGCATCAGTGAGACTCACAGCAGCTGCGGATGTCTGCACCAAAATGAAATGACTGTGTAGCTTCCTATGACCTCTTTATCTTTGATGAGGCTGATGCTCTCTCCCTGCTAAGCGATATTTAATTCTCAGACATCCAACTTTTATTTTGCCCCTCCTCCAACTAACTGAATGGCTCTGTGGTGCATCTGTGCATTAGAAAGATTAAAACTGGACATAAATGTTGCTATTGTTGGAAATAAAAATGCTAAATTAAATTAAATGCTTGTTGGAAAATGTATTATTAAACAGTACTGGGGTCATTTCAATACATTTAATTATCACTGTAGTAATCCGGGAAAAATGTCAAAGACATTACCAGACCATGTAAAATGGAGTGTTACCTTGTGCTTTTTAAGTCTGGCTGTCGGTATTTCACTATTTAAAAGTGATGGGGAGCACATATATTTTTTGATTGAGAGGAAATTAAAAGGTAACTCCACTATTTTCCACATAAAAGTGTGTTTACAGGTCTTGGGGGCTCCAGAGGAAGCTGCATGTCATCTGATAGGTTTGGAAAATGGAGGAAGTATGCATGGAATACAAAAGCGATCTCTCTGATTCTGCTGTTTCGATGTTGATCATTTGTTTTTAAACTGTCCATAATGAGCATGACAATTATATATGAGTACAACGCTAGGAGCAGTGGACTGTTTCTCAAAATCTGGCTTGAAATTAAATGAAATTTTCCAGTTTTATCCAAGTAAGTTTTTCAAAATATTTTGTCGGCTGGGTTCTTTCCACACCTTTTAGTAATCCAATAACATATATAGTTTTTCTAAAGTGTCTGTGTCTGTTTTTATCAATGACTTTTGAAATTTTACCTGTAATTTCTTGAATTGCTTGATGAAGGGCTGGGTCAAGTGCGCTGGTCTTGCTAGGCTAGCGGAGCTTGTGGCACATTCGCTCGTTTGATTTACTAATATTTTTTGCAAGCATGGTGTCAAAACTTATAGGAAAATACTCATCAGTGTGCATATTATTGTATCTGACACAATGAGACTTGACAGATTCAACTTGTGTGAAAATAAATGAAACTGTTAACATGCAGAGCTGAGCAATGTGGACCGTCTGCTATCTTGAGAACCCTCTTGAAATGAAATTTTAAAAAATGTTAGAACAGAGCTGAACATGATGTTAAAATGTATAACAATTGTACTACATTGAAGCTGTAATAACATGTAAGTTGATAGAGTCAGGTTGATGCAGCAGGTTCGGTTAGTGGTGAAGGTCATCTTCGAACCAGAGGGTCCCAGGTTCAGTGAGCTGCAGCTGGTTTCCGCCAAAATCGTGTCGACCAGCTCACTCGCCGTCCTTTTCCACAAGCAAACAGCAGCTGAATGCAAAACATCGACACCTTTCCAGATGTTTTATTTGGAGATCTCTGGACCTCTATCATACCACATTGCCTTAACATACAGGTACAGTTTCACATTTCATTCCACCCTGACCTCTCCCCTTAAACTTGTATGTACATGTACTGTAATGAAAATTAGTCATGACAATAATGAAGTTTTTTCTATCATGCTACAATGTCGTTTAATGCATAGTTTGGACCAAAGGGCTTCGTTTTTCAGCCCTTCATGTGAGGAATCTTTCTTTGTGCCTGCTCGTTGCTTCCTTGAATGCACAGCTGCGGGCGCCACAGTGTTCATGAGCGTGAAATGTTAAAAACAGCGAGAGGTTCACAATGGATGTGCAAGAGTCAACCACCTAATGCACGTTACCCTGATTCAGAAACAGCCCTCTGCTGGTCTCGACTCTAGCCAACCTGTAGATGATTCAGAACATGGATGATTGGCAATTAAACAGTCCACAGCGCTACACAAACGTTCCTAATACAGCCTCAAACAGTTTCCCTGTGCAGTAATCATACTCAATATCAGTCCACCTGAACAATATCCACATTAAATTTCATGCCATTTAAATAGTTTTCATCTCTTCTACAATCTCATATTCTTTTAGATCCATCAAAGCCTACATATTGTAACATATAACTCATATGATGACTATCTGTGAAAACAGCTCTTCCTGAGAAAGATATGTAGTTGATAAGAGTTTCAGTTCTTCTCATAAAAACAAAATAAGGCAAGTGAAGATTGTCTGATCATGTTTTCTGCGTTGAGAGGCTCCCATGTGGCCTCTGACATCTAAAAAAAAGATGGTCTGTGTGTTCATGTTTCTCTGTCAGAAGAGGCCTTCTCTCTCAGTCAGCATCCTTCGAAAAACTTGGAGGAATGAGAGCTCAATATTGCACAGTCCCACGATCCAAGCGTTCCAGTTGGAGAAAATATGAGATTGTGCTCATGTGGTCATTATTGTGCACTTATTTGTTGGTTGGAAGCCCTTAAAGATTATCGTTGCATTCACTTTGAGCTTCTCTTCGCCTACCGTGCGATTGTGAAAAGGCTAGAGGCAGGCGTGAAAAGCAATGAGGCTCCTGGGAATTTGGGTTTAAAAACCTTCCTATATATATTAAGGATAGCACTTTTTTATGACGTAGGAAAATTGTCCTAAAGGACTTGTCCGTCTCCAACTGAACACCAGCTGCTTCTTTTGTCCACTGGATGCCAAACTGAGCAAGATAAATACAGCACCAGCAAATTTGTCCTCAGTTGTTAATAACATGACTGCAATTGTTGTTTTTCATAAGTAAATAGTATAAAATACCAGTTTCTAAGTCAAAAAAGTGTTTGAGTGTGGAGCTAACTCGTTATCACTGCCATCAGAGCTCAGCTGAAGAGGACAGAGTCGGTCCTCAGATGCTCAGCAGGTGAATGTGCTGAAGTAGCTGCTCACGCCAACAGAGCGACCACCCACTTTCTCTGTGGGAGCGGTTCCTCCCCGAAAAGCTTTGGTTAACGTCCCCTCGCTGAGTTTTCACTGAGTTTTCTCTCTGGTCCACTTGATCATAGTCTCTGGCGAGCGGTAGAGGAAGATGAGTTTGGAGTACATGTCCTCCTCCAGGTCCAGCTCCCCCGTCTCTCGGACCAGGAAGATGTCGGTACACAGCTTGAGGATGCGGTCCACGTTGGGCAGCTCCTCGAACATGATGGTGTGGGAAATGCCGCTGAAAAACTCACGCACGAACTTACCGATGACCAGAACCACGGAAGCGTACAGGCCCATGATCCTAGACAGGAAAGAGAGAAAGGACATTAGTGTATAGAATGTTAAGTTATTAATGCTCCTGCTGGTAGATATTTATGTACTGTAAAGTTGAATGCCGGCTGGCAGGACCGATCGCTACGTACCCATATCCAGCCAGAAAGCCCAGACTGGGGGGGCTGACTTGGTCACTGAATACGTAGAGCTCCAGTCCTGCATCATGCTTTTTACCAGGAGGCCTCTTAGGTATTGGGCCAGGCTCTGTCTGACTGACGACCCACCATTCCTGGATCTGATCCGAGACCTTTTCAGCTTGCTTCAAGGACAAGGTGATGTTCAATTTCTTTTCATCTACAAAGACAAGAATTAATTGTGTCATTTCATCAGAATAAGGCTGATTAAAATGCAAATGTCAGACTTTTATTCATTTTGAAAAAAAAAAATAAAAAAATCAGAACATTTACAAAAGAAAATATTATGTATCCATTTTGAAACCTTTCAGATTACAACCTTGTGGTTGTATGCCTCTGCCAGCTACTCAAGTTTCAGTTGTTGTGGCCGAGATGTGGCCCACACCAGTCATGTTGCTCCGGCCTAAATGCTACGTGGAATGATGGCACTTGGGCAGGCCACTCCTGATTACCAGATCCGAGCCACAAGCAGGCCGCAATTCATTTCTATTCTGGGGGGCTGGATCTGGTCCTGATTTGGGCCAGTTCCAGTTTATTTTGTTCGCTCTTGGCTGACGTTTGGCCATGGTGTAGCCTGCTTGTGGCTCAGATCTGGCAATCAGGAGTGGACCGCCCAAGTATCATCATTCCATGCGGTATGTGGGCCGGAGGAGAGTGCCTGGTAGACATGTTTGCAATCTGGGTCTGGACATGTTTGATGCCACTGAATACTTTGCTGTTTTCACTTAGAGACTATTTTGTACAGAGTGGTACAGAGGACTGATAGAGCGCTTCATCACATGGTGCAACAACAATCACAGAAAGCTCAAATCAGCAAAACCAATGAGCTTGTGGTTGCCTACAACAAAGCGAAAAAGCTACAACTGCACAGAAGATCTATTCAGTCATGACAGTTTCAAGGTAGACACCCAAAATTTGTGGTCATAATGAGGCTCACCTTTGAACCTTTTGGAAATAAAATGTCATCTCTTTCTAATTTTATCCAATTAGAAATTTGTGTGAAATTTAGGAATTATGACCAGAATGGTCTTTTATGAGGTCACAATGACTTTGACCTCTGACCTCTGATCAAGTTCTACTCAATTCAACCTTCAGTCAAAGGGGACATTTGTGCCAAATTTGAAAAAGTTCTCTCAAGACGTTCCTGAGATACCACATTTATAAGAATGAGATGGACGGACAGACAAACTGAAAACATAATATCATAAAAACAAACGTTTTCTCTTTAAAAAGAGGCTCCGAAGTTTCCCTTCCTGTGCCCAAATCAGGTGGCAGCTACACATTATGTCAGTCAGTCTTATCTATACAGGGATAAAGATGTTAACCTTTATAAAGGAGATCAACAGACTTGGCCTCTGCATCACTGGGGGCTCGAATAAAACGGGGGAAGACCTCCTGTAGGATCCTGCAGAGAGAGAGGTTGTTATTGCAGCGAAATACAGTTGTTTTTTTTTTAGTTTCTCAATATGTTGCAGCATGACAGTGAAAAAGATGAAACGGTATAATTTTGTTAGAAGACATACTCTAGGTCCTTATATTGTTATACTGTGGTTCTCATATTAATTGTTCCAATGTTTAGAGGTGCAATTTTATTAAATAAAAAAAAAAGATGACGTTTAATGTAAGATTAAAATTCCCATAGAAGTCCCATAGAAAAAAAACCCCAAACTTTAATTGTTAATATATTGTAGAGGAGTAGAGTATCTTATCTGTGACTGATGCCACGGTGCAAAGAAGTGAATAAGCAGCTGATATACTCACACAGACTTGTTGTCTCTTCCTTGTAGGAGTGCGATGAGTTCCGTCTTTGTGTTATACTCAAGTCCTTTCACCAGCTTTCCAGATGCTGTTTCAGACTTGGCACCAAGAGTTAAGTTTCTGAAATCAAGAGGAAAAACATACAGAAATTAATTATAAAGTGTTTTCGCCTGATGATACTGCACCTGTAACTCTCACGTTTTGGTGCAGATCCAGGAAAAGGGATCCAGGAATTATTTCTCACTTTTACTTATCATTACCAGACAGGCTGCTTTTCAACATTTTTGTTAATTTCTCAGGGAATAATTAATGGATTGACATATTTAAGTGGCTGGTATCTATGAGTTCTAATAATTGCAAGCTGTGCAAGCAGCCTCTTACAAAAAAGTTATGCATTTTCAAGTTCAGGTATAATTTATTATCATTTTAAAACAATGTACATGCAACTGTACACACTACATTGAGTGGAAAAGTCATAAATAAATGATTCCCTTTCCTGTTGTACTTTGTGATTATCACTGACGATGGATCATTATCTCCCCCCTCTCTAAAATTAGCACCAGCACTGAATGTTACATAGTTACATATAAGCACATTCTTCAACATTTTGTCATTGCGTACCTTCGCACAGACCAGGACACAGTAATGAGAAATTCCTCGCTGGAGTTCAACATATTTATCAGGGTAACTCTGCTGGGTGGACTGATGGTCCACAGAGAGTTGGAGCTGCCTTTCAGCTGCGCGATCCACAGGTCCTCAGGCATGTAGCCCTCCAGCCACTGAAGGGCTTCCTAACCATGGGAACAGAACCGCATAATAGGAACAGAACATGACAGAATTTCACTGAGCCATTTTGGATTAATGAGTAATTTAAAGATGTCTAAACTGTTTTAAAGACCTCCTCCAGTAAAAGTTGTTTTTAACCTTGTTAACCTGTCCAAATGTTGTTGTTTTTTTATATCATACAAGACATATCATGAGCAAAATAACAAGTCGACTCCATGGCTGAGCATTTCTGCTTTAGAACTGCAATGTGCCAACCAATCACGTCGGCTTGCGCAGTGGGGCATTCCATCTCATTAACATAACGGTGCTGGCTGGGAGACGAGCCGTATTCAGAGGAAGTCAGGTGTGCAGACGTAGCTAATTATGTGTATTTTGCATTCTCAGTTTCCCGACTTTCAAAAACTGCAGGTACATTCCAGCTGCTGTGGAACGGGGGCAGGGCTAGAACCCGGGTTAGTTTACAAATCAATAGGACCTCACACACTTTGATGTAGACAAATCATTAAAAAAATAAATGCGTATATATGTGAATATGGTGCAATATACAACATTTTAAACACAACAACTGATATAATGTCTTTGTATTTCTTGTACTTACATCGTTCTTGGCATATGTCTTCATAAATTTGCCAAATTCCTCCTTTGACACATTCTGCAGTTGATTTTGCTGAGCGCTCATGGTGAAGATGGGCTGTGAGAATAAGAGATTTTTGGGGAAATTAGCAAAAGTCTACAACTAGAACAGGTTTACATTCTTTAATGCTCAGAAACACATCAGTTATCTCACACTGTCTGGTGCTGCAGCTCTGTATTCCCTCTCTCTGTTTAAGCTCCTGTCTCTTTAAGGCCCACCTCCCAAATACCTAGTCTCCTCTGATTGGTCAGCTCACACACGCCTGAGCCAGGACTGCTTACAAGAACAGAGAAGCTGTGCTAAATCAAATCATGCAAACGTGTGACATGGTGATGTCGTGTGATGTCACAAAGTCACAGAATTAAAGGAGGGACTACTGACGAGGTGTTTCAGGAGTGTGTTTTGCGGGGGAGAGGGGAGCTGCTGCTGGTGCAGATATTGACCATTTTAACATTAGAGATAAAGCATAATCCTTTAAAATAATATTGCAATATTTTAAGGCTACTGTACATCGCATTACTACAGAAACCCTGAGGGGCAAGATATCATTTTTTTCTTTCTGGTGATTCTTTCTTTCTCATTTTCTAATGCAGATCTGGATTATTTTCTCTCCTGTGTCTTTCTTAATGTTATTTTTTAAACTATGAAAACAGGTGGAAAAAAATCTCAGAGGAAAAAGTTTTTCCTTCACCCGTTTCGCCAGATGAAAAAAAAAATCACGGAACTTTTTTTTCTCACCATCGCTCAGGCTTAGGTCAAACTTCGGCCAAGTATTAGAACAAGTAGAACAATCTGATAAGGTCATAAAATTACATTATTTTGCTATAATTCAGCCTTTAAAACCATAAAAAAGACATAATATAACAATATCCAAAATCTGAGATGATATATATAGTGTCATATCACAATGACGGTATAATACCGAGATGTTGCCCAGCCCTGTGTTAAGGCTGCAAACACTTAAAATGTCTGTGTAAATTATGTACTTGTTTCCTCAGTTTTGTTGCTAGAAAAAAGGATCTTTTTTCTTTTGCACTGAATCTGCGCCAACATTTAACCCTGCAGCCAGAATACTCACAAAACCTCACTCTTCCCTCAGAGGCTACCATCAATAATCACACAAACTGATCAAAAAGAGCCAAATCAACACAATTATATGAAGACCTTAGAATGAATCAATGAATTACTTCATCGCGAGGAGGCAGGATTTCATTACATTTGAAAGGATTTGGCTTTGGGCAGAGCGTCTCTTTGGTCTCTTGTTATTTCTGTCTGGTCTTTGTCTCTCAGTGAAGCACTTGGCAAGTTTGTTTTGGCTCAAATGATTCGATACAAGAAACTATGTCCACACCTGGAAGCCAGCCAGAGTGATTTCAAACGAAACATCCAGCGGTGGGTTGACGACTCCGGCAACAGACTTAACGAGGGACATGAAGAGCAGCGGGAACCAGACGATACAGATCAGAAGGACTACAATCATCCCTCCCATCCCGTACTTCACCACCTTCTTCTTCTTCTGGCCTCGCGGCTGGGGATACCTCTACAGAGGGATGAGATAAAAAAGACAGTGTGATGTATTATTTGACCGGCATGCAGGGCAAAATAACTGTTGTTTGTTCTGTTGTTTGGACAGGAGGTACATGCGGTCTGACCTGGGGAAGACTGCAAAAGTGAGACAAAGAATAACTATATTTTGGAGCACTTTTGGGAATAGAGGGCACTACAGACCCGATGCATCCTTGCTAGATTGAGAGCCCAGCCATCACCAAGTCAGTCCAAACCTGAGATTAATCTTCACAGTTCTACTTCGACAAATAACAAAAGTAGATCTCAGCATGAATTCCAGCATGACAGACGCTGGTTCTGAAAACTAAACTGACAGCACGATGATAAACACCTTCTCAGACTCTCTCCAGCATTTGAGGATGAAGATGTGTGCGTAGATGTCCTCCACACAGATCCAGCTGGACAGAGACAGCGAGGTGTCGGTCCAAACCCAGTCCATCACGGCTCGCAGCTCCGTCAGGAACGGCACCAGGCGGAAACTAGAAACAACAGACAAGTCTTAGTCATTCTGGCAAAATATATAAGAGGCTGAAATAAAACCAGATTCATTATCTTTATTCAGTCTTTAGTCACTCTCATGAATTTGTGAATGAAGGGAAGGGCAGGCATAATAAGCTACGGCTTTAGCTCACATTTTTGGTCATTGCTGTGTTTTGATATAAACAATAATTCCCCCCAAATGCATTAAAACTAAAGTAACGATCCTATTTTTAAAACGTAAGGAGTAGAAAGTACAGATATTTGTGTTTAAATGTACGGAATAAAGATAAGAAAAAGAAATACTAAAATAGTAAAAAGTAAAAAGTAAAATACAGATACCTGAAAAATCTACTCAAGTACAGTAACAAAGTATTTGTCCTTTGTTACTTCCCCCTCTGTTGTTATCACATTCTCCTTCCATTCTTGCAACAGCAGCTGGTTGTCTTCCCCAACGTGACCTGAGCCTCGGACCTGTTTGCCCAGCTGCAAGAAATGATACTCTCCCAGCGTAACTCACCCTTGGAACAGGAAGAGGTTGACATAATTGTAGCTCTTGGTGAGGAAGTTTCCCAAAACGCGGGTTGGGTAACCACAGCGGATCTGATAGGCTGACAGCCCGAAGTAGATGCACTTGACAAAATACCACATCTGAGCGACTATGTTCTCGCTGAAACGCCTATGAGGGGAAGAGAGGGGTTTGTAAAACGTATGGAGGCAGCACAAAATCACAGTCTCAATTTTTTTCATGTTTTTCTTTGTTCAAATAGTAACAGATAGAAGAGGAAGATGATTTTAATTTATTATCTTTAGAATAAATACTGAACATATTTAGTGTGGAGTTAGCTTCTGGTTCTTACTTTTCCGTGACTCCTGGCAGGATAAAGAACATCCAGAAGTGGATGCCAAAGAGCAGGATGACCTGGAAAATGACCTTTCCCAGGACGGACTTCCTGAGGTAGAGGGCCCGGTCCACCACCATGGTCCCAAACTGGATCAGAACCATGACCAGGAAAGGTCCCGGCACCTGATCCTCCGACAGAGACGACGTGATGTCTGCCGCTGAGTGTTTCTAGAAGGAGCATGCATAAATGTTGTCAGAAGGGATTTTGTTGATTGTTTCAGGAGACAGGAATGATTTTAATTTAGAAAAACATATTTTAAAACCTACGCCAAACGCCCAGAATCCAAACACAATGATGATGAAGTCGACCGTGTCAGCGAGGAACATCAGCACGTAGACGTCTGTGACTGCGCTGTACTCTGGATGGATCAAGTTATGGAAGAACTGCCTCATAGGAAGGTAGATCTCCATGAACCTGCAAAGAAATAAAGAGACTATGTTAATATGAAGAAAGAAAAAGGAGAAAATGGTCCAGGTGGGACTTGTGCTTTTAATGTCATCCTCAACAACAAACGAGTCTGTAAAATCTGTCCACAGCTTTGCTCTTTAGAGTTCCTAAAGTCTGAATTTTTTGACCCAGTTCTTCTGCCTAGAACCTCCTCCTTGATCTGAAACCGCAAAGTTTTTACTCCAGTGTAGAAATGTTTTTATAATATTATTTAGCCGAATTATGACTTTAAAGCTTATATTTGTCTTTTTTGCCATATGTTGTTTGTCTGGAACTTTTTGTTATTGCTCCCTATTTCAGCCAGGACCTTAATGAAAAATTTCTCAGAGGTGGCAAATAAAGAAGTAAAAAATACTTTGTTACTGTACTTCAGTAGATTTTTCAATTATCTATACTTTACTTGAGTATTTTTCTGACAACATTTTTTACTTTTCCTCCCTACATTTGAACACAAATATCTATACTTTTTACTCCTTACATTCTCAAAACAAGCTTGTTACTTTAATTTGAATGCATCTAAGGGGAATTATAAGTTATTCTTATTTTGCATCATTGCATGCCGCCTTCCCAACATCACAAGATTGATTTCGATCAGTGCACTTCACGCGCGGCAGACGTACTAAAAGAGATGACGTAAAAGACGTAACATGACAGAAACATCCCTGCAGCCCTGCAGCCCTCTGTCTGGATTTTCTTATTTCCTCACTTTGTTGCTGTCGGGACGCCTTACAAACACACAATGTCGATATTTGACATCCTGGAAATGAGATTCAACAATCAACTATCTTTATGGTGCGTTCAGGAACAGCTGGGACAAATCCTACTGATTCTACCTTTAAGTTTCCTTCAGAGGGAAACTTTTACCTTTATACTTTGAGTCTTTTTTTACAAAAATATCTGTACTTCTACTTGAGTAAAGAATGTGTGTACTTTTGCCACCTCTGTATTTATCTAATCACAATGACAATTTGGTGGTTAAATAAAGGTTAAAGAAACATATGTGTGTTGTCAGACACCTTCTTAATTTGAGAAATAAATAATTAAAATATCCTCTCTGTGGGTTTCAGTCACCGCTCTAAATGCAATATCTCAGAAACCACTTGTTCCACTGTGATTAAATTTAGAACAATAACAATAAAAGCACTTACGAAGAATTACACAGACTGGCTGAACGGGAACGCTGTAATTAGAGGTCTAAATTTAGACCTTTGAAAGGTTTTAGCTGCTGTATCATTGATATGATTTTCCACAGTGCATCATCCATTATTGGTCTACAATAATTGCCAAGCACAGTTCTCATCAATGCCCTCATAAAGTTACACACTTTGTTGTATAATTACAGTCGGTAAGCAGCCGTGGGTGGAGATTAACAGACATAAAAACCCAGCTACCTCAACTTTTATGACTCAGTTATGCTTCATTGTACCGCTTAATGATGAAAGCTTTTCCTTTGAAGAGTTGCTCCCTCAGCTTCTCCATGATCATCTGTTTGCGGGTCTTCTGTTGGACGCTGGCCTCGCTGCCCTCCTTGCAGCTGCTGTTTTTGGAAGCGGTACTTCCTGCGGAAACAATTTACATTTCGAGTCGTAAATGAACCATGACGAGGCATTGAGATCCACAAACACACAGATCATATCCAAGAGTCAAGGCTCGACACCACAGGAAATTGAGTTTTTTGTGACGCACAGGGTTGGGTAGGCACGCACTACATGTATCAGGATTATGAAATCATATTCTAAAAACAAGTAACTATAATGAGCCCACTTTACAGTTGAAATAATGTGTAATGACATTATAGTTCAGCTTTGTGGCGGACATACTTAAATAAATATTCTTACCGGTTTTCATCAGCAACACCACCTTTGACATTGGAGTTTCCAGGTCCATAACTATTTTGTCTGTCTATGATGATTTATGGATAATGAAGCTTTATTTACAATGTAATGTGGGCTTTGATTAAAAAACAGCAACAACAGAAACTAACACAAAAGAAACAGTATCTCACATGATGTAGAATACACAGTACACATGTAGTTTGTGCCTGTAATGTTTTGAACATATCCGATGTTTGAGTTTGAGGTATTCCAAAAGTATTCTAATTACATTACATTTGTTGTAATCAAGCGGATTATGATACTTATTACAAAAAGTGCCATGTAATTTGTATTCAGAAACTGAATTCATTTCAAAGTAATCTAAGCCAACCCTGGTGATGATTTGCGCTCCACTCATATCGCACACTGCTCACTCCAACAGAGAAACAATCTGCGTTGTATTTTGATTTTAGCATCAATGGAGTGAGTGGAGCGGGAGACAAGGCGGCGCTTTAGCTTTTTTTAAAAAGCCACTCTGTGCTCCATCCAAAATCTTCCCGCTCGCTCACATCCTGCTCACATGCTCTAATTTATTGTTGTTTTTATGATATTTTTAAGAGAAATTTCTCAGTTGCGTTTACTACCAGATTATGCATTACTTTCAGGGCTTTGTTTTAAGGGAATAGTGTCAATTGTCAACTTTCCCTATTCAGTCTTGTGAAACAGAGAATAAAAAGGATCTTCACCTCTCTTGGACCTTGCAGAGGAGTGGAGCGATGGGCGAGAAATGAGCGAGCCTCCGCTGGAGCTCTTGCGACGCTGGTAGGTCTGCTGCTGTGGGTAGTGCATCTGGACGTGTCCTGACTCAATGGAGGTCCCGAAGTTTATAGATCTTAAGGTCTGATTGGAGCCTCTCCTCTCGTTGATCAGCGAGGAGGCGGGCTCAGACTCCCTATCACTCTCCTCCTTGCCTTTCGACTCGTCCTCTGACTCACTCTGACGAGACTGCGCTCTCTTTTCTTTGGGGTCGTCTTCGTCCCATAGACCGTGGCACTAAAGATGAAAAAAAAAGGCAGTGATTTTGTAGAGAACGTGTCATGTTTCATGCCCAAAAGTACTGCATACAGACATTTCACAATACAACCCAAACAATCACAGTCACATCATTTGTCCCACAGAGGACGAGCAGTGCACTTCCGTCATTTGTGTCAGCCAGCCTGTGCTGCTAAAAGCAGTGTCCAGTTCCTTCCTCTGGACCACAGACACCAAATCAATCTGTGAAGTGTTTATTTTCTTTGCATTTTGCATGTTGTCTTTTTTCATTTTTCTGTTGGCTGTTAACAAAGACACACAAAACAACTACAAGAGACACAAACTGACCACAGACAGATTCGAAACAAGCTAAAAGAGAATCAAAAGGAGCACAAGGAGGCACACAAAAAAGACGGACACTCAACAGCTACAAACAGAAACAAAACACTTTCAACCAGGAGGATCCATTTGTTTACAGTAGAAATATGTAGACTGGCACAATAGTATCCTTTAATATGATGCACATATTCAGGTTAACATTGTCCAAATGTTCTGTTCGCAGGTACCTTCAGAATGGATCTGTGGAAGAACAGAGCCAGTAACTGGACCAGGTCGTAGTGGACGTAACCTTCCTTCTTCTCCACGCCAATGATATTAGGAGGGTGATATGGTTTGTTTTTATCTATCTGGTTCTGGTTGAAAGGGAAGAAGCCAAACTGGAAGAAGTACTTGACCACAATGGTGACCTGGAGGGAAACAAAATGAATGTCAGTAAGCTGTCTTTCACTACGTCAAAGTTTTGTAGTGAATCAGAAGAGATTTTTCTATAAAAATCAACAGTAAGTTTATTCTCATCTCACTATTAGACTATACAATTACCTTTCTCTTATCTGTGCATTCAAATTTGTAATCAATACATCAACACAACAAATTAATAGCTATACTCGTACCTGAAAAAAATAACACAGGATAAACCTTGATGTGACTTTATGGTAGATGTTTTGGAAGTCACATCTTCGTATCTGACTCTACCTCAGTATAGATAATGGCAGTCATCCAGTAGCGCTTGCTGGGCCGGGGCACTGACAGCATGGCCCAGAGGAAGATGGTGATGGGAAGGACCAGGGTGGCGCACGAGGCCGACACCATATGGTTGATGATGATGACCAGGTAGCACACCGTCTCTGAGTGGGCCACCAGCATGTTGTAGAGGGCGTAGCAGAGCTGGAGGATCAGCGGCTGCTTTCGGTAGAATTTATCTGACTGCTCCAGCTCTTCGTCATAAAACATCCTGGGCAGACACAGAGAGATGGATGTGTCATTTACTTACAAACTATGCGACTTGATTGCTTGCGTTGCGTTATTTTAAACTTGAAGATTATTCTTAATTCAAAAAAATGCCTGCAATCATGGATGGATTACTGAACGGGCCTACTCGGCATGATGATTCATACTTGTTTAAGTACATTATTTAATACATCTGACTAAAAAAACATTTATTAGCAACTTTGAAAGTCTGAGAAACAGTTGGGAAATACTCATAAAAAGGAAATACCCTGACCTGTGGACTATATAAACATTCAACTTTAAGGATGAACTAGGTGCTTTTTTAAAAATTAACAAGATGAATGTTACAGGGCCTCATGCTGAACATCCTTTATTATTTTTGAACTTACTTGTTGAGCAGCAGGTCGCTGGCGGTCAGCTCAGTGGTGAAAGAGGGCAACATGATGTCCGACCTGCTGTCTGAGCGGCTGTCAGAGGTCATAACCATACGCCTCTTCCTGTTTTCCATGTCACTCTCGTCATCGCTTATTTCCAGACGGTCAAAGCTGACCGCCTTGCTGTAGCTGGGAGGCACGTCAGCGTCAGATGTTTTAGAGGCATCTGTATCAGGAGTGTAGAGGAACCCCACTCGCCCCTCCGTCTGCATGAAGTCCTGCTGTCCTCCCCCGTCCTCACTCTCAGTGATGAAGTCCTTTTCCTGGGCAGAAGGAGCAGACTCTGTGTCCTCCACCCTGAGTGAGGGGCCCTCATCTGGGCCAAAGGACTCCCAGGGAGCCTCTTCTCTCTCTTTGCTGTCCTGGTCCCTTGGTTCATCTTCTCTTTCCTCACCCTCCAGTCCTTCGAGTCCTTCAAGTCCCTCCTGTCCCTCCTCCTCCCCCTCCTCCTTCTCTTCCTCCTCCTCCTCTTCCTTCTCCTCCTCCTCCTCCTCCTCCTTTCCTCCTCCCTCCTTCTCCTCCTCCTCCTTTTCCTCTTCTTCCTCTCTCTCACTGGGTTCTACATCAATCCATGGACCACCCTCTGCCTCTTGACTCTCGTCTAGCTGTTGAGATTCCCAGGGTACCTGCTGCTTGTCTTCCCCTTGATCCTGCTCATCGTCCACTTCCTCTATGGTGTCTGTGGTGCCCTGTCTGGAGTAGAGTGTGACGCACTGGGTCGCTTCACTGCAGCGGGGGCAAAAAACAAAACAAGCATTGTCTGAATTTGTGTTTGCATCTTTCTTCAAATCAAACTGGATGTCTGTCTCGTGATTTATACAGAATAAAATCTGCACACGTGTCTTTCTCAGGATACCTGTTATTTTTTATAATGTGCCAACTAAAGATGACGATTATAAGTTTTGATGGTACAATTATTAAAGAATAATCCCAGATTCACGGTTTCATGATTATAATGCAATCATTTATTTCAAAACACTACGGATATATAAACTCACGTGAGCATTTTTAAAGCTGCTGTATATATTTTCATTAAATTAAGTGTTAAGTAGCTCTTTATTCCAACAATAATCACTGTTATTGTTTTCTTGTTTTTTAACAGCTGCTACCTTTCAAAACAGAAATAATTCAGAAACCAAATCTTAAGTGCAAAAATTGATCAAAAAGTCAGGTCATTGTTGATCGAAAAGTAATGTGCCATAAAGTTACTCCTTTGAGAGTGAGAACTGAAACACTCGGTGTAGCTGAACCTTACGAAACCGTGACATTTTAACATCATTTAATGGTGAAATCGGCTCATTGCTGCAGCCCTAATACCAACCAAATTTGTTTTCTCATTTTTAACCCACTTGATGTCCACCTTTATGCCTTACACACATGGGCGGATTAGTTTTCTTTTAAAAAGAAAAAAATATGAGCAGTATAAATGGTTTATAAGACACTATAATGTAGTTATAATCAGATTTGTATTCACATTTTTAAATGTTTATTAATTTGTCAGCAAGTCGAACTTCTCCTTTGGGGACATTTTATATAATTACTATGTTACTGTGTTACAGTCATTTACAAATACACTAATAAACATTGAGATCTGCTTACGACTTTATTGCAATGTGTTTGCCATTTATCAAATGTTCATATACCGTTTACTAATGCGGAATAGAGACTTTGAAGTAAAGTGTTACCAAATAAATTCAAGTATGTAAGATCCAGTATGACTCAATGAACACTGAAACAAGAAAGGTCGTATATATTCTAGCTCTAAATAACTGAAAGGTAATTGCTGAGGAGGAGCACACCATTCATTATAAAATGTATCTTAAAACCTTGTAATTCAAAATGAAAAAAGGACATGCATTCCTCTGGAAATTTGTGTTTTTGACAGGATGTGATAAAGAAAAATGTTACAAGTCATGCAGTGGTTCAGCTGAAAATCAACAAAAAATGAATCTGCAGACATATTTTGATAAAAAAAAAGCGTGAGTCAGGAGATGGGATGGGTGTATATGATGATGCAGAGGCCAGGCACCTGGACACGAAGCTGCTGCCACTGTCCATGGATGAATTGGACACGTCTAGGCCGTACATCTTGCGCAGCTTGGGCCTGGCACGCTCACTGGTTTTGGGAATGTTGGGAATGCACTCTGGCATGCCATCGAGATCTTCCAGGGTGGATTGGCGAGAAAACAATGTGGTTGCCTCGGTGAAGGCACTGAGAGATGGTGAGAGTGACAGACGCAATGAACAGTGATGAGAAAGATGAGATGGGATCTATGTTAGGATACGCAGACAGGAGATTCCCCGTATGCTGCGTAATACATTCATTATACCCAACTTTAATGTATAAAATGGGAAGGAAAATGATGTTCTTGTTTATCTCATTAAAAAACACAGAGAAGAGTGGGGATGAAATGTTTCAAAGTGATGATTATGAGACGCTAACTCATGATAACCTCACGGCTGTCAATGGCTAAAACATTAAAGGGTCAGTTCACACAAATGATAACATTTATTTCAATATTCAAACTTAACTCTAGGGGTGTCATGATGTCGTGAAACTAGACATTATTGTTGTAGTTCTCTCTAAAACATTTCATGATGTGGACTCATTTGGTCTCCCATGTTGCATTGCGTACCTGGATATGCTGTCTCTTGAGGCTGTGGAGTCCTGGCTCTCCATGCGGTAGTTTCCTCGCCGCCTGCGGACCCTGTTGGAGCCCGAGGCCGGCTCATCGTCGCTTAGCAATTCCATGCTGGCCTGCCTGGACATGTTGAGCCTCATGGCCTTCTGGTAGTAGATGTGGATGCTCTCTCTGGACGGCACGTTACCCTGGTAGGCAGAGAGGAGGTCATCATTACCTAGTTTGCTTGTATGTATGTCAATTAGCAAAAATGATCAACATAATGTTCTTCTTCTACATGTCAGGAGTCAATATGGAGGTTCTTGGTACCTTTTTGACCTCTCTGGTCAGCATGCAGCGCTCTATTTTCAGCACAGTGGAGATGTCAATGTACTCCCTGCACATATCGTTCATCCACTTGGTGAAGCTCTCCACCGTCGTCTGGAAGAGCACCCAGGTGAACTTTATGATGTTGAACACTCGCTTGATGATATTGTCTGTGGGAGGGCAAAGGACACAAAAGTTATTACAGTATATTACAATTTCAAAAGTACAGTCACATAAATCAGAACTTGCAAAGCGGTAGAATCATGTTCTAGGGACTCTAAACTCTGGTCCCTGCGATGGAAACACACGACTTGTCACTGGGGAAAAGTTCCTGCAGTGGAAACGCTTAAATAAGTCAGAAACAGAAAGCCAGATAATATCTTAATGAGTGCATTTTTTTTGTATATTCTATAGCTTTATAATAAGTCATGAAATAATCACAATAAATACAAACAATCTGAATAAATCATAATAACAATTTTCTTGAGGAGAAACCAACCTGGACCACCAGACTTCTTGTTCTCTCCCTTTTCTTGCCCATCTGAGAGCTCACCAACCTCGATGGCCACATGACCTGCTGCAGCACAGGAAATACACCTCAGTGTGGTTAAAAGAACGAGAAATGAAAGTCCACTTTTAAATTGCATTCAAGTTTGTTTCAAAAGAGCATTTTTATCCACAAACCCTGCTCACCATCTTTTTTTGTTTTTCTGCGTCTAACTCCTCTGGTGTATTTTTTCCAAAATTTGCGTTTCTCTTTGCCTCGCGCCCTCAGGGCAGCTTTGGGGTCTGTGATCCAGGCGTGATAAAGAAACTGGAGAACAGAGAGAAGGAGTTTAGTATCAATGAAAAGATGCTGAATAAAGGAGGTAAATAATACAAACAAAAGGAAAAATCAAACACCAATTTGAGATGGTTTTGCATGTTTTAGTAATCACATCACTTCAATACAGTCGAGCTCATGAATGCAGAGTTTCTCAGCGGCAGATTCTCACACAGCTTCTCTGAACACACCGACAAAAACCTTTTTCAAAAACAGTTCATTCCAGTAAAAACTTTAATAAAACGGACCACCTCGAGCAAGTTTTTATACTCTGCGGTCTAAAATTGTATCGTATGCTGAAGAAAATAGTCGGATGTCTTGCTAAGAATTAACACTTTTTCAGTTAATGCACTGAAACATGCAAAACCACCAGTGTAACACCAAACACAAACAATGTCTTTCAACAGAGAAAAGGCCAAAACACTGAATGCTAATACGTTTGCTGCCTCACTGATCGTGATAACTGACAAATGCTTTAAGCTCCAAACAGTAGATCAAACCAGATCAAGGACACACGTTCAGTACCGTGTCAAATAAAGCTCCTCTTCATGCAACCCTTGTCAAGACAATCAGCATGACAACAACATGCAAAAGAGCATCTGTTTCATTTATTTCTGGCCAAGCAGAGCAACAAACATGAGCTGAGAAGGCAGTTTGCTGTGGCGTTAGTTGTTACGCAAAAATGTTCATGCAGAAAGCAAGCGGTGTTAGTTGTGGTGGTGAGTACCTTTCCTGTCTTGACTACATACTGCAGTATAGTTTTAGGCAGCTTAATGATAGACTTGGGCAAAGCCAGAACAGCAGAGACAAACTTCCCAATAGCTCGCTACAGAGAGACAACAGAGTGGGAGGATTAGTAGAAGATTATTTCATATTATCAGAAACAACAGAGGTTAACTGTGTTAGCAGAGCAGGATACTGTGAGGTGAATATACATGTTTCATCGTTCATCATATTCTCCTGAACGTTCAGAAAGAGAAAACAATCCGTGAAGAGTCGAGCCGCTACTTGAAGTCACCTGAAACGCCGACTTCTTTGGCGGCTCGTCGTCTTTATTCTCCTCCTCCTCCTCTTCCTCCTCACTGTCAGTTTCAAACAAGTAATAATCTCCACTTCTGACCACTGAGGGGGCAGAGGGTACAGTGTTGTTACATTCAGTCAAACAGAAGCTGAAATCATTCAACATTTTTCACAACATTAAAATGAAATTCAGAGAGTGGGTTCCTTTGCTGACAGGAAGGAAAGTCAAACCACTTACCATTAAAATCTATGTAATTCACCACCAGTTTAGCATTTACCTGACTCTACACAGAGACGCAAACTTGTTACCTGGTCACTAACATTGTGGTTTTGCATGCAGTAGTGTAACTTTAACTTATTAACTGGCTTATTCGACAATATGTCAAGCATGGAATAGTTAATCAGCCTGATAAGAGTAGTTACAGATGTTAGGGCTCTGGGGCTTGTTTAACCTGAATAACTTCACCATTGTGAGATTGATTATGACATACTCCAAGGTGAGCTCCTCAGCTCACAGTATCATTTTAACGTTAGCCCATAATGGCTCCATTTTCTTTATGCTAAAATAATATTAGCAAGACTTTTGGGAATTAAACTTTTTTTAGATTCATAAATCAATATATGGATTAGAAGCCAGATGAGCGGTGATTCTCTGCCTGAGGTGTTGTCAGGAAGTCAGACTGGCTGCCAGTCATTGTCTTGTAAAATGTCCAAGCGTCACTGCTCTGGGGAAGGCATGAGCAACACCTGCTATGACGTCTGCATCTATTGTCCTGTTGTTACCTGAGAGTATATAAGTCAAGACAATCTGAAGGCTACAGTAGTTGGCAGTAACAAGTAGCTGAATAGGCCTGATGTAGTAAATGAAATGCTTCTCACAGTAGCCTAATGATGTTGCCGCCCGAAGCAGGCAAATCCCCAGCTCACTGACAAACGACTGTAGCTGAATTAAACATTACCTTGATGCAGATTTTCATTTAGTTGGAGTGGTTGTGAAACCAACTTCTAAACATCAAATCTAAGCACCTAATTTACCAAACCATAGCTCCAAAAGCTGTAAAGAGCAAATAAGTACAGACTTTCCTCTCTCTCTCTCTCTCTCTCTCTCTCTCTCTTTCCCTTTCAAAATATAACATTATCTGTGTTTTCCATTCGACTTTTCAGTTGCTGTGCATTTTTTAAAGTGGCCTGAAGCCTTTCCCTTCACAGTACTTTTGCAGCGGTACGATTATATTAAGCGGTACGATTATATGAGGTTTTTCCTATATTCATGCTAAAATCGACTGTACATCCACATTTCAAGGTTGATATTTAAAAAAATACCGCCTGATATTAAAAAATATATATCAAGTCACGACATCAACACATATTTAAGAACATCAGAGACATGACAGGATGAAACAGAAAACACAGAAAACACACAACACATCTGAAAATATTAGTACGACTAACTATGAGCACAAAGCATAATGGAGAATTTTCTATTAAAGACTCTTTATTCCTTAAGCACGGTCGCCTTTAAGTTATTGGACAGAGAAAGTGACTCCTGTCTGCAGTAGTTAAGTGTTAGAAGCAATGGGATAGACGAGGCTGACTTATGTCCTTGAACAGAACCACAGTGGGCGGGAGGTGAGGGAGGATGCTGGGATATGGAGATGAAACATCAAATGACAGAGAGATAAAATGGAGAAATGATTTGAAAATGTCATGTGGGGGTGGAGTACGATATGAGACATGAGTTCAAACCAAACAGGCAACCATTGATGGATTCAGAGAGATGCTACAATATTTTTTATTTGGATTGTAAACTAGTCATTTTACATATTTAATCGTCCGATCATTTGCTTATTTTCTCCTGGCTAACACCTGTTTGGTGATCATGTCTACAGGCAAAGAATGAACAAACTCTTCATCCTTTATTCCAGTACTGAGAATAAAGGCAAGTCCACTTTCATATCTTTGCGTGAAAGTGTTTTACAAGAGAGCGATTCTCTACTGTGGGCTCTTTAGGTGAGACCGAAGGTGACGTTTAGTTTTTAAACAATGTCAAGTAAAAACCTCCAGCCATTAGTCATTTTCTCTTTCTTCATCGTCTCAGCGTGTCTATTTAAGGCAACCCTGCTCTGCAGTGACACTGACACGTTTCTTTACATCATCTTGAAGTGCCTCTTCACACATTGTGTACAGTTAGATGAGAACTACAGGTTTCAATAAGGGCCCTTAAATAGAGACAGAAAAGGACTAAAGTCTGGATGGAGCAAGGCTACTGTTTGATGGTGCCTTCAGAGCCCAGGGGCAGTACGGGAATCCTCAGGGTTCTGGTCAAGGACACAAGGGCCAATCAGAGTGGAGGAAGAGAACAAAGGGGGGTTGGGGGGGTCAACCTACTGGAAGCATGGTCAACCCACGGCCTCCACCACTGCTTTTTTTTGGTCTTGGCTTTCGTTGGCTGTGCTCCTAAAATTTCACAAATACAGCAATGCAACATTTCATAAGAAAATTCAATTCTCTGGAAACTTCAAGGCACATTTTCACTACGTTAAGCTGCTCTTTTAGAACAAATACTATTGAATATACATCATTACACAACATTTAATGAATTATTACACTCTCACCCATCTCCCTTGAACATTACTTAGTAATCACAGAACCTCGTAACATGAGCTACACAGAGAGAGGCCCCTGGCAGCCTCCGTCATACCGTCATCATCATCCTCCTCGGGCTGGACTAGGTTCTGTCCTTCTCCAGACTCCTGCGCTATGCTCAGCATCTTCTCCTTGCCCCTCTTAAACTTTTGCTGCCTCACCTTAATGCGCTCCATCCTGATTAGATCAGAGAGAAAGTGAAGAGACACGAAGTATCGACACAGATGAACATCACCGACAGACTGACCATAAACATCTCCAGGCTTCATATGGAAATTAGTGTATGTTATGTAACGGTGGAGTGCTCATTAGAGCGGGTGAGTGGATGTTATCAGAGCTCATGAGTAACTCCTGAGGTAAGTGTAAGTGGTGGAAATACATTGACTTTATGTAGTGTGGTATAATGAGAGACCGCTTCCTGGAAACAGTAATGGCGGAGCCAGGAGTTGTTTTTAATCCAGAACAGATTTTAAATGCTTTCTGAATCATGTTGACTTACTTGTGGATCAAATTAGGCCTAATATATATTAGTCCTCTGCCGACAAATACACTATTTTACATTTGCTAAAAACATCAGTGCCCAGCTGTTTTGTACAGAAGCCCTGAGAGGTGAGAAATTCAAAACTTCTGGTGATCCGTTTTCATTTTGTTTTTCCATCTTTGAAAACGGGTGAAAAAAAAGGTCGAGCAGCTGAAAAAATGTTTTGCCAGGATCAGTTTTATTTGTGTTGTTTTTTTGCTTCTTTTTGTTTTCTAATCTCTAAAAATGTTGGTAGGTAAAGGAAAGTTTTATCGTGTTTTTTTTTTTTCTTTAAACGTTTTCGCAGGATCCGTTTTATTAGTTTTTTCTTTTTTCCCTTTTTTAGGTTGTTATTTTTTCCATCTTTAAAAGTTGTGACAGGTTCAAAAAAAGTTGTTTTTTTTTGCTTTAAGTGTTCCACCTGTTCTCACAAATGAAAACAAAATTACAAAAATGATCACATCAAAACTGTTTTCCACCAGATTTATTTTCATTTGCCTCTCGGGACTTCAGTAGTTTTGGTAATTACTGTGCCTTTTTTCACAAAACTATATATTTGTGTCCTGTTTTTTTAAGATTTACATCTCCAGTAGGAATCAGCAGGCTCAGGACGGAGTGCCAAGACAGACAGTCAGAGAAAATAACACACTGTTGGTTTTGGTGTTTTCAAAGGCAACATGACAACTACAGAATAATGCCAACCCTGTTCTTTAAAAGAAAAACAACCGATTACAGTAAGAATTGAGCAGCATGGACAAAAAGCTATTAGTACAACAAAACAAAACACAAAACCCTTATAAATCTAGCCAAAACTGAAATGTTCATGATGAGTGTGTTGAGAATTTGTATGAAAGAAAAACATCCTAGGAATATTGTACATACTCTGAAATGTACTTGAAATCATAGGTTTTTGTGTACACTCTCTGGTGTATGTAAATGTATACCTTTTAAAGATCAGTCTCATCATATTTAAATTACATAACACCCCCTTGTATTGCATATTGTACACAAAACCCCAACCGCAGCAATACACAACATGGAGTGAGTAAATATTTGGAGTCTCACTGTCTCTTCAGCTGCTCCACAGATTTGCGCTCCTCCTCCAGTCTGGCTCTCACCGCCTTCACTATAGTGGCCTGGAATAGCTCCGCCCCTCTGAAACGCACAAACACACATCAGTGACCAATCAGATGTTGTGTCAGTGTGTTACTATTTTACTATTTAATGAGCAAAATACATTTAAATCTCCCTTTGGAATTAAATTTCACACAACCCCGTCGACGGGTATATTGACTCCATCTTTAACTATACTGGGCAAGACAATGTTTCTCAGGTTATTTTGCACAAATAAAGAAATTTAGTAAAAGTCCAGTGTGTAGGATTTAGGGGGATCTATCCATGGAATGGGAGGGTGAGCTTTCCCATCATACTGACATTAATCTCCAGAGCATATTTTGGATTTGGCTGATGTGTTTGCTTGATACACATCATTGCTTTTCTTCTGTCAAAAGTCTTTACATGTTGTCTGCTTGCTGAATAAACCATGCATACCTAAATCTAGAGAGCCTTACAGAGTTGGTCTATATCTTTCTCAAATAAATCATATTGCAATGACCTTTTCCACAGCAGATTTGTTATCTAAGCAGGAAAAACCCTGTCATAACTGATAGAGTAAGCCTTTATAAATACTTGAAGATCGGAGCAGCACCACTGAGTCTCAACCTCAGCTGTGTACCTGGATGCGAGGATCTGTGACGCTCTGATATCAGCCACCACGTGGAGGAAGTAGTAGCTCATGAAGACTCGTCTCTGCAGCAGCAAGAAGGCGAAGCAGATACTGTCCCAGATGATCCCGGCCTCGGCGCTGGGCTGCTCACAACTCGCTGGTGCAATATACATACAGCACGCTCATACACAATC
This sequence comes from Pagrus pagrus, assembly GCF_965226575.1. Classification (NCBI taxonomy): domain Eukaryota; kingdom Metazoa; phylum Chordata; class Actinopteri; order Spariformes; family Sparidae; genus Pagrus; species Pagrus pagrus. The sequence goes on from NC_140196.1 coordinate 17,007,900, forward strand.
TAATTCAATCACTGCCATTTCACAAAATTGAGCTATTGACTTGTTCACACCACAGTAATCAATTCGTGGAATGAAAATCATTAACTTGCAAACAATTCCTCTCTTTGAATGCAAGCAGCAAATGCTGACTACCTCTAATAACAGGTGAAAGTGAGAACATTTGTGTAAGCGAGTGTAAATTGCACAGACTCTATAGGATGTTAATGTCGCCTTTTATTGTATTTTCCGAGGCATTAATCTTACTGTTTCATTGAGTATTGTGGCAGTGTTTTGTTTTCACTGTAAATCACTTGTCCAGTGGGATGAAAATACAGATTGTGCTGAACTAAATTTGTCTGAAAGATGAACAGTAATACTTGAAGCAAAAATGGGGATTTATTAGGATTCCTCCTAATACTGAAGGGGATAGCTCACCTTCTTGTGAAAGATTTTCCACAATAAACGACCATAATATGCACAAAGAAGTAAAATGTTAAATCTACTCACAGTCCTTCGGCTTCTCGCTGTAGCCCTTGATGGTGCAGGCGAGACTGAGCAACTGGACCAACCAGCAATGGTTCACTACCAGAGAGTTGATGTAGCCACAAGCCAGGATCTAAAAATGTTTACATTAAATTTACATTTTACGTCTTATATTAAACCTTTAATGGGAGACACTGCAGCTGAAAAGATTGTTGTTTTTTCTTTTACATTTTGGGCAATTTTGCTTCCAAAACATCTTCTTTTATACTAGAGGGAAGAAAATGTCCAAAATACACATTTCGTTCCTTATTTTAGTTCAGATTTCTGTTCTGAAAATGAATGCAAACAGCAAATATGCAGTAAAATAATACGTGATTTGCATATTTAAACATTTAGCATTTTGTAAGGCAAAGAAATAAATGTCAATGTATGTAATTATCTGGAGAAATTTCACGTTGATTTCAATTAGTGACATTTTTTTATCCTAGTGTCTTTTTTGGGGGGGAAAAAATAGAATTTTACAACTTCACATATCTTTAAATGTAAACTGTCAAAGTTTCGTGGTGATACCCATTAGTTAGAATTTATAACCTGTTCACCTTCAGTCTCTCCCCTTAAATATCTTTCATTCATGCAGACAGATATCTAAACAACATATCGACTCACTTGTACGCTACGTAAGATTTGTCTATCATATTAATTAAGTGGACATGATATACAAGTTGAGATAGACGACTCACAGACAGAATATTCTTCATGGTGATCACAAAGATGTTGTAGGCGATCAGGAAGTCCCAGTAGTGCAGGATCTTTTTGATCGGTTTGAGCAGCAGCTCACCACCGAACAGCAGGAAGTAGAAGCAGGCCACCAGGTAGCCCATGCAGAAGACACTGATGCGTGTGGTCCCCGTGATGAAGATGATGGTGAGGACAAACCAGAACAGGTAGCTAAACATGATGACCTTCAGCATGTCCAGGTAGGACCTTGAGGACAGAGGTGAAACCGATATGTCAGTTTTCCAAAAGGATTTCAGAGTCAACAGATAAATGAGATGTATTGAGACCTTGACAGGTCTAAATGTCAGGGGAAGGTTAGTCTTCCAAAAATCTGTGCTTCAAACCCAGAGGTGATGTAATCCGACATTGAATGTACACTGGAGCGACAGGAAAGGATTGTTATTGACGTTGCTAATAAGGATGCATGTTTAGCACATAGCAATAGTCCAAACAACATTTCAGTTCTTTCTGCTGCTGTGTGCATAATCTGCCGCCCATCAATCACACTTAGTGTTTCGCTTAGCGTCAGGACACCGGTAAGAGTCTGATCAATGAACGTGAACCAGAGCTGAAACCCGACTCCTGTCGCTCAGCACAGGTACACTACTGCTTGTCCTGCGTGCGTCTAACATGCTAAAAGCATACGTATGGATCCTGTGTTACCATGTGAGAGCCCATTAATATGATGTGTGGAGTGAAAACATAGGAAGCAACGTGCATTAATTAGATGGAAAACAAGGGACCACAACAGCTGCACAGTTTAGGAAGCAGCTCTGATGAAGTGGGTTTGGATCGGACGATGCGTTGATGGGCCGGAATAGCTGAGTGAGTGTCCTTCTTCATCAGGGGGAGAAAATACCTTTTCCATACTTAAAAGCTATTTATTGAGTTAGAGTACAGGGCAAAAGCGTCTGAGTCGCGGAGTGACGGACAGAGTGTTTTTGTGGATTATGGATTTCTCCCCCACCCCGTATCCGTAATTTGATCCTGGAGGGAAACGATGGAATAAGTGCAGAGCTGCTGTGGCGTGGACAGACAGGCTGTACAGCTCTCTTTCTTTCTACTAGGGCTTGTTGATGGACACAGAGTGCGTTAATAAAAGACTTGTCCACTTTGTGCATCAAAACAGTGGAATGTGAAGAGCACATAATCAATGACTGTGGACAGGTCAGGATGCTCTCGCTGTCTTTTCACCTCGCTCTCTGTTTCCCTGCCTCTGAAAACCTTCTCCTCACTCTTTTTTATGTGCCACGTCGGTATCTAGCTCTAGATTCAAATATCGGACGACAGCCAAAATTCTGAATTATGTATACAGTCGGTTTTCAAAACCGGCTCCCGCTAAACTACTGTCATCTGTCAGTTTTTCTTACCTTTATTTATCCAGGATAAGAGATTTGCTGAGTGTGTATTTTCTTATTCAGCACCACCCCACTTAAGATTTCTACAGTTACACAGTTAGCAGCCAAGAACAACAGCAGATTTATACTGAGTTCTCTCTGAGCAGCTCGACCGGAGAGGCTGGGATACAGTGTCTTACTCAACTGTACCTCAGAGGTTGTTGCTGGAATTTATTTTTGTTTTTTTTTTACTTTTCTAATCCAATTCATTTACCTAACCACAACCATCTGTTATCAACTTGCTTCTCTATACTTTAGTCTATCCGGGAGTTTAAAGTTGTACTTTATATATTACAATACATGTAATTATTTATTAATACATGGAAATACATATATATAGTTGTCACATAATATAGTTTAATATACAAATGATATATTAATGTTATGTTATATTGTATTTTCTCATATCTTATAATTGTCTTCTCTATGTATCTCTTATTAAATCTCTCTATAGTGTGATATTTCTGTTCAAGAAGGAGCAACTGTAACGTAACACGTAAAGTATTTCTGATTCTGATAACTTGGTTCACAGTTGCAAAAACTTTTCGATTTACACCTGCAATAACAGATTTTTTGGCCATGTAAGGCTGGCAGATAAACACAGAATTACAACATCATAACCTTTTCTGCTGATTTTCGCAAAACTTGTTGGCAGTTGTTTCATTCTGCGCATACAGCCGTAATGGAGCAACGTTATCGTTCATTTGTTTCTGACCACCTGGCGAACGCAGGTCCAATACATAGTCACAACAGTTTAAAATATGAATTATTTTTGTTGAAATGCATGCAAACAGTTTAAATATTGATTGATGTAAATGTGTGTCATTTATTCATGTATTTATGTCATTTATCAAATTAAAAAAATTAAAAATTAAAAGAAATGTTTAAATTATAAAGTCTGATTAAATTTCGGCCAGAAGTGTGGCTGTTGTTTACTATCAGACTATCATCTCTTGTGGCTAGGGGCTAGCTGGTTAGCAACCAACCCAATACATTGATGTCTTTGACATAATGTCAAAACTGTCATTTTTTTACATTCTGTTGATTGTGTCAGTTATTTTTTTTTTACATTTTAGACATAAATTCTTACATACTGCACCTTAAAGTATCCTGTAATCAAAGCTTAACTGCTCTATTAGATATAGTTACCTTCTGACAGAAACATCCAATACATTATTCATTCTCTTTTAGCACTGTTTTTGGTGTCCACCAACTCTTAAGCTGCTAAATGTTCCACTATGTTCACCAGCTAGCCACTAACTGTGTCTGTCTACCATGTGGTGCTGAGCAGGTTGTGTACAGTGGGTTTTGAATAAGTCCGAATAAGCAAATATGCAGGCTGGATGATAAACAATGGCGTCAATTCAATCTCTATAAAGCCAAAGGGAGCTGCAGATTTGGTAGACAATTCTCTGTCGGTTCATCACTATGTCTCATTGTCTCATTGTTTTCTTTTTACTATTTCTGATGAAGCTGCTTTGAACATTTTTTCATGCCATTATCTCATTTTGACAGAACATTTACAAAAGAAAAGAAAATCTGAGGGTTATCCTGTTTCACTTTTGATGATTGAAAATTGTTGTTTCCATCATTTCAGAGACAATTATGAATAGTATGCATTGGCAGCACTAAATTAAAACAATAAAACCTTAAAGTTAAAATTCTACTCTACTTTAAGATATAAAAACAAAGCCATAACTCCAAACAGACACAAGTCTTAATGCTTAAATCCACATTGCAGCTCTTACCTGAATTCTTTGGATGCAAATATGATACAAATAAGAACTTGCTTATATTGGACACATTTCACTTAATTGATATCTAACTTAATTAAGCATCTATTAAGCCAACTACTTCCCGTCCTCTCCATTGTCCTCCATGTTAATGCCAGTTCAGTCAAGCTCCAATGGCACCAAACTTATGACGACTGTTTCCGGTGACTCTAATGTAAAATCTAATTTAACTGTTGAAATACAAGCATGGGATCCATCGCCATATACTGTCTCCACATGGCCCTAGTAGGAACACTTACTTCCTGTTGCAGCATGAACATAGCATGATGTCATTGTGAGCTGCTGTACCTGCAGTGGATGAAGTCGGGAACAGGGTTGTGGACGCTGAAAGAGGCTGCGTCCAGGTCTCTGCAGATCTCCACGTTGTCTCCAGCCATGAGGCGGACTGCCGCCTTGTTCTCATCGTCAAAGACCTGCCTCTGCATGGAGGCGCACAGCAGCAACATGAAGTCATCTAGACAAGAAAAGAGGAGAGGGGAAATCTTAGTAGCAATTGCTACGTATCTACTAATTGGAAAAAATATGGTTCCAACTCGTCTCCAGAGCTATGGAGATACACGTACAGACGAGGAACAATGAATTGGGTTCGGTTTTAAAATCTGGAAGGTAGAGCCACTTGATCACATTGGAGTCTGTAGTGGAGTTGGGAAACCTCCAGGGATAGTCTGAAATGAAAACATGCACCATTATCATCAGATATAAACAACATCAACATGTCAGGTTTATTGATGGAGCACTTTAAAGGGACAGAACTGGCAACAAGAGGCTGACATGGTAACAAATAAAAACATCTTTACTGAACGATGTGAAACAATCTGAGGCCTCAACGTTCTCCTGGGCTAAGATAACAACTTTTACACAGATATGCAGTTTCAAAATGAAGAAATGTTTATCTTGTAATGTAATTTACAAGTAACACAGAGATCATTTTGAGACTTGGAGACATTTACACCTGTTATTAAAAATGTTATCTGTATCCGAACATGTTATCTGGATACAGAAGTTGTCATGGTCCTGTCATTTCAGTTTCATTTTATTTTTGTTTCATAGGTTTTATGGGTTTCTGTGGTGTCTTTTTCTCTGTTCCCCTCTTGTATTCTTGTGCTCCTCACCAGCCTAAATTTCCCTTCACACCTGTTTTGCATCACCTTCGTGGATTACCCTCACCTGCGTTTCTCCATCTCACTCCACCTGCACCTCATCCCATTACATATGTACCAGCTGCGCTTTCTTGCTCTCTCTTGGTCAAAGACTGGACTGGAGAATGAACCTAATGTACATGTCTGATGTTTTTAAAAGACCTGATCTACAAAGAAAAAAACAAACGCTATGTCAGGTATTGAAATGGTAACAACTATTAAGTATCGAAAGTAAGAAAGTCCAGTATTGTGACAGCACCAGGTAGGAGTGCTGGCATCCTTTCACAACATAACACTGAAACAGGTTTTGTTTCGAGCCAACATAAAATATAGATTGTCGGTTAAACTCACAGAGTGAGCAGGCGAGAAGGCTCTCATTATTGATTATCCGTCTATTTTGTGCCATTAAAGAGCCAAAAGATGTGTTATTCAACAGAACTGGGAGAAAAATGAAAGAAATGCAGGTGGGAAACAGTTGATATTCAGGAAGAAATAACTGTTTGTATGATGTCTGTGCAGCTTATCTGCTGTCGACAAGGCATGGGATTTATCGAGTCAAAGAACAGCCTACAGTCTATGCCAGCACTGCAGCAAAGCAGAACAAATTAGCACAATGTTTTTTATACAAAAAAAGGAATAACTTTGTTTATAACATTAGCCGAATTTACAAGAGGGGACAAATAATTAAGAATTCGTCATAGACAGTGTTACACAAATTTAAAGTTTCCCCGAACTCAACAACTCACAAAACTCTGTCGAGGTCAGTGCAGCAGACCAAACACAGAAATGCAAGAAGAAACTAAAGTCTTTCACAAACATTGTGATACTTTAATCAAAAGTCTCGTCGTGTATGTGTTGGACCCAATGACCACTGACCTGAAGGATAAAGGACGTCAGGAAGAGTAGCAGAACTGAGAAATCCTGCCTCATCCCACTAATTATCACTGTTTTCTTCATCCTTCCCAGAGTCATAAAAATCACCACCAGGTTTCTGCTTTAAAATATGCTAATTTACAGAATACCAGAGTTTTGGTATTAACTTTTACAACTTTCAGATACAAGACCTATTCATTTTTTGTGATTAATTTTCCTTCTACTTAATTTATCAATAGTGTCAAGTCAATACTGTGGCTTTGGTACTTTTGATCGGACAAACAGGAAATTCAAAGATGTCACCTTTGTCTTTGGGAAGTAATGTGCCTTTTTCACTATTTTTTGTCATTTTATATATTTAATGATTATTCAATTTACTAGTGAAAAACAAATTCTAGATTGATCCATAATGAAAAAAGTCAAATCATAGCAATAACTGGCTGTTAATCACTTAAATGTGACTGTTTACAGTACAATCTGGTCGATTACACAAACCTTTACAGGCTGCAGGTGGGATCCCGATGCAAACAAAGTACTGGAAAGTCAGCATGCAGGCCAGGAAGCAGCAATATATGGGCCAGATCTCAGCAATGGCTTTCCTTCTGCGTTTAAACATGACGGCTATCAAGGCGAAGGCATGAAGCATGGCATAGAAGTCCATACGCTGCCCGATGACATTGACCACCAACAACAGGCACGTCTGAGGGAAGAAACATGAGTATACACATGAGGTGATGGAGCTAACAGCTCTTGGATAAAACATACATTTTTTAGCGCTAACCCTAAACCTACCTCAAGTCCAAACTTGTAGAAGAAGTAGTTGATGAAGTATTTGACGAATTTGACGATGCCCATGTCCAGATGCTGCCGTGTGATATCATGGAAGATGATCCTGGCAGCAGGAGGTGAAAGTTTGTTTCTCAGTCTGTAGTACAGCTGATGGCGGTAGATGGTTACCTCGAATGCTAACAGAGCGAGCATCAAGAGGTTGTTCTGCACAGAGACAATATTTTTTACTACTTCTGTTGAAAGTACATGCAGACAGTTTAAAGGGACAGTTCACCCCGAAATCAAAAACACATCCCCTTTTTTTTGTAGAGATCAAGAAAGAGATCTTGCTGTATTTCGCAGTATTTCAAATGATTTTTTTTTTTTTGTGCTATCGAGCTCCACCATATTTGAGAGATTGATCTGAGACATCCTTTAGGCCAATATCTCTAAAACTCCGCAACTCACACCAAAGCATCTAGAGGATAAAGACACTACAGGTTAGAGATATGTATTTTAGATTTTGGGGTGAACTGTCCTTTTAAAATTATTTCAGTCATTAATAAAAAAAAACCACTGGACTTTTTCTGATCTTTTTTGTTCTAGAAAAATACAAAGCCTGGCAGTTTGGCCTCTGGCTGGTTTTATATTACTTTAATTTCTAGCAACTTGGAATGGACATTTTTCATATTTTCTAACATTATATACACAAAAGATCACTTTAAGTTTACTGTAATCAAAGTTTACTGTCTGTTATTTGTATTCTTTTTTTATTATTAAATTAAAAAGCCTACAACATAGAGGAAACAAAGACCACAACAGATATACACTATGATATGGAATTACTGAAAATACTTATGGACAAGGAAAAAAATTAACCGATTCATTCACCACTGTACTTATGACAACTTTAAATCAGAGAGACCAAGTCCCTCAGCTTCAAATCTTTTTGAAGGCTACAGTATATCAAGCGTAGGGGGAGGAGCACTTAAAAGCTTCATTTTCCAATTCTGTCCGTACACTTGGAACAGACAATAAAACCGTATCTTGCAATCTCTATACCTACTATGGACTATACCTATGCAATCAAAATGCAAATGTACGATGGGAGTTTAACCTGGATGACCTCTTAAATAAAAAGCAATCAGCGATGGCCACCCAGCCCTTGCGTAAAAGCAATCAGCGATGGCCACCCAGCCCTTGCGTAAAGAGTACAATATTGAATTGACTGACAGACATTATAAATAACTTCAGTCACTTATTAAATTAAAGCACCAAATGTTTCCTGATTTTGAGTTAAAGGCATAAAAATTTGGTGAATGTTTGGCCACTGGGAAATTTCTGGCAACCTGTGATGGACATTTGGAGACTATTTGGACTGTGTCTTTATACCTTTGTTTTTTGTACAGATTGAGGGGGTGCTATGTAGTTTTGGAGAATTTGAATATTTACAACATCAATGAGGTAATAATACAAACTCAGAAATATTTATTTTTTCCCCAACTGAATACAAAAGCTGTTCTCAGAGGAAAATAATGTCCCCAGAACACTGCCGGTTTGTTTATTCAGTCACGAAGACGAGGATAGTTTGTCACGCTATTCCTTTCTGTTTCATCCTTTCAGCTGATGAATGTTTCCACTCCTCACCCTGAGGTAGTCCAGCAGGTCATCAGACTTCCTCAGGCCCACCCAGTGTGCTCCTTGCACAGGATCCTTATACAGCAGAGACTCCTGCATCTCCTTCTTCTGTTCCTCTGTGTACTCTGGCTGTGGACAGAAAATATGTGTTGTTGGCTCTGAAGAAATGCAAACTTGCTTTGAAGGTATTAACTGTGTCATACTCTCCCAGCTGTGAGATTTACTATGAAAAAAAATCAGTGCAGTGCGTGTTGTGTGTTTGTGTGTACATTAGGCATGTATGTGTTGCTCAATAAATACTGCATGTTTGTTTAAGAAAGGATTGTAATGATAATATTAAGCTGTGTATAGTGGTCATACAATGGGTCAAAGAACTGTAATGTGATTATATTCACCATAAAGCGAGTGCAGTTTGCGGGGTCGGGGTTTATCGTCTTCAGCTGGTACAACATTTTGCACACAATGACGACACACGTCCACACAGTGCAAATACTAGAAGCCAGGGGTCGATACTGGCTGTAGGGCAGTGCAAAGGCCCAGGACGCCAGGAACACAAAGTTGAACAAAGACACCTGCACAAGAAGACGATACAGGTGATGAGGATGAAAAATACCCAAACTCACGTAAAAACATTTATTGCATGTAATCGTTGTCAGTGGTGAATGTTCTCTTGGATTTTACAATGAGATTAAACTCTTGAATGCGTATTTCTCCCATAAATGTGTTTTTTATAAGAGAAAAGAGCAACTTGATCTTGAAAGCCCCCCTCTCTTTGCAGCACGTACACAATTGCTGTATAAGATTTCCTTCTTGATTCCAGGGGCAAGAAAATGCACATCTGGAAGCCATAAATGTTACCACCTGTGATGACGGGCTACTGTAAAGCCGACTGGTCAAAACACTCGGGTTAAGCTCAGATACAATTCACTAAACGGACATGACATCCTCCTGTTGCGGATACTGATTCAAGTCACATGTCAGTCTAATTGTACCGCAGCCTTTCATACCTCTTTGACGCAGACCATGACAATGTAGCAGGCCACAATCTTGATGATGTGGATCTCCAGCAGCCACCAGATGAACAGCTGCAGTTTGTGGAAATACTCCAGGAACTTGAGGAAGAGCACGGTTAGACGGTCGACCACCAGGTGCCATTTATTCTTCAGGTCTGAAGAAGAAGAGACAAAAACCAGATGCACTTAAATGGAAGAACAACAAGACTGAAGAGGTGCAAGTGGAAAGTGTTTCCCGGTTTCTCCTCTTAATTATAGCAGACCGTCCTGTGCTTACACACTTTTATCCATCTTCCAGCACTTTGCTTATGTGTCTTCTTATACACCAACTCAAGAAGGAACAGACGGATAGAAATAAGATTCTTTCTTCACACTTCAAGAGTAGTTTAGAAGAGATTTTATGTTTCTCTTCTTCTTGAGATGCAGTGAGGAAATGTGGATGACAGTTTTGATGCAATGAGCGTGCTGTACTTGTTCTTCTTCTTCTCTGCATTTATTAGTGGATCGCAATCCAACTTTACAGTTGCGTACCACCGCCTACTGTATCGGACTGTGTACATTCTGCGCTTGTGGTACTATTTAACAGCTATACATTTACCAATACTGATATACAGTATATAGCTGACAAGATACATTTTCCATGATATATCGTGCATCCCGGGTGTAAAGCGCACAATGGCAGGCCCCCGCGCTCTCATTGGGCGATCCTCTCACTGAGATAATGACAATCTGTACTTTAATGAGTGAAAAAGAAATGCAAATGTTTATACCATTTAATCCCAGGTGCACTTGAGTTCAATGTAACTAAACAAGTGTTCTACTTGTATTCTGAAACTGTAAAATGTTTGTTTATGTAATTTTTCCCATGCACAATATGTCCAGATGTCTGGAAAACATGCCTCAAACTGAAAATCCACACTGTTACTTTAATTATGTGAAAATTAAGACATAATATTTGGTTTTATATTCTCACAAAGGATATAAAACAGCCACAGTTTGGTGGCGAGTGTATGTTTTAACAAAAGCCATATTATCTGAGGTTTCAATAGAGGCCTCATTGTTTGGATAAGAAAGTCTGAGAGAGCATATAGCTCATATAGCTCGCAGCTCATTATGTACTGAGAGGCCCTGCAGGGTTGTGTTTTATCACCTATTTTATTTTCTGTGTATATAAACAACATTTTAATTTAGGACCAGTGTGAGTGTCTGTGTAAATATGCTAATGGTGCAGGGTGAGTTGGCCATAGTAGGACGATATAATGGGTTGAAAGTGAGCACTTGAGCTACGTGCCGTGTCAGAGCAGAAAACTGGAGGTAAATCTCCCTGAACCCAAAAATCTGCAATACACCAGATTTTTACAGCTTTGCTCGGGATGATAAACGATCAGCTGGAGCGAGTGCAGACGGCAGATACTTGTGCTGCAGTCTGAGCTCCTCTGGCTTATAAAGATTGTGTGCTACATATGTCTTCTGAGCAGACCAAAGAACTACAGGCTGAGAGAGATATCACAGAAAAGGTCTCTACACTCACAACTCTACGGCCGGTATAACAGCACAGGAGTCTCAGCTGTAAACACAGTGAGAGAGGTAAACATGTCCAGCAGCGTGGGAAGCTTTGTTCCACTTTGGAGGGAAACAACAGCCTGAGCAACACACACAAAAGTGCAAATACGACTCTAGAAAATGTGCTCAGCCACACGCAATCTAGATGAACAGCTCAGCGATAACTTTGCTTTGATATTTCAGATCTGATGTTTCATATGTGATGTTTTGATTTTTGATATTTGACATCTAAATGTTTTTATTGCATGTTAAATATTTAAATATTGTACATTGGCCAACACACCGAAAGTGAAAATAATAATAATATTAACAATAACAGTCATAAGAATATGAATAGGAAACGATAAATAAACAATGATGGCACTCAGTAAACTGCACACCTTCGTCAAGCCTCTCCAGTGTCAAATAAAACATATCTATATCTGCTCGATCCAAGGTTTGTTTGGATCTGCATCAAATTGTACTCACTCATAGATACCAGCCACCTTAATACAGCTGATTTTTTTTTTCATCAAGATCCATGCATTATTCCCTGAGAAATTAACAAAAATGTCGAAAAACTCTCTTCTCGCAATGTTAAAGAAAGTGAGATAAGAATTCCTGGATCCGTCACTTTGTCCAGTTTCGCACCAAAAGCTAATGGGATCTATTCTGGACCGAGACCGTCCTCTGTCAAAGTTGTGTGAAAATCCACTCAGTAGTTCTGCTGACAAACCAATCAACAAACGGAGTGAAAGCTTACCTTGACAAGTTAACGAAGCAGAAAACTAAAGAAACTCACTTAAAATAAAAGAAAGATTCTACAGTGATCCCATAAAGTTATTAATTACAGGTCTTTAGTTGCATTTTGTTCAGTGTAGATATTATCACAGTAATCCAGGAATGGTAGAGGTAAATTCCCCAAAAATGTATTAACAGAGCCCAATGTCAGCTTTTCCACCTTCATATGAACCGTTACCTCTTAAATCCAGTGGCTTTGCACAGCGGGGGAGCTAGATTTTATACTGTATAGACTGAGACATCTTGCTAAATGTGTGAGAAAGCAATCGTCTGGGCCTGGACTCCAGTGAGCTGTGAGCTGTGGCAAAAATTTGGAAAACATGGCTCAGGGTCTCAGGCCTCGTTACACATGCACAAGAGTGTTTCACAGACTTCAGCCCAAAATCGTCTCATTTTTGGGCAAGTGTTTTTCTCCAAAACCAGTATTTCAGTATGACACTGTGGTGCATGCTACAACAGAACAATAACATGCTTTTCTGGAGTTCACTAATTACTATAGCACCACACTGGAGGACGTTGTCGGTTGTTTTTACCGCAGATGGCTCAGTCACCATGTTCAAAACAAGGACAGCGAAGCTAAAAGTGCAGCAAAACCCAATTCGTAAACAAAGTGCACAAGAGCTGTTTTTGTTATTGCAGGCCGGCTACATTTAGCATCATTTAGCAGTCGTTGAATATTGTAGCTTTACATGAAATATTTTAATTACCATCAGAATTGACCGGCACACAATTGATTGGCAACTTTTGTGAAAGCTGACTGATGATTTGAGTCGTTTATCAAAATCTTCTCAAGTGTGAGGTTTGTGCTTTTCTGTTTTTTTCATCATGAAGTGGAAATCCTTCAATGATCAACTGCTTACTGAAGAAAATCCTTGATACATTAATTCATAAAAAACAGTTTGTTGCCACCCTGATATTATTCACTGTATGTTCTTGTTGAGATTGTGGACCCGCTCAGTACCTGAGCTCTGCTCCGTGCTCGGCTCTGGCCCCGTCTTCGTACTGCAGTGGTGGCTTGCCTCCTCGCTGGACTGCCGCGGGTCAGAGAGGCTCCCAGGCTTCTCGCCAGTCTTGTCGGTGTCGTACATCACCACCACCAGGGCCTCCGTCTCCTTCTCCTTCTCCTCGGACCGCCACTTCCCCTGCTCTTCTTGCGTCTCCTGCTCCTCCTGCTTCTCTTGCACCTCTGCTTCCTCTCTGGGCAGCGCTGCCTCCACTGAGCTGGCGCTGAGCATGGTGAGGTCTGCCAGGCTGCCATCCTGGTGCACCAGCCTGAAGACATGTGAGATGTTATTACGCACAAAGACACATGCATGCAGATTCATACGCACATCTGTATTTCTATACTCATGAGGACCTTCTATGACTTTTGGATTGGTCTTCTATGACTATTTTCCTATCTTTAATAATGCATTATTTTTGTGGACATCTCTGTCTTTTTTTCAGGAGCAATTTTTCTTTTGTTTTAAGTGACGCAAAGATCAATTTAGTAGCTGTTCTTCAATCCTATCACACAATCTTCCTCAGCACCCAACATGCTGAACTTATCATATGTGTTATGCTCTTGGTACTGTATTTGTTAAGGTGGAATTAATAAATTGTTTAACTTTTATCAAATGTCTTACTGAAATGCTAATATTGGCTGCTAGCGTTTTCAACCACTTTGTCTTTACCATGTTGGTAGATGTATGTTTTGCTGATGCACTAGTTTGTATTGGTTGCCTTTATCTCCCACTCCCTATTGGATAATTACAATTTCTTCTGCTTTATTCTATGTAACTGGTTGTGTCTTGATCAAATCTGACCATTTTGAGACACCCATACATCAACTACAGTGAGCCACGTGGGACTCTTACCTAGTAATGAATGTAATAAAATGTGAATAGGTGAAATAATTGGTGTTCACCTACATTTTAGAGCATTTGTGGCCCCTAATTTCTAACTTCAAGACTGTTTTCTTGAACTTCCAAGGGCTTTATTTGCCTTAAGCTGATCCTGAGTCAACGTGCTACAAAGGTCCTCAGACGAATTTGAAGCAGGGATGTTGCAGTTCGAGGACGTCAACTTAACCCCTGAGTAGGGTTGCCGCAGTGGCAAAATGTTCCCACTGACTAATAAGACATTGTGACATCACCAGTAATACCTGGTACATCTGCTTTCTACAGGTAAAGATGCTCACTATCTGTCGAGCACTGTGTTAATGTACGACTGATGAAAACCGATCACTTCCGACAGCTGCAGCTTCACATTAAAAGCATTTAACTGGTGAAACGCGAGTTGACTTTTATTTTGAAGTAGGCTTGTCACAAGAAATGCAATGTGGTCAGTTAGCGCTGCTATCGCTCATCAAAAATGCGTCTGCAGAGAAAAACTACCGTAATTTTTCTACATTTGTTGACAGAGGATCAGTTTTAAATGTCAGGGAGTAGTTTTAGTTCAAGCCCCTCCCTAAGCTATTGTGAGAGAGTGACCTTTGTCATGCACTTACATGTCTTGCTGTTAACATTAACCTTATAGGAAGCTGTCTGAATCTGATGTTAACGCTTAACAGCAATCTTAAGAAATCAGGGCTGTGGAAAAATTCTACATATTTGAAAGTTTTCCTCACGTTCCTATCGTTTTGAAGGCTCTCTGTCCTCATAAGTACATAAATACAACACACACTCAAACAAACGGTCCAGGTGATTCTCAAAAGGCTCCGATGCAAATGTCTGGATGGGAATTATGAGCTCTGCGTCCTCTAACTGAACAGCAGAGCAACATTTCATCAGGCATTGTCATTGATAAGCAGTGCACATTCCTTCTGCATTCTTTAAAACAATCTGTGTTGTTCTTATGTTTTTCTGTTTAAGGGATTATTTCTTCTTGCAGCGGATAAATGGTAGCAGCTGAACAGAGGCATCAACCCTTTAAATTCTTCTCAGGCAATGGGGCGAGGTCAAAGGTCGGGTTTGGCTTGCATGAACCGGCCGCATATCAAGGCAAGCATTTGGTTATCCAGCGGTCACACTTACTTGCTCTCTTGAGTGGGAATTTTTTGCTTGATGCTGCTCAGGACAATAAAGTTACACAGAAGTCAAGATGAACAGTGAGGAGAGAAACCGACAGAGACAGGCTGAAACTGACACTTGAAATAATTTAAAAATATCCACGTCGTTTTTATTAGAATGCATGAAAACTAGCCAAGAGGCTCCTGTGGTTTGGGGCAGGCGAGCTTTTTCAGGAAGGGGGTAATTTTCTGAGGTTCAGTGCAGAAAAAGGGGGGTGTGGATCATTGGCAAGATACTGGAAGGGAAGAACAGCTCTCAGAGATTCAAACATGCTTGTTCGACAGTTTGTGAAACCACTAAAGAAGAAGTAGAAGGGTCTTTATTGGGGACAAGAGTGGGTTTGGAGGAAGGTGAAAGATCCAGAAAGATAAGAGTGAACCCAAAAAGGCTACAAGCAAAATAATAAAATTACAAAGCCTGAAAACAAACAACAATCATGTCAGTAAAATACCTAAACTTCAGGATATTTCATAACAACATCAGTGTATCATCATCCGCAAAAACAGAGTGACAGGGACAAGTCAGTGAGGGGGCAACAGTAAGAGGAAGTTGAGAGTCAGAGGTGAAATGGGATGGTGGTGGATGCCACAAAAAGCGAGCAGATACCCACCTATCCATGATCAGATGGACACGGCCACTGACTTTAGCGTGGCTGCGTGGGGAGGGCGGCAGAGGAAAGATGGTAGCAGGTCACACAGAGAGAAGCAGAGCAGAGACGAGCTCAGCAAGCGGCAGTGGAACAATGGAAAACCCACAACAACACGACAATAAAGTGAAGTGTGAATGTTGTAAAACATTCAACACACGATGACAGACGGGTGAAGAGAACAGTGGTTGTAATGGGCGTTTAACAGGGTGTGTAAGTGTGATTATACAGAACAGAGTGAGATGAAAAGGGATGAACGTTTTCATCTCACGCTCAACTTAAGTCGTGGGGTTTAACATGTATATATTGTCATTTACTATTCTTGACCAACTGGTTTTCTCGCGCGATAACTCGACAATAACTGTCGATCAACTTTCAGTAGAATCATGAGCTGATGAAGTCTCAGTTTGAGCCCCTCCTGTACTGTTGCATCAAGTCACAGAGGGAAGCAGCTGTTTTTCTAAAAGGGTGTTCTGTTCTGCTGTGCCTCGCCCTTCTCAGTGTGTGAGAATAATAAATAAGGAAAAAATATGAATACTTAAACAAATTTCAGACATCCTGGAGAGGAGAATTCCCATTTCGGTTTGGACAAAAGAAACCAAACAGAAGGCGTCTCACCTGTAGATCGTGCTCTCCTCTTTAGCCACGACAGCCTGGAGGTCAGTGAGCTGGAGGAAGCGGTCGTGGAAATAGTGCAGGTGGAGAATACACACCAGCAGGAAGGAAGTGGGTATGAAAATTCTGGTGAACAGCGTGGAGAGAGAAAAAGTCTCCAAGCCCAGGTCATTCAAGCTGCAGAGGTGGGAAAAATAAGAGGAAACAGAATAACATGAGATTAGGCCGTTCAGTCAACTGAAGACAAAAAATTAACAAAGGTCATCTTGTGTTGTTGTGTCATGATGTAACGCCATGTGGATCTTTTGTTTATCAGTTCATCTGGTTGCCGTTTCACTATTTATTAAGTGCAGTTGTTCTTTTTGTACCCGTATAGACTTTACAGTCATGGTTACAGACACTCTCTCCATCCACCTACACATTACAGTTTGAGTTTAATGTCTTCGCCAAAGAAAGAGACGAAACACACAGTTAACAAGGTTAATTATGTGTCAAATCAACAACAGTTAAATCAAGATAACTCTTTGTTCTCTCTTTCTAAAAACAGGGCCACATTCTACAAGTTAAATAAGAGAATAATAGACGTTTTGATGTTGAAATTCTGGCAAAGCTTCAAATCCAAATGTCCTTGTTGCAGACGTGGCAAAAGAACACACATTTGGTAGAAGCACTGATTCAGCCTCTTAACTCAAGTAAAAGTAAGACAATACAGGCTCTGAAATGTACTCAAAGTATAAAAGTTTTCCTCTGAAAGACATTTCTTTCACCACTTTCTATGGAAAGCTAACAGAACCTCCTTTCTTATTGCTTCGTCTTGCTACGTCTGCCTTGCGCGATATGAACTGACAGGTTGAAATCAGTCTTGTGATGAAGGCAGCGTGCAAAAACAAAAAAATTAAAATAATCAATAATTCCCTTCAAATGCAAGTAATTAGCCTTTTTTGAAAATGTAAAAATTAAAAGTAAAGTGCAGATACCTGAAAAATCTACTTGAGTACAGTATCAAAGTATTTGTAGTTTGTTACTTCCCACCTCTGGTAACCTGCTTCTCAGACGTGCTCGGTTGGGCTCACCTTTCTTTGTCCATGCGCGTCACGTTGGACCAGACGACCATCGAGTTATCAAACTGGCAGGTGTAGACGAGGGTGAGGACCAGCATGGTGTATATCACCACCGACATCCAGAAGTACTTCAGGATCCTTCGCCACCACTCAAAGTGAACCTAGATAAGAATAATTGTGTTCATTGTGCCTCGGGGTTATGAATTCTCAGACATTTACAGCTATAGTGAATTAAATTAAACATGCTGCTCAGAGGATGTCTGGATTTAAGGTGACTGCTCTGTTTTATAGTGGAAGGGGTTATAAAACAGTCGAGAATACACTGTGGACTATGAGCCAGCTGTACACAAACTTTATGACATACTAAAATTGTCAGCACCTTCTGTCTTTGGGAAATTGAATTTGGAAACTTTACAGTGTCCTGCCTATATGATAATCCATGCATCCAACAGTAATCACGGTTATAGAGTCAGTAACCCGTGTCGCTCCTCCCCCTGCTCATGCAGTAAAAGAGAAAAGAAATGTTCTGGTATCCCGGCCCACTTCATCCAATCAGGACAGAGAACTCCATAAAGAGTGCGTCCTGTCTACACGCAGAGATCAGGATCCTCCTGTTCTCGTACCTACATCGGCAATGGCTGAACAGGGAAGGCTACCAATTCCAGCGCTCCTGGTGACAGCTTATACTTTTCCAAACACGCCAAGTGATTTAAAAAACGCTTGAAGAAAAGAAAGAGGGGAAGAGAGCGGCCTCAAATAAAGAAAAGAGTTCATGTAGGACATTTTTTTCTTTCTACCAAACCATCAACTGGATCACCGGGCAGAATGAAGTGTGCGTCTACTCAGGGAAGAGCTGCTTATTCTGATGTAAACATTAATGGCATCCTGCACGGCCGAGTTAAACTTATCTAATATTAGTTAGCTTAGCTTACTTAGCTAGCCTCTCGTCCACGAGCGGCACTTTGAGCATCAGAAGCCAAGCGCCATCTCGTTCCATTGTATTTTCGAGAGCAGGCAGACATCTTTACGTCTAATACCTCCAAAACTGTGCAAATCAAAACAATCTCAATGGAGAAATACTACTGCAGGTTAAAGGAAAAATATTTATTTTTGATTATGGGGTGAACGGTCCCTTTAACATTAATAACTGAGGAGAAATTGAAGAGAGACATTGGGAATATGTGTTCAAAAACACACAAAGTGGTGCACACCTTAACTCAACACTGTGTATATCTAAGTCTGTGTGCTTCTGATGTAAAAATGCAACAGTGCACCGGTGTGTTTTGTACCTGATAGAGCGCCACACAGGAGAGGAACATCATCATGTAGAGGATCTTGTACATGACGATGGTGCCCTCGAAGCTGACGATGAAGAACATGCCACCGCAGATGTAGATCCAGTATTTGATCAACATAGCCATGACCATGGCGCCCAGAACCTGCATGATGTCCTGCTCCCCTCCCTCCTCCGACTCTTCTTCCTCTATAAAACACAGCAGCCAATCAGAAAACTCTGCATTAACTAACCACTAAGACACATCAGCAGTGTTGAGCAAGTTACTTTTAAAATGTAATGTATTACATATAAAAAGCATTAGTCTATAATCCATATAATCTATAATAACACAAAAACAGGAGTCCAGGGTTTACCCTTCTTCTTCTGATCCTCCACATGAACGTCTGAGAGACTAGCGCTGTCCTCCTTTTGTTTTTCCCATCTCTCTGTGAGCGTTTGTCTCAGCAGCAGCCAGAAGCTCAGCATACACAGGACCTACACACAATAAATAAAAAGTTCAGACACAAAGGTGGCCGGCGAGAAAAGAGAAGATGAACGAATAAGTCACTTGAATTTACTTTAACTTGCTGAGAGCAAAATACAGGTGGTCAAAACAACACTTGACTAAACTTTCAGGCATGTGCTGCATTCATCTGGCACTTAAAATAAACTTTAAATAAATAGAGTCTGACTCAGATGTGACATATAATTTCATCTCCGCTGTCTGTCTGTTTAATAAAACCATAGCATGGATGACAAAAAACACATTAAGGCTGCAAGCCTGTGGTGGCCGACTGACATAATAAGGTCAGGCTCAGAAGCCGCAAACAGCAAAGTCTTTGAACAATTCCAAAACATGTCAAAACACTACAAACCTGACCTTTTCCTTCTCGAGTACATCATTATATGACTTCCGTCCTTCTCTTATTTAAATAATAGTCTACTAGAGAGGCACGGTGTGACAGTGTTTGGTTTCAGAATCTAAAAGATATATTCCATTAGCTGCATACAGAGTTGCTTTAGAAATCCTCGCACACACTAAATCATTCTCTCATCGTTTATTTGTGTTTCGGATCCACGTGGTTGTTACTCAGTCCAAGAGTCAGTTTTAATGATGATGCATGGATTTATAATAAAGACAGAAAAGGTCAAAATCAAGGAAATTATTGGGCTGTTCATTTTAACTTCCAAACCTTGGATGAAAGTGAGTGGAACGGGTTGTTCTTCTTGACAAAGAACCCTGAGATTGGTTCCATGTTCTCAAAAGTCCAGATGTACTGCAGAACTATCAGCAGGTTGCCGTAGGCCACCATGAAGGGAGATGACAGCATGGCGTAACGCCTCCGGTCCCTCACCATCCACAGTGCGCAAGACCAGATGAGGAAGACAAACGACAGCCAGCTGACGTATGTGATGCTCCACGCCTGACCAGAACAAATCACAGAGAGTTCTTCATGAAAACAGTAAAGTTGTTAACAATGATTATGGTTTCCTGCCCGTATCTCAATGAACAGTGAATGTCTGGACATGAATGGATAGTGAAGAATGTGATGTCTAAAACAGAGCTTCATTCTTTGTCAGCAAAAAATAAAAACAAAACATTCAAGTGAGTAGCAAACAAGAACAAAGCCCACTTCCTCCTATTCCTCAATACACATGTGAGGGGAGGAAGAAGAAGAAGAAGAAGAAGAAGAAGAAGAAGAAGAAGAAAGACAAGAGAAAAAAAAGTGTTACTCAAATGTATTTAACTATGATTCATCCAGGAATGTTTAAACCGAGAACAGATGCTCTCTTCCAGTTTTCTCCTGTTGTTCTGCCAGTGCTTCCACTGGAGCAGAGAGATGAGTTCAGTGCCTCGCTCAAGGATATCTTAATTGAAGCTGATCAAGGAGGCAGGAGTGTTTGGCATTTACTAACCACACCAGCATGTTTCCATCAGGACTGTGGGTTTAAACTTGTGATTTTCTGGTTATGATGCTGCGTTCATGTCATGTCAAATTAAACTGTAAATATGAACCTCTAGCTGGAAAGTCACATTTTCACTGGAGTGGTTTTTATGGTCAGTTACATTCACATTAAAATTTGTATTTACGATAAATAATTCACGATCACTTTGAAATTAACAAATGAAAGTGATTTCATTGACTCACCATCATCGCTATGAGGGCACAGATGTAGCTCTGTTTCATGACAAAGTGGAAGATTTTGACCATCGCACTGACTCCTCTTTTCTTTATCCCGTCCTCTCCCTCCTCAGACTTCTCCTCTCCTCCGTCCAACACTGAATCCTCCGGGGGCAAACACACCTCGTACACACACTCATCCTTCTTCTCTGGTAGGACACAGAAACACAACTCACTGTTACTAGTAGTTACAACACTCTGCAGTGATTCAGATTCCATCAAGTTGGGGACTATTGCAGGACATTTAAAAAAAAATCTGTGCAGCAGAAGCCAAGATATCCTGACTTTTAGTCCATAGAACGGGAAGGGATCTACATTTCCCATAATGCAACTGAAAAGCATCTTTCGTTAGATCCTCCGTGCCACCTATATCCTTCACAATCCATGCCCCAGTTAGCAACACAGGCTTTTTGTTTTGGAGTCTTCGCCTCTGTGGGGCTTTACTGGCACAGCTTTGAGCTAAATGCTAACATGATTATGCTAACATGTTGACATTGACAACGCTAACGTGCAATGTTTAGCACGTATAATGTTTTACGTGTTAATCATCTTCGTTCAAAGTGTTAGCATGCTAATATTTGCTAATTAGCACTAAACACAAAGTATAGGGTGATGTAAATGTCATTATTTTGCGGGTATTTGGCCGAGTTTGGGAAAAATCAAAATTTTGACCTGATGATGGTGCTGCATGAAACTCTAAATTTTATTGACAGTGAACATATCACATTTTACAAATACAGTAAACAGTAATAAAGGCTACTTCTTTGTCGTCCGTGGAGAAAGGACCCAGTCTCCCTTTAAAAAATCACTCAATTTAGTGCGTTGTTGCATAATAAGACCCTTATCAGCTTTGTGAAATGCTGTGTACAACACATTCTTAACTTTTTGGGCCTACTTGTTAATTCAGCAAACGTTATTTATGAAGATATTTCTTTATTTGTCTAAAAAATGCGGTATCCGTTTGTTTTACTGATGTAGTATATTTGTAGACTGGGGAAGTGATCATAAGTGGTCACTCAAGAGGCATCTAAAGGCACATGTAATACCAGGTGTAATTGATGGGCTTTAATGAGGAGAAGTCATCATCTGGACACTATAACGTCTGCTAGCATGGCTGAAAAAATCTTCTTCTCCAAGCCCAAAACAAAGTTGCTCAGGTGAGTTATTTTCTCAGACTTTACAAAGTTCCTTCAGAGTCACACGGGCCGTTAAACAGCTGTATACACAGGCTGTTGAGGACCCCCCTTGACTAGTAAATTGACTGTGCCATGTAAAATCACTGAAGTGCCCCGTTAAGATAATTCTGTGAGTTCAGCTGCAACAAACTGCAAAGTAACAGTACAAAATAAAGGAGCCAACACAGAAAGTGCTGTGCAGTCAAAACAAAGGAATCGCCTCAGTTTGGCACTCACTATGGCAAAAAAAAATTCAAAAATATCTGATCCAGTTACTTTAATTTACTGAAAATATGTCAAAATAAAATTAAAATGAAATAAAATAAATCCTCAAACTGTTGCTATAATGTCATCCTTTGTGAAACTTAGGCAAGAAAATGTTCAAGGTTTCTAAACAGAGCGTTTTTCAGCCCACATATGTAATCTTAAAAAAAGTTACAGAGAAGACAGTAGACGGTAAAGAGCTCACCTGTACCGTCACCAGGCGGGTCCAGTTTATACTGAGGGGTTGAGTACAAGTCCTGACAGACTGGTCCATTCTCAGTTGTGACAAATTCAAAGGAGGTCCCGTTGGGTACAGCCTGTCGATCATCATCACAAATTACAAACACATTTATGTAACTGAGGAACAGATTTGTTATGGTATCACACGACTGACGAGCCTTCTGCCCCACAAAGACAAACTGGAGTGACTGTGATTCAACGATTTACCAGCTGGATATTGAGCTTTTTCGCCAGTAATGACGATTACAGATATGACTTTTTGTGAGTTTGTTAGTCACTACACTTAGGCTTTGTAGGGCAGTAGAAGTTTTTCTACTTTTCACACTGCACTTTATTTAACGCAGCCTTTAACCCAGAGATACCATGTATTTTATAGTTACTTTGATATTTACTACAGATTTAAAAGTTGTCGTTATAATCATAAAATTGTGGCTTTTTACAGATTTGCTGGATGACCACTTCATCTAATTCTACAGGTCGATTTAAGTCCAAAGTTGTGTAGGTTATATATATAAGCAGATGTGTTTCCTTCTGCTGTATTTGGCTCTAACACATTTATAGGTAAGGACATTTACAACAATAGAGAACAAGCAACTTTTCATCTTCCTGACATTGTCCGTGTTTCCAGCTCTGAGACAGGAAATCTGTCCATGTAGTTCAGTATCTCTGGTCTGACAGGCAGGATGACAAAAGGAGTTCAACTTGAACTTTTAAACTTAGGTTAGCTTTGTTCCAGGAGGGTGCAGTGTGAAAAGCATTTTGCACAGATTCCTTTTCTTGCAGCAAGACTACGGGGTGAAGAGGGGTAAGATGCACAGATTCAATCCAGAGCAGCCCCCACCTCAGTTGTACTGATGCCATCCTGGGTTGAGAGGAGCTTGGAGGAGAGAAAGAGCATACAAGGCAAGGTGTGTTATCGATGAGCTGCTGAAGTCAAAGGCCTTCTCCTTCTTTATAGTCGCTGATAAGCAGGAACAAAGTCGAGCAGCACTACTCTGTAAATCGAGCCCATCACTCATCTGTGTCTGCACACCCTAAAAGCTTTTAAACCTCAGGAGGTGGCCGGTGGAGACAGACTACGGACCTTGATATGGGAACAAGGTCAGAATGTGTGTGTGTGTGTGTGTGTGTGTGTGAGAGAGAGAGAGAGAGAGAGAGAGAGAGAGAGAGAGAGAGAGAGAGAGTGTGTGTGCGCGCATTTCAAGTTGAAATCTTTCCAGGGATGAGTCTATTATGGAGGCGAAAGCTCTGGGAAACAGGACTTAACTTGTGAATACAATCAACAAGAGCCGGTTTCTTGTTTATTTTTTACTGTTGCACTAAAATACAACAGGGATGTTCAGTTACATTACAGTAACATTGATGCTCGGTGCTCACACATGGTCAAAGCTGATGGAAAGTGTTTCCCAGATGCCGAACTTTCATGTGAAGATGCCGGCGTATTATCATCACCATCATTTTGCTGCTGTTTACATTCAATCCAAGGCTAATTCAAAAGATGCATTTGATGTGTTAATTTATATTTTATATATAAATAACTGTATATATGTTCTGTAATTTATGTAGCATGTAGCACTTCCATTTCGTTATGCAACCCTGTGTTGTATGACAAATGAATTACCTCGTGCCTTATATAATATAATATAATATAATATAATATAATATAATATCATATCATATAATATCATATAATATCATATAATATAATATCATATAATTAAATATAATATAACATATGTATTTCTATTATACAAATTATACTAATAAACCTTACACATATATAACATTATATACACATAATAACACATTATTCATACTTTCACTGAGTAATTATTATATACATATACCACTTACTTTATAATTATATTACTATATTACATTGCTTTTTGTATGAACAAGTTGATATAAATCAGTTTGTGTTTATATTCTGAGATACATTATATTCTCTGTGTAATTATATCAGTATTTTGATGTATATGCTGAGATATATTATATCCTATATGTTTATAGACAGAATTTTATATATATCTTGAGATATATTTGTTAAATGTGTCATCGTTACATATATGTCAGTATAAGACTACACACAATGTGTGCATACTGTACAATTATGGGTACAATTATCCATTATGTCTGTATATGTGAAAGGTATTTAATGTTTGTAGTCTTTCTTTTTATTTTTACCTTTTTTTCTGGGGGTTGTCTTTATCTATCACTTAGATTCAGATTTTTGCCCTCTGCGTTTATCTTTTCGGCTGCTGTAACAGCTGTGCAGTGCAGGATCAATAAAGTCTTATCTTATCTTACAATGGGGTCTCGTGTATTGTATAATAATATGCAAACCAAACGATGATTACTTCATGACCAACAATCAATACTGTTATTCACGAGTGTATTAACCCTGACGTACGTTTTTCTCATCTGTGCCTTGGCGTGATTCCCACCACATCTGCCTCTTCCTGTTGGCTGAGTTATTTTGTCCATCCAGATCTTCCTCCTCACACATATCACCGTCCTTCTCGTCCTGAAAAAACACAGATAGATAGTTTGGATTGTTCGGATCTGCACCGCTGAACTTTGAAGTCGGGATACGTTTTTAATCAGCTCCCACTGAACACTGCTTTAGAGGGCAGGAGTGCAGGATCTGAGGAGGAGTTGGATGAAGGGAAATGATGCAGTTTTACTGTAAATTAGCATCGGATTTCCTGTTTTTTTTATTCAAAACAGACAAAGTTCTATCTTGGCAATGTCCAGGTGGTTCAAATACTACAAAATACTGAAAAAAACTACATAATAAGTAATTGACTTGCAGGCTCTTCAAACTTTAAGACATCTCTTAAAATTCTTCAGATATAACTTCCCCATGTCTCATTCCTTTGAAAGTTTTACTAAAACTGGATTAAATTATTCTTTTTTTCACAGTTTTTACTGCATTGATGAACTACTGCTGAATAATCACGGACAACAAACTACAAATCAAGCATGAAATCGATTGAGAAATACAACAGGGCATCTGGATTTTTCTAGTTTTTTTGGCGAAGATGAGGTCTATCATAATCTGGCATCTTCACCATCGAACGAACCTGTCAGCTGCAATTTATCTCGCAATCATGTTTTATTATTAGCGACGTCTAAAGTGTAAGAGTAGGCGAAAACACACACACACACACACACACACACACACACACACACACACACTTCTCTGTGGAGAGATCAATAATGCATACAGTCCTGCAAGTTTACAGGGAAGTATTGACCCCTCTATAAAAACACTAATCTATAACTCCATTACAGGGCGGAGGAGCTGAGCGTCGAGCTCTGAGGAGACGGGCTGAGTCCAGGAGAGGGGGGTCTTCTTCAGGACATTAAAGTCCAAATCTTTCAACATCGCACAACAACTGAAGTAGATCCATGATGAAATACAAAAGTCTTTTCAAGGATCAGTTCAACCAAAAGACAAACAAACTTTGCTATTGAGGTATTGAAGTCTTGGATGTTTTGGTTTTATTTACCCACGTTTTGATATTTCTGTCTCAGGGATTTTTGCTTCCAACCCAACACAATGAAGGTTTTTCAGCTGTCTACACAACATTAAAAATAACACACATTTTTCCTTTTCAGCAATAACGTCCCATTTACTTGTTTTTTTTAAAGATGAAAACTGTTTTCATTCATTTAATTTAAATCAAAGATTTAAACTCCGATGGTGCATTTTGTCAATTTAAGTTCTGGTCCTTCAGAGGTTAAAACATCTTACTTTTAATTACAACAACCTAATTAACTCAATTAGTGTACATTCAACCCCGATTTTAACTGATACAAGATTTAAATTCCACATACAATACTGTCAATCCACTAAAAGATAAGGTCACAATTTCTTTTAGTCCGAATTAAATAGACTTGTGTGACTTAACCACCTTCATCAGGTATATAATTCATCCTGATGAAGGTCTGAGCACCAAAAAGTATTGTAAAAATACTAGTGACTGACCCCAGCTGAAACTATGACTATCAAGCTTGTGATGGGATCACACTAAAACAGACTGTGACACATTTGTTCAATATGCCTAACCATCCCTCCATGTTCAGTTTCCAACCCACATTAGTTTTGACATATAAATGTGTTTTGTTGAAATATTCACTCATTTGATGCAAGGGATGAACATCATTAAGTACACAATTTACAATTTAACAACAGCTCACTTGTTTCCCCAAATTCACTCGTTGTCAAGTGGACAGGAATGAGTGAAACTGGGATACTGTGAGCCACAGCTTAAAACAAATTCATGCTAGTGGCGTCAAGAGAGCAGCGAGTGGCTCCTTCCCTACTTCCTGCCACGGTACTTCTGGTGTCCGTGCTTGGACCACCGTCATTTTCATCATTTGACAAAATCTGTCCACAGACAGACATAAAACCACCTGGCAAAGTACTCAAAAACTGCTTCCGTGGTAGCTCCAGGATCAGACTTTCACATGATGACACACACACGCTGACTCACAATACCCGCCCTGCTGTCACAGCTGGTGAAAATGACGTCATTTAGATACAGAGTGCATCCTCTCGTGAGTTTAATTTGTAAACATTTACACAATAACATCACTTATCATCATTTCATAAGTCATCAAATTTGGACCAGTGGTGTGTGAGTTATGATGTAACAGCTACATATTATTTTGCCCCTGTAGCGCACTGTAACGCTGCTTTGTTACAGTCATGCTGTCAAAATTAGACCAACAGTGTCTCAGATAACACCTGAGCTACGGCGGACAGATCCAGCCAGCCATCGATCGTCCTGGAATCTTCCATCAATACAGTTTCTCTGATCACGAGGCCACCTGGCTGCCCGTTTAATTCAATCTGTTTTCTATTTCAGTTCGCTGTCTGGTATTTACTGAGGAGCTGTGTTGGAGGTGTTGTGTGCTGAATTCAACTAAACATCCTTGACACCCACTGACTTCCAGTATCAGCCTGGTTTTATGCAAATATAGCTTTCTCTAAGCTGGAGATCTTTCAAGTTATCAGCATAAATAAAAACATTTTGAGGGTATATTTTCATTTTAAGACCTTTTAGCATCATTGAACTCTGATTACATTATGTAGTTCAGTTTTACAAGGTATACAAATAAATCATTTGATTGTTTATCAGCCAAATTACGGTTAAATTATTGACGTATTTTTCAGTAAATGTCGTTGTGCTGTTAAACAAAAAGGTCTACTCTCGTGTGTTTTCGTTGCATGCCTGTCTGCTGTCCTCACCGTCAGCTGGTCGATGGGTTCCTGCAGCCAGAGGCGGATGAGCGTGGCCAGGGTGTAGTAGAGAATCAGCAGCATGATGGGACTGACAAAGTGGAACCACTTACGCTCCGGGTGCACGATGAGCTTCCACGTGTGGGAGCAGTTGGTCTGGACAATGGGGGAGATGCCAAATGTACTGCAGAGACAGACAGAGGGATGAATGAGGACGGGAACACTCCGGGATTTGAGTTGTAAAATCAAATACTTTGAGTGTAAATTAGCGAGAGACAATGTTGTATAATGTCATTATATATAATAACATATTGACCACAAACGGATGAAGCAAAACATTTTTATAACATACACATCAGACAGACCTTTCCAAGAAAACTACTTCGTTTAGCCAAATAGTTGTTAAGTAATTCTTCATTTTAAAAAATGGTTGCGTATTTGATGATTCCAAGTTCTCATATTTAAAAATGTGATGCTTTTCTTGGTCTTATATGAAAGTTAATTGAATATTTTGGGGGGTTGGATTTGGAGAAAAACAAGATATTTGAAGATGTTGCATTGTGCTTCTTTAAACTGTGATCAACATTTTTGTGTGAGCTGTTTTCTGATGTTTTACAGACTAAACAATGAATCCATTGATCGAGCAAATAATATGCAGAATAATCACTTCAGAAAATGAATGAAGGCCTACAGTCACTAGGAAGCTGCTTTAGTTTTTGACGCTGGCAAAGGATCAAACCTGAATTGTTCCTTCAAAAGCCACGAGAGGAGGTTACAACGCAAGAATCCTCAAGCTTGAATCTTTTTTGTCATTAATCAGTGGATTCGATTGTTCTCGTTGAGATAAGTGCATTGTTCAATTCATTACATTCAATTCAGCGTAGCAGGCCTTGGGTTCTCCATCTTTAAAACTAATTATCGATTCCAGAAACAAAGCCAGGATGGATGAGATGAAGCAGACGTTACAAAAGATTATAGGAACTGCAGAGTCATGCTGTCTGTGCTGGGTGGCCTATATAATATATACACACTATCACTGGGATAAGAAAAATCTAACACAACTAACAAACATACATTTTTATTTATACATTTATACATTTGTTTATTAATCATTAATTGTATTTGTCTTTTATCTTTTGCATTTTATCTTTTGGCTCCAGGCTGATGAAGATATTGCGATTGCAGAGTCACTGTTTCTTTGAGTTGAAAAGAAGCCAGAGGAGCCTCAAGCCTCTGATGAGGATGTATGAACCACCTCATCCTCGAGTCTTCACTTTACAGATTTTCTTGGCAGATGATGTCAAACTCCAGTGTTGATGTTGCCGGGTAGACGGCCGTCTGGACTATCTTACTCAGCCCGATGTCAACATGACAAGCTCCCTGGATATGTGGCTGAAAGGGGATGAATGTATCTAAGTCCAAATTTTAGTTTGAGGTTCAGTGTTTTATAATTTAAAGACAGTGTTGCCTCTTTAATTGTTAAAGAGTTTTGTAAAGCAATAACAACAATATTAATATCTCTTACAGTTGACTTTCCCTCATGTAAACAGCTTTACGACTGATAGATGACATTCCTAGTAAGAAGATCTTCTACGCCCTCAGCCTGGAATCTAAAAAATGCTCCGAGGCTAAAAGTCTGTTTTGCACCACAAAGGACGCCGTATGATTCACTCCTTTTTCCTCCGAGCAGAATAAAGGTCATCTCCTCCACAGGAACTGTACTGACGTATTCCAGTGACAGACACACAGATTTAGATGCCTCCTGAGTATTTTCCTTCTGTGCCATGTGGACGAGCGAACACCCCCCTCTGACCCCACCACACTTCCTGAACGGTTTCATGTTGCAGTTGGGGAAGGCCCACTGGTCACATGACTGGGGACTTCCATTGTAAGGACGGGAGGCAGGAAGTGGAGTGGAAGCCAGACCTCTCAACAGTCTCACTCGACACCAGGATGACAGCAAGGCCGAGTCACTGTCAACAGGCACAATTAGGGCAGGCACTGAGGTGGCCTATTGTCCAATGGGGGCTGCATACTGTATGTTTATGGCTGTAGGAGTTTCCCTCTGACCGGCGTGCAGAGAGGAAACGGGCAAGATCAGAGGAGAACATGTAACTTTTATCATCACATCGGATCTCAGTTTTCGTGCGGCTGCAGACAGAAATACCTCCGCGCTGTGGAAAGTCAACATGAACACAGTGCAGGGACGGCACATGATGAAACAGGCCGCCTGTTCATTTTGAGAGCTATCAATGGAGAATCCACCCTAAACTCTCTAAATTTAGGACTTCAAATACCAAAATAAAGAGCTTGTTTCCAAAATTAATACACTTTTAAAAAGTGTTTAAAACAATTATACCCACTTGCCCTTATTTACGTCTGGAAAGTAAACAAAGCAAATTTACAAGTTTCAAAGATTTTTAGTGATATGAGCTTTCCAGTATTTTAGAGACAGAAAGAGGTGAAAATATCTGGTGTTTTCCAAATATTTAGGATATTTAGGGGGCTGTAGAGGTGTGTGCATATGTGGTAACTATTTTCTGATATCTATTCATTTTTGATAACTATTTTATTCTATTTTGCAAAAGAATTGATGACAATCTTTTTAATATCTTATACTTAGTAACCATTTTTGTTTTGACTATTTTATTCTATTTTATACATTCTATTCTATGTTATTATCTTCTGCACTAGTTGTGTAGCACTGTATACGTTTTTTATGAACTTCAGGTATCTTTAGATTCCCAAATAGGTGAAAGTATCTAGTATTTCACCAGAAGAAATTTAAAAAGTATACACTTTTCTGTTAAAAACTCATTTGGTGAGCTCTCAGATTTATCATGGTACCCTCCGGGGGGTCATCACCCCGACTCAGATGCTTCTACACCCACAGTAAAGTTACTACAGCATTCACGGTTTAAACAGACTATTATCGACTGTGTAGGTGGAGAGAGGTCCATTCATTGTAATGAGTGTGTTTTCTAACGAGAAGCCCGTCGATGCAGCCTTGTAATCACACCTTATCTGCCATCTGAACCAGGAGAAGGATGGGGACGACACAAGGTTTGTCCAAGGCAGTTTCAGCTATACATAGCTGTAAATAGCCTCAGTCCTGACACGCAGCAGCACAGCTTTCAAATGAGAAACTGTGAGATCAATAAAACCCTGCAACACCAAGGGCAATGAGACAACAGCTACAGTGAGACAGCAGCAGAGACACCTAAGGATTCAGATGAGTAATAGAAGTACTGAACAGCAGCATGGTGTACGTCATTTCTTCTTAATTTACAACCCTGATTCCAGAAAACTGGGATGATGTGTAATGCATAAATAAAACAAATATGTTTGCTAATCCTTTTTGACATATATTTAATTTTTTACCTCATTAACGTCATTGATTTCTTTAAATATATGCCTCCTCAAAAGGCTCAGTTGTGCAGGGATGTGGTGAGATTCACCACTTTGTGAAACACATGATTATATGGAGGATATTACTACATGGGCTCAGTAAACACAGTTGTTTGCAAATGACTGCATGTTGTTTGTTTTGTTTGTTTTACACAGTGTCCCAAGATTCATGTGTTTTTTTGCTGTTTGCATTTGTCTGTATCTTTGTTTGGATAAGTAAACCTACTTGTGCTTTTACCCATAATGCAGGTAGAATAGGATTTGTGAGTTTTACACACTGTATTTGCTGTTTTATATTTTGGCTATGTGACAGCTGCTGTGAATAAATAAATATTCATGTTTTTACCTCCCTGAGAGCAGTCAGGTCTGAAGTCCTATGTGGCTGCCTGTTACTTGGCAGGATGTCTCAAAACTGTCTTTAACACATTTAAATGAAGTTACAGAAGCAACAGACTAGTGAATATACTGCAGAATAAGTTTATAATGTGTGTATAATGTCATGTGGATTCAGACGTTCTTCTTGTAACGTCCCTCGTCTCATCCTCCCAGTCTCCTCATGGTGGCCACTAAAAACACAAAAAATGGCCCTCTCTGGAGCCAGTGTTTGTTTGTCTGGTATGGGTCTTATTAAGTCACACTGCTATGCTATCTTTCTGTCATAATAAAGGCAAAAAATGGCATTACAAAAACTAAACATTATTAGAATTTCCTCACGTATGTGTGTTTTTGTGACAGTTGACACCCAAAAGGAGATTAAATATTTCTTAACGTTGTCTTAAATATAATATAACATGTAGAAGATTGTTATTCAATAAAGTTTTATTTAACAGATTTGGGTGCCAGTGAGACTTTGATGGTAAAATAAAAGTATAAAAATATACATTATCTGTGTTAATAGATATAGTAATTAATTATTCCAAACGATAAGAACTCCAGTTCCTCCTCTCCTGCTGCTGCACAAAAATCACTTTTGTGTTGAGCACCTAGGACGGCAGCCTTGATGTGTAATTTTTAGTAATGAGTAAATAAACAGCATTCTTTGCATTCCAGGTTGTCAGTCAAACACAATGAGCTGAGTGACTTTCTGCCACAGAGTCTGTATTCATTACATCCGTGACTAACGTATGTTGGCAAGAGGTGCAACAATGTGGCTTTACTCAACCACAACGCTCCACCGCCGCAGCCGCAGACAGCTGATTGTCTCCTCTCTCATGCATAATAAAACAACGCTGCTTGTAGTGAAGAGCCTAAAAGCTCTGCTTCGGATATCGATGTGCTGTGAGTAGGAGTTTGATACATCTCCCCTCCAGCTGCGTTTGCCTTCTCCTTTGCCTTCATGTTTGTAACAATAGTAAATATTTATTATCATTTAAACAAACTTGCCTTGGGCGCAATATATATCGCTGAGTCAAAGGAGCGCTGGCAGCTGAGCTCTGTCATCACACCATGTATTTTCACATTATTAAGGAGCCAGACAGCATTAGTGTGGGTGTGTGCTGTTTAACAAGATTTAAACAATTCATCAAAGAGGCAGGAAATCTAATGCTGGTAAGATACACTTCTTTCAGATTGAGTCATGGCTCACTGCTGTGCTCGAGACAGTTGGTATTTTCTTCTTAGAGTTTGATGGATCTGCTTCTTTAGGCAGAATGTAAGTCAAGTGCACAAACAAGGTTTAAACTGAGAATATCATGCAAATCTGTTGCATCCTATTAACCAGAGATATTGCAAATTTAATCACTTTTTAATTTAGACTGATGACTGATAAATAATGTATTGCACCTACACTGAAAAATGAGAACAAAAAAATCTAAGATCACAGGTGAGATACATGATTTTGACTTTTTGATGTCTTACACTATGAAGCTGTCGCCTGGAGGGATGGACTCCTGGAAGAACTGGAACTGGTAGAGGTAGAGGACAATGAGGTGTCCAGCGCTGAAGATGGCCATCAGGACACACATGCAGCTGAAGATGAGTGTGTCAAAGGTCCGGCAGAGGGACCACCAGGTGCACAGGAACAGAAAGATGAGGAAGTAAACAGCCGAGGTCACCGAGGGCAGCATGATGCCTGCAAACACAGAAACGGGTAGAATAATGAAGTAATAGTAATCAAGCTCAAATTAAAGTGTTTTGCAAAATCTAAACAGTTTGGTGCACAAGTTTGATGTAGCTGACACTCAATCGTCATGCAAAGGACGGGGGATTTTGCCTGATCTGGAAAAACACAAATAAAATCAACACTCTTTGAACATGTAATTCAAGGCTCTGTCAGATTTGTGCTAGACCGCCTCATTAAAACAGGTGCATGCTTCCTTTGGCAGCAAACGGAGTAAACAATTTGAATCACACGAGACAGAAACAATCCTATGCAGCCACCGCTAGAATCTTATTCTGTGACTAGCAAATAAATCAGACAAAAAAACTACAGTATTCTCTGTAAAAGACTGCCTTTCTTAAGCAATCTGTAATCATTTTCATAGATTACTGATATATTATGAATTGAAACCTATAGCTGATTAATCAATACATTAATCAATTAATCAATCACCTAAATATACAAATGATGATGCTATAAGATGAATTCATCACACAGCATGCAGAGCTGCTCACCTGTCATGCCCAACAAGATGGTGACCACCACCTGCCCAGCAGTGGTGATCAAGTTCCCGATAATCTCCTTCACCTTGGACGCGACCTCCGCCACAATCCGCAGGATTTTACTCTTCATGCTCTCCTTCGCCTCCTCTTCTTCCTCCCCCTCCTCCTCCTCCTCTTCCTCCTCGTCCAGCTCCTCGTCCTCCTCGGCCTCGTACCCCGCTTCGAAGTCATCCTCCAGCAGGATGTTATCGTCCAGGCTCAGCTTCTCCTCTTCCTCCTTTGAGGCGGATTACAGTGACACATTTCAGGATTGAATGATGAACGGTGCAGTGTGGAGGTCAGAGCTCTCCATGGTGCTGAAAGCAGTTTTCTACAGGTAGCTGGACTCCAGCTGGGAGTGTGTTTGAGCATCTTTAACATCATGTTTAAACATATATGCGCTCTGTG
This sequence comes from Pagrus pagrus, assembly GCF_965226575.1. Lineage (NCBI taxonomy): Eukaryota > Metazoa > Chordata > Actinopteri > Spariformes > Sparidae > Pagrus > Pagrus pagrus. The sequence continues at coordinate 17,042,317 of NC_140196.1, forward strand.
TGGCTGCTTGAGTTTTCTACTGTTCTTTCTTCGCTCTGACCAACTACGTGTCCCTCTTCAATAAAACAGACACATAATAACAAGTGAGCTGTGATTCATATAAAACACGTAAGGCACGAGACAAAGAAAGTGGCGGGTGGTACGAACCCTGTTTTGAATAAAAAGCTCAGATGGCTCACTGACGGAAATAAAGGCCCGAACACAACGCAGGCTCTACAGATGATTTCCTGGTGTTTCTCAGCAATGGGGAGCGGTGCCATCTGTGCCAGCATGAGCGGTGCAGTCGAAGTGAAAGTGAATGTGGATTTAATTAACACTGAGTCATAAAGAGGAGGGAGGACCTGCCAGGGGATGGGGGATGTAGTCCAAGTCATCAACACTCACAGGGAACTCTATTCAAACTCCTGCTCCCGCAAACTCGATGTGGACATTAGACACAGAGCAGGAGAGACGACTGTCCACTCTGCTGGTCACTTCAGCTGAACAAAATGTGATCAGTTGTGACTTCCAGCAGGTGGTACTTTTTGGTTGCTTACATGACATGACAAATATTAACTGTCAGAGATCTGAACTCTAGCTTTGAAATGAGTTTGTGTACATTTGTGGTCGTCTGAGGTGTTTGGAGAAAGTTACTCCAACTAAGTTGAGACATTTGCTCTTTACATTCATAAAAACATTCTCATGAAGATATTATTTACTTTTTCAGGGTAGTTTTATGGACATAAATGTCAGCTTGTATACATCTTTTTTAGATGGTTTATCTCAACAAACACTAACCAACATCGTTTTTAATCATCTACATTAAATTAGGGCTGAAATAATAAGTACGAAAAAGACTGCTTTTAAAACCACAACATCTGCTCATTGTGATTTTCTTTCCCCATTTTGGCTTCTTTCCATTGTTTTTTCTGACAATCACTATTTCTGGCTTCTGTTCACCTGGAAACCTCACGTGCTGGAAACTGCCCTACTGTCACGTTACTTCCAACCACCAGCCTTGAGCTGTCATGTTACTAATCTGAGCTACAGTATAAAGGGAAATATAACAGGGATATTAATAATTTAAATGACAAGTGCTTATTTGGGTTTTAAAAAGTAGTGAAACATTATTTTCTTCTAGTTATGTGTTTATTTTGTTCAGGTTTATGTTACTTCTCCTATCTGTGTGACATTTAATGTCATAGGATAATAATCTTTTTTGTGGAAAACTAAATATTTGTAATCAAAAATGTATTTATACTCATTCTAATCAAAACTGGGATGGGGGTATATAAATGTCCTCTTTAAAGTGCTATTAATCTTTTAATTCTATTAAGTCACATTGAAAAATATCTTAAATATCCTTTGAGGCACACTATTAACCTGTTTGAAATTTTGCTACCAAAGCTTTGTCAGATATGTTCATTATATGTTCGTCTGTAATTTATCAAGAAAGAATACGACACATGGCAGTTTACTGCTTCACAACATGTTACGATTTAGTTTGGGGTTTTTGACCAGTGGTTTGACAAAACAAGTTATTTAAGTCACTCTGACATTTTTTTAGGGCTGAAACTAACGACTACTTTTATTGTCGATTAATCTGTAGATATTTTTTTTAATTACTCAATTAGTTATTTGTAGAAAAATGCAGAAAATGGCAGAAAAATGGCAATCAGAGCCCAAGATGACATCCTCACATGTGTTTTTTTGTCGAGTAGAGAAACCAGGAAATACTCATGTTTAAGAAGCTGTAACCAGAGACTTCATATTCTTTTTCAAACCGACTGATTATTTATTGATTGATTATTAAAATTGTTGAAGATTAATCTAATAGTTAACAACTCACTGATTAACTGTGTAATTTTTCACTATTTCTACAAAATTTCTAAAAAATGAATTGTAAAAAAAAATAATTGCCAGATTAATCTACCATTTCTACAGACAGACAGACAGACAGACAGACAGATGGATTACATAGACTGCGTGTCACCACAAATAAAACTCACTTGTTCCTCTGATTCAAAGTCGGTATTGTACTGGGCCATGTCCTCAGGCGGCCTCTTCTGGACCAGACTGCGACACAGGAGCCAGATGGCCAGGCCGGCCACGAACATGCCGATGTCAGGGATGAAGACTCGGATGCCGTTCCCTGCGTCTGCACCAATCACACTGGAGACACACAGAAAACAGAGGATACACACTGACAGAAAGCAGGCACTCGTTTCCTGAAAGTAGGGATGAATCCCAATGAGATCTCCCAAATATTGTGATTTGGAGTAATCTCGAAGGCTTTGATTGCAACCAAATGATGGAAAATTGGACAGAGTACAACAAACTTAACTGTGCGTGGTCGATCGCTTCTAATATGAAACAGTTTTTCTAAGAAACCCAGGGACTTGTGGTCGCTCATATAGTTCACTTGGATAAGGCCCACAAATAGTTTGAATCTGGCCGAGGTTATTTGTCACATGTCACCTCTCTCTGATTGTCTCCCTAAAAGCCAAAAATGGTTCAATAATCTCGAAAACAATACATATTCTTGCTTATTTCCTACAGTCTATGTTCACATGGACTGAACAGCCCTCCAGTTCATGTGAAGGGACATTATAGCAGCAATTATATCTCCCAGAAAGCACTACCTGTTCACATGAACGCATGGGAATCTGGATTTTTCCGTGACTCAACTGCTCTTTTAATATGTGTTGTGTTGAATGCTTCAGCTTTTATATGGAGTACCACCCACTTTAATGAAATGCTGGTTTTAAATGTATCCCCGTTAACAAGTGAGTGAAATTCCATTCAAACAAAAAGGCCATGAGAGTGTGGTACTTTTCGCTCACTGAACTGTGAAAAAAACATGTTTACTCCCTTGAAAATTGCATCCTTTGTTCATAATAAGGTGGTGTGAACAATAAGCCCGCTTTTTCCCCATTAAACCACATGAAATAAAGTGGAAAGGATTGGAAGTGCTTTAGATTTTTCACATAATCACACTATCTGAAATCTCGTGTGTGCGGATGATAATAAATCATAAACAAATAATATGCATCCCTGTTCTGGTCTACAGAGTGTGTGTTTTTCATTAATCCAATAAAACATGACATTGTTTGAAGTGTTGTGGTCGTATCGCTGTGAGCAAACAAAGCTTTTGTAACATTTGGTATTTGATTAGTCTGCTCACCTCTAGCTAAATACCCAAAGAGTTGTTCAAACAGGAAGCAAAACAGAGGCGGCCAACTGTTTCCATGACAGCTACAGTAACGTCAGGCTTCGAATGATCCTGCGAGATGCATTTGTGCAGCGTGAGGGCCGGCTTTACGAGGTGTCATGATTGCGTGTACAATTAAAGCAAATAAAAATTGTCCTTGAAATGGCTAACAGCTTTCAAAACCTTTTAAAACTCACTTTTATCATCCAAACCAATTTCTATTTCAGTTTTACAGCAATCACACTGCATCCTGTGTTTGGCCACCAGAGTGTTTTCTTTACATTTCCAGCTGAGCTCCAAGAATAATTAAAACTGTTCGCAATAAACAAAACGTACTGGTGATTCTGCTGCACAGGCTGCTGAGAAAAAAGCTGACCAAATGTTTGGATGGAGTTATGAAGCGAGTGGTCATTTCAAACACGACCAATCTCACCCTGGCCTTGAATGGATATAAAGCTTATAAAAGTTAACAAGTTGAAAACAGAGTGCTAATCAACACGATGGAAAACGCTCACTCAGATAAATAGTTGGGCCTCTGGCTGCCGCTGTTGGCGAGTTTAATCTAATCAAGGACGTCTGTTTCCATGTGCTTTATTGTTGTGAAGCTTTGTGCATCCTCACGTGGATGAAAGAGATGGAAACTGTCAGAGCCAGGCGAGACCGAGCCAGCAACTTTAATGACTCCTACTTTCCCCTGCTTATCACGTGAGAGAATTACAATAACATTAGCGGTGCTAAGACCCGTCTTCACTGGCTCAGACCGCAGGGGTAATTACTCATGAGGCTTCAGCGCAAAACTACAAATACGGAGAGCGAAAATCTTTTCTCAACCATATAAATATTTGGTATTTATAAAGGATTTGAAAAGGTCAATCTGGAGGAAACTAAAACACACAACAGCTGTGAATTCTCTCTAAACTCCTATAAATCAGACCGGAGCGCTGCATTTTTCTCCATATAGGCAGTAAAAGCATCCACTCGTGCAGCAAATGCAGCTGTAAACATCGTACATACTGTATATGATGCTCAACACAAACAGGTAAATGCAGGCGGGATAAAATGTTTATGGCTCTACTTCCGCCACTTACAGTATACTATCCACCGAGGGCTGTTGAGTACTGGAAAAAGGATGTGGCTGAGTTTGGACATTCCCGTACTTAGGAAACCACATCTAACATGATCATGGGGGTGTGAGGAGACAGACACAGCAGCAAAAGCTTTGAAAAATAGGCCCGTCCACTGATTGTCAGACATAACCGGGTTTCGTGCTCATCAAGAATCCACACGGGGACAGGTTAGGAGCATTTATAAACCTTGTCAGATGATGAGCCAGCGTGGCTAAATGCAGAAAGTGGTGTTTAATGTTATTGCGGCGTTGCTATATTGAGGACACTATGAACAGACAAATACAGTGGAAGAGAAGCACATGTCTGATCTTTGACAGGTGAGAAAAAAATGTTTTTAAACACTTTTTCTTTTAAAAATCAAGCAGGATATTCTGTTCCATGGTATAAAGGTTGTCAGCCGTCCCTTTCATCAACAAGCAGTCACTGACTGTGTTTACATGGACGCTGATTTTCCTCCACTAATCAGAATATGACAATATTCAGAATATGATCCGGGTCACGTAAACATCATATTCTGTTTGGATATTTTGAATTCATCCTTATTGTCAATGCCAAATGTGTATCTGAAATTGTTTTTTTTGTCGCTGTTTGTGACACATGGCCTCTTCGATCAGCTCCATGCGCATTTCTGGTTGGACGTAAAAAACGTACGTACTTTTAAACATTATGACTTGGACTTGGATATCAACAGGTTTGTTAATCAGAGTATGCACAGCTGCATGTAAAGGGGAATATTTGTTGAATTTTAGTAGTCATTAAATACCCCCAAAAGTTGTTAACTCGCTGATTAATCACAGGAGATTTGTCATATTTTCTCCTGCATTTTTCAACCAATCTGAAAGCAATATAGGTGGGATCATATACATTATTATAATATTTATGTAGCCTTCACGCTGGTGGTATATTTCTATACAAAGAAAGGAATAACTTCATGTATTTCATTTGCCAAATGTACAAGAAGGGACAAATCACACAAGGGCAGATCATATTTCATGAGAATAGCAAAAATGCATCGAAAATACCAACAGCAAGATCAATTAATTTATTACTGACTGGACCAAACCCACACCATGCTTGTCCGAGCTGGAGATACTGCATGAATGCAGCTTAAAGCTTTCAGCTTTCTTTCTTGGGGTAGGGGAGTCTTTCCTCCTCTTAATAACTTAATTTATGTTCATTCAACACGGCATAGCATAGAAAATGATTGTTCGAACAAATCTTTGTTCAACCACTTAAGTTAAAGTCCACCTTCTGCTGTTAGAAGGCAGCTCAACAGCTCTGAATATCCTACCATGATAAAATAGAAATATTGTCTAGGATATTTTGTGCATGGTCACTGAGCTGAGTCCTACTGCTGAAAAATCCTGTGGATTTCCCAACTGGGAGAAAGATTAATGATCAGTTAAACTAAATCAATACTTTTTTACTTTTTACTTTTTTTATGCTGCTGCTTGATCACCAGGACAGATGTTATTTATAAAATAGTTTTTGACAGGGATGTAAATCCTGGATCTCAGCAAGCTTGCTACATGAATCATAAAATAAAATAAAGAAAGAAATATGCTGTCAGAATGTAAAGCAGTGGCATTATTAGGTGAACAAGTGAGTGGATTTGCTCTGAAAGTGTTTATCTTACCTCTCAAAGCCAATTTGTCTGATGGATTTCTCCCACGTGGAACCTGGACAAAAACATGAAGTCAGTTAGTGAATATTGATATTGTTTGGAAAAGAAATAAACCTCAACGCCTTTAATAAGACTTTTATATAGAGTCATTAAAAATAAATGTGTTACAGGTGGTCAAACAGCTGCTGAGATGATGATTTCCATCACCGTATGCAGAATATATCCAATAACTGCTGTTTATTGTTCCCTATTGTTATAATATAAAGAATGAAGATCTAGTCTGTAAAATAGCTGTTACTCTGCAATAGAAGCAGTAATAAACCCTTCAAAAACCTGCTTTAAATCACTGTAAGAGCCAGAATATTTTTCATTTCAGATGATATTTCACTTTCAGGTGAAGGAAAACAATCAATCTTTCTGTGCTCACTGTTGAGATAACCCACAGGGAAAAACAAGAAAATAAGAAGCTTTGTTTCCACAGCTTGGACTGGTTGAAGAGTTCCTGAACGTCACTCGAGTGCTCAGAGAGAGATTTCCAGGTATTCAACTGGCCGCTGAGAAGAACAGCAGAAGGTTGACTGGCCTTTGTTCTGCTTCCAGAGAAAACACAACATCAGCTTGTGACTCGAGGATCTCGACTCAATGACATATCGATATATCCGGCTGTTTTGTCAGCGTATTAGGGGACTAATTAGGTGCCGACCTCCTCCGGCGCTTAAGTTTCTGGTTCACGGAGCCCAGTGAGGAGAGCGAAGATGTTAAACACACTTCAGTGACAGCTCTCGACTCATACAAGTGTAACTCAGAACAGACAGCAGAGGAAGAGCTTCATCAGAATAACTTCTATCTATTATCTGTTTGTGCAAACTTCTTCTACTCTCAGAGGAGTATTATATCAATTCTTGAATTACAAACTGGCGTATAAAAGAAAGAAAGAACGCTAAGTCATTATTTTGGGATGAAGGCTCTCTAATATATAGAGGACGGAGAAGGTAAAAAATATTCTTAATGAGCTGCTATCTGCAGAGGCAAGCATTGAAAAGTACTATCGATCTTTTGCAGAAGTAAGTGTCACATTGAAAAGCTTTATTTGCTAATGGAAGATACAGTGTGAAGCAGTAAACAACTGTCAAAGATAAGACAAAAGATATTCAAGCTTTCCTCCTAAATGAAACACACACAGTATCCAGTAAAGGAATGAGTCACACTATTGTGCACTTTGTCAAAAACCGGAAAGAGTCTCTGAATCCCACTCAAGGTGAATTAAACGTTAATGGATTGTCAGTAAAAAGCCTGTTGTTTCGTTATTACTCATCAGTGACAAAGATAGCTGCAGGAGCAGCTCCACTGCCGCAGATGTTTTGTGTGTTACGTGGCTGGGGCATATTCAGAGGAGGAGAGAGTGGAGTTTCAGCGGTCAGTGGATCATCTGTGATGGGAGGAGCCCACATGACTAACCTCTGACATGACCTCTGACAGCGAACACCTCACACACAATCCTCCCCCGACTGAACTGCTGAGACACTGGAGGAATAAATCTCCCTCCACACGTCTGCGCCCAACTCCAAGCACACCTATTGTGAGCTAGTTGACTTGACTTCCAGTCAATAACAACAGGTTAAAAGAACAGCACTTAATTAGCCGTAATGCAGAAACACTTGTGTCAATCAGTTGAACTTGCGTGGCTAAACATCAAGGGGATTGTAGTCCTAAGTGTAGTGGACTACAAAGATAAAGACACAGTGACACAAGTGTTCTTCATTAAGGCTAATCAAGTGGAACTCACTGTGCGTGTTTTTGGGCTGATTCGTTAGCGACTCAATGTGTCATTTACAAGCCAAAGAATCTTAAATGAACATCACAGGAACTCCCACAGGAGGAGATCAGGTCTGCTGATGTTGTTGTAATCCCTAATAATCACCCACAGAGGTTGATAAAGGTCATAGATTACTTAAGGCCCCATTTAAATCTTCAAATAGAAACTCTTCAGCTTGAAATGTCAGCCCAGTGACCTCAGGCAAAACAGTCTGTTTCAGTAAATCCCAAATCCAAACATCCGCAACACCTAACTTCACTCAGCCCAAACTGAGCTAACAGGTGTTAAGAGGAAACCCATCCTGCGTCTGATATCACACACAGGGAATGCCAGAGGTAAAGTCAGGCCAGTATGGTCCATAGGATGCAGTACAGTCTGAACTCAGCACGAAGACTTCTGGAAAAGAGTGTGAGAGTTTCTGCCCATCGAGGCGAGGCCGCTTTCCACCCCAGCTGAGCACCAAAAATACCTGTCCTCAGACTTTATGTGAACATCATAAAACACCCTTTGTACTTGCTGGGCCGTTAACTTCTCAGCACAGCATTTCTTTGCACCCTCTCTTCTATCCCTGACACTTAATGCCAGTTGCCCTTTTGCGCAGAGACTGGTGATATGCAGCGTCAACATTTCAGCACGTCATGAGTATAATCGGACAATCAGTGAGCGCATTTGGGAAAGTGTGAATAGCGAGGTCAACGATGCTGTCTACAGGACTTAATGAAGACTATCCCAGAGGAACGGGTCACATAACAGCCTTTCAGCAAGCTCAAACGTGCAAATCCTTTTTTTTTTTATGGTTTGTTTTAACCTCCTTAGTTGCCAGATGGGCGGGGGTTGCCACTAAAGACAATAACTGCCAAAAAGTTTAGACAATAACAGGAAGGTATTTTAAGACTCAGCTGAGTGTAACTTTTCTGACAATTAAGTTGACATTATCTGAAATGAAGCGAGCTCCACCCATCTGGTGCTCTTTGGTTAATATAAACCCTCATGACTGTTTGTAAATGCACTTCCCACCGTGTCGACTCAGCACTGAGGAATGACAGATAACTCCAAAGGAAGCCGGCAGCCTCAGCTCATCTGGTGACCAGTCACTGACCTGCTCACACAGCTGGAGGTGTTAGCTTTTTCTGGAAAGCTTTCCTCATTCATACTCCACTCAGTTTACTGCTCTAATGGTGTATTTGGCTACGGCGAACAGAGGAAATTATGTGAAGTTATCTGGAGGGAGGATAACCGCCTCACCGCAATGCAGGACTCCTTGTTTATGCCTGGCTGCCAAAAGGAAAAGGGTGTCAGGGGGCTAAATGCCTGATATAGAAACCTGAGATAAGGCATTTACTCAGAATGTAGGCGGCGGATCAAGGGGACAAAGAGTAATGTGTGACTTCCTGTTACATATGTAGCCTGAAAATAAAAATAGGAATAGGATGACATTACTTTCAGGAAGTAGAAATAGAAACAACATGGACACAAATCATCACAGAAGCATATATACTTTGCATATATATGCATGTCTGTAGAGTATCATGTGTTTTAATGTTGTCAGAATCTGCTGTTGAAAAGTTCATACTTTACTCTGCAATACTGACATTTTGTGAATGTTAATGTCATCGCTTTAGCTCCACCAGTTTTTCATCATTTGTGTGTGATGTTATGTCCATGTGCCTCATTAATCGTCAGATGACAGCCAGGATCCACCAGCTGTTCACTATAAAGCAGTTCCTGAGCAGCCCAGTGCTCATACGGGAACTTTGGTGTTAAATGTTGCAGATAATGACTCGAGATGGTAATCATTCAAGTGCCAGTGGAGCTTCATGTTATATCGTCTGAAACAAAACCCTAAATACTTTGAAACGCACATAACCACAGTGCATACTCCGCAGAATGATGGTGCATTCATGTGCCTTGAGTTTATACAGTAATGCAGCCAGAAGCCACATTTTTACAGCGCTGGAGAGAGAAAGCTGGCACTGATTATTGTAAGTGTAAGGCAGATTTATTCAGTCATGACTACAATGCTAGCTAATATGGTGTTTGTGGGCATTCATTTGAAGCAACCATCCAGATTGAAAAACAAGGCTATTGATATTTTATATTTTTCTTCCTGTTGAAGAATTCTTTAAAAAAGTCTCTAAACTTTAAGTCTTTCTGACTGCACTCAAACTCAAGCCCATTTCTTCCTACTAAAGATGCAAAACTTAACAAGAATAAGAATAAGCATTTGCCCTTAGGAACAGCGGAGCTTAGTGCAACATGCTAATATAGGGATGCTAACATGCTCACAATGTTAACATGCTGTTGTTTAGTAGGTGGTGTTTACCATGTTCTTCGTCTTTGCTGAACGTGTTTGCATGCTAACATTTGCTATTTAGCACTAAATATCAAAATACAGCTGAGACTGATTAGAAGGTCATTGCTAAATTTTGATCTGATGGTGGGGCAAGACGCAAAGTCAGAGGATCACCAAAAATGCCAATCCATCCAACGAAATTCGAGATATTTTCACCACAAAACCACAAATCATGGTGGTACTAGAGGAAAAGTTAAGAGATCAATATGAAGTGCTTTTGACGAGATTTCAAAGATTGCGATATAGCCTAAGAATATTGCAATATTATTTTAAGGCTATATCGCCCAGCCCTAGTTTTCAGTATCTTTGAACCATTTTGGTAATAGGCGATTCTCATTTTAACATGTTATCCATTGTTGGATCGGATTTTGTACTTTCTGATCAATCAATCAATCGTTTAACTGGCTGGAATCAGATTAAAGCTTTTCAAAGTGCAAATTATGTCGCGAAGATGCACAAAAATCTGTTGATTTGTTTCACAGTTTATGATCCTGTCAATGCAAGTAGCTCTTCCTTAAATAAACAGGCAGATCAATAGACAGATATTTGGATAATACTCAGATAAATACAGTAGATGGATACAATCTGTGGTCTCATCACACCACGGCTTGATCTGCCAAAGACTGCAGCCCTCGAGACCTCAGTAATAAAGATCTCCTTGAGTGAATATTTAGTCTACCCTCTCTGAACGGCGCTGTGTGTTTCTGCCTGAGGCGATAAGGTCCGTTCTGCCTCCTGAGCAAAGTTGGCTGTAGTTCGATGTTGGAAAGCGACCTACCTCCATTAGAAAGAACAAGTCATTAGAACACAAGGTCAGGGTCTGTCCCGTCTAGACACATTCACATTTTACAGTTTGATACAGAGTTTCATGAGAAGCCCCAAGGCTGACTATTAACACCTTCCCAACACTGAGTCAGTAGCTTACAGTGTTTGCTTTACTGGCAGCAAGAATCTCTTTTTTTCTACGTCGCCATACGGCACAAGGAAGCTAATTACACTGAGGAATGTGTTGGATTCATAAATCATCGTGACGTGACAAAATTCAATAAGAGTAAGGACATTTCTAGAAATTGCGAATCGTTATTAGAGAGCATATTTCCTGCAAATGGAGCATGTCTTCACTTAGCTTTCCTGGATGGAAACTTTCCCTCAGGGAGAGAAAGAAACGACACCTTCTCTGGTGATATACAACTCTGTGACACTGCATCAATGGCTCAGGTCAGAGTTTAGGCACAAAACGGCCTGTGTGATTGATGAGACACACGTGTGCACACAGTCCGTCATGAACATGTGACTCAACAAGCAGAGATCTCGCCATTTTGGTCTTACATGAGTGCTCAGAGAAGAAAGTATTTGAGAAAACCACTCAAGACTGACTGACAACAATTATAATTTGTTTTCCTGAAATTGCACAAAAAGCTACAATCTATATAATGTTGCTTTAAATCTAAACTTCATTTATACTTCTGCGTAAAGGTGATACACCATACCTACAGTGGTTATGTGCAACTACACGCTATAACTATGGTGGCTACCCCCTCACGTGTGAACCTAAAAAACTGTGTGTACAGTTTGGGCTGCTTGTGATTTCTCCCACAAGTTTCTGATGCCAGAAGAAATTATTTTGAGTGTAGGCAGCATGAATCAAGTTGAAAAAAAGGTTGGTTATCCCAAATATGTCAGGTGCCCCATTTAAATATTAGGTAATTGACTTGATGTAGTCTCGCATGGCCAGATCTTTCTCTACAGCGCTGTTGTTTTGCATGTAGGGAGGCGAGCCTTGGCGTTAAAAATGCCTAAATCCCTGCAAAAGAAAAGGTAAGAGCTGTTGACTAGATTATGAATATGGCGCAGCGTGTAGCTTGGTTGCTCTGAAGTTGTTGCTGTTGTTTCCTGCAGATAGTGAAAAGAGGAGGATGCCGACTCAAATCGTTAGTCATTGGCAGACTTATACCAGAAGTCCACATCCTGCCATAAAGTGTGAGACAGGATTTGATTTTGTTTTGTTTTTCAGTTTTTAATCAAAATGACTTCCTCTTACCTTAACAAAAGTGATTTACCCCATCACACATTAAGGAAGCGACACCCCTCCGGTTATAAACTCTTTGTACAACCATCATCCATCCAATCCACCTTTGTTTGTCCACATTTTGGCAATTTGGCCATATTATTTTCTAGTACATAAACATATTTCTTTAGGAGGCAGGGTCACAATGTAACCAATTTTAAAAAGTGTAATTGATTGATTGTGGCTTTATTGGTCTAATAACGTTAATGTCCTCTTGTACGTCAGGCAGCAAAAGTCCATTCTGCAGCTTCTTTGTGGATTCATGACACGAGTCGCTTTGACTTCAACACAACAGTAGCTTTGGAGCCTCGACCCTAAAGGCTGCGGTGTACTCACAGTTGAAGTCCGAGGTGATGGAGCTTCCTGCCAGGAGGCTGTTGACGGTAATCTGATAGATGATGTGGAGCAGCAGGAAGGACATACTGGTGAAGCAGAGGGACTGCAGCAGACGCCCTGTGTGGCCTGGAGGAGGAGAACAGCTACAGTGAGTTCACCACCACCACTCAGTTTAAGGATTTCCACATGTTATTACTGCCGTACATGCACTGAAACTTGGAAAAGGCTCTTTGCTGGTTAGTTGTCGTTAACACAGAGAACTTTGTCTCACACGAGCATGAAATGTTAATCATTTTGGAGCAACATTACAAAGTGTCTGGGATTACTTATGGTGCTCTAAGGGCAGAGCCATGAGGACAAAGATTCATATTCATGTGATCAGCTGTGACGTCTGGAGCTGTGTTGAGAGATTCAGTAAAAATTAAAAAAAATGTAAAAAGGTGAGGGTGAGCACCCAAGTAGGATTTTGTGTGGATAACGATACATATCCTGGTTAAGAGCTGGCAAAACTACCAGAGAGCTGAGCTTATTTCTGCTTAAAAGTCAAGTAAACATTCTGGTGGACCACAAGACCTCTAATTCGCTCTAAGTCTCTGATTCATTGCGGACCGAGCAAAACCAGCTTTTATACCCGATTTGATTCTTTGGTTTCTGGCTTTGGTGGCTGTTCGTGTTCTCGAGAAATGACTTGGCGCTTTAATGTCGGTAAAGAATACAGCTGTCAGAGGACATTACTGATCCTGGGAGGGAAGGATGAGAGCGGTGTGAGGAGCTGCCACAGCTGCTCCACACATGGCTGTTTTATAGTGCACCTACAGGTATTTGGGATAATTTCAGGAGTTGTTATGGTGATAATTCTTTACAGTAGGACTTCTCGGACCCCCTCTTATTGTGAAATTGAAAGTGTTCACCCTCAGGGAGGAGCGAGCTTGATGAGACTCTTCTTCTTTGAGGAAGAAAAATGACATAAATGCCCTGAAAGGTTGAACTGCGCCACACATCTGCACGGTTTGGATGACTGCTTCTGCTCTGGGCAACATCTCCATCTCATTATATTTACTGCATCCTAGCAGGGGAACACACTGCAGTTTTTTACAGCGTGTGGCACAATATCCTGGCAAAGGTGAAGCGCTACTGCTGAGCCTCAGGCGATCGAGGGCTAACCTTATCAAATGTGTGCAACAACAGACCACGGCAGGCAAATTAAATGTTGAAGTAAAAACAATTTGTGCTAATTTCCCATTGTAATTCCCCGGGCTTCCACATAGAGGGAAAAGAATGCTTGTAAATACGAGGTATGAGGACTGTTAGCGAGCTTCTGCGTCCAAATCGGTCCTGAGGCTCAGGACAACACAACTGCTCTGGCTCTGTTTCCTTTGTTTCCCATTTGTAACAGAGCATTTTTGTTGTGTGACGGCCATCTGTTTCAGTTGCCTAACGCTCATCTTGAATCAGTATTTTACTTTCAGTCTCTAAACATTGTCCCAGGAGTACTTTTTAAAGGCTTCCAAAACAGAGGGCATTGTTCAATTTTAACAGCTGCTGCTTTTTTCCCTGATCAATCAGAGAACCCATTTGACAACATCAAGACCTGATTTAACCACACGCTTCTGGCAAAATAATAGGCCCTGTTCAGACTCGATATTAATATCCATCCTGAGTGATCCGAGGAGGTATTTGAGATCTGATCGATTAGACCAGATTCGGAGGTGGTCTGGGCTGAATGCAACCACATGCAACATCCCCAGACTCCCTTAAAAAATCGCGCAATTTTAGGAGTTTTTGAGTGAGGAGAGGCATAAAAAACTTTGCAAAACAGCTAAAGAAAATTCTAAATCATTCGTGCCTTCTTGGAAATTTGGCATGAAATGTAACACATTGAGTTATTTCTTTTTTTTGTGGCGGCGTCGCTGCACCAGCCTCTCTGCTGCTTCGTGTCTAACGTGCATCTCACCTGCCAACGTTCAGCAGCTGTTCGAACTCACTATTTCAACTGATTTTACCATTTACACACATTTTTTGACAGAAGACAACATTTTGTTTCAGTAAACATGTCAAATTTTACAAATACAGTTAACAGCAGCCAATGTAGGTAACCTCCTTGTCACTGATGACAAAAGTCCTCAGGCCAGAAACCCTGTCTATGACTAATGCTTAATTATTTGAGCCTACTTGTAAATTCAGCAAAAGTTAATAAGCTATTTCTGTCTTGTGTTTAAAACTTTGCGTCTGTTTGTCCCTGTGATGTGTGTGGTCAAGTGGTCACAAAATGACAGACAGTGTTAGAGGGGGCCAATGAAATGTTTTGATGTGTTTCTTAAAATGCCCGCTGCCCGTACAAGAGCGACAGTACACATTTTGTTCACCTCCGCTGAGAACTGAATGCCTTCAAGGAAACGTGGAGCCAGATACTGCAATTACAACATTAGGGAGTAAATCACAACCAACAACAACAAGTTGCATAAGATTTTGTTTGTCTCCAGTTAAGATTAGAAGTCTTGTATGCTGACATATCCTTGGGCAAACCACACTGCTGTGGCTTTTTAAAGCAAATTACACCTAATGAATTATTCATGTGCAACATTTGGTTTACGTTTACTTTACCGATTTAACTGCCGTATGTCCTTCAAGATCCCACAGTGAAAATGAAACAGACCATCAAAACAAAGTACTGAATTTAGCTCAATCCCTCCTTATTCCCTCTAAAACAATAAAAAAAATGACTCTTTTTTTCACAATGAAAAGTGTAACTTTAAGTTCGGACTGTCAGTGCGTGTTCAGAAGTTTTCATACAATTTAAATGTCACATAACACGGCCAGGAGGGAGGAGATACTGCAACTGTCAAGTACAGGACATTATCATCTGCTCAAGATCACAATAACAACATTAACAATTAACATGATCATAATTACTGTAAAACTACTTTTCAAACTAACTCCTTTTCATATCTGATTGTTTCTTTTCGTGTGAACTCAGCTTGACAGTAATGTACAAATAATGAGAAGGAGATTTATGATAAGATATAACAATAGCGAAACCCTTGTGAAAAGCAGAGAAACTTATTTGGTTTTATTGTCATTACAGCCAACAAGGTGGCTAAACGTCCGGCCACAGTTAGAGTCACACCAGTGGACATTTTAAAGGACACCTGCAGACATTTTTAGCCATTATTGTGGCATCAATAGCAGGTGTTTTTTAGGGAGACCTGGAGATATTTCCACCATTGTTTTGTGCGACAGAAGCAGGTGTTTTTTAAGGCGACCTGGGGACATTTCCAGGAAGTCAAACAATCTCCATCTGTGATCGTGGCAACCAAAACCATTGAAGATGGTTTTTTGTGCCTGAACCTAACCAGAGCACAAGCACAGCATTGTGACAAGAGAGAAAGAGAAATTCAATTCTGCCGATTGGGCTGTTTATTATTCAATTTAACTATTTGAATGTTATTCATTATTCTCTTATTATTGTTTTTTTACATTTTTAATGTTTTTCGGCCTAATTTAAACGTCGGGCATCTGTTTGTCTTTTGTTATTTCTCTTGTCAGACGAAAACTCATTTGTTTCTTTGTTGCCAGAATACATTTAAAAATATGAAGAAAGATATCGTTGGAAAACACTTTCCATCCTCGGGTCTACAATCTGAAGTTAAACGGACCTGAGATCTTTTACAGTACGTATAAATTGTAACAAAGCTATCACAATCATCCTCAACCACAAACAGCTGTTACTCAATATTTTATACAATTACGTGGCGCCCAAAGTACAACACTTGTCCTTTAATAATCAGATAATATTATTATAGTCTCCAAGCATTTTATAATCAGTCAAAACATTTTCCTGTCACAAAGAAATGTCCTCATCCTGTGGCTCCGTCAGCCTGCAGCTCCCCTCGCTGATGACAGACAGGTGAGGCAGACAGATGGGATACGTTGACTGAGGCAGGTGTTTCACTAGAAGAGTACCCCACACTATCTGTGCCTGCGGCAATTTTCAGGTGTGATATTTAAGTCTTTTGTGTTTTTTGCTTCTGTACATGATCACTCTGACGTCTGGTGAAAGGTTAGATAAACATAAGCTTGTAAAACATGTATCAGGTCAACTTCAGTTGAAGATAGAGTAGATTCTGGGCGTTTAAGAGGTTGTTCTGCTGCGAGTCGGGACACTGTTACTGTTAAGTTACAATAAACCTTCATCAAACATTCTGACATTGGAGAAATAAAACAACTCTACTGGCTAATAATAAACACATAGCCTTGTTTAAATAAGCCTATTGAATGAATTATTTTTAATTATACAACAGCCTTTTAATAATATGAAGAGGTTGCTTTCAATTCTGCTGATTTAATTTAAGAAACCATCTTTTCTGCTCCAAAACAGTACAGTCACTACACTTACCTGAAATAATGGTGCAACACTGATCTGCAACAGTTTGATGAATTATGAATTAACCTTTGAATTCTGAATTGTTAATGCAAACTTTACTGAATTAATTTTTTTACAGAATCTGCAAAGTTTGTAGATGCTGTAAAAGCCTGGATAGGAATCAGAGGGTCCGTAACCATTGCAACGTCAACACTGAAAATATCTCTTTCCCTCCTTAGTTCTGTTGTTGTCTAAACCTAATCACAGACTGGATGTGAACCCTCGATGCCGTCGTGCATTTTATACGCCCACCATCGACCTCCTGCCTGCGACTCCAGCACGGTTCATAAATGTAGTGCTTCATTTAGTCGTAAAAAGGTTGTGCGGGCACAGAAGACTTGTTTAGAGCAGGAATAAAGTGTGCTCATGTCCTGCTGATGATATTTCTTGACCTGCCGTGACCTGATATTTTAATCTCGATTAGGTGAACAGGTCCACTTCATGTTTCCGACTGAGCTGCCATGTGTTGATCTATGTTTGAAGTGAGCGGCGATCAGACACACGAACATTGAGCTTCACTAGAAGACCTCCCTCTTTAACTATTGATGAGAGTGTAAGTGGTCCACTCTCTCCTCTCCTCTCCCTCCTTTACTTCCTGACTGTTATTTCAGCTGGAGACGAGCAGAGACAGCTCTCGGACTGGATGTTGATCGCTCCACCACTATGGGTTTATGTATTATTTAACACTGCATGTGGTCTCCGACAGAAACCCACATTATGTTTAGTATTTTTGCGGTGAGAGGAGTGCATAAAGGTGCTGCTCAGGCTGGCAACCGCAATCCCACTTTCATCGCCTCTAAGAAGAAACAGTCACCTCAGTCACTTCTCATAAACCTCTGCTGTGATTTATGTTCCTTTGGAGGATGAGTGGCTGCTGCAGAGCTGTCAGAGGACGGCGTAGGCTGGTTTTGATTTCTTAAACAAAATATCAAAGCCTGAATTAACTAATAACACTTGTCAAAAGCACGCAGATCATGGTATTAGGAAATCAGTGGAGCCTTAGAGCCACTTTTATATCCCCCTCTGATAATTGAAGTGGTTAGTCATGATCAGAAACGGCGCTCATCCTCAATTTTCTTTTTCTTGCTCTGAAGGATATTTCTCTTGACTCAAAATAAACCTGAGCCAGTTTTTTTTTATTTTCATCAAGTGGACGTCAGATCTGATCTATCTCAAATCTCGCTGGCCTTGGATCAGTTTTATTATCACAGATGGATTCATGCCCGCACTAACCGATATTACCTTTCATGGACTGAACGATGTGCCAAATCCATCCTCATCTCAAGGAATTTCAAGTCCCCTGGAGAAGGGCTGGTTTACATTACTGACAACAATATTGCGATTCAAAGCGGAGGCAGTCAGGATTCTCCAGGCGATTGACAAAACCAACGAAATCGAATGTGTAAAGTTCAAGGAGGACACGAGTCAGATCTTACCCTGCATCGTTGTGCTCGTGGGCTCCGCGAAGAGTGGAATAAGCAGGAGATAGATGAGGTAGATGAAGGACAGGGCATTGTACCTGAACAGGCAAGCTGCAGAGATAAAGACAAAAGGCAGATTGAATAACAAACAACAAACAACAAACATCCCTAATTTAACAGTGTCTTGTGTGCATTACATAACGTTTAACAGTAAACAAAAAAAAAAAGAGCAGAAGCTGGCAGCCGTAACGAGCCGCCTGGTCAGGAGTCGTCACTGATCTGAACTAAACACCGTTTGAGAGAAACATGTGGTGAAACTCATTAAAATGTTCGCTGCTTGTAGTAATAAAAAAACAGCCAGAACATTCCCGTAACCAAACTTTACACTCACAAGCCTCATTATCTGTTCATCTGGCACCCATCGCCAAAAGAGCCCGAGCTTAATTCAGTCATTCAGGGATTTGACGTTTGTTTTGAAGTAACAACAATCACCCGATAGTCTTCGGTGGGTGTTAAGAGAGACAATGAACTGACTGAGCAGCCAGAGGTCAGCTCTGCCTCACAGAGAACAGCTTCATATCATATGTGGAGGTTTCATTTCCCAAGAATCCCCGTGGCATTTCATGGATCGTGACCATTATTGAAACTGGATCATATTTTTTTGATTTACCTCTGAGTATTGAAAAGAGGAAAACAGCTTTCAGTTGCCAACATTTTAAATGAAATGCAGCCACATGGAGCGAGAAGAGTGTGTGAAATGTCACAAGTGGAAAAGATTCAGCGTCAACATGAATCTAATTTTTGCATTTTCTTCATTTCCTTAATTTGTTGTATTTTATTTCATTTATGTCAGAAATTAATGTTCAGGATAGATTGTACAGACCTGACCAATCAAACCAAGACCAAGACCAGGGCCACAACTTACTATTAAATTCATTCTGGATTAACCGATCAGTTGTTTGGTCTATAAAAAAATGCCCTCACATGTCTTTTTTTTTCTCCACAACCCAAAGATATTCAGTTTACTGTCGTACAGGCGTAAAGAAACCAGAAAATATTCACATTTAAGAAGCTGGAATCAGAGAAATCTGACTTTTTTGGTGATTAATTTAGTAATTGAGAGCTATTATATTATATATCTTTTTATTTTAAAGACCAAGCTATTAACTACAAAAATAACCATCAGATCATTCAATAATAATAATAATTAAAATAATCTCTAATCGCAGATCTACTCTATTTAATTAATTAGCAACAATTTTGATAACTGGTTTATTGTTTAAGAAGCATCATTACTTCAGTTTTTGTTTTATCGACCAAACAAACCAAACCACAAAGAAAATAATCAGGAGATTAATCAATTATGAAAACAATCTTTAGCTGCAGCCTTAAATTAAAGCCAAGCATGAGTTGAATGAACTGTTTGAGTATTAAGGATGCGTCACTACACGACACTGGATTACATAACACCACACACTCACGCTTTCCCGAACACTCCCCCTACACACACACACACACATATATAAACACAACCCGTTGAGGCAAATGAAGGAAGTCTTTTGAGCTCATGATGAAAGTTAAAACGCTTAAGTGCAAACGTGACTTCCAAAAACCATTAATTGATGTATTGATCCTTAAAGCACCTCATTTCCCCGAGTCAGACTGACCATCTGCCCTGATCGGGGCTTTTACCAGTTAAACGGCTCACATCACCTGCTGCCTGCCGACTGAACATCAATTAACGCATCCAAAATGAACAACACTCTTGCAAACACTCAACCTATTTCATCACTGAGGGCCATATGCATGAAGCACACTCTGAGTGCTCTGTAAAATCAGCTCTATGTCACATAATACTTACAACTCGCAGGTTTACAGGTATTCCATGACTCTGCACTAAATATACTCCCTCCTTACATGTCTTTGAACATTTTTAGGTCAGGAGGTAGGGAAGGAAGTACACAGTGACCTTGTACAAAATGTGGACACACAGTCTGACCTCCCAAATTTCTCTTTGCGGTTAAATCAACAAGCACAAAGTTTACAACCTGGTCGACTACGTGAGTTACCGTCTCAGCCGTAGAGATCGGGCCCGTCTTGGCAGCTACTGGTCTTGAACTTGAAAAAATTACACTTAACTGCTGAAAATGGTGCTTTTATTTATCTTTGCACACTCAATGGACCTATTCATTGACATTTGACTTGGCTCTGACTTCTCCCTTGCTGCAGCCCTACCGTTAGTGAAACTCCTTGTTTCCTCTGCACCCAGATACAGACCATTGAAAACGGGCAAATGTTAATAAATGTTACGTGGGCTGTCATCGTCGAGAAAACTTCAACATCCGTAGATTATCTGTGGGATTAAGTTTCAAGTATGCACGAATGCTTGAGACAGTCCAAGCATCGATGTAACAACACTAGAAAGAGACTTTATTATCATTGTTCGTCATGTTTTGTTTCAGACTTTTCAAACAAGTAGGTTTAACACAAGCCTCTGGAGCGAATGGGGAGGGAATGACTCACAATCTGTGATTTTTGGTCTCACACCATTTCTCTCCCCACCCACTTCATTTTATCTTTGTTACATGTGGCATTAAATAAGCTCTAAATCTGCCTATTTTGCCCAAGTTGGCAGCATGAAGCCTGCTGCACCTATTATTCATCTGCTCAGAGTTACAAAGCTAAAGAGGTCCTTTAACATCTATACAGCAATGAGATACAGCCGATCTATCTGTGTCTGCGCGTCTGTGTTAGCCTGCAGACACTTGACCGCAGTCTTCCTGACCATTTGCCTTCTCCGTATGACTCACCCTCTGAGGATTTTTACGCAGGGAATGAAAATAAACCGCAGTTGTTTTCAGACATCAGATTACAGCAAAAGTCCCCATTCATGTCTGAATCAGGCGTTTGTATCTTGCAGTGAAAAAGCTATTATTACAGCCACAAGCACAAGAGAAGCAAACCAGCCGTACATGTGAAATCAAGTCCAACAAACTTCAGAGTTTGAGCCCAAAAGCATAAATGTCACGAAAGAAGATAAGGTGGTGCGGTGCCTGGCAAGACCAGGCACTGGGTGATAACAGAGGAATTTAAACCCCTCTGAAGAAAATAATATACAACATACCACATCAAGTCTATACCCCCACTGTGCAGAGGTTTATTGTTTTCATCAGACCATGAAACTCGAGGCTAAGTGGTTGATGGATACAGAATGACATTTAAAATGTGACGTGTTTAATCCAAATCCTGAGTTCAACATACAAAAACTGCTTACTGGGCAAAATAAGCCTTTCAGGTGACATACTAACACATCCTCTCGAAGCAGCTAATTTCATGAAGGGCTGCAGCTAAAGCCTATTTTCATTGTTAACCAACAACTTTTTGCTAATGCGTGTCTCTATTTTGAGCACTGTATTTGTTTGAGTTTTAATTTTATTGTGTTCAAACATTTGACAGCTATTTTATTTTTAAGCAAAATAACGGTAACAAAAAACACTAACTAATCACAAAAACCTTGTTTCCTTTACCGACCTTTGATTTTAACTAAACTTACAACACCAGAACCATATTTCTACCACATCATTAGGGGGAAATCTTCTGTTTCTGCCTGATTTCCAAACTTTAATGGAGTTTTGATTGAACAGAAAACTTGGTCATTAAATTTGTTTTTCTTTCACAGCCTAAAAGTCTTGATTGGTTTACAGACTAAACCAGCAAAGTGAAGCACTTAACAAATGCTCTCTGATTCTTGTCTGAACTGGATTTGCTGCTCTGTTTCTGCTTGATTCACACACTTTAATTGAGTTTGGTTCCTACTGTATGTGTTTGGATAAAGACATATAAAACCGTTATTATTACACGTCATGCTGATGCCGACTGTGTCTGCCTGATTCCAGTGATGCTCACAGCAGCTAAGCGTCTGCATGTGACCCTCATCCTCTGTTTGCTTCAGTGCTGTGCTTTATTTTGATGCAACCTGACCTCCTCAACACAGCTGACCTGCTGCTTTGTCCGTACATTCACACCACAGGCCCGATAGTATCAGATTGGACATTAGTGCAAGTGCACGCTCATAATCACGTTCACACTCCAAACTCTGCCAGTAAACATATAAACAGCGGCCTGTTTGATCAGCGACACTGTAGCTGTGTGTGCAGAAGTGTGTGTGTGTGGTAGGGGGACTGTGTACACACGGGCCCAGCAGTTCAATGCTTTTCAATAGAGGTGCTGTCAGACGGCCAACAGGAAACACAGACTATGTAACGTCAGCAGACGGGTCTTTCACTAGGACATGAGAAAAGCGACGGGGTGCAACATATATTACACTTCTGAAAATATGCAGTACAGGTAATGTTGGTGTTTGGAGTCAGATAACATCTGCTGAGCTGCAGCGTGTTTCCTCAAAAAATACACTTTTATTTTTCTATTTTGCCCCAAAAACTTGTGACATGAAAGCCAAAAGTCTGAGAACAAGAGACATATATAAAATGATGATCTTCCAAAGAAAAAAATAACAATCAGCTTCTGTCTGCGACCTAACGAGTCGATGTTTATTGATCCCATTCAGTTCTAAATATGATGAGATCTTTGACTGTCAAACAGAAATACCAAAGAAACAACAGCCCCTGATCTGATGACGCTGCTGACAGAAATACCTGCCCTCATCCATCACGCTGTCTGGTCCACTATACCTTCCTTTCTTTCCACTTTACATTTCCTCCCTCCCGTCGGTTACTGTGTACAACTGCAGTGAATGACAAGTGCTCATTTGCACTTTGAAAAAACATAAAATATTAAAGGTATGTTTACGATAAAAGGGGAAGGCAATTCTTCTCTCCCTCACAACCGCATTATTAATTCATACTGTTAAAACGACTTTCCACGAATTAATGGAGACAATGCATGGCCTCACAATTGCTTTTGGAAATAAAGGGGGCGTCGGGCTGTCAGGTGATGCATTATGGTGGGACTGAGTGGGTCTTATCTATAGAAAGCATGCTGTTAGCTTTAAAGTACCTCGGTATAAGTCTTTGCACAGACACCACAGAGGAACCACAGTGGCAGTTAGACGCTAATCATGTTTCACTTGTGGCCTACCACAGAATTAAAACTGCATTTAATGGAGTCAGTGTGATCATACCTCAAGCTCGGAGTTTAAGTGTGTCAAACTCATATCTGAGCTCCAAAGACTTAAGAGGTCCAAGCTGTCAGGTGTGAGTCATCTTGTAAGTCCACATAGCAAAAGAGTGAATCAAACAAAACACGGCACAGCGCTTTTCCTAACAAAGTTATAAATGCCGTAAACAAACCAAAAAAACTCCACTGCTGACTAAAGTTAGAGGAATGTGCAACACAAGACGTGACGCTTTGACATTGTGAAGGCAACAAAATGTTATTTATCAGCGTTAACACCACAGACATCTAATGAATGTCCAGTCAGCAGCTCCGCCGTCAATAACATGACAGTGATGATTCATTAAGAGGCAATAACTCACATTAAAGCCTCAGAAATTAATTTATAATACAATGATAACAAACATCTAAGGTCCGAGGATCAGTTTCCGTTTTTATTCTGATTATAATAAAATAAACTGGCTTAAAATTTGATTATTTTAACACGTTAAACTCTCAAAAAAGAGAAATAAGTTGCTCTGAATAAACAGTGTGCAAACTACAGGCAGAGACAGGCACACTGCTGTCAGCTGTGTTTTCCCTTTTACCAAATCCAATAAAAGGTAACAGCCAGGTGGAAAACAGCCCTGGTACACCGCTGTTCTGGTTTGTAATTGATAAATAATAGCTGGTGTATGTAGCTGTGCAGCCTATTGCTTCAGTTTGGATCCAGAACTCAGCTGGGATGAGGGATGCAGTGTGACCTCCAGCATCATGAGGTCAGCCACAATCATAAATCTGATTTCTGCTCATAACTCTTGTTGTGCTCGAGGTTTTACATTTCAAACTAATATCACAGATTTTCATGAGTGCCAAATAAAAAAAATAAAGACAGTCACAGTGGTAAATATAAGACACGTTAACATAATAAAATGAACTGATTTATACGATAATATCAGACAAACTACTAGATATACGACTAGGTTAATTGATTAATTGATCAAGCAACCATCCCACTTGTCAGTGTAGGCCAGTAAAGATGCGTAAAAAGTGAGGATTAAAGAAAAAACACTCACCAGCTGCAAGACACATTGGCAGCAGTAACCTGAAGACCAGCCCGCACACCACCTCAGAGGCCATGGTTCTGTTCAGTCCAGGTAAAAGCAGCCGAGGATTGTCTCTCTAAGGCTTCTCTTGCATCCCAAACTCCTGCGCTCTGTCAAATCCCAACTGGTGCGCTCCTCCGCACGGCCACATCAGCTCCCCCTGATGACACCTGGACTCCGCTGGTTATTCCACAGTGAGAAATTGCGCATTTAGCGAGGTTCACCCCAGCAGGCATGTCACCGGTGAGTAATGTCACCATGATAGTTTAGTAAGTCATGTTGACGCTGCGCAAATGGAGCAACCGACTCAGGTGCGCAGACAGACAGCTGCGCTGGCACGGCGCGTAAAATGTGCCGGAGAAAGGAGCCAACAAGTCTTTAGTCCAATTAACCTCCTTTTTCTTACTACAAAACCAGATTAAAGAGAAACATTCAAAGTATAAGAATGAATCTAATTGCACTTCTTTTCTGTGAGGCTTGACAGGAACACCCAGAGTAACCGGATAATTCAGCCTCCCCGTTCTGTTCTCCTGCTGAAATTTGACTTTCTGACTTCTGGTCTGGGTTGTATTCGCCAACAGGAGGCTACAGGACGACACTTTGATTGACTCCTCGCTCAGCCAATCAGAAGTCTTCGATCGGGTAAGCGGCCCAGCCCCCTGTGATAATTGGAAGCAAGAGGTGGGACAAGAGATGGATACAAATACCACAAGATTTAAAAGATAACGTGTCCAAAAAAACAGCTGATTCTGTTTGAATCCGCAAAGAAATATTTTAGTTTTTAGTCTGCATCTTTAAATCTGTAAACTTTACGTAAGCAGCACCACTTCCACACACGTCCTGAGACTTTCACTGATCATCACATCCCCTCAGGTCTGCTGTCCAGCTGTTTCATCGGAGAGAAAACAGCGACGCCTACTGGTCTGAAACCACCCTGCACGAATCAGCACATCCACCAATCTAATCCCTGTTACCACAAAACAGGCCTGTCAGATTCCTCCTTGCAGGCAGGAAAGAAATATTTTTCCAAAATATATTTCACTTCTTGGAATAAGTAAGAACACTGTAGCAACAACATCTGCTCTGATTACATTTAATCCAGTTATGCGGAGTAAACAGATGTGTGTCGTGACTCAAGCCCCACAGCGCTCAGGTCTGTTTGGGGACACATCAGTTGATTTGCATCATTGCTGGTGTTTGTTGTCACTGGGATGACGTGCAGAGCTGTGGCAGCTGCTGAAGCGTCCTGAAACTCTTTAAGCTGCATGGCTCCTGCTCCGCTCCAGTCTGACCTCTGAACCTTCTGACAGCGGGCAAGTTGACATGAAGAAAAATGTCTCCTTCAGGTGATCAGTGTCAAGTCAGGTCAAGTTTATTTCTGGAGTGAGTTTAAAAACAACAAACATTGACCAAAGTAGAGCACATACAACACAGGAACAGCCAGATAAAAACACAAGAATTTAAGCAAAATAGAAATAAAATCACAGAAATCTGTCTATAAATTGTTGATCATGGCAATAGATGGGTTTTTTTTAATGTCTTGGTCCTAAATGATCGATATGCTTGAAACTGGATTGTGATCTCTGTGACTGTGACGACCATATCGCATATTTTCATGACCACAAGTGAGACGTACTGCCATGAAATGTTCGTGCATCCATTCACGGTCCTCAAAGAATGAATTTTAATCAATCCAATTGAACAATTAGGTATTTAGAAAGACATTTTGGCTTTAACTGAAATGTTTGATGATTATTGATTACTATAAATTGCCATGAGGTTTGGTGAAGACATTGTGTTCCCAGAAGATAAATCTGAATGTTTTTGTTGACAGTCCAATCACCAGAGTAAAATGTTGGCATTTTATATTTCTGCAAAGCACAGATCTTCACTTCTGTACACATCATACCTGTCATATCAACATTCCTACAATACGTGTCATGTCTCGTTCACATAATGTGTATTTCAGTCAGGAGAGCCTCGTATTTTTGAGTGAACACAAAGACTTATTGCCATGTGTAAAATAGAGGACGTAAAAGTCTTCGGTGGTTCGACTCCATCATGATGTAGCAATAACTGGGGAGCTGATGAAGCTGCATGTGGAACAGGAAAACCACCTGATGGAGTCTGCTGGTGGTGGTGAGGAGGAGGAAAGATCCTGGAGAGCTGATGACAGAGGAGTTGATTCTGGTGAGCTGAACCTCGCCGCTGGATATGAGGAACTGGTAAAGGAGGATCACGAGAATGCCTGAAATGTTTGACAGCAGAGACATGATTGGCTGATAGTACTGTCAGGTGAATCGAGGGAGCAGGGAGAGAGGTGAATGAAAAGATAGTCTCACTGATTCAGCCTCATGAGCTTCATGAGCTGATTGTCATGTTGGGAGGTGGAGGGGATGGTGGTCAGGCTTTGGGAGTAATGGAATACATGTAATGGGATTATGTAATAAGGATACAAAAAAAGGTAACTGTATTCAAGTAAAGTTACATAAAAAGTGTAATTAGATTACCATAACACCACACGTGAAACCAAAACACGTGTGTTTTTTAAGAGAACACACATTTGTTATTAAGACTAAATAGATATTATTGATCTTATTGATATCTCTTGTCTCTAATCTTTATTTGCAAATGTTTGGCATTGAGGTAATCCAAAAGTAAGAGAAAGTAATCAAGTTACATTGCTTTCATATTGTGGTACTTGGATTACGTTACTGACTACATTTTTTAACGTGACTGTTTCAAGGTACATTTAAACCTGTACACTGCTTCAGGAGGTGGAGGGGATGGTAGTTAGTGCCAGGAGAGCTGAGCAAGGCCGCGACCAATGTTCGAGATGGTGTTTCAACATTTGTTAGCACCAAACCCCCTGGGGTACGAGACTACATAAAAGAAACATGGGCCGCTGTAGCCCAGGAGGTAGAGCAGGTTGTCCAGAACCCGGAAAGCCACTGGCCCGATTCCCCGGTTTCCCCAAGCTGCATGTCAAAGCATCCCTGAGCAAGATACTGAGCCCCAAATCGCTCCTGATGAGCAGGTCGGCACCTTGCATGGCAGCCTCTGCCGTCAGTGTATGAATGTGCATTTGACTGTGACAAATGTTGTGGAGTGCTCTGAGCTGTCAGCAGACTGGAAACGTGCTGTAGAAATGCCACACAAACTCCATTTATCATTTTCCAGCTGTGTTAGTGGTGATAGAACGAGGTCAGCTAAAACATGATCTTCCTTGAACCTTAATTAAGTGTTTTTTGTGCCTGCACTTTAACAGATGACAAGCACAGTGGTGTCACAACATAGACTTTAAAACTGAACCTAAAAAAATGTAAAGTTGCAACATGAAGAAATGAAAAACTTTAACTCACCCCGTGGTTTGCAGAAGAAAACATTGCCAGTATTTACTCTGGCAATTATACTGTTGGTGATCACGTGAATCTTAGATGGTCAACATCATAAACACACCTGCTAAACATTAGCATGTTAGCATCCGAATTGTGTGCATGCAGACATTAGCATTTAGCACAAAGCATCACTGTGCCAGAGTGCAGGCTCACAAAATGTCTTACTCAAGTCACACAGTAATGTGTTACTTGTATAAAATACCTGCATTCATCATGTTATCCCACTCATTTTTTGGTTTGAGTCGTTAATTAATGAGTCACTGGAACTTAAAGCTCCACTGTGAGTACTTGAGGTGACTCATAACATTTATTTCAGCTTAATTTTTAATTAATGGAGAAAGACGCTTGTGCCAAAATACACAGAAATGTCTGAGAAAGTCTGAATGTGATTTTTTTCCCTTGTTTCTGAAGTCCAGTTTCATTAAAGCTCTTCATCAACAGACACATTTTGATAGTTCTGACTGTAGCAAAGAGTATGAATGGAGTAAACATAAAACCACAGAAATGCTTAATTTACTCTGACTGATTTCCCCTTATCTGCAGAAATCAAACACTTTTCTATTTATCACCACTATAAAAGGGAACTGCATTGACGAGCAAGCGAAGGAGCGCTGACCTCATGTTTATTTGTTGTGCAGTAGATGAAGCATCAACATGCAGAAGCTACGATTGAAACCAATCAATCATACGTGCTTTGATATATTTAACGACGATATCGACAAGAGAATGATCCATGCTGTTGCTTCTTCTGAAGTGCATTAGTTGGGATGAAAGCAAGGTATGATGGGAGTTTTCAGGAGGGAGCCAAATGACCCACCTCAACCTCCACGAGTAAAACACGGGGCACTTAAAGCAGCAGAGGTCGTGCTTGTGATGTGATGAATCACCGCTTGGCCTAATCACCAACATGGATTCAGTTTATGAAAGTAAGAAAAATAAACAGCAGAGGGAAAAGCTGGCGTCGGGAGACCGACATGCTCGCTGCCAGCCTCTGAAGCATCACTTTCCCCTGGAAATCCAGAGCGACTGGCTGGATGTGGGAGCAGTCAGAGTCACCCACGAGGCCCTGAACTGCAGCCAGCCATAATCAATAACCAACCTCAAAACATGTCAGCCCTCGATTTGTTTCTGCTGTTTGAAGTCCGGACCTGCTGATCTAATCCCTGCAGATGGATGTGAATCTTAAGTAACTTTCGCCTTTGATCCATTATTCATCCGATTCTTGAGAGGGAGATATTGATAAGCTCCCTTTGCCAAATGGACACAGCAGTCTTACACTACACACAGTGTAGGTTCAAGGCGGTTGATCCTGCTGACCTGCCTCACATTAATGTCTGAATTATGATCACAGCAACAGGAATTATTGACGCTGCTCATCATCGGGTCCTTGTTCTTTGAGGACTCCAAATGGACTGTGTGAAGAAAATTGCACTGCTTATGGGTGCTATTTGTAAGAATGACAGTCTCATTCCCAACTTGTCAAAACCTGATACTTTCGTACAATCCCAAAGCCTCAGTTTTTGACAAGTTGGGAAACTTTGATTGATGCTTGTTTTGGGGAGTTTATTGTCTTTGGGTGAATGTTTATGTGGAGATGACGGTGGGGCTTGTGAAAGCAAAGCAATTATTTGCCTGAACGGCGCAAGATTAATTCATTAGATTTGTAGAATATTTTGTGGTTTGCTTGTCCTGAGCTTCAAATGCAAAACAAGCTATTTGATGAGCTATTTGAAAAAGGCATCATCAGTGAGAAACAGTTGACAAAAACTACCTTAATAACTTTTCCTGGAGCTTTCAACTCGTCCATATCACACAGTCCTCAATAGCAGATTGAGTCTTCTTGTTCCAAAAATGGTCTTTTCTTGCAAAAAGTGGGAAAATATGCAGATAATAGCACAGAACCTCTGTCAGCCTAAATATTCATGCGAATCTCTAAATGAAATCTTTCTAAATGCTGAATTTGTTGTAATTTGAGTGGTGATCCCACACTGCCGGTCTGCAGCAGCTTCTGCCAAGAAGAGAACAGAAGTGCAAATGAGATTAACGTCCAGATTGCTTCAGTATTGATCCGTGAGTGAAATCCAAACTGTGTGTCTGTTCAATATTTACATGGATGCACTTTCCATGCACTCTAAAGGTGCCTCTGCTTAAGTGGGCTTTTTAGTGTCTTTATGTGGGGGCTTCAGGCTGATGATCTCTTCAGGAATTTAGACAGATGTACTGTACATCGCTGCACTCTTATTAAAACCTTATAACTCCAGTTTGGATGATGTTTGTGCCTTTTAAGTGCACACATGTGATTTAGCCTCCTGTGTTTTAGTCTGTGATCGTTTTACTCTAGAAATCGTTTCAGCTATATTGGTTAAAGGTACAAATGCAAGGTAATCAGGCATGAAGGGGCACAATGAAGTGTGGAGAAGAAATTTAAACTCAGAAATGTAATATTTACAATATTAATGAGGTAATAATGCAAACTTAGAAATATTTATTTTTTTATTATTTATTTATTTATTATTTTATTTTTTTTTATATTTTTTTTTTCCATAAGTTCTCAGAGGAAAATCAGGTCCCCAGAACACTGTTTGAAGTTATAAAAGGTGGCAGGGTCCGCCACATATAAAAAGTTTGTTTTTGTCTTCTGATTAAAATGTATCCTCAAAACTACATAATGCACCTTTAACTATGTGACAGTTCACACAAGTACAGCTCAATATGTTAATAGATGAATTAGTCACTCGACAGAAAAAAGATTGGCAGCAATAATAATGAGTATTAAAATGCAAAAAGCTTAGTTTTACAAACCAAACAATTTATCAATGACTAGTTCAAATAATCAGCAGATTAATCTACAATGAAAGTAATCACTAGTTGTAATCTTGTAAAATGAAAATGGTGAGATATTAGCACCTGTAACAGTAAAAGTATATTCTTGTTTAAAAAAAATGTAATAATAATGTAATGTTATAACAGTAGTATGACAGTCACAAAGGTCATTTTTCTGGATTGAGTACTTTTACTTTTAATAATCTAGGAACATTTTCATAAAATGTACACACTTATACTTAAGTAACATGTTCAGTGTACTTGTACAATGTATAAATATCAAAAGCTTCGGCAAAAGAAATCAATCAATTTACTGAAGAAAAGCATCTGAATATTTCAACCTGCAGTGCATTCATACCCATAGTGTTCAGCTTACACTCTCCTATTTAAGTTTACTATAATTGGCTGACTATATAAATTGCATTTGGGATAAACGAGCCCTTGTAGATCTTTTTCTTTGCCAGAGTTATTCTGTATCGTCGCCCTGAAGGCAGCAGCTCAGACTCAGTGTAGAGGAGGCGTGTTCCTGTGTACCACTGTGCTATCATTATTTTCATTGCATGTCAAATATATGTCTGGTCCGTCAATAATGATGTTTAGTATTTATCGAAAGGAT
Source organism: Pagrus pagrus (assembly GCF_965226575.1). NCBI lineage: Eukaryota > Metazoa > Chordata > Actinopteri > Spariformes > Sparidae > Pagrus > Pagrus pagrus. The sequence goes on from NC_140196.1 coordinate 17,073,730, forward strand.
TTTCAAAGGAAAATGTTTGTTTGATAACTAGAGTTGCATCATATTAGTTAAATTTGTTCAGCATAGAGCAGCTACAACATTAAAATGCTGCTTTAGCATACTACAAAGAACTTTTAACTGGTTATGAAACACTATCATTACATACTGATGCCTTTATATGACCTACATAAGCAAACGATAGGAATACAGCCTCTCGATGCCTGCGTTATTGCCTTTTTTCCCGCTAGATCTTATCATTCCATCAGTCTGCTGTTCTCTTTCAAACAGCTGCAAACGATGTATTCAGGCCAACAATGGAGGTCACTCTGAGAAATGTATAAAATCACTAGCTTGAAGTATAGGTCGCTGAGAGAGGCTGAGGAAAAGTAGGTACCGAGAAGTATGAACAGCGCTTCACCACAAAGCAAACACTGAATCATGACTCTGGACATCAGAAAATTATGATTTATGTGACAGTGAGGACGGGGAGGTTGTTCCCAGAAGGAGTAGCTAACCTCAAATCATTTATTATTCTGCATGTACAGCTTCACCAAACAAGCATAACCCTGGCCACTGGATGAAAATGTAAGATGAGAGAACAGCTCTAACTCTGGGCCGAAAAGTCATTAATGTCTCGATCTTAACAACAAAAGCTTTACTTTAATCTTCAACAGCGTTCCTCCTCATCAAGTCACTTACTCTGTGCATTCCCTGAGAGCAGACCCTGCCGCCTCCTCTTAAGAAGTCCATTGTGTCATGAAACACAGAGGCTGTTGTCTGCGGCAGGACCGGAGGAATGAAGTCCCGATGACCCTTGACCTCTTAGGTCATAGCTGCTCTATTAGAAGCTGAGCTCTTCCCTGCTTTGAGACTTCTTTGAGAAGCACAAACAACCCCCACTAATACATGACACTATGGCATAAGGCTGCTCATCTGAGTGCGGTAAATCTAAAAAATAACAGGATGTAATGTGATGATACAGAGACATCTCTCAACATATCAGTTCTTTATGAGGAGGCCGACATCCTGGATATATGCATTAACATGAGCATCTTCCTGCCGGCTAATGCTGAGGCGATATAAGCTTTGATGACACCACTAAACATATCTGCAATCATCAGTTAATGAATGCCATTATCCTTCAGCTGGAAAAATAAGATAGCTTCTAAAGCTGTTCAGATGACAAGGCAATCAAACAGTCATTAAACTTAAATAATTTTAACTCTTTCCATTTGTCTAGCCTTTCCAAAAGCCCGTTATCATATCTATAATTAATGCAGGAAATGCTCGTTGTGTGTGGAATGACACTTTAGCAGTGAGACATGAAGCCTCGCTCTACAGTCCAGACATAAACATATCTCAGTAGCTACTGGGTGAATAGTAAGGGTTAGGGTTAGCCAATTTCTGCCAATACAAAATAAATCAATAGAATACGCTCGATGAAAATAAAATAGTCCCATTGTAAGTGAGAGTAAATAGATGAGAGATAAAAAGTCATAATGATGAGATCAAATGTATCAGATAAATAGTCATAATTATCAGATGAAAAGTTATTATTGTTATCAAAATCTGAATTTTGAGATACTAAGTTATAATCAAGAGATAAAAAGTTATGATGATGAGATTAAAAAAGTCAAAACTTTGAGATAGAAGTCAAATTTATGAGTTAAAAAACCATAATTAACAGAAAAAAATTACATAATTACAACTTTTTATCTCATAATGATGACTTGCGATGGGATGTTTTTTATTTATCAAGGTTCAGTTTCCAGCTTCTTCTTTTGTTTCTTTAACTGGCGGAAATGGACGTCCACAGCACAGCCATTAAATCTCTAACAAACATTCAAGGTTTCTAAAGGATTAAGGAAAAAGATTTTGTCTAACGTCATCTGCAGGTCAACGTCTTCTCTTATCCTTTGAAACATCTAAACATCCACTGGATGTATAAAATGTGTTGAGATCTGGTTAGGTTTAGGCACCAAATCAACTTGGTTTGGGTTAGAAATTAATCATGGTGTGGGTTAAAACACTTGGTTTTGTCGCCATAAAAATGGCTGCGAAAGTCCCAATGTCTTGCTAAAAATACTCACTTTTGTTGCATAAAAATGTCATTTAACCCATCAACTCAAAATCAATGCCAAAATGTCTTCTGATACTGGTTGAATGAGACACACCTGTTTTTATTTGATTTTGATGGAATTTCTATTTTTCATTAATACTTTAGAGCCTGCCTCTTACCTAGCCCTATATCCAACTATGTGATCCAAAAAAGTGCCAATACAAATAGGTACCAGCTGATACAAAATGACCCGAAACACGCTCCTAAACACCCCCTGGAGGAAGGATGTTGGCCCTGACACTTGGTCAAATTTCACCTTCTGGTCCATCCCATCCACAAGCCTGCCTCTAACCCAACCCCAGATCCAACTATGTGATCCAGTTACACCAATCGCTGTAATTGTACTGGAGTAAAAAGTGCAATATTTCCCACTGATATGAAGTGGCATGAAAAGAAAATACTCATGCTCAAGTGCCTGAAATGTGTACCTAAGGTTATTTGAGTCCTGCATTTTAGGACATTTTTCTTTTAAAGCAGAGTGTGACTTTGTTTTGTTTTGTTTTTGTTGCCTTCATCCCAGCCAAACTCAATAGACAGCATTCAACCTAATTTTCTACACTGACATCAACACACGAGCATCCTTTTTCTTACCGCCGTGCAGCTTTTACAGTACAGCCGCTCAGCATCATCATCATGAGGAGAAAGACCACAATTGAAGATGGATCACACAACAAATGACAGCTGGTGAGTGATTTATCTTGTGTTCCTGTTGAAGGTTCATTAGCCTCCTAATGCACGTCTAATCTGATTCTAGTTTTAATCATCACAGGCACAAACACTAGTGCTTCTCTCTCTCAAAAAACACACGGCCCTTGATATAATAACTGGGTTAAGAGCTGCATATTATCCATGAAATCCCCAACCAATCATCAGGCCCTGCATTAGGTGTAATGTGATTGTAACTTAACGGAGTATGTTGTTTAAAAGTTTCCTGCTGAGCCTGCAAAATCTGCACCCATTTTTTATTTAGGAGACTTTCATTTATTGATCACTGTGAGGGAAGGCAAAAAGAGTCATCAGGCAAGGCATTATGGGACGTAATAAAGTGCTTCAAACAAAGCAAATGATGAAACAAATGGAGGAAAACAGTGCATGAGTCTTTGTCTTTGTTACTGACAATATAAATATAATAAATACAAATACAATAAAATATGACTTTAAATATTTGGGGAGCATCAAAGTATTAATGTCTTTACAGATATATGCAAGACAAAGATGAAAGCTGTGCGTGCCAAATCTAAAGACAGAGTAACATCTACCAACATGGAACGAACTGACAACATACGAGGGAGAACAAAGACTATATACACTAACGAGACACTAAGGAGGGGATCAGGAACAGGTGAGGGAACGAGTGGAAAAACACTGGGAGGGAAAAATAAAATAAGTAGACAGACAGATGGGTGCATGTATAGACCAATACAGACGTCATTAGACAGAGGTTTCAGGGTAAAATGTTTCAAAATTCCTCACATATTTATTACATTTCTTTATTATCTGATTTAAGAAGTGAGTTTAGTGCTTAAAGAACATGAGAAATGTTGGGAAGCGATCTAGAGAATTTCTGTTTGTGAATAAAAATGTGCATCTAGTATGATGACATTGATCACATACTCATGAGTGCTATCATCTGGATTGTTGAAGTAACAAACAATATAATAAAGGTTAAGAGAGTAGACATGGCAACAGGAGCCGGCAGGGGGCGCTGTGTGTATGCGTGTGTGTATGTGTGTGTGCGTCAGATGGCAGAGCGGAGCCAACATGGCGCCTTCAGAGACCGTGCCGCTGCTGCTTTGTTTATTATCAGCTTCTGTTCATATCAGCTCCTCCACACTTTCATCTGAGCCTTGTTACAAACCCATCAGAGACGACACACCAGACTCTGTCAAGTAAGTGACGAGACAATGTTCATTTTCCACTGACAGTGACAGTTTAATGATGTGGGCTCGTTGTTTACCTCCGACTGAGATTTGCAGATGAGATGTGACGTTACTTTCTTTTGATTCATGTTTCACCACTGAACATTTGACTTCTGACAACATGATGAGTGCACACATGCCATGTAACTATTCCTCACGTGCTGTAAAGGCTCATATTGTATTGAGTAGTGAATTTATATTTATATTATATAAGTCACCCTGGTGTGGTAACAACGGTTAATGCTGTTATAACTCATATAAACTACTCAAAATGAGTTTATATATATATATATATGAGGGATATTGAGATATGGGTATGTAATAAAAGTCAAATGAAATGTGTCACAAAACACAAAATAAAAGTGAAGTGAAACACTAAAACATCCCAACATCCATAACTTACACTGAGTAGTGTCAGTTAGGGTTTCTGGTCCCATTAACTTGGATTGTTTTCTCTACTTTACTACTTTTACTATATTATCTTATAAATTATTTCTGAAATGTGAAATTATGAACCACAGCACAGTCATAATTTTATGAAATATCTCTTAAGTTCTCCTTGATTTAATCATTTGGGTATTTGATAGAAATGTAAGTAGGGCCATCACAAGAAGAGGATTTACTGATTCACAGAGGCACCTACTTGAGTGATTTTTCATGCCTTTTCTGCATGTCTTGCTTGGTAAATCTTGGGGATTTTTCTGTTAAATTACTGATAAAATGAACTAATTTAAAAATGTGCTACTTTGGCTCTGATGCAGCATCCTCTCACACAATAAATAGCCTATAAACACTGAATAATCTGAATCTGCAGAGTAACTAGTAACTAAATTTATCAAGGTAATGTAGTGGAGAGGAAGTATCAAGTAGCAGAAAATAGAAATACTCATGTAAAGCACCTCAAAATTGTACTTAAGAACTGTACTTGAGTGAATTGCACTTCATATTTCATCACTGGTTGTTCAAACTTTTGACACAAAGAGTTTAATTTTTACTGCAAATGACTATTGAAATGAACTATTGATGTGCTTAGACCGATTAAATGTGTTAAGTCCTTCAGATAATCTCTGGCTGATTAGCTGTAATTGTACTAAATTTGGCAATTAAGGGTACTAAAGTAAAATGAATTAGATCAAAATACTTTTTGCTTGTTGTGTGATGTGTTTCTGTTACATTACAGATCTACTGTATTTTTCTATAGTCATTACGATGTAACTATGGTTTTTCCTTAAGAGGTTACAAAGTTGATTTATTGTCATTTTTTAAATGAAAAACAAAACTTAAATTAATATTAACAATCACAGCAAAACGTGAGCCTCATCCTTTACTTATTTTAGGACGCAGCCTCGCCCACACGAGTATGTGAAGGTGTCGGACCTTCCTCCGTCCTGGGACTGGAGAAACATCAACGGGAAGAATTATGTGAGCGTCACACGGAACCAGCACATCCCCCAGTACTGTGGGTCCTGCTGGGCCATGGGAGCCACCAGTGCACTAGCTGGTAACCATGGCAACAGAGAGAGGGATGGGTGGAGGAGGGAGGAAACAAGATCTGGGTAGTGGGATGGCTTTCTGTTAAATATGTATCTTTTATTTGTATTTAAACCTTTTGTTTACATGATTTGTTGTTTTGATGAGAAACCATTTCAACATGTTTATATTCGTTATTGTTATTCTTTCCCTCAAGACCGTATCAACATCAAGCGTGGAGGAACGTGGCCGTCAGCCTACCTGTCAGTCCAGAACGTGATCGACTGCGGTGGGGCGGGCTCTTGTTATGGAGGAGATCACCTGAGAGTCTACGCCTACGCACACAAGAGGGGCATTCCTGATGAAACCTGCAACAACTACCAAGCCAAAAACCAAAGTAAAAAATCTACACTCTCTAACTTCTTTGGTTGCGATCACTCTGACTGCTGTTAAATTTATACTGTATGGCCAAATGTATGTGGACACCCTGGTTCCAATTACAGAAAATCTTAATGCTTAAGCGTACAATGATATTAAATGCCAAAGTGTGCTTCCAGCTTTGTGCAAACAGTTAATGGTTGAAAATGAAAATCCCCTCATGGACAAAGCGAGGTCCATTAAAAAATAGTTTTCACAGGTTGATGTGGAAGACCCAGACCATAACTCCATGATCCAACACGAGGAAAGCAGATTACAAGCCAGACCTTATCGGACAAGAGCAGTGGCTAACCTTAAAGATGTTTTTGAGGCTGAATGGGAGCTAATTCTTTCAGCCAGGTTTTCCAAAATCATGTGGAAAGTTTTCGAGGAAGAGTGGAGGCTGTTGTAGCAGCATATACAGGATGAGTTTGGAGTGTGATGATTTAAATTAATCAATGGAAATGATCTGGAACTGGATGATAAAATAAATGTCACACTGTTCTGTAAAACATCATAAATAATCTCTATTTGTTTCAGAGTGTGAGCAGTTTAACCAGTGTGGTACATGCTCCTTCTTTGGGTCATGTGCTATTGTGAAGAACTACACTGTGTGGAAAGTGGGCGACTATGGAGAAGTTTCCGGAAGAGACGAGATGAAAGCTGAAATTTACACCAACGGGCCCATCAGGTAGAGTAAGTCATCCTCCCCAGTCGTTTCTTATTATCCGTCCGCCTACACGCTCCGTGTGAAGTAAGAGATTCAGCCTAAACTCTACACAGAGCCATTCTTAATCATAGTGAAGTTTTTATTAGTGGATACATATTTAATCATTCTTAAAACCTTTGAGAAACGTAACAGCGCTGAGTGTTATTTTATTTCACTCAGATACATCTTAAAATACAGTAAATTACATGAATTTAAAGCCTTAATGTGCTTATCTTATAGACTTACCTATTTCACTATGTATCCACTTGAATGAACACAGTGCAAGTTTATGTCACTTAACAGTTTGCTGATGTTCTTTTCCTCTCCCTGTCTATTGATAGTTTAACGACTCACATTAGCAGTTATTCTTTAAAGTTCTGGCTTTGACAGCTTTTATATTGTCTTTAAATTAATTCCATGCAGTATTCAAAAGGTCTTCAAAAAAAGTCTTCTCTGCGCTTTTGTAATATACCTGCAGATGTGTTGGATCAAACTTTTTAAAAACTTGAAATCCTGAACATAATATGTATATATATATACGTAGAGCCTCTGGGCCTGAAGAGTGATGCCAACACTGCAACCTGTCTTAAACCGGCATTCTCTCTAAAGGCCAGCAGGGGGCGACGCCACTGGTTTCAAAAAGAAATATGATTGTATGTAAGCTTATGAGAAAACGAGTCTACTTCTCACTTGTTTTATTACCTCAGTAGACGGTTTCCTAATGAGTTTATGGTCTCAAACTCTTGTTTCAAGTCTTCTTCAATACAGCATGATGTTCGTTTTGTAAATTATGGTCCTATTTAGATAAAAGTAGACGATCGCCAGGTTGCTACCTTGGCGAATTTGAATCAGGATTGAGGCGTAGCAGTGCGTATCCTCCCAACTCGACTCTCTCATCCAAAAATGGTCACATCTGGCTCAAAAAAGCAAGAGGGCGACGACCGTAAAACCAAACTCGAGGCTTGTAATTGGTTAGTCCACAACCAAGTCACGCTTACACTTGGTTTGTTAGTGCTTTTGTGAACGTCTGACTGCAGAGAAGTGTGTGAAATTTCCCTCACTACATGTCACAGGTTGGTCTCATGTTTACCACAGAAATCCGGCCAAGAAAATACACCTTTAGTCACTTATTTGAGCCCATAATAATACTGTGGCTATTATTCATTGTCGCATTTTATTGAAAAAAATAATGTGAAAAGAGAATAAGATGAAAGAGATGTTTGTTTCACACTTCAGAAACTCTCCCCTCTGTCTTTCAGTTGTGCCCTGATGGCCACCAACAGCCTGGAGCAATACTCTGGAGGGATCTTCTCAGAGTTTCACCCGCTGTCTTTGCCCAATCACATCATATCTGTGGCTGGTTGGGGTGTGGCAGAGGACGGGACCGAGTACTGGATCGTCAGGAACTCGTGGGGGGAGTTTTGGGTTCGTCTCTCCCTTCTTTTGTCTGCACCGCTCCCTGCCTGCTCAGCCTGTTGACAGTCTGACATCAGTCATCAGCTTAAATTGACACGCGTTACTACTCTGATACTCATGAATTCACTCTCTTAAGTAGAAACCTCCCAGGAAAGTGTTTTTTAAGACGTTTCACTGATGTTGAGTTTCCTGCATGCAGAATTAATAATACTGTTTTTGTTTTGTTTTCAGGGAGAACACGGCTGGGCGAGAATAGTCACCAGTGCCTATAAAGGAGGAAAAGGCAACTGGTTCAACCTGGGTATAGAGAAAAACTGTGCATACGGAGACCCTATTGTTACTTAGATGCAGAATTAAACTGATGGAAAGACTCTAGTTTTGTCATGACTTTTGTTTTTTGTTTTTTTATAATTTTGATCACTTTTTTCATATGTAAAAACGACAATTTGCTGTTTTTTCGTGGGGTTTTTGTCAAACTATTTCTTGGAAGGAAGCAGTAATAGTTGGCAAACAGGTCTCTAAAACCACCATGTGTTGTTTTTAACCTGCTTCTTGTACAGAATCAACAAACTAACCATATACTAAACGAACATACTAATAAGTGAGCTTTAGAGGTGCTAGTAGATTAATTTAGTTACCTTCAGACAGAGCCAGGCTAGCAGTTTTCATTTGTTTCTGGTCTTTATGCTAAGCTAAGCTAACCAGCTGCTATGTATTTATCTTACAAACATGACAGTTGAATCAATCTTTTCATCTAATTCCCAACAAAAAAGCATATACGCTGAATTTGACTTGCTCTATTGTATAACGTCCCTCGAAAAAGCACTTTCTGGTTAAATAAAGGTTAAATAGATAAAAATAAATTCCCAAAATGTTGAAGTTTTCCTTCAAGTTAAAGGAGGAAAGATGAGCTCCAGTCTGATGTCCACTGAAGTGTTCAACCTGAAATAAAACATTATGTAAAACCTTCCTACAGATTTATAAGTTTTGTTAGACTACGGAAGTGCGATATCAGAGCTATTCACATGGAGCGTAACCACATCCAGACACTGAGTTAAAAACAAATATTCTAATACAGAATCAGTCAATTACTCATCGGGCCTGAAAATGCCAACTGGACAGATAACCTGCTCCTGATTTAAAATTTAACCTTGAAAAAACTCACGGTCTGCTAAACCAGCAGGTTCCTCGCTTCGTATCCATTATCACACATTTCTAAAGAAACTATTTATTCCGTCAGACGACAGGCGAGCTTAGTCACTCATTTAAATTCACCTGTGGTGGAACAGCTGGGGCAGGACTCAGGAGATGGAAACTTACAGTGACATTTTTCTTCCGACACGATGCAGCACAGCGTCACAGCATAACAACAGCCTCCGATGAGCGTCTGGGGGTCGATAAGTCAGACTGATTTCACATGAATCAAATCTGTATCAGAGAACCAGCGGGTAACTAGCGGGGAGTCGTTTTTATTAACAAGCAAATGCATGCTTCACGTGGAAATGTTCCTTTTGTCGCCTTCATTTGTTCAGTTAATGACTGCATGAATCAGTGTTTCCTGCAGGTTTGATGAACAGCCATTAAGGACACTTGTGGGCAAGTCCTCCTCTGAATTTCTTCTTGAAATTTGGGGTTTTACCGACCTACTTTACACCCTGCAAAATAAAAACTACAACTTGATGGGTATTTTATAGAGTGATTCCTTTATTTTTTTACCTAGACGTTTAATTATATTGCTCATAACGTGTATGTATAATGCTATCTCAAAGCCTACTCCCCAATGTCAGCGATAGCATTCTGGTGGGGAAATACTGGATTTGTTTAATAATCAATGTTTGACAAGGATTAAGGAGAGTAACTATGAGAGACTATTTTCCTGAAAAGACCAAAACCAACAATTGATGAATCAGTATCTTTTACGTAACATGACATATCTTATATTCCTCTGTGCCATGGAGCTCCACTGTTGTCCAAAATCTATTCAAAACACATCAGTGCACCACAGTGTTGCACTGGGTTTTAATATTTACAATTTTAATAAGGTTATAATTAATGCAATCTCAGAAATATTAATGATTCAGAATATTTTTTTTTCCATAACTGAATAAACAAGCTGTTTGAAGCTGGAAAGGTGGCAGGGTCAGCCAAATATAAACAAAGTAAAACAGTATGAAGTTGTGTTGTCAACAATTTCAGTTTGTTTATTCAGTCATGAAAACAAATAGAGTTTGTTTATTTGGTCTGTTTAGGCATAACAAAGTCAGTCACTTAAGATCTAAAATTTCCTTCCCAAAACTACATAGTGCACCTTTAATATTTTCTGTTCATCTGTAACTATCTTACTCATGTTGGATTATCACCTGTTTTATTACTGCACAGCATATCAGCATATCAGCATTATAACTTCTAGGACCTTCTGTTTGTACTGTTATTGTTTAGGGCTTCTACCATTATTTTATTTATTACTCCATTATTAATGTTGTTGTTGTTGTTATTGGTTATTTTCTTTATATTCTTATATTTATGTTACTATGTGCTGTCACACTAAGAAAGGGTGCTTGAGGTGGTGGGTTGTGAAAAGATTGTAACGCTCCAGACATCATCATCGTGCTGTTTGTATACTGCCCAAAATAATAACAAAAGAATATTAATTTAAGGAAAGCCTAACAGAAAATAAATGCTGCAGAAACGTTGTCTTGTTTCCTCCTTTGTCGACGATGACAGACAGACGGCTGCTCCAGCCAGCTGAACTCGCTCGTCAGCTCTTAGTTAAAACCGGTTCCAGATGAAACTGCACTTCTACAGGGGAGCTTTTGTACACTTGAGTCACATGCATGCCTTCACTGTGTTCAGAGATTAAAAACAGTTGAAGCTGGAAGGAAATGGAAGTACAATAATGAAAGTACAGTTTGGAAAGATACGAACAGCAACCTACATCATGAATAAATTGAGATTTCTTGCATATATTAGATGTATTTATTGACTCTCTACCCACAGATGGATTAATGTAGGAGTCGGTGTGCAGACGGTGCCCTTTTCAGTTACCTTGCTCCTATACAGTACATGAGATATGCATATACAGTGCCATTAAAAAGTACACACCACCTTGAAAACAGTTGTTTTCCCCTTTTATTGCTTTCATAAAGGAATCATGGTCGATATAATTTGGCTTTTTTGACAAGAAATTGTCATCCAAAGGTCCAACCACTAAATACTGACTTGAATACTTATGCAATCACTTATTTTACAGTATGTATCTTTAATTAATTGACATTACTTTGTAGAAATCTGTTTTCACCTTGACATTAAAGGCGTTTTTTGGTAAATTCTTGTAAAAAAAACACACAAAAAAACAAATTATATCGACCATGATTCAATTTATAAAGTCTTTTTAAGTAGAAGTTGTGGGAAATATAACCTTACAGAACTGTTCGGTTTCCAGGGGGGACTCATGACATTCGTATTGGTAAAATCTTGTACACGGCCCTTGAAGAAAAAGGGTATTTTGGTCGACCTTTCACATCACAGTTTGGGGAGGCAGTTACTGTAACGGGGCACAGAACATTTTATTTTCCAGCATGCACTCTCCACTCAAAAAATGAATACTCGCCTAAGAAACTGACATTAGCCTTAACCCATTGCAATTTTTAACTGGATGTGAAGCTCCTCCGGGGTTTCTAAACCTCCCAGATTCACTGAAGACATGACCTCAATGGTAGCTCGAGACTCCGCCTGCGATTGAAACTAGGATTTGTGATGTAAAAGAGTGTGAATTGTGTTTCGGAGGAGAGCAGCTCCAAATTAGAAATGCTACTCCTGGGGGCGGGTTTGTTGGTATTAGTGGATCTCTCAAGACTTTCTCCTTGAGACTGAAATGCGAGGAGTCAAACAGAGCAGCTTTGTTATTCTGCTTCAGGCTTTAAAACTCACTTAGCTATGCATTTGAAGGGCAGTTTATAATTTGAGGCAAAGACTTTGGAGGGCTGCAAGGGCTGCTGTGAGCGGAGCAAAGCCCAGACTGCACATCTGGAGGGGGAGCAGAGTTTAGTGTCTCCACCCTCTTTGGGTTTTGGGAGACAAAAATGTTCATTCATGACCTCATACAAATGATAAGTCTGACAGTTGAGATGCCTTTCCCTTTAATCAGGCTGTTGAGCCAGTTTCACTCTGTGCTGCTGCTTCTCACCACTTCCTCTTTCTGCACCAGTCAAATCATGCACTCTGCAGCTGCAGCTGGAACAAATGTTTCAGGGTCAAGTTGAAGAAAGGTCAGGAGGAGTGAAGGGGCGTAAAAAATCCCTCCTCTACCTAATATGTGTGAGCAGAGCAAGCAGAGTTAGACATGCAGAGCAACTTGTTTAACAGGTAACTGTACGCTGAGGCCATAATTAAAACAGTATTGTCGAAAGCAAAGCGTCCCCTGTGTGAATGAGAATCCTCTCTGGTTCCAGTCTCAGAGCTGACAGACAGGAGCTGCACACACAGGCAGTCTCCTGCTGATTGGATCCCCACTCTTAATCACTTAATCTCATTTGTCCTATAGTTTTTGGCTCCTGTCCATCTGTTTGTGCTGGTTTGTTTGTGTGGCCGGCAGCCAGGTTGTCTCATCACTGATCAGATGAGCTCCTCTCAAAAAGTTTTTTTTTTACAGTTTCACAAACTGGAAAACTTTTTCCAGCGTTTCAACTTTTAGCTCGAGTGTTTTTCACCCGACCGCCTCCACCTCCACTCGCCCCCGCGCCGCGCACGCATAAACACAACTCAACCGTCAAGCCAGCCGGTGTTAGCAAGAGAGGCACCGGAAGTTGGCCGAGGTAGCTTTTAAATGTGGATGCATTTGGCAAACTTTGACAACAATAATGTGTTACTTTGAGTACTTTATGAGTCAAACAAAAAATGTGAAGGTTTCTAATAAAAAATAATAAAACGATTGACATGAGTGTGAATTCATTCAACTGTTTTAATTCATTTATTTTTACTTTTTTAGTATTTTATTGTTTGAAATGTTGTTGTGTTTTAGGAAATGTAATTTTTTCTCAAATGTTGTGTTTTGTCAAATGCTCTTGTTGTTCTTATATTCCATATTATTATATTTTGTGAATTGTTAGTGAGGCATATTGTGAAAATATTGGCAATAAACCTGATTCTGATTCTGGAGCAAAAAGTACAAAAACCTTTTTCTCTTTTGAAATTTACTGTAGAAATTAGCATAAAATAAAGTAAAATACAAGTATCACAACATTGTATTGTAGTAGGACTATACTAAAGTATTTGAGTAAAGGTTCTATATCATGTTCTGGGGTTTGTGTGTGTGAACACGTTCAGTGTGACATAGGCACGTACGTGTGCGTACGGGTCAAAGCCTTTGCCAACTGAAAGAGATTAGCTGCATCATCTGAAACACCCTGATAAGTGTCACAGTCTGCTTTCTTTCTTGTTCTTCTGTTATTTGCATCCATTAACTTCCTGTATGTCTGTGGAGCTTATCTGACACACACACACGCCACCAGCTGATGTTTTGCCACTTTGTATAGGCCCATATTTCACCAGGTATGAGATGATTTTCTTTCTTCTTTTTTTTTATTTATTAATTTTGTAGCTGTTAGTTTAATTCATATCAGTCTAACCATACGAGTTGACCTAAAATTCATCCTGGAGTAAAAGTAAAGATATTATTTTACAATATTACTTTGGTAAAAGTGAAAGTCAACCATACAAATAGCAGACTACTTGTAACTAATGTAGCTAATTATCAAAAGTATTTTTTTTCAGGCAATAAATGTCCTAAAGTATCAAAGTAAAAGTAAAAGTAAATTACACATTTACATGTATACAAATTTTGATTATTTTGATTATATGCCAGCACAAACAGGGCAGCGCTGGCAGTCCACAGCCAGCGCTTTTCTGTGTAATGACATATAATCTAGCAGCTTTAAATCAGACTTCTAGATTTAACAAAAGCTGCTTGATAAAAACCCAAAATAAAATACACCTTGACAAAGGTGCACTTTGTGACATCAGGGGCAAATGGGCAGGTGCACAAGCCCCCTTAGCTCCCCCTTTCTGCATGTGCCTGCCTGAGAGAGAGAGAGAGAGAGAGAGAGAGAGAGAGAGAGAGAGAGACCTACCTCCTGAACACAACGCAGAATCACCATCAACAGGAGAAACAGACAGGTGACAATCATTACCCACAACTCATCATTTTGTCCCCAGAGTTGATCCTCACGATCGTTTTATTTTGAAAAAGCGCTCGCCGGAAGTGCCCGCAGCTTGACGCTCGAGCGCTGACAGGAGCTGAGATTGGGGAAACCGCGGCAGGCTGCTGTCCCTGCGACTGTCCTCCACACACAGGGGACATTTTTTAACTTACCAGCTCATATTTCTCGTCAGCCGGACTCGACGCGGAGCTTTTTCTCGACTCGACTCAGAGGCAGCTTGCCATGAGCATCACACGGCTGGAGACCTGAGCAGTCGGTCTGGAAGAGGTGAAGATGCCTCATGGACCGCTCCATCACCGCCAGTGCGCCAGTTCAGGGCATCCCAAACGCCGAATAACAAAGAAATGCCGAGGTTCAACGTCAGATGGATGGTCGCGGTGCTGCTGATTCTCGTGGTCGCCGGTGTTTTCTTCTTCTGCGAGTATCTCATCTACTTCCCGACCATCCTCAAGTGCGCCTGGCCGAAGATCAGCCATGCTCGCGGCGGAGAGGGCATCGACGGCCAGCCGCTGGACTCCGCGGTCCGCGCTATGGTGCTGTCGGACACCCACCTCCTCGGAGCCGTCGGGGGACACTGGTTCGACAAGCTGAGGAGGTAAATGTCATTTTTTTTACAGTTTTTTGGAGGCAGTCCATCACCACCACCTCTCTGTGCTGCTTTTTCTCTGCAGGAATTGTAAACAAAAGCACCGAATAACGATACTTGTTGTCTCCAAAACGCGCAGGGAATGGCAGATGGAGAGAGCTTTCCAAACCGCTCTGTGGCTGCTCAGGCCCGAAATTGTGTTTATTCTCGGGGATATCTTCGACGAAGGCAAGTGGAGCTCGCAAAAGGTAACGCAGAGCTCCCTTTTACCCCCCCTCTTTGTCTGCAAAGCCACAGAGCTTATGATGATGATGATGATGATGGTGATGATGGTGGTGGTGATGATGATGCTTGTGAGAGAACAGTGCATGGATGCAGAGCACCGGCCACCATCATTTTGTGCCACCCAGGCCCGAGAGGCTGCAGGTTTTTTTTTTTTGAGGAAAACACCAATAATAACAACAGCAGCAGCTGCAGCAGCATCCATCCTGCTTTAGGAAGAAAAATAAACCCCCCCTGGGAATTCTCAGACGTCTATTACTGGATTGTCAAATTGGATCCATCATGTGAGGTAGAAGAAAGAGGAAGCTGCTGCACGGTGCAGCACCTCATTAAAAAAGGGAAACAGAGCTTGCAGACTGTAAAATCTCCACTAATCTACCATGTTCCCCCGTCAGCTTCCTCATTCATTTCAACGCTCGGCTGGCGTCTCTTGTGCAATTTGTATTCACTGGTTTTTTAAGGAAGAGGAAGGACTCAAGGCTTTGAGTCTGCAGAGAGGAACACTGGAAGTGGGTCTGCAGCTAGAGGTTGTTTTCAATGTGGACCGATCTGTTGATTATTTCTTGATCGATCAATCAGTTCGGGTTACTTGACTGAAAGTATTCAAAGATGCCGGCCAACAGTTACCGTAGAAGACATCCTTAAATTGCTGGTTTTGTTTGAAATATGCTGCAACTAACAATTATTCCATTTTCCATGTCATGTTCTTGATTAATGGATTAATGATGTGGTGCGGATGTGTTTTTGAGCAATCAAAGAGACAGATTTGGACAGAAATCTGGACCAATCTTCGTCTCAACATTTAGAATAAACAGTGATGTGATGTAACTAACTACAGTTTACTCAAATCCTGGACTAAAGTACAATTTTGAGGTACTTTACTTTTGTATTTCCATGTTCTGCTACTCCACTACATTTATTTGATAACTTTAGTTACAAGTTACTTTGCAAAATCAGTTGATGTAGTGTTGATAGGTTATTACTCATGATGTGTAACCAATCAGAAAGTGTTGCGGGTGAGAGTACAAACAGTGGTGTGTTTTTAAATCCAATCTATTTTATTGGCAGTCGGACACAAAAAAACACTGATACAGATAATCGGAAAAAATGTTAGATATCAGCCCAGATGATTGGCCCAGCCGATAATCGGTCCATTCCTGGTGCACACAGTGAGGTGGTGAGGGATGAGTTACCAGACCGTCAAGTAAAAACCCAAATATATTCAAATTAAATGATAAAAAAGAAAAAAATCTGCACATTTTAGAACCTTAAACCAGCAGATATCTGGCATTTCAGTGACATAATAATAATAATCACATGAATCTTCTGTCGGTCGATGAATTGTTTCCTCAGTGCTAATTAAAAGTAGCATCACGGAGTTGTTTACAGACACATCGGGATGAAAAACATCATGTAAAGACACAGGACCGATGTAATTAAAGGCCTCTTGTGAGCAGTTTCGGCCCCTGCAGGTGCAAAATTGAATCTGAAAGTCTGAATCAAAGCAGCCCGGCTCAGCCACCCATGGGGGCTCCTGGGTGACCCTCAGAGATCCCATTATCTCTCATGAGCTTCCCCCGGGAGTGTCTTATTAAAAGGCCTGCACTGAAACCTGCTTCAGCTTGTGTTTGTGTTGTTTTTGTGTGTCTGCAGCACTGGGAGGACGACGTGCGCCGCTTCCACAGGATGTTCAGGCATTCGACTGACACAGAACTGGTTGTACTGGTTGGAAATCATGACATCGGTTTCCATTACGAGTAAGAACATGACTACAGCTTTATAGAGTTACTGTTGTTTTTATTGTTTAACCTTTAGTCTCGTAAACAGCATGATCAGCAACCCTTGGTTGACCTGTGCGTGGAGGACTATAAGAGATAAGGACTTTTATTTCTCTACTTGCCACTTGGTGTTTGGCTTTGACTTTGACCGGAGTAGACAGGTATCAGCTGCCAGGAAATGTCAATAAAAGCCTCATTCTGTTACACCGCAGCCAGTAAAAAAATAGGACTAAAGGACATTGCCCACATGGCTTAACCATTGACAAAATATTTGACTGTGAGCCAGTTAGTAGGAAGATGTTGTATAAATGGGGTTGGACACCGTGAAAGCAGGGAGGCACCAGTGAGAACACCGAGGGGTCGTGAAGAAGAAGAAGAAAAGGGGAAAAATTATTTAAAAAAAACTCCTATTCCAAAAACGTTGGGATGCTGTAAAAACATAAATCAAACGGTTTGATAATGTGCTACCCACATACATCATCCTGTTGCCATAAACACTCAATTAATAGGCGGGAGGTTGAAAGCCACAGATAGAGTAGGTAGTTGGAAAGTGCTGAAGAACACCCTGTATGTGCTGGCATGTTTGTGGTATTTTCTTATTTAGAGAAAGAAGAACATATATAATACCAGCTGCATCCCTTAAAGAGCCACATTATACAGTACAGTTACATAAAAATAACTTGGACTTTGGATTCTGATATCTTTTAGACTCACTGTCCTCAATAAAAGACCGCTCAGCCCCGAAACAAAAACATACATTTTCCTACACTGCTTTGGTGTGAGATCCAGAGTTTTGGAGATATCAGTTGGAGAGATGTCTGATTTCTCTCCAACGTAATGGAACTAGACGGCACTCGGCTTGTGGTGCTCAAAGCGCCAAAAAAAATCAATCTTAAAAACTCAACAGCAGTGTCTCTTTCCAGAACTCATGACCCGGTTACTCAAGATAATCCACAGACCATATTGTGAGCAGTTTCATGGAGGAACTATTCTCTTTCTTTAAACTTTAAAGCTTTAAATGGACTGGCGTCTTCATATATTTCCAGCTTTATAACGTCTTTTCCGTTCCCTTAATGCCGGTAACTTAACTATTTCCTGATTTAATAAGCAAGCGTTTGCCCACAGAGCTCCAATTCTCTGGAATAACCTTCCACCACACGTACAAGCTCTGTTGACATTTTCAAATCCGGTCTGAAAACACGTCTATTTTCTCCTCATTAGGATCTCCTGACTTCACCTGCCGAATGAACTCACCTCAGCCATCTTATTAATGCTATTACCTGTTTATGTGTATTGTACTGACTGGTAAAGTGTACAAAGACTCTCTGGGTGATGTGCACTTTGAATCACTTGAAGCTGAAGTTGAGCTGAATCACGGCACAGACTGAAGTGCAGCAATAAGGACGCAATGTTTAGGTCCTGCGCTGTCATGAGCGCAAACCTCTTGTCCGGGAGTAGCAGCTCTCAACAAGGTCTGTGGATTATCTTCAGTAACCGGGTCATGATTTCTCAGAAGAGACGTTGCTGTCGAGTTTTTCAACTGTCCAGCTGTGGCCGATATCTCCAAAATATCTCCGTTATCTCTGCAACTCACGCCAAAACAATGTAGATAGATCAATAGCACTACAGGTAAGGGGAAACATATGTATTTTTAATTTTGGCGTGAAGTGTCCCTTTAAATCTGAGATGGGACAAAGTCATTATTTGCAAGTCACGAGGAAGCCCCAAATACTCACTCGTTTTGAGTCTAAACAACTCATCATGAGCTCCAAACCAGACGTATTAACAGTTTAAACTATTAAACAAAAATAAATAATGCTTTTTTAAAATGTAATGACGTTTATATTGAGATTGACATTTCATTCCTGACCTTGGAAATAAGAGTTTGTTTCATAAAGTCACATTAAAACAAATCAGTCAGGATAAAAGCTGCAGCCCTGAAAGAAGCACCTGAACCATAAACAGCGATCTGACAAACGGCGGCTAGCTCTCATGTTCAGTTCTTTAATGAGGTCATTGATTCAACTTGATGGTTATTCTTGGGCCTGTGTGTTTGTGGCGTTGTTGTGTTGGATTGCATTGTGTTGCAGCGATATTGCGTTCATTGTGTCCACCCCCTGCACGTAACACTCTCCTGTTGGAAACTGTTGTTCTTAATTTCTCAGGGGGGAAGAGGCAGTGAAAGCAAACATAACGACATGCATAAAACCCTCCCACAGTTTAGCATTTTCCGCCTGTGATTCAGAAATGTGGGATTATGTAGACGCGTAGAAGCGGCTCGTGTGTGCTTTGATTGGACTCGTGTGGCAGGAAGTGAGATGGCACAGCTCTTATGTAACGGTGACAGACAGACGTGACAGACCGAGCAGCAGATTTTTTTGCTGCCGTGTGACGAGCACATTGTGTCTCCCCGCAGGATGGACTGGTTCAAGCTGCAGCGCTTCGAGAAGGTTTTCAACGCCTCTTCCACCAGAATCGTCACCAAGAAGGGAGTCAAGTGAGTGACGGGATGACCTGCGACACCGCTGCAGGGATGTGACTCAGCAGGCGGGAAGGTCACAGGTTTAATCCCCGGAGGCACTCCGCTGCTGCAGAAGAGTGCTTTTAAACAAGTTGACAGGCAGTAAAATGGTCCAGAGGTCTTGAATATCTGCAAATAGGCACAAATAACAGACTGCATTCCTTCACAGTGTGTGCTGATGAACGCGCTGTCTTGACGTCAGCATGGATTCACATTCAGCAAGCGCTATGAAATCCTCCCTCTTATTTAGTCTTTTTGGTTATAAAAGACTCAGAAGTCTCAGTTTTCCTGAAATCTGTCAACGGAGGAAGAATAATTTCATTTTGTTTTAAAGCAAAGTTTAATATTCACCAATTCTCGTTCGTTTTGGTTGGTTGGGTTTTTGGTTTGAAAAGAAAATCTGAAACACAGGGACTTTTTAAAGAAAGTAAGGACAAAATGATTAAAAAAATAAGTTAAATATTAAAAACACCTCTTTTTAATACCAACTGAGCTAACGGGTGCCCCCATTAGCTCTGTTGGTAGAGCAGGCGTTCCTGTCACCTCTGCTGTCCTATCAATAAAGCCATACAAAGGCCAAAAATATACTCAAATACCTGCTAAAACCATGAAATGAATTCAAAGTAAATTATTATACAATTCCAAAAATAACTTGTGTTTTTAGTCTTTGTCCTTTTTTTTTGCTTTTATTATTCAGAGGTCTCCTGAAAATCAGGAAGAAAACGAATCGGAAAGAACACAAATCGTTAACGCAGCAGACGATATCTTGACGCCATTGAATTCAGTACCGCACGTAATTGACACAACGCAATTTTCCTCAAACTAATGAGGATATCGAATTAGTTGTACAAAGTCAGCAGCTACGCCCGTGTGTGATCTCAATCATTGTAATACAGAACTGCAACTTCAGCGTGTCATCTTACTGAAAAAACGGAATAAGGAACAAGTCACCTTTTATGGTGGAAGCATTAAAAGTGCAACATTCACCTGCTCTAAATTCACACTGTGTAACAGCATTCAGCGCTTTCAAGGATTGTCATTGTGCTGGTGAAGCCGAGGGCGAGACATAGCTTGTCATATTTTCTTGTCTTTGTTTTGGCAGTTTTCGTGTTAGGTGGAGTTATTTTCTGTATTACAGTTATCTGGGAGTCCAGTCACAAACTCGTCAATGCTTTGCCAGTGAAGCAGAACCATCCCTCACTCATTTAGCCTCACCTCACCTCACCCCCTACTTTGGGAACCACTGGTCTATAAAGTGTCAGAGAATGGTGTAAAATGTCGATCAGTGTGCCCCAAAGCTCAGGATGACGCCTATAAATGTCTTGTTTTGTCCGCAGCTCTAAGATGTTGAGTTTACTGTCATAGAGGAGGAAAGAAACCAGAAAATATACACATTTAAGAAGCTGGAGCTTTTTTAAAAACTTAATAGTTATTAAAAGCTATTAAACTTGAAATGAAAAGAGTCATAACCAGAACCAAATCTTTAATATATAACTGTATATTAATTATTAAAATATTAAGTATTAACCCTATAACAGTCTGTATTTTCAGCATACCATCTTTAAATGCTTTGATTGCTTTATTAAAAACCCAGGGGCACATGATTAGCTTCGTGTTGCTGCACTGTAATATATATATAGACAGGTAAATGTTTACACGAGAATAGAAACAGATTCATGATTCTTGTGATGTTGTGGTTAACGAGACAAATAACCTGTTTGCCCAGCAGTGTTGCACTGTTGTTTAATGCTACATCAGCGTGGGTGTCGTCTTAACGATTTAGATATAGCATGAGCGTGTTCTTCAAAGATCGACCCAGAACACAAACATGACAGTACGATGTGTCTCTGCAGCCTCACTGCAGCTCCTCTGGAGCTCACGCCGCAGTTACTGAGACGCTTTCTTCCCTCTCTTCAGCTTTCTGCTGGTGAACAGCGTGGCCCTGCACGGTGACGGCTGCCCCATCTGCCAGTCGGTGGAGAAGGAGCTGATCAAACTCTCCAGAGACCTCAACTGTTCTCTTCAGGTGGGAAGAAGTCAGTAGCACACTTTCACACTGTCAGCACCTCTAACACACTCCGCTGCTGCTGCTGCTGCTGCTGCTGCTGCTCATCAAGTGTGAAAGACTGGAGTCAAGAAATACACTTTTATACAAAGCTCAGTCGCACCTCCAGCAATCGTTTTGTTCTTTGCTCTTACAAATGCACATTCATAGTGGTGGCTGATTGCGAACAAGAAGGACGAGAGATATGAAATTGGAAAATGTCGGCTGGTGCTTGAGGAGGAGTTGTGGGCTCGTGGACGAGACAGCTGATGAATTCTTTATGTCGTCTTTTCTGCAGAACTCGCAGACGAGCAGCGGAGTGACGGACAGCTGTGAGGGCTCGCAGGTTTATCCTCCCACACCCCCCATCATGCTACAGGTAAACTAAGTGTGCTATGTGTTCTCTGAAAACCTAGAGCTGACCAGGCTCCTCTCATTGTTCATCAGAAGCTCTGGTCTTAAACTTTAAGCAGAGGAAGATTAAAGCATACGTTCGGTTACTCATCAAGGTTGTTATACTTATCTAAACACTAAACCAGAACTAGATGTAAAGAATAAAGAAAAATAAAACTTCTAAAACTTAATAGAATAAAAATATACATAAAAATCAGGAAAACGGATGTTTGTATGGACAGTCTGCGAACTTCACAAGCAACTACAGCAGCTGATTTATCAAATTAGGGCACTTAAAAAGAGACAGGAGGAGTCGGCTCCCTCCTCACGCTCGCAAAGACTTCTGTCAAGCATAAAATCAAACTGAGTGGAAGTGAAAAACGCCGACTATCAAGTTGTTGTGACAGCACTTTTCAAAACACGACATAAAGAAAGAAGCGATGAAAAGCTAAGAGGTTATTGTTCACTTCACCTGACCCAGTTTCTGACTTGGAATTCCGACTTGGATGACAGTTTAATTTCATTTTTTTCAAAGTTCTGAGTGCCGCATTAAAACTCGTGCCGATGGAAAGTCAGGTGAAGTTTTGTAGTCCACAAAACATTTCTGAAGTTTCACAGGAAAACAGGGTTCTCCCAAACAACTGAAATAGATGGGGGTTCTGCTGCGGGGATAAAAAACATAAAAGAGCTCCATACAGCTGGTCCAGTGTAATCAAAGTTTCCGGAAGCCCCAAGATCCTAAATTGATTTGAAAAAAATGTTATTTACACCCTTCTTTAAGTAGAAATCTTCACTGAACTGCTAAGCTAAAACCGTTAGCATGCATGTTTGTGGGTGCACAAGCTCGAGCGTGCATCGAGGGTGTGATCAGTTTGGGATCGCAGGGTCTTTTTTTTGCATTTAGTCCCCATCTGCTTCAGTTGTTTAGGAGAATGCTGCAACTCTGTTTTGCTGTGAAGCTCCAGAAATGTTTTGTGGACTACAAAACTTCACCTGACTTGCCATCAGCATGAGGGTGAGGAGATAATGAATTAAGAAGCCTGTTAAAAGATTATTAAAATGATCTTATTCCACACTGCCTGGCAGTTTCACATATACAGTGCGGTCTACAGCTGCAGCTAATGTTATTATGTGATACTGTACAGTTATAGCTACACTGTCAGACTATGTGGAATAAGATGATTTTTCACATCTTAAAGCTACACGATGAGGGGAAAAGGGAAAACTGGAAGCGGTTACAGCTCCATCTGATGTAAAGTAAAACAAAGTGGCTGAATTATTACTCTTTTTTTAGTGAAAATCGCACACTAAGACAAGCACAGAAAGCCCAAAGTGACGTCTTCAAGTTACAGATTGCTGGTCAACCAATAGTGCAAAATATGTTCAATTTACAACTATATAAAGTAGAAACGAGCAGCACATCATCACATCTGAGAAGCTTGAAGCAGAAAATATTTGGTCTTTCCTCCTTCCTCCGACTGAAACAATAACTCTACTATCAAATTGGGTGCTGATGATTAATTTCAGTTTGACTGACGAATTTATTATTTAATTACTTGTTTCAGCAAAAGTGTTAATCCAGCTTTTTGTATTTTTTTTCCAGCAGTTTCTTGGCCGCATGCGTGTTTGTTGTTGTCGCACAATATTTGGACTCTCTCAGGATCTGTGCATAAATTACTGTCAATCAATTCAATTAAATTGAGCAGCCTTTATGAGCGTGACATTCTACATTTGTTCTTTCTACAAAGCACAATTAAAGTGAGGGGAAAATAAGAACGAAAAATACCACAAAGGATTGGCTACAGTAATAGAATAAAAAGATTACTTTGGATTAATAATGTAAAAAATGTAAAACATGAATTAAGAGTCAAAATGATAACGTGATGATCTTGTTCCCCCTGTGTGCTGTCCTCCAGCACTATCCTCTGTACAGAGTGAGCGACGCCGGCTGCACTGGACAGGACGCTGCACCGCCTGCAGAGCGACACCTGCTGTTCAGAGAGAAATATGACGTGTTGTCTAAAGAGGCCTCACAGAGGGTGAGCACTATGCAGTCTCATCACACTGCCTCTGCTGCGCTCTCTCTCTCCCTCTCTCTTTCTTCTGAAGCGCCTTCGTCCAATTAAAATACAGTCTGCTGTCAGAAACAGTCCCGTATAGAAACAGCAGACGATGATGATGATGATGAAACTGATGATGTAAGCGAGCGGCAACCGGCCTCTGAGGTTTCGATGTGGGCTTTCTCTCCTCAGCTGCTGCAGTGGTTTAAGCCCCGCCTCATCCTGAGTGGACACACCCACAGCGGATGTGAGGTTCTCCATGACAACAAGTACCCAGAAATCAGCGTGCCGTCCTTCAGCTGGAGGAACAGGAACAACCCCAGCTTCATCCTGGTGAGTTGAACCGACGTCAGCTGGAGAGACCCACTCCGAAATGAGTCATTAAGACATGATATCCCGAAAAGATGTAAATATAGGATAATAACGCTAAAGCAGCTATAATCAATATTTTATAATAATAATATATCAACTGAAACTGTCTTTGTAGCCAGTTTCAGCTTATTCTTAAGCTGTCTGACTCTTAAAGGGGCAATCTGTAGGAATTTTAGTTTAAAACATTCAAAAATACTCCTACAGCTAGTTGCATGGCTAACTGAGCTAACATGCTAACAATAGCTAGAGTCATGGCTGTACAGAGAGAATACAGTTAGCAGCAGTTAGCGGTTACTCTGGTGAGAAGCTGATCCTATTTGTTGGGAGTGTGAATTCAACAGGTGGCCAATTCTTACATATTGCTCCTTTAATGTTTTGGTTCCAGAGGAGGAAAGTAACTAAGTACAATTTTAGGGACTTATAGCAAGTCCATTTTAAGCTACTCATGTTCCTCCACTGCAGATCTGAGGCAAATATTGTACTTTCTTTTGTGCTTCAGCTACTTGTTTCTTTGCAGATTCAGATTATTGATACAAAATATAATTGTCAAATTGATTATGACATAATGTTACAGATTAAACTACCCAACAGTATTTAGACTAGTTAAGAATAAATAGTGGTAACAAAGGTAGGTCAGAGTAACATTACTGTTTTCAAATGTCTCAAAACTACGCAGCCCCTAACGGTCATGGGACAAGTTTATTATTTCTTCCACTTTCCCGTAATAACAAGTTAAATTTGATCTGTTATCTCAAGATGACGAGTTATTTATGTCATTATCTCAGAATAACAAATGCTGTTTTTCCAAGATAATGAGATAACAGAAGAAATATTGTGTTTGACCCATTACTGTTTAAGGGCCTTTGTACAAAACGACCAGAACTTTGTTATATATTATGTTGAGTTGTGTACATCATCCGAAATGTTCAAATCCAGAGAAATGTGTTATTTCATTCAACATTATATAAATATACAGTAACAAGACAGAAACAGACAGAGAGGGAGACTGGACTAGGGAGAAAAGGCGTGTTAGTGTCTCGTATCTGCAGAGGACCCTGCAGCCCTCTGCCTGCATTTTCTCATCTTCTCAGTTTGTTGCTGCTCGGGACGCTTCACCACCACAAAATGTTGTTATTTGACATCCTGGTGAGACTCAACAATCAACTATGAAATCCAGATTCTACCTTTAAGTTTAAAAGTCTTTGAATTATATTAATATGACGTGAGGTTCAGTTAGCTTTGTACAGAAACAGCCGGTAGAAATGTCCTTCAGAGGGAAACTTTTTACTTTTATACATTGAGTAAAGAATGTGTGTGCTTTTGCCACCTCTGGTCTTTTGTTTTCACTGTTTTGACTGATGAACTCTGAGTGGCAGAACTTACATTTGACAATATAATTAAATCTACAACAGCTAAATGGACCTTGTGATGAGACTGTTTTCTGAAAATATGTCCTCCTGCTCCCAGAATGTGTCATGCGAGGAACCAGAGAGTTTACATTTTCTATTCTTGGAGGCCCCCTGGTGGCCGAGTGGCTCCTCTGCTGGTATTAACACTGATCATCACCTCTAACCCATGTTTTCTCCTGTTTCCTCCCCTCCTCCCCTCCTCCCAGGCCTCAGTGTCACCGGGCAGTTACGCTCTGTCCAAGTGTTTCCTGCCGGAGGAGAGCACTGTGATCGGCGTCTACTGCTCGGCCGGCGCCTGCCTGCTGCTGCTCTTCCTGGCTCACTGTCTCTGGATGAAGGGCCTGCTGCAGTGCCTCAGCCTCTTCCTGCTGGGGAAGCACAAGTCCCTGTGAACTACATTACCCAGAGCGCACCTGGACAGCAGAGCCGGTAAATAACTTGATGTGAGGATTTTGCAAATGTGACGTTCCTCTCCCGAACCGGTCCAAAATCTGTTCGTACAACCTCGATATGTTTGTCACTGTGAAGGACATGAATATATATTTTAGATGTCTTTCAAGGACTTTATCACTCCATGATGATGATGATGAGGTCATAGCCTGTGATGACGGGGCAGATGTGTGCAACAATCATCACTGGTGTTTTTAGGAGGTTTTTAATCACAGAAACGTAAACGTTTTCCTGTTTCTGGCTGAATTATTTGAAAGTTCACACACGTGGAGTTCAGTCAGACAAATCAAACGAGTACATTTTGTAAATACTAACTGTCCCTGGTCTGATTTAAGGTGGTATAGTTTAAGGTGGTTTATGTCTCCTCACTCTGATGTTAACTGTGATCTGATGTAAACACCCCGATTGTCTCACACACTGTTTGTTTCTGTCGTTGATGTTCGATGATCCACCGGTTCCTCGCTGTTTTTATGATACATATCTGAGTATATTTATTGACGACTTTCTGTGCCAAATGTTTGTGAGGGTTTTGCCAAATTGTTTAAATTTAATTTAAATTTATGACGAATTGTACATAATAAATCAGAATCTTAAGGTCTGTTTTAGAGAGTAAACTCAAGGTCGATGTGCACTTTGACTCTGTGTTATGAAGAACTGTCACTTTATGGATGAAATATTAAATATCAGGGAATGTTTCCGTCTGCACCTGACTTTTCAAAACCTGGAAAATGGCGGCAGAGGTGGACGACACATCATGGTGATCAAGAGAAATGAATGTGATGGATGCAAAATTATGTCAAATAAAAAAAAAGGAGTAAAAGCGCTACAAAATATATTATCTTTGTAAAACAGTTGTCATCTGACTTGTGTTAAAGTTTAAAAATCTCTTGTATTCATCTTCCACCAATCATTCCTTTAGGGTTGGACTAAGTTTGAGACAATATGAATTTATCAGCCACTCACTGAAATATCTCTGTGTGTGAGGCTGTATTTAGTAGCATTGCAAATCAATGAACACCAATATTGGATTTTTAGATTACTTTTCCAGTAAAATAATGACGTATGAAGTAAGTTCGCCCAAAGCGTCTTCAGGTTGCTTTGGTTTGACCAGTCCAAAAAATACTTAATTTAAACCAGGGCTGCAACTAATGATTATTTTCATTAATAATACTGTTTCATGATATATCAATTGTTTCGTCTATCAATTGTAAAATCATCCTCAAGTCGCGTCGACTCCACAGGACTGACGCCATCTTTAATGTTATTAGTACCAGCTGTTCTTTTCCTACCATGACCAGTCAAAGTGTCTGTATTTATACCACAACAACTCTGCTGAAACACAGTAAAGATACTGAATGTACCACCACCACACATGTACCTGTGTACACTGAGGCCCTGTGCATTAACTCCACTGTAGCATCCTGGACAGCAGGATGTCTACAGGTATCATACACTTTAATGCTTTTTAAGACCTTGTCACGATATGGTCAAACCAAATTTAAAGGTGCACTCTGTAGTTTTGGGGAAGAAATTTTAATCAGAAGAGAAAGATCTTCATTGACTGACCTTTGGTTGCCTAAACAAACTAAATAAACAAACTCTCATGACTGAATACACAAACGGACCTTAAAGGACAACACAGCTTCATACTGTTTTACTTTGTTTGTATGTGGCGGACCCTGCCACCTTTCTAGCTTCAGTGTTCTGGTGACCTTATTTTCCTCTGAGAACAGCTTGTTTATTTAGTTATGGAAAAAATAAATATTTCTGAGTTCGTATAGTTACCTCATTTATATTGTAAATATAAAAATTCTGAGTTTATATTTCTTCTCCAAATCAACACAGTGCCCCTTTATGACTTTGAGTTTTGAACAAATCATCTTATTATTATTCAGGCATTGCAGGTAAGTTATGTAAGGTAGGTACAGTGTGTACTATGTGGTCCTGTGCAGTGGCTGGTTTAATGTAGTAATATAGTTATTAGAGTGAGTTAGGTTTAAGTGCAAGTATAAAGTAAAAAGACATTATTGGTTCAGTGGAAGGTTTAAATCAGAAATGTGGACTCAAAGAAAGTAAAGGATGGAATAATTAAATAAGATAAAACATTTGTGGCCATTTATACCTCACAAATTTAAATGTAAGACTTGTCGTTACTTTTAAGGCCAAAAACATATAAAATTGAATTTAAGACATTTTATGATTTTTAAAGACAAGCCGACAACCTGAATAGGGCTGCAAATGTTATTTCATTCTGGATTAATCTACCTTGTTTTCACAATTTGTTTCTATAAAATGATTCAAAAGATTGTGAAAAATGTTAATCACACTTTCATAAAGCCCAATGTGAAGTCTTCAAATTGCTTCTTTTGTGAAACCAGAACCCATAAACTCTTGAGTCAGTTTCATAAATGACAAAGGAGCTAATCCTTACATTAAGAAGCTGGAATAGCAAATGTTTGACATTTTTGCTTGAGAAAATGACTGAAACGATTAATCGGTTACCAAAATAGCAGGCAATAAATTGCATCCGGCAATTATTTTCATTGTAGACTGATCTGTAGATCATTGTCTAGATTAATCGATTAGTTGTCTGGTCCACAAAAAGTCAGAATATCATGAAAAATGATCAGTGTTTCCAAAAGCCTAAGATGACGTCCACGAATGTCTTTTTTTCCCACAACGCAAAAATATTCAGTGAAATGTCACAGAGGAGTAAAGAAACCAGAAAATAATCACATTCAAGAAGCTGCAATCAGATAATTTTTACCTGTTTTTTTTTTTTTTCTTTTAAAAAATTACCCAAACCAGTGACTCAATTATCAAAATAGTTGACGATTCATTTAATAGTTGACAACTAATCGATTAATCGTTGCAGCTCTGAAAAGAAAGAAAAAACCCTTCAGTGGTAACAAATCTGGACACAACTGGACACCAAGATGGAAATAAAGCAAAGTCCTCTAATGTGCCTCTTTATTTAAAGAAAATAAAAATGTCATTTAATCATCCTCCCAGGCCAAACAAGGTTTTTGCACCTCCAGTCAGTTCACTCTCTTTCGGGGATAGACGTGTACTGTAGCAGAAGAAAAGGCTGATGCTGTTTGTACAAGGAGAAGAGCTCGTCTTGTTGGGTGCTGCTCACACATTCATAGTGCCTGTGCCATCGGGTATGGCTCCAAAGGACCAAAGAATCACTAATATTGCACGCTCTCATTTATTCATCTCCATTCTAAACATGCTTTCCTATGTGTGTATGTATACATATTTACCGTATACATACATAGGTATGTACACCTAGGCACACACATAATTAAACATGTATAATTGTACATATATATTTATATAGACCTATAAATTTACATGTACATACATTTATAAAATTTTACACACAACGCTCACTCGCCCTCACACACGCACGCACACACACACAATGCGTCTGTGAGTCTATGTTTGTTTTATGTACACATGCGCACAGGCACGCACATCAGTACAGATCTCAGACACACTTCATATCGAAAAAACGTTGGTTCCTATTAAAACAACACCAGGTTGCAATTTGGACACTTTCAATGGATTTCCAATGTTTGTTTAAAGCTGTGAAATTCAAAAAAAACAAACAAACAGAAAAATAAAAGGAGGAAAAATAAAACCAACAAAAGAAAAAAAAAGGCATGGCGCTGCAACATCTGGTCTTCACTGCAGGTAAGTGGTTAATTTGCATAATGTATACAGGTTTTTAGGATTTTTTCCCTATTTTTTATTTTTTACTAAACAGCATTTCCTCTTTTTTTATAAACCAGAAAAAACTAAACTCTACAGAGAAAGTCCCCTACCCGCAGTCTTCCGCTGCTGATAGAGATTGACATCAAGCTGTACAGCGCAGTCGAAAACATACTTACATCTGAGCTCATTTACAGGTACAGCCATAATCAAGGCACAAAGATCTACAAGTAGATTTGTTTTTCTTTCAATTAAGTTGTACAAAATAATATTACATTTTACAGTCTGTACAGGATAATTCAACCTTGCACAGTGTACAAGTTAACAAAAAAAAAAAAAAAAAAAGAGAACAATACATTTTTCTCTCCCGTCCCCCCACCCTCCCCTCCCATCAGTATCTCTAAGCTAAAAGGATGGTTTGTGTGGAAAAAGGAGGCAGGTCCGAGTCCGTGGAGGCAGCAGGGCTAAGGTGCAGAGAGCTCAGTCCCTTTTCCTTCATTTTTAAATCCTTCGTCTTCGTGTCATCGTGTTTCCTGCCCCCTCACACTTTTAATCTTTCACTCCACATGTCTCTCGGCTGCTCGGTGCACCCTGCAGCTCGGCAAGCTAACATCGTGACAGGGTAATAAATATTGTGATGCTACATTGTGTGTATGCTTCCTCTGGAGAAAAAAAAAACAACAACAACAAAAAAAAAAAAGTTATTAAGGAACCTGATGCAAAGTGCATTTATCTCTTCATCCACTCGGTTCCCCCTCCTGTTCCTCTCTGTCGAGAGAGGAGAAGCATCAGAGGGGGCAAAAAAAGGGGGGCAAAGGTCATGGTGGTGGTGCCGGCATTAACCGGCAGGTGACACACAAACATAAACACACACACATGCGCTCGCTCACATGGCATTCCTCCTTCTCTTCGTTGCACACACGCTCACACGCTGCCTCTACACTGAGGTCCTGTAGGTGTGTTTCACGTCCACACCCACCAGTCCAGGTCCAACGACAAAGCCAAAAAACAGAAGGACACAAAGGGGCAAAAAAAAAAGGAGGTAGCCCAAGGCTTAGTGGAATGACAAAAATCAAGGCATTCAAAAAGGAAGGATTAAAAGAAGAAAAAATAATAAGCGGCACGCAACAACTTTGTTCCCCAACCTTCCTTTCACGTCGGTGAAATGGGGATGAATCGGTCTCAAAAAGAAGAAGTACAAAAAGCTAAGAAGTTAAGAAGAGGAAGAGGATTTGACACACTTCAGTAGTACTTCATAGTCCTCGACAGGAGGGGTGGTCAGGGGTTGTTGAGGGTTTCTTTGGGGGGGAGGAGGGGTAAGAGAGGAGGAGGAGTAAGAGGAGGAGGAGGAAGGGTTCGTCAAGGATGCAGAATGGTGGAGAAAAAACACAGAAGGCTGACGGAGGCGGTCTCCCATCACAAGAGTTCGTACTGCCGCAGGTGCATTCTCTGGATGATGTCCCGGCAGTCGTTGAACACCCGCCGGATGTTCTCTGTGTCCACGGCGCAGGTGAAGTGGGGGTAGCAGTAGTGTCTGCCATCGCCACTCGCAGTGCTGATCCGCTGAGAGGGAGAGACGGGACAGACGTCAGGGTGTGGAATATAATCTGATAATCTGGAATACATATTTTTCCTCCTACCTGTAGTGCTATTTATACGTCTAGATTGGTTTGATGTTGGACTGATTTTCTTTCTGTATCAGCACGCAGTAGTGCAACCTCTCATGGGCGAGAGGCTACCTGACAAAGCTAACTGAGCTAGCTAACATTACAGAATGAGGACATCCCCCTTTGTCACGAGCACGAGCCTCATGTCCAGGAGCAGTTGCAAGCTTCCTTCTGCGCAGTGATACAGTGGGTGTACCTGTAATCGCTGTAGTTCAGTAGAAAGACAATAGTTCCTATAGAAACTTAATCTTAGGATGGTCGTCTGAGGATCCCAGTATTTTGTATTTTTTATCTATGTCATGTATTTTAATTTTTAATTGCCCTTCAAGGACAAAGTTGAAAGTTGAAGTTGAATTGCTCCCAACGAGGTCTGTGGATTATCTTGAGTAACTGGGTCATGACTTCTGGAAAGGTACACTGCTGTTGAGTTTTTCAAATGTATTTTTGGTGCCATCTTAATTAGTTACATTTTATTCGAGAGAAGGCAGACATCTTTCCGGCCGATATAAAAAAAATTAGCAAAGTTCACTAAAACAATCTAGATGGCTGAATAGCACTACAGGTAAGAGAAGAAATGTATTTTTGAATTTGGGGTTAACTGTCCCTTTATGCTCCTTTTTTTACCTTTAGCGCCTTTAGCTCAGTTGTTACCCATGACCTTCGACCTTACTTTAAAGTATCATATTATCTTACATAATAAGTTCCTTCAGCTGACTGACTTCAGCTTTGAGCCATCTGAGCAACTGACTGAGTGTCGAGTATATCCTTGAGAACAGTATCAACGTATTATTGAGAACCAAGTCAAACAACTACTAGATGACTCGACCATAAAACATTTGATTTGGAGCAAAAAGGTGGACATAATAATTTAAATAGTGAAGACTACTCATCCCATAAACTACTGTGAATGATTCCTTTCTCACAAAAGGCCTGACTAGTAGTGATTTTCACCACTGTGGACAATTCCTCGTCTCCCCAAAAACTGCAGAAAGGGAAATCACGGTCGCTCTGTGGTAAACGTAACAAACGTTCTGACTGTAGAAGCAGTAACTTTTGATGGCAAACATTTCCATGGTAGCTCCACTGATCAGACACGTCACTGTTATACTTTAGGATTGTGGGTCATTTTGTGAGAGGATGCTGCATTGGAGCCAAAGTAGAACTTTTTTAAATTAGTTTATTTTATTGGCAGCTAAATATCGGCCTGATTATCGGCCAGGGCAAATAATCAGTCTACCCCTACTTATGATATCATGGCTAATGATCGGCATCCAGCAGCACATCCTCAGACAACAAGGAGGTCTGACAGTCCTCTTTAGAAAGTAGTAATTTGCAGACTCAATATGAAATAGGCAGCTTGTGTTTCTATTTGGCATGAATATACTCAGTTAGTTATTAATTAAAAGGACAAGACGGTGACAAACTTACAAGAAACTCGTCTCGGATGAAGAACTTAGCTCTCGTCACTCTTGGGTCTTCACCAGGTTCAGGAGTTGCTAAAAGAACAACAGGCCCACAGTCAACACCAGCTCTCACAATGAAGAACTCTATTAGTACTTTGGGTGCTTTAGCAGGGCACAAACCTTCATTTGGTATGGTGTAGCGAGCATATTCAGGGAAGTAGTCTTCAATTTTGGATTTTCCAGCTAATACTTTCTCAGCCAGCATGTCCTGCTTGTTCAGGAATAATATGACCGATATAGTGCGTAACCATCTGAAAAACAAACAACAGATAGCATTAAGATGAGGTTTTAAATACAGCAGAAAGGAAACTCAGCGGTTAGCATTTCGTCTTTTTGGACTTACTTAAATTAACAGCTCTTTGGTTTATGAGAAGACTTTTATTTAGCATATCTGACGGGCATTTTTGGGCCTTTTTGGAAGTTAAACAATAAGACCCCCTAAATCTGCTCAAAGAAAGTCAAGAGCTGGAACTAACAATCACTGGCAAATCAGTTTATTTTCTATGACATGGAGGTGTGATGATGCAATTCTCTGTGTTTTAAGGACGTGATCTATAGACAAGAGGCTGCCAGTTTGAGACTGCGCGTAAACATTTGTAAGTTGTTAAGGACACCTCGGGACAATTTCCAGCTGTGGCTGTGGTGACAAAGAAGTGGATATTTTTGACCAGAACTTCTCCAGCCACTTAAGAAGCTGGAACCAGCATATGTTTCACATTTTTGCTAAAACAATGACTGCAGTGATTGATCGATTATCAAAATAGCTATTAAACTAATTGCTGCAACAAAAAATGGTTGCAACTAACAATTATTTTCAATGAAGAGTAATTGAATTTAAAAGAATTTTTAAAAAATAATTAAAGGTCCAAATCCCAAGATGATGTCCTCAGATGTCTTATATTCAGTTCACTATCATAGAAGATTAAAGAACCTAAAAAATATTCACATTTAAAAAGCTGGAATCAGAGATTTTTAGACTTTTTTTTTCTTAGAAAATTCCTGAAAGTTTAGATTAATTAATTAAGATTAATTGTTGATCAAAATAGTTGGCAATTTAGTTTACAACTTATTGTTGCAGCTCTGGTAGTAAGAAAGATGAGAAAGGAGTAGAAAACTTGTGGCTCCAGGAGAAACGTCACTCCTGTTTCAGACTCACCTGTTGTTCCAAATACTGCGGAAGAGGTCCAGGGCTTCCCGTAGCCTGTTGGTGTTATTATCTTCCCTTATTACCATATTGTAGCTGCTGCTGGCCACCACGAAGATGATAGCAGTGACGTCTAGAAGGAGAGGAGAGGAAGTACATCAGGGCAGCTCTCTGACATCACACAGGTGTGAGTAGCAACCCAAAAATAAGGAGGTGATGTGACACTGAAGCTGGCAGAAAATACTTTAAGACAGGCAAGATGTGAAGGGAGGAGAATGTGTCGTTGGTCGAGGACGTATAGCCCGGCTGTTTGAAGGAGAACAAGAACAAAAAGGCTGAAAGTCTTACCGTTAAAGCACTGGATCCATTTTCTCCTTTCATCTCTCTGGCCTCCAACATCAAACATGCTATGGAGGAGACAAAATACTGGGTCAGACACAACAACACACTCGCTGCTGCCCTCTTTAATCAAAGAGTTCATGTCTCTAGGTACATACTATATCAGATCATTTACGCTCTTTTTTTATCTTAATGATTATTCACACAGAGATACATTTTTTAAAGACTATCACAAAAGATTTTCTGTCTCGAGCTAAATCTGCCCCGATCTCAGATCTTAAAGGGACAAGACGCATAAAAAAAATCAATTCATGAATAAATGATATGAAGAACAGCTTTATTTGCACACACTCGGTACCCTGTGTGACCCTGACTGGGTGTTTGCAAGGCATCAAAGCTGAATAATGAAAAATGCACACCCAAAGGGAAGTCATATCCCGAGCATTTATATCAATCATTCAGGGTGATATAATTTGATACAAAGGCCCGTTTCAGATGGCAGAATAAGTCTGTTGTGTCTGCGACTGCGTAACTGGGTCATCTCATCTGACATCATCAAAGCAGTTACGAAACATTTACTCTAACTTTTATTGGCTGTAACCGATGGTCAGTAACTTCTCAGCTGGCTCAGAAATCATACCGGTCGACCGCAGACGATTAAATTTACATTTTAGGCACCTAATGACGTTTCTATCCTGCCGCCAACACAAGAGCTCAGTTTTTTGTTAAAGGACACATGCTGTTACAAGTACAAACATATGACATTTCAGGCTGTTAACACGAGGACACAATAAATATAGCAGTGATACCCGTGAGGGCTAATGTTTTTTAAAAAAGCATGTTGCCTCAATAATGTTTTGTGGGAACTTATTCGCAGAAAAATGGAAAAACGCCCGGGGAGCCTCCTTTTCAGGAAAACATGTGTGGACCTCACTTTCGGAGAATTATCAGCACGGATGAAGCTGGTCTTTGACTCAGCTTAATGTTGATAAAAGATGTTAATACAAAAAGAATGAACTACTGTAGTGAGAGGTCATGATCATGTGTGTTTCATGTCTGAGTCAAAGACTTACTGAAAGTTCACTTTGTCTACTTGGAACCTCGTCTCGAAAATCCCTGAAGTTAACACTCGGCAGCGTAGCAGGTCCTGTAAAACATGGAAATGAAGACATATTTGATTCAATAAAGCAGCCTTTGGTGGTGATTTACAAACTATAACGTATGCACATTAAGGTGAGGACTGACCTGGTCCGTTGGTGTGTAGTCGTTCTGTCTTACGGAGTCAATTCTGTCCAGGAAACTGCAAAGAGAGAAACACAACAGACTTAGATTTTGTACTAAGAGCTTTTCATTTTTGGGAACATAAAAGCTGAGAACAATTTAATGTCACTACATATGAAAAGTAAAATATGAGATTGGTCTCCATAAATACTGATTTCTAAAACTTATTTTACATGCCTAAAAAAAACTAATAAACAGGGAACCAGAGCTCCTCTCACAGAGAAAACCAAGGCCACTTTCATGCTACACCAATGCAAACACCATTTTATCTCTTTATTTGAACCGATCTATTAATCAAAATCTTCGAATCTGATCACGTCACAGTTGCTGCATCATCATTTAACCTCTCTTTTCTGCTGCCTCAGTTCAACAGTTATTTAGACGTTCATAGAAGCTACACAGGATGCTGCAAAAGGCGGCCGCCATGTCTGACTCCCTGTAAAGGCTCGGCAGGCCGGTGTTAAGGCAGCTAGTTGCCACAAGAGGGCAGGGCTGCTCAGTCTGGGCTATTTTGGTCTGTCTCTAGCCAGAGTGATTACATAAGGCGGTTATTGTGGAGGTTAGACAGCTTGCTGTTGCCATCTCTTCACTACAGAGAGAGCATGTGCAGCAGCAGCAGCAGCAGCAGCAGCAGCAGCAGCAGCAGCAGCTGGGCCTCTCTGCAGCACAGCAGGCCCAGGACACTGGGGCTGGGGACACACGGTCACACAGACCCCTGGATGGTCCCAACCACACAATTAAAAGACTCCAACAATGCTGCTGCTAGGGCCAACATGTGTGTAGACTTAAACAAAAGAGAGGTCCTGCTTTGGAGAAGGTACTTACAGACACAAGTTACATGTTGACACACAATATGAAGCTTAATATATCAAGACAAGTAAGAATAGAGATGTATATTTTCCAAAACAGCCATTTAACATTCAATAGGTCCCCCCAGACAATTTAGACACTTAGCTTTCTGCTTGCTGAACTGACTTACTCCAGGAGCAAACAGGCTCAGAGCCAAATGGCTAGTGAATGTTTTTTTAGTTTTACCAGACTGGCTTTTACGTAAAGCAATTCTACCAGCCACTCGCATATTTAAGCAAAACTTGGCTAGCGACTACTGCTAATTATGAGCAATGGCTCAAAGCAAAATGCTCCTAAGAATAAGAGAGATACAAAGATGCTTGCTAGCATGAAATGTTATTTGTTTACTCTGAAAAAAATGCCAATACCTTTAAAATAGGGCTGCACAAGATGGTTAAAAAAAAAAGAAAGAAAATCATATCATGAATATTTTGACAGAAATATCTGCAATATGATTCACAGTTAGTGGGAATCACCATTTTCACTGGAAAACAAGTCATTATGATGGTGTCTGTGCCAAACTAACATGTTTTCTCACATCTGGAGAACAAGATTTGGAGCAAAACAGTACATCATTATAATGCTGTTTTTTCAAACTCAAAATCAATCAGAAAGAGTATAACAAATAAATGGAAAATATTTTGACAATTTTTCAAATAATTTCAGCACAAAAGAGGCAAATTTGATGGTTCGAACAACTTAAATGTGAGAACTCACCGCTTCCCTCTTTCTTAAATTACATGAAATTATCTTTAGTTTGAGAGTACTATTGGTTGATGAATCAAGCTATTCAAATGTGTGGCCCTTGTGGCCCTTTTGGCCCTTTAACAACCTCAGTCTGGCCTTTGATTGGGCTAATTAGCCTGTTCATTAGTTATGTCTGCTGCTAGTCACAAAAAAACAATTATTCCATTAAAAGGTTTTAACCCAGGCTGTTTAAGCAGAGGGAATTTACAAGAATCAAATTGACAATCTACTTCTAAGATTAAAAACATGCATCATTTCTTCCTGTACTTTATTTTCCAACTGTGAAAACTAGTAAACAAAGCACAATGCATTGTTTTAACACATTTAACTTCTAAGCTCGACAGGTCAGACAAAGGGAATGTGAAAGTCTGGAGCATTGCTACTTTATTTTTTTCAAATTTGGCACAAACAAGTAGTTTAATGGATTTTTGTTTTGTTTTCACCCGTGTCAGATTGATGGTTAGTTGGTTTGTCAGCAGGATGACGCAAAAACTACTTATTGGATTTACACAAAACTTGGATGGAGGATTGGTCTTGGCCCAAAATAGATCCCATTAACCTCTGTCAACTTTTGATGTGGATCCGGATAAAGGAACAGATCCAGGAAATTTTTCTCACTTTCTTTAACATTGCGAGATTGCTTTTTTCAAGATTTTGGTTAATTTCTCAAGCACTAATGTGTGAATCTTAAATTAAAAATCAGGCATATTAAGGTGGCTGGTATCTATGAGTGAGTACAATTTGATTTGTATTTAAACTAAAAATCCAAGCTAGCTATCTAGCTTTTTTGGTGACATTGGATTAGATTTGATAGAATTAAAATGTACTGTTGGGCCATGGCAGAGGTATGCGCTCTACAGAGAGTCATTTTAGTTCCTAAATTAGATTAGAATCACTTATCAGTACTACAAAGTAGTCACTAATACTATCAAAGAATAATAAATAAAAAGACAAATGATACAAGGTATGTTTTCTGATGAGAGTAAATTCAGTAAAGATACAGCAGAGGAAATAAAGGGGTGTCAGGTATCTCTGGAGGAGAAGAGTCGCCTGTCTACACCTGAAGATGGTGAGTGGATCCTGTATGTAGGACACAGATGTGGACCATCTAACCATCCTTCATGTTTCACCCACACTGTCTGTGGCTTCCGGATGTCACAAGACAGTCAACGCGGCTTCAGCATATAAGAACGCTGATGCAAAGAAGATTAGTTTCTGTATGGTTTCAGCCAGGAAAGCTTTATCAGTTCATTTCCATCTCAACCCTAAAAGTAGCACACCTAACATACCCATGTAGACCTAAATAACTGAGAATGAATGCTCTATTATGAAGCATTAGATAACACAGACACTGCTCATGTGCTCTGACAACACCGTTTTCATCACACTGACTTTATTTCTGTCCACACAAAAGGAGAAGTGATGCTGTTTCTGAGAGAGCACTAGACTTTCTCACATAGAGTTTATGTACAGTGGATGCATCGACTGTTTCACCAGACACAACATGGAGGAAAGGGTAGGGGATTCATTTTCATGTGGATATACAGAATGAGGTCTACATTCAGTCTGACATGAAAAAACAAACAACACAATATCTGTTTGTATGTGATTAGGCCAGCAACTGAATACCATCTATTAATATTTTATTGACTTGCTTTATATTACTTCAGTGTCACAAAAATGACACATGCATGCCACATGTTACCACAGCTTAAAGTAGCATCCAAATATAGCTCTTTTATTATTTTAGTGTACATTACACTTTGTACTTATTAACCAAACGAGGTGTGTGCCAAGTCGTCTCCTCAGTCTGATCCAGCATGAAAAACACCCACAATTCCTTTCTAGCTCAGTCCACACCTTGTCTTTAACTTTACCTTGACCTTTGGACAGTTGTTACTTTTACAAAACTGAACTGTTGAACCTTTTTGACCATAAACTTCTCCTTAACGTTATCCACTCTGAAGACCTTTAACACCATAACCCGAAACTTGAAGACTTCCTGAGAACTTTATAACCACTGATAACTTATTTTCATACTTTTAATTCACTTGTAGTTAAAACAAATTTACATCGCCTCATGACCCCTCGTCACAACACAAACACACAAGTTTTTATGTAAGAACCAAGTTTTTTTCTTATTTCTCTCCGGTTCAATCTCATTACCCACCAGATTGAATTAGCAACTCCTTGTGTGCTTTCATGATTGAGAGTGACATGATAGCCATTTCTACTGACTACAGAGGGCAGTATTAGAGACAGTCGAAAGTGGCCAAAAAAGTAGCAAAGGTTTCCCCCTTCAAACTAGAGAAACATGGGAGCAGAATTTAGGGCTCAGCGTTGATGATGAACAACGGGACACATCTTCTGTTTGTGGTACAGAATACACAGAATTAATGACGAATAGTAACGGATCCAAATCCCATTTCTGACATTTTTGGCATCCCACCTAACAAGGAGCTCTAACTTGTGTCTCACCACACCATGGTCTTGGCCAGCACCTGCTAACCAGGCATTTAATTCCCTTAAATTGAAATGAAACACACTTTGCCTCCATCTTATTCTTGTTCTGTACAATGTAAAGCTGGAAAAACTGAGGTTCTCTCTTAGCAGTTCTAGTGCCATATTTAAGAATTGGCCACCTGTTGAATTCATACTCCAAGCAAATAGGGCAGAGTTATATCACCAGTAAATGCCATCTGCTACCAAGTGTACTAGCTAGCTGCTGTTAGCTAGTTAGCTCAGTTAGCCTTACAGCAAGCATTGGAACGATATGGGCTGTGGCTAGCTGGTTAGCATTCTAAGTTTGGTGGATATCTCCTCAACACAATTCATAAATATTAAAAAGTTACAATTATAATTCGTTCACATTCTGTTGACAACTTTAGGCAATTTTTTAATGTTATGAACAAAAATTCTGGCATATTGCACCTTTAAATACCTGATAAAATATGGAGACCGTTTCTAACTATATTTATGTTCGTATTTCTCTTTTTCTATTTTTGGTGAAAGTACAGTTTACACTGTTGATTCTCAATAAAAAATAAAAAAGTGATGTAAACAATGAAGGCTCTAAAAAAGGATTGACAAATATTATATCATAAGTGTCACAAATGCATTCAAAATATATCTTCAGCCTTACTGGATTAGAGCTGCAATGACCCTTTATTTCATTTTTATCATTGATTATTTTCTCGATCGATCATTTAATGACAAATGTCCTCCATGTTTCCTAAAACCCAGGGTGATGTCTTTGAATTGCTTGTTATGTCTTGTTATGAGTTTCACTTAATAAATTAACTGAATATCTATTGTTCGAATGAATCTTCATCTGTTCCAGCTCTTTAAAGACAAAGAGGGCAACGTAAACAAAACAGTGTTTGCTAAAGCAGGGACGAAAACACAGACGTGGTCAACTCAGCAACATGCAGACATGTAGTGGCTTGAACGAGAGCTCGGAAGTCAAACAAGATGTTGGTTCAAGAACAACATTTAGCAAATCACACAATTAATTGTATCTAATTGTTAATTAGTGCTTCCCTGGAACCACGATGAGCACAACCAGCAAACCCACTGAACTGTATCTGAAGTTAAGTGTCTCATGCACTCATCCCCCCTGAGCAGACACAGACACAGAAAAACAGGCAAAACCTCCAAAAAACCTCCAGTCTTTGCCCCATCACTGCAACAATGTGGGAGTATTTTTAGTCAGCCTTGCTTGCAAAAACCCAGCTAGGTTATAATTACTGAGCGCTTTCTGACTGCCATGTGACAGAAGTACTATTGGTAGAGCACTGGAGAGCCAAATATAGTCCTTGTACCCTGCGAGAAAAAAGAACAAGGGTCCTAGATCCAGGAAAAACGGCAAAAAAGATAACATTGATTACTGAGGGGCCGTACAGATAAATCCTTATCAAAAGGTTTGGGTGCATTTTTCAGTGACTACGGCTGTTCTGTTCTGCTCCAGCGCTACAAATAGACAAGCTCAGGTCCGGGTAAATCTGTGGTTTGTGTTGGTTTCTTCAATTTCCTCCCAAAAAAACTGTTCTCTACTGGCATCAGAGTGTGTGATCACAGTCACATGTGATGTGGTCATTTTGTCAGATTTGTGGATTTGATGGATAACAGGCCTGCAGTTTTCTACTTTTTTTCTTGGTATGTGTGCAATAGATGATGGGAAATTCTAATTTATTATTTGTTATGATGCTTTCACAAGGTTTAAGCTTTGATATGTCCTTTTTGTACTTTAAAACCATCAAACCACATTAAAACAGCTGTGGATTTGTGTTTTATCTTTTTATTCTTACACACTGACCTCCCTATGAAAAGGCCTTGTACTGTTCCATGACAGTTTGTTCTTAATTGGCAGGTTAAATATAAAAAACCTCCACTACTATCTTGTCTATTCCAGTCCCTCTCTTTCTGTCTGCAGGGCTGGGTCGTCTCTGTATTTAGCCAAAACAAGTTGTACTCGTCCTGCGGGCCGGTCTGTGTTGCTATGTATAGGCTTTGTTGTGGACAGTATCACTTGACTTGGCCTGGTCTTTCTGTGTTGTTGGCCTCATCTTTCCATAAAACACAGACACAAGCATGAATCCTCTCTCTCTCTCTCTCTCTCTCTCTCTCTCACTCTCTCTCACACACACACACACACACACACACACACACACACAGACACAGACACACCAATATGTTGAGGGACAGTAGATGCAGCGGGGGCCCTCAGGCCTCAGCACCCACGTGGTCCAGGTCACATGTTGCAGCCCATTGAGCAGAAAAGGGAGTAGATGGTGGTGGTAGTTTAGGGGGCCTGGGGACATA
The DNA here is from genome assembly GCF_965226575.1 of Pagrus pagrus. Taxonomy (NCBI): domain Eukaryota; kingdom Metazoa; phylum Chordata; class Actinopteri; order Spariformes; family Sparidae; genus Pagrus; species Pagrus pagrus. The sequence goes on from NC_140196.1 coordinate 17,115,900, forward strand.
GGTCACCAAGCTGTATGGGGGGGCTTCTCCCTGAACCAGCGCATTGATACAAGCTTTCAGTGAGCCACAACAAACAAATTAACAATCAGGCCTAAATATAAACAAAGCCCACAAACAGAATAAAAGTAGCCAGCTCCCAAAGACGGGAAACAAATGACAACAATTTCATTTTAACATTCAAATTAAAGCCAAAACAAACCGCATGTAACAAGAAAACAAAGAGCCAGTTGTGATTCCGTTCAAAGACAGTGAGAAGTTTCAACAGCGCTGGAAAAAAGTCCCCTCCCTCCAACAGACAGGCAACCTTCACACCAACCAACAGCGCCCAGCCTCATGTGCTCATTTGATAATTGGGTTGACTTTTTACAAATAGTGGACCATCTTTAATTAGCAGTGTAGAGGAGCCGATCAATAGTTTCCATATTTTGAGCTGCCCGGGCCAGCATAATGGACTTTCACTTTAGTCTCCAGCTGACTGGTGACAGTGCTATAAAACTCACTGCTGGACATAGCAGCAGCAGCAACACACTGTCTGCAGCTGGTGATGCTTTATTTGCATGTTTTTGTTGCTTCTGTGCCATGTTTTATTTTATTCCATGACCAAAGTAACAACCCATGACATTAATTTCAAATAAAATGGGAGAAGTTTGTTGAGGGGAAACTGACTCCAAATGACAGAATCAAACTGATCACTGCAGAAACAGAAAGATGACAGTTACAGCAATGACTGCTTGTTACTAAACAGGACACTAAAAAGGGAATTTTACCAAATAAATTTACTCAAGTATTGGACTTAAGTTCAATTTTGAGGTACTTGTACTTTGTTTGATTATTTCCATTTACTGCTACTTTAAACTTGCACTCCACTACATTTTGGAGGCATATATTGTACTTTTTACTGCACTTCATTTATTTAATAACTTAAGTTACTGGTTAAGTAAAAGAAAGTTAACTTATTTTGAAAATTACATGCTGCATCAAAGCAGCACATTTTTAAATTAATTTATTTTATCTGTACAGTTGACTCCATTTATCAGACAAATGCATATAGTATAGTATATAATGTGTCATATTAGATTGGTCAACCCATAGTAAACAGTTTATACCTATGTGTAAATATAAGTATAAATCTATGTATTATTTAGCTTCACTTGTACTTTTAAGTACATTTATTGCCAGAAAATGTATTTACTACAAGTACATTTAATACGGGATAAATTAAGACTCAACTACGATTTGTATGGGTGACTTTCACTTTTACCAAAATAATATTTCAACAGAATATCTATATTTTAACCTAAATATGACTTTTGGGTACTAAAGGGGCTACACCTCACAATTTTCAATATCAATTTGTTCTTTCTCTACAAATTATTTCTCCTCAACATTTTATCACCAAAAGCACAATATAATTGCACAGAAACCCCAGAGACATGTTTATATATTTTGTTTTTGGAGACAGATACAGTATATCTGCATTGGCATATATGTTGCTCGAAATGCACTAATTTGAAAACTCTTTTCGGAGATTATAAAGCAGAAAAGATACGTGCAGTAATGTCATGTTAGAAAATAAAGTTTATTCCCGCTGCCATCATATATCTTTGTTACACGTGTTTGATAACCACATCTAAAGAGTCAATGTATAAGATTTGTGTGTATCGGCTGATATATCACTTCTGTATCGGCATAGGTCCCAAAAATCAAGTATCGGTCAGTCTCTACTTTTTTTCCAACTGAATATCAGTGATATTCACAAGTATGGTAATATTCAGTACACCATATAATATATATTATAAATATAACTTAGATAAGTTATTATTTTATGGGTCGTACTCACACTGTACAAGCTAGAAACAGAAAACATTTGGTGTTCTTACTTGAAATATCAATGACATTATCAAATTAGTTGTCATTTATTCTATGAATCTATTAAATGACCAATCATTTTAGCAGTACTTCCTGTCAAACTGTGATCTGATATTTCAAGCTGAAAACTTTTCCTTTATGCTTCATCGTCCTTCTCAACACACAAAACACACCCAGTATCACAACAAAACCAGCTGCACTACACAGCTCGTCACAGAACACAGACTGAGCGGGTAGAGCACACAGAGAGCCATTTGCAGCGAGACAGAGTGGAGGTGGAGCTGTGCAGGATCCTGGTCACCTGGTGGAAAGATCTGAGCCCGGGGTTCAACTCATCCATCCAAACAGGAACACTGTGCAGTTTGGGAGATGGATCTGAAACTAGACAAATCCATCAACGGCTCAGTGGGTACTTCCTAAATATAGGAGCAAGAACGGAGACACTCGTGAAAGTCAAACCAAATCTTGTGTAAACAAAAGTGCCTGCTTTATCTCAAGGCCGCCAATTCGCCTTCCAGGGCCGCATCAAGTCATGGTTTTGAAAGGTGTTGTATAAAAATGTAAAATACATTGTAATGCCCTTTTGTCTCTGCTCAATGTCTACCTGGACCATTACATTACCTCTGCTTAAAATAGACTCAGCCCCCAAATTCAAGCTACAGTGGGAATACAGGGACTCTGTCTGGCCTGAACCATGTCCCGTGTGGAGCTCCAAACTACAGTCCTCACAGTGAAATTGACTTATGGGTTTCTCTAAATAATATTGAGGCACAGCATCGATACACTATCTGTCAGCTACTGAATTAGTCTGTGCCAAAAATAGAAAACCAAATATAAATAGTCTAATCAACAATATCGAGCAGGTTTCAGTTCTCTCGCCCATAAACAACCGCAGCCTCCATGTCAAATTAGTTGTTCCGCTTGGAAGTCAACCGGTGACCCAGTGAAAATGAGCTTTTCCTCTTTTCCCCTAATCAAAAGTCAATAACCAATGACTAATATCAGACAGGGGAGTCCACAGTATCACTGCGGATTGCATAAGCATGAACCGAGTGCTGAATCTCCATTAAACAAAGGAAGTAAAAATCCTTTTTTAATTCTCATTTTCACATCTTAAACATGCAGATTTTCTGGGTGAAACTCAGCCCGAACTCCAGCAGTCGAGGCCTGTGTGCTGTTTGTGTAATTCACAATCTGGCCTCTGCGTGGCATCCCTTCGCTCCTGCTGCACACAGCCTCTGTTCCACACTGACCCTGCCTGCTTTTAGCAGCTGGGTTCCCATGGCAACCCCAGTCGGTCCATACCACTCCTCTCCCTCTCTCTCTCTCTCCCTGTCTCTTCCTAAGCCAGGCCGCACTTGTATCCTTCCATTCCCAGACTCTCCCATACATCAACACAAAGCAGAACCGTGCTCTGTGCTAGCTTTCTACATTGTATGTGTGTCACTGTGTGTGTGTGTGCGTGTGTGTGTGTGTGTGCGTGTGTGCGTGTGTGTGTCTTTGGTGGGAGGGCAGAGAAAATTTAGGCTTATGAAGACAGATTATTTTAGAGTGCCACCGTCTCAAGCACACAACCAAAAATAAGTCACATTTTCAGTAAAGGGGAGGAATGTAATGTGCAGTCTGTGGTGTGTAAAGAAAGAGACGCAAAGTTATAGTGAATTCGGTCGTAACCTGACGGACGCAGAGTCAGTTGGGATGAATTAGACTCACAGGGTTATATGAGTTGAGGGCTAAACTGTGGGGATAATTGATAAGGATGTTGCAAGTCACGGAGCAGTCAATAGGAGTCCCATGAGATGGGCCTGGCTATGGTAATGTACACTGGAAAATGATACTTTAAGGCCAAGCATTGACTGTAAATTGTGGTGATGTTATGACGGCTATGGAACAACCAGACACATCCTCCAACCCCCAAACATAAAAAAATGTATATATATATATTTAAATCACAGTGGACTTATTCACACTGGGATGTCGATAGTAAATAAATTACCAAGGCAGCTCCTACTGTCAGTTGTGTTAAACCAGCAGATATGGGGAAATGGATTTGGAGTGATTTGATGTGTTGGTGATTAGTGGGATATCTGAACAGATTAAGGAGCGTACAGTGTCACAACAGGTGAGAACAGCAGGGTCAGTCAGCCACACAGGTACTGCAGATTAGAGCCCAACCGACAGTGGCTGACCAATATTATTGGTCCAGATTGGCCTATTACAGATGCATCAGTATCAGTGTATATGTTGTCCGGGTAATATATATAATTATTGAATTCCTACTTAAGTTTACTGTTCAGTGCACTGACGTCATTTTAGCCGATAAAGTTTATTGTCAAACTGTAAAATACTTGCCTCTGTTACATATATTTGTCACAATGGTTTGATAACCACATTTGAGGGCTTGCTGCAAAAACTTAATAAATTAATAGCAACACTTACACTAACGTTAGTTTGGAGACCTAATTTAGCTGTTGGGCCACAGTCTAAAGAACATGACAGCTTGAGTTTTAACAAACTAGCAGTTAGTCTGGGATGTCGCTCTTTGGTTGATATCCAAGACACTAGTACATAAAACAAGCATGGCAGAAATATTCAAGTTTTACTGTATAACTTTAAACGTAACAGTTATGGCTGAAAAATGACAATAGAAATAAACAAGATTGCTGATTCCACAATGCAAATCAAACGTCAGTTTTCTTCTCAGAAGTGACTGTGTTACTGTGATTTGGTTTATATTCTATGGTGTACCATTAATATTTTTGAGGTAAGGTCAGTAAAATTAAAGGTAAACTCAACATAAAAATACATTTCCATTATTGTATTACGGATTAATCTGAAAACAACTTTCTTGCATGGTCTAAATTGTTGTAATGCCAAAGGTGATCAAATTTTGTCTGACCAACAATTAAAAACCAAAATACATATAGTCTAATCAATACAATCAATTACATCAATCACATACAACAAAGAATTAATTAGTTGGTTACCAAAATAGTGCAGATTAATTTTCTATTGATTGACTAATCGATTAAGTTTTGGTTTCCAGTTTCTGGTGTTTATAGTCCAACACACAACGGGACAAATTAGCAAGTAATATTCACAAAGGAGCATGTAAGTACATTACGCCTTTGTTTAACTAGCAGGTGTAAAAGCACATCAGTCGTGAACTGGAATTAAATTTCTAAATAAATATTGCTTCAGAGTACAGTAACGCTCCAAAGAACATGAAGAGGAACCGGATGTTCCCCTGACATAACATTTTCTTCTGTCAGGACACTTTAAGATGGGTTCCTTATCTATCTTATCAGTACAAAGCTCCAGAACATCAGGGTAAGAATACCTACAACAATAAATCATCCAACCAAAGCACCGAACCGTGGCTTGTGCTGGAGCCAACTGTTTACTTAAGTTAGCCTTCGAGCTACCTCCTCTAGCCTGGCCTGATGAACAGCCAGGCGCTCAAACTGTCTATGCAAACAAACTGCTGTGACAGAAAAATAGAAAAGGTTTCTAAAAATAGCTTTGTGCCCCCTTCTGACCACATTCCACAGGAGGTGAAAGTTGAGGCTTGTTTGACTAGTGGCCCGAGGTGGAGGGAGACCTTTTGCCTGGGTGTGGCTGGACACCGCTAACTGCTAGCCTCACTGCTAGCCAGGCCTACAGGCTCCACAACCTGAGCTACAGTACACAACCAGAGCCCCATGTGATACAAAACATGCTAATGTCAACGCTAAACACACGTGGTCATGTGCTTTGTGATGGATTTTACATGGCTCCAAGTCTGCTGCTGCTCGCTCTGATAGGCCGGCTTGGCAGCAACAGGGAGACAGTGTGGAGCTGGGAGCCCCTGTCATGATTAGACAGCAAAATGTCTCCTCGCGTGTCAAACCCTGCTTTGATCAATTCAGCTCCCCCTCTCTGTCTCTAGCAGTGGCAGAAATGGTTGAGCTGTGCATGTGAGTGTGTGTGTGTGTGTGTGTGTGTGTGTGTGTGTGTGTGTGTTTGTAAGAGTGTGAGTGTGTGAGTGTGGAGTAGGGGGAGACGGAATGAGCAGGAAAGCATATGGGTGCATTCATACACTCGCGATGATTTGTTTTATGTCAGGGCATTAAGAGAAGAGAAGGTATGGCCAGGCAGTACGTAGTCGGCTCTCTCTCTTTCTCTCTCTCTCTCTCTCTCTCTCTCTCTCTCTCACACACACACACACACACACACACACACACACACACACACACACACAAAACCAACACAGAGGCGTTTTGTGTCTCACCTTCTGCTACTGACCTTCCCTTTGTTTACAGCGCATTGCCGGGATACTCCCTTTGATTCGGCTGCGCACACGTGACCCTCCGCCAGTTTCTGCTCTGCAGTGCTGCTGCTAAAAATAGCCTCAGCTTGCCCTGGCTCCACAGCTAGTTTACATAAGCTCTAAGGGGGGTGGGGGGGTGGGAGGGGAGGGGGAGAAAAGGGAGCGACAGAGGGGGGATAGAGAGGAGGGGGAGCCTCAGTGAAGAGAGAGAGGGAGAGAGAGAGAGAGAGAGAGAGGAGGTGGAGGAGGAGGAGGAGGAGGAGGAGGAGGGGGGTCTATGGACAACCATTCCACAATCTCTGAGCAGGGAACCTGCAGCGCCACTGCTGTCCTGCAGCAGTCTGTGCCTTTACACTCCTGGTCAACAGCAGGGTGTGTGTGTGTGAGAGAGAGAGAGAGAGAGAGAGAGAGAGAGAGAGAGAGAGAGAGAGAGAGAGAGAGAGAAAGAGAGAGAGAAAGGTGTGTGTGTGCGTGTGTATGTGTGTGTACTGTATGTGCGTGTAGTCGGCACACAGTAACAGACTTGCAGATATCCGCCATTCACCAGCCTCGCTCTGTGTCTCTGTCTGTCCTTTAAAATGGACGCACATTTTAACCCAAAAATAAAAATCTATTTATAGATACGATTCCCCTCCTTTAAGTGGAACAGAAATTCCACTTTTTCTCTGCAACACTGCTCATATTAACCATCAGAGCAACAAAACTAGCGATTAACATCAACCTACAAACAATCCAAGCATGACACAGTTTTGCTAATTTGATATGTAACACAAAAGCTGACATGTTCACAGGGGGAAAAAAGTGATTTATTTTTGTTTTTTATGCATTTTGAAATGGATTTAGATTTCAGATAGATGATTCAAAACGTATATCTTTTTCCATGGAGCGGCGCCTGCTTTCAAATGTGATCCAAGTCATTGACTAAACTAAATACAGGCTGTCAGACAGAGCCTCTGGTCTCTAGAAACAAAATAAAAACACACTGGCAGTGTAGCTAATCTTGTGACATGTAGCATGCTATGCTGGGCAGCTTTAGGCTCTCTTAACTGTTTCCAAATGCTCAGGCAGGCTGAGAGCTTTCTAAACCCGACGTCGACAACTTTAAACTTCCACAGCACTTTAAAACACTTACCTAATGGACAGAAAAATCCATTAACAGTTACAGTAACACTAAATCTCTGGCCCTACTGTTAAACCTGAAGATGTTTAATGTTAAATGATGCCCTGTCGGAAAAGGGGGTTCACAAACACACGCTGACACTTTCCACTTTGGAAATGGCTTCATATAGGGAAAGACGTGTTCTCATGCGTTCTCCGACATCCTCTCTGCTGTCGCTTTCTGGCCTCAAGAGAGGACTGAATAGATAGACAGAGAGAGAGAGAGAGAGAGAGAGAGAGAGAGAGAGAGAGAGAGAGAGGGATAGTGGGAGAAGAGAGAGAGAGAGTCGGTCCCACAGGGGGCTCTAACAACCTTCAGGACAGTGGTTTGTGTAGATGCAGTCCCACTGAGCTTCCAGTGGATGAGATTCTACAGTTCAGATCAAAAACCACTCCCTCCTTTTCCTCAGAAATCATGCACACAAACACACACTCACAGATATATTCAAACACACACACAAACACCCACACACACACATAGTGCCTCCTTTGATTATTCCTCAGTCAGCTGACAGCAGGGTCATCTGATTTTAGCGAGCGACACAAAGGTTTTTGTTAATCTGGATTAAAGCCTTTTATGATTCGTGTCATGAAGAAAGTATTTATTTACAACTGATTAGTTATACGTATGATCTGAATAGAGCTACAGTAAACATTGAAGTTAAAATCATTGATTCTTTTTAGAGGCTAAAAGCATGGACGCAGAATTTACTGGAAATGGATGAGGAGATTTAATAAAGTGAACTGAAACCTTTTAGGCTATTTTTACAGAGTTTGTTTACAGAGCTTGGTTAAAGAAGAAGCCAACAACTAAAACATATGAGCATAACCCAAAATAGATATAAACATTAATACATTTCTAATTAAAATTGGTTGTTTCTGTTGACTCAGACATCAGGATGCATTTTTATGGGTGTTTAATGTTGTTCTTTGTAGCATATTTTGAATTTCCAGAGCAAGTTTGTTGTGCTGCTACATCATCCATCATTTTTGTTTTGCTTGTTTAAGTTAACATAATTGATCCTACAACTTTCACAGACCCTCAGCTTTATGTTTTCTGGATGCATAAATCCAAACTGTGACTTCGGATCTCTATGTCAAGCTATGCGAGCCCTGACCTAGACAAAACAATGAAGTCCATGAAGGTTTAACACAAGTTCAAATGCTTCTCTGGCTGCAGTGAGACAAACAACCCAGCAGAGAATCAATTTCCTGTGCGTTAAAAGTAACCTGATAACCAATCAACAAAAAGTTATTACAAAGATCAGTTGAGACATGAAAGAAGAGCCCAGACTGTCACAACCAGCCTCATCACCTGGTTTTTAACTGTGTACATCGAATCAGCTAAAGCATTAAGAAATGAAGCAACTTATTGGTGACAGAAAAAAGAAGCAGTGACATGCAGCCGGTGTATAAATATCGCTCTCTCGGGCTCTTCCGTGAACAGAAGAGGCTCCTTATTGAGGAGAGCCACTGTTTGCGAAGCGTAGCCCCTCTGTTTCTCTAGGCCCTTCAGGGGCCGGGGCTGGCTGACAATGCCGGCCATTCTTAGCACTTTACTGCCTCAGATGACTGTGTCAGTGGCCCCCAGGCTGGTGACAGAGTCCCGTGACCAGCACTACACCCCAGCCCCAACCCCAGCCCCAGCCTAGGCCAAGAACCAGACCCAGCCTTAGAGATATCTATCCACAGTGCCATCACCAGGACCCTGGGACTGCTAGAGATCTGTCCTGTCCCAAATGTACCTCTCCATTCTGGACAAACTACACCACATTACAGATTTTAACATTTGTGATTCAATGAGTTTCATTAAGCAAAAAAACACATAAATCTTTTGAGGCTGAAATGTTTACAAGCCCTGCTTACAACTTCTTAAACCCTGAGAACAGCGGGAAAAGGATTTGAAGGTTTTGAAAATAGTTCTTCAATGTATTTAATAAAAAACAATATGTAACTATATTATTTGTCAGATAATGGAAATAAATTCCTCCCCCTGACAAAAGGGAAGAGACAGGATGATCAAAGTCCTTAAATTGGGTTTTCTAAGAGCTACAATGATCAGTTGTTTCATCGATGGGAAACTATTTTGATAATCAATTAACTTTGGTTAATTTTTTTAGCTTAAAACTCCCGTTCTGAACTCAGTTCAAGCTTCTCCAAAGTGAAGGTTTGCTGCTGTTCTCTGGTTTCATAACATTGTAGATTGAATATCTTTAGGTTTTCTAATCTATTAATTTAGAGAAGAATCAACACATTAACCGATTATGAAACTTATTATTACATGCAGCTCTATGCATCTAACAACAGTAACAGTTTTAGTATGATTTGTGACATTAGTCAATGTGACAAAAAGTCAATAAGATCATCATTAAAAACAACGTTATAAAACGTTTTAGATTCACCATTTCATCCAGAGAGTTTAGGTTTATCCGATGTTTTGTTGTCAAAATGTCTGAGTCCCAGCAGTCAGGACATGTTGTTGTATTGTGACGATGACACCCATTTTACAATCTACCATGAATAGGCCACACTTTTTTCAGTATTTGATCTTTGCTCCTTCTTTTTAATCTTCAATAGGGTCAATGGTGATGGTGCCAAAAAGTGTGAAAATTCTCTGGATGGCTGAAGCAAGAACAATCTGACATTTGTCTCAGTAAAAAGGGTGAGTCAGGGCCAAGTCTCTTCTTCCTGTATGTTTTGAGTACATGGTGTGTGGTGTGATTACCATAAACTCGAGATGGGATTGTGGGGATTAATAACAGCAGGCAGATGATCATTTGGACTGAGAAAACAGTGCCAATGTTTCTTATTTTCTTGATTAATTGATGAATCCTTTGGTCTATAAAATCCGAGAAAAATGTTCAACACAAGAAAGTCCAAATTGTTCGTTTTATCTGACCAGTGATCCGAAACCTAAAGATATTCAGTGTACCATCACAAGGGACAAAGAGAAGCAAGTTTGGCATTTTTGTTTCAAACAGACTTGAAAAAATAATAATACTAGCATAACAAAGTTGCAGATACATTTTTTGAAAATTGTTTCATGTTGTTTGTAAAACTCCTTCTCTCTGAGGATCTCATCATACCTGTTATTATACAGCAGTGTGTGCCTGTGGATTAAATTATTTCAGGACACATTCAGCTGTATTACATATTTCTTACTCCCAGACACTAAAAGCATACTGGTAAACTACAACAACCACAATGCATTGTGCCTTAGACAAAAGTTTGGTGTTTTTAAATAGGTTGTAAATAGGAAGTGGTCTTTCGACTCAAACTGAGCTCAAACGGAGGCGACACGACGAGGCCAATATTCAATATGTTTTGGCAGTACATCATTTTAAAATCACAAAAAATATTAAGAATAAAAGCAAACTCCAGCCATGGCAACATATACCAAATATATCATTATCGCTATATGAGACTATATATTGTCTTAGATTTTGGATATCATTATAACATGATAAGGCATAGGTGTTGTCTTTTCCTGGTTTTAAAGGCTGCATTACAGCAAAGGGAAGTAATTCTCTAAACTTATTAGACTGTTTTATTTGTTCTAATACGTTCCTTTAGTTGTTATATCCACATTACTGATGATTATTTATCAGAAACCTCACTGTGTAAGTATTTTGTTAACAAAACGAATTTCAAAATACAGAGATATTTGTGTGTCATGATATAGCCTACATCGCAATATTTTTTTTAAGACCAAATCACCCAGCCCTGTTCCAGCTTCATCAGGCATAAACAGCAGCTGTATCACTGAGCTGTTACATAGCCTCATTTTTTCAGTTACACTCCCAGACTCCATCCAGGGTTGCATCCTCTGGCCCAGTCCATTCTGGGACGCCCCAGCCACTAAGCACACCAACACAGGGAGAGCTCCATACCAAACAATCATCCACCTCTGTAACAAATGCATTAATACGTGCATAATGTCATGAATTGTGTCATATTTGCTGCAGGACTGCAACAAACACTCACCAAAGCCAAAAAAAATAAAAAAGCAGGAGGCCTGGGAGTTCAGATTTGCGTGTGAAAAAGTGTTTGATTTTGCCGTTGACACGTCCAAGGCATTGCAATGGAACCAGCCCGCCGCAGCTGAAAATAGCTCATAATCAATCAACTGGCAGACACATATCTGTGCTCTTAAAACGTATAAATGTGCAATGCAGAGGACGGATCGATGGGTGACAGGATTCCAAAAGCATCGATATGGACGTGCTCTTTGGCATAACAAGCGCTCGCCATCGGCCCATACTTATTTCCTGTGCCTTTGTCCAATGGGCCGTCCAGCATTCGGCCTGCTGGAAAAAATATCTGCCAGTGGAGCAAGGTCTGTGAAGGACAACACAGATGAAATGCAGTAATGGAATGTAACTGAGTACATTTACTCAAGTACTCTACCTAAGTACAATTTTGAGATAATTGTATTTTACTCGAGCATTTCCATTTTCTGCTGCTTAATGCTTTCACTCAACTACATTTTGGAGGCAAATATTGTACTTTTTAATCCACAATGAGTTGATAAGTTTTAGAGCCAGCTTGATTTTTGGGGCTGATGCTGATGCGGATATTGGGTAGTTAAAAATTCCATTTTATAAGCCGATATATACAAATTTTTTAAAATGATCCCTCAAATGTGGTTATTTAACACTTGTGAACTTTACCGTTTAAAAATCTGTGCACTGAAATATCAAACTTCACTGGGTATTTAATATATAATTCTTAATTATCCCAAGCTTCTCTTTCTGCATTATAGTCTATGAAACAAAGTTCTCATATCAGCACATTTCGACCAATACATACACTGATATTGATAAATCTGTGATCGGCCAATGTCAGCTATAATACCGACCGACCGATATATCATTAGGCTTTAATAATTGTAGCTGGATCAGAGCCAACGTAGCACATTTTAAGAACAGTTTATTTTACCGGCAATTGGATTAAATCAAATCATCGGTCGACCAATACTATACAAATTGTACATACATGTAAGTAAATGTATAATTTACTTTTACTCATAATTGAATACATGTACTGCCAAAAAAATAATTGTAATACTACATTTAAATGTCAGATATATTAATACTTTAACTCAAGTACTTTTGTACAGGTTGCTTTCACTTTTACCAAAGTAATACTAACCAAAGTGTGCCTTTTGGGTAATTTTTACAACCCAGATGAAACGGCAGAGGTACAGTATATAATCTGCCATCAAACAATCTAAATATGACACATAGCTACAGTAAATCTAAAACTTCTTCTGCTGGTGGTTTTGACGACGGTATTTCTACTGTGTGTGACTTTTAGCATGTAAGGCTGCTGCCTGCCAATCTGTTCCTCCCACAAACAGCCACATGTAGGCCAACTTCCTCTTTAATTTAATCTCTGAGTGACTGAAAGCACTCTCTTATCACATTTGTGATCCAAGACATTGCCTATAACACAAACGGAAGTCTGTGGAAGTTCAATAGAAACAATACAACAGAACAGGTGTAGAAAACAAAATTAAAAGATGAAATGAAAGCTTCCTGGACTGGCTGTAGAATTATAAGAGCAGGCTGGGTCAGAGGAAGCTAAAACTGAGCTAGCACTGAGATAAAGGGACAAGCTAACAGGCCTTTATCGATGAAACGACACAACATACGTTCTCCAAACAATATACCGTGTTTACATACAACTTGAGTCCAAAGTTATGACCTCTCCTCCAATCCTTTCAACCCAGTTGGCTGCTGAAGCCGTCTACCACCGTTCCCCTACTTCCAGGGGAGTAGTAGTGTAGTTTAGCGGTCATAATAACAATAGGTATGTGTAAGTGTGTGTGTGTACAGTATGTGTGTGTGGGCCTTTACACACAGACAGGTCTGCTGCCATGTAGGACAGAGTATCTATGAATGCCCTCCATCCACACAGTTCATTCAGAGGTTAAAACTCAGAGAGGAAGTAAGTGAGAGGCCACACAGTCTGACAAATTCCAGACATCAATCACACACACCAACAATAGAGACGGATTGTGATGATTCTACTCAACAGTCAGATTTCAAAATGAACTGCACACACGAAAACAGCCCCAGGAATCGATTTAGGGATCGAACAATATATTTTTTCAGGGCTAATACTGATTTTTAGTAATCAAGGAGACTGATAACCAATATTTGGAATCGATATACATTTGTAAATATTTTAATCTTAGCATCAAATAACCAGTGATGCAACGTAACTGAGCACAATTTACTCAAGCACTCTACTTCAGGGCAATTTTGAGGTACTTTACTAGAGTATTTCCATTTTCTGCTACTTTATACTTCCACTCCACTACATTAATTTGATAACTTAGGTTGCTGGTTACTTAGCCTATCAATACTGAATAATCTGAATCTGCAATTACTTGTGGCATGTAACCAAACAGATGCTGTGCTGTGGGCGGAGAATACAGAGTGTTAACTACAGACTACAGAGAGGGGATGCAGCATCAAAGCCAAAGTAGCGCATTGTAAAATTAATTCATATTGTCTTGGGATGCATGATATGATAATAACCTGCTTCTAATGGCCGATAACGATAAGATAACCAATGATTTCACGTTTTTGTATTTAAAAAAAAGTTCATAACCTATAGTTTATACACACCCGAGGCTAAGAGACACTAAGATGTAATGAGGAAAGATGGTTGATTTAATATTTGCCAGTTCTAATAAGATTTGTTAAAACTCAGACTTTTTCCCTCCGATCGGAAAATGTATTGCATGCTGCACTTGTCCTTCTTCTCCGCATCAATTAGCATCTATATTTATTACCGGCTAGAATTACTGATAATAAAAGTTTTGATAAATTCTATGCTGATATATAGGGTCTATCTCTAATTTTATCTTATTTTACCGGCGATTGGACAGAAAAAACGCTGATACGATCATCGGAAAAATACTGAATATTGGTCAGGCTGATAATCGGTCTATTTTCTAGTAAATCGACAGCACTGAATCACACAAACATTTTCCTAAAGACAAGAAAAAGCACTTGAGCAACAAAACACAACAACTATTTAACAACAACTACTGAAAAGCCATACAAGTCTTCTGTCATATTAAGTAACAGTCACTACACGTGGACTGCATGAACAGAACTGAAATCACATTTGTATGGCATGAAGCTGTAACTTCATCATTTTTATCTCCTTTACACACACAATAAAATAAATTTGTTCTCTTCATGATGATTTATTGGTCAAACACACAACTGCTCACCAGCTGTTAACCAATCAGGAGCTGCAATGTAACAGCCAGAGAGGCGGTGATAGGAGGACAGGCGGGAAGAGCAGGAAGGAAGAGAAGCAATCAAGTGGAGAAAAAATTGCAAAAGGAGGAGGTCGGAAACAGGGATGACAGTTGGGACTTAAAATAAACAATTAAGCATCAGTCATTTGGCAGAGTTTTGGCTTGGAATGAATAGATTTATCATAACTTCCATGCAAAAAACCTGCTGGCTAGTTATAACGTCAGGACAGAAAACACAGGGACCAAGTTGAAAACCAGTACACAAACTCTAACACTGGAGAAGTCACATATAAACCAGTACCACTCAATTTAAATACTGTATGCTTTTCACTGTCTTCATTTTACTCTCTGTACAAAATACAGCTGTATTTTCAGTGTTTTGTAAAATATTCTTTCTGATTTCAACATTCAGAAAGAAGATTTCAATTGTTAAGATAACACAATATTATGTTTCGTCACTATGACACTGGAATATTGACTAAAACAAACACAACATGCTTTTTAACATATCGTGCAGTCGCAATGCACACAGACACAGACTGACTCAGAGCAGCAAAGACAAACACAGGCCTTGGACTGTAACAGCTCCACCTTACAGATTCATGTGACTCTCCAACCATCACCTGACTATCTCTCTCCTTTCTATGGAGGCTGCTTTCAGGCAGGGCAACCAGAGAAGACTTGACCCGAAGTCAAATTTATGTTCAAGGAACGGAAGATATTCAGGAAGAGTACAGAGGCTGTTTGTCTACGTGCTATAACATCTTTAAAACATCTCAACGCTACCACGGGTAGCACGGGCTCACAGTTCGCTGACAACAAGACGATATCCCAAGTCACTGATAAAGTGTGCCTTTGACCGAACCCTGAGAGATAAAAGGGAGCCAACCTTTGGGATGGGAGGGGACAACTTGCAGCGAGCTACACTCCTGAGTCTGAACCATGTACATGTACTCATATTTACATGTGAATCCAGAGGTGAGTCAGAGAGGAAGCAGAAGAAGAGCACTGTAATCAGCGAGTTAGTTTGCATATTCAAACTTCCTTTTGCAGACATGAGAGGGGCCCTCAACTGTGTACAACCAGCACCCTAAGGTGGCCCAAGGTACTATAGCCGTCCAAACAATCTGGGGCACCGTGCAAAGAGGCATCAGTTTCTGTGCCTTGCCACACTGAAGTTATCAGTATTTCCTAACTACAGTATCTGGAGTACAATTGTATAAAGAAAAACTCTGTAGCCACATCACATCATGACCCAGAAAGCTTTTGTCCAGCCTTAGAGACTATGAAATGTAGTCTATTATACTCCACAAGTAAGTTGTAACCATCACTAACAGTGAAATGAGAAACTTTAGAGAATTGTCACATTTTAAATGTGTGAAAAGATAAATATTAGATCAATACAATACCAAAGAATTGGGTTCTTTAACACAGACCAAACCACACTTTGCATATTTCCACAGTAAAATGTCAAACACACTGACATGAGGAGATATACGTTTAGGTTTCCAAAGGACGAACACAGCTGCTGCTTGCCTTGCCACACCCAGAGTAAACATATGTCAGCCATATTCATATATGACATGACACCAGCACACACCGCAGAGCTTTCACGACAAACATGACACATAGAGGACGGACAGAGCGGGGATGTGACAACAGTTTACAGGCTGTAAAAAACACAACAGCTCACTTGTCTTGTTCTCACTATATTACAGCTGCACCGATAACTGATTACATAATGTATGGTAACCGTACAAGTAACTAAAGCTCATACAAACCACACCAGAACATGTCTTATAATGTTTGAACTTACTATTGTGCACAGTCGATGAGCTGGTACTCATTGGACCTCTCAAAGCACGCCTTCACTCCTTCATCGTCCCACAGCTTCTTTGCGTGATCAAAGAACTCCTAAGGAAAAGAGAGACAAACGTTAAGAAACAGAAAAACAACACACAACGGACTACAGAAAGACTTGACAAACTTGGAGTACAATGTTATGAAGGGTAGGTCAGGGGCCTTAAAATGTAATTATGTAAGAAAAGATTCCTGAAAGTATAACAGGATCTTTCCCAGAAAATTAAAATCATTCCCACTTAATGGCCAGTATCTGTCACCTTTTACATACATGCTGTAGAAAACACATACAAGTATACAGGGCTCCGCACTGACTTTTTTCACTGGTTGCACTCGTGTGCCTAACTTTTTCACTTAGGTGCACCAAATAGTAGCCTACATTTAAGTTTAATTTCTGAACACATTATGTAAATGTTTATAAGCAGGAATAAAGGTGCAGATACATGTCTTTCTTCATTTAAATCGCATCACACTCAACAAGAAATCGCAATAATCTCAATTGTTTAAAAACAATCTAAAGCACTTGACAAACTCAAATAACTTTTTCAAAAATAGTTGAAACTTAGTGTTAAAACTATAGTGTTTCATACTTGCTTTGTTTTTTGTCTGTTTTTTGTTTGTTGAAATATATTTTATACATTTATTAATCTAGCCTGCTGAGCATCAGGCACAACGGTGAAAACGATGAAAAAGTTAAGCCCCACTTGACAGATTTGTGGGCGCATGTGGAGCCCCCAGTGTGCCATGACTTCAATAACTTACAACCAAGAACCCTTTAACTAGGGAATAAAATTTTAAAAAGACACTCTGGAAACATTTGGAAATTATGATTGTGCACTTTGATGTGACTCAAAGATGGTGAAAGTGCCATGACAACTGGATAGCTATATAAACCAAATGGAAAATTATATTGCCCACTTTGTATATACATTTATCCACAGAAAACGGATTGCTCATCTACATCAAGTACCACCTTTACAGTTAATACAATACATACTGTACGTGCACACATCTGTACAACACTGTCTTCTTCTGTTGATCACCAATTTAAAGCAGCTGCCTTGCTCTTGTATACACAATACATAGGATCTAGAGGAGGGATGTGTTTAGCTTAGCTTAGCATTCAGACCAGAAGCAGGGGGAAACAACAAGCCTGAAACAAGACATTTGAGGATGCCATTTTGGACATAAAAACTTAATTGTACTATAGGTCACTCCTTAACAAGTATTCAAGTGCAACCCTGTAATAAGAATCTGTGAAAGTTAGTTTTCTAAGACAATACAAAATGACAAGAAGCAGCAGAAGCGGATTTGAGTTCTCATTAACTTCCTCGGTGCAGGTTTGTCCAACAGTTCCTGAATTTAAACTCATGACTTTCTAGTCACAAGCTCTCTTCTTTAAACTGTAAGCTAAGGCAACAAAAGATGGTGCATATCTCCACTGTGATAATACAACAGAAAATCAAAATCTTCTAAAATATAGACATGAGGCTGTAAATTACTATACAAAGTCTCAGTGGGAGCCATATTAAAAGGAACTCATCAATGACTTTGAGACATTTCCCTGGACTCTCTGTATGCCCCTAACAAAGATGATTGGGCTAACATCCCTCGTCGCCTCCTGTGCACATGTCTTTCCGATGGGCTCCTCCTCTGGCCTGGAACTACCACATGACTCTCTGCACTCAGCACTGGCTCTGCACTCTGACTGGGGAGAGGGTGAAAGTAGCCCTGAACCAGAGGGAGAGAGGGAGAAGGAGCCTGATAAATGATCACATGCTCTGGGAGATCTCCTCTCGGCAGATCCGGTGATTAAGTTCAACATGGAGGAAATCCACTGATCCAGTCCGCAGAAGTCTCACAGAGAGATACATTAACATTTGTTTACTTTTCTTGGTACAGTCGAATGTAGGCTCCCACTTCAGACACAAGTCAGGAATAGCCTCAACACTGATGCTATCATGTTGGCTGTGTTGAAGCTGTGTTAAGATATATTAACCCATTATTTTTAATTCTGCAGCCATAGTTTGTTTTTCTGTAACGTAGAGTTCACCCACTACACCAAAAGCTTGTTTAACAAAGAAAACAGGGCTATATTTGCGTTCTTGCCTCTGTTTGCTTCCACTTCTCTTACAGTCAAACTTTAACACCCACCTTGACTAATATCAATAATATTCGACAGCGCTGATTACATTCTAGCCAACATTTTTACACCAGCAGACATTGAGGAGGCCTGAAAACTCAAAGAAGGGCCCGACAAAGCTAGCAAGCGCTGGGACTGGAAGTAGGGAGGACGAGGGGTGGAGGGTAGATGGGGCAGAGCGCGCGGGGGGGGGCAGAGTATGGTCCTCAGGGCTCTTTTCCACAGAGGCGTGTGACACTGGGCCTTTGAATAAATGCAGTGTGTGCTGCAGTGCCCTACAGAGGAACTGATAACACAGAAAGACACCAGGAGGGAATTTGCTTTAACACAAGCTTTTTTAACTCTTTCCTGTGCTCATCCCAGTCCACTTCCACTCCCTCCTCCATGCTGATTCTCTGTTGGCTTTGCGAGGGCAAATTCTCAGTTCTGCCTTAGTTTCAATGTAAATCAAGTTGGGTGTGTGATGTAATATTTCACTTGAATCATATAGGTCAGGCTGACACGGAGAACAAAATGGCCTGAATCGGATTCGACTTAGCAAAACAAAGTTCTGGAGCAAATGGCTTGCATCTTGCGTTGCAAGGGGACACTGGAATTCCTTTGGGGGAAGTTTGGAAGAGACCTTTGGCCTCGAAGCAAAATGTACATCAACGGACACCAACCTCAATTCCTTCCATACATAGACAGCCAGACAACATGCTGGCTCCACAGTAAACCATCATCACCACATTTATTGGATTTTATAGAATATCTGTGTTAGATAATGGTGGTCCAGCACAGAGAGACCCAACTTTAATGGCTTACTTCAGTTATATAGTACAGACAAATTTAGCTAAAAAAAAAAAAAAAACGAGAGAGAGAGAGCAAAAGCAAGACTGTTCATCTTTTATAACATGGCTCCAAACACAGGAGCAGCCCTTGGTGCCACCCTTTGCCCCATATCAAGGATCCTGAAGTAATCAATTTAAGGGAAAACAAACTTCTAGGACTGAAACCGTTCATCACCAAGAAGTTAACAACAAAGGAATGCTATAAAGGTGTTACTCTTCATGGCTGTAGTAAAGAACAAACGCAGCCCGAAGCAGGTCACGTTCCTTAAATGGGAACTTTTCAACCAGCTCTGTATCGCTACTATTTTGGTAATACATGCCAACTTCTGTCCATTTTGTCTGCACCCAGAGCCAACCACTTTTTGTGCCAAAACATATCATCTGGCAAAATCTAGGCCTGTTGTAGCAATTATTGTTCCGTATTTTGTAAGTGCGCATACGCGAGCCCCGAGAAATGGCGAGCCTTCGCTGCGGCGATAATGCAGTCTCTGTTATGTGCTATGAAAACTGAGGCAGAAAAATTGCCAATCAAAACGTAAAACAAGGCAGTGCTGATCAAATACAAGCCACGATCCTCTTTATTGTTTATTTCTCGCTTAAAATGTTTTCAGAGACAAATGATAGTGTTATGTTTAGATTTAATACGATATTGTTTGTTACCAGCTCGACGCCTTACTGTTTCATGTTTCAAAAGGGACTCCTTGAAGACAGACTCTTGTAATCTCTGTTTACTTCAATGGACTATGTTTTTTTTAAAGCAAAAGCAGATCGTGGAGCCTCTTAATAGTTCCCGGAAGTTAGCTGCAAATACTAGCAGCCGAGCACTGTAAATCAATCAATTAATAAATCATGTATTAACTACAAACTGTTGTCGCGACTCTCTCTACTCAAGGGCTTCTAGCCAAAAACAAGCATTTCCCAACTCACAGTACATCAACCATCAGCAGGAGTTTTTATTATATCCACAGCAGCACAGTGTATTCTGGTTGTTGTGGGTGTTCTACTTTTTGAGCAAAACGGGATACCACAGCCCTTTGTCTCTGATTTCTTTGCTCATCTAGCAATTATTATTATTTTTTTAATATTTGTGTCTTTCTACTGCAGAGACAACCCCGTTTTATGTAAGGGCCATCTTTCTTCTTTAATTGAAAGTAATAAGAAATTATTGGCCTGTAAAATAAGGTTACACACTTACTAACAGTGGTTGATGTGCACGTGTTTAGCCATGGTAGTAATTCCTCAGCCAAACACAAAAATAGACCAGTTCAACAATGGGTGGTGCTGGACAAAATATGAAGCTCACCTTCCACAATAGACTGTAATTCATATCCTGACAATAAAACCCCGAAACACAAGAACAAACTTTTGTGGACCTAATCCTTGTCTTTTTGTTGAGTGTATATAAATTACATTAACAGGTCTCAAATGCTACTCGCTGGCTACAGTGACCTGCATGTTTTAGCCTCAAATAGATAGGATTAGATGTAGGCTTTATAATGTCTGATGGTGAGAAAGCGATGTGGTGTAAAAACAGGGGCTGGGGCTCATTTGAATTTGCTCCACTTCAGTCGACAGACACTGTCGGGTGGCTAACATAGCCACCACAGTGGCATTTGTTTCCATTTGCATAGACGACCGTTTGTATCAGTGCTTTCTTTTCCATGGGCCTACTGTTATCCCGAGCTACTGTAGGGAAAGATTTGACAAAAAGGACGCTTTGATGATCAAGAGTACGGGCCAGCAAAACTATGCCTGCCGATTTACATGTATGACAAGGAGAAACTGTTGTCTTAGATAAGTGATGAAGATGCATGCCCAGACAAATCTAGTCCAAATCTACTCTACTGTAAAAACTACAAAGCTCTGTTTTGTAGTCTAGAGGCATATGTCTTATATTCATTATCTATCTGTACCATAATAAGCCAAGCAAAGATCATGTGACTTTACATGATATTTTACATGAGTATGACAGCAGATTGTGTGACAGTAAATCAACATCATTGAACGTCAACATCCAAAAAACAAACAGGAAGAAATCCGTCCCTTAACCACGTAGCAGAAACTCCAACGTCACCACCAACAGCACCTTCAAAAGACCGTGACGCAATGCAGCCATAGTTCTCTTCCTTGTAACCTTCCTATTTGACTAACCAGACCCAGCACACCACAACATTGTTCTCTCTCCATTTTCTCAACTTGAAAAAGCCTAACTATGCTATCACGTCAAATTACAGTGCCAAATAAAGTTATCGAATTGAATAAATGCAATGTTTACGCAGCAGAGACTTTAACCAATAATATGCCTGAATAAATGATCTACCAGAAGAGCGCCTAAAGACCTGTTCTTTTCGCTCACCAAAGTACAGAGACGCTTTGATTAAATCGGGTTCAAAAAAATGTTCTGAGCAGAAAAAGAAGGATTTAGGAGGTGGTTTTGAAAGAGTTGGATTCAATAAAAGAAGGCTTAATGACTCATTTCCATGGTCGCCACAATGCTGTTAAGCATTTTAGTCATTTATGTTAAGGTACATAATATGACATGACAAGGTAATGTTGGACTGATGATTGTATGGAAAAACTGATCAGTGGAAAGAAAGCTATTTTGATCATCAATTAATCATTTGAGCAGTTTTTCAAGTAATTGCATGCATTTGACTGTACTGAACTTTTATGATAGTACAACCAAAGCAACCAAAACACATACAAGTAATTTAGGAAAAGTTGAAAAAAAAGTCAAACATTATTGTTGACTTCTTTGTCCACAGCAATAATAATCACAAAACAACTACTAAAATTGATTGAAGTGCACTCATTCATCAAAGTTTCCCTTTAAGGTTAGATCTGGATAGATTCACCATGACATCATCCCTCCAAAAGTTTCCAGGTGAAACATACTTCCACATTTCACAACGGCGCCAACAGGTGAAAGCCACAGGTTACTGATTGGCCGTGTTCCTGCGCTGCTGTATTGGATATCATGCCTGGTGGCGCTAAGTGACAATGTAGTGGTGACACTGACGGCACAAGTGAAGCCTGAGACTGATGACAAGCGCAGACACTCTAAACAGAGCCATGTTGTTCCCTTTGGCCTGGCCAGTCCTGGGAACTCAACGCCGGCTCTCCCCATGGCCCCAAACCTCACACAACACAGCATCACAGCAGCACAGAGTACTGCTGCCCTGTTAACACTCTCAGTGAAGGCCCTGTCGGGAAATTAACACCCAAATCCTTTTAATGGAGATTCTTGTGATGTAGCATCAAATAAAGTTGTTGAGAGGGAAGGGGAAGCTAGCAAACATCATGAGAGGACATTTAAGGCAGCAATTCAATAACAATTCCACTGTCATGACAAAGCAGTGACGCTATGGATAAGACCTGAGAGCAACTGCAAAAACAACTAAACATAAGTTACATTTTGAGGCCTTGTTGAAAAAGTCCTATGCTGTATTGTGGCTAAGAGATAAAAGACATGTCAAACTCATCCCTCTTTTTTATCAAGTGAACTACTGCAAACCTGATAAAAGAAGACAAAAACAACAATACATGAAGTTAGGGCTGCAGCTAGCAATCATTTTCATTATTGATTAAAAAAAAAAGTGACAAAATTGGGAAAATGTCCATGAAGATTTATTAAGGCCCAAGCTACAATCTTTAAATGTCTTGGTCTGTCTGACCAACAGTCCAAAACTCAAAGATATTCAGTTTATACGAACAGAGATATGAAGCAAATCTGCACACTGGAGAAGCTAGAACTTGTGAACCTTAAGCATTTTTTCTTGAAAAATGACATTAAAAGTTAATCGGCTATCAGAGTAGTTGCCAATTGTGTTTCAGTCGATCGTGATTCATCAGCTAACAGTTGCAGCTTAAAAAAAATAAACTTTTGCATATTAAAAAGATACAACAGTTTAGACTTGATGAGAATCATGTTAACAACTATAATACCACCAACACAACAAAAATATATTAACACTACACTTGATTCATTCACATTAGCATGTTAATAATTCCAATTGTTTGACATAAACGCCTATGTGTCTTCTTCTTTTTTTGATATGGTGAACTACTGCAAACTTCCTAATAGGAGAAAAAACCAAAGGGGGGATGCACCTTCATTTATTTTCATTATTTATTAAAAATAGTGAAAATGTCCATCAACATGGCCTAAGCTGCCATCTTCAAAAGTCTTACTTTGTCCTACCAACAGTCCAAAACTCACATGTGCACACTGGAGAAGCTGGAACTTGAGAATCTTCCACATTTTTGCCTGAAAAATGACTAGTGCAAAAGACTTTTCAAATACTCATAGTTCACCTGTGTTCACCGAGAGGCTGTTGAGCCCAGTTCCATTACCTACTTGCCCAGCTTTGGTTCCCATTACACTGCCACTCCACGCCAGCATTCCCCACTGGCTACCCCCCATCCTAGGCCTAAAACCTTCTCCTCCCAATGGTCAGAAGCTCTTCCAGTGCTCCAAGCTCCCAGTCTGACAGCTAGCTGCACGGCTAATGAGGCCAACTCGCTAATAGCTGCTACAGTGATATGCTGCTTCCCTTTTGTTTGGAGTATGAATTCAATAGCTGGCCAATTCTTTCACATTGCACCTTTAAAGGTTTATTAAGTATCAAAATAGTTACAGATTATGTTTCGGTAGATTGACTCATCAACTATCAGCCAATAGTTCCAGCTCTTAAAAAAAACAAACAGCTTTGGTGTATTACAAGAAAGTACAGCTTGAACTTGAACAAGAGTAGCTCATCATAGCATGATGAGAATAGGGATCACTGTCAACTCCAATATAACCAACAGCAAAAGGGCTAATCAATAAACCAAAAGGAGATAAATCCTACACTTGATTCACACATAATGATAGCCTCTTAATACCTAATACTGATAAAAGCCAAACTGTACAAACAAAACAAAATTATTCAAATCTCCAAGAGTCTATCTACAGCTCTACATTAATTTGTCGTTCCTGTTTTCAGCCGGTGTCAAACAGGGAACACTTTCAAAATTATGTAAAACATTATCTACATTTCCAACACATGACCTCGCGCTATCGAATGGCTGATCACACACTGAAAAGAATCCTGTGTGCCCCAACTTGCAATCAAATCCACATACAGTGGATCTGTTAAACTTTCAACAAGCACTTGAATCAACTAACTGTTGATTTTAAACATGTTAGTTGACATTTCCATACATAACTTCATATCTTAGAGGGGAAAACACAACTCACTTAGCTTTGGTTTGTTAAAAATACACCATCATGTCATAAATAGGAGAAAATTCTAGAAGAAAGGCATTATTAGGTCTGTTTTAGCTAAATTACTTGAGCTATATGAGCAAGATCTACATTTTTGGCCAGGAAATGCTCTTATGACATACCATCTAACTCCCACACAGACACAGATGCACATTAAGAAAGACAAAAAAGCACACATGTAGTACACCAGCCCGTCCACACATTCACATCTACACACACACAGAGAAACTTTTTACGAATGTCTTACCTGTGAATAGTCAAAGTCAGAGAGAGGTGCTATGCTTTTGATGTATTCGATTCTGAATTGGTCCTCTGGGTTGGCTAGCGGGACTGGGGGTATTAAAGTGCTCATCGCAGACACTATAGTCTGCAAAAACACACACACACAAAAAAAAAACAAGCATTAAGCAGGATGAAAAAATCTGTAAGCCCGTATAATAATCAGTAAAATGGGATTGCAGTGGGATTCATTGAGCACATTTGGGAAGTGATACAGATGAAACTCACCACTATGGCATCCTTCACGTTTTTCCGAATATCTTGGATTTTCTGTTTCTTTTCTCTGCATGGGAACAGAATGGAAGTGTGAGGCAGCGCTTACGAAAACATCAACCACAGCAGACCACAAAAGCTTTATCATCAAGGTGGTTATGAGTAAGAGAGGGGTTACTGCCAGGTTAGCTTGTATTCTTATACAATTACACATACAGTACAGGTGTTAGCTGGGAGTGTGCACCAGTGGAGGGCAGGTTGGGGTTTGGTAAAACGCAAAAATAGAGGGATATGATGTGCTGTAGTCGAGATATTTCTCATTTCTTAGACCTACAAATGCAAAATTATCCTCCCAATTATATTAATACTTTAAATTCATACATACAGATGATTTCCATACAGTTACAGCACTCTGACATGTACTAGGCCTGTCTAAAATAGACCACTGGTTAAGATCAATGCCATGCAAGGCCTTGCAGCAAAACAAATCATCAATAGGCCTGTGTCGATCACAACCTTTCACCCTCTCACATGAAACAGGAAACAGTGAATTATTTGGCATCTGTGTGACACTGAGATCCTCACATATGTATGATAACTGTACATGTACACGAAAAGGAGGAAAAAAGACAGAGAGGAGGAGGAGGAGGAGGAGGAAGAGGAGGAGGAGGAGGAGGAGGGGGGGGAGATATTAGCTGCTTTGCATGGGATACTGGGCCCAACAGGCGCTGCAGTGCCTGGGGAAAATCCATTCACAGGCTATATTCTGGCCTCGACAGTGGTATTCATTAGGAGGGAAGCCATAAAAATAAGCATTAATATGATTTCCGAGCCGTTAATGTGGCTGTTTAATAAGTGTATTGAATAGCACTCACTCCGCGTTGAAGCCGTTGACGTGTAGAATCCTCATCTGCTTCACAATGGTGCTTTTTCCGGACTCTCCCGCACCTTCGAAAATAGACCAGAAAATACATGAAAATACCACCGAAATGAACACGAACAGGCACATCCAGGTTAGCGTTAACACCATACATGTTCGGGGAATGAAGGCAGTTTTTTAATTGTAGGCTCTGGAGCTTCGCTTCCATCAATATCCACCCCCATGACATATTATTGCAAGCGCTGTCAAATGGGGCTACGTGTTCGGTAAACGAAAGGGATTACGGTTAGCTTACATTTCAGATAGCCATCACATATAAATCAGCCTTACCCAGTAATAAGAGCCTGTGTGTGGCTTTATACGCTTGTCTTTCCTTTTGCAACTGTTTTTCTATCTTTTTATTAGCCTCTCGTTGTGCCTTTTCGTCGATGCGTTGATCTTCAGTCTTGCTGTTGCCCAAACAACCCATCTTCCGTCGCCCTAACCCTTCCTTGTGGAATCGTAAAAAAATATATAAAATAACAGCCGGGATGATATCGTGGTTTTAAAATGACACAGGAATGAGTCTACTGTAAAATAAAAAAAAGGGAAAAATCTCTGCGAGGCTTCTCCGTCGGAGGGAGGAATATGTTCCCCGTTACAATTCCGCTTTAGCCGCAGCCAACCGTCATCCAAACCGTTTGTTAGTTTACAAACCGACGAAGAATAACGACTCGGTAAAACAAAAGAAATATCAAAAATACATATAAATAAGAGGAGAGAGAGAGGGTTTTCAATTCCTGGGAATCCAGTCAACTGTTCCTATCGCGTCTCCAACCCCTCTCTTCTCTCTCAGTGTTTTTTTTTCTATCTGAATTTCTATCAGTATTTCTGTCTCTTTAACTCAGCACTGCCTCTCTCTGTGGCACCAGGAAGTAGCCGTGGACCGTGGAGGTGGAAAACAAACCTGCGTTAAACTGTAACATTAACAACCCGCACTGATAGAGCATTTTATAACTCGTGTGGCAAAGACAGAGGAGCCATTCCCGATTTAGTCCTTCGCTATCCTGCGATCAAACTAATCGGCAAAGAGGTGGAAACCCGGACTGTCTCTGTGCTGGTTTACAGAGGGGCTGGGTCTCTTCTTCTTCTAGTTGGCTTCCAGTCAGTGAGGTGGCCCTGACCCAAACTGGCAACCCGTTTACAGTGTCTGTGTGTGCACAGGGCTTTACCTATCTCTGTAGTTTATACACTACAGGTCTGTTGTTGTAGTCCACAGTGAGGACTACAAATACGTGGTGGAGGAAGTACTCAATTCCTTTGTAAGAGTAGTAATACCCACATTTAAATATACTCTGGCTTTTTCAAAGTAAAAGTACAGAGGTATACAACAAATGACCTTAAAGTGTCAAAATAAAAGTATTCACTGTGCAAAATGGCCCCTTTCAGATATGTATACTGTATTGTTCAACATATCATATTATTTAGCTAGTATTGTTGTTGTGTTGACATGTAAATAGCATTTTGAAAAGCAAATGTAACTAATATATATATATATATATATATATATATATATATATATATATATATATATATATATATATATATATATAGTGTGGGTATTTTCATGTATAACAAAGCTTCATATTTTGTAATGTAAGGGTGTAGGAGTAAAGAGTACAATATTTTTCTCTAAAATGTAATGAAGTACAGATATAAACTGGCATTAAATGGAAATACTGCAGCACTGCAGGTCTGTTGTTGTAGTCCACAAGGAGGACTACAAATACGTGGTGGAGGAAGTACTCACTTCCTCTGTAAAGGTAATAATACCCCAATTTAAATATACTCTGGCTTTTTCAAAGTAAAAGTACAGAGATATATGCAACAAAATGACCTTAAAGTGTCAAAATAAAAGTATTCACTGTGCAAAATGGCCCCTTTCAGATATGTATACTGTATTGTTCAACATATCATATTATTCAACTAGTATTGTTGTTGTGTTGACATGTAAATAGCATTTTAAAAAGCAAATATAACTACTTCATATATATAGTGTGCGTATTTTCATCTATAACGATGCTTAATATTTTGTAAGAAGACATTTGAATTAACATTTTTAATCTGTCAATGTTGGAGTAAAAAGTATAATATTTTTCTCTAAAATGTACTGAAATACAGGTATAAACTAGCATTAAATGGAAATACTGCAGCACAAGTCCTTTAAAATGTACTTAACTGTATACAAAAACAGCATGACACAATCACAATTTCTAATGTACAGTAAAGCAGTGATGGGATGTTACTAAGTACATGTACCTAATTACTGGTCTTTTCTGTAAAATGACATTATTTGAATTTCAATTTTTGATCTGTAAAGTAAATAGTAACTGTACTGTGTCAATGGAGTAAAAAATACAACATTGCACGAAACTGTAACATTAACAGCCTGCACTGATTGAGCATTTTATAACTCTTGTGGCAAAATGAGAGGAGCCATTCCAGATTTAGTCCTTTGCTATCCTGCTATCAGACTAATCGGCAAAGGGGTGGAAACCCAGACGGCCACTGTGCTGGTTTACAGAGGGGCTGGGTCGCTTCTTCTTCTAGTTGGCTTCCAGTCAGTGATGTGGCCCTGACCCAAACTGGCAACCCCTTTACAGTGTCTGTGTGTGCACAGGGCTTTACCTAAAAACTAGCTTGTATAAACTAACAGTAAATGTAAATACTGCAGCACTACAGGTCTGTTGTTAAAGTCCAGAATGAGGACTACAAATATATAGTGGAGGAAGTGCTCACTTCCTTTGTAAAAGTAGTAATACCCCAAATTAAAAATGCTGTGGCTTTTTCAAAGTAAAAGTACAGAGGTCCATGCAACAAAATGACCATAAAGTGTCAAAATAAAAGTAGCCCCTTTCAGATACTTATGCTACTTTATATATATACATACATAGACTTTATACATTTTTAATCCGTCAATGTAGGAGTAAAATGTATAATATTTTTCTCTAAAATGAAGTGAAGTACAGGTATCAACTAGCATATATAGAATTACTGAAGTACAAGTACCTTAAAAAGGAACTTATGTACAATACTGTGGACAGTAGTTGAGTAAATACACTGTATACAAAACAGCAGATGATGTAAAGCAGAAGTGGGATGTAACTAAGTACATGTACGTAACTACTGGTCTTCTCTGTAAGATGACATTATTTTAATAACACTCTTAATCTATAAAGGAACTAGTAAACATACAATGTCAATGCGGGAGTAAAAAGTACAATATTTTTCTCTAAAATGTAGTGAATAGGTATAAAGTAGCATAAAACATATTTAGGAAGTACACGTACTTTAAAAATCTTTTCAAGTACAGTAAGTGAGCAAGACACTTTATTTGTACTTTATTACTGGTCTCAATTAAGAACAATTTTGGTACTTGGACTTAACATGAGTATTTCCATTTTATGCTAGTTTATACTTCCACTCCACTATAATTCAGAGACATTTATGTAGCTTTTACTTAACTTCATTTATCTGCAGCTTTATTTACATTGCAGATTGTTTTTTACACACAAAAAACAATGAGTTTATAAAATATGATGCAGTGTTGAGGGTTAAGTTCAAACTAGCTCATACACATTAATGCATCAGTAATGTAATACATAATAGTGTAAATGCAAGGTTTTTACTTATAATGGAATATTTTTATAGAGCAGTATTTCTCCTTTATACTTATACGAATACGTACGCCACCATTAAGTTAAAGTAGTAACATCACTTGCTTCATATTTGCATAATTGCAATTTCTTTTTGTCAAATAAAGCAGTAGTAGAAATAGGCCATGTATTTATTTAAGTACATAAGTATCATTTTCAGGTACTTGTACTTTTCCTGATTTTCCTAATTTTATGTAATTTTATGCTGGTTAATACTTCCTCTTCAGTACAATTTAGAGGGAAATGCTGTACTTGTTACTCCACTACATTTATTTGACAGATTATGTAAATTCTGACATTAAAGATGAAAATTTTAAACGCAAAACATGATATGAGTTTATAATGCTATAAATCTAGTAATATGACATACAACAATATGACTGACAGGAGTAGCTCTGGTTTGTGAGTACTTTAACATGAGACATACTGTATATACTTTGAGGACATTTTTCTGACTATAGAAATGCAATACTTTTACATGTAATGGAGTACTCTTCACTCTGTTGTATTGGGACTTTTACTTGACTAAAGGATATGAGTACTTCTTCCCCCACTGCAGTAAAGGCAGTAAATGAACACAAAGTAAACGTCACCTACTGTATGTCTACGTTAGGCTCATTTGACGTCCATTAAATTATCCTACAGACCAAAGATTCCCAACCTGGGGCTCGAAACCTTTGCTGAAGGCTCATGTGATAAATTCATAAATAATTAACAAGATCAGAAAAAAGAAAAACTATTTCCTTTTCGGACTTTCTTCTAGTCTTTGTCCTTTTTGTGTGAATTCAGGACCATTTTACCTCTTCTAGCCTCAAAAAAAATAATTTCAAAATAAAAGCTAAGATAGAAGAATCACACATTGGTTGGACTGCTGGTCATAACTTGTAGACAATAAAAACAGTGACAAGTGGTGGCAAGTAGACATAGTGTTCGAAAAATCAATCACTACCTACTTAATATACCCTATATAATTGACTCAAAGTATCCCACAATGCATCGATAAAAGTAGTGAACAACTGATAGACACTAACTAGAATATAACATCCTGAACAAAAGTTTGAAAACGATTGCTATAGTGTACGCATCATGCAAACTGTCCAGAACAGGAAAATAGGTCTCGGCAACATGCCCTTAAAGTAACATTAAGATATTTTTAGGGTATATTGAGACACGTTGTAAATACAAATCCCAGATCTGAAGCAGTTTGTCAGGCATAATGTAGGTGCCAACTACAAACAAAATTCATTACGTCAAACAATGTTATGTGTTCGAAACTTGTATGTTGAAGTAAACATGTATGTAACGCTGTGATCCTACACACTCACTGAAGTTGCTTTGAAACCAGGATAAGACAACACTTATGCCATATCACGATATAAGGATATCCGAAATCTAAGATGATATATAGTCTCATATCACAATAAAGATACAATCGGCTATATCATAGCAAAATCATTAGATATATACAGTATGTCATCTGACTGTAAAAAGTATAGTGATACTTTTCAGGGTGTTCAAGTCATCATCAAACCTGCCACAAGAATACCATCTCAATAAGTCCTAATGTTTAATCCAAAAATATATTAGTAATACTTTAGGCAATAAAAACATAAGTAACATGATATCATGATAAGACTGCACAATATATAGTGTTAGCATCGACATCGTAATGTGCTCATTTGCAACAGCCTGGATGAGCAAAGTCCAATAAGATAAATCGAGCACTTTTTTGCTGCTTGATACAAAAAATATGGAGCTATGGAAGTTATGTGGTGAAAATCCCTGTATTTTTTTTTTTACATGTCAATATATATATACATATCTCACTGAAAACCAAAATAAGGCAATGTCAGTTTTTTCCACTATCGTGCAGCCCTGTGTTATGGTTTACAAAATACTCCATGTTCTAGTGAGTTTCTGTTGGGGAAACAATATACTTGTTTCACACATATGGTATGTCCCACATTTGCCAATAAAATATGTAATTGCTCACTGCCAACACATCTAATGACAGCTTTTTTCATAAATGTTTACCTGCCAAAGATTACAAAATAAATCAACACTGAAGTAGAGACCATCACAGTGTGAAGGAGTTATCCAGAGACCTTTCATCTGGGAGAGTGTTATTTGTGTACACCTACTGTATAGTGAGAGACAAATCAATTCTCCTTAATTTAAACTATGTACACATTGATTAGTATTGACTATGTTAAAAAAAAAAAAAAAAAGAGGCCTCACAATTACTACACTCTCTGCTTTTGTTGTGTTGGGAACATTGTCTGACATTTATGATTAACTCGCTGTGGCTTCCTCTTCACTCGACCAAAATGGGGGTGTGGGTTTGTCATGGTTTGACTTCTTGCTAACCAACAGTGCACTTTACATGTCGGCTACCGCTGTGTCACTTGCAGGTAAGGGTAGTTTCCTTATGATGTGTGTGCATGTGTGAGAAAGGAAGTCCTTTTATTCAAGAGCAACTGGTGAAACTTATAACACGACATTGTGCATTCAAGACACAAAAAATATTACAACTGTACTGTAGGATTGTAATTCAAATGCTCACAGATCATTCAAGGGGCATGAGGCCCCTATGAATGATTATCTGTGTAACATTTAACAAGGACCGTGCTGTTATTATCACCATTATGTAAACACAATGCAAATACTCGGTTCAGGTAGTGACATAAGTGCAACAAAGTTGTGCAGCATGCAAATCTCAACTATGAACCCTGAGTTCACCTATAGTGGTGTGAAAATGTGACCAGCACCACCCTCCCCACCCTCACCAGAGAGGAAAAGAAAAAAAATGCTCCTCTCTCCCCGCCTCTGAAAGCAAGGTCAAAACAAGTGACTGGCCCACATCACTCTCTAGTGGTTAGAGGCAGCACAGCACATACATGCTGAGAATACTGTCAGCTCCAGCTAAATGATCCACAGTCATATTTTCTTTTATAAATCATAGTCCTCATCTATTTATGTTTAGCTGGTAATATCTGCACATTTCTGTTTATCCCCTTCACTTTGAAATGTGTTCTGACTTTTGTTTCTTCACTTGGATGTTTAAGTTTCACTTTGGCTGAAAGGTTCTCTGTGCTCACCTTAAATCTGAGGTCACTACATGCACATTTGAGCCCCATTTGTGACATTATAATTAGTTACATACATTAACAAACACTGAGAATTGACTCTTAGGTAGGGTTGCACCATTAATTGTGTATTGTTGTGCTGCGGAGATGCCCTGACCTACAAATCTTGTTCTCCAGGTGTAAGAAAACATGTTTGTGTGCAGTGATTGTACTCAAATACTGTACTTACATATAATTTACTTGAACTTGAACTTGAGTATTCTCATGTTATGATACTTTAAACTTCCACTCCACCATTTTCTGGAGGGAAATATTGTACTTTTTCTCTGCTACATATATTTTAGAACTGTAGTTTCTAGTTAATTTGCAGTTTGCATGCTGCATCAGAGCCAAAGTAGGGCCTTTCTTTTTAAATTAATCAGATTTAACAAGAAAAACTGATTCTGATCATCAGAAAAATGCTGAATAAC
This sequence comes from Pagrus pagrus, assembly GCF_965226575.1. Taxonomy (NCBI): domain Eukaryota; kingdom Metazoa; phylum Chordata; class Actinopteri; order Spariformes; family Sparidae; genus Pagrus; species Pagrus pagrus. Next base: position 17,149,237 of record NC_140196.1, read on the forward strand.
AGATCTGATGATCAACCAGGCCAATAGTCGATCAACCCAAAGTATACAGTATGCATAGGTATAAATACATTTAGAATTTAGTTTTACTTCAACGCATAATAACATTTATTTTCAGAAAATTACTTTTGATACTTGAATACATTAGATACCAGATATCAGACTTTGGGTGATTTTCACTGTTAGTGGTATTATGCATATTTTTCTCTTTTGTTTTTGTTTTCCACGGTGGTCATTTTGAAAATGTGTTTCGGTATTTGCATATATATACACCTGGATAACTAAAGAGCTGTAGGAACCCTTTAGGGAATCTATATGATACAGGCTGAACCCTTTATTTCTATATAAAACTAAAAGTGAAAAATGTTCTCCTTGTTGTCAGGTATTAACGACTGGTATCTGTTGTGTAACTTTGCTAACTCATGATGATCTTGATTTGGTGAGCTGCTGCATGTAATTGTGAACACGCCTCCAGCACAGCTGTGGATCATCATGTAACAATGCACTGTGTCACTTGGCGTGAATGTTGTGTCTTGAGAAATGTCTTTGTAACCAAAACCTCAAGATTTTTCAAATAAATCAATGCAGAGGTAGAAAAATATATAAATAAATAAAAGGTGCACAAATTACTTTTTTGTCATTGGAATTTAAATTTCACTTTTAACAAAGTCATACTTTAACACAGTATCTTTTACTTTTACTCTGTTGTGACTTTTGGGTACTTTTACAACACTGTTTGTTTGGTATAGACCCCAATAAATGTCACATCATCATGATTTTAGTAGTTTTTTAATGAAAATGAAAATTGTGGGGCAAAAAATGGTCATTCTTACTAATCGTCGTTAATCATTTCTTGATCATAATATCTGTCAAAATAACCGTGATATAATTTTTTACCATTTCAGGCGGCCCCTCCTTTTTTTGTAAATTATTTGGGCCTTTTTCATGGCTTTATTGGACAGAACAGCCAAAGAGTGACAGGAAACAGGATGAAACAGGAGAAAGGGGATGACATGCAGTCGCAGGCCGGAGTCAAACCACTGGCTGCTGCAGTGAGGACACAGCCTCTGTACACGGGGCGCACGCCCTACCAACTAAACTACAGGGGGCCCCGTGCAGCCCTACTTTTAAGTGAAGTTGGAGACATCTTCTGTCTAGCAGTTAAACTTGAAATAGGGATGCACTGTCCCACTTATTTTCAGTTCTGATCCAATTCAGGTAAACAAGGCCGTAGTACATACCACATAGCACGTCTGATCAAAAAGCAATAAAATCCAGTATATTCGAACTGTAGGTTTAGTAGGCTTCTGATAAAAGCAAGTGTATGGCAGCAAAATGCTATGGCAACAACAAATCAACTGCACAGCAACACATTGTCAACTACAAGTAAGTAAATATGAATATATGAGTTCAAATGAATACAAGACTTTCAAGAGTGAAATGTTAAACTGACAATTAATTAATCAGACTATGGAATCTGGATCAGACATCCGATGACTGAATTATGACAGTCAATATGGATATTGAATTGAATCATCCTGACACCATCTTGAAATAAGAACTGTAACTTCTTTTTTGTGGTCAAAACTATATCAAACAGCAGATTATTCCTGTGTCAAACACATCTGTAGGGGATCTTAAAACCATCATTATGATATTTTCAAGGAATAGTAGCTGTTAACGTTCATAATTAATGTCTCTTGTTAGTGTGTGTGCGTGTGCAGCGTTGGGAAAAGTTTTCAGATCCTTCGCTTACGTAAACAAAGCAGTGCAACAATCTAAAAATACTCTACTACAAGTAAACTCTGACAAAGATGTTTTTACTATTTTCAGACTGATAGTGGACCTGTGCTGCAAAATGGAAACAACGTCGATGGTGGTTTGGAGTTCGAGTCGTGTAAGACCGTTTAAAATAGCTGCTAATCACCGATTCATTTTGGAAATATAACAGAGGCGCCGCAAAACTATTGCACTTAAATAAATATATTAAATATAGTTAAATATATGGGCTTTAGATTATAACTGCCTGTGAGCTGTAAATCTGACACTTAAAAGAGCTCTTTTCTACGTATAAAAGTTCTACACTTATATAGTAGCAGTGACTGTAACTGAAGCACGTACTGTAAAAACAGGGCACACATCCAAATGATATCCAGCTAAAATTAGCCTCCCAGATTTTTTTATGAAGCCAGAAAGAACTTTATAGCACTCTCTTCAGGGACAGAGGCTCTTGATAAAGTGGAAATTATACAGTAAGCAAAAGCTAGAGAACAAACAGAGTCCAATGTCCTTCTGGTGTGGTGTGGTTCACTTTGATTCAGCTGATACAAGGATCAAGACAACTCACATTGCCGCCCTGCTATCAGTATCATAAATATGACAATAATTCAAACTCCAGTACTTCGTGTCCGGCATAACGTTAACTTAGAACTCAGTCGGTAGCAAAGTTCAGCAATGGTCAATGATAAAACCCATTTAGAGAGAAGCAAAGTTCACCTGACTCTACTTGTATTCAGAGGGGAGGGCCGACGGGGCTGTAAGTCCCACTGTGTGCTTCTGTGGATGAGTAAGCTTTTCCAAAATATGGCTTCACATGCAGCACAAAAAAAAACTGACAAAACATAACAATCAGTGACTTCCAACAAGCTATTCATTGGCCTGCCTGCCTGCCAGCCTGCCTGCCTGCCTCGTTTCGTTTTCTGTCGAGCATGCTGCATTGCTAGCAGCCTGTTGTTCAGGCTCATGCAGGGTGATAAGGCTGAGATATTATGAAACGGCCAGTTAAGGACATCTAGGAAAGCTGTAAGAGATATTATCACGGGCCTCTACAGAATCTGATCCAAGAGACCTAACAATAAAGCGACTTCCTTTCCAAGAAATAATAGGAACTCGCCTTCCAGTTCCCATCAATGTATTCCTGTGTTCATGTACTGCAGTATAAAGTCTAGAGGAACTCTATTAAAGGATTTTCTGAGTCGTCCTCCTGGTTAAACATGTTTAACAATGAGGGGTTTCTTTTGTATTTTTACAGGCAGTTTTGGACAAATGTTGCCTTCAAATAGGATTGTGTCCATATTAAGTTGAAATCTTTTGATACATTTCGCGTCTGAAAAATACATCATGTATTTGCAGGGTTGCAACACTTTGAAGTTTTCACAGTGCAATAACTGTCAGCGAAAATATCAAAGTTTCACAGTATTCATTCAAAAACACAGAAAAGAATTATTTAACACATTTTTGTAGTGACACTAATACGGTAGAATTAACTTGGGCTAGGGTTAAACAGCTGATCAAAGTTATATCCAAACTGCAGTAAGGCCAAGTGCAATATCCAAATCACGGTGACTGCAATTTTTTGATAAACCTAAAAATATGTCACAGTATACCATAATTAATGAAGCATTGTGGTGCTACAGAGATAACCCAGCCTACAAATCACATTCTCCAGATGTACAGGGACGTGCTTGTTTGGTACAGACAGTGTTGTAAAAAAGTACTCAAAAGTCATACTTGAGTAAAAGTAAAGATATCATGTTAAAATATTACTTTGGGAAAAGTGAAAGTCACCCATATGAATAGTACTTGAGTAAAACTATCTGATATTAAATGTACTTAGGCATCATAATTAGTACAAGTAAAAGTTAATCATACAAATATTTACATGTCCAGTATGTTCTGTAAAATACTGTATACAATGAGTTGACTGATTATCAGGTCTGATATTCAGCATTTTTCTGATTACCTGAATCTTTTTTTGTTTATCCAGTTACCAATGACAACAAATTAATTAAAAATTAGCTACTTTGGCTCTGATGCAGCATGTAATCTGCAAAGTTAGTGACTAAAGTCATCAAGCAAATGTAGTGGAGTTAAAATTACAATATTTGCCTCCAGAATGTTGAGGAGTGGAAGTATAAGAAGCAGAAAATTAAAATAATCAAGTAAAGTACATGTACCTTGACTTAATGTATTTAGTTACATTCCATCACTGGGTACAGATCACAGCTAAAGACACATGATTTTATATTTTTCAGTAAAAATGAAATGCAAAAATCACCATCCTCAGTAAAATTGTGACTCATAGCACAATCTCAATATCTGTCAAAATAATTTCAATGATTTCTTGTGCATATTGTTGAGCCCTGCGTAAAACTGTACACCGCTGCACTCCTATGTACCTGACTTCAGTCTGATTTATTTGGATTAACATAAACCAGGCTGGTCAGCCACTGTGACTATTCAGAAACATTAGCCTACGATTCATTTCTATTATACCATTACATTAGGGCATTAACTCATGATTATTTTTATTATAAATGCTGGTATTTTCTCCATAAATTGTTTGTTGGGTCTATAAAATGTCAGACAACGGTCACAATCTCCTAGATCCCAAAAGAGAAGTGAAGAAATAGTAAAAATATTTACATTTGAAGATGGCATTTTTGCTTTAAAATGACTTAAACGATTAAAAGATTATCAAAATACTTCCTGGGTAATTAATTTCCTACATATGGACCAATCTTTAAATCGTCTGATTGTTTCGGCTCTAAAATAAACATTATTCTTTTTTATGCACAACCCAACTTACATAAAAGAGCAAAAAAGAAAAACCTTACATAGTTGTGAAAAAGGTCAATCAGGCCACTATGAGACATCTGATTTATGAAGCTTCAATTTAGCAAATTAACTGCACCTAATCTGATTTAGAGCAGGTTATGTTTGTGCATTGGATAAACGGTCCTGTCAGAAATGTAATCTAAACTAACTGTAGTACATTTTCAAAGCATCAATTAAAAAAAAAAAAAGGTTTTTGTCATTTCTGAACTGGAACTGTTCTGTATTTTAACAACAAAAAACAAACTTTTTTATGAAAATTAACAGGCATTTTATAAAAATGTCTAAAATGATAACTTATGTCATGTACTGTAAGATACGTAACCGATGATTGCATCAAACATTACAAAACTTAAGTAACTGTTATGACCGAAACTGATGTTTTCCAGCTCCGGCACAAGCTGAACATGGCAGCCCCTTAAGGATAAACAACACTTCCTTATGGCTATCATTATTCAACTAAATACCTGCAGCAAATACAAACAGATAAAGTGACCCAGATTAGCGAGCATACGTTGCCTTGAAATGTAACACTATTTGAAAGGTGTCCACTTTCAGAGGAACACAAACCACCTCAGTCCTCTGGCATGCAACAAGAGTCCTACTGGAGACCTGGAGGGTATAAAGTCCCGAAGGCCTCTTTAAGAAAACCCAGACGTGGCCTGTGGCTCGTGCTGAGGCTCCCAGGCGCACCAGGACAGATAGCTCTGAAAACAATTGTGATTCTATAGTGGTGAGGACAGCCGCCCAAACCATAATGACACACTGAAATGACAAAGTGACATGGGTCGCACACTCTGCTGTACAGCTTTCATGGAAGAATGTATGACATTTCCCTGTGTGACTTCATTAGGATGAGCCATTTCTTCCTGTGTGTAATTACTGAGAGCTGTTTACTCAGGAAATTAAACTGGTAGTCATTTATTATATAGAGCAGCGAAGCACTGCACTGTTTAAAGTAAAGCAAATACATGCAATACGGTATTAAGTGTGTGACTGTCAAAACTGAAAGCGTTTCTACTTTTAAACATTGGTTTCCTCATCAGGGCAGCTGTAATGACACTCAAGCTCCTGCTCCTGATCAACAGTTTCTCTTTTGAAAGTTAAGCACTGACCTTTTTGAAACTTTCATACCGTGTCAGCCTGTATGTGTGGTAAAATAAGACAACCTAAAAGCTAAAGCTAAGAAAACCATGGCTAAAATTCAACTGTTTGTACTTCTATTCTCAAAAGCAGAGATTTCAAATACTAAAGAGTGGATTTATAAATTGCTGCTGGATGTGTGTGCAGTGAGTGAAGCACATCCAAACCTACAGAGTGAGGCAACAGGATTAGAGAGGTCTGGCCTGTGACACAACACCTCCATCTAGAAACACACTGACTGTTCAAGGGACAACACTGGGATGCTGCTGACCGACATTTAGAAAGTCTCCTGATAAATTATATAATCTGTCAGTCCGGTGAGGTAATAAAATGCATGACCTAAAGTTGATACTTGCCCTGTAATTTATATGGGCACAATTAAACTGATAAGGGTTACGACATACTTTTATTGTGGAGTCAGATAGGTTTAGGTTTTATCTAATAATAATCACGCACTTTGATATAATGTGCTAAAAATAAAGTTCTGAGAGCCTTAACTGATATCTTAAAATTGATTATTTATAGCAGTATGACCATAAAGCGTCTGAGGAATTTGTGCCCAGTTTTTTCAAATTGATCATCAGAATTGGAATCAGTTAGTTATGCTTTGCTGATCAGTTCATCTTCTCAGCAGCAAAGCCCATTTTGCTGCAGCCATTAGAAGGAGTAAAGGTACATGGACACCAACAATTTTACTCTATAGCCTACTACATTATAATCTAAAGTACACTATACAGTGCAACATTCTACTATACTATATAACAGGCCAGTATACTACATTCCAATCTACTATACTGTACAATACTTATTGTAAATGTGCATCAGATGTTCAAACAGCTATTTTTTATTTCTAGTCCCATTGACAGATGGCATGCTATACTATACTATACTATACTATACTAAGGCCTCTACTATAACATATATATACATATATATATATACACACTATACTACATTTACTTAGTGTTAAAATGCCACAGTTATTCAAAAGGCTATTTGTTGAGTCTCCACACATCCTTGTATATGAAGGCCAGAGCTATACTCTAAATACTACTATTTAACATTCTTCTGTACTATACTACAGGCCACTAAACTGTACTGTACTCAAATGTGATTCATTTACTTATTGTAAATGTGCCACAATTATTCAAACGCCAGACTATACTATACTATACTTATTTATCTGTAGTCCCTAAACTAGACATCTGTCACAGTACATCACAGGCCACTGTACTATACTATACTATACTAGACAACATTTTACAGTGAAATACTACAGGCCACTATACTACACTATACTCAACTGCAATACATTTACTGACTGTTAATGTGCCACAGTAATTCCTATATGTATCTGTAGTCCTTACTATACTATACTATACTATACTATACTATACTATACTGGAGCAAACATGGCCCAATAGCCAAAGTTAAGTTGTCCCCACACATCTTTGTATACTAATGTTTCTTAAGCTATACTCCCTATAGCACTATACACCATTCTACTGTACTACAACAGGCCACAATACTTCACTACACTTCACCATACTACATTTACTGACTGTTACTGTCCCAGTTATTAAAAAACCTTTTTATTTATCTGTAGTCCCTTGAAAAGACAGATGTCACACTACATCATGGGTCACTGTTATATACCATACCATACCGTACAATACTATACTATACTATACTTTACTATACTGCACTGTATACTATACTATACTATACTATACTATACTATACTGTACTATACTATACTCTAGTATATACACTTACTGAAAATAATGACTGTAAATATGCCATAGTTAATCAAAAGCCTGTACTCCTACACTACACTATACTACACTATACTATAGTGTACTATACTATACTGTAGTATATACACTTACTGAAAAGAATGACTGTACATATGCCATGGTTAATCAAAAGGCTATACTCCTACACTATACTACACTATACTATACTACACTTTACTACACCACACTATATTGTACTATACTATACTGTAGTATATACACTTACTGAAAAGAATGACTGTACATATGCCATGGTTAATCAAAAGGCTATACTCCTACACTATACTACACTATACTATACTATACTATACTATACTACACTTTACTACACTACACTATATTGTACTATACTATACTGTAGTATCTACTTACTGAAAAGAATGACTGTACATATGCCATGGTTAATCAAAAGGCCATACTCCTACACTATACTACACTATACTATACCATGCCCTACTTATTTTTAAGCTATGTGGTCTCTGTAAACGTGTGTATACTGGTCCATTTTGAGAGCCTACATCATGTTTAACTGGCTTTTCTAGATTCATTATAACACCAAATGTAAGAGTAACAGGACAGCAGGCCCATTGAGTCTACACGTCCATCTTCATCATTTGTCATTGACAGCCGCAGGGGGTAGTCTTCACAGCCAAGCCAACAGATGTGGCAATAGGCCTCGGCAGAGTAGTGACATAATTTGTGAAAAGGCCAATAGCCTACGTTTGTATTTCTAATAATAAAACAGTCCAACAACAACAACACAGAGGTACACAACCTACCGAGCAGCAGCAGCCGATGCGTCTGTTTATACTCCCGTTTGAGCTCCTTCAGCGCCCTGTCAATATTCTTACTGACTTTCTTCGCCTCCTTCTCGGCCTCCTTCTCCTCCACCAGCAATTTGTCCCAGTTTTTCTGCTTTTGGGTGCTAGTCTTTTGAAGCAGCTGTAAGCGTCGGCCGCGGTCCTTCCCTGTCCCCTTGCCGCTGCCTCCTCCACCGCCGCCGCCGCCACCACCTCCGCCGCCACCGCCACCTCCGTTTTGTATGAGCACACCGTCGGTACCGGTGTCTCCACGGCGGTGCTCCCCGGCCGGGAGCCTGGCAGGGTCCCCGGGGCGCACCGGGCCGCCGCCGCCGCGTAGCGACGAGCTCTCCCCGCATCCCCCGGTGTCCTCCTGGCGAGCTCCCCCGGCGCGGGTCGGCACGGCGGCGTCCGGAGGCTGGTCCGAGTCCGAGGTAGCGTTGGAGATAGACCCGCTCAGGTCCCCGAAGAGCCGGGGACGCAAACTGTAGCACAGCCCCATGTTGAAACCAATATTTGTCTGTGAATGTGATTTTTCATAAATTAAAATATCAAAAAAATCGCAGTTGCGCCGCCAGCCCTAACGAGCCATCGTCACATTGGAGCTCCAGCGGTGCGATTTAAGTCCGAATCTGAGCCGAAAATGTGAATGAATAATGCTCCGACATTTGCTATATGTCATTTTGCATTTTCCCCAGTCAGCCTTCGCTTCGTAGTTAGTGGATCACCTGATCCTTTAGTGGACACTGCGGGTCCATCTTACCGTAAGTAACCAAAAGCACAACCTTGGAAAAAACCGCGGCTATCCGCTGCGCAGACAGTCAACAATCTGACTGCACAGTTGTTAGGTGCAATGCACGGCACGTCATGTTACTACAGTATGGCCATTTCGAGAATGCTGGTCATGATTTTCATTCCTCACATTTCATGCCTGCATGTCTACAGACACCTCACTGCTCCGTAGATAGAGAACCTGCTCTGTATTATCAGACTAATCACACTACTGCTCTTCTTCTTATACAGTCTGTGATTTGGACAAGTAAATATTTTTAAATGAGATTGATTTAAAAAAATAATAAAATTTAAACTTCTAACAGTTGATTCACACACATACTTATAATTATATATCACTGAGACCTTTGCTTTAATCAAACCATTTTACACATAGGCATAATATTATCAGCCTTTTTTGATCAATATGTATTCTAAATCCATGTAATCCCTATAATAAGTGTCATTTATCAATATGTACACGAATGTACAGGGCCTGTTCTGTGCCTCAAAACAATCCAAGTGACCAAGTAAATACATGTGGACAAACTGTCTGGTATTCAACTTGATCCTGGGTTCTTCCAGCGGTCCTTGACTTGATCTTAAGGGCTTCCTGGAAAAATATAAACAATTCTTAAATGTTGTTTATATGTAATATTTGGATCTTTAGTTTCCCAACAGCAGCGTGATGTTTTTGTTTTTAGGTGGGGTGCACTGGAATTAAGTATTTACTGCTCCTGGTCCTTTGTGACATGTATCATTACATAAGGGTTAGAAAAAGTTGAGTTACCTGGAAAATAGAGGCCAGTCACAGTCAGATGCAGTGTTGAAAATGAACCACTAGATGGAGCACACACACACACACACAAAAAAAACACGTGAAGAGAAAACCCAGGCTCATAGCTCATTACATAGTCACTTGATGTTTTGGTGATGTTATTAAATATAAATTGGACCCCTAAAGTGAGTCCTGTATATGAATAGTACTTGAGCAAAAGTGTTAAAGTATCTCATCTGAAGTATCGTTAATGTACTTTAGTGTCAAAAGTTAAGTTAAAGCAAATTTTCTGGCAATAAATGTAGACTACTTAAAGGTGCACTATGTAGTTCTGGGAAAGAAATCTTTATCAGAAGAGAAAGATCTTCATTGAATGATTTTTTTTATGCAAACTCTCTTTGTTTTCATGACTGAATAAGTTTCATACTGTTTTACTTTGTTGTTTTGGCGGACCCTGCCACCTTTCTTGCTTCAAACAGTGTTCTGGGGACCTTATTTTCCTCTTGTTTTCAGTTATGGAAAAAATGAATATTTCTGAGTTTGTATTTTTACCTTATAAATATCAAAAGTCTGAGTTAGGATTTCTTCTCCAAAACTACATAGTGCCCCTTAAAATTTCAAGAGTACAAATGAAGTCAAATATGTTTACATGTATGTACTGTATACAATGGGTTGACCTGATTATCGGCTATATGTAATATTGTAATATGGAAAATATTGAGAAAAAAAAAGGTTGTACATAGTAGTATTTACTATACTATAGTCTTTAACATCACATTATATCTTTTATCTAAATATTGATGCCATGTTTTGAGGTTTCATAACGTCATTTCAAGCCCTGCCTTATTTTATATGATTTTATTCATCTTATTTTGGAATTATCTGTTGCCTAGGAGACAGGAAGCTGCTCTGACTAACAGCATCTTCACAGCAGCATCGCCGTGTCGTCTTCATCAGCACAGAAATGTCTCCTACGGTAGATATACTTCACTCAAGTGTTTCCCTATATTATGTTAGTCATAGTAAATATGTAGTCAAACTGTCTGTTAGATCGTACAGTAGAAAATTAGGGCTGGACAGGCGGCTAATGTTAGCTTATTTAGCTTCAGCTTACTGTTTTTACCCTTTAGCAGCAGGGTAGCATGTTTTCTACTAACTAGCTAAATCATATAAAGTTTTAAGACGCTGTAATGAAATGTTTAGATACTGTAAAAGCGAGTGTAAAAGCTCAGTTTAGCATCGACGTTTAGACATTTTTGTGATATTCTGTTTACTATTAGTCAACATTCAAAACCCTTTTTAATGAAAACATCTAGAAAAAAAGTCAAATTAGAAAAGCTATGAGCCACTAATAACAACTTTTGGGTTGCCAGATTGTGAAAAAGCTGCCTAAGCCAGACATTTTAGCTATTTAGTAGACTCAATATGGGTCGGTTTTGTTGGTTGAGTTGTTAAATTTTTATTGTTTGTTTTTGAGCACTGAAGCATGTACACCTATTCTAGTAGTAACCCCAAATAAACCTGAAAATGAGCATACTATGTCTCCTTCTCCATAGTATTAATGATTAACCGAAAAATTATTAAGACAGCTGACTCTCAATGAAAGAAACTGCTTAAAATTTGCATTCCTACTACTGAGGATGGCATACAAATTCTAGAAAAGACACAGAGAAAAGGCAAACATGCGTAAAGCATTAGTAAATTATTTATTAACTATTAATAAACCCATTTGTTTGAACTTTATAGACTAACTAGTTTACTCTTGCGCTAGTTTAATTCCTCTAACCTACTGTAGTCAGTTGTTAATGCACTGGCCCTAATTTGTTCAAGTCAGGCCAAAGTGTACACGTAGGTCAATTGGATATAAAAGAAGACTTAAATCAGGGTTGACAGCAAAGAAGGCAAGCATCATTGTCACCAGCCAGCTCTTTGTTCTCTTGGTTCTGTGGTCAAAAGCCCTCTCGACTGACGGTCAAAGTGTTTAAAACTGCAATCCCCAGGCCACTGCCTCCCCTAATGGTGATCAGTGTAAAATGGGATGAATTTGTGATATTTCAAACCAAGACTACATCATGAATTTGACCCAGAAACAGATGGCAGATTTCACTGCCTTTGTCTTATATCTCCTGCGTCTCCTGTTAGTCGTTTCCCGACACACATTTTTAATCACATGTCGACTCTAATCCACTTCCCCTCGCAGGGGATCGCCCTTCCTCCGTCCACCATCAAGGCTTAGCTTAGGATAGGTGAGACACAGTGTGACAGGCAGGATCGGGGCAGCATCACTTTTCCACTCTCCCTTGCCAGGTAAACCTCACCCTTCATCACCAATCTACGGAGAGAAAGGTAAATGATGGGTGCTCATGTTTTATTTCCGTGTTTCTAGAGTAAAAGCATGTGAGTAGCCTGACAGTAACAGCAGGGTAGAGCAGCGTAGAGGGCCTTTAAGTCTGTGGAAGGATGTTACTGTAGTACAATGACCAACCGTTTGTGGGACTGTCAAGGCTGCCCGGTGAAGGAGAGGCAGGGCTCTCTGTGGACGATGAACCGCTACACCACACTGAAGCAGCTGGGGGACGGCACGTATGGCAGCGTGCTACTGGGCAAGAGCAATGAGACCGGGGAGCTGGTGGCCATAAAGAGGTGAGAGTAGCTCCAGTAAAAATGCCTGGGAAATACTGTGTTGTTTAGACTGGGAACCTTAAGCTGATTAAACCCTGAGCGACTGCTGCAAGGAGCTCCAAGGTTCTCAAACATGTTGCTTCCTCACAAGAAAAACTTAAAATAAATGTCATTTTTGCCTCAATGTGTAGGCATTTCAGGGTGAAAAAGCTGATAGAGGTTTAGGATCAGTTTCTTGTCAAAGCACAAATACTTTATATTATATTATTATTAGTGGCATTATCACCATATATTGTTGTCTTTTCAGAACTATCTTATTTGTCTGCGGCCACATCTTAAGGATGAGCTGTCTAAGAATCCTTTTTTTGGCAAGAAATTAATAATGAATGTTTCACAAGGCTCCACCAGGCACTGTTTGTAAATGTAAGGTTATAGTGCAATGTGATACTACTGATGACAGTGAAAGGAGTGAGAGTACACCGCGTAGTGTTGCTTCTGGAGTACAGGAAGAAAGAAAGACAGGAGAAAGGTTAAAAGAGGTAACACATGTAAAACATTTCAATGAAATACATTCGGATGCAGCAGTGTTGCCCAGGGTGCTGTTTTTTACGGGTACCCAACATTTTTTTGGAGCCCATAATCTACTCTCTCTCTGCGAGGTTTTAAGTAAAAATCCGTGTTTTGATTAGCCTGAATCCCAAAGTGATCCTGTAAAAGGGAGAAAATTGTCCCAACTCTTCTGATTAGTTTGCCCAAATAAAGAATTAATTCTTAAGTTAGCAACTCAGCAGTGAGAGTGAACAAGTTTTCTCCTTAAGAAAGCGAATGTTCAATCCATTTAGAGTTGGACTCATTTGTATAAATTCTGGGCAATTGGGTTAGGGTTAGGGGCATGGTACAAAAATGTCTCCCTGTAAAATGTGTTGCTACAGGCTACCTCAGCTCACGTCACTTCACGTCAGTGTTACTGTCTAAAAATGTCAACATTTATATATACAGTCATTAATGTGTTATTTTTCCCAACAGGATGAAGAGGAAGTTTTTTTCTTGGGATGAGTGCTTGAATCTAAGAGAGGTGAAGGTGAGAATCATTATAGTCAGTTGATACAGCATTTACAGTATTATCATTTTAAACCACTAATGTTTTCACTTGTGAAATTCTGCCCTGTAGATTAAAGGGACACATATTTAGACAAAACATATTTGTCCTCCTCCTGCAGTGCTGTTTATCCTTTTAGATTGTTTTGGCATGAGTTGCCGAGTTTTGGAGATATCGCCATAGAGATGTCTTCCTTCCCTTGAATATAATGGAACCAGATGGCACTCGGCTTGTGGTGCTCAAAGTGCCAAAAAACACATTTGAAAAAGTCAACAGCACTGTCTCTTTCCAGAAATAGAAACATTATTTGCCATTAATTGTTTACTTTAGTGGTGTAGCTGAAATTTGAGGGGAAAAAGGCTGATTTCAAGCAGTGTGTTCAGGCATTTGAGCTGATTCTTAATGACTCTATTGTCTCCTAAACACTCTGTGTTCAGTCACTGAAGAAGCTGAACCATGCCAATGTAGTGAAACTGAGGGAAGTCATCAGAGAAAACGACTACCTCTACTTTGTCTTTGAGTACATGAAAGAAAACCTCTATCAGCTTATGAACGACAGGTAAGAACGCACAGGCAGCAAAATCACACACACAATTTATTCACACTAGCTGAGTTATTTTTGTGATCTAATTCTGCAGCGAGTGTGTTTTTTTATTACCATTGGGAATGTGAGAATTATTTCGGATTGAGTCATCATGTGTCGGTCTTGGTTTTTGCAGAAACAAGTTGTTCCCTGAGTCAGTCGTCAGAAACATGATATTTCAGATATTACAGGGACTGTCGTTTATTCACAAAAATGGTAGGTGACTACAGACTGATGAAAACTGACTCTGCTGTCTTTTCTGTCCTATGAAATGCTGTGTTATGCTGCTGTCAGCATCCTCTTGGTATAAATAGTTTTTAATTGAGTGAACAGAAAAGAACAATCTGAAGTTGAATTGTATATGACTGCTGGACGGCTGATAAGACATCAGCCACAAATGACTCACTTCTCCTGTGTCCTCAGTGAGAAGAGGAGGTGTGAGTGGTCAGAAAAAAATACTAAAATCAGCACTGTTTTTAGTGTTTGTGGGTGCTGGAGTCATTTCCACTTCAATAAGGCATGATTGTTTGCATTTTGTTTTTTTCTTTATCCCCTCTTTCTTTCTTTTTTATCTTTTGTCTTTTACCTCTTTGCGGCTGCCAGGGAAGATAAGATGTTTTCTGAAAATGAGATAAGGAACATTCTGTTCCAAGTATTGTCTGGCTTAGCATTTGTGCATAAGCACGGTAAGAGTCTCCTCCTGTCTTTCTCTTTTCCTTTATGTTTCCTTAAAGGATAAGCTCACCCAAACATAAAAAATCAGTCATTATCTACTCACAATCATTCTGATGAAAAGCCAGGTGAGTTTCGTAGTCCACAAATCATTTCTGGAGCTTCACAGCAAAACAGTGTTGCAGCATTCTCTAAACAACTGAGGAAGATGGGGACTTTTAAAATGTTTTTAAATAACTACTAGAAAGTAAATGACTCCATACAGCTTGTCCTACATAATCCAAGTCTCCAGAAGCCTCAAGATCCCAAATTGATTTGAAAAGATGTTAACGCACCCCATCTGAAGTGGGTACACGAGCTCTACCATGCGTACTTGCTTACTCGTAGTTGTTTAGGAGAATGCTGCAGCGCAGTCTTGCTGAGAAGCTCCAGAAATGTTTTGTGTACTACAAAAACTAAATAATTACTGAATTGTTTTTATCTTTGGGTGAACTTACCCTTCAAAGGCTTGGCTTGACTGTGCTTTGTCAGGTTAAAACATCTTTTTCATCTCAGAGATGTTTGAACTCTGTTCTTGTTTGCATATCAGTCAAAACATCAAATGGTGATATGCATCATTAAAGTCATGTCAAGTGGTGGTGGTTGTAATAGTAGTAGAAACTAAAATACAAGGCAAATCTAGACCAATCTCAGCATCAGCACAGGTTTATTTGACTGTCTCATGTTTTTCAGGGTATTTCCATCGTGATATGAAACCAGAGAACTTGCTCTGCATGGGCCCAGAGCTGGTAAAGATCGCTGATTTTGGACAAGCCAGAGAGATCCGCTCGCAGCCACCTTACACCGATTATGTGTCCACAAGATGGTGAGACTCAGTTATTTACAACATCATACCAGGGCAAAGTGCAATTCCTGTACTAGGAGACAAAAGCATTTATTATAAGCAAGATCAGATGAAATCAATGAGGACTGTTTGCAAATTTTGTCAGTTGATCAACAATAGTAATAGAATACAGCATGGAAAACAGGTCACTAAGTGTTCAATAAATATCCTCCCGTGCTGTTATGACAGGTACCGAGCTCCAGAGGTTCTACTGAAGTCGAACTCTTACAGCTCACCCATCGACATCTGGGCCGTGGGATGCATCATGGCCGAGCTCTACACACTCAGACCCCTGTTCCCTGGCAACAGTGAGGTGGATGAAATCTTCAAGATCTGTCAGGTGCTGGGAACGCTGAAAAAGGTGAACCATCACAACAGGTGTCATCAATTATGCTGACGCCCTCTCTGCTTGGACCACTGCCATTAAAATTCACATTGTTCACCTTTTGTAAGACACCTGAAGCAAAAGTTGCTGTTTTGTGACAAACTTGATTTCTTTACCAATTCGAAAGTATAAAGAAAATATTTGTGATTTGTATTTTATACCTTCGTGAATGCATGCAGGCACACATAAGGCTGCTGCACACAAACTCACAGATGACTAACATTGGTTCCTCTTCCTCAGTCGGATTGGCCTGAGGGCTACAACCTGGCCACTTCGATGAACTTCCGCTTCCCAAAGTGTGTCCCCACCAGCCTCAGATCACTGATCCCCAACGCCAGCAACGAGGCGATCACGCTGATGAAAGACATGCTGCAGTGGGACCCTGAGAAAAGACCGAGTGCTGCTCAGGTACATTGAAAAACCATGAGGTTTTCACATACAAAACATACAACGCTTAGAGTCGAGACGACAGACTGATGTTGAGGTGACGGTGTTCACTTCGGTGAATGATTTTATCCAGAGCAACTTTATCAGAGTGCAGCTTTTTTTAGCAACAAGTGGGAATCAATCATCTCACCTTGGCAGTTGCTGTGACACCAAACTTGACATCTGGACGTACTGAGGCAACGCAGTTCCACTGACTTCAATCAAAGTGTGAGACAGACCCACATTATTATGACCTGACCTTTTAACTTCTGCTGAAGCTTAAAAATACAAAAGATAAAATGCTGCATGCTGTTTTCATATATTTATTAATCTATTTTAAATATCAGCCTCTAGATCTGTAGGAAATGTGCGGTGGTGGTTTGTGTGATTAGTCCTTTACAAAATGTATTCCCATGTTCTTGTCTGCGATTTTTATTTTGATACAGCTAATTTTTCTTTTTTATCTAACAATTTTCTTTATAATTGTCCTCTTCATGCTGCAAGATTCTCATTCATGGAAAAGCTGACTAAGCTTGGACATGAACTAACAAAGATGTAACTGAAGATATTTTTCCAGGCTCTACGGTATACATACTTCCATGTCGGCCAGGCGCTCGGTGCCCCTCTCAAGGCTCAGGCAAAGATGTCCCAGGCAGCTGCAGAGACAAAACCTCTGTCCCTCTGTAAGACGGAACTAGAGTCCAGCGAGTCTCTCCACCAGCCCCTTCATCAGATCTCCCTACCTCAGGACAACATGGAACCCAGCACAAAAAAAACAATGAGTTTCACCGCGCTGACAGAGGGGCAGCAGGAACCTCTCAGCCTGGTGAAAAGCAGGCAGCCAACGAACTGGCAGGCTGTAGGTGTCACTCAGGTACAGTTCATAAATGTCGGATTAGGACCTTCTTTGGCCTTACAGAACTTTTTTTTCTAATTTGTATGTTCATTTTAAGCCTCCGAGAGCAGCTCTGGCAGGAGCAGAGAACAACGCAACTGGAGTGAGGTCAGGACGTCGACGATGGGGCCAGACATCTTTCAAGTCTGTCGACAGCTGGGACGAGGGAGAGGACGCAGACGCTGGAGTATCCATCTCCAAAAAACCCACCATCAGCTTTCTGAAGGACAGGGCACTGGATGGACCCAGCCATCGGTGAGACCTCTTCTTACATTTTCATTTGAAATGTGTTTTCATCACAATTTTGAGAAATATACAGTAATATTTTCTTGTCTAGATTTCCAGAATCAAAGAACAACACAGTATCAAAGCTGTTGAGCAACAGAGCTGACTCGACCACAGTGTCTGCCAAGCAGCACTACCTCAGCCAGTCCAGATACCTGCCAGGTGAGAAAAAATGATTACAACAATCACATTTTACATTCATTTACATTACTTTATTTATGTTGCTTATGTTACACAGAGGCAAAAAAACTATACTCTAAACACTAAAAACAAACCACTAATAACACAGAAGAATGAAATAAATTGTGCATTTAAATGAGATTATAACCAATGAAAGAAGATGAAAGACCTACACAAACATCATTATTAATTTAATTTAAATATGTTCTGTAAATATCAACAAATTACATTACTTAAAAACAGCTGCCTCTGTTGGATCACTTTGTCCACTCTACACCACTTTGCGGTCCCTGTTGTCTTATACAAACAGCTTTCAACAAACAACTCTTATCATGCACTTAAATTACATTCCACATACTGTAGGTGCTAAACTAAATATGGCTTCTTCCATCAGTGTGGGGCTCAGGTTCAGAGAGTTCGCTGTTTGTTGAGCTGTTCGTCCTTTTCAGGTGTAAATCCAAAGAACAACTCCTCAGTAGGAAGCCAGGTGGTCGGCAGAAACGTGTGGGGCAGCTCGTGTTCAAGCCGAGCACAGGGGCTGGAGTTTCCTCTGCATAAAGGTAACAAAGACTTGACAACACATATTTATGTTTGGAGAAGCAGGTGAGAGCAGTTTTCTGGATATCAGGAGTTCACGATGTAAAAAGAAAGAGTGTAAACGATGTAAAAAGAATTATATTTTTTCTTTGCCCATAGAAATATGTTGTTCTGCCTGTTCTATCCTGTGCTCTACATTAGGGTTGAGCCGATTTAAAAATGTTCAAACCAGTTTGACGTCAGGCCTCAGACCAGACCGGACCTGTAATCCCAGATTTTACCACTAGAGACTCGGCTAGAGAGATCCCGTGATGAGAGTCTAGCAGCACTACAGTCTATCAGGGCAACTGTGTTTTCATTTCTAACAACAACCAATCAGCTTCTTCTAAAGTTTAACATCAAAATGACAAATAAAAGAAGCCCTCAGCCTTTTCCACAACATGTTCCTGATAATGTTTCACATTAAAAGCCTTGTGAAAAGAAACATTTCCCCCAAAGAGCGTCTGGCTGCAGGACCCCTCTCAAAATTTCTATCTACTGACACACTAGTATATAATATAACGGCAAAATGGAGCAACAGATCAAGCAGCTAGAGCAAAATCAGTCCCAACATAGATCTCTTAAGATTTTTTCTTTTCTTTTAGTTCTGTAGCTGTTTTCCTCCTTCACTCACCCCTCCTCTCTTCTTTTTGTTGTGCTGTTGTTTTTAGACAGTCTTCATAAACTAACAGATAAGCATCCTCCAACAGAAAAGACGCTGGAGGATCTCGATCTTAACAAAGGTATCAGACAGATTTAGGAGCAGTTCACTGGATTACAGACAGTATCAGTGATTTATTATGACGTCTCGAACTTGGAGATGATTGACATTGAAATATTGCACAAGACACATAACCCAAAGTCACAAACTATGTCTTAGAATGAACATGGACTTTAAAGAAAACTACAGTCTGTAAAGTTGTTTAATGTGATATGCTGAATTTTCAAGCTAAAGCAATTTGATTGTCCTTTCCAGACTCCATGAGCAACTCCAACAACCCAACCAAGACGTACGTGTCACCTTTTCAGAATACTGAAACAGGAGCAGACAGAAGACAGAGGATTACACTGGCACCAATAGGAGGCACCTCTGCTAGTGAGTTTTATTTTCTCTGGTTGAGTCAGACTTTATTGATTCTGTGCTGCTTGCTACTGACCAGGCCCGGGTCCAACATTATTGGAGGTTAATTATTGGTCTTTGGAGTGCAGTTCCACGTTTTTCTTCCTAGAACTAAAACCAATCTTGTAAATTTCCTCCATTTATCTGTTTTCCGCACACCATTTCCCCCTTCCTTTCGTCATATCACATTGTAATCTGAAATGTTTCATGTTATAATAACATAATTTATTAAGTTTCAATGTGAAACTTCTCACGTTATAACGAGAAGTTTCTTGTTATAATGTGAAAAGTTTGTATGTCGTAATAACGAGAAAGCTTCTTGATATAACGTGCCTGTGAGATCTGACCAATCAGAGCAGACGGGGCTTTTTAGCTGAAGGGACAGGAGTGTTCGGACAGATGGTGAATAGAGGCGCTGCAGCAATGGACAGTATGAAATAAAACAAACATCACAGCATTTAAACATTTTCTAGTAGACACATCAATTAAAAGTATGACCTGAAATTGAGCATAACACAGGACCTTTAAAGTTTGACAGCAGCAATATGATTGGCTGCTGGAGATTGTGATAAAATCTGGTTGGTTACTGAAAGAGTAAAGGCTCATAGTCGGCTAATTGCAAAGAAAAGGGGAGAAGATAGAGTGAGAGAAATGTGAAAGAAAGAGTAGCTTTAAGAGTCCTCAAGTTTTACCCACTGTCTTTTTGTGGCCCATGTAGTTGACCTGTCATCTGCTGCTGATCTAAGAGTCGAGTCTAAAATCAAACGATCCAAGAGCAAGACCTCATTGAATAAACTGCTCTCAAATGAAGGTAAAGACTCTCAGCACACACAGCTTCATGTCGCTTCCTGAGTTTAGCCTAAAAACCCTTTTCCTCTCTCTCACAATGATCTCCCAGAGCAAGACGGGCGGAGGAGCAGACCTCAGAATCCTCAGCTCACTGGATCCAGCGTTACGGGAAGGAACACGTTTCCAAAGAGCATCCAGCCAGTGCACGGACGAGTAGACTGGACCGCCAAATACGGAGGCCACCAGTAGCATAGCTCTGCTCCACCAGCGACTCTTGGGAAATGTCCCCACTGCACTTTAGCCAGGAAACACAGACTTTAGCGGGAGAGGCTGCCAACAGTGCGCACACGTGTTTCCTGCTAGTCTGTTGTTTCATTTGCCACCATATCAAATATTGTTGTGTTGGTATATTTTTTTTTAAATAATTGACAAAAAAAAAAAAAAAAAGAGTAGTTATTTTTTATTCAAGTAGGTGAAGTTGTCATTTTACAGCAGCAGATATACATTTACAAACTACATACATAAACTGTGTAAAAATTCCTTTGTATAATCAAAGATAGATTTATATATTTATTTTTTCTTGTACCCGTTTCCTCTTTGATTTCCTCTGAAAACACATATTTTATATTACATGTTTTATACATAAAACAAACTTTTAAACATATCCGTTAATTCTCCTGTCTTAGAGCTGGAGTTGGTCCCCAGACGACACACAGTGGCTGCCCACTGCTTCCATCCATTAAAGGTCCAGTGTGCAGGATTTGGGGGGAGTTAGGGGCCAAAATGAATGTAATATTCAGAATTATATTTTTATTAGTTTATAATCACCTCAAACTAAGAATGGTTGTGTTTTTGTTATCTTAGAATGAGCCTTTTAATATCTACAGAGGGAGCAGGTCCTCTCCCACTTCCATATTTTCGTTTGGCAGGTAAATCTTGTAAGACTCTCTACCACACTCACAGATTGTACCGAAAAAAATTGAATGAAGAACTGTACTGAGCGCCTCTGCGTTGTTTTGGTGTTGCTTATCTACGTAGTTTTATCTTCCTTGTCTCCTCTGCTGTCTGGTCTGAAAATCTAATTCTAATATTATCAGCAAACTTGTATTACCATATTCTCACAAAGTTATCGATAATTTTCAAGTCGTTTTTTTACTGGAGCATTTTTAAATGATTATTATTAAGTGATTAAATGTTATTTTGTTATCGGGAATTGTTCCGGACCCCGGACTTTATTTGATGGGGACTTTTGAGTAATACGTTTGAGAACCCTTGTCCTATGCACTGGTCCTTTAAATGTAAAGCACAGTCTTCATATCGTGCTGAGAATGATGGTGACAATGAAGAATCATCACTGTCCACAAACATTGAGGGAATGTTTGTAAATGTTCATTATGTTGGCACACAAATGTGATTTTCTTTTTTGGTCAAAACATGTAGAGACACCAGAGAGAAGATACTGTATATTTAGATATTTTCAAGATGTGTGTGGTCTCTTTGTCATTCCAATGATGATCTTCACCAGCATCAGTCCACTGAAAATAAAAACATTTATATCAGGATACGGTTGAAAAGTAAATGTATTCATTCCTGTTTATCTACATGGTTCAGAATACTGTAAATTACTATCCCAAGAACAGTCAGAGAGTAAAATTTGAAAAGAAGAGACTGCATTACCTCGCTAAAGTCATTAAACCAGCTGGCATAAACTTCCAGGAGTTGAGAAATCTCAGTCCCATCACCACCGTCAGAGTTCCCGAGGTGCCTGCATTTCCACAGTGGAGGGAAGCAGTTGTTGTCATGTGTTGTGTGAAATCGGTCACAGTTTAACAAACTAAACTTGCTCACCAAGTGACAGCCAGACATTCTTGGGATTTTGAGATGCCAGATAAGCACCGACTGCAGCCAGCAGGCCGAACAGAAGCCCTGCAGCCAGCGAGGTGACGCTGCCTGTGGAGGAAACACAGTTAGGTTTTATTATATAAATGTTGAGTTAGATAGATTCTCAACTCTTCATCATTGTACACCTCTCTAAAATACAACATCCCTGCTAAGAATCCTACCTTCACAAAGGTTGTAATGTTTTTTTTAAAAACTTTCTGATCATCCTGAACTCTATTCTGTGGTGTTAAACCGTGTTATGCTGAGAGGTGTTTCTTATATCATGTTCACCTCATCTATATCAATGAGATCTGTGGTGGTATATCAACAGCATCACACACTTAAACCTTCTGAATGACCACAAAGAAAAACGTTCCAACACAAACTGAATGCAGGAATTAAAGCAGGACTTCTGTATTTGTTTTACCTGATAATCTGACAACTGAGTGCATGTGGAGATTTGTTAAAGCTCTATTTAGCATAGTCATCATCTGTAAAATCTTAGTGGTGTCATGTCTTGTGCCTGCATTGCAATCTGGTCTATTGATGCTACTGAAGGTGGATAAACTGGTACATCCACCTCCTCTGTCTGTAATGGACTTCACCCAGTATGACAGTTGATCCAGAGCAAGGTACATAAAATACAGCTGCTTCTGCTATTTTATTCTTTGGGACCAAAAGTAAAGATATCGTTATATCGATACAGCATTTAATCTGCAAAGTAATTTATGTTATCAAATAAATGTAGTACAATATTTGAAATGTAGTGGAGTGGAAGCATAAAGCAGCAGGAAATGGAAATACTCAAGTACTTAAGTACAAATACCTCCAAATTGTACTGAGTAAATGTACTTAGTTACATTCCATCACGGAATTTTAGACTATGGTGTTACTACTTTTACCTTTCACTTGTAATAGAGTATTTTTAGACTGCTGTATTTCTATTTAGATAATCAAATTCAAATTTTTTGTTCATAATTTTAATTTACAATTAGTAGTTTGACAGCACAACATAGGACCTGAAGTAACGTTACCACTGATCAGTGTCTCAAACATCACTCTACTGAGAGACTTCTGGTTAAAAGTTAGCTGCTGTGTCTGTCTACATGTGTCCTACCTGCTTTCAGATAACCTATGAGTCCTCCTACTGACACCAGAGCAGCATAGCTGAACCCGATCCAGTCCACAGCCATGTCACAAACCAACTGTTACTGCTGCACTGCAGTAGAGACTGTTTCCACTGTACAGCTGCTCAACAGCTCAACAGTGTGAAGAAAATGGCGACAAGATCCTACCAATCGTTAATGTTTCAAAACATCACACACAATGTCCGGAACATAATCAAAACATTAGTAAAAATGTAATATTCGTAGTTTTAGCACAAGTTTAAAATACCACCAAGTGCAACTAATGACTTCCGGATGTTTTCTTTTTCTTCTTCTTTAGTTTAATGGCGGCTCGCAAACCAGCGTGTAAAGGTGCTGCTGCCCCCTGCTGAGTGTGTAGCATCAGTGCTTCAAGTACTCCTGGTTACACAGGTAAATGACTGATAATAATAGTAAACCAAGGGTAAATGAAAGGATAAATAAATAAATATATTTTGGAAAAAATAAATATAAATAATAATACATAAATAAATATCCAAATAAAAGTGTAAACATACAAAAGTGTAAAAATATAAATATTCAAAGATATCTAATCTTTATGAATTTAATGTCATTGAATTTGTGATTTATCTATAGCTACAATTAGGCATTAAATTAGATTATTTATTATTTATTAGATTTATTAAGTATTTCACATCATTTTATTTTAGCTTTTTTTAAGGTTATTATGTTTATATTCATTTATTTACGTATTTAATTATACATATATATTGGATTTTGGCCCTTAAATCCCTCTTTACTTTCCAAATGTTACCTGGAATACTTTCCCTTCTGGTGTCATTTCAAACTAAAGTCTGTAACGATTTTTACTTATTATCTTTTATATTAATTATTTATATCCTATCTGTCTGAGAAAGCAATGCCAGATAACTGATTACTGACTATTTTGCCACACTCAAAGACAGCGTATACCAGTACATCCTTAAAAGAATTACAATCAGCAGTCATGCTTTATCTCCCCCTCGTGGTAACCATGAGTAAATGCATGTTTGACAATATAACTCAGGATAAAAAGCAGCACATGGATTATAAAACATCTTTATTGTTGCCCATCTCATTTTGCATTAGCACTTTTTTTCTTTTCAATGTTGACAGCAAACATATTCATAAAATCTGTGCTTAACATCTGTACTTTATCACCTCCATGTGGCAACCGCAAAGAGCAAACACACGTAAACAAATAAAACAGTCCATGAATAATAAAACATTTTTAAATTTCCATTTTATTTTCCACCGTCTTCTTTCTTCTTTTTGGGTTTGCTCTCATCTTCTAGAATGACTTCTTCTGTTGCAATTCGGACTCTCTTTGTCCTCAAAAGCTCCCGAGCAAGTTCTGTGGACAGGAGCAAACAGAGGGTGTTACACAGAAAATATTGAACTGAGGCAGCCCTGATTTTATCTAGATCCTAGGAGAAAGCTGAACTACCTATGGTGCATCATTCCTGTTTAAACTACCAAAACACCTCAATATACCTGCATATATCTACAGCTCAAATCTCTCTTCATAACATGATGATGACGAAAACTACCTTGAGATGTTGTTGCCTTAGCTGCTGGTTCCTCAGCAGTGGCTGACAAAGGCACTGAAGAAGGTTTCCACACAGCGAGGCACGTCAATCTGGCTGATGTGTTCACTTCCCCGAGGAGAGTGGGAGACTCCAGCTCCTGTTGGGCAGCAGGAGGATTTTGATAGGTCAACAGCAGCTCGGCAGGTAAAAACAATGTCACTCTACTACACATGTCTTATTATATCTGAATATCTTAATGTGAGTATTCTGCTTAAGTAAATATGCGTCTACAGGTTATGACACCAAGAAAAAGGTTATTTTAAAATATATAGTTGTTGCTTAGTTAATGTTTAAAGGACCTGGTTGACAGAAGTCAATGGTTTCCACTCAAATGCTCATAAATAACACTAGAGACGTGCCTCTTTGAGATGGAGTTTCCACATTTTGATGAATCCGTCATTTGAAGCCGTCACCATCACGCAGTAATCCTCCATCATGAAACTGTCAACGGCTTTTACTCTGTAATCACAAAAAGAAGGGACGTTTGTTCACTAACTTTTTCACCAATACAGCACAAGAAATATCATTAATACTTCTGAGACATGAGGATGTTGTGGTATAATATTAGCAATAAAAATCTGTGTGTTTCCTAGCATTTAAATAACACAAACACAAGCGCAGCCAACTTCTCAGCATCAGAAATACCTTTTTAGAAATGCAGCTCCTAACACTTGCACCTAATAACCTTTCAGACATACACAGTGGATCTGTGAAGTAAAAACAAGGAAAATGAACATACCTGGTTTCATGAGCCTTAAACTCACACAGCCATTCCTGATTTTCAACGTCACACATCCTCACAATTTCATCGTCTCCTGCGACAGCGAGGATGGAGTTCTGAAACACAATCAGATGGTGTGTTAGTTCCCGCTCGGCTGTGTTTGCGATGGAATTTTTACAAATTACCGATGTGGCAGATACGACAGGATTAAGACCAAAGACATCCTCCGCAATTATTACAAATGACTAAAGATCTTTGTTTTATTAATGTGCGTTCCTGCTCCAGCTGGACAATAGCGTTTTTCTAGTCTAGCTTAGTGTGAATAGGGCTATATTCAGAGAACTCACATTTAGGAACTTAACAGATGAGATCCTCTTGGGGTTTGTTATCGTTCCTGTCACAGAGGCCGTCTCCAGGTTGTAGACATCCACTTTGTCATTCACCACGACCACATATTTATCCCCGTCTGGAGACCATTTGACAATGTGTGCATCTGTGAAGAGTGCAGAGAAAAAGAGGTTTCAGTAACTTCAGACTTAATAAATCTGGTCAAAGAACTTCAACAGTCCAAGAGGAGGCTTACTCTGTTTTATGTTTTTGATGAAGGCTGATCTTCCGTTAACGAGATTCCAAGTTCTACAGGATAAACAGATTTAACAGTCATTTTCGATTCCACTTTAATCCGATAATCATCTGCCTCACAGATTTTCCAGTAGAGCTGTGAGTTTTACCTGAGAGTCTTATCTGTCCCAACTGTGAGTGCGAGTTTCCCAGACGGATGGACGGACAGCGACGTGACAGAGCCTCTGAGGAAAACGAGTGGAGTCAACAAATTACTTACAACTATACAAGACATGGATCACAATCGCACAAACATCTCAGAGCCTCTCTGTGTGCTTACTTGTGAGCTCTGATGGTTTTCACACACTCCCATTTCTTCGTGGTCCACACACATAAGAGTCCATCCTCTGCTCCGCTCAGTAAGTGAGTAGAACCGTAAAACTCCAGGCAGGTGATGGTGCCTGTGCAATAAAGGGAGGTTTGGGTCAGGTGTGCAGACTACAAGCCAAGAAGAGTTGTTTATTTCAGTAATAGGTAAACAAAGTCAACATTTCTCAGACTTTTTTTTATACTATTTGTTCCAGTGAATAAAGTCTTTGAAGCTGTCTGGAAAAATGTACCAAAATTCAGACTATTCTTTATCTTTTGTTATTTTAGGTATTCATCTTACTGTAATTGTCATGCATTAGTCTCTCAACCAGTTTTTGTTTTTTCAAATCACTTTGGTACTCAATGAATGAAATGTGGCAGGTATAACGTTAAAAAACCATTGTCTTTAAACATGTCCTTTCTGAACCTCCATATATCCTCTCTCGACTGCATTCTTGATATCTTTCATGAACAAAGTTGAAGGCATTTGTCACATGAATATTAACACAGGCAAAATATATTGTGAGACATCTTTACAAAGCCCCTGTGGGAATCAAACCAACAATCTCACCGTCATGATGCAGCAAAGCTCCATGTTCAATTCTCTTCTTCATGTCGTACACCTGGATGGTCTCATCTTTACTACCTGTGACCACAAACTTCTCACTGGCTGCAACAGCTGATACAGATGCTATGTGGGCGTGATTTGTGAAGTGTGCCTTGGCTGTCCACTCCTGTGTGACAAACACAAAGATATGAAGTGACTGGCATCTTACTGAATGCTGAAGAAACATAGGATTTAGGTTTCTGAGAGTGCAATTTATGGGACAAAAATCATCAAATGAAAACATTAAACTAGAAAACATTAAACCTTTGATCACAATATGACACACAGGTTGTTGTTGTTGTTGTTGTTGCCCTTAAGGACTACCCATCAACACCAGGGACAGCTCAGTTTAGGTTGTGAAGTGCAAGAGAACAGAAAATACGACACAGACTAGTTTTAGATATTGAAGATCATTCACAGCTACAACATTAGACACTCCAGCTTACTTTCTCATCAGTCTTCACTCGGTACCCCATGGTGACCTGCTCGTAGCTCCCAGCAACCAGCTCCAGTACAGCTGCCATGCTGCCACTCGTAGGGCTAAGCTAGCTAGCCAGTTAGCTTTGGTTAAACTTCAGCTTTTTCTGCGTAAATTTTGTCGCAACAGCTGTTAAAAGTTCAAGCAGAGACCCACACGAGAAGTATGACAGACAAAAAACAAGGTAAACGGCGTTGTGAACCTATCTAAACATGAAAATCTACAAGTATCTAAACTCCAAAATTACGCGTGCTGCTGCTGCGCTTGCGCAAAGGTCTACTTCCTTCCATCGGGTGGATAGTGGTTTTCAAAATAAAAGCCCCAAACACCTCAACATCTGAGAAGGATTTATTTTGACTTGAGATGTTTTCAAAAACCTCAAAGTTAATGTCATAGATTTGTCACTCTGACGAAAGCTTTACGATTATTTAAGTAAATTGGCATTTGTATGACTCCAACATATAATATAATCAAATGTGTTTATGTGTATTATTGTAATCTTTTTGTTATTCTATTTCCTTATATGAGATTAAATGATTAAATGATTGTGGGTTAAGAGTTAAGGGTTTTACATATATGACATATAACTTCTCATGTACAATAACAGAAACCACTAACTCCTGTGCTGTGAAAAGTACCCAAAGGTCATAGGTCAGCCCTATGAATAGCTCTTGAGTAAGTCTTAAAGTATCTGATATCAAATTTGCTTAAGTATCAAATATAGCTTTCTGGCAACAAAATAATGAAAATCAAAAGTACAAGTAAAAGAAAATATTACATAGGCCTGTATTTACATATACGTACTGTATTTACCGTATACCACAAGTTTTTAGATATTAAGCATTTTCCTGGTCATTGACATTAGTGTTTATTTATTTATTTAAAGGCTTAATAATCAGGGACAATGCACATTAATAAAACATTTTAACAAATGTAAACATGCCAGAATTATCCAAAAGGCTATTTTACATCTGCTGTCCCTTTGTTTTTTTATCAGATTGTAGATTAAACAAATTGTGCTTAAAAATGCACCATGCTGGCTCTGATGCAACATGCAGTCCGCAAAGTAGAAAGTAACTAAAGTTATCAAATAAATCTAGTGAAGTGAAAGCACAACATTTGCCTCCAAATTGGAGTGGAGTGGAAGTATAAAGCAGCAGAAAATGGAAATACTCAAGTAAAGTAGCCTGCAAGTACCTCAACATTGTACTTAAATACAGTACTTGAGTATATATACTTAGCTACATCCCATCACTGACTAAATCCAACCCCTTGTTATAAAAAGCTTCAGTTCATTCTGTCAGTCCAGTGAAACCTCGGGCCTTTATGTGAGTTAGACTATTTCTAGCTTCATTTAAAATGAATTTGCTGCAACTCAGGATGCAGAAATTACAATCTAATTACTATTTCTAAGCCAAATCATTTATCAAAACTAGTCTCAAGTGTTTCTGTCCTCTGTAATCATGATTTCACCTCTATGAAGAGCCCACATTGTTTACAGTGAGCCCTCCTACACTATTACTACGCCCACAAGATGGGACCCGCCCCCGTTATGAGAGAGGGGAGGGGCGTGGACGTTTTCCTGTCATGTGATTGGCTTCTTTCATTGGCAACGTCGTGATTGACAGCTCGGATAACTGTTCGCATGAAACGGTAGTTGTCTGAGAGGATGAGAAGTTAGAGTACGTTTCTCCACTGAAAAGAAACATGGCAAGAGGGTAAGTCTTAGATGAGACGGATCAGAGTTACTTAAATTTCAAAAAAATGATCTTTTGTGTTTGTAATGTGCATGTTTTTAACAGCTGAGTGACACTTCCAGCCACTTTTCGACCCTTTGTTTCCTTTCAAGACTGAAATATTTGCTGTAAACATTAGTTAAAGTGAAATATGATTCTTCTTCAGGTGTCTCTCGATGTTAATGTCGAGATAAAGTAAACATGTGAATGTTCTTGGCCCTGTTTATTCCAAAACACAAATGTCCTTTTTGGTTCAGTGCAACAGCTGTTCCCAGTGAAGATTGCAGGTTTGTAGAGTTGGTGTGAGGTCTGTTTGTGTGTGAGTGCAGCAGAGTCTGCTAGTCATTAGTGGGCTGAATTATACAACAGAACAAACAGGACATACTTGGCAAGAGACATCTGCTGCAATAAAGCCGAAGCCTTCCTCTCTCGTGTTATTCACAATCGTACCCGGGCTAATTTAAGAACAGAGAAGTTTCTGTGTCACTGTGCTCCTTCCTGTCTGATGCTTCTTACTCAAGGTTTTTTCCCCAATGTGACAAAAATCAGCTCTGTATTTATATGACAGGAAGGGTGTGGCTTTCATTGTGATTTTCTGACACTTTACAGTGAAGATGAGGTGAGGCCGAATCATATTTGTGTGACCAGATGTTAGTGGCATCACAAAACAGCATCTGGAAGTCAGGTTTTTCTTTGGTCTATCATGTTACAACCGATGTTTAGAGCCATTCAGCCAAGTTAATGATGGAGGTGGTGTCATTCAATGCAGCCAAGGTTTTCCTTACTGGTCGGTTAGTTTTCTGTTTGCATTGTTTTGCACAACAAAAGAAAACACCAGGAGCAAAACAGGTCCCTGGGAGGAGAAAACAACAGATTGCTTCAGGCCAGACTCTGTTGAGGATTGTAAGAGAGGATTGTAATTTTTTGTAATTTGAGCATACTGGCCCCTAACTTTAAGTTTATGTTGTACATCATGACACTACCTAACAGCATATATAGTACTTCATACAAAAATGGCCCAAAATACCAAGAAACATGTTGAAGCAAGCCGTTATCTAACTGAGCCACATGGAAGAGTTTTATAATCAGGGGATGGTTTAAGTGTGATATGTGGCAGCAACTTCCTGTTTTTTATCTGAATGATTTAATCAAGCAACACATTCTCCTAAAAGAGCACCATGATGAGAAGGAGGTTTCTATAAACGGCACTATCACGTGTTTTATTTGATTAATCAGTGGTGGGGACACAAAGGGAACTTTCAAACTCACTCTGGTCAGTGACAGATAAAATAAGACAATCAAAAGGGGACTGGAAGCTTATCACGTATTAGTTAATCATTTCTGTGCATGGAGAGCATGTGTTACTTTTTAAACCGGTGTCTCAGTCGGGAAAGCACAGATGTGAATTATAAAATGATGGCTGAATTCCATTTAGCTGCTTTCGTGTCAGGGTCATTGTGTTGTGCACGCTGGCTCACTGTCACAACTTACTGGGACACTTGAATAAAAACAGTGGCGTCGTTAACGTTATAAGGAACAGCTGTGCCTTTACCACTATGAAGTCAAAGTGTCTGTTGTCCGAATTTTCTCTCCGAAGAACAAAAACCCCAGCAGATTGCAAAATGCATGTTTCACTGTCACAAAAAGACTCATTTTGTTGTACTGTCTCGGTTTTGTCTACCCCCACTACTGTTCTTAAAGGTTAACTGCACAATCGTACACATTAAAGTGTGATTACAGGTGTACTGCATATGTTGTTTCGCCCCTGGTCTAGGGGAACCCAAGACATAAATGATGTGCGTGCGTCTCTTCATTCTTTTCACTCCCAAGAAAGCCAGTGTCACAGAGGAGTTACGGTCAAAGTAGCATTTATTTTTCTTCAGAGGGAGAACAAGGCCAACACAACAAACAAAATAATCTGTTTTCCCCTAACTTCCTGCCGCAAATCAAAACTATAAACAAGACAAAATCCTGACCTAACTCCTAAATCAGTATAAACAGGAGAAAAAAAGGGTTATCAAAGAAAAAGGCTTCTTGCTCCTACTATGCTACCACAACATCTGTCTATTTACAAAGTACCAGACTGTACTGCAGCTGAGTTACTCACAAGTGGTTTACATCACAAACAGAGACACTAGTCAGACTAGACACTGGTCTGGGTTGGGAGTGGAAGATTGGTGGAGAGGGGGATTGCAGTCAGCTGGTGGTTCAAAAAGGGCTCCTCTCCTCCCTCTGATCAATCCTGTGTCAGCAATCAAGCTGAGCAAGCCAATCACCCACCTGTTCACAATCAGAAACACACACACACACACACATATTTTAATATGTAAAATTGATGGAGTTACCCTTTAATTTACTTTTTTTTCTACGCCTTTTCACAGTCAACAGGCTAGCCAGGAGCTCACCGAGGTGTTTAACCAACTCTGGCAACTGGATACCAACCGTCTCAGGCCGGGGACTGATTACATCATTTCCCTTCAGGTCAGTGCCACAAGTCTGTCGTCATCACGGCCTCTCTGCTATGCAGAACACTCCTCTGTAGATACATGCAGTACAAAGGAACAGATTAAAGTTGAATCAGTTATACAATGTCCGTTTTAAAATGTACCACTTTTTACATGTACACGTCATCATGCACTGTCAATCAATATATATCCTGCACGCTTCGTATAATGTAAGTAGACATGTATACATGCATGTAATCCAGCTTTATTTATTCATTTCTCTGCACTACTGCTGTTGCTTCTTTGCACTACTTGTGCCGTTTACAAATACACATACAGGGCAGTTGACTTGCTTACACACTTCTATGGTGTTGGCCACAGTGTTTTCAATATGCTGTACACACAACTACCTTCTTTTCACATGCTATTGTACAGTATATCATTCTGTATTTTTTATCGTTATTTATCTTATTTGTCCACTTCTTATAATCCTTGTTCCTCACTGTATGTCAATTTCTGTGTAGTACACTGAGAGTAATATAAAGCAGAGTCGAATTCCTTCTACGTGTCTGTACACATACACATGATTTTAACACATGCAAACCCTGTCTGGAGGGGAGTCACAGTGCAGAAGAGTCACCTGCAGCAAAATGGAATGTATTCCCAAGTTTGCGTCTTCAAATTGCTTTATTTAGCCCCAAAATAGCGCAAAAACTCCAAGACTGTCAGTTTATAATGATATAAAACACAGAAAAATATCCTCAAATGATCTTTTATATGTATTTATAGACAGATTATAGATGTTTTTGTCTTTATGAACAACATAAAAATTGATTTATGTATTCCTGCATTTTGTATCATTCTATGTTCCCCTAACAGTTAAATCACAGTGGTTAAAACCTCATAGATTGTGCAAGGAATGGCCAGTAAAACTAACTCTGAGTCACTTTTCCTGCCTTTTTCAGTTGCAACATACTGATGTCTGTGTGTGTCTTTGCTTTTTTCAGGGGAGGGCAGGTTATGTGGCCCAGGGCAGTAACTATGCCAGAGACAGGGCCAGGGCTCCGCTCTTCACATACGTCAACGAAGACAAACTCAAGAGTATCGAGACATACGCACGTAAGAAGCACTTCGTTCATGTCTCCTTTTCCAGGATCTCATCTGCTAGAGCCATCAGATTTTTTACAAACATGTGTCTTTTCTTTTTAATGCAGATTTCATCAACTTGCTGGACAACTATGAGGCGTCCACAGGTGTATCAGAGACGGTGACGTCAGAGGAGCTTCAAGAGAACAGGCTCTTTATCGACTCCATCATGGAGACTGATGTCATGAAGGTGCAGTAGCTGTGAGAGAGGGAGTCATCTTTTAACGCACCTATCATCAGCAAACAAACAACACACTGATAGTACACAGCAGCTGTATACACAACGTATCACCTCCAGAGATGCTGACAGACTCTGGTCAGAATATGAAATTTATATGGTGATTCCTGCAAAATCAGGCATCAGCCATTATTTACTGCTGTATGTTCCTGTCTGCCACTGTTGTTTTCAACTCTGTGACATCTTTTATAATGATTAAGTTACAGGACAAATCCGTAAACTGTCCATAACAAAGTTTTTCTTTGCTTTTTGTTGATTTTTTTGAGGCTTTCCTGACATAAAAAGACGCATTTTCTTTTTTTTCACATTATGTTTGTCACTTTCTAATTTTATAACATCCCATCAAAGAAACATGCAGTAACAATGCAACAATTTGAGACCAGTAATACATACACACACACGCTTGACTTGCACCGCTATTGGATGAATTATCTTGTTTAACTTCTGTCCTAAATGAAACAAGATGTTTCCCTACATTGTTTGCAATTTCTTTCCTTTTTTCATGACCTGTTTGGTTCTTCTATATTGTTCTTGAAGACCAGAAATGTCAGCATACTGTCTGTGTTTTCTTTGTAGTGTGCTCACAAGTATCTGGTCAGGAAGGGGCAGTCTCCGTCAGACACAGCACAGTTCAAGAGACAGCTGTATGACATCTGGTTCCGCCTCTACCACAGAGACAGGAACGGAGGGTGAGTTTCAAAATAACAGCAGGGGGAGCCATTGTTCCAGAGGGAGTCAGACATCTTTTTTAGTCAAGTTGCTGTTTCCAAGGTCAGAAATTACTTATTAAATCTGAGTGGATGGGTTAAACTTCAATTTTGCTTGTTAGGCTCTTAAGATTGCATGTGTTATAATTTGGATGTGTTTAATAGTCTGTTTCTTAAAGAAGAGTCACAGGTTGTGTTAACCTTTTTGTGTGTGCTCATCCGTTATCTTATCGGAAATGCAAACACAGCAGATAAGAGGCAATAGAGTAATAAAAGGACTCGATCTCAGGATGAATGAGGGCACACATGGACGCTTAATAAATCTATCTTTGAACATGTTGTCACTTTTCATTATAGTGAGGATTCCTGTGGATTTGAACATGTGTTTGTGGGAGAAACCAAGTATGGCCAGGAGGTCATGGGTCTTCACAACTGGGTCCAGTTCTACCTGCAGGAAAAACACGACCATGTGGACTACAAAGGCTACAAAGCAAGAGCCAACAAAGATACAGTAAGAAAATACTCTGTCAAAATACTGAACACACTTTCCTTTTTTCTGGAGCAACCAATACATCTATGAGTCCCCTCATGAACCTTTTTCTTTACTGTTTTATAGCCGGATGAAGATGACCATGTCCTGAACCTGCAGTTCAGCTGGAAAGGCTTGGTGAAGCCAGTCGGTGGCTCCTTTATTGGCGTCAGTCCAGAGTTTGAGGTGGCTCTCTTCACCATCATCTTCTTCATGGAGACTGACAAGATGACATCTGTGGTGGTGAAAGTGGACGAGTACATGCTGGAGCTGGTTGTCTATCGGCACGGGCGATCCATCGGCACGTCCTATCCCAAACTGCTCAGCAGCAACAACAGGGATTTGTAATGTTACATCACCTGAGCTGACATATAAAAATAACATTTACAACTTATGTTACACTTTGATTTCATTCCTATGCAGTATAACCAAACACCGATCTGGATCAGGTTCTCCTTGCACTAAACGTCAGGCTTAAACTGTCTAGAATTAGTAACGTTTGTAGCCTAAACCTCCTGATCTGGATTGATATCATGGAAGGAATATAGACTGTTATTAATCATTTATCTGTCTTATTTTGTGTACTATTATGGAAACAATAAAACTTGTTTACAAAGTTGTGTCTGCATTTTTATCCTCCCCTGTTGCTGAAATAAAACAAGAAAGTTTTAGACAGATTTAGACAGATAAAAAAAGCAGCATAGTTGTCATTGTAGATGTAGTTTGTCTGATTTTTGCCCTGATTTTTGTCTGTCAGGTAGACTTGCTCTCAAGCAGCATGAAATTCTGTCCTAGAGCTGAAATTAAATTGAAGGTTCTAGTTTTTACCAGAAGTAATTTTCAGTCCAAGCTTAAAGACAAAATAACTGACGAATTAGACTACAGGTGACTGCAGAAAAGAAAGAAAATGTTGTCTTCCTGTTTTTTAATGACAGTTTTAATGACAAATTGTCTATTTTTTCCAATAGCTTGACTTAATAATAATAAAACAAGTAAAAGTACTTGGTGTTCACATTGTATACTAAAAAACAGATGTCATCAGATTCATCTTTAGTCTATTCATCTATTTGTTAGACTCGTTCTTGATGTAGGCACCTCAGAACTCCAAAGTTGTGTAGTCTATGTGTTATTAAAGCTTAATTTGATTTGTTTGGATGAAGTTGTGCGTTTTCTCTGGTCACACGGAGGGAGTCAGAGCTGCCTGGCAGACAGAACTCAGGGATAAACGTATACACTGACCTCGGGCGCTCCCTCGCTCTGCGCATGCGTACTCAAACAAATCCATTACCATGTCAAACCACAGAACTGAAACTGTTCCTCTGAAAACTAACTGATGAAGTGGTGAACGAGCAGGTAAAGACACACGCGCCTTTAAAGCTAGTTAAAACTCACCTAAACGCTTCCTAACAGTGGCAGAAAATGTCGCCTTCTTGCTCGTAAACTAACTTTCCGAGTTAGAGAGTCAGGAAACATGGTTAGCTAACAGCTAGCCGCTGGGCTAACATCACCGTCAGTTGGTTGTCAGCTCGTTACCAGCCGCTGTCTGTTAGGAGCCACCTGACAACCGCTCACATGATTTTAACTACTGCGACCAGACCGATGACTTCAGGAAACAGCAGGAAACAGGTTTTATTCATGTACTTGTGTTTGTGTGTGTAGTTTGGATCACTGGAGTGTCGCTCTGGGGCTTGATAAACAGCAACAAGCCACAATAACAACAACATGTTTGGTAAGAAGAAGAGAGCCCCGCAGCCCAGAGGCCAGGGCGCTGCTGCAGCCAAGCAGGTAACAACAACATCACCGAGAGACGCCCATGTTAGATACGTGCAACGTTTTCTCTTGGCAACAGCTGTTAAAGGGTGATGTTTATCTTTCACTTCCTGGTTTTCAGATGGGTCTGTTTGTGGAGCTGGACCCTGAGGAGATGATGATGGGCATGGAGGGGAATCTGGACGACCCGGACTTGGAGGCTGAACTTGCTGCTATCACTGGAAATAAAGTTGCTGCTGGTGGGAAAGCCAAGCCGAAGGGGAAAAGTGAGTGCAGTGGTTATGATGCTCATGATGAGTGTTAGTAAACAGCCCCTGTAAACTAATAATGGCCGCGTTTCCCAGATTCGTTAAGAAGCTCTTAAGTGCTAAGATCTTCTTAGGAGCGCTCTTAAGAACGCTGTGAAAGAAGGATGCGTTTCCCAGAGTCGCTCTTAGCTTAAGAAGATCTTTCACTAAGAAGGAAATGTAAGATCGAGCTGACCCACTCTTAACAGCCTTCTTAGCGACCGAATGCTCAGTGATCAAGCGCGTCAGGGAAATTTACATCCTCCACTTTTCGAAATAATAAAACAATGCTCAGTGTTGAAATGCGCTCATAGCTGCGGACCACTGGCGCAAGAAAAAAAAATAAGAAAATGGTAGATGAAAAAAACCCTTTTTATTGAATTACACGTTTAAGTTTTCCGCAACATCTGCATATATGAGTTTATGGTACTACACATAAAAAAAACAACAACCCTGTGGCATTTCACAGATATCAAGGGAACAGATGTATTAAACTCAGCTGAACCTCATCCAGAGAGGCTTCACCTGCTACTCTGCGTTGCCAAAGTCCGCGCGTGTGAGAAACCACGGCTGCAATACAGCACATTCTCCCTGCGAACCAACAGCGTCGCCGTGCGCGAAGCCAGACGGTTTACATAAATGCATACGTGCGTCAGCACTTCTCCCCACTGGACGTGCTGTCAGACCGGGCTGTCCAGGCAAAGTACCGGCTGCCCCGTGCGGAGATCCAACGGCCGTTGGATCTCTTTGCCTGGACAGCCCGGTCTGACAGCGCACACACACACACACACACACACACACTTATGCGCTGATAAAGAGGTGGGTGATCGATTTGCCTGTCATCGATTGATTCAGCACAGCAGCACCGCGGTGGACAGCTCCCTCTAAGAGCTTCTTTAGAAGCTTCTTTGGCTTGATCTTAAGGTTCTCCTAAGAAGGCAGTTAAGAACGCATCTGGGAAACACCCGTATCTTAGCGCTTCTTCTTAGCCGAACCCTTCTTAAGAGCCTTCTTAAGTCCTTAAGAACGATCGAATCTGGGAAACGCGGCCAATAACTGTTAGTTATTATTATTTGACTAATATTTGCATGAAGTTCAGGGCCAATGATGTGTCGACGTTTCTGTGCCTCCAGTCAGTACATACTATAGTCCAATAGATACAGATATATTGAGAGTTCAAAAGACTAATAATGATATATCTGTTTAAGGTGCACTGCAATGTAGTTGTGGGGAAGAACTTTCAATCAGAATAGAAAGATCTTCATTGATGGATTTTTGTTATGCCTAAACAAATTAAATTAACAAACAAGACTGAATAAACAAACTGACCTTAAAGGACAACACAATTTCATACCATTTTACTTAGTTTATATGTGGCGGACCCTGCCACCTTTCTAGCTTCAAGTTTTTTCTCTAAACTTATAATGCCCCTTGTATGTATATATTATATTACATTTTCTTTACACAAGCCAGAACTAGAGCTGCAATGATAAGTCAGTTAATCAATTAGGTGACCGAAAGAAAATTGCTTTCCAAGTATTCTGATAAATGATGCATTTTTGAAATATTTGCTGGTTCAGATTCTTAAATGCAAGGATTTGTTGCTTTTCTTTCTTCTATATGATATTAAATGAAGAGCATTTGGGTTTTGGACTGTTGGTTGGACAAAAGAAGCAATCCGAGGATGTCACTTTGGACTCTGGGAAAATGTGATGAGCATTTTTCATTTCTTTAGACTAAATGCCTGATGGTTAACAAAAAACTTCAAATTAATCATTATTAAAAATGATCATTATTTGCAGTTCATTCCAGAGGTGTTGGAGAATGGGGTCGACATGAGCACTTGGTGCAGTTCTTCCACACTTAACTCATAAAAACATTTCTTTAGGTACCTCTCTCTTACACGGGGGTGTTGTCATGTTAAAACACAGACATCGCTTCCTCAAGCTGTTGTATTCATCTCCCAAAGGACTCTCAACAGTGTTATGTGTTCCTTTTAATTTATTTCCCTTTTACAGTAAAACAGTATGATGTTTCAAGGTCGCACTGGCGTCCAGAAGAATAGAAACATTGAACACTGCAAACAATACTATTGTTAGTCCTTACAGGTACAGTTACAGTCGTATTGTACTCGGCCCCTGCATGTGACACACGTGTGTGTATGTGTAGACACCTTTGTTGAATCCACATTCTTTTGGCCACATAAAATATCATGATACGTGTAAGTTGCTGAAAACCTCCTGCAACAACGTGACCAAGAAATGTTTCTACATGTTTATTATCATGGGAAAATGTTTATGCTAGGGACACTGTTGACATTTACATTATTACTACATTACAGTCTGATATGTGTTATTGATCTTGTATGCAAACCCAGTTGAATACATGGCATCATGTTTGTGTCACAGGCCCGCTGCCAATGGAGGACATCGCCAGAATGGCTGATGAGTGTATGAGAGACGTGGATGATGATGAAGATGACAGTAATCTGGAAGATGATGAAGATCTATTGGTTGGTGTTCTGTATTTATCTGTCCTCATACCAGCGTTTGTTGTTGCTTAGATTTCAGGATTCAGCTGGAAGTCGGCCTTTTACCAGACATGTTTTAAATACAGTAGAATTAATTGAAGTAGCTGTAAGGAGCCATGTGAATTAAAATCTTGTTGTGCTCACACACTCACACTATTTATTAAATAGTGGATATGTAAATACAGTACTCTGGAAATAACAAAGTACTCTACGATTTAAAGTAAGTGCTACTTAAGGAAATTTGTATCAGTTCTGTTCCTGAATGAATATAGATTTATCTTAATACTTTGTACCTTAGTAGCCAGGGCTTTTATAGATTTTTGTTCTTTTTCCCAGTTTTGATTTAGTATCCTCAAGTCACATGAAAGGCACTTCAAATAAATGTTCACATTGATGCAAATGTATGAAACCAAAAAGTTTCACATAGAGTGAAAATATAACGTCTCAGCCAGTCTATCCTAAATGCTTTCCTTTGTTTCCTGTTTGATGAATTGGCTACTTTATGGGTTAATTCAAGGATGAGTCCTTACAATAATCCCCAGATTAATCCCAGTGTTAGCATGTCACATTTCTGACTGTGTTGTGAAAGAGACACACAATACTGTATGTAGGACAAGTACAACAGTAGAAAAAAATGAGTAGAAATTACTAGAAATTCAAGTGCAAGACATTCAGTTCCAAGTTTGATTTGATGAATGGCAATGGCAAACAAAAAGCCTACATTTTTAAGCATCGATTTAAAAGAATGAAAGAGCTGGACAAAGTTTTAGGGATTTGTCCCACATATGTTGCGCATAAAGATGAAATGCTGCTTCTCTATGTTTAGTTTTGGCTCATATAAGCAGACCCATCTCAGACAGAGAGGTCTGGATGGTTCATAATGTAGCAATCAAGTCAAGACACACAGGAAGCCAGAGCTGAGATCTGAGAACTGGAGTGATGCTTTCCGCTTTCTGGGTCTAAGTGAGGCAGCAGCGTTCTGAATTAGCTGCTGCTGTCTGATCGAATTTTTACTGAGACATGAAAAGATCACATTACAGTAGTCAAGCCTGTTAGAGATAAAAGCAAAAGTTTTTGGCTCCTGATCTACTGTATTCTTGGGGTGACTGACAGATTTTGTAACCACAAAGATGATGTCGCTTGGTTTATTCAGACACTGAACTTCCTCTCAAACTAGTTAAACAGCTGGAGCAGAATCAGTTCTTATTCAGTGCGAAGTTGAGCTGGACAGGAAGTACTGTACTATAGTAGTATTAGTGATGTATTAGTCTAGTCAGCTATGATAATCATAAGAATATTTATAACCGACCAACCTTGATACAGAAGCAGGAGAAAAAACAATACTTGGCTTGATTGGTGTGCAAAATACTGTTTTTTTGTTTGTTTTTTTCAGTTTAATCGGGCTGTTCATTGTTGCTCATTTATTGATTTGTAGAGCCTTAATTTAATCTGCACATTTTTGATTAGAGGACTTGTGTTTGTCAAACAACTGCACATTTAACCAAACTGTCTAATGGAAAACTTGTCTCAATCAACGCTGGCTGTTGATCAGTTGCTGTATTTTTCCTCATCAGGCAGAGCTACAGGAAGTGGTGGGTGAGGGGGAGGCTGATGATCCTGTAACTGTTTCCTCCCCGTCCTCTGACACTGCTGAGTCTTCTCAAGCTGAAACACCAGAGTCCGCACCGCCGCAGGTACAATACACGCTGCTTGTTCTCTGCCAGCATTGTAATTGACTCCACCGGCCAACAGACTAGATGTCTAATGGTGGAGAGGTTTAGCTGTTGCTGGTAAAAGGAGAGGGCAGAAGTATTTGTTCTCCTTGCTCCTGACTATTTTTATCTTGAATCTTCTTTTTTTTTTTGGTATAAGTATCTCCAAGCAATAGTTGTTTACTTTGTAACATGACTGATAGAATAGATGCACTTGAGGTAAGTCTGTGTGTTCCTGTGAATACATTTCCTGATACTTAAGATACTTTGTCTCGTATTTTAAACAAGCAATTAATGATGAGATTTAGATATGTAAAACTGCTATCAGTCTATTATTTTTTCTTCCTATTATTTATCCGGGACAAATACTTTAAAAGCCACAGTTTTGTGTGCCGAGCAATCTCTTGACCTAACATAGATTTACCAGCTGTTTTCAGATGATGTTGACAGTACCTGCCTGATGTTTTGGTGCAGCAGCAGCAGGAAGTAAAGGTCTCCTCAGCAGCGCCAGGCAGCCTCCAACACACCCTGGAGGAGAGGGTTGCCATGTACAAGACAGCCTTACAAAATGCCAAGACTGCAGGGGAGACGTCCAAAGCCCGAAGATACGATCGCGGCCTGAAGGTGAGTGAAACTTCTGCCTGATCTCACAGTGCAGACATTCTCACTGTGCAGTATTCGTTATTGTTAAAACATGGAACATTTTATGGGATAACATGAAACACAGATTTGTTTGTACCAGAGCTGCAACAATAAATTGATTAGCGGTCGACTTTTAAAATAATCATCAGCTATTTTGATAATCGATTGATAGTTTTAAGCAATTTTGTAAGGGAAAAAAGTCACAATTCTCTGATTCCAGCTTCTTAAATGTGAATATTTTCTGGTTTATCTGCTCCACTTTGACAGTAACTGAATATATTTGGGTTTTGGATAAAAGAGGACATTTAAGGACGTCATCTTAGGCTTTATGAATAATCCTGCTTAAGTAAAGGAACTAAATACCAGTTTTCGTCTGAATATCACTTTTCAACTCCCAAATATGAAGTTGTATATACTCAGGAGATGGAAAAAGCAGTTTTTCATCTGAAAACATTTTCCTAATGAGGGTTTGATATGTGAATAATGTGAGGAAATTTAAACATGCCCAAAAGCTACAGATTCGTAGAAACACAATCTGTTGGTATTCATGTGTCTGATCACAAGATTTATCTCCGTATAGAAAGACATCACGCTGTTTTTCATCCAGTAAATCAATTCTCAAAACTCATACTTTATGAGTTTTGCTCATTTTCTCGTTTCATAGTCCTTCATTACTCAAGCAATACTCTGATTGCAGACATCCTACACTAATGATTGTTACTCTGTACAGTCTCTGCAAACGATGTTAGCTGCTGTGAAAAAAGGAAGACCTGTGAACGAGGCAGAGATCCCTCCGCCTGTTGCCACTGGAGCCCCGAGTGCTGCTCCCCGTCCTGCTGTTCCCCAACGACCGGCTCCCCCTGTTCCCTCACCTCCCGAATCCAGTCCTTCTGATGAGAAGGAGAAGTTGGTACCAGAGATTGTCACACCCAGCAGTGAAGAAGAGCAGTCATCGTCCTCCGCCCCTCCCGCTCTGAGCAGCGTCCTGTCTCCAGAGGAACCTGCCGGCCAGCCTCAGACAGATGGTGCGTGTGAGTTGGATAATGTGAAGTTGTCATACTGGCTATTAGAGATAGAATGTGTTTAACTTATAATTTAAACTCAGTTTCACTTTGTGAAAGACATGATTGTATAAAGAATATTACTACATGGGCTCAGGAACAGTTGTAAATCGTTGTTGGTAAACACAGTTTGTTTGTAAATGATTGAATTCTGGTTTCATTTTCATTTAACACAGTATCTTAACTATTGGAATCAGGGTTGTAGTTGAGTCTGTAATTATCACTAGTATGAATCTGTTTTTCTTCATTGACGGATATATTGAATTGTTGTTCTCTAGCTTCTCAAAATGTGATCAATGTGGCCTTTCACTGTGGTAATTGTTCTTTTTTTTTGTCCCGTGAATCCACAGCGAATGAGGCAACCAAGGCGATGCTCGTAGAGAGGCAGAAAGAATACAAGATGGCAGCTCTGAGAGCAAAGAAGCAAGGAGACTTGGAGCAAGCTCGGCTTCACTTTAAGACCAGCAAGGTGAGTAAAAAGACTCCAAACCTGAGTGGTTTGTTTAAAGTCAAGTCAGTGTCTATGGGCAGAAATTTGTATGAGCTGTCCTGTGTTTTACATAAATTTGAATTTATCTGTGTTGTGTGCCAGAATGTTTTCTCAGTGAAAAATAGTGTTGTAACACAGTGTTGAAGGAAAGGCGATGACTGGTAATAACATGTGACCTGACAACTTCCTTGTAGTATCTGGTTCTCGAGGATTTTGTCATTTTTTTAACATTTTTGAATAAGAAATTATATATATTTAGTTTTTTTTTTGTTTTTGTATTTTTAGGTTTCGGCAACATGCAATTAATAAACTATGTTTGCTGAGCTTCAACTGACTATTGAATGAAAACTATTTTCTGTATTCTGTCTGTAACAATGTTTTTGTCTGGACCTGGAGCAGCATTCAAACTATTTTGCTAAGCAGAAGGAATGTGACGGGGCTTCATTTCTGATGATGATGATAATGGTAGACAGACTGTGTTTTTAACCTGCTGCCTTGCAGAGTTATTGCTAAAGAAAAAAATCCCATTTTTCTTTTTTCTTGTTCCTATTCAGAATTATGGTCTTTTATTTGTATTTATTTATTTTTTTAATCAACATCTTATCTCAGTGTATATACCAGACATCAGCCATGAAACTAAACCAACTGAGATGTTAATGTCCCAAAATGTTTATATTTTATTTTATGCATGCAGTCACACATCATAATTTGTGCAGTCTTTTGTCTGAGTCTGCTGCTACAATTTCCGACTGCAGGATTTCACGCTCAAGTATGTGAGACATGCCAACAATTTGGCAGTTGACAAAGACCATCATTATGTCTGACTGAGTTTGGGTTTCTGGTATTTTTTGGTGCAGAGGTTCGACGCGGTGATTGAGGCGTTGGAGAAAGGACAAGCAGTCGACCTGAGTGGCCTTCCTCCATCTCCAGGACAGGGTGAGGAATACTGGTTGTGGTGGAGGCTAAGTGTACATCTTTTTGAATGCACTCTGTATGTTCCCCCAAGACTTGATGCAAACATTGAATCCTGAGACGGCTGATCAATTTACTGCACTTAAATGCAATGCAAACATTGTGTGTGTCTGGTTCTGAAAGATAAATCAATACAAGGTAGCCGTTACTAATGGCTCACTCATTATAAATGCAATAGCCTACAGCTTGGTTACAACACACAAGCTATCAGACTAACATGAAACTAACAGTATCCGAGTCACAGTGGGCTAATATAACAAAGAAAAAAACTTCAGTAATCCTTCAGAAAAACTGAATGCATCATAAGAAGAAACTGTCAGATGTAAAAACATAGACATAACATGGCCGTTCAGTGCCATTTACGTCTTTAAGTGATGCATTTCACTACTTTTTATTGTCATGGTAATTACAAAATCATCATCGGAAAAGTGGTACAACATGTTTTTATTAAGAAAGCAAGCAAGCACACTTAATTAATATATCTCTTTCATAAGCAGAATCTACAAGGTGATTAACAGGAGGAACTAGAATGACACTCAGTGAAGACCCAACAATCCACTTTAATTCATTCAAACCCAATTAGATATCAAGTTAAACCCTGGATTATATTTTGAAGAGGTACAGACAATAGAAAAAACTAGTCCTGAATCATTTGTTTTAATTTATGTCATGTTATTAGGTGCAGGAGGAGGGT
Source organism: Pagrus pagrus (assembly GCF_965226575.1). Lineage (NCBI taxonomy): Eukaryota > Metazoa > Chordata > Actinopteri > Spariformes > Sparidae > Pagrus > Pagrus pagrus. Next base: position 17,193,960 of record NC_140196.1, read on the forward strand.
CTGCTCCAGTGAAGGAACCTTCATCTGGGCAAAACATCGAGGTCACCCAACCGGTTGCAGCAGCTCCAGGTAATAATAATGTCAACGCTGATGAACCACATGTATTCGCTATCTTCTTCTGTGCATATTAGCATGCTTATGTTAGCATTTAGTTAAATCCCTAAGTAACAGCTTCACTGTGAAGCTCTTCGACACTGTGAACATTGTCTCCTCACTCCCTCAGCTCCTGCTGCCCCATCAGCCCCTGCTGCTCCCAAAGATGTGCTGGAGGCTCTCGAGCAGAGACGAGCCAAGTACGTGGAGGCGTCCAATCAGGCCAAAGCCAGTGGAGACGACCGCAAGGCCCGAATGCACGACCGTATCGCCAAGGTACAAGGACACACTCTCTTCTGATGTTTTTTTTTTACCTTTACAGAACACTTACTGGTGTAATAAATGAAATGAAGCTGGCACAAAATGCAACAAAATATGAATCTGAGTTTTCATCCGTATAATGTAGCTGAAATTTAATGAGTTAAACGATATTGATCTTTTATAGCTTATTTTGTCAGATAGTTTATGTGTCTATAGAGCAATTCATTTTAAAGACACCACTACCGAAATTTGTCATGTTTATGATGACATTTAAATCTTAAAAATGTATATACGAATAAATAAAACCAGCAGAGACATTTAATGCTTTGAATAGCCAAAACAATAACACTAACAATAACAAAAACACTGTATTTGCTCTGCTGTGTTTAAATATTCAAACTCTCTCCTCCTGCAGCAATACCAGAGTGCCATCCGAGCTCACAAATTAGGAAAAGCGGTCAACTTTGAAGAGCTGCCTGTTCCCCCTGGTGAGATAATTTTGTGATTTATGTTTACGGGTTGACAGTGTAACTTCCAAGATGCATTTAGCTCCGTAAATTTGGATTTGATTGTATTTCTGGTTCTGCAGTCCTGGAGTGGTACTTTGTACTGTCAGTGAGATATGTACGTGACCAAAAGAGGGAATCCAGATGATGTGATTTGATGGTCAGACTGTGAATTTGCTTTTATCTTTCAGGTTTTCCTCCAATCCCAGGCCAGAGGGCGACAGGAGCCGAGCAGGGATTTGTTGCTGCTCTGGTGGCAGCTGACAAGCTTGCCTCCACTGATAATGTGGAAATAGCAGATGATGGTGATGAGGAGGAGAAGGAAGAGGAGGTGGGCTAGCCTCAGGATATTTTTTATTTATTTACGTTTTTGTGGATAAATCGATGATGTGTGATTTTTTTATTTTTTGTGTGTGTCTGTGTGTTTTAGTCTAAGCCTGCTGCTCCAGAAGAGCCAAAAAAGCCCACTTTAGATGTCGCCGCGGCAGGTCACAGAAGGAAAAGGACTCCTTCAGCTTCACCTGACAGAACAGCAACCAGGGAAGGACTCTCACCAACAGGTCAGTGTGAATGGGAAACAACATATCCTCCAAGATAGATATCCTCGTGTGAAGCAGGTCATAGAAGTCCATGTAACTTCTGTGATGCCTAAAAAAATCAGAATATATCAAAGTAATTCCAAACGCTTTTATACTGGTATTGACATGGGCGCCAAAAATAAGTCAGTATTGTTCCTATTGAAAACTACATCTGCTAAAGTTGTTTACAATCGCTTTACATCAACTTTTCTGTCCATCTTCGTCCTCCAGCGGTTCAACAGCTGGAGTTCCTGGAGAGCAGGAAGAAGCAGTATATGAAGGCGGCTCTGCAGGCGAAGCAGAAGAACGACATGGAGCAGGCCAAGGTTTTCCTCCGCACCGCCAAGGGCTTCGACTCCATGATCGAGGCAGCACGTAGTGGCAAAAATGTGGACATCAGCACGGTGAGCAGACGGGAGATTTACATGATACCAATGTCATTTATATCATTAAATTGGTATATTTTGGTAAAATCTTAACAAAATGAGACCACGGCAGTGCTTGGATTAAAATATCAAAAGAAACATTTTCTGGGTGATGGGGACACATGAGCTCCACTGTGGCCAACCCTCTCTGTGCTGTGCCTGTAGGTGCCATCGCCCCCTGGTGACGAAGACGAGGACTTCATCCTGGTTCATCACAGTGATGTGCAGATCTCGGAGAAGGCAGAGCAGGTTTACACTCAACTGGCCAAGATCCTCAAAGAGCAGTATGAGGTAAACTGAAAGATGTTCATGATTGCAGATTAGCATGTTGTTGTGTCCACAGTTATTAATCAGGATTATTATTTTGAGAAGAAAAGCGTGTTATTAAGAATTTGTACACATCAATTACTATAATGAAATATTGATAACAACCATTTTGGGGTTTACAAAACAAACTGAAACCTTTTTGTCTTACAAGCAAACTACTTTAAACATGTTTGAACTCCATTGTCTCTGCACGCATCATGTTCAGATCTTCCATCGACCAGAAGAAACTTTAATATCTCCAAAATCCAACATTTTCATCTCTGTGACAAAGTTTCCAAATCCTGATGCCAAAAAAAGATCATAGATTCCCGCTCTGGTTGCTCTGTGCTGCTCTTGTCTTACTGTAAAGACAAACGTATTCTTTGAGATTTCTGAGTTTTCTTTCCTTCTTTTAGAAATGTATGACTCACTCCAAGCAGTTCACACACCTGGGGAACGTCACCGAAACAACAAAGTAAGCAGAAACCTGTTTTTTTATTTAGTTTATATAGAAAACTACAAATGTAACATGTTTGTGTGTCCTCGCTGCAGGTTTGAGAAGATGGCAGAGAGTTGTAAGAAGAGCCTGGAGGTGCTGAAGCTGGCTCAGTCGAGAGGTCTGCCTCCTCCTAAACATCACTTTGAGGAGAGGTCGTTTCACACCGTCAGGTGGGCGCATGTGTTAGATTACACTGCAAGTTCAAAGTTAACTCAAATTTGACTCAAATTTGAAGCAGGTAAACCATAAGAACTGATAACTCGACTCCAGAGTAGAGCCCCTGTCACCTCTGATTCAAGTTTTCTTTCGTTTTTGATTTAACTGAGTTTGAACTTCACATAGATGCCAAAGCAATTAATCCCTCATAGCTTTTTCTCCGTGTTTTCCTGTCTACTTATTTTCTTCTTCCTTCCCGTTCAGGATATTTCCAGAGCTGAGCAGCACTGACATGGTTATTGTTATCGTCAAAGGGATGAATCTTCCTGCTCCGAGTGGTAAAAACTAAAACCTTTACCTATCAGTCCGTATTTACAGTAGAGGAGGTCCACATGGTGTCTGGGAATACTGGAGGACAAATGGTTTTATACACCAGTAAAATTTTAGCGCATTAAAATGATAATTTCTTGCTTTGCCGTGTTTCTAGTGAAAAATTCAACCTTAAATCTGAATTAAAATCTTCCAGGAGATCTACAGTTACTTTTACCTTACATGTTTTCTGTGTTGTGAATTTAGTTTTGTTGTTGCTAGAAATTGCCTTGTTGAACAATTTGTTCAAACAAGAGTTTAAAAAAGGAAATAATGTAAACATTGGAGGAAAAGCACACACTGGTTGATGCTTTGTGTTTAACTTTCCCCTTCAGGAATCCAAACAAACGATCTGGATGCCTACGTCAAGTTTGACTTCCCGTACCCGAGCACGGTGAGAGACGTCAGCTCGTTGTCATTTTCACAGCTGCCTCAGGCTGCTGAGACGATTCATACTGGCGACTTCTCTCTTTAAAGTGTTTGCTTTCTTGTTTTGTCACCAGGAGCAGCCGCAGAAACATAAAACAGCAGTCATCAAGAACACTAACTCTCCAGGTGAGACGTGCTGTAGATTTGTGTGTCATGTTTGTATCAACAATGTGGATCAGCGGTTACATTTCTTCCCAAATAGATGTGAAAAGTTTTTATTTTCAGCTTATGTTGTACTCTATATTATTCAACATTTTATAATTGTATCAAGGAAATACTATCTAGTTATCTACTGCGACTGTTGTGTCAGTTTGTCTAAACTAAAGTATCCGAACATATTTAAGTTTCACAGGAATGGACACAACACTCTTGATGAATGTGATCCTAATAACTATGAAAATTATTGCAAATGTCCTTTTTTTCTATATGTGTAAATAAAATAATAATAATAAAATTATAATTAATAATACATTATAGATTAATATAAATATTGAATCACCTTGTGGATTTAATTTAGAAAACGGTTGTTTGTAAACTAATAACTTCAGAGTTTCAGGTAGAAAGAAATACAAAATCAAACTGTCTTTATTGTTTATTTGCCTGAAACAGTTTATGTGTGAAGTCTCAGAACGCTGCATGTCTTTTCACCAGAATATAACCAGAGCTTCACCCTGTCGATAAACCGTAACCACCGCGGCTTCAGGAGGGTGGTGACGTCAAAAGGCATCAAACTGGAGCTGCTGCACAAAGGGTGAGTCACAGGGAGACAGACTGCAGGGCGACATCCTCCCTGAGCTGCTGGAACAAATGTTCAGACTTCAGTCTCATAATCAACCACAGCGCCGAAGGTAACGGTGCGTTTCATTTGGTCGCTAAGAGAGTCAGAGAGTGAGGAAGGAAGTCGGTGATGGACTCCCATGATCCCATGCTACTGTACAACACCAAACCACATTTTTTGATTTCACTGTTTTGACTTAGAGAGCAGCAGGAAGTACACACTGTGTGTTTTAATGCATCAACAAAGAATAGTCTCCTGGATGGTTCCTGCAACTGTCAAAAGAAAGCAACTTTTGACACTTTCGCACCGAAATTAGCTTGTATATGCAGATTTTTTAAATCGGATTTTCACATCGACAGTGGACGAGTTTGCCTTTCTGTCATATTTTTTCCTTGTGTGTCACCTTTGTCATCATGAGTGCACCAGAAAACCAGGGAGTAGTAGAAGCAGCAGATCGTATACCTCATCAGACCACATCCAGAAGATGTTAAAAAAAAAAAAGTTTAAATCAATAACATTCTGAATTAGACACATCCTTTTTTCCAGAGCTGATAACGGAAGTTGCGCTGGAGTGAGACATCTTGCTTCTTTTCTTATCTTTGTTGAGAGGTTACTTTACTTCCATTCATGTCAGAGTAGCTAGAAATAAGCTGTATGTTTTTACCGTTTTGGGACTGCAGTGGTGACGTCGCTGTGTGTCTTCTCACAGTGGTTTCTTGCGGAGCGACAAGCCGATCGGGTTCGCCCTCCTGAAGCTGGACAAACTGGAGTCACAGAGTGAAATCAGGGAGATCGTAGAGGTGAGTGATAAAAGTCAGGAGGGAGTGTTGCGGGTGAGTCTGATCCTCAGTCGACGACTCGCGAGCCTGTAAATGTAACTTTAATCCTCGCGTCAGGTGATGGATGGCCGAAAGCCCACAGGAGGTCGCGTTGAAGTGAAGGTCCGGCTGCGGGAGCCTCTGAGCGGACAGGACATGCAGACGAGCACCGAGCGCTGGCTGGTGATCGACCAGTCACAGGTAACATGAAAGAAACAGCGTTTGTATTTCTGCAGCTCGAAAGACGTGAGATTCTGTCAGACTTCTGATGTTGGTTCTGTTTTATCTCCAAGGTTCTCGTTTAGTTGCTGCTGAAAGATGAAAGATGATTTTAAGATAAAAGGTAATTTTATTTTCAACTGTTTTGAACTACATTTTTATTTTCGGTGAACTTGTTCTTTAAAATCGGGAGTTCAATGATACGTCCGAGTGTATTTGAGTCACCTCACTAACAGCATCTCCTTTGTCTCGCAGATAAAAGGCACTCAATCAAAAACACTCAGAGGATAGAGGATGGAGTTTGGGATGTGATGAGGACGGTCTGTTGGACTCAGGCCTAAACGGGTCTTGTCAAAACTTTTGCACATTTGCGACACAAGAGCTCCCTTTCACACTGCAGTCCACCAGGAGGAGACATGGAGCTGGTTTGTGGTAGGTCAGCTGGTCTCTGGGGACGTGAACCTTGAGTCTGTCTTCAGTCTGACTAACAGACACATCTGATAGACACATATTTTTGTCCTAACCAAGGGGAAGGTTGTTTTCTTGTTTGAATCACCACTCTTGATGCATCAGGCTGACGAGGTGAAGGCTCCTTGAGAGATTCAAACCAGAGAAAGCTTCAGTCTCCTGGAGGACAGCAGACAGTGTGTCCTCGGCTAAAGGGGCTCAGCGTCGAGCTAACCTGATCCTGCTGCCCGACATGACTCTAGTTAATATATCAAAGGATGTGTACATATTCCTCATATTATACAGCTCTGGTATCTAGAACTGCACCTATGCACTAATACCAAAGTAATCACTGTTGCTGTAAAATCCTGCATATTTGAAAAATCGCCTTTATCTGCCAAACCTGTTACGATGACACGAGAGCTTCAGATGTGACGGGCTGTTTTTATGATTTCCACACACATTTCAGCTGGTTTTGAGAACGCAGGCAGATGCAGCAGATACAGTAGACTCATAGACGTTTTACAGGAGCAAGCCAAGAATTATGATGCTGTACAAGGTACGATTATATGATTATAGTAGAGACCACACTCCCTTTTGGCACCTTTTACTTTGATTAATATTTCCTCACTGTGGTCACTAAACTGCACTCTCACTTACCTGTGGCTTTAGGTGTGTTAGATTTATATTTGTCTTGTTTACACTCGATAGCACAGAATCACAACTGAGCTGATCTGAGAGTTTCAGTCGAAAAAGTTAAATATTAATTTTATCTTCAGATGATGAAGTCATTAAAAAATTATTGAGTCCTGCACATATTTCCCCTTTCAGCAGATCGATACTTGTTTCATGTATGTGTGTTAAATATGAAGCGGGAGTCAGGACACTGTTAGCCTAGCTTAGCATAAATACTTGAAGCAGGGGGAAACTGTTAGCCCCATTCTCTTAAAAGTTAAATAATACACCTGCAGCACCTCTAAAGTTAACTGATTAACCACTGTTATCTTATTTGTTTAATGCTGAAGCAGAAATGTAAAAAAACAATTTGTTTTCAGACGGAGGCTCCTGCTGTAAATATTTCTTGGTGACTAGCGTCGAGGAGCAGTGACTTCCTGGAGTCTGCTGGTCTCCATTGAGTCTACTGTAGAGGTGCGGGCAGGTTTATTATTTTAAACATCGGACAGAGCCAGGGTAGCTGCTGCACTCTTTATGCTAAGCTAAGCTAATCACCTCCCGACTCCTGCTCCACCTTTAACAAACACACACACAAACAAACACAAACAAACACAAGATATTTCTGTTGATCTTCTCATAAATACATTAAGTTTAAACTATTCCTTTAAATGTAAGTCATTTTTAAAACTATGCATCAGATGTCTCATGCAGCAGATACTATTAGGATATATCCTTCACCTTTTCTCTTTTAAAAAGGGCCAGTTCACCCAAATTACAGACAGCCTGATAGTTTCTAAACTGGAGCGATACAAACCCACCCACATCCAAGGCTTTAAAATCTGACATTTAAAATACTTCACAACAGTATTGAGATTGATAGTTGATTTTTGACCTATGAAATCCAACTGAGATAAATTGTGTTCAAGGACAATAGACTACATTCACACAGCAGCCATTTTTCTGCTCAGATGTTGTACTGCTGTGCTCCAGTCGTATAAATGTAGGGAATCTGACAAATTGTTATCATTTCACCTCATCATTTGAGCAAATGAAGAGCCAAGGGATAGTACAAATCTGGAGGGACATTAGGTCATATTTCAAGGTAAAACAACATATTTGCTAACCTATTCGCTTAACAGCCAACTGTAGCTTTCAACAACATCCTAGTTAACAATACCATTTGATAATGTTGCACAGTTTGTGTTGAAAGTTCATCTTGGAGACAGTTATTTAAGCCTGGAAGCGAAACGCACTGGATGTAATTAAATGGTAACGTTAGCTAGGCAGTTGTTAAATGCTAACGTTAGCTAAGAGGTTATCAAGTATGTTGTTTTACCTTGAAATGTGGCCTAATGTCCCTCGAGATCTTTTCAGTTGCTGATCAGTTAGGAAGCAGTGAAATGATAGCCATTTGTCAGACTTCCCCACATTTATAGGACCTCTGATCATCACATTATTATGTTCAAAAATTAAAAAGTAATATTTTTTTGTAGTTATTTGAGTGAATTCACCCCTTAAAGTTACAGCTGCAGCATTGAAATAAGAAGCCATAACAAACATACTGAGCCAACTACATGAACACCAATTCCAACAGGTTTACCTCAACACTGTCTGCAACGTTATTTATTAGCCAACCGTCACTGTGGTCACAACATTTCTCCTTTTGTCGGCAGTTTAAACATCATGAATCATCGTAACTGAAGTTTACCATGAACATCTGCCTGAATGATTACATCATACTGTTACCCATCATCTCATTTTCTGTTTAAACATTTTGTTCGCCTACTTCTTGTTTACGAAGATGAATGATGTCACGTTTATATTTACAAAATGCTACAAAAATAATCTCAAACAGGATCGAGGCTATATTTTGTTTTTAATTGTGGACTGAATTTGCCTTCCCTGCTTAAAAATGTACCAATTAAAAACACCTTGTTTTAATTTCCACACTGTCATGTTTCATTTAATTATTTGTGCTTCTGTCTTTTAGTAGAAATATCTAATACTGACCAGGAAGCAAAAACTAAACACTCGTTTCAATTTTCTATAAGTTTTTATTTTACATATACTACAGTTTTTTGATAAAGACCACTTTTCTTGACATTTGTAGTGTAAAGGAAAAAAAAAAAGATGTACAGGGTTTTTTGGCTTTTCAAACATTTTTGACTGATGTTTATTTAAAAAAGAAAGAAAATTATATTAACAAAACCCAGTCAATGACAGAACTGAATGTTTTTTTTGTTTGTTTCATCCACAAACTAGAAGATTCAAACGTTAAAATGCAAAGTTGATTTGCTCTCGTCACCGTTTCAAGCTTGTTTCTGTTTGCATGCAGTGTTAGATAGATTTGATAGTAACCTCTTACAACTGAATACAAAAAAGAAAAAAAAGAAATGCTACTTTTTCAGTCAAACAAATTGCACCTTTTCTTTTGGATTTAGGACACATATTGCACACGTCAGAAAATGCCAAAATAAGACGTAACAGAAAACAGGAAGTCAGAAAAATAAATCCTCGTGTCTCCTCCTCTTCGTTATGCTAATTTATAAAAACAGAAACTGCAGCTGATGGACGTCACACAGTGAAGACACAGTGATTGAGATACACCAACTCTGGTATGATCACAGTAATAAACCCAGAACTGGTGACCTTTGACCTCTCATTCAGTCTTTACTGAACATTTGAATCAGCTTCGCTAACGTTGCTACAGTAGCTCCTAAAATACTTCAAATTGAGTAACAAACGAATACAGAATAGCTACAAGTCTAATTGAAACTCGTCGAAGCGTCGGCTCTTCTGCAGATTTTCATGTGATTGTCTGATTCTCACTTGTGATGACGATTGTTTTTCTCGATGAAATGCTTCAACAAAACCTCTCGTACTGCGTCGACAGCACTTGTTGTGTATTAGCCCCTTCTGGTTTTATATTGGCATGATTCAAGATGGAGATATTTGCCATAATGCAGATGATTACTGTACAGAGCATTTTTGACATGACAGGGTGATTTTTTTTTTTTTTTGGTGATTAGTTTAGCCAGATAACATAAAAACACACTTTGCAGATTTTAACAGAAACAGGAGGAATACATTCTTATATTTTTTTCCAGGTCCATGTAGCTGAAGGAGAGCACAGTCCAGAGCAGAGAGAGAAACTGTTTGTAGATACTCAAACAGTTGAGGCCTTTGAAGACGACACTTCAGCGATCTAAAGGGTTCCTACACACGTCTGGAGCACGATGATCGTGATGATTTTAGGGCTTTGGAAGGACAGGAAGTTGCAGGAAATGTAAGATGAAATACATTCAGCTTCAGGTCAAACTATTTTCTGCAGGAACCCTCGATCTTTACAAACTTTTCTAAACAGACGTCTTCCAGGACACCCCAACGCTCGCTTCAACTCTCCTGTAAATGGCTTAGAATCCAGTGCACTGCTTCTGCAATTTAATACAGCTCTTATATATTTATTTATATATATTTATACTGTATATATATATATATATCTTTACATCTTCAACAGTTATTCTCTTTGTATGATTAAAAAGACCAAAATAACTCGAGTGGCTTTTCCAACCACTGCCGGACAAACAACAAGCTCCCGTGACGTTTGAGATGATCGATGAGATTAAAAACTGATTTCCTTTCTTCTGATTTTCAGCTTTATGTACAGATTGAGTTTATCAATAAAGCATTGGAACCTTTTTTTTAATATATAATCAGCTGTCTACTGTAGGACGAAAGGGCTGTCGGAGTTAACATGTAATCTTATTTCACAGAGTCACTTCAGTAATACTGTCTTTAACTGGAGGCTACAGATGCAGAGTTAATAATGGAGAAGTCGTCACGCCTATAAAAATATGTACAACAGGTCTGTGTGTTTGTCCATGAAGTAAAGCATCTGGTGAAATCGATGAGTAAAGCTTAAGAGGTGAAGCCGAACTGTTTTTTTTTTTCTTCTTTCTTCTTTTTCTTCTCGCGTGATGAATCGCTGCTGCAGGCACTGAGCACCACGGTGCAAGAACAAACAAAACCAAAACCAAAAAAATTAAAATCACCACACAGACGCACCTTCCAGCTCCTCTCGATGTTTCGCAGAGGAAGAGTCCAGACTTCTCAGCGGTGAATACGAGTCCCCCTCTTTTCAGAGCATCCGTGCTACACAGAGGCCTTTGCAGATATTATTCAGAGTTCAGTGATTCAGGACCCCTGGCTGCCACAGTGACATTGGAGTGATGGGAGCTACATACAGAACCTATGAAAAGCACTCGCCCTTCTTTGAATTATTCATGTTTGATGGTTTTACGACTTTATTCAAAGGAGATTAAAAGTGGCTTTTTTGACACTAGAGTATTTTAAACCTGGGCTCTCTGTTTTCATGTTTTGGCATGTGGATGACTCAGAATTGGTCCAGTGCGTCGTCTCTTCCAGTGTTCACAACGGGGGGCTGCAACAGCTGCAATCTAATGCTTGTGGGGCAACTTCGACGTCAAAACACGTCCGCTAAAAGTGCCACTGATGGGCTCAGATTGTTATTCTAAGTGTCTGATTTTATGATCATAATTAATATAACTTTACTAGAAATCAGTAAAAAATGGTCTTTTCTACTGATCGGTGTCAAAAAAGCCACAAACCTGCTTTGCTTCAATGTTGTCGAGCAATCAAACTTACACTTCAAAGGAGGGTTAGCACTTGTTATAGGCGCTGTAACACCACCCCGGGGTCAGACAGTTCGATCTCTGGTGCTCACTTCCTGCTCGGTGCGCCTCGCGTGAACACCAGAGATGGATCGGAGCCCCCGTCAGGTGAGGTTCACTACACGGAGCTTCCTCAGGCCCCAGACGGCCTCTGGAGCAAAACAGACGGTGGTTTTGGATGCATAGGTTCGACTTGAGGAATGCTACCCCGCCTGGCACGGCACACAGTTTTCGGGCTCTTTCGAAGTGCAAACGGTTGGAGGGAGATGACGGAGGACGGGGCTGTGAGGTGACGTCAGAAAGTCAAAGAAGATGAAGACACCTAGGAGATGATTTCCAGGATGTAGAAGACCAGCTCCATGACGACCGGGCCCTCGCTCAGCTGACACGCCCCGCTGTGGATGACAGGGATCAGAGCGCTGTCCAGGTCGCTCAGGTACTGAGGCAGGAGAGGCTGGCCGTTACTTCCTGCCAGGTAACCCACCTAGAACCATGGATACTGGAGTTAGACGATCAGGGAACATTTCAGTTCAGTGGGTTTGTTCTCTAAAATCCAAAAGTGTGTTTCAGACGGCTTTTAGAGCTACAGATTCAATAAATTATTGATTATCATTTATTTATAGAAGATGTTAAAAATAAAGATAACAGCCGTAAAACCCAAAGTATTAACTTTTTATTGATACAAAACTGAAACAGCTCTGCTGAAACCAACACAGTTGTGTTTTTTAACTTATACTTTGTGGTTTGTACACTTAAATGTCCTTGTTTTTTATATCTTGTCTTCTGTCTGTTATTTCTTCTCAATTCTTTTCTTCCATCTCCAAAGATCTTTGTTTAAGAAGCTTGTGTGCTTGTTTGGTTTTGATTATTAGAATAATTTAGTATTTTATGCCGGATAACGAATCAATTAACAAATTACTTCACCACTAACTTACAATAACGCACAACAATAGCTGCATCAAACAGAAACACCCTCCTGACATGTTTGCTCATCTACAATTACCCCCAAAAAAGACAATAAAGTGGCTGTAACATCTGAACCCACCTGGTCGGAGTCCAGCGTGACTCTCAGCCCCAGTTTGGCCATCCCATCCTCCTTCAGCAACTTCAGGTGCGGACAGAGCGCCATGCAGAAAGCCCTCGCCACATTCTCCGTCAGCCGGCTGTGGTCGGCCGGGTCACTCAGACCGTTGGGTTGATCTTCACTCTGGAGGAAAAACACCTGAAGGGAAACAAAGAAACACAATAATAATTTTTTACTGCTTTTTAACACACAAATACAGTATTCTGTACACAGTACGAAGCACATGATGAGGAACTCACTAGACTTTAATGAGTATAACATAAGTGGGATTAACAAACCTTAATGTTTATTTGTTTGTCTTTTTACAGGGAAAGTAACAAGCCCTCAAAGCTGCAACGATTATTGTCTCAATTAATCTATTAATTGTTATGGCTATAAAATGTCTCAGTCTTCCCAAAGCCCAAGATGACGTCCTCAAATATCTTGTTATGTACATGATAGTCATGTACAATGTGCCTCGCATGAAGGGAATTTAAAAGGAAAAATATAGTGTGTCACATCCGAATGCATTTTTAAAATCCTGTGTGGTGGTTTGATTTTGATATTAATGCTCAGTAAAGTGAGCAGTATGAGTGTTCTGGTGTATCGTACCTCTGTCCAGCGGATGACTTTGCCGTTCGCTTTGAACTCCGATCCATGGAAGATCTTGACGCTGGTGATGGACTCCATAGACTTCCCATCGATGGGACTGATCACACTGAATAACCAAACACACAAAACAACAGAGAGCTGAATGAAACAAGGTTTGCTGAGGACAGAGAATACAAGTACATGTAAAGCAGAAGTAAAAGAAAATGTTTTGTTTCTATATGCTGCATGCTCCTCTGCTGCTTTTCATGTGTTGAGAGCTAAAGTCAATGTTCTTCTCTGGTGGACAATTGAGTTTTTTTCTCTTCTATTAAGAACAAAGAATGATGGCGGCAGACTGGGTGAACGTGAAATGAAGGTAAAAGCAGCGTCTGTGCAGAGAATATCCTGCTAATGAAGTGATAGAGGATCTTGTGAACGGCCTCAATTATATTTAATAGTGAAAAGTTGCATTTAAATCTGCAGATTTTATCAGACTGCTGTAAAATTGATTGCGTCGGTCTGTATCTCAACGACACGTCAGACCAAATCATTCCACCCTGCTAAGATTTTCCCTCCAGAGGCCTTCCCCGAGCATGCATAATGAGTTTTTATGGCAAAGTAGTAAATGCAGCGGTCGGGAAGCTATCAGTTCAATTGTCCGTGACATAAATGCATCTCTTCCAGCCTCCGCTTCTCGTCTGTTCGTGTTCTTTTCCTGTCTCACCCCTTGTTGAAGTTGTGGTCGTCCTCCGTCCACTGGATGTGGACCAGCTCCTGGTTCTCCTCCTGGTCGGCTTTACCGCACGTGATGTTGAAGTCCTTCATGTCTCTCAGGGCTTGCCGTAGGGAGTCCATGGTCTCAGCTGTGATCTGGATCATCACACCGTCTAATGGTGGAGAGAAAAGATCACTTACTGGGATCAGTGCTGAAAGAGATGAGTTGAACTGCAAGAAATCAACAATTTTGATCATTCAAGGCGGAAACTACAGCGGTTTTAGCCTCAAGCCTGTTAAAAATTGCAGGTGTGAAGCTGAATGGTTGTTTGTGGAATCATTGGATGGGCAACAATGTGCATTTCTGGAGACTGACTCTCTCCAGAAATGTGAGAAATGTGTGTTTCAGGACCTTTTGTGAGGAAGCTTTATACAAATAATATTTCAGTGTTTTTACAGCCAACATGTAGTTTGTTGTCACAGTTCTCACCTTCCACGATGCTGGTCTTGGCTAAGAAGCCCGACGAGGCTTTCAAAGCACCACTGAACACAAAGAAACAGGCTCCAGTAACTGTTGAGATTACAAAGAGGGAAAAAAGCAAAAAAAAATTAGTCAAGCTTCAAGAATCGACCGCTGACATCTGAGGTCAAATTATTTTCAGGTAAACAGACAAAGAGAAATAGTAACACATTTCTCCAGACATTAAAACCAGACGGAGTGAGAGACGAAGGATGTGATTTATTTGTGTGTCGGCACCTTTGCGTGGCTGGTGATGGATGCTGATGGCCTGCGTCTGGTAGTTCCCGTCATCGTTTTGGACGCAAACCAGGTGAGAGTCGGCCCGGTCGTTGAAGCACGCCCCCATGGCCAGCACGTGTTCGTTGGACTTGTTCATGGCCTTCATCAGCTGCAAGGACACATAATATCCATGTCTAATTAAGCTGCCCTTTGGGTGTGTGTGTGCTGAGGAAAATGGGCTTAACAGAGCCTGCCCGGTTAAGCCTAATTGCAGTGGGCTTGTGGGTAAAGACCTCGAGTTAAATGGGATGGCGCTGAGATGACAGATTGTGGAAAAAAGACACTGACATGGGTTGATATCAATAGTTGAAAGATCGCACATATTAAGTCCGCTAAATCCCCTGCCTCTGCGTCTCTTTGAAGCCACCCTTTGCAAATCAGAAATAAAACTGAAAATCTGGAGGGTTTTAACCACTTGCTGCGCTAAAGGCTCGCCTGCAAGCTGTTGAGAAACGGTCCCCACTTCACATTACTGGGCTCCCATCTGTTACTGCATCAGCAGCCAAACGCTACAACCGGCACCACTCTCTCTGCCACTTCTTTCTTTCTCAGCCACATGGAGCCATGTGCGTATCACTTCATCTGCTCGGACGTTCATTCACACCCTCGAGGCAGCAGCAGCAGCAGCGTTATAACAAGTGGGCAGCCCACGCCTCATGTTCAGCTGCAGGGACCCTGGGGAGTTTGTCACACATCACCGACACAGAAGGAACATGTGTGTGTTGATGTGCAGGCAGCTTAATAGGAGACTCCTCCACGGATGTCATTAGTGTGGTGGAGGGTTTCATTTTGTTGGAAAAATGGGGAAAATATGGGAAATAAAGCTAAAATGTGCAACATATGAGACAAAACTAAAGCAGAATTAAATCCATCTTCTGAATGGGAACTGTCACGGAAGTGATCAGTATAAACAGAATATAGTGACAGGGGATTTAAAGAAAAAGCCAAAACAAACCTCCTATTCCCTTCGATGCTCTCTTTTCATTCTCAGAACCGTTCAGTGACCCTACCCTCCTGTATGAACGCATCTGCATTTGTCTTGTTTCTCCACTTATTCATCCAGGTTTTAATCAGTCACATCTCTGAACATGCGAAATCGCCTGGTAACCATGCATGAGTATTGTATAAATTATGCGATTCATGTTCGTTTCTGACTCCTCATTAAAGAGTGAGTGAAAGGTAGCGACTACACAGTAATTATCCACCTGCGATATTAAAAGTGAGGTAAAAGAAGCCACTTTTCCATCCTGTTTCTACCCGTTTGTTAATATTCATAACATGAGGTGGAAGCATAATGCTCACTATGGTTCCAGCTTTTAGGATACATGAGGATTTCCTGCTTTTGTCCGTTTATATCTTATTAAATTAAATATTTCTGGGTTTGGATCAAAACAAACACTTATCATATTCGCTGGGCTCTGGGAAATGTTTTCAAAAAAAATTTCTTGTTGGCTGTAGCTATAGTGTATCTTTATATAGTACATTTTCTAGTTTATGGGTAAAATACCCAGGTGAGAAGGCCTGTTTTTGGGTAGTTAGAGGACTGAAATACCTGCGAATTCAAGGGAATTCTTACATTAATGCAAAAATCATATAAAAATTGAATGTAAATCCGACAAATAATACTCATGATTGTACATTTTTTAGCTCTTTGTGACACCAGAGAACATTAATATATAAACTGAAGCATTAAAGTGCTGCATGATGTCCAGTTAATGTGTTACCTGTCAGCCCACATAACTTCATGTTTCTAGCACTTATAATGAAAAAACTACAGATGTGAGAGCCACCTCGTTTTCAGCTGGTAAGTCATGTTGACACTCACCTCATTGTAACGATTACTGGGGATCTTAATGCTCGTCTTCCTCACCTCCATGTCCACAACCAGACCTTTCACCACCGGCAGCGTGTACTGGTAGTTACGGAAGTCCTACGACAGAGACAGACAAAAAGATGAGGACATGAAAACTGTTTTTTTTTTAATTCATACATCTGCAATTTAACTCAATTAAACAGGGTCTTAGAGAAATACTCAGCATAAAATAAAAAAAAATCAAAGCACCTACAGGGGAACACTTCCCTGTTTGACAAAATCATCAGACTTCACACAGAATTCACATTTTTTTGAAAACGCATGAGGCAAATATTATTTTTCAGTGACCTACAGTGGCTCTTCAACTTTGAAAAATAAATAAAAACAAGAGTACAGGAAGAGAAAACAAACAAAGCACTTACTGCGAGCAGATTCATGATAGTGTGACCGGTCTCTCCGAACAGGGGTTTTCTGAAGCGGACACTGAACAGCGGACACGGATAAACTGCGAAAACAAAATGTTCAGTCATTGATGAATCAACGATAAAAATGTGGTGCCACTAACATGTTGCCTCTGAGTTTTAAAGTCACAGCTTCTTATTTTCATTCATCAAGTGTCTCTTTCAGATGTCACAATTTCCTCAGCAAAATCATTTTAACATCTATCCATAACATCAACTCTGTCTGTAGAGGATCCCCCACTTTTCTTCTCAGTGTACTGTAGTGTTATATTATTATGTGGGTCTCTATTTTCTGCATGTTGTGTGTATGTAAATATTTCTGTCACCTTTTATGATCATTTAGTTGTTTCTTTAGTTTCTATGTTTTGCCTTTCATGTTGTGATCTGGGTAGAGCTGCAACAATGAGTGCATTGGCTGGTTAGTCGGTGGAAACAAAAGTAATGGCCAACAACTGATAATAAATATCCCTGCTCATTTGTTTATTATATTTGATTTATTAATTTACTTCATAAGTCTCAGTTCTGGGTCTATTTTTGTTTTGAGGTGTTTCCAGGTTTTTTTCATGTTGTTATTAACTGCACAACTTGTGTTTCCTGTGTTTTCTGTCCTCTCGGCTCATAAATGCAAATGAGCTGAACAAGAGACCCCACACACACATATCAGATACAGTAAACTGTGCCTGCAGTTAGGAGGAACGCTCCTAATCCACGAGTGAAAAATAAGACTGCTTTTTTCTCCAGCGACTAAAGCTCCTTAGATGACTATTTTTAGCCTTATCTCAGCAAACAGCTGGAAATAAGATCTCACCACAAACTCATTAGCAACGAAAAACTTATCTCAGCTTCCATCTGCACTTCAGCAGGGATCTGAGAGCCGACGAGCGACTCAACCTTCTGCTGGTCACTGCTTCAGGTAAGTGCCTGTGTGAGAACTACACGGTTTGTGTGGTGGATTAATTTCATGGTGATGCTAACAATTTGTGTTTAAGAGCCTCAACTGTACGTGGCTTTGTTAATGTATTCTATCCGAGCTCGCTGGAAGCAGGCAAGAGGCTTAGCAGGGCCAGGCAGCGCTGTGTGCTGGCAGGTCTGGCTGTGAGAGAAGGAGGATTTGGTGGAGACGAGGCTCTACGATAAAACCCCTCACAAGACTTCCTGGTTCACGTGGGAAGTTGTGAGAAACATATGAGAGCAGGCTGGTATGATGTCTACAGGCTTCTTCTGACAACTGACAAGCTGAGCTCTCAAGATCAACGTGGATCTTAATATGTTACCATAAGAAAGCATCAAACCATTTGAGGACACTTGCTCTCTTTGCTTCCCTTTCAAACAAATTCAACTTCGTGAGGTTTGATTCCTACACTTGGTAGAAACAAATAATCTTTGTTAACTGAAATACTAAACAAAATGCTGCAGATCTGACACAATTTAAATCTGAGGCCCTGCAAATATCCACTTCAGTTGCATTTCCTATTTGGTCTCCAGCCAGCTCTGATAGATTTGCAGGTCAAAGTTTTGTGGTTGTGCAAAGTCAGCCAATAGACACACTGATGCACGACTTATTAGTTTAGGCTGTTTTATTATTGTGTTTAGTGCAATAATACACCGCCAGACTACAAACTGTAACATGGAGCTCACAGACATTTTACAGTTTGTGACTGAAGATCAATATTTTTTTAGATTACATCACATCCTCTTTTGGGACGGTGAGCAGGGAGATACTGTTGAGTGGTAGACTAATGTGACTGACTTCCATTAACATTTGCTTATTCATAGTATTAAATTCTACTGTATTGTTGTTATTAAAAAATATTTATTTCAGGTTATATCAAGTTCCAGGTCTGTCAGTAGATAACACGCTCTACCAGGTGAGCTACGGGGCGCAACTAATCTTTTTATCACTAGTCTTCTTTTTATTAAATGGGGGGAAAAAAGTTTGTAAAAAAACCAAAAACATTTTCAGTTCCTCTTCTTCGTGTCTTCAGTTCCTGTCTAAAATCATTCTGACATTGGAAAAGAGCCTCAAATGTTTCCCAGCCTCACACAGGAGATCTGGTAGAACTTAGAGCTCAATCAGGAGACAAAAAGCAGGAACTTCCTACCACCCTGCAAGCCAGCGTGCACAAAATATTTAATACGACTAATGAATTCAGTTGTCTGCACTAAATATGTTTGAAAAAGTGCTACGATAAAAAGGAAATTAGAACATCTATGTTTTGATGACAACTGGAGAAAAAAATGACCAGCTTGTGAAGTTCATGTGATATAACTGAAAGCCCTAAAAGGACTCAGAACAGCAGTTTTCAAGACAATCTCACATCTAAGGTCAAGAATGATCTTTGAAACTTGTTTTAAGGACCAATTCTCTCATTGTGTCTCTGTATATATATATCTTTTGTACTCGAGACCAAACAAATGTTGTAATGGATAGAAACTAAATGTGAACTTTAAAATAACCTTGAATAACATCATCTAAACTTCTTCCTCTATCATGATTACCACATAGTGTGAACCCCAGTCGCCCTGACTCACATCGGTACTCTGCGCCCAGCCGCAGCATGAGGCGGATGGGGAAAACCTTGGCCCAGGGTGTTTCCCACTTCTGTATCAGGATGCCGAAGAGGTAGGGCGGGTTGGGCAGCAGCAGGTCCTGCAGTGACTGGAAGGAGGGGCTGATGTAGAGGAAGCCGCCATGCTCCTTACTGCCCAGGAAGCTCTGCGTGAAGAATGAGTGACTCAGGTGGCTCAGCACGTTGCCTTTAGGAGATGAGGAAGAAGGGGAGGGGAAGAGGAGAAGAGTGAGGTTGTTAGTGATACAGGAGATGTGAGGAGGAGGAGGAGGGGTTGGTGAACAGGAGAGTGGAGGGCACAGCAGGGTTGTGGGGGAGAAAAGGGGAGAAATATAATAAGAGTTCAGGGGGGAAAGTATAAAAAAACAGGGAATGATGTGACAGAGACCAGGAATAAAAATGCAAAGGCTAAAAAGGCAGAAAATGATGAAAATGAACATAAATGAGAAGAAATAAAGTAAAAAAAAAAAAAAAAGAGTAACCCGAGTTCTCATGCTCTGAAAAGGGAGATAGATATGAAAGGCAGAGGCTTTCAGTGTATGCCTGGGATTACTGTGTGAATAAGGAGCCTTTCTAAATCCGCCTGAGTTCTACAGCCATGAATAAAAACAGATCTCGCCTGCTCACCCTACAACCTCATATTACCCACACAGGGTTCATGTTACCAATTATCTGTTGGAGGGATCACTGGCTTTCGATGCCACATAGCGCAATAACCCTAATAGCATGACAAAGCTGGGTGGCTGGGACTTGCTAAAGCCAGCACTTCTCCCCGATACCCGACTGACGGTGAGTTAATCAGGAACGACATGCACAATATGGCTCCCTTCCACCAGTCTGAAACTGCTCCAGTGTGCATATGAAAGAGGACTCAGCCTGAGGGGGGCAAGCCGTCAAAGTCACCCTATGTTA
Organism: Pagrus pagrus; assembly: GCF_965226575.1. NCBI lineage: Eukaryota > Metazoa > Chordata > Actinopteri > Spariformes > Sparidae > Pagrus > Pagrus pagrus. The sequence continues at coordinate 17,214,133 of NC_140196.1, forward strand.
GCTGTTTTTGCTCTGCGGCATACGGAGTTAAAAAACGCAAGACAAGCGATAGTGGGGTGTCACACCTGGAGGGAGGCGAACTAACAGTGGGACACTAATGTTCAGACATTTGTCAGTTTCAGTTCAGCAGTGGTGGACGGTAACCTGGTTTCCAAATAGAGAACGACTTGGTGCACCTGTCGTCTCGACGGGACAAAAAGCAGAGCTGGAACATTTCCCCTCACATTTTACTACATTACTTGAGGGTAAGCTCGTTTTTAACCGGGCAGCACCTGACTGAGACAGGTGGACTCACCTGTGGGCCTCGAGACAGAGCCACTAATGAGCTGCTATCTCCCCCAAGAGGGGCCCACAGTGGAGGTGAACTAATTTCGCAGTGTGCTTCCTAGTGGCGCTGTTGGTTGTGTTCTTACCACTGAGGGCCTCCTGGTAGAGCTGCACGAAGTGTGTGAAGATGTCTTTAGGGATGGTCTTCTCGTCAGGTAGACACTGGAGCAGAATGACCACCTCTGCCTGGCCGACAGCATGCATGCCCTTAGTCGTCACGTACCAACACTTCCTGTTTACATCTGAGGAGTGAGGAACAGGAAATCGGACTATATGGTTATCAGGTTACATCAGATCCATAAACATTTTATAAGCTCCTTTCATTCATGCACAAAGTAAATGCGTTTTATTATTATTAATGAATTAAATGAATGTCTTGTTCGTCCTTGTAAAGAGAACTCTAAATTTATGACTCATCATCTTCTATCATCCAAGAGCATAAATCACTACAATTAATCACAAAACACTGTGAATTAACTCATCTCAAGTTGTGAAAATTCTCAAGTCAGAACAATCTTTAAAGGGATTCATTTTCCCCCCTCGTGGCACAAAAGAGCTAAAAAAACCTATCCTCATACAGCCACAATAATAATCAGACAGGCTGTCTCCATCCTGATATTTAACATTTTCATCCCTGCCAAATTAACGTCCTGTAATTCTATCCTTGTGCACTATAAAAGATTATACGAGTTCTCTAATAAATGATTAAATTATTTTGAAAATATTTTAGTGAACTAAGCAACCCTTGTGCTGAAGTGATAAAGTGAGTACATTAAGGCTTCAGCAGCAAAATAAGTATCAAAGTCCAGGCTGTGTAAAAATCTGTGGAATCTGTGTTTGTCTTTTGTTTATTTGTCTGATTGCTGATTAAATAAATGTATCTAAATGAGCTACTTTGGCTGTGCTGCAGCAACCTCTCGGTCTGTAGTCACCGCTCTGTTGTCTCACTCAATGTCTCCACCACAACACTATTTGACAAGCTGAGAATGAGACTCAAAAAACAGCTGTATTTCATCAGAATCGCCTTAAGAGTTTGTCTACATTACATAGTGTTGCTCTAATTGTCCACCTTAATATACACACACACACACAAGTTATTCGTGAAGTTGACAAAGGAAAACACAGCTCACGTTTAGGATTTTTTTAAACTCGCAATTCCATTGTGATAACAGCAGGTGAGCCGCATGTGGAGGAAGCTTGTTCATTATGTAGCCGATCAAAACCAACATGGACTGAATGACATTGCAACAACAGCATCAGTTGGGATGTAACATCAGAGAGCATCTCGCTCCGCGATTGCGGATGGTTTCGTTCTCTCAGATGGATAACAAAAAATGAAATTAGACGTGGCCGGCCATTAATATACCTTAGCGACTTCCCAGTTGAAGTATATCTGTGGGAAACACTGGTTGTCAGTCTCTTTGGTTACTAATAATCTGTATCACTATCAGACCGAAGAAACCGTATTGGTTGATCCGTACAACTAGATGTCAAATATTGGCCAAGAATTGTGTGTCTTTCTACTCTGAATGTCTGAAGGACAAAAAGCCATTAATGTACGAGCCAGGTGAAGCTGGAAATGTAATGTATTTAATGTAAAAGTTATAGAACATCCACATGAATGCAAACAGAAAAAAGTCAGAATTTTTGGGCATGTTTGGGAACGGCTGCTCAGTAATTCACCAGACAAAAGCTTAATTAGGCCAATTAAAATTTAATACAGTACTAATATGTACTCTCCCTTTTCCTTAGATCATCATAAAATCAATAATTCACAAGTATGTCCACACTTATTTTCACTCCTCCAAAAGTTCCATATGGGAATAATGCATTTTTAAAATCCCATCTCATGAACACCCTCAGATGCTGCTTTAGGCTCCGGCTGGGAACTCACAGTTGACGAGTTTGACCATGGCGAGCAGGTTAGCATTGAGCACGAAGACCAGGGGGTCTGGGCCCCCCTCCTCCAGCTGCTGCATGAGGACGATCTCCGACGGCCTTTCCTCCACTGCATAGTCTGCAGAAGGGTCAGGTGGAGCAGAAGAAAGAGAGGAGGGTGGAGGGAGGAGTGTAGGCAAAGTTAGATAAACGGGAGAGAACAGAAGATGAGAGTGGAGGAGATGTAGGAGTGAGAAACAGGGTGGAGGTGAGGATGATAAAGGAGTCACATGAAATGATCACATCTCCAAAATCTTTAAAACATCATCACTGCACTCCCATGAACAAATTCTCCGCTCCCCCCCCGTTGGCGATGAGTGGTCGAAACATGAGCTGTGATATGAAGCACATGAAAAACACACTCAACGAGCACAAAGACAGCAGCTGACAGAGCAATGAGGAGGCAGCAGAATGGTGAGGATGAGGGCAAGCACCTGTGATGTGGCCTCCCGTACCTCCTTTGACTCCGGTGGAGATGAGGATGGGAGGGAGCCCGTCCTCCGGGATCAGGCTGAGGGAGCTGCCCACGGGGCTGCCCACCGGGGCAACAGGGGTATGGGCTGCCTGGAGGTGGAGAGGAGGGGCGAGGGTGCGGGGTTAAGTGTTGTAACACACAGTAATATCCAAAATGGTTTTCATGGCTGTGATTATAGGTATACCTGGGTGTTATAGGTTGTATAGAATAGGTGGTATATCTTCAAAATATTGTACAGATATTTCATTTGTAGCTACATACCAGTTATTTATGTGAATTAACTAAGTATTTTTCTTCTATTACCATCAATTATGAGATAAGTAGACGCACTTTTGTGTACTTAAGGTACATTCCAGCCTTTATATTGATGATGGGAAAAAAACCCTGTTTAATGAGAAAAGTGCTGCACAGAGGGACAAACCCACAGATAATTATGACACCACTCTGTAGTTCCCCACTACAAAGCTTTATAGCATCTTTCAGCTCAATGTTTTAGTTTAACAGCCTGCAACTTAACTGTTTTGTTTCACTTTCACTGCTTTTACCAACCTTGTTTCCAGCAGCAGTGGGAAGCAGTGGAATTAGTTATTCGCTAGTAAAAAAAAAACTAAAAAACATGGAGCATTGAGCAGCTTAAGAGGCCAGATATTTTCCTCAGGAGTTGTTGGAGACCAAAGGTGGGCTAAAATGAGGGTAACTGTCTGAAGATATGCTCACTTTAAGTTCCTAGTATAACTAACACTCACTCACACACACACACTGCATACAAATTTAAAGCATCTTTTGTTTGATCCTCTCTGCCTGGTGAGCTTCTTTGAAACTCCACACAACCATTTTTTTGAAATAATCTTTCTGTATATTATGTATATTGTAACTGTCCCTCTACCTGGGTCACTCTGCTGTTACTGAGCAGAGCAGCCAGGCCTTAGTCAGATCTCTTTTAACAGCACTCTACACTCATGCAGCACATTTTCACACACCCACTCTCCCTGCACTACTGATTTTACATCATCTATTTGTTTGCTTGTTTTGATAATTTATTGCAAATAAATGCATCTTTGTTACTTAGTTTATCTGTGTGTTGCTGTTTCCCATTTTTGTTGCAGTCTAATTGCTGCGTTCCAGTCAACGTCAGAAGTCGGAGATGAAATTTTCCAACTTCCGACCTCAAACTTTCTCATTTGTATGCAACAAAAGTTAACAAAAAACTTTTTCTGTGTACTCTTTGGAAAGTGTACACAGAACTGAATCCTCAGCAGTGCAGCTTCCTTGCAAATGTAAACACATGAGGTAATAGACGCCATTATACATTTTATTTTGCAGCACTTTAATGCTTGGAGACGTATCTAAATATTCCATTCACTTGAAGTGGTGGTAGATGGATGTGCTTCGAGTTTAAAAGCAGGAATTCTGACTTCAGGTGGCGCTCCATTGTACTTTTTCTAGTAAGAGGTTGGAAAAGTTCAGAGCTGTCTTGAATGCAGCCAAAGAGCCGGGATGAACAGGTATATGGATCACCATCACCAAAATTAGATTACTTAAGTGATGTCACCCGAGTTATTTTTCTTAGATTTAATAAAGCGTCACCAGAGTCACACAACACATCATCCATTCACTATGTCATGTCAACTGATGGGAGGCTTAATATTCCTGCTGGTCTGAGCTGAATGTTCTCTCACTCTTGCCTTGAAGTCACTGTTATTTGCTACATTATACGGTGCTAAACCATGAAAACAGTTAGAAAAGCACAGCAGGAGCTTCTGTATATCAATGGCTCAACACTTTTCCACTGCTGCGGGTGAACCTGATCCCGATGAACATTCTGCAGTAAATTAAAATCCATACATCACGGAGTTCACACCAGTATAACTTCTATGGCGTCATGTGAGAGTCTGGTTTAATACTCAAGCTCTGTCTGCATACATCATCAGGCCATATGAGATGAAGCTCCCAACAACCATTCTGTTCAACAGGCCATGAATCATCCTGACGGGTGGCATTCAAGCCCAGTGAGTGAACAGCATGACCACAAAATCAACCACATTCAATTGTTATTTGTTGGGAGGCAAACATGAGCCTATTTTCACTCGACTGGGATTTCTAATTCTGATTAAGCAAACAAGGAATGTTCCTCTTTTGAACTCTGTTTACGGGCCGATTCGCTGCAATCCGTGACTTAGCCAGTAAACAACCAAGAATCCCACAGAAAGAGCTCTTTGTGACTTCGCTCAGCTAACTCTAGAGTAGTTAATATGATCATACAAGCTAAGCTAATAGCATTAGCTGGGGGTGAATGTTTTACATGCCAAGCCTACCTCTGAGGATTCAGAAGTGGAGGATTTGTTTGAATATGTGGAGATGGCCAGCGACTGGGAGGGGGCCGGGCTGGAGGTGGGAGGTTTGGGGGACTCTGCTGTGTCGCCGTTCGGTAGGACCCCGTCAGCAAACCACACCCTCCTCTGCTCCCGTGACAGGGACCCTAAAGGTCATATAACAGCACATTTACAAATACATTGTCTTGGTTGAACATGAAGTCACAGGCACAAAGACAACAAGGTTACAAACTGCATGCACCTTATCAGGACCGGCAAAAAAAGAAAGAACAACTAAAAGTTGAAGTACTTTAGAGTCGTAGGGACTGAATGTCATGTTAAAGGTGAAAAATAAGTGCTAAGAGCATTTTTATTCCTGGTAAAGGTCGTACCCTCGTTGCCAGGCTGTTTCAGGACTCCCACAGGCACCATGACGGTAGGAGGAGGGGAGCTGAGCACTCCAGAGGCCTGGGCCTGCTGCAGAGGGGGGATGGTGGAGCAGTACTCCGCTGGGTTGTTGGGGTTCGGACTCTGGTTGCTTGCAGGAGCTGGTGTCTCCCATGATTGAGCTGACAAGGACAGAAAACATCATTAGCTGAAGTTAGGAAAAATGTGTAATGGCTAAAAACTATACAGATTGGAGAAAATGTCAAATCTTAGCATCCTTGGTTGCATGCATATATACAAAGGGTACACGTAAATGCAATATGTAAGTTGTGATGAACTACCTATGTCCTTGCAATGATGCTCACCAGTCGTCAGAGCAGAATGACAGGTGACACAGACGCGAGCCTCCTTCCTGTCCATGTACATGAGCCTGCACTTCAGGCTGCAGCACGTCGCACAGAAAACCTTAAAAACACACAGCCACAGATTAGAAAAGATTATGTGCACACTTTCCTACAAAGGATGAGCACACTGGACCAAAAACATATCTACAAATGATTCTGCTTTAACTGTGAAGGTTTTTAAAAGGCGAAGAATTGAAAATAAGTTGTGATTAAGTCTGCAGCAAATGTTCCATTTTATGGATATTGATTTCCTCTACTTTGCTAGCACATCAATGAGCTGCAGCTGTGTACAGGGCACTTTGCTTTTAATGGATTAGCACCTCCTTGCACATCATTATCCAGTAACATGTATTTAGTAGAACATTAGACAGAGGGTGGAGGATCCTTTTAATTTGGGAGCCTCACAGCACCAACATAAACTGGTTTGTGGATATACCGGTCTGGTGCTGGATGCACTGAGGATCCCGCTGCGTCTTTTGTTTGCGGCCCCAGTGCTGGTGTCAGTATTACTGCAGTGCCAGCTCCTCCCTGCTCAAGTGGCAGAGACTGTTTGTTTACCACCCTGGGAAATTAAGTAGCAGTCCGGCGATTTTCCAGTGCAGTGTCAGCGACCACATCTTCACTTTGAAGCATTGAGCGGACACCCTGCTGCAAGTGTGGGTGGCCATAATGCTAGAAAGCTACCTGCACACCTACTGAGTTTATCTGCAAATAGACGCCTAAAAAAGAACTCCTTTATCAAAGCACTTCATTTAATTTATCTGCTTACTCACAGAGTCCAGGAAAGCTCTTTAAAGTCACTGATGGAATATTACTGTTATGTATTTTAAAACCTGAGTATTTAAAATCTTGTTTTTCTCTTGCACGCATGATTTTTGTGTCCTATTAAGCACTTTTTTACCCTGTTTTGTCTGCAGTGGTGTAATTAGTATGTTGAGTATTTGATTATGTCCTGAAAGATTTACTGTGCTTGACTGAAAACATTACAGGTTTGATCATTCTAGGTAAGACTCTATTATTGTTGGTTATACAATTAGTCTATCAAGAGAAAATTAACCCACAACCCTTTTGATAATCAATCTACCAATTTTTCAATAAAAAAATTCCTAATTTCTCTAATTCAAGATTCTTGATCAGGAGGGTTTGCTGCTTTTTTTTTGTTTTATCCCATGGTAAACAGAATATCTTTGAGTTTGGAAATGTTGGTTGGAAAAAACAAGATTCCTCTATGTTTTTGACATTTTACTGGCAATTAATCAAGAAAATACCATGAAGATGAACTGATAATGAAAATAACGATTAGCTGCAGCCCTAATGTCAAAGACCTCATCGCACGAAACCCAGGATGAATACATCAGCTTGATCTTTAAAACACAAATGTGATGGATAAATGTAAAAGAAAGAAACCTCCATTCTTCTTTCATTCATACACAAAGTTTGCTACTCTTTGATGGTTACTGCACTCCAGGAGTTACCTTCTGCTGATGTTATTTTGCAAGTTTGGCTGTCTCTAAACCTGCCTTGAAAGGTTAAGATCATTTCGTAATTCCCAGAATGCCCTTTGACAAAGCCCCAAGGAGAGGTGAACTTTTGGAGAAGAAACATGTGGAGAAAGTAATAATGATAACAGCAAAGGAAGAGCAAGCAAGACTTTTTCAATGTCATGCACCTTACTCTAAATACAACTCATTGATACACTGCATTCTGCTTTTTTAGTCTATAAGGGCTACTATAGGTGGATTGTTTTTGTTTTGTTATTATTTTATTGTTTTGTTTTTGTTTTTTAAAAATGGTACAATGTGAAGTTCTTTACCACAAGTAGTGCCATGGAGCGCGATTTTACTAGTGAGTTCCTGTTTTGTTTTTATCTTCCACATGAGCACTACTAGCTTCATGCTATTCGACTGATCATCATTTGATGGCAGTAACACAAAAGGTATATGTGCTTGCAAAGACAAGGAAGAAGACTGCAAGCGAGCAAACATGCATGTAAGTGAACGATTTAAAATATTTTTAGCTTTGCAAATCTTTTATGATGCAGAAAATGCACTAACACATTTTAGGCATCAAAGATACACATGTGTTTGGAAGGGGAACTCTAGGATTTTGTTCAGCTTTTCATTTAAAAGCAGCTCTATCACTCCACTGACCTTGCCACAGGCCCTGCAGTGGTGCCTCCTCTTGGTGAAGGTGAACTTGACATCACATTTCATGCAGACAGGAGCCTGGGAGTCAGGCACCCACACAGGGGCAACTTCTCCCAGGGAGTTGGCAGGTTTCCTGCACAGAGCGCCCTGCTGGCCTGCCTGAAGGTCGTTGTCTGGGCTCCCCGAGGGCATCAGGAGAGGAGAGTGGGTAATGCCATCTCCATTCACCCCAACTGCACTGTGATCTGTCCCACTGAGTGTAGTTTCAGAGGGTGTACCTCTCCTGCTCTGGTTTTCCTGGTTTTTGTTCTTGCTGACAGCGGCTGGGCCAAGCTGATTTTGGACCTGGCCCGACAGCGGCTGTGGGATCTGGAGCTTGAGGCTGACCGGCTGCTTCGGTCGTGCCCCTCCGTAGGGAACACTGACCGGCTGCAGCCGATTATTGTTGAGTTTTGGTTGGATGCTACCAGACCCCACTGCTCCTCCATCACCGTTCTCCTGCTTGCTTTCCTCCATTTCTTTCTCCTCAGTTACAGAGTCCTCTTTGGAGGGGACAGGAGAGGGAGAAAAACCCTCCTCCTCCTCCCTCTCTTCTGTCTCCTTAAGCTCAGAATGACTACTGCTCTCCTGCTCCAAACCATTGGGAAGGCTTGTTATTCTGAGGAGTTGGTCTATTTGTTCTCCTGCACCACATCTTTTCTCCTTCTCCTCAACTCCAACCCTGTCGAGGCAAGATATACCATTCTCCTCCACTCCACAAATAGGCTGAACGTCTCTCCTTCTGTTCAGGACAGTTTCTATCTGCTCCTCCTTAAAGTTTGCAGTTTGTTTTTCTTGACCATTGTCTTGTAAAACAGCAGCAATCACCTCCTCTTTGACATCTTTCCCATTTTGTGTTGTTGGTTCCACATTTGGATGAATTTTCGGAGATAGAGTTTCTTCCTGTCCTAATCCAACCTCAAAGGTAAAGTGAGTGTGACTAACAGCGGTGCCGCCTCCTCCTCCTCCAGCTGCTGAGGCGGCTCTCTCCTCCTGATGAAGTTTAGCCTCCTGGTCACAAGCACCAGGCTGGTTATCTGCAGGAGAACTTATCTCCTTGCAGAGCCCATCTAGCTGTGGGCTTGCAGGGCTGGCGGGGCAGCCGTTCTCCACGGCACTACAGGCCGTCACAGGTGGCGGTGAGAGGTCGTCTGTGCCAACCAGTTTGCCGATGTTGGGCTGGGGGAGGGGTGGGCTGTGGACGTCTGCCGGCCTCTCCTCTGCCCAGGATGGAGGCTCGGGACCAGGATGTCTTTTAGGGTCGGCCCCCGGGGAGGCGCTTGAGGAGGAGTCTGGGAGGGTCTTAAAGGGTAGCGGACTCTCCCGGGGGCTGAGGTCTGCGTGGGCCAGGGCGGGGTTCAGAGAGAGCAGGTGGGCTGGCGGGGCCAGGATCTGGGTCCACTTGGCATCCGAGAGAATGGGATTGTCTGTCTCATCTGGCCGAGAAAGAAGAGAGGAGAACAGACAATTAATATGGATCTTACTTTGCCTTATTTGTCATAAAATTACAATCTTCACATGACAAACTATCAGCTGATCCAATAGTGGCTTACTCAAGTCATACTTGAATAAAGGTAATGACATTGTGTTGAAATATTACTTTGGTAAAATTTAAAGTATACATAAGAATAATACTTAAGTACAAAGTACAAGTAAAAGTAAACTTTACATATATTTACACAGTAGGCAATTTGAAAGTTGATGAGGGTGGATGCTGTCCCACTTGTTATCTAAATTACCAAAATGCATCCCCCCCTTTAAGATGCCATCCCTCTCCATCCCCCCATGATTAAAGTAGGCAGACCACTTTCCAGGTACGGACCGCGATGCCAACCTATCTGGACCAGGAGCTATAACTGATGAATTATTGAGAGTTATAACATTTTGACAGAGCGTTTCAATTAAAACCTTCAAAGCTTTTTTAGCCTCTAAGGCATCAGTGGCCCAGGAAAGAAACAGTGTAAACAGAGCTTTAAATCAAGAATGGACTCTTAAAAGTTCATTCTTCCCACGGGCAGTTGTAAATTAGGTTTGACCAACAATCTGCCTGGCTTATTATCGGATCTGATATTCAGCATTTTTGCGAATCCATTCACTGAAAAATGTACAACTTCAGCTCTGATAAAGCATGCAATCTCAAAAGTCTGAAAAGTAATTCTGAAAAAGTAACTATTAAAGTCATAAATAAATGTAATATAGTAAAAGTAAAATATTTGTCTTCAAAATGTAGTGAAGAGGAAGTACAAAGTAGCAGAAAATGGAAATATGCAAGTAAAGTACAACCCAACTCAGTATTTCAAGTTCTTACTTTGGTAAATACTTGAGTAAATGTACATATTATAGTACTTGTAAAGTATTTGTTACACCATCACTGATTTGAACTATATCTTGCACACATCACCTTTCACCCTAATTTTTCCAATAACTTGCAGCTTTCTTGTCATGTCGAAGACATGAAAGGAGAAGTGGCGACCAACAACAGCATGACAGGAAGCCTCAAATGAACTCCCAGGTGATCGAAAGAGCTAAAAATGTCAGAAACAAACCAGGGGACAAATTGAGAAATGAGGTTGGCATGGAGAGGGAAATTAGCGTGTGGATGGACTGGGAAATTCTGAGAAAGTGGGCCAAACGACTCGGTCACCCCTGGGAGCCATCAGTCAGGCTGACACATGCATGCTGTGTAATACGAGTGGAAATTCTTATAATATTTATTCTCACACAGCCATGTCAGCTACTGTATAGTGCTCTCCTCCCCACACTGGAATTCATGCTAAGCTGTTTCAGTGTGTGTGCTGTACTGGGGGTTTAAGCACACACACATTCAGTCACACACGGAGTTAATCTGCCGAGCTGGATCTCTGGCAGAGGACACACAGATAATCACTCACAGCCAAAATACACACCGAGCTCACAGTATCATCAAAATATGCTGTGTGGAGGACTGGCATTTTTCTGGGGGGGTCATCTGACATAAATCCAGAAAAGGGGCAGTCTTTCCTCTATTATATAAAGATCGTTTGTACTGACGAGCTGGAAGTCTGCAGATGCACAACTCAGCAATGCAGTGTTTATTTTACAATTGCCATAAATAAACTCAGTGGAACAACTGTTTCAAAAGGCGCTAACACAATTTCTTTACTTATTGTGAGCATTAAGTGTGAAGAAAAAAAGACAACCCTCTTGTCTTGCACCAATAACACAGTTTCACAAAAGCCCCAGGGAAACGAATAATCCAATTAGTCCTATTCCCTGTCTGCACACCCTAAATCACCACCTGTAAATGTTACTCAAACTCATTGGGTGGTGGCTGATTGCCTGACACCTTGATGATTTACACATGGGTTACATAAGGGCATCCAAACCACCGCTCCTCTGAAACCTCAGTCCCACAGCCCCACCTCGTCCTGCCTGTCTTTTCTCGAGCACAATGACTCACTGTTTTTTAACCTGTCTCCTCTCTGACACGGTGGCTCACCTTCGTTCTGCTCGAACTCATCCAGCACCTTGTCCAGATTGAAGGCCTCGGCCTGGAAGTAATTCTCCATGGGTCAGAAAGCTCCACCCTGCCGACAGCCGTGTGAACCTAAAAGCAGGGAGAGCGTGTCTTTAATACTAGATTGGTTCACATTTCCATACCGTATGCAGATATCCCCGGCAGCATGAATCATATCTCCTTTCTCATATCTTTGTCCTCTACTCGCTTTAATATGATTTGTTTAAGTAGAAATATTCCCTCTGACTCTGTTTCACTCTTACTTCTCATTTCCTCACTTGCGTGTTCGCTCTGGGGTCACAGAGATAATGAAAGGGAGGTATAGGTATGGGTCAAAATGTCTTTTATGATTATGAAGGTTACGGAGTGAATTTTATGACAGGATATGAACTCAAATTCTCTACATTTTAAGAAAAGGTGATTCTGGATTTTTTTAACCTTCTCCTTAAAGCCCCCCTCCAGTCAAAATGTGTTTTTCTTCTTGTTCCTAAAGTTGAATGTTTGAGCTTCACTGTGTGGAATGAAGTACGTGCGCATTTTGACACTAGAACACACATGCAGCCGCTGGAAGTCCACATTTTCTCTGAGCTTACTGAAAATTTGATATTAAGAGACGGGCCTATGGGCATGATTTGTGACATCACAAACAGTTTGGAAGCTAATCCTGACTCAGTATTCAGCAAACACAAGTGTGATGTGGAAACTTGAAGCCTCCAGTGCAGATACACTGAGAATTGACTTTACAGTGAAGTAGGAGTGGAGTCATATGTTAGGCTGAATGATCAAATGTACGATGCAAATGTTCCTTTGCAGATAATGATCAGGGTTGATAATTTCATTTCATTTTGACGCGACACACGTCTTCATATTCTCTTGCTCTTACATCGACAGCTGTTGACAGTTCTTAACAGTTTTTAACTCCTGAAGATGGTGTGCAAGTCATATCAGTTATATTTAGCCTTGAAGTAGTGCTCATCTGTCCGTCAGTCCTCACCTGCACAGAGGTCCTCCTCAGCAGTCCCAGGCAGTGTTTTTTCTCAGCGGGTTTCCCTCTCAGGTCTCACTTCACCCAGTCTGGCAAGCGCCCAGCGCCCACACCTTAGACATAGAGGGAGACACCATTAAGTACAGAGCTGTACTTAAAGCCTGCTAGTTTTACTATGAAGTGATGCAATGAGTACAGTGGTTTCCTACATGATTATAGTATATAAAACTTTCGATTATAGAAAAGTAGAGCCTGCTAAGTGCTTTCTCTGTGTTTAAAATATGACTTCCTGTGGATGAAAAGTTTATACTCAACACCTGATTTTTATTGGGCAAACAGAGCGTCTCAGATGTGATGGATGCTTTTTTTTTTTGTCTCTCGGTGAAGGTTAAGGCTGTTTTTTAGGAAATTAAAAAACTGCCTTTAAACCACTAGGCAAGGTCAAACCTCACAATTAATTTAGAAATGAAATGTTAAGTCACGCAATTGATCAGTTGCTAGAAAAATAATCAACAACTAAAATGATAATAGACTAATTGCGTCAGAATTTTCTTCAAGCAAGAATGCAAAACAGTATTTTCACAAATATCAACACAATGAGATTTTGATAAATAATCATCAGTAATGTGGATATAAATGACTAAGTGGATAAAGTCAAGCGTCAGAATGAGTAGAACAGTCTGCAAGTTCAGAAAAAACACATCACTTCACTGTAATTCAGCCTCTAAACAGGAAAAGGCTACACATATGCCATTACAGGACATACAGGTATCCAAAATCTAAGACGATATAGTCTCATATCGCAATAGTGATATAATATTGATATTGTCCAGTCCTACTTTGGGTTTTCAACTGTTGGCTGGATAAAACAAGCAATTCAAAGACTTCACCTTGAGCTCTGGGGTATGTTGATAGGCATTTTTCACCATTTTATACAGAAAATGATCATTTGATAATGAGTTGCAGCCCTTCTTTTTAACCATATGATACACATGAATGTCAAAAGAAGAACAGAACCACATCCAAAGTTACATGTCCACCCTTCACGCCGATGATAAAACAGAACATCATTTTCAAACAAATGTAGGAACCAATTGATAATACAGTACGTCTAGCTTATCATGTGTTTTGCACATTATCATACACAGTGAGATGTCATCCATCCAAGCTTGAAAAGGTAATCAGAAGCATGAATAGAAAACAGCTGAAGCCTGAATCACTGCACAGTAAACCTGCACAGTCTGTCCTTGCGGATGAGGGGACCTTGGAGTGAGGATGTGATGGCGTGGGGCGTGAGGAGTGCGTGTGTATGTGCGGCCATGTGTGTGTGTGTGTAGGGCAGCAAATGAGTAACAGCCAGGCTGAACTTCAGGGTCATTCTCATAAGGACAAGAGCGACCAGGGATTACACCAGAGACCAGATATTCCGCAGAGCGAAGGCCTCAGAGAAAGGAGCAGAGTCAACACATTTTCCGCTTAGTTTAAGGTGCAAGCATGGGCACGGTGTCAGCACAAAAACAGTGAAGGCACAGGACAGGAGAGTGTGTAAACATGTAGTGTGTACCGTGGGGTCAAATCATTTCTGCCACGAGGCTGAGGGACAGTGCTGCTATCAGAGCCGAAAATACAAAATTGCACCGACTACAAAAAGGCTTCTTTAAATTTTAATAATCCACCAGTGAATGAAACAAAGAAAAAGTCCGTAAATTGTTGCAAACCTTTAAGCAAGCACTGTCCAGATGGAGAATGGTGACTCAGTTTAGACACAACTCACACCAAGTGACGTCAACACTCCATCAATACAAAAATTAACTCTGCTTGCTAGAATAAATATAAGCTGCGACATTTCATTCAACTATTTCATATAGCAGGTGACAGTGATTCAATCTACCACCAGTGAATGAAACCTTTGGATGCATGTTGCAAATCATTGCAATCACAATCTTACTTGTTTCAGCCTGTATACATTTTTGAATGTTGTCAGGTAGGCCAGATGATTTTGTAATATCGCATCCAACTACTTTTATGTAGATCAATATCACTGATACATGCTGAGTATCATTTAAACTTTAGCTATACTAGGCTGCTCCATATGCGATCTTAGTTTTGGTGCAGATTTTAAAATGATACTTTTCTTCATATCTCAGAAAAATAGAGATCTGTTTTTCACATTAAATGTTGTCTATAGATAAGCAGCCCTATGAGATCCTTGCCTGAATAAAATTATCTGTATAATAACAGAAAAAACACTTGTTTGGGCATTTTATGCCTTCCTGAGCGAGTTGATAGCAGAGAGATGACAGAGGACAAGAGAGACAGAGAGAGAAAGAAAGAGAGAGAGAGAGAGAGATACGGGAAAAGACATGAACTCAAGGACCCAAAAAAATCAGCTCTACTCATCATCACATTGCATTCATTTATTTACAAGAAATATTGAAGCACAATAAATATTAAAGTCCTAACTAACTGAAAAATGAATCCAAATATCACTGAAATCAGACTATGACCATGTGCAATATCCAAATCGCAAAGACTGTAATTTTTTTGATACAGATAAAACGTATGACAATATAATGAATTAGTGTAGTGCTGCGGAGATGCTCTGGCTGACAAACTTGTTTTTCAGATGCTTGCTCGGTAAAGACCCCAACAAATGTCACATCATTATGATTTCAACTTTTTTTTTTTGTGAAAATGGAAAATGTGTTGATCAGTCCCACTAATCATGAATCACGTTGCAATCATAATGTCTATATATAAATGTATCGCAATATGATTTTTCCCCCATATTGTGCAGCCCTAGTCCTAAGACTCAATTAGTTTCTTGTGACATCAAGCATTTGCAACAGGATCAATTAACATGGCAGGCATTGATGAGGACACATGAGCAGTAGTATCACATGTCTCACCAGGACAAAAGGATAAATACAGTCAGCTTTTTTTTTCTTTTTTTAAATCGACCAGAAAAAGCTGTAACTAAAGAGTTCATGATTATCTAGCTTGGGTGGAGTAAATTATCTTCACGTCACCTGAACCAAGCACAGGATCAGCAATGGGAGCGACATCCAAAGTTTAACCTCATCCACCCTTTTACTTTAGCAGACAGGTTTTACTTCAAACTGGATGAAAAGCCTGCCTAAATCGCCTTGCACCATAAGAGCCTGAAAAGCTCCAGTTGACTGCAGGACAGTCTACACAAAACACACAAACACATATGAACACACACACACAGATACGCCTCCATGAGGACAGGAGCCTGTCCCTGATTAAGATTTAATTACTCTGCAGAGGCATTGAATAATGCATCTTTAGTCAAAGTGCGTAAAGGAGTTGTATTTTTAGACATGTAAACTTGGGGAGATGCTCTAAAGGAGACATATGTGCATGAGAGAGTGTGTCAGTCAGAGAGCCTGTACAACTGAAGGAAAACAGTCCAGCAGCTAAATGATGTGTACAAACATGTTCAAACCCTTCAACTAATGATTGATCAAAACAATCAGACATAAGATATTACATGAGGTGTGGCCTGAAGTCAATCAAGACTATCAAAACTGTCCATGGCAGTAGAGCTCACCTGACTGGTTGGTCTGATCCATCTATAAACTATTTAACTGACAAAACTAGTCAGCCCATAAAATTGTCTCATATTGCTTCTGAATTTGACAAACAGCCAAAAAAAATAAAAATAATATCTATATGAAACACTGCAAAACAAGTGGTTCTCTATGTTTGTGAGGCTGTAGGTTTAATATTTTTAGCCATGACGCTAGTGCCACAGCTCTAGGGATGGTAATATTGGTCAGTCTATCTACCACTTTTGTCCAGACCAAAATATCTCAGCATCTCTTAAATAGACTGCCATGAAACATGGTACAAATATTTATGTTGTCTAGAGGATGAATCCTACTGACTCTGGTAATCTCCAGTAAATTGAGATTTGTAATTCACAGTTTATGTCTCAACAACTACTGGATGAAATTGTACCGGTTACATGTGCAAGGAAATAACAGTTAATCTTTATTAACTTAAAATCAAATTTAGTACACATTGTTAATGTGTCCAGTGTTTTGGTTTATGGATAGGCCTGCCATGATATCTACTTATGTTGGATGATATATTGTCCCAATAGTAATTGCGATAAATTATATCATTATCGGTTTAAGACCATTTTATACCACTGATAATAATAATAGTACAATAATGCAAATACAACCTTTTAAAGAGCAATGAACCTTTAATTCATAGGAATATTCAGACGTTGGATTTGGAAAGTGAAACAATGTTAAAATATCCTGATTAAATAGAACATGAATAAAAGACAACCACACAACCAAAACAGTAAATTAAATGGATACAAATTAAATATAAACCCAATGGGCAATATCGATAATTTGATAACAAGATATGAGCGATAACATATGTGCGATCAATTGATAATGTAATTATCTAGACAAGCTTTTTAATGAACATATACCCGCAGAACTAATTAGTTACATCAGTCGCAGCTGCACTTTGTGTTTAGTGAGAATAGGCTAATTTTAACATTGCTAATGAAATGTCAGAAAATAGTTTTTAAAATGTCCATCACATAGGTCCAATGGGACTTCTTCAATTACTTCTTTTGTCCAACCAACAGTCCAAAACCCATTCATTATAAAATGTGGCCTTTTTCATTTGTGTGTCAATACAACGAAAGTAAACAGCATAAATGAAAAATGGTAAAACACAAACAAGGGTCATAAGTCACATATGATTTTGAAACATGATTGAAAACAAGTCCTACGTCTCTATTCTATTTTTAAATCAAGCAAACTGCAGTTGATCCCCAGTCACTGTGGCCATGCTCCAGCATTTTTCCAGCCTCCAGTGTAAGCAAGACATGCTAATAATGAAATGGCCTCACAGACTACTTACACGATAAACCATGCCTGACTGGACATCCTGTCATGGCAGCGAAATTAAATAAGACAAGGGCATAAACAGTGAGGAAGCTCAGACTAACTGGAATGCTACAATAGTTCACCAAGTCCTCTCTGTCAGAACAAGACCGACTCTGTTTCCTGTTGTTGTTTCCTGTGAGGGCGGCTGCATACACTTCCTCGACAATCAAGTGGAATTCCCTTACAACCATTTCTTATGTAATATATGTATATTATATATATATAAAAACATTTTGAATCTGGTTAAGTTGAATTATACTTCCCATCCTTTCTTGCAAGAGGATGGTGTTTTCTATTGCACTCACACATTAGGGCCTGGTGTTATATAAGAGGCCCTTTTCACAGCGTATATTTGGATTATCACCGCAAGGAAACTACAGGTGCAATATCATTAACAATGGTATAACAGCATTTGAATGCACAATTAAGGATTGTGGGAGTGTACATGCTGCCTCACTGGCATGGGCGGCTTCAATATCCCATCATTATTGTTAACAAATCCACCTGTGCTTCTCTTATAGCCCTTTAACACTGGACAAAAAAAACACTAACACCCACGAAAAGCTGGCTTTTTTTCTTCAATGAGAAAGGGTACAATCTGGAATCATTCCCAGTTCAAATGAGTCTGCAACAGTCACAGGTTTTAATCGGCAGTGACAGAAACGTCACACCTGGGTGGACACGCTCATTTCCGCCCCTTTTACAGCATCCATTGAAGTTTTGGATGTTGGTGGGTAAATACTTTTCCATCCATCTCCAATCAAACAGTGCTTGATCATCGTTTAGTCGACAATGATTTTGAAAGAGAGACTGCCTTAAAAGATTTCGAAAAGTAATCACAGCAACCCCTGTCAAATGTGACATACCAGAAAACAAAATAAAAAACAAACGTATTACTTGTAATAAGAAAAGGTGTCAATCCCCTATTTTTAGCAGGTTTATCTTCATTTAAAAAAAGCCTGCATATACACACTTATTTGGTGTACAAATGGTTTCAATGTGCCAAGTAAAAATATTTGTCAAGAAACTGCAAAAAAAAAAGCTGCGGCAAAATTTATAAAGCCATTCAAGATTAAAATTTCAGTCCTAAATACAGCTAAATTTAGAGAGTGACCTAGATTTCTTATTCAAATTAAGAATAAATGTACTGCATACAGTAAATGTTCCTAAGTGTTCAGACTTGGTCTCTGCTCGTCAAGGATTTAAGAGAGCATAAGAGGCATCATAACCAGCTGTCGCCAGACAGTGGCATACAGAGAGTCCACACTCTTGAGTTGCCAGCAATGAAAAGATGTTTTGTAAATAAAGGATGATATAAACATATAAAAGGTGTTAGTAAGTTAAGGTGTGAATACAATCAATACAGTAATTCTTCCTAATGCACATACAAACCAAGAGTATAAAAAAGTGAAATAATTATCAACAAATAGCAAATGAAGCTTATTACAAATGTATGAAACATTGCCATTGTCTGTTAAAGCTTAGGCATTATATTTTTGCTTTCATTTTGAACTTAACACTATTGTATTAAACACTAGGTGTGTAACAAAATAATCTCAGCTCAACGTACACTTTTATCTTAGTTTCAGTCACAGTTCAAAGTCTGGTTAACTGGATCAGGTGTGGCCATGGTGAAGAGAAGACCATATGATCTGCTTGTAAGATATTAAATTAAGATTATTCAGTTGCACATACTGACCCCAAGGTCAGGAATGAACTGTAATGCTCAAAACACAAGTTCATTATAGAGACATATTTATATAAATAATGTCTCGGTTATTTTTCTAATTTTTCAACATACACTACTCAAAAGTCAGTTAGGGATACTGGGATATGGGTGCATATATTCATGTGCATGGATATATATGCAATAAAAGTCAAATGAAATGTGTCACAT
Source organism: Pagrus pagrus (assembly GCF_965226575.1). Classification (NCBI taxonomy): domain Eukaryota; kingdom Metazoa; phylum Chordata; class Actinopteri; order Spariformes; family Sparidae; genus Pagrus; species Pagrus pagrus. Next base: position 17,233,480 of record NC_140196.1, read on the forward strand.
TATTTTTGGGGACCAATAATATTCACAAAATACAAATTCAGATATGTCACAGAATAAACAATCAAGTGAAACACTAAAATACCCCAATATCCCTAACTAATTCTGAGGAGTGTATTGGCAACAAGTATCATGGGCAATGTGTTTTAAGCTTATTCATTGCATATGTTACAATGAGTGATGAGGAGGAGGCTTTCAACGGGATTAATCATGTCAAGCTGTGCATTAAATGAATGGTGTGACGCAGCCCTGACGCATAACCTCCTGGAGGCCTACTGCTACTACTTATTCTATCATGGAGGGTGTTTGGGTAGACGTCACTGTACTCCTCTGTTTACAACATCTGGGTATCCTTCAATCAGCACTTGAGATGATGCTTCGATCTTGTCTACAAGTATGTAGATATTTTGCAAAACATACATGTCCCTCTGCATTTAGGCCTCTCATTCACACACAAACAGCGTTTACGTCACTAAAACGCCTTCTAAATTGCAGATATTTTCAGAACTCCATTTTCTGTGTGGACAAGTTTTGAAACAATGACATCACAACTACAATATGCACATGCCCATTGCTGTTTTGTGTGTGCGCATGCACCTGAAACAACAACAACAACAACGGCAGACAACAAGTTTGTATGGCACCAAAGTAAATTCTTCCTTAGCACAACCAAGTCTAATCACAACTTGACGATCTTTTACAATAATTTTTATTCGAATAGAATAAACTCGCTCACCATGCATGCTCAGAATGTGTTTGACATATCGTTGGCATAGACTTCATCATTTTGCATTCCGTTTTATACAGAGATACTCTGCGAAAACAAGGTTATGAAAGAAGGCCGTAACAACAGTTACTTAGTGTGTAACTAAGATTGACTACTAACAGTAAAATAGCTTTAACAATAATATGTATAAATAGTGTTGAAACAACTTTTTGATTTGAGTCTATCAACCATTAGTTATTGTTTTTCAAATGGGACAGATAGTAAATTGAATATATTTTAGTTCAATTATAGGATTATAGCTGCAACAAATAGTCAATTTACTGTTTGGTCGATCAACAGAAAATGAATTGTCAACTATTTACTACATAGCATGGATCAGCTAGTCAATGAGATATGTGAAGCTTGAAAACATAAGTAAGAGGACATTAACTACAAAAAATATCTACAGTTTGCTGGAAAAATGGATTGTGGACGCCTTCAATATCGATCACATATAAAATCATCAGATCACCCCTTATTACAGCGTTATTCACTAAATGATTGATGATTATTCAGGAAAATAATAGACACAGACGAAAATAAGGGTTAGTTGCAGCTCCATTTTGAACTGCTGGTTAAATAAAAACAAGCAACTTGAATAGCTTTGGGCTCTTGGAAATTAGAAATGTTCCACTACTTTCCAAAAACTTTATTGACAAAATGATTAAACAATAGGGAAAAAAATTGTTAATAAAAATAACTGTTAGTTGGAACTCTACATTTACAGCAGCGTCATGACTCGGCGGGGGGTTTTGGATCAGAGGAAACTCTCCTTATCTGCAACTTCTCTTTATGAAAGTGATAATGGCTGCATAATTTGTAAATAGACGTTTCCTTGTAAATAGAAGTTTCTGTACTGTTCCTTTTTTTGTGGTGCTACAAATTTCCCAGCTCACATCCTGATAAACACTGTTTTTAGATCGAGCCGTGCTCCAGACGCCGTCTACTCAGGGTGAACACAGGAAACCTCAAATGATCACTTCCTCTCTTTAAGAATGGACTGACATCACTTTCTAACAACATGATCGCATGACTGAGACACATTATTATGTAATGATTAACGCCCTGACTGGGAGTACAGTGGGAGTTGTCCTACCTCCTCCAGCAAGTTCTTTGTATCATAATTTCCAAATACTGTGAGAGATTTGAGACATTAAAGCAAACAAATAAAAGAAAACATGCCACAGGTTTGTTTCCTCCTAAAGGTCGCACTTTCTGAAAAAAAGATAATTTCTTTGACAAGAGAGGTTCAGAGGGAAAATCCATTGAGAATTGAAGAAGGAGAGGTAAAGTAGAGTAGCTGTCGTCCTGTTACAAAGAGCTGCTCTGCTTCACAGCAAGTGTCAAAAGCTATTATGATCTTCTTTTTCTCCCTTATGTTTTGATCTACATTTAACCACCACAAGACAGAAAAAAAGCAGCAAAAGGAGACAGGCTGCTGGGCTGCCACCCTGGAGAGACTAATACTTTGTGAAAGCATACAGTAACCTACATCAGGGAAGTCTCTGCACACACGAGAGCCTGTCTTTGCATGGGCGCCTGTTGGATCTATGCAATCAGCTCCCCCCTCCCTGTGTTTTAATGCCACCTGAAGATGTAGTGGGATATCATGTTCTCCTGCTACAGGTAAAAACCCTGATCACATGTCCTGTCTATGTTTCACATTCAGTATGAGGGGATGTCAAGCAAGACCAGACAAGAAAATGATGGGTGTGAAACCACCCTTACAGTAATGTGAATGTGGGACAATACACCATATTAATAATCTGATCTGGCTTTCTCTTCAGGGACAAATTCAAATTCCTCACTGGTCATGATGACTATTCAAGGTGGAACTGGGATGGGCCCACCTCTTCATAAATCCACCTCCAGAGCTTGACTAAGGCCCCGTGACCAAAACGATGAGGTAAATGCAAAAGACATGCCACCAAACCAACTCTCAGGAGCAGATAGATGACCATTAGCTTGGATTATGCAACCATAAGTGGCACTGTGGCTGTGCCTGCTGCCTACAGGCCAAACACAGCCTCAGATGGTAAATATTATTCACAGGTAGCCTGGGTAAACACATGGAGAACTACTCTGTGTTATTAAATGCAGTGGGTTAATCCAGAACAGCTACAAAATCAACACAGTTGGGGTTTGTTTGCACAGGAACTTGGGTATAGTTGTATTAGCTGGTCTGCTAGCTGAATTTATCGTCCACACCAAATCCGCGAAAGGCCACGAGTAAGTTTCCAAAACATTTATCACCAAGTCGACTGGACAACGTGGTGCAGATTTTAAAAAATGGAGATCAATTAATACCGCTGTATAGCAGCATGTTGTATGAGGGAGGTGAAGTAGCTAGTGTTGGTTCCAACGGTTCAGCGGGTAGTCGTGCGCCGAGTGACGGCAGCGACTTGCTGCTCTGACGGACAGTCGCACCGCCGCTGACTCGGTGGGCTGTGTGGCTAACGGCCAGTTATAACGTCCATGACGGGATTTAAAAGCTTCCCTCCTCAGGTTATCTCAGTCCATTTGTCACAGTGTCTGGCTGTATTTTGCTTCCCGCCTCGCTGCTAACGTTTTTAAATGAATGTTTAGCTACAGCTCGCAGTGCACAGGAGAACGTTAACGTGTTGTGTAACGTTAATTGACGTAAAAAAACAAAAAAAAAATAGTGTTACCGTACCACCACCTTTACGGTCCTCCTCACCGTGTTGTTAGCTAAACAAAAACACTAAATACCACAGCACCCATCCACACCGACTTCGGCTTAGTTCACACTTGCCGTTGCAATGGCGGGTTGTAACATTAGAGCAGCAACAGAGCTGTGAAATGTCATGAAAACAATTTCAGTCACTCACCGGAGGAATCCTCATCTTTACGTAGAGTCCCGCGGAGCCCCTCCGTTAGTATCCGTCATACCTAATCGCCTTTGGAAGCTATTTTAGAGTATCCTCGTGTGGACCCTCCGCCGCCTGCTCAACTCACACAGCGCAAGTCGGAAAGTACAGCCTGTAGTCTACCGTAGTTGTGCGACAGCGCTCAAGGATCCCTCCCCCAAGGTTTAATATCGGGAAAAATAAGGAGCAACGTCAAGACAACCGCGATGGAAATCCCGTACTTCCGGTGATATATTTCAAAATAAAAGTCCTACTTTGAAACTTGTAGCTAGCCCCACTGCATTTAAAGGGCAGCTCCACCAAGTTTACACATTAAAGCGTGCTTATAAGTGCTTCTACATATGTGAAAAAAGTAGAATAAAGAATAAATTGTTAGTGATGTCACTCAGTGGCTAAGTTGCATTGTGGGTAATGTAGGCAGCAGGTTTTTGAAAAGCGGTCCACTGGTCTACCATTACACTCCACTAACACTCATTATGGACAGCTATTATTCATTTATTATTTATTTATTATTATTTATTTAACACCGAAAAAACATTGACGACGTATATTCATTTACAAGATATAAAACAGCCAATCAATAAAACAATGTTTTATATAGCTAGTAAAAGAAAAGAAAAAAAACGAAAAATACAGGGTAAGTAACTATTGATTTTACATCCAAATGTGTTATACAATTATATAGTTGTATAAATAAATCCAACTTGATGTACATGCAGTTTGTGATCCTCACAGCTGCCTTTTTGTTTTTGGAATTATGGATATTTTTTAAATGTTTATACTTACCACTGTGTATTTTATATATTGTATGACTTTACTTTATTCTTAGATTCTCTAGAGTTATCCATGAGCTTTTATTTTCAAAGCGACACCCCACAGTTTCCGGTTTGGTGCAGCTGTCACCGTGTGTCTTGCCGCAGCTGTGAACGGTTCAGCTCATCCCGCTCTGCACTGTGGTCCAGCCGCAGCAGCAGCAGCAGCAGCAGCAGCGGCAGGGACATTTTGGCTCAAACCGGGCTGAAGGTGGTGTGTTGAGCCCCGGGGCGGGTCCGCAGCTCCGTCCCGCTCACGGCACGACACCCTTGAGCCAAAATGGCACACTCATCCCGGGTAACCTTGTCAGAGCTCCCCCTCTGCCGCTCAGACTGACAGCTGCGGCCCATTGATCAGCACGATGCAGCAGAGGAGCGTCAGAGGTGATCAATGAAACGGGATGTGACAGTGATGTGTACAACCCACCCAAACTGCTGACCCCTCCTAATTTACACACCAAATTGTTGCTGATGAAAATCAAGCTGATACCAACCTTTATTTCAAGACTGATTCATAAGTGCTATATAAATAATCCACAAAGACCCTTGACCTTACCTGAACCCAAGGTGATGTAATGAAATAACTCAATTACTGTGACCAACAGACACAAACTAATTATTAAATCAGAGATAAAATACAATAGACAGCAATCCATCACCTTTGTAAGGTTAAAACAGCACATTGTTTGGTTTTGTATTTAATAAATTACAATTTATTTACAGTGGTGGAAAGTATTTACTCAGGTGCTGTATTTTAATGCAACATTAGACGTTGTACTTACATGTAATATCGACTGCTCTCACAACCTTTACTTAAAGTAACAGTTCAACCAAAAAGGGAAATTCAGTCATTATCTCCTCACCCTCAAGCTGATGGAAAGTTAAGTTTTGTAGTCCACAAACATTTCTGGAGCTTCACAGCAAAACAGCACTGCAGCATTCTCCTGAACGACTAAAGCAGCTCAGGACTTGTTTTACAACATCTTTTAAAATCAATTTGGGATCTCAGCGCTTCAGGAGACTTGGTTCATGCCAGATGAGCTGCATCGAGCCATTTCATGTTTTCTGTTGTTTTTGACGGGTGGGAGGGTGAGTAGATAATGACTGAATTTTCATTTTTGAGTGAACTTATCCTTTAAAAAGGGGCTCCATGAAACTTCTTTGTTGTGCTGGAAGCTGGTCTCTTGTGGACTCGTTTTATAAACCAACGTTAGCTACTGTTACTGTTTGGTTAGCTACCCTAGCCCACTGAGAAGAGGCAATAAAAGTGATTTATGCATGTAAATTGCTGCAAATTGTTACATAAAGCCCCTTTAAGCAAAGTTATCCAACTGATAGATGTAAACAGTAGTCGTTTTAACTTAACTCAGTGTAGTTTTAAAATGTAAATGTGGTTGTTTGCAGTGAAAATGTATCTTTATTTACCCTCCAGACTTCTGTTACACACCAGCTCAGATATCTATGAATTCAAGGAAGTGTAGAGGAAGAGGCGCTCTGTCGGGCTTCTCATAAGCTTTTTGTTCTATTTATAAAACGTGCATCAGTTACAAACTTTACATATAAAAGGAAATACAATACTGCTATTCCCCATTAGCTGTGGACATGAACTCTTCTAGCGGCCAAAACAAACAAATATGAGGAATCAAGTAGACAAAAAGGACAAACATTAATAGCCCAAAAATGTTTTATTAAATTCATAAATCACCACTATACTGTAAAGTGAATACTTCATTCACTTTAATATACAATCTCTTAAATACTAGCCATGTTTAACCATGTAGAAAGCTTAGTTGAGTCCTTGTTTCTCGGCGTGTCCACAGCCTACTGAAATCAAAACCCTCTGTATCTGCGTGTTGTTGTTGTGTTGTTGTGGCAGGCTAACCCGAAGTGGTTCACGTCTCCGGAGATGATGCATTGCACCTTTAACAACCGTTTCCCCACAAGAGGAAATGCCCTTTGTGAGTCCGTAAGGAGGTAACGAAAAAATAAAACGGTTGACGGAGGAAAAAACAGGATTCGTCAGTTTGCTTCATTCTTTGAGGCTTCATCAAAGTTCTCCACAAGATCTGTAAGAGAGAAAACAAAGTACATCAAGACGTTGCTTGAGAGCAGACGCAGTGTTTGATGAAAGTGACACTGGCAATTTGTGAAACAATTAGCGAGTGATTTAATTCTTTGTTTTCAAAAAACATCTTTATATCTAACAGTCTGGAGCCAGAGAGTTGATATAAACCTTTTGAAAACAAGGATGCAGAGGAAAGTCCTTATTGGCTTGGCTGACAAAATAGAAACCACCCCAAACAGATGTAGTGTATCATATATTTTGGAAATAAATCCTTTATTCAATCTGTAAAGATGACCTTTTACAGAAGGATTAGCATTGTTTTATTATAAACCGCAAAAAGCACAAGGAGAAACACTTTAAATTATCTTTATAAATGAAAGCACTGATTATCTACCTGGTACATCGTCATCCTCTTCTTCTGCAATCTCCTCCTTGACTGCTTTCATGTCCATGGCTGCAAAATATATAAAGTGAATCAGGAGTGAATTAAAAAGTCGAGCAGAAAATTGGCAACAGAAAGTTTTGTGATAATAACTGCAGACTTAAGTTAACAAAAGGTCCCAGTCTTTTTCCACCAAAAGCCTATCATAAAAATGGCATTTTATTATCTGTGGTAGTTGCTCATCAGTCTTCACTGTACAGTCATATCACAAGATTAGTTGTTTTGCCAGGTGGAAAAGCTTTTCCTGTTTCCTGTGTATTCTTTAATGACTTCATTTCCATCTACACGCAAATACCAAGGTCAACTGCTTCAAAGTCAGTCACCTAGAAGCTCAAACATTGTGCTGGATATCTGAGAGGATGCTTTCACTGGTTCATATCTCACAGTCCGGCTTCACCGCTAGATTTCATATATCTGGACTGAAGCTGGTTTCATGTCCAGACTTGAAACCTTGATGACAAATCAATTTAGAGTGGTTGTAAGGTTTCCAGGTCTGGATTTTTCCCGTTTAACAATCACATGAAAAAGGAGACACCAGGGCATTACAATACCGACAGACTGGATATAAAACAGGTAAACCACAGTTAACAGTTTTTCATTTCTGTTTCCAACATTTTATAGCCTTTTCCAACAATGCAGCGGTAAATAAAAAGGATTTGAAATTAAGTTGGTGATCATCATAATGCAAACACATACTTCACCCCTTTAATTTACAGGCTTCATATGTTGCTATTATATATATTTTTCTGTTGGAGTTTTTACTCTATCACAATCTTTTAGTTCTCTACAGTTTTCGTCGCTGCTAAACCAGTTTCTCTGAGTCATATTTACATACTTAATCTCCGCTGGTTCTCCAGTGATTCTAATCAAACAAAATGCTGCTGCGCAAAGCTGTCACACAAATCTGCAGGAGTTCACTGATATGTTGAAGGCAGCATATTCAACTGTGTTTCTGTTTGAAGCAAGTTGATCCATGACTCCCTTCTTTTGATGTCCAGGTCATTTATATGTCAGTAGGGTGTATTGTTTGCCCACATGGAGCTCTCAACTCTGGTCCTGTGGTTGAAAGCATTCATAAAATCTACTGACTTTTCTGTAAAGCCCACATAATACTATGAATATCACTGATATTACACGACCACAGAGGATCCTGACAATGTGACAGTGAGTATTTATGCACATGTGTTGTTGTAAGTGTACTCACATTGCCGTGGGAACTGCTCGGCCAGCTTGCGCAGGCTGGTGAGGCTGTCGGCTCCCAGCTGGCTCAGGATGCCTGGCAGCATCTCTGTCAGCTGTTTGGTCTCAGCGTGGCCCGTGATGGCGAAGGTGTTGGCAGAGAGAGAAGCCTGCACTTTGGGATTGTTGAAGTGGATCACTGTCCCATCATCTTTTATCATATTCACCTGAAAAGTACAAATGAAAGAACCACACAATCAGAATTAAAGCCAATAACCTAATTAATTTTTCTGTGGCATATTAAAGGGTATATAGCAAAGGACACACTGTCTAATAGAGCCTTGGTTTGGATAAAAAAAAAAAAAAAACTACCCAAAAATAAACCATTTACAGGTAAAAAGTGTCTTAAATTAGAGTAACAATTTCAATAATTCACTGTAAGATACAAAAAGTAAAGTAACTTTGTGGGAGCTTTTTGGATTAAAGCTCTCTAAAAATAAACTAGATGACATGAGAACGCTGTCATTAGGCTCTCCCAGTCTTTTCTCTCTTCTCCTCAGGACTCCCAACAAAATAAGTCAAAGCAGTACAAGTGCAGTCAAACAATGACATTAGTTTTCCTTTGATAGCTCACCTCTTCTATCCCTGCGATGTTGTTCACTGCCAGTTTCTTCAGTGAGCCCTGGAGTTTTTTGTCATCAGCTGTCGCTGTCTTGTGAACAACCTTTTTCTTCCTGCGGGCTGTTCCCTGAGGGAAGAAAGAACAGGTGTGGATGTCAAAGAAGGAGTAGAGAGCTGAATTGGGCAAAATGTCAAACACAGTGTAATACCACTGGGTCACATTATTTAAAAAAAAAACAAAAAAAACGTAAATTGTACAGTTTTTCCATTCTATCTTTACTCTTAGCTCTCTAGCTGTGAACTGTGAAGCATGTTCAAACATAAGACTAGAAATAGTTAAGTTGTTTGTTTTTGGTCTTTTTTTTACCCAAAACAGTGTTGATACTATACCGTATGAATGCCATACATTTGTTTACTTTCTTATGCTGTCAAAATAAGTTGAATCAACCTGAATGCCTCCAATGAACAACAGTGAATGAAGCACTACATGAAACAGTAGGTGCTCCTGATGCACTCGTAAGCAAAATGCAGTAATCAAGAAAGGGAAGTGATTACCTAAAAGTCCACATGACACTTAAGTCACCGCTTATTTTAAGTACATAAACTTAGAAAACAGTTGTCGTCATGGCAACACGATAAAATACAAGATTCTCTGTATGTAAAGGGGACTTTTACCACTTAATTTCCACAAGTTTGAACACAGTATTTGGAGGTGTAGAAGTATAAGACATGAATGCCTTCCTTCTTTTGTATAAAGTAACTTTCCATAACTTTGTCTGTGACTAAAATAAGGCATATTTAGAAAGATCTTATACACCATAAATTCTAACTGATAAATGCCCAGGCTCAAAAATTCATGGGTGAGAAGTAACTCTCTCTGTGGCTGCGAGTTACCAACAGTGTGTTCAAATTCAAACTGAGTAAATGTAATTGAATTTGAGAATGTCAATGTGGTGCAGTCTGGAAAAGGGCAAAAGGCCTCGGTCAGAGCAAAAATAACAAATAACGCCACCTAGTGTGTGGCTGAAGACCACACAATACACTTGCACAAAGCCACAGAGGCCACAGATGAATGTCCCCCATAAAGGGAATGCTGAGGTCAGGAGGACAGTGCTGACAGATGCTGAATGCCATCACACTCCTTAAAGTGAGCAACAACTGAACAAGCAACAGGACACATTTCAACACTGGACATGTAACATTTGTAAAGATTACTGCACTAATAGTGTGACAAGATATTTATTGGTATGTCCAAAAAACAGTAGCAGACTGTACCTTTCCACCTATCCGGACCTGTGCCTGAAGTTTGGCGAGCTTCTCTTGATTCATAGTGTTCTGTTTGTGGAAGAAAAAATAAAACCATTATTAACATGATGATATTATCACGCTTAACATATAAAAGCAAATGACAAACAGAAATTACAGGTTTCACGGGTAAGAAACCATCATGTAGTTTGATGGAGCACGTGATTTCTTGTTGAAACGCATTAGACAGCACACGTTGGGCAATCAGAGCTATATTAATCCTCATTTCCACACATTAGCACTAAGCTAGCAGACAGCTAACAGATCAAATGACAGTTATACTGAAGCCATCCTGACGGTAGACCAACATAAATTAAGTAGATTGATAAAGAAAAGTATCTGGAACCAAATTCCAAAATGACATTAAGCTACGTCTAACGTAGCTAACTGCTAACTAGTTATGTGCCGTTGGGTAACTAGCTAAAAGGCTAATTGAGCTAATATTAGCATAGTGGCTACAGGAATAAGATAAACGAACTAGAATTACAGTTGCTGGCGAGGCAAACAGCGGACTTCGACTTCAAATCAAACGATGAAACAAATCAGCTCAGATGTTAACCCCAAAATGAAATCGTTTTTTACCTTTTAAAAGGAATTAACTGGCAATCGGTTGGACTGTTCTTGCTACTAATGAGGCTGGAGCAGCGCAGTTTAAACCCGCGTCAAGCAGCAGCAATTAAACACACTTCCTGTCAAAAATGTCACAATAAAATCAGTATGACTCACAAACGGTGTATTTAGGACACATACAAGGAATGTATTAACTCGAAAAAGGGTGACATATATGTTGTATTATATTTCTTGGGATTTAATGCGTGAAATACCTGCTAGAGTGTGTTTGTGAAATAATCTTCGGCTTTTAAACTTTTGTTTTCGCGGTAGTTTCCGGTTGTTCTCTTATTTTTCGTTGTCTGACTTGACCAATTAAAGCCGCAGACAGGAGCACGCGGTTATCTGGATGTGACGTAATGCGAACAGCCCTGCTGACCAATAGAAAGAGGAGGAGGGAGGGGCACACACGCAACCTCATTGGACATGACTTTTATTGTGAAATGTCACCGGTTGAACGTCCGGGTCTCAGTTCACGCGAGCAGTCACTGCAGCTATCTTGTAGCCGTTAGCTGTGTGGAAAAGGCCAGTCAAGATGCAAACGTCTCTAGTAAACATCGCACTATTTTCGTCTGTGCAGGTTTTGTTGTCTTTGGCGTGTTTTCAACAGGTTGTCGAGGCAGCCAGCGGGAAAGGTGAGTTTATATTTTGAGTTAATATACATACAGAAGCTAGCATGAGCCGGCTAGCTCCCCGCTAGAGGAGAGCTAGCTGTCTTTGTATCAGCATCCTGGATCCCAAACCTGTGTCCTGGACAGGTAGTTTAATGAGGGAGACTGGGTGTGTTTTGTCATCCAGACATGAATTATTAATCAGCACACAGGTGCTGCTAACACTACTTTACAATCATGCTATCTTATATGAGTTTATGTTAAAGGTTGTCCCGTTGAGACTGCATCAAGATCTTTATTCACCCATAAGAACGTGTATCCCCATTATATTCAGAATATAATCAATATGCTCATATTGTATAAATAACTTTAGAGGTAAATACATTAAACAAATATGAATTAATATGCAGGGGACAAGTTGTAATCATTTACAGGCAATAAAACACTACTTTACAGGTAGGTGTATCAGTGTCAGTATTTTACAGATTACAAGCATAGAAGTATGACTGAAATATGAATGGAAAACAAAGTATTACAGATGCAACAAACGATTATTTTTTATTAATTATTGATTTTGTTTTTGATTATTTTCTAGATTAATCAATTAATCGTTTAGTTAAACTTTTTAAAGTGGAAATAAAGGTCATCCCAGCTTCTCAAAGCTCAAGGTGATGTCTTTAAATGTCTCGCTTTGTCAGACGCAAAACCCAAACATATTTAGTTTAATTATTGTGTTTCATGTGTCAGAATTTCCTGCCATTTTTGCATTAAAAATGATTATAATGATTAACAAATTATCATTATGAGTGATTATTTTTCTATTGATCAGCTAATCAATCAGTTGTCAAATGTCACAGCTCATAATTGTATTAACTGTTTCAAGGGTTGAATCACGCTGCAAGGAGAAAATGAAATGCACTACTCAAAATAGGGGATATCGAGATATGGGTGCATATATGCATGTACATAGATGTGCAATAAAAATGGCGCATTATTTTTGGGGACGAAAAATATTCACAAAACACAAAATAAAAATTCAGATATGTCACAGAAGAGTTCACAGAAGAGTTGTTATCTCCCTTTATATTAAATTACCACCATTCATTTGTGTTTGTCACAGTTTCCTCACAGTTCTTTGTATTGATGTGTATTCAGGGCAGACCCACCCTGTTGTAGAAATATAATACTAGTTACACAATGCTGGTGTGCTCATTAATCCTTTCTCCCCACAGGGTTTGGCGATAACATCCATTGGAGGACGCTGGATGATGGCAAGAAGGAAGCAGAGGCCAGGTGAGTTTACACTTCTTGTCACCTGTTGTGCAAACATTCACCTCGAGCGAGGCCTACAACAGCTTTTAAAGAAATCCTCCACGTCTGCATTTCCACTCCAGACACACATATTGATACCAGTAGCTTGTACTTAATGATTTTTCAATATGAGGCTATAATTATTTTTTACTTCAGTGTCAGTCATGACAATCGAAGTCAGAGTTACTAGTTTCAGTGTTCCCTTGGTCACATATGATCTTAACTCATTTTCTTTACGTGTGTTTGCAATGACAGTGGGCTGCCAATCATGCTCATCATCCACAAGAGCTGGTGTGGAGCCTGCAAAGGTAAAACACTGTTCTTTCTCTTTCTTTATAAAAACCTCAGGTCAGGAACTGTCCTGTCACATCTCAATAAATCTGTTATGTGCCCACTCTATCTGTGTGTAAATTACAAAAAGCCATTACTTAAACAAATCATACATTGTTAAAGTAATGACATTGATATTAAGTCACAGGACCAGTACTTTATTGTGATGATAATCATTATGACTAGATTTGATGTAAATAGAAGATAGTGTCAATAATAATTGCATTGTGTTGCCTTCACAACAGCACTGAAGCCCAAATTCGCTGAATCCAAGGAAATCTCTGAGCTTGCACACAACTTTGTCATGATCAACCTGGAGGTAAGGTCATGTTTATTGTATTTCTCAGTTAATCAGGATTATTATTTTAAATCAGTTGTAAATTTAGGGATGATTGTGCTAACATGAACAAGCATGTACATTATCAGGAGGATGATATTTGTTCCCAGGCTTGTAAATGATAAGTTATCTCCTATTTGAACAGGATGAGGAGGAGCCAAAGGATGAAGCCTTGAGCCCCGATGGTGGATACATTCCTCGGATTCTTTTCCTGGGTACGGAGGGGGTTGAGTCACGCTTCATGTAAACACTGTGGGATTCCTCTGAAAAGACTAATTGCACAGTTATTCTTGAAAAAAATGCTGTCTGATAAGAGTTTCAGTAGGCTGGATTTAAGTTTCACTGGCATGTTTTTGTCTTGGTGACGGTACAGTGAAAAGGCCAAGATGTTGCACTTTTTCAGAATTTCTCAGAGCAAACCACTAATCAAGGATTTGGAAATTAACTGCAATACATACTGGACAACACACAGATAAAAATAATGAAACAGGAACATCCCAAATCTTTACAGATGTGTGTATAAAAGAATAAATAAAAGGTAGAAATAGTCTAGCTTTGATTGGACGAATGAAAAATCAAGCGGCATCAAATATCATGTTTTGTTGTGTAAAATACAACATGGGTGTAGTGTGTAGATATTAAAGAAACGCATCACAGGAATATAATGCCTCAATGTAGACATTTTATATTAAAATACTTGAGAAATGAATGTAACATCAATGTACAGAGCACAAACTAAATTACTTCCCAGATTTAATGGTTCTTTTAGTGAAAAGGCTTTTGTGTTGTTTATCTGCTCCACCTTTTCCAGTTTCCTGAATATAATTTATTGAAAAAGGACCCTCCCCCGAATAACCAATTATTTAATAGACAGAAAATCAATCGGCAGCCAAACATGCAGAAGATTGTCTGCTACCAGATTTTCAAATGCTAATATTAGCTGGTTTTCTTAGTCCTCTTTAATAATAATTGATTTTTGACTGTAGGCTGGACAAAACAAGCAATTTGAAGATATAAAATTGGGCTCTGAGGAGTTGTTGGGAGCATTTTTCATTATTTTCTAATATTTAATCCTAAAAATATTTGTCAAGATTATTTCATAAAGAAAACAATGGCTAGTTGCAGCCCTGTATTGTTTGGATTTTAAGTCAGTCAGCCAGTCATTTGCTGGTTTTCTTAGTCTTTTATAATAATAAATTGAATGGCTTTCTAATTGGACTTTGGGGAGTTTTTACAAGCATTTTTCCATTATTGATAATAATACTTGTCAGATGAATTCATAAAGAAAACAATGACTAATTGCAGCCCTGTATTATTTGGATTTCAGCTGTATTTTGCCCTAACCTTTTTATTTGACTCTTGCAGATCCCAGCGGCAAAGTCCATCCTGAAATCACCAACAAGAACGGAAATCCAAACTACAAGTATTTCTACAGCAACGCAGATCAAGGTAACATCCAGATTATCATCATTTACCTGGAAAATATTATTTTATTGTGCAATACGGCTGCCTTGAGCTCAATGAATATGCAAGTTCCCTTTAAAAGTAGCTGATGGTTTTTGTTCTCTTCCTCTTGCTCAGTTGTGTCTGGTATGAAAGAGGCTCAGGAGAAACTGACGGGCGACTCCTTCAAGCACGGTCACACTCTGGACGAGCTGTGAGGAGGCGGAGGCGGTCATCACGCTGTAAGGGCTACACTTCCTCCACCTGAGGCGGTGCTTCAACACGCCCTGTAACATCCCCAAACAAACCTCCACCTCCCATCCACTATTTACACTCTCACTTAAGGGTGAGGGTCCATCTCACCGACAGAGCAAAGCCAATCATTAGAAACACCTCGATTCTTCAGTTCTACTTTTTGTCCTGTACGGTTTTTTCAACACTACAACTCATGTTCCTGTCACTGTCTGTGTTTTAAAACATGTATATTTGTAACTACTGTTAATTAAATGCCATGTACTGTACCTACTGTCTGTAGAGGATATAACCAACTCAAGCTAGCCAAGTTAACTGTTACTAACTCTCACTTGATGTCTAGAAAATGCCAAGTCTTTCAAGTAATTTGCCTTTTTTGTGTCACCGGACGACCATGAAAGTCTTTATTTGAGAAGTTTTACACTGTAGATGACTGAAATTCATCTTAACCAGTAGAATCATGTTTCACCTCCAACAGCAATGATACTCAGTACTTCCTATTAGACAAGATAATATTTTAACACCCTCAGTGATGTGCTTCCAAAGATCCTCTACAGTATGTTCAATATATCTGTGAATGAATTTACCATGCACTACAGCATGGACTCTGTACTTCTGATTTTTAGTATACACACAGTCTTTCAAATATTATTCATTGAATCCTGCCAATTTCTGTATACTTACTGTAATAGCTGTATCTACATCATTTTTTTTTCTGTTCTGAGTTCTGTGAAGTGACACCACCAGGGCTGCAATTAATGATTATTTTCTCGATTAATCGATTAGTTGTTTTTATTATAAAATGTTGAAAAATGTTGATCAGTCGTCCTCGAGGGTCTTGTTTTGTCCACAACCCAAATATATTCAGTTTACTGTCGTAGAGGAGTAAAGAAACCAGGAAATTTTGACATTTGCGAAGCTGGAATCAGAATTTTGGTTTTTTTCCATAAAAATGACTCAAACTGATTAACAGATTATCAAAATAGTTGGCACTTAATTTAATAGCAGACAACTAATCGATTAATCGTTGCAGCTCTAGACACCACTATTTTTTTTCTTGTCAGCCTTATTAAACTCTTTGAATGAGGGATGAAAACTGGTTAAGTGTCTTGATGTATTTTATACATGTACACAGCCAAGTGTGCAAATAAAGTTTGTTGTACTGAGTTGTTTGTGTTTGTTGTTGTACTGGGATAATAATAGTGGGATAAGGTGTTTAGGAATTTCTCTTGTAATAATTCATGCATGGACAAAAAAAGCAGGCTTACTATTGTTATTATTATTATTATTAGGCTATATACTTTAAAACATAAATGTCACAGATCTGTCCCCCTTCTGTTTCTACCATTACAGCCTCTTACAGCCAGGTGACATCAGAAAAGTCAATGAGGGCTTACTGCTGCATCCTTGTGCTCCCCGGATGGTCCCACTCGCCGAGTGTGGGATCGTTTTTTCCAGCTCAGGTGTTTTCATGTTGGAATGTGGGAGCAACATGGATTTTTCCGCTCAGAACGTTTAAACAACATGTTGACAGCTGTTTCTGGTATTTGAGTGACAAAGAAGAGCAAAGGAAACGGATCATGTAAGCCATGAAATATAGCTCACAAATATGCATGTTACCATCAACCCAATGTTTACCTTTGTCAGCTCAACGTCACCTCAGCAACTCGTGCACCCAAATTTTCTCCAACTTCCCAAGTTGTTGCTTTACGGATTATTCAATTACAACATGGATCAGTGGGATTGGTCCTATGAGTACAAACGGGGACTGTTGAGCCTTGGCGGAGGTATACCCTCTACTGAGTGCCAATGTAGTTGTGAGAGAGATGCATTCACAACACAGCTGTAAACAGTACATCAAATTTTATTGTCTATCCAACAACAGTGATCCCTTATGGTTTGTCAAACAATATGCAACTGCTGCAACATCAGTAGGTGGAGTCACTATTTAAACTCAGTTTGACAGTGATTTAAATAGTGCCGTTACATTAATGCGAGTGCATTTATTCATTTAAGACATTGAATTGCAATTGATCCCATTCCAGACACAGTCTTATAAATGGCTTGTTCAGGAAAGAACTTTCTTTCATACTGAGCCACGTCTTCGAGTAAAAATGTCTTACAGCATATGATTTTTCATGATAAAATAAATTACAAGAAAAAAATAAGCGTGCATTTCTAAAAAAGCCTCATATCATGACATGCTAACAGCGCTAACAGACTACAACAACTTGACAAACATAAGGAATGTTGGTGGAACGAGTGTCAAACTTTGCTAAAGGCATCGAAGATAAAACTCTGTATCGCTCTGTCTCTGACAGACGGATGAAAGGCTTGAGCACGAAGAAGAGTTTTGAGAAAATCACAAAGTAAACAAACATTATGGATGTGAACGTGGCCAAAAGCTCCGACATCTTTCCACCGTGAGGTCATTTAAAAGATTTTAAAAGACGAGAGGGAAATAAAAAGGTAGCTCGAGAGTGAGAAATATTGCTACGATCTCTATAATTACACTAATTACACAATGCTTGCTGCTGTAAAATCAGCAACACTTTCACATATAAAAAAGCCTATAAAAAGCTGTGTGACACATCTGTATATTCAAAATGACACAGCAATAAAGTGTGATTAAAACTCTGATTGAAAATTTAAGTTGTGCACATTCAGAACCAGTGTTGACTAGGTTTACCGCTCAGACAGAAGAGCAGCATCACGAGCTCTTAAGATGCAGCTACATCACGTGATCATTGCTCAAAGAGGGGGTACAAAAGGTTTACACAACATCTGGAATGAATCGCCAGCTCTTCAGCAAGCAGGAGGCCTATCCAGTGTTGGAAACTACATTCCACATTTCATGGATATCTTTACAAGATTACACTGAAACGCTGACGTGTTAAATTCCATCTGTAAACCCGCTTGGCTGTCGCTTTAAGACGCTCCATCCATCCGCCCCCCGTTTGTGCTGGTGTGAAGTTTGTCCAGTTTGCTTCTGAGGATGTGAAGAGGTGAGTGGAGGAGTGTGTGTGTGTGTGTGTGTGTGTGTGTGTGTGTGTGTGTGTGTGTGTGTGTGTGTGTGTGTGTGTGTGTTTTGGGGGGAGGCAGGAGCAAACTTAAAATCTTCCCTGCTTGGCATCTCCGATGGCCCCCCAGACATCAAAGACAAACTCGTCGGGGAAGGCGAAGTCTCCGAGGGTCTCGTCCAACGCCATGGCGAACTCATCTGGGTTTTTCTTGTCGCGGCCGACCTCAACCATCGTAGCAGCTGGAGGGAGAAGAGCAGAATACTTCAAGTTCAATTAAGAGCCAGGAACTCCTTTCACTCTTTGGAAAAGCTCTTCAGTTTATCAGTGAAGTATTCCCATCTGTACAGGAAATAACCAATGTAAAGTCTCAGCTACAGCGAGTGTTTCTGTTCTGCTTGTTTATACTCACCGAGTTCAGTGTCTCTGATGCCCATGTAGCTCTCCAGGAGGTCGTCCACTTTCTTCACCGCCTTCTCCTCAAATTCTGTCGGCTAGAAAAACACAAAACAACTCAAATTCAATTGTTCACTTTCTCAGTTTTACTGTATTTTGTTGCCGTTATGTTCTTGCACCACAGTAATAATATAATTCAGAGATCAATCTCACTCTTTATTATCCAGATTTGGGGACAAACAGTGCATTTTGATTAGGTGATAATGTTGGGAGAAGTATGCACCACTTTTTGTGGGTGTTGTTTTTTGTTTGTGTGTTATCTGTATGAATCATCAATCTTAATGAACCTTTAAGATTATATCAGGGGCAAATAAGAGGTGACCTCTAAACAGTCTTTATAATAGTGTCAACAGCTCCATGTCCAAAATACAATGACATGTGAATGCACTTAAAAATAAAAGGTGTTACTATTCACAAAACTCACTGTTCAGATTAAATCACTGTTTAGAGTAACAGACCTGATCCTTTTTCAGTTCAGCATAAAGAAAAAAGGTTAGGGTTAAATCAATTTAAATCTATCTTCTCAATTGTAGCATCTATGTCTGTCCGAGGGCGCCACTATAGGTGTATTACAAGTATCATTATTCAAATCATTGGTTATTGATTATTAGCTTGTATGTATTTTTGAAGTATTTTATGATAAACTTTTACATCCATCTTCACTGCTCTGTTGTCTTGCTCAATGTCCCGCCTACAGCAACATCGGATTGGTTACTTGTCACGAGTTATAGCCCATCAACGCTGAAGGCTACTGTGCTTGACATGCAAAAAAGGATTCAAGCTGCACTCATGCTTTACGTCTATAATAACAAGCACACCAGCTCCAGCTCCCGTTACACCACTGAAAATGCCCAAACTCACAGCCAACAGGATTTCACTCTGCCTTGTTTGTCTTTTCATTTGCAACTGTGATGACTTTCATAGAATAATTACTTTAAAAAGCAACAGCGGCATGTAAGACTGTATTTCACACTATGATGGTTGAATTTTGTAATTAGTCCTCGGTTCACATGCATTCTGACAGTACAGATCAACCACGTTCTGTTATGACCCTTTCTTCCACCGATTCCCTAAAGAAACTCACCTCGTCCTCTACAGTAGCTGGGCCCTTGGAGCGAAGTCTCAGAGTCCCCCTCCCTGTGCCTATCTTGTTGTCACTGGCAGGTTTGGCGCCCTTCGACCTGGGCTCAAGCATTTCTATCAATCAGAACAGAACACAATATTACAAAAAGTCAAGTTTATTATTATTTACAGTCACGTTGCTGAACAGACAGCACCATCTTTCCTGATAGACAGTTCGCTCCAGTTCTTTATCTCAGATTTGTGTAGAGTTCCCAAACGACACACTTTACTGATGGTTTCATCTACGTATAACCACAAGTGAACATTATTATTAGTATTACATTTTACTGAGAGAAAAGCAGTGCTGCCTCACCACAATGTTCAACAAAGGTATGATTTGACCTTTTCAGAGCATATTTCAATTTTCAGTGTTTTCTGTTTTTCTTATCATGCAAATGAACTCATGCACCCTCGCGTCCTGCCCTCATGCTGAGAAACACTGCAGCACAAGACTCTCCCCGGATGTGTCTACTGACTGAATCGTGAAGGTGAACGTGTTGTCCTTTTACCATCTGGGGCAGTTATGTAACACGTTGACGCACCAACACTTTTTCTGCATCTTTTTTTACTCACCGAAGGCCTTCATGGGCTCGACCAGTTTGAGGGTGAAGGACCTGTCTCTGGGCAGCTCCTTAAGCATGCGGGCAACCTCGTAATGTCGAGTCCCGACGATGTTCTGTCCGTTAATGCACTCTACGTGGTCGCCCACAGAGATCACCTTCACCCCGTCCACAATGCTGCCCTCTTTGATACGCTGCAGAGAAAGGATTGAAGAGAAGAAATGTAATTAAAATAGAGAAAACAGCAGCGCACAAGACAAAAAAACACATCAAAACAAGAGAAAACAAGAGCGTGTGTGACTGTTCGTGTGTGCACAAAACATGCTGGGCAATACTTAACGACTCTACTGTATTTGCTCTTTCATCATGTTAGACCAGAAACCACTTGCATGGCAGAATACAAAAATAGTTATTAAAAAAGCTTCCATGGAAAGTTAAATAGCACTGTTTGTTTCTGTTCCAGACTTCAAACACTTTAAAAAAGGAAACAAACATTTGTGATGCAAATATATCCACCGTACCAGCTTAGGAGCGTCTGCACTGCACGGCTTTGAGAGTTTATAAATATGAATAATACTTTCCTGGGCTTTTTCTCCACAGGAAGACAAAATGCTTCATAGGGAGGCTTTTCATTTCAATGTATTCATTTTTTTAAGCTAAAGTTAAAAGTAGACCTGGTAAATGCTTCCTGATCTACATTTTACTTATTAAACCTCAATAGCTGGCTGCATGAGAAGGTGTGAAAAAGCTTAGATGTGATAAGCTGCATCGGTTGTAGTTTATCATAAACACTGTCATCTAATCTGGATGCAGTGCTGTAGTGGCATCACATGATGGCACATGTGAGCACTTTGTTATGGAGTAAAATGACTGATACCATATAAGCTCATTACAGGAGTCTACATCAACAGAAGGAACATACCAAGACGAATTATGATTTCCACTCAGAAAGCAAGTTTGTCAAATCCTTTGAATATGGCATGAAAACAAGTTGAGCTGAAGCAAAACATCTATTTACAAACTGTTGTTTTGTACATGCTGTGATATCCACAGTAAGGTTATCGAGAGCATCTAGAATCAAATATGATCAGAAGGTTTATATATCCCATAACTACACAGTACACCCATAATAAACCTGCATTTTGTTTACAGCTTCATTTGTATAATATAGTTGGTATTATGAGTAAGTAAAACTGAAAGAATTATATTATTATTCGATTGGTTAAACAACAGAAGATCGAGCAATGCCAAGTTTGATAATCAGGTCATCTTTTAGATTAACTTTCACACAAACACATCAAACATTTATTAGTTATATGAGTTTCATACGTTTTTTTGTCTCTCTGTGGCTCAAATCATCGTATCTTTTTTTTAATTTTAACACTGGTCAGACAAACTCGAGACTTTCGGGCCCAGATAACTTATAATGACAAAAAGAAAGAGTCTATTTCATTGTATTGTTAAGATGCAAAATGGTACAAGGATCCCAAGTTCCCTTAATTTACTGATTTCCTACACAGCCTGTCATGCTCAGATTATGAAAAATAATAGTGAGGAATCCTACATGTTTAAAGACCTTTTTGACCTCATAGTAAAAATGAAACAAGCATAAAGAGCATGCATGTAACTGGAAACAGAATTTAAAACAAGGACAACTAGATAAAAGCTAATAAATAAAACAATAAAAAGGGCCAACTTTGGGCAGCCCTGAACTAAATGATTATTTGACATTAACTGTAACAATAGATTCATGATAAAAATGTCTGTTAGTTGCATCTTCACATGCACCTGACTGTCTCGACCTGATTTTTTTCTACACAATTTTAGCTGACAAAAGCAAAGCATTGTTGCAATCACTGTTTCAGCCAACAAACTCAGTTTAATGCTTATATTAATCCTAATCCTTAATACGACTTAATTTCTCATATCAGAATGTACATAAATAATACATTAATTCCTTTGCCTACCTCACCTCATTTTGTGCCTACACATGTTATATAACTTGACACCACTGTGATTTATGAGGTCAAATAAAGGCCGACGCTTTTCTTCTTACCTTTATGAAGGCGTATCCCGCTCCGTTGTCGGTGATGGTGAGGCCGAGAGCGTCTTCAGATTTATAGACCTCCACCTCCTTCTTGATCCCTTTAATGTGGGCGAAGATGAAATCCTCAAGGCCGATCTGGCCCCCCAGCAGCTTGTCCATGTCAATCTTGTGGGTGTTGAGGGTGCAGAACAGGATCTGAACACACACAGACAGACATGTAGCAGACAGGTATAATACACTACAAATGTGGAAGTTGTGGAAGTAAGAGTATTTATTTTGTTGACATTTTGTGAGTTTATTTTGTTCAATTAATATGAAACTACAGGGGCTATCAGACCATCGCCTCTTGGCAGGATGCAGTGTTATTACCAAACACGGCGGCCAGGGCTAGCTGGTTAGCATGCTTACTCCAGTAGACACCTCTACAACACAATACATAGATGTCTTTGACTTAACGTCAACACCTGTTTCTTCACACTCTGTTGATAATGTTAGCTCATTTTTTTAAATGTTTTAAAGTAAAATTCTGGCTAAACATATCTTACAAATGGCTCCTTTACATCACCTCACCCCAATATATTCACACATTTGATAAGACTGAGCTAAAACTAGTTTGACTATCCAAAAACTTTCTAACAGGAACTGAATAAAATGAAAAAACACTGCTCATCATTTGTCTTTTAGAAAAAAGAATGAAAGAGGCCCTGCTGTGAAGGAAAACCCCAGAAACGTCTGCGTCTTTGATACACAATCAAAAAAAGAAAATCCATTTTTAGCCACAGCCTGAAAACTGAGCCATATTCAAAAATAAACGTGTTTGATTGCAGATGACAGAGCGCTGCCTCAGTATGCTAAATACAGGAATCATCAGGGAGCTCCGTCTTTATCGCAGCAGCCATGTAACTCAGTTATGCCCTCTGCCACCCCACTCGTTTCATCAGTGTGTGTTGTCAGAGCTGTGTTCTCAGTCCTGCGGCCGGACCAGCCTGTGATGAAGCAAACAGGGAAAATGACCTTTCCTCCTGTGCCAGATATGTTGAAATCTGGCATCACACCTTGTGGCTGCCACATCTTGGCAGGACTGAGGGAGAGGGGAAATGTGATCACCAGGAACACGATACACAGTTGGCCTGATTTAACAGCACGTTAAAGCGAGACTGGACAGTGAAACCAGCAGCAGGAGACTGGTGGATGTGAATCATTTATTCCACTCTAGACGGACATGCAGCCTTACTTGTAGATTAACTGAGATAAGTTATGCCAATATGCAATTTCTGCTCTAATTTCTGTTGTTCGATCAGCTTCCTGGTAGGGCTTTAGGAAATACCGGGACAGGATTTAGCTAACTTCCGGTAGAGAGGGATTGATTCATGCTGGTTCATCAGGAGGATGACCTTTGTGCACCAATCAGGCTCTGGCAGCGAGGCCTGCCTTGTTTGGGCCTTGTTTTTTTTCCTGTGTACCAACAGGCGCTGTTCACTCACACATAGGCAGACATGGCCTCATGCGTTGCCTTGGGTTACCAGACTATAAAAGAATGGGATTATAATAGAGGGAGGCCGCGAGAGGAGAAAAGAGGAGAAGAGGAGGCGATGATTGAGGTGAGGGAGGGGTGTACTGTAGCTGAATTCATGGCTCTCTCGTTCTTTTCTTTTTCCATAACAGTCTCCCCCTCTTGCCTCCCCCCTTCAGGCCAGGGCATTACCCAAGAGCGAGTGGGAGTAACAGCAGCGGACGCCTACACCCGGTTACCAAGGCTGCCGACTACATTAAGCCGCTTCTCTGCGACGCAGGCAGCTCTCAGCACTCCTCTACTCCTGCTGGGCTGACAGCCGCAGTGTGTTCACGCCGCCAGCCGGGTGCAGCTGAGCACTGAGTAGTGTCACACACAAACACAGCAGTGACAGCGACTGCCTCTCTTTCTAACAACCTGACTCACTACAACAGATACTACACCTCCCACTGCCTGTGCCACGCTGACCGAAACCTTGATAACCACATGGAAAAGGGCAAGCGAAAGGAGAGGCACTGCAATCTGTTCGGAGACACCCAAGGCAGAGCTAGTCATGGGTCAATGCTTTTCATAATGAATAAAAAGACACAAGAGGAGAAAAAACAGACAAAACAGATTTTAAATTGAGTTTGAAGTAGACAATGTGCAAAAAAGGTCATATTTTGATTATTTTGACAGATAGGAGTCACAATTTTAGTGGGAATGATTTGAGTTAAAAAATATGACGTGACATTTGTTGGAGTCTGTCACCAACAAACATGTTCCCCGAAGTCTGGAGAACAAGATTTGTAGGGTGTCTCTGCCGCACCAACAAAGCTTAATTCATAATCATACGTTGCAACTCATTTTACCGTTATCAAAAAATGTCAGCTCCTTGCAATTTGGATTTGGATATATTGCACTTGGCCATATAGTGATTTTGATAATATTTTGATTGAATGTTCAGCCCTAGTTTGGAGCTAATAACCACGTAGTAATTTGTATAAATGCAGGGTTACCCACCAGCCTCACCGGAAAAAAAAAAAGTTCCTCCGTCAACGTCAGAAGAAATCATTACATTTTTATCACCTGTGCCAATAGGCATCTGCTCCAGGTGTGTTTTAGGACACATAAAATCGCTGTTAGTTTGTGCTTTTTCCACAGAAAATTATTATCAATATTTTCAGACAGAAGTGTTTGTGGTAGGGACACATTCAGCCTGTAAAAAAATAATAATAACAGCTCCTTTCTTATGATCTGAAGCCTGAGGAAGAGCTGAAGGAAACACATTGTTCTTGTCAGTGTTAATAAAAAACTCGTGATCCACTGACTATATTACATATTGGTTGAGTGTGCAGTCTCTGCAACAAACACGTGTGGTTTGTTTTTGTTCTGATTACGTGTTCGTCTCGAAGTTGCCAGCACTGCCGTACGTGCTGGGCACAAAGCTTTCTTTTCTTTTTCACACAAATATTTTTATTTCAAGTTGTTTGCCGGTGGACACAAGACATCCTCTACTTCACTGTGAAGACCATTTCAAGCGGAGGAGGACTTTAAGTTTTGAGGAAAACAAGCGGTTACATCACACAGCAAAGACCACGAATTTAACGTATGAGACGACAATTTCAATAGTCAATCTATGAGATGAGATGCGTCAGGATCGGTCTGATTCAGCTCTGCAGCTGACTGTTTGATTAACCATTAAGTCATTAAGTATGAAGACGCCTTTGTACCTTACTTGATTACAACTCCACTACATTTCAGAGGGAAATACTGTACCTTTGACCTCAATACATCTACTCACTTGTTACTTTCTAATTGAAGATTGTACACGCATAGAGTATACTGTATATTCATATCACAGAATAAATCGTATATATATGGGACAACATAACAACATAAAAATGATTTTTAAACTTTTATAAATATATATTAGTACAATTCTATAAAAACATGCAATAATATGATGCTCTGCATTTGGGATGCACAATATGGATTTTCTTTTTCCCGCTGAAACCAATAATAACCTGCTTCTTATGGCCGATACAGATAAGATAAAAAATGATTTCACATTTTTTTAATTAAAAAGAAGTTCCTAACCTGTAGTTTATGCACACCTGTAGGTAAGAAAGGCTGAGATGCTCTAATTAGGGCTGGGCGATATGACCCTAAAATAATATTGCGATTTTTAGGCTATACATAATATTTATGTCGATATTTTTGAAATCTGGCGGATCAAAAGCACTTTATAACGGCTAGGACTGGGTGACAAAATCAACACAATCACAATAATTTTCACCAAATTCCTCAATATCCATATTGCGACAATGAGGTAGGGATGACTTATTACTTTCACAAAATATTAGCTTAAAGAGATTTCTGATAATCATTAGTAATGTGGATTTAAGTGGGTAAAGTGAATTATTAGAAAAAGTCAATCTGTTAAGTTCAGTAGATGACATCACTTTACTGTAATGCAGCCTTTAAAATCAAGAAAAGACAACACTAAGTTATGTCATATCATGATATCCAAAAGACAGCCTGTTGAAATATCAGGTGTCAGGTGACACCTAACACCTCCACCGACTAGTTTTCTTGAGGAAAACCCTCAAATGAATGAGTTTTTTTAGACAGCATTCATTACTTTTGCCAACGAGTGCTAAAAACAATTAGTTGATTAATTGATAGATATATTGAATGGATCAAGACAATTAATCATCTTTTTTGATTGACTGTTCAGACAGAAGTTATAAGTCTATAATAAGTTAGTTGAAGATGTTACCTTGGGCTCTGGATAATTGTAAAGGGCATTGTTTTTACAATTTTATGACATTTTATAACCAAGTGACTGATTGATTTGAGTGTTCAAATGAGAACTCTATTAATATATATAACATTTTATTGCACTTTTGTTCTCTTCGCCTGTATTAATAGCTCCTCATCTCTAATAATATGCTGCCATTTAACAATATGAGAGGCTTTGTCAGGCAGACATGGTACAATATTATAACAGTACAATAACTGATAGTGAGTCTTAGAAATCTCCGCCTACATGTATTCTCTACAGAGATCACTCCTCCTGCCTGCGTTTGGACAAAGTAAAGGCCAGACAAATACAGACTTTAATTGCATCTCCCTCTGAATGATGCCCTCCATTAAAACAGTGTTGACTTAAAGCTTGGGAAACCTGTTTCTTTGGCAACTGAACCACTGTCCATCAACAGCCTCATCAACAGATCTTTTAACAGAGGAAAGGAAGGTTAGAAAGATTAAACAGAGAATATCATACTGTGGGGTATTACTCATGTGTAGCAGCAGAATAGTGTTTTGTCTCATTTCCTGTCTTCATCTACTGTCATTTCTGTGTCAGATGTTTAACTAGTTAACAGGGAATGCTGATGTAAGCTGTGTGTGTTGTGGCGTGGCTCCGTTTTCAACAGGATATCACATTCATCAGCATTTAAGCCTGTGCAATCATTAACCTAACTGCGGATGTGAGAATGACAACAGAGAGGTGTTTCATAAAGGTGGCTCAGAAAAGCCCATTAGGGCTGCAACTAGTTATTATTTGCATTTGTGATGTCTTCAAACTGCTCCCTTGGTTAAAAACATAAAAACTCTTCATTTACTATCATAAATGACAAAAGAAAAGCAGCAAATGTTTGACATGTTTCTTCTTGAAACATAACTGAAACTATTAATCATATGATGAACAAAACCTTCAGAGTTTTTAATGGACAGATCTGTGGGTGTCCAATTCTTCTGACATTTAAAAAGGAAGAAAGTGCGATGACATTCTGCTCACTATGAGGCTCTCATACCTGGCATTAACAAGCCTCTCAACAAGCCTCTCGAGTGACCACACTGCGATCAGACCTCACTTCCCTGCTCTATATGCAAATGAACACATACACCAACAACAACAAATGGACACGTTTTCTTCCATAAAGAAAGAACTTAATGTATTACTTTTACTGAATTAACAAGAAGGCCCAAATAATTGCAGTTTATAGTTGCGTAGTGTAGTTATAGTTTTACAATGCTTATACACTCAACTCACAAAATTCAGCAATTTTATAAGGGAGTCTGGGTACTTTCTCCACAAAGAAACAACTTCATGTATCACATTAAATGCTGAAGTTGACAGGTGAAGTTTTTGCAGTTGAATCAGACGGTGTGTTCATAAACACCTGCTGCTAACATTGGCAGGTGAGAGAGCCAAAACATGTCGCTTGCATTACAGTAAACCAAATGTAAATCAGACTGTGTAATCCATTCTGCTTGTTGTTTGAAGGAGGATGCCAGAGTAGGCTGTCCTTCAATGTGGCTCAAGACTAACGTCGGCATCCTGACACCTTAACAACCACTACTTTCTGCATTGATGCCCTGATTAATAACAGCTATAAAACAGGCTCAAAGATGTTTATTACCTTATTTTTTATTGCAGTGAAGTTACCACACATACAGGCTGAACAACATAGTGAGCCAGTAAATATAAAATCTATCTGTGCAGCAGTGAAACTCTGTTTTACTCTACTAGATTGATTGCTAAACCTGAAAAGTAACCTGACCAGGACTAGGCTAGTCTGACAGGATAGGTTTCAGGTCAGACTTATTTAAACAGAAATGTATGAAAATGATGCTGAATTACTGAAGTCAGTCAGATAATTGTTGATAAAGTTAAATCGATAAAATAATGCAGTTTTAAGACCATTTCCAACTATTACGGGTAGGACAGGGCTGTTTAACAACCAGAGGTAAAACCCTCCTCTGATACATCATCACACCCATCACAGACAGGTGATAGCGAATATTAGTTTTCTCTTTTTATCTGTGGTTGTCTTCTCTCCATTTGTCTTCACAACGATCCTCAGATGGGCCGATGGAAACCTGAACTCGCCTCTGAAAACCTGCAGTTGTTGTTCAGCCGGCGTCGGTGCCGGGACAACGCACTCCTCTGCATCACTGCTTGTAAACAACCTCTTAAATCACTATAAAACCAGACGCAGTCCAGTCAGTGGTGAGTACACACACACACACACACCTGGGATCTGTTTCTGCTGCTTCACACTATCCTCGTTAGTGTGTGCACAGTCATGCTCATTTGCTTGTCACATGTGTAATGAGTCACAATTACCAGTAAAAACAATGCTTATTAGAATCATGTTGCAGGATAATTTAAGAACGTGTTATTAGGCACTAATACAAAGTAACTGGGACTCTTTATTATGTAATGGAATAATGGTGGGTTTACTGGTCAAAAAGACATGTAAGATGGTAGTGAATAAAAAAATGAAAGCAGAAATATTTTTGATTCAAAATAATAACCGTAGAAAATATTTAGAAAGCTTTCCTTTCTAATACAATATAGTCAGCCCACACTAAGCATTTACTTCAATTAGCATACCATTGGTTTGCATGTTGTACCTATTTTCAGCACATCACATACTATACTTAACAGCACAGATGAGGCTATAAGCTGCGTACAAGTAGAAATAGAGGGCAGAGTGGTTGTACTGGATTTGCCTATACTGTAGGCCAGTCAGATAATTATGTTATCAATTGATTGTGCATATCTCATCTTACATGTCTCATCCACTCCACTGTACATGACTCGAACATTTTGCTGACGTCAGTACTGTCGTGAATTCATGCAATTTTTGTTAGCAGAGCCTGATTTTATTCATGTTTTTTTGAGTGGTTTTATTTTATCTCTGTAAAATGTATTGAAATATTTTCTTAACATTCCAATTAAATTGTCTGAATATAGAAGTTCATTGCTCTTTGAATGGGTGCACTTTCATTATTATTGTATTACATTATCATTACATCAGTGGCATAAATTTGTCTCAAAATGACAATAATATTATTTATTACTGCTGTAAACGCTGACTTGATCTATGTACGATGCAAATCAGAGTAGTCTGCAGTATGTAGTAGTATGTTTGATCAGCAATTTTAACATGATACTGTACTTTGATGATGTATTTTTTGCCCGTCTTTGTCAGTTAATACATTTCTAAATGGTTAAATTCTTACTTGCTTAAATGGATTAATGAGAAATGATTAACATCCCTATGCTCCAGCCTAGAAATGACATGCCTTGGGTGTCGTTTCAGACCTGAGATGGATTTAAGGCTCCTGGTGAGAAAAGCCCTCACTTCACATTCTCTACATACCAACAAATTAAAAGATAAATCAACAATCCACTAAGTGAGACAAACTATTTAATCTCAAGTATGTGACATATACAACTAGGTCACCTTGACTGTAATTCACCCGGATGCTTGCTTGGTTTTTACCACATCTAGGAAACGAGTGCAGGAGCTAATAAAAAAAACTCAACTCAAGCTCCATCAAATGAGATTGTTTCACCTAATTGCCCCCGCGTTCAGAAATGTCTGGCTGCAAACATGGAAGCACAACTACCTGCAAAACAAAACCAAGACGTGTGGCTTTGTCACATGACGGCCGCAGCCCAGAAATTCAAACTGTAGGCAAATGGCTGTCTGCTTTCTACTAAGCGGGGATCGCGTTCACTGCAACAGGTGGACGAGAAGCGAAGTCACAGAGCCACACCTCAAACTCTACAGCTGCAGGGCCAATAACCAGACTTTGACCTGAGCTGAGTGAGCACATAAAAGATCCTATTCTTCATCTAAAGGCTGCAATATTATATCCACTGCGATAACACACAGGGTGGACTGAGTTTACATATTATATGTGCTTCTGCTGGGTTGTATCTGCTGTTATTATGACTAACTCTGAGCTTTACTGTAACATACGGACTTGTGTTTACAACCACAGATGACACATATTGCTTTAATGCAATGTGATGTCAGTTTGGACAGAAATTAGAAGCCTATTAGAGTTAATAAGAGCAGGGAGGACAATGCCATTGTTCATTACATAATTCATATCATGCTCAGCCAAGCGCTCAACGTCACAGAGCCACTGGTTCACAAACAACCACAGCTATGTTTTCTGGGTGGATCCATGTGCAACCATTTTGTCCTCCAATTTACTTAACTGTTAAATTAAAGAAGTAGCAGTGTGACAGAGCAGGAACAGAATCGTTGACATCTTAGATATTAAGAGAAGATGTTTGCTCTTCTCAGTTGTGTCAATTATCATTAAGGCAACAGCTGAGAATTTAAATTGACAACATTTTATTGTGCACAAGTGATTGAATTTAGCAACCAAGAAGCACGACTGTTTAAAGTCTGAAAGGAAATGTCGGAGAGAATTGCTTTAATGCTGTAAAACATTCTTTACTCCCATTTTGGTGTTTGGGAGGAAATTGAACCAGAAAAATGGGACAAAAAACATAAATTATCAGAATTGGGACTGCAATTAACTATTAGCTTGACAGTCGATTAATCTGCTGATTATTTTCTCAATAACTGATTAGTAACGATAAAATGTTCTCAATGTCTTATTTTAAGCATTTTGAATCGCCTTGTGTCTGAACTGTGGTATACTGTATAAACTTGCCATTTTCATAATGTGTCCCCTTTAAAATCACAATGATGAGCATAAACTGCAAAATCTGTCTTAACTGAATCATTAATTTTACACTGATTAAATGTGTAACAACAACTCAATGGTGACTGATTTACAGTGTTATTTAAAATCAGACCGCTTCGGGTTTAAATTGAGAGTTGCGTTTAAGCTATATTCGACTGAATCCTCTGTTGGACGTGCCAGAATAAAAACAGTGTCTTGAAATGGACTTTTCTCTGGTTTATATTTCATCTAATTTGATTTACAGCAATCTGTGAGCAGAATTAACATTTAAATCTGTATTTACAGCTTAGTTACTTACAGTACTTTTCTCATAAAGATGCAAGTCTATATAGGGGGCTAAAAACAGATGACGCATTCAACAAATGTCTGACGCTCAGCTGGAAATGTTCTTTCAGCACATTTTTGAGCACAGACTGCGTTTGACAGTCGTGTAATGAATAACACATCGAGCACTCGACCCTCCACACGCTCTTCACCAAACACTCAAAGGAAAGGCAGAGTACTGACCTTCAATACGGACTGAAATGTGTCTGGAGCATTGAGTATTCAAGTGATAAGATTTGGCACCAAATGCTTGTGCTTGTATTCTTACTTGTGTTCATTTATTATATATATTTATTATATATTTTTATTATTATATTCAGTTATAATCGGGTATTTTATGAGATAGCAAACTGCATTTAGAGCTGGGATGTCTTGCAAGTAATAGCAGAACATTTTATATATTTCTCAAAGTAATGGTGAACACATTATTGTTCTAGTGCAGTACAGGTTACAAAACTTGGTATGAGACTAGCACCAGTATCACAAATGTCAGAGTCATAGTTATTGTCTTCAAATTGATTAGTTTGTCTGTCCAAAACCCAAAGAAATTAATTTCCAGTGATAAAACATTTGGAAGTTTGGAAACACTGAAACTTGAGAATAAATGAAAGTTTAGCTTTAAGAATAACAGTTTAGCCTTTAAAAATCCAGTTTATCAAGTGCACTTACCTAAACCTAGAGCAGTCTAACACAACAGCCCTGCAGTAAATCCTACCTTTATGAACGTTATAATGTTCAGTTCTTGTTCCAACTTTAGCAACGTGTTATTTCAACTTTATGGTCATTTGGAGGCTTTCATTTGTGCTGCTGTTGACCTGTATTGAGTTATATTTAGTCTACCCTCACTGAAATAAACTGAGTGGACAAAATATTCTAAGCAGGACGAGAAAAAAATACAGTTTGGGTATCCGCAGTGAAACTAAGATATCATATTGGCACCAGTAGCCAGCTCAATTAAGAAATAGACTTCTTTCTTTCTCCCTAAAAACCTGTGTTTTGTGGAGAAATAACAAGTTTTTCACTGACAGTGCTGTTGTCTTTTTGTGAGACACAGGTCACGTCCAGCCAGCATGGGCACCACAGTCATATGGGCAGCAGAGTGAGGTCTGGTGGTGTTTATGCAGGGAGGAGGTCCAGGGCAGAGCTGCTCCCCTGGGTCCTCTGGGACGCCTCTGGCTGTGGCCGGGACAACTTATCTGGTTAAAATTTGAGGCTTTGCCCACTGAACCGGACGTGAGGGACTTCCTGTGATAAAAACTGTGGAGACCCACGACTTACATTATCACATCAAACTCCATCCGTCTGTCTGTCTGCATCTGTCTTTGAGCCAGATTTCTGAATAGGTCAGTGTCCTCAGTGACACACACACTTTCTGGATCTCCACCAAACAATGCTATTGTGTTAACTGCCAACTATTTTGACAAGCAATTAAACATTTTCAGTCATTTATCAAGCAAAAATGTCTGACACTTGCTTAAATGCTTGTTGAGTCTTTGGGTTTTGGACTGTTGGTTGGACAAAACAAGCTATTTGAAGGCGCCACTTCAGGTATAGTAAAACTGTGATGAGTAGGGCTGCAGGATATGGTAAAAAAAAAATCATAATGTGATTATTTTGACAGATATTATGATTCACGATCATGATATTGTGACATTTGTTTGGGTCTGTACCAAACAAACATGTTTTACAATATCTAGAAAGCAAGATTTGTAGCCCAGGGCATCTCTGCAGCTCTGCAATACTTTATTATAATGTTGTTTTCTTGCACATTTAACCAAAAAATTGCAGCTTCTTCTGATTTGGTTATTGTATTTAGTCATATTGAAATTTCAATTAAAAATATCGATTAACTTTACAGCCCTAGTGATGAGCTTTTTTCACAATTGTCTGACATTTTACATCCTGGATGATTAATCGATTAAGTAATAAAAACAACCATTAGGTGTATGTGGCATAACTCTGCTTGACGGACGAACCAATGTGTTGACATATAGGTTGTTATTCTTATTTTGCTACCTGCTTGGCAGGCTTGGAAGCATCATTTCAGCATGGACCTTTTTTTCTCATGAAGTGGCAACAACAAAAATAAACACCAATGTGATCCCTTGAGCACTGATCCTCTCTTGTCTCCCTTCACCAAGGAGTCAGAGGTCAGCTATCGAACAGTACTACTAGAGCTGGTGCAAGAGCAATGCTTAAAGATGCTTAAGCAGGGTAGTGCTGGCATGATAGTGATGGAGGTTTGATTCTGGTTTGCCAACACAACCTGTTGAAAATCAGCTAAAATCCCAAATCTCTTGAGCTTCTCTGTAGTACTTTGCTCGTCATTAGGAAAAGAACATGCTGTAAGGCAGTTCTGTACTAAAACAAGTCTAGACAGAGTCTGAACAGTCCTAATTAGTGTTTCTGATGGACATGATGGAACAAATACCCATAGAAAAATGGGTGGGTGAGAGTTTGAGGCTCTAGTTTCACACATGGACATCAATATGTGTTAATAAGTTGTGTATGCAAGTTTCACTGTGTACCACTGAGACAAATTCCTTTCCAATAATTGCTCTTGTTGAATGAAGTGACTGCATCTCTGAGCTTTAAAAGCGGAAGGAAGTTCACGTCTTGCGGCTCCTACACCACATGAAGCTGATAACAGGCTGCCCCGCCGGCCTATCTAGTCATATCAGGGCTGACAAAAGCCATACATGCCACTCACGCTTTCCTTTGAAAAGAAGAGCTTAAGCAGTCTGGGCTTACGAGGTCACAGAACCTGCTTTTGTTTTCAGGACGTCCTCGTACACATGCAGCTTTTGGGCTTGCTTGTCCGTAAATTTACTGCTTTATGAGCATGAAAAACTATATCAAATCAGAGGATGCATGAATTCGTCAGCCGTCCAGTGACGGCATAATGTAGATAAGACGCAGATCTCTCTCAGTCTGGCGGGGTTGAAGGTGTGCTGGCTCGTAGAGCGTTGGCAGGGCGTGTCATTACAAACACCAAATAGTTTTGATACAAGACAATCAAAGCTGACTTTCAGTGGCTGTAACAGAACTAATCTCTTACATAAAAATGGCACTTATAAAACGTTTAACTGAACCTTTACTGCTGCTGTTGATCTTGCAGTGTTGGAAGGATTAAAGATCCTTCACTCTTACGTTATGCAGTCTCTGCTGATGCCTTTAAAAAGCAACTTATTTATTCAAATTGGCATTTGTCTCACCTGCTGCTATCTAGTGTTGTAATCTGTACAGTATGCTTATATTTGTTTTGTTTATTTCCTCCTTTCCTCCTAATTACAATATTTTTTTATTTTTTTATATACAGTCAGGAAGTTTAGTCCATTAGTTCCCAATGTAGGGGTCATGGTATCTCCTAAGGGTCACAAGATAAATCTGAGGGGTCATGAGATTATATCTAGGGTAGAAAAGAAGAAAATCAAGTTACAATAAGTTAGAGTTTTATTTTGTTAATTTGATCTCTTTGGGCCCTTAAACTGTTGTGAAACCATCTGAAAGGGTTTAAAGTGTAATTTTCCTATTTGCTGACAACTCACAACACCTGAAATGAGACATGGGGGCCAAAGTAGACACCGTTTCGCAATGTGTTGTATTTCATGGGGTTATTATAATAGTAAAATCTAAAATTGAAAAGGAACTAGTCGCCATTAATGTTAGATAAATGTAATGGTGCCATAAAATGGAAATACGCAAGTACAAGTACCTTAAAATTGTACATAAGTTAGAAGTAAAAGTCTAGAAACATCATATCTGTGGGAATACTTCACAACTTTCAGTAAAATCGAGCTTTGACACAACACTGAATCACTTCCATGACTTTTCGCCTGCTTTAACAACAGGTGAGACCTTACCTCAGGTGGGCTGATATTAAACGCCTCTGCTATTTTCCCGTACAACTCCTTCACGTTGGTAAATCCCTCGATCCTGCCGGTGGGACTTCCGTGGGCCAGCTGCGTGTGGAAGACCAGTTTGGGCCGCAGGCTGGCAGGTGGAGGCGGGAGCCCCGCTCCGTTCACGGCGGATTTACTCAAGCTCCCGGCACCTGCGTGTCCGCCGCTGACCTCCTCGTTGTCCACCAAATGCTCCTTCGTCGATTTGTTTTTCTTCTTCCATGGTCCCAGCGGCATTTTCTGTTGTCTCGGTTCGCTTCTCGACGTGGAAAGTAAAAAGTCCGAGCCGCTGCTATAACATTGAAGTAGCTAACCTGTTGCGTTCCAAGCCCAACCGTCGTGTCGTCCTTATTTACTTCCTACTTTCCTCAAATTCCTCCTTCCTTCCTTTCCTCACCTGGCCGCAGCTCAGATTTGACTTTGTTCTTCGACAGAGAGTCGGCCCTCGCTCGCCTGCGAATTACTGGTGTGAATATTCAACAGGTAGGTGGCGGTGAGAAGGGGATAAACTCTGACACAACCTGCTGGCTGCTGGTCCTCCTCGGCTAACAATAGCCGCTCTGTTTGCCTCTCAGCGTGTCGTGGGACGCAGGCGCAGTGGGACGGACCCGGGATCAGCACGGCAGGAGGCTCAGCCCCAGAGCACCTGTGCACCGTCACAGGGGGACCATCACTTTAAAACAATTATTCAGGTATTTTTAAACACCTGCTGTGAGACAGTATCGGTCAAAGTGGCCGGAGAGTAAACCTAGACACAGAAAAACTGGTTTCTTAGTCAGGACTGTGGCCAAGACGAGTAACATCCACAGGTGCAGCTGCACATTTAAGGCCCCAGGGTAGACTACTGAGCTATTTCTACAGAAAAGTACCTAAAAGTCATACTGAGTAAAAGTATAGATATCATGTTAAAATATTACTTAACTTTATTACTCTCAAGTACTGTACTAAAATACAATTTTGAGGTACTTATACTTACTTGTAGCCTACTAGTTACTTTATAGATTACATGCTGCATCAGAACCAAAGTAGCACAGTTATTAATGTAATTTATTGGCAATCTGTTATGAAAAACACTTTCTGATAATCACAGAAATGTTGAATATCAGATGTGATCATCAGATGACCCATAGTATACATTTATACAGACATTACTTGTATTTTAATACTTGCATACTTTATACATAAGTGCATTTAATCTCAATATAAGTAATATTTTACCATGATATCTTTTACTCAATTGTGACTTTTGGTCACTTTTTACAACACTGTTGTTCACAGGTATTATTCATCTGAATGTGAATCTGCAAAGTAGCTAATTGAAAATGTAATCTGATGAATGTAGTGGAGAAAAGAGTCCAATGTTTACCTCTGAAATTTGGTTAAGTGTTAAGTAACATAAAATGAAAGTACAAGTACCTCAGAATGACATAATTGCACTATTTGAGTAAATGTACTCTATTATTTTCTTCTTATCAATGCTGAAATTTTCCCAAAACAATCTCTTTCCTCTGATAAACACTGCTCTCTCTTCTGTTTCAGATAACACACTTGAATCCAGCACAGATTCACATTAGGCTGGCACACTCACACGGTGAGGAGGAGCAGGTGTGTTTGCTCTCCGCCCTCCCCGGATAATAGTGACTCATCACTTGCTCAAATCACTTTTACACATGTGATATATACACATCTTCCCTGGCAATAGGAACAATTTGTGGAGCCTGAGGTCAACATCTTTCTTTGTTTTTGTACAGACAGACAGATAGATAGATAGATAGATAGATAGATAGATAGATAGACAGATAGATAGATAGATAGATAGATAGATAGATGTAAAAGTTAATATATGTATGCAATACATATGTGCTGCAGCCTTTAACAAACAGTTTATATGTGGTTTTAATAGAGCCCAAACACTGATCACTGCTGTCTTAAATCTTGCTCTTAACTCAAAAAACTAATGGGTGCAAATGTCAGCAACTCAAGTGGCCCTCTCTGTCTAACATGGACCCCGCCTCTGTGGGCCCCTGAGCCATGATGAGTGATATGGCGTCCCCTTGTGGGAAAACGTAAAGGCCTCTGTGTTGGCAGCTGACAGCCAGCAGCTGAGACCAGGCTGCTATATTTACACATAGTCATAGTTTTGCCATTAGTAAGCATTCAGTTCAGTCAACATATTTTTAATCTTTGCACGTCAGAAATGTGACTGCAAGTTTTACAACAACAATTATTCAAATATTCACATTTGGCTATAAAATATAACAATTTTCTGGTCCTTTAAAGAACTCATTTTGTTCACTGACGATCAATAGGGCTGAGCAGTAATCAATCACTTTAAAGCAATGATTGTTAAAGGAGCAGTTCACCCAAAACCCTAACCCAGTTAGTAGCTGTGCCTCAATTCGAAGGCAACATCCTTTGAAGGACGAAAGCATGGCCTTCCTAGATCACAAAGGCCAAAGTGAGCGTTGTAAAATGAGTCTGGTCCACGGGGGAATTTCCTGCATACATCACCAGCTCCCCCTGATCGTACCCTTGTACCGCTCCTCGCCAAGCAACCTTGACAGCATTGGGGTCCGTTGTTTGTCAACTGCTCCTTTAATACACTGATTATCTAACGGTGGAGGATATATCAAGTTTCTCCCCATGACTGAAACAGCTCAAGATCACTTCATGTGGAAATATTTATTTTAAAATTCAAGTTCAATATATTCACATGTCAGAATCTAAAATGCACACAGAACGATCCAGCTCATTCAGCCACTTTCCTCTTGAACAACCTGTACAGATTTTAAGACAGCCTTCTAAATTAAGGGTTTTTTTTTATCCCCTCATGACAAAATAAACATGATTGACAGTTAAAAACATGTCAGTAACAAAGCATGTCAAATCTAAATAAGAGCAAGAAAATGTACTGTTGGCACTGCAATTCTTCCCAGGATCACTAGGATGTTTTTGGCAACTGAACTCATTTACTACCAAATATTTCCAAAAAACAAAAAGATAAAGTGATTGTGGCGAAGATCCACGTACATAAAATGTGTGACTTTCAGATATCATCGACCCAGACAGTCTATCACTTCCATCTACTTGGCAGCATGCATGGTATTTATAAAAAACACCACATAGCTCAAAAATAGAAATTGCACATTCGTCTGTAGGAGGTCCATCTGTGAACTGTCAGAACTGTCCTTGTACGTGTGTGTGTTTGTGCGAGTGTGTTTGGTAACGAGGGTGAGCGCTGTCATGCAGTTATCTCCCCCAGCCCTTCGTCCTAGGTGGGTAAATGCCGTTTCAGGACGTCCTTGGCGTTTCCGGGCAGCGTTTCAGGAAAGTTAACATCAAACTCCACCACCAGATCTCCTCTCTGCTCTGGGTTTTTGGGTAAGGGGAGACCCTGTCCGGCTACAGTCTTTCTCATGCCAGGCTTGATGAC
This sequence comes from Pagrus pagrus, assembly GCF_965226575.1. Classification (NCBI taxonomy): domain Eukaryota; kingdom Metazoa; phylum Chordata; class Actinopteri; order Spariformes; family Sparidae; genus Pagrus; species Pagrus pagrus. Next base: position 17,272,331 of record NC_140196.1, read on the forward strand.
ATCCGTGATCTTCATGTTGCACGTCTTCCCGTCTATCGTGGACACTGTGACCGAGCAGCCGCACAACGACTGAAAGGACAGAAATATAAGATTCAGAGTGAGAATGAGGAGAACAGCAACCCACACAGGATCTAATCTTGGCGGAGAGAAACACATGAGTCTGTTCCCTGGCTCAGACTGAATTTATAGATGTGTAAACTAGAGCTGGTTGTACGGTTGGAATGAATAATATGATATTAGTAAGAATATCATTAATTAATTTAATTATATGAGGTAAAATTCACCCCAGAATCAAAATTACACTGCAGGTAAGAGGAAAAACATGTTTTTTTGATGTGGGAATGAACTGTTCCACAATGTACACTATTGGCAATATACACATCTTTGTTTAAAAAAAAACTGATATTAATATATCAGCCAATATAACATAAACATTTTTCAAGGTTTTAAAGAATTTTGACCAACATATGCACTGAGCCAGACACTTTGTGGCCGCTAATAACTAATCTTTGCCATTTCTGTGTTGCCATTTCTTTAGTAGCCAATATATTTTTTGACAGGATAAGATAATGTTGGATATGTTGGAGCAGCTCTCGTAGACGGTGTGCAAGTTGCTCTAATTCTTGCAAATTGATTTCCTCACTTGATGCACCCAAACTGCCTTCTAAATCATTACAAATACTACTTGAGGGTTGTGCTGCTTGGCGGACAGTTAACCCTGAATTGGGCGGACTCATTAATCCAAACATGTTTGACATGCGACAATGTCGGATTTCTAATTGGAATTCGTACCAGTCCTCTACAGTGTCTGCCGTATTTTTATTTACAGACAAACACAGGACCGTGGATATTTGAACAATGAGCAAATGATACAACTGTTTTGACAGGATAACTTTAACTGACAGTATGTAATTTCCGCTGCTAGGGGTCTCTCAATCAAAACTGAAAACAAAAGACTAGTTTGATAACATAAGTTAGCGTGGGATCATGGGAGTTGTTGTCTTCATTGTTAAACAACCGCAGTTGCCGATGAAAATCTATCCTATGTCAATCAAGCAGAAATGCTCATGGACGACGTTTTATTCACGTTACGTTAAGTCCCATTTCAACTTCCTTTCTCACTTTCTAATGTTTCATCTGAAGTTAAAGCGACAGGTGACCAAATGAAACGCATCCATTACCTTGAATATAATTAGGATTACTCAGGGTTTGAACATTGCTGGAGATATTTGGGATAAGGTGGGTACACATCTTACCAAAATACATAACAAAGGTCTAGTTGTTCTAAGACATTTTAATGTTGTATATTTAGCCTTTAAGGTCCGCATAATAGCTTTTATTAAGCTTTCAACCACTACAGATCACATCAATAGTTCTCAGTAGTGGATGGAGTTTTCTCAGCCGTGGTGGAGATGACTCAGCTGTCATCAGGTGATAACAGGTGGTGGTAATCTCTCTATTCAGAGATCGTCTGTGGTGCTGGATGCGATCCTACAACCCTCTCTTGTTCTTTTGATGAAAGTGCAGTGGAAAGCTCTGGAAAAAGCTTGTGGTCCTGTGGTCCTTCAGTTAAGATTTTATCAAACTACAAAGTCAATAATTATCTGTGAGGCTATTTTTTTTTTTTTTTTCAATTATCTGGCAATTTTCTATCGTTTTCACACAAAAAATGAGTAATGTGCAACATTTAATGTGATTAAATGTTTGATTTAAATATGAGATGATCCGGTGAGATCTCTCCTGAGAGTAGGAGGAACCATATAAGTACATCTCACAGTGTGTGTGTGTGGGCGGGCGCTGCCTCTCAGCCCCCCCTCCGTGATACAGCTTCTATTTCTCAATGCTGATGATCTACATTACATAAGTGCACAGCCGAAGTGTTTGTGTGTGTTTGCACTTCAGTACTATACTCATTCAATATGCCTGTTCTTTCCAGGGTAACAACTGTTGGGGCTACCTACAGCTTATTGATTGTGACCAGGCTTTTAGGAGCATTCGAGCTTTAAAGCGGCACTCCAAAATAAATGTGAGCTTGTTCTGACTCTGCCCTGCGTGTGACTAATCCATCTATCAGACTCTAATAATACTGCTACACTCAGTCAAAGTGGGTGCTGAAATAGAAAACGCCTCACCTGTCGTAAGCTCACGCGGACGGGATAGACAATGTTTGAGCCCTCCCGCCTAAAGTGAGGATGTGGCTTGTCCTTGATGACGAAAACAATGTCAGCAGGAATGGTGTTGGGCGACTCGTCTCCCTCCCGCGGGAACGTGATCTTGGTTCCCTCTTTCCAGCCCCGCTTGATCTCGATAGTGAGAATCTTATCCTCAGTTCGCATGGTCCTGCCATCTGGGTTTAGCCTTTTGCGAGAGATTTTCATCCTCTTGGTGCAGCCGTGGAAGACCTCCTCCAGGGAGACCCTCAGTTCGTGGATGATGGCCGGGTCCTGCTTCCGGCGCTGCTGCCCACCTGGGCCGACATGCCCGTCCCGGGGGAATCCGTTCAGGTTGAAGCTGGTGAAGGAGCCAAAGGGATCGTTCCCGTCCACCTCCATGTCTTCGTCATCTCGGCCGTTGGCTTTACGCCCAAAGAAGATCTCGAAGGGGTTTGAGCCCCCGAAGAAGGTGGCGAAGGTGGCGTGAGGGTCACCATGGAAGGTGTAGGTGAAGTTGCTGCCTTGTCCGTCAGCAGTGGGCCCATTTCCTCCCTTGAGACCTGAAGGGCAACAGAAATGATTCATCAGTCATCCTAACATGGAAACGCAGTAGGACAGAGTATGCCACAAGTGATGTCTATTTTGACAATAGGGAAGTACGATCCAATACACTGACTGGGTATTGGCCACAAAGTGATCACTCCACATTTAAAAAGTCCAATGTGTAGGATTTAGGAGGATCTTTTGGCACAAAAAATTCAATGTGTATTCATTAATGTAACATTGCCTGAAACTTGGGCTCAATCCCGTTTCCAGTTTAACCCTACCCTTTGTTTTCATGTACTCTCTTGCCACTCAGAACAGAGTTACAAGGGGTGGTGGTTGAAACCTCCCTCTACGAAATGGGACAACCCTGTCAGACCCTCATACATCATCAGTTGTCGTCGACAAGAGCAGCAACCAGACATTTCCACTATGCTGTCTTCAGCTGTGGTGATTTCTCTTGTGTTACTGTGGCAAGCCTGGTATTATCACAATGCCATTTGCTATTTATCTGATGGAGATAGAAAAGCATGGCACTCGCAATCCATTTACAACTTCACACTATCACTCAAGTCATCAAACAAAAAAGAACACTGCTTCATTATCTGATCAAAAGCGGTGTTTTACAGGCTAACATTAGCAACCCTCGCTTCTACCCTGACAGTCTGCACTGATATTAGAGGAGTAAGTGCAGCAATGCCGCTGCTGGACTTTGGTTAAATACGACACATGTCACATGCCGTCAAAGGGGGGATGCAACATTGAAATGCGTCAAACTGTCGTGCACAAATCAGCAATGACAATATAAAGTTAGCTAGCTAGCTAGTTAGGTACTGAGACATCAGCAAACTGGAAGCAATTGTTTGACACTTTTTATAAAGAAAAGTGACTTCCCGTGACTCCTTGTTTGAACTGGTTGTAATCTGCAAACATACCACTAGACGCCACTAAATCCTCCACACTGGACCTTTAAATACAGTTAATTAGAGCTGCAAATATTTTTTTTATCAATAAATCAGTTATTTTTACAATTGAAGCAGAAATATCAAACATTAAATAGTTGCAGCTTCTCAAATGTGAAACGAACTCGTCTTAACATTGTTGTTTACAGAATATGCTGACGACTGTTGGTCGGACAGAAAAAGACGTCATCTTAAAGGGGCACTATGTAGTTTTGGAGAAGAAATTAAAACATATTAATATTAACAATATTAATGAGGTAAAAGTACAAACTCAGAAATATTTATTTTTTCCATAACTGAATAAACAAGTACAAACGCTGTTTGAAGCTAGAACGGTGGCAGGGTCCGCCAAATATAAACAAGTAAAACTGTATGAAACTGCGTTGTCCTTTAAGATTTTAAGTTTGTTTATTCAGTTCATTCAGTCACGAAAACAAGGAGAGTTTGTTTATATCAGTCAATCAATAAATGTCTTTCTCTTCAGATCAAAATGTCTTTCTAAAAGTTACATAGTGCACTTTTAAAAGTACACATTTTTGAGATAGTTGATTGCTGAGTCTCATTCCCAGGTCGTGAAATACTGACACTTTGGATGGTGGAAGGCCCGACCTACAAACCCAAAGCGTTAGTATTTGACGACCTTATAATGAGACTCAAATATCAACTATATTTCTCCATAATTGCTTTATGCAAGTTATAGTGAGTATTTTTCTATGATGCTCCAATGATTAACCAACTTATTGTGAAAATTATCGGCCTACTAATCGATTTGGAAGTAATCATTAGTGGGCAATGGTTCATTTGTCACTGTCATCAAAATATTCAGTGTTTTGTTTTAATTAATTCAGTCACGACAGCCTGACGCCTCAGTTTTTTTTGCGCCACATCAATCCTTATGTTAAGTATTACGTTGCCTTTCTATAAAATGATCCCAATTATGAATTGTGATATACAGATTTGGATCTAGTATTGAGGTATTTACACTTCTACAAACGTGGATCAAACCAGGGTGTTTTTTATAAGAAAGTCAGGAACTTCAGTCTTTGGTGGGCAAATTCTGAGACTATATACACTCAATATCTTTCATTTTTAGATATTACAGTACATAATATCACCACCACCAGTGCATTATCGCCAATAAAGCACAGATTATCCGTTAGTTGCATAAACCTTTTAAGGAGCATTTTGGGATTCTGTAGCAAACACTTGCATGCTTTACTGGTGGAAAAAACACTTTATTTCACTTTTCCCTTTCTGAAGATGTTCAATATGTACCATTTGTTGAGGTAAATTCATGAAAAGCACATTATCTTCAGATATGGATGTAGAGATGAGTCTCTTCCTCACATCCAACATGTTTCCCCATCCATTACCATCTGGACTGAAAATTAAACCTTCATATTCATATGCTACATTATGGGTAACACATGCTGCACATAAAGGCTTTCACATGATACAAATACTATTTTTTTCCCACATTTTCATGTGAATCTGTGGGAGAAATGATGACAGGCCTGCAGCAGATACTGTATGGCCCCTAATAGCTAATCCTCATAATAAAAAGCAGAGGACTATAATGTCCTGAACAGCTGTTTTCTGGGCCTGCTGGTTGCAGTGAGTGACTTGAATTAAAGCCAGCTGTGTGTTTTGCATCCATGCAGGCTTTTATAGCGCGGCTGTGACGGTGAACCGGAGCCGTCACACATGGGTTAAAATGTATGAAATCACACATTACCTTCCTCCCCATACTGATCATAAACTTCTCTTTTCTTCGGATCGCTGAGGACTTCATATGCCTCGGCGATCTCCTTAAATTTCTCCTCGGCGGCTGCAGACTTGTTTTTGTCCGGGTGCCATTTCAGCGCTTGTTTTCTGTAAGCTTTCTTAATATCCTCCTCTGTGGCTCCTTTAGAGATGCCCAACGTTTTGTAGTAATCTTTGCCCATTTTATCACCTATCCCCCCGACAATGAAATATGAGATAAACAGGGAGACAAGCCCTTGGGAGAGAGGAGCTGGACCGGGTCTGGTCGACGGGATGGCTGTCGGCAGAGAGGCGGCCTCAGTCCGGACTGATGGACAGAGAGAAGCCGCAGACAGAGACACGGTGCGGGATGAAAACCATTTAGAGGCGGTTAGTCAACGCCGAAGACCTCCTGCTATTTATCCGAGACTGGATGACCCTCTTTAAATAGCTGCGGCTCCCTCTCCTGCATCCACAGCGCCACCGTCAAGTTCAACACGAGAAATAAATCTGGTTCCGGTGTGTGTGTGTGTGCGTGTGTGTGTGTGTCAGCTGTCTGCCGGTGGAGAGAATAAATGAATATATTAATAAATGTGGGTAAAGGAAAGGTAGCTGATCCTGATAGGTGGGTATTGGTTTGGACTTTAACATGATCCTCACTTGTGGCCACGGCCGGATTAACCTTGTGTAGGGGGCTGGGGCAAAAATGAGCTGTGAGGCCCCAGATCACCCCCCCTACCACCACCAGCACCAGCGTTGAGCAAGTTACTGTCAAAATACAATATATTACATATTACTAGTTACCTTCATTTTAAAGTAATGTATTGCATTACAATATTACTGTCTGTGTAGAGTAATAGATTACTTTTTACACTACTTTTTAGTTACTTAAAAAAAGCCGAGATCCTTCTAAGTAAACGAATGGCCTTGGACACAGCGATGAGCAGGCAGACAGGATCACAGTCTGATATATTGTGAGATAGGAATAAATACTTTTAATATGAAACACAATAGACCTATACCTTCTATAATGTAGCCTATAATGACATGACAAGACAAAAATCTCTTTCTCTATGCCTTTTTATTTTAGTCCACAGAGCCAGGAACACATTGGGCATAATGTGATTCAAAAATGTAAATGAAAGTGTGCTGGGAGGATTAGGCTTCATCATTAGGCTCATTTCAGTCGCACAGAGACTTAACAAAGAATTTAATTTAATTTTGATGCCAGAGCCAATAAACACCCGTCACTACTGCAGGGTCAGTCCACACCAAAGTAAATGCAGATTAAACACATTCACATTGAGGGTGAAAGCCAGATGTTAGCAGGTTTTTGTTGGACTTTTGTCCAGTACCTAAGAGGCATTTGACAGGGGGAAGTGGTGCTCATACTGCTTTTGTCCACAGCGGGCACCATAATAAGAAAAAATGAAAGCAGCTTTAAATTTATGACACAAGTGATAAACTCACAAACACTATCTTTATGTTAAAGTGGTGGACTGTGATGACTGAAGCGGGCCTGGTTTACAGATGTTTTAACTTCTGTCAGGAAATTAAGAAATTCGACATACAAAGTCATATGTATACATACTGTGTATAGCCTATATTTTCCCTTTGGATTGAACCTATATTTTAGTGTTTTTGTTTTCTTCTGACATTATATATTTAGAAACATGATGTGTGTGCTGTTTATAACAGAACAAAGTCAGACTAAGGTTATCTCACCTTCAAAATCAATATGAAAAGCTGACAAGTGAAAGTAGCTCATTTTGAATTAGTTAACAAATTAATTAACTTCTGTAAAGTCTTGTGTAAAACTGTCAGCACGCCCACATATAGAGGAGAGGTCACAGTGATGACTGATGATGCTGCTGCAATCTGCTCTCTTGCAGCCACAGCGCCACCTGCAGGACCACAGAGGCAGTGAGGGCTTTCTCTTTGAGTTCACGTTAAATGCATTGACATTGAGCTCTGCCAATGGCTGTGAGTCAGCGCCGCTGCAGAGCTGCACTTCAATAATCTCTGATTATTATCAATGCTGTATTCCTGTCCTTTAAAGGACCTGCAGCGGACCAGGCAGGGTGCAATTTATAGATCCTAGCTAGTCGTCTGAGGCTGATTTGTGTTCAGACAGAATCATGGATCAATTTCGTGGCTTATTTGCTAAACTGGACCAAAACGATGATGGATTCATATCGGTGGCGGAGCTCCACGACGAAATGAAGAAGCATGGTATCCTGTCCGCGGATGGCAAGGTCCAGGTAATATTCATCATAATCTAATGTAATTTAATCCATTAAGTCATTCATTAATGTGCACCTGCTAACTGAAGAGGTGTCTCTCCCCTCCCAGACCATCATTGACTCTTATGACACAGACAAAGATGGCCTGCTGGATTACAAAGAGTTCCTCAGCTACTTGATGGACAGAGAGAAGAAATGGAAAATTCACTTTCATGACCTTGACAAGAACAAGTGTGGTGAGAGCCGTACCTATGGAAAAATGCTGCATGTATATTTATATTTCTCAAGGAAACACAAGAGAATGCCATACAATAACCATGTTGAATACACTATGAACAATGCATAATGATAATAGTAAAATGTGTTTTATTGAGCATTACCAAGGTCACACAGGAAAGAAACTCCTGCACAAGACTTGTTTATTGTAAGCAACTATAGATCAGTTTACTGCAGAGTGCGACCTTTGCGCTCATAGAGTTTACAGTATCACCTCTCAGGGAGCACAATCGACACATGACACTTGGCAGAGTATAATTGGAAGGACAGTCTCAGTATCTGTTTGTAATTGTGTGCATTTCTTCTCTGATCAGGAGTGATTGACCAGGAGGACATCATATGTTTGTTTAAGGAGTTAGGAGTGGTCATATCAAAGCCGAATGCAAAACAAATTATACAAATGTAAGATTTTTTTGCCCACTAAAACAAACATTCACTGCTGCAGATTTCACACACTCATAAACAGGTGTTATATTGTAGTATTATAAGTTATATATATGTATTAATGCTTAACTATCAGTTATATACATCATAATGCAGGAAACTTAACTTATGGCTTACCGCATATTCACAAACCTGTGTTACCAGTTGTTTTAATTGCAACTCGACTTGACAGAGAATAAGTGACCTGAGACTCGACTTCAACTCGTGACTTGACTTGAGACATGATGGCGTATATGAAGCGATGTAACTGAGTACATTAACTCAAGTACTGTACTTTTTTCTGCAACTTCATGCTTCTACTCCACTACATTTTCGAAGCAAATATTGTACTTTGTACTCCGCTACATGTATGTGATAGATTTAGAACCAAAGTAGCACGTTTTTCATGAAATATCTTTTATCAGATTAAAATAAAACCCCATTGATTCTGATAATCAGGGAAAAAAATCCTCTAATAAACAGCCAGGCCAACAATCGGTTGACTAGTTTACCAGTACAAAGTGTATACATACATGTGAATATATGTATAATTTACTTTTACTTGTACTCACAATACTTTTGTGCATTTTTTGCCAGAACATTACCTTGATACTTATATATATCTAATATCAGATAGTTCAAGACTTTAACTCAAATACTCTTCATATGGTCAACTTTTACTTTTACCAAAGTAATATTCTAACGCAGTATCTTTACTTTTACTCAAGTATGATGTTTGGGTACTTTATACAACACTGCTCAAATGACTCTCTGTGTTCCTTTTTATTTTTTCATAAATAAAACGAATGTTTTAATAACGCGTAAATAGTATGTCGCCTCTGAAATCATTTCAGTTTCTTCCTGTTCTCACTTCGTCATAGTAGGTGGCAGTTATGCACCGTAATGCTGGTTGCCACCTGCCAGAAAACAGACAAAGTGTTTGGTGTGATTGTTATTTTTTTTATGCTTTTGTACTGTTATGGTTACAGACTCTCTCTCCACCTGCAAACACTTGTATTTTGAGTGTAATTCATTTGCCGGTAAATAGACAAAATGCTCGATAAACAAAGTTAAAGATGAATTTGACTTTGACTTTGAATTCTTCTATAAATACCCAAATAATATAATTATGTGAATTCTTCAGGTTTATTCATGATAATCATGTTGTGAAAAGCTTATGTTGTGACAGCCCTACATGAGACTTGACTTGAACTGCCCAACAGGAAATGACTTGAGACACATGTCTGACCAACAACAAGCCATCAAGCCTGCAGTTACAAAAGAATAAATGAATGGTTTGTGTCCTGAAAGCTACTGCTCTGTCAAAAATGAGTTACTTAGAACTGACCAATAAACACAGTACCAGCAACTTTTAAAGCCTTAGTATGTCTCTTAGTAGACAGGGTTTGATGACAAAATACACAGCTGGTTATTGAACTTTCATGACAGTACGTGGTGAAGTCAGTATCCATTGTTTTTGTGAACACCAGGATGGATAAGGACAGTTCGATGACCATCGACTGGGATGAATTCCTCCACCATGTCATCCTCAACCCTGTGGATAACATCGGGGAGCTGGTGTCCTCCTGGAAACACAGTCTGGTAAGATCTGGTGGCCACATCACTCTAATGTGGTAACACTTCAGTAAAGCAGAGGTTTGCACAAACTATGACACATTCACTGTCCACTTCAGCATGAGTAATAACGCTGATTAAAGGATGAAAAATGTGATTTTTCACCTCATCTGCCTGTAGGTTTTTGATGTGGGTGAGAGTCGTGCGATGCCCATCGAGTTCCCAGAGGGGGCGTCTGGTTTCGGTGCATGGAGGACGTTTGTTCTCGCAGCAGGACTGGCTGATGTTGTCTCCCGAACTGTGACGGCTCCCATCGACCGGCTGAAGACCCAGCTTCAGGTCAGCTCCACTGTCAGGAAATGCATGAGTGAATTGATCTGATTTTACACAATTTGACAAACTTACGGATGTTTGATTCCAAACAAATATCCAAAGATGTGTCCCTTCCAGCATTTGGTATTATGATGGTCGTCAATGGCACTGGCTTAACTGTAGCTTTCTTTCTAAACATCACTTTGGTGGCAGTGGTTTGGTTTTGGTTCCACAGATTCAATGGAAGCATGATGAGCTTTAAGCTACAGAGTTTCTCACACTGGGCATGAAGCTTTGACAGGTTTTGTGTCCTTTCTTGATCTAAAACCTCACACAAAGTCTATTGATCGTAATAATTTAAGCTCAAAGGTGCATTTACTAGCTTTCAGAGCTTTCATCCACGTCTCACAGTATAACTGAAGCTGAGAAAATAAGAGACCATCTTGTGAAGGGATCGCACCAGCCGACGCCCCTCAACATGTTGTGATTCCCACCCACAGTGACTCCTGTAATGACTCCCACGCAGTAGTCATTTTAAATACATTATTACACAAATACTCAGTACTGAAACCCTAACCCACACCCATCTTCGAACTCTGCCTTCATTTGCATCTCAACTACAGACGTGTAAAGTCTTGAATGTGGGTCAGGCACACAGTGGGGGGCGAATGGCCCCTTCAGTTCTTTGTACCCCCTACACCACATACCAGACGTGCTGTTGCACCAGGTAACTAGTAGGTGGTCCTTTGAGCTGAGAGTCTTGTGTTACATTTACTGTTCCTAAAGATGGAAATGAATTTCCACGATTAAACTCACACAAAGTCATTTGAAGGCTAATTTGAAGGAGCATTTCATATGTGAAGTGATATTCTTTCATGTGGTCTGGACTCTGTTCTTACATCTTCTTCGTAGGTATTTTTTATAAGCCAAAGAATGAAAACTTGAACCAGAATCATCTTGATCTATGTAACAAATGACCCGGCGTTACAATATGAAAGAAAGTGCTGTCCCTGTTTTACATTTCTGTGTCAAGCTGTAAAGATAGCTGTTATCGGCTAGCCTAGCTTGTTTTACATAACTCGTCTTTCCCTGATAGTGGAACAGCATTCAGTTTACTGCATGTGATATGAAAAAGAGCTTGAAAAAGAGCTCAGTCCATGTAGTCATTCTCTGTAGCGGACACAAACCTCTGACCTCTGAGGATAGAGCAAGTGAAAAGAGATTGACATCAGTAACAGAAAATAATTTCTGTCTTGTAATTTATTTAAAATATATCTGATGTTTTTGGATTAATATTAGTGTTAATGTTGCATTTTACTGTTGTATATTGAAGGTTGAGATCATTTTAACAACTTTTATACTGTTTGGTAGTTTAATCTACAGATAATGCATGATTGTCTATAAGATCATCATATGTCTTTATTGTCGCTGTCCAGTGAGAACCACTTATTTCTAAAGAAAAAGAAGAAAAAAGTTTTTATAGAATAAAAAGTACAAATTCACCTCTGAGATGTTGTAGAGGTAAAAAGTTGCGTGAAATAGAAAGCTCAAGCAAAGTACAAATACCTTGCATAACTGTACTTATTTACATCCCACCACTGTGTATTTATCAATTGTTTATCAGGAGGCATAACATAGCTGCACATTCACTGCATCTGCCTGTAAAAGTGATTCATATGAAAATATTTCCTGGGTGCTCTGTAGGTTCATGGATCCAAGGCCTTCTCTCAAGGCTTTCAGGAGATGAAGGCAGGCGGTCTGCGGTCGATGTGGCAAGGTAACGCCGTCAACGTGCTGAAAGGAACACCACAATCAACACTACAGTGTCTCATCTACGCCCAGGTGAGACAGCAGCAGGTTCTCTGTATGAATTATTGATACACCAGTTTCCTATCTCTACTTGACAAAAACACTGAGAGCTTCTCTTCTCCATCCAGATGAAGATGTACACCCAGAACAGAACACAGGAGACGCTGACGGTGCAGCAGCGCTTTGGATTGGGTTGTGTGTCCGGTGCTGTTACTCACGCTGCCTTCTACCCTTTAGAGGTATCAGAGATCAGTGGCAGGTCTGAGTGCTTTAACGTTTCTGTCCTGTTACAGTTTTAGGTCACCCATAAAAATAGAACTTGACTAAAAATCTCCAAGAATCTGATATCGTATGCACTTGAGTATCAGAAAGTAGCAGAAAATGGAAATACGGGAAATGTACAAGCATCTCAAACTTGTACTTAAGTACAGGAGTTGAGTAAATGTATGTAGTTAAATTTCATGACTGGATATGTGTGCGTCATTTTAAATCAGTGTCACATTTTTGAAATAATAATGTTTAGAATGAAACATTTGTAATTTAATTGTTATGACTAAGATGAACAGTGTGTAAATTGTAAAATGTATCAATGGAGGTTTATTTTCATAATCTCTTTCCTCTTGTTTCCCCCTTCAGGTACTGAAGGTGAGGTTGAACCTGCAGCAAGCTGGTACCTATCACGGAGTCGTGGCATGCGCCCGATCTATTTACAGACATGAGTCGATGTCGTCCTTTTACAGAGGATTCAAGCCGAGCATCCTCTGCATGATCCCCTACGCAGGTGTGGAGTGTGCAGTTCATCAGGTGAGACGGAACAACACTAAATACGTGTTTGTCTGGAAGATGCTTTCATTAACTGTTTGTTTGGTAATTTCAGTCAATCATGAGCTGGGCAAAAAGTGATCCAGCCTACAACAGTGACTCCAAACTGTTCCTCTTCAGTTTTGTGGCCTTTGCTTCAGGACAAATGACCAGTTACCCTCTGGCAGTGATCAGGACTCAGCAGCAAGCACAAGGTAAACATTTGCATTTTCTCTGACTCATTTTTGACATTATTTTTTAACTATTTGAGACGCTCTATGCATTTACACTATTTGTTTTGTTTTCCAGCTTTCAGCTCAGATTCACGTCCAGCTTCAGGTGTATTGAAAGGACTTACAGGGATATACGAAAGACGTGGACTAAGAGGATATTATAATGGGATGGGAGCCAGCTTCGTCAGGGCGATCCCCTGTGCATTGATAAACTACTCTTTGACTAGAAAATTTGAAAATGTGTTTTCTTCAATGGAGTCATGAATGTAGCAAAGGGGTTGCTTTCTTTGTGTGCTGAACTGTCGCTTTTAAAACATTTTTTTCAGGGATTTGATGAGGAACACAGAAAAATAAAGCTGTGAACTTCTATTAATGTTAAGTGTCCAATGATAACTGTAATCTTTAAAAAAATGGCTGAAATTGTAATTCATGTCTGCCAGATATGAATCATCATGTTATTCAACTGTAGCTTTTTTAAAGCTTGAGTTAAGTGAATGGTTTACCACCGATCAAGAGATATGGGGAAGTTTATAAACACACATAACACCTCACTAAACGCTGATGCATGGTTGACTTGAAACTTAGTGAGATCAAGATGAAACTGGGCTGTGCTAATGAGCACATGTTGAAGTGTGAGCTGTACAATAAAATTTATTTGATAAAAAGCATCTTCTTTTCTATCATTTAAGTTGTATTTGCTTTATTGTTTCTTGAGTTGAACTAATGTCTCTTACATAACACCGGTGCGATTATTTGTGCGTTAAACCATTTTTTTTTAACCAAATTAAGACATGTATTGGATTTTAAAGGAGACCAATTATGCTTTTTGTTTTTTTCCTTTCCTTCCGTGTCTTATATATGTTGTTAAAAGTTAAAAAGGTCAATGTCTGCGCCAACAGAAGCTCCTCTCTGCCACAGAAAACACTGCTCCTGAAACACCTCATCAGTAGTCCTGCCTTTTAATCTGCGACTTTGGGACATCACAGTGTCATAGAGTCACTTATTTGCAAAATGAATGCCTAAATGCTAAATGAAGTTTAGCCCGTGGCACAGCTGTTATGTTGTTGTAAGCAGTGCTGGCTCAGGCTTGTGTGAGCTGCCCAATCACAAGAGATCAGGCATTCAGGAGGAAGGGCCTTAAAGACACAGGAGCTAAAACAGACAGAGGGGGAATACAGTGATGCAGACAGTGTGAGAAAACTGATGTGTTTTTTGAGCACTAATGCATTAAAACCTGTTGTCTCCTTTAAGGTGTTAGGATAAGGTTGTTAATATTTCTATGTTACAAATCAAAACCATGGTTCATATCAGCCGAGTTTGGATGAATCATATAACATGGGGAACTATGGGGAAATCAGTTTTTAATTTGTAATGACAAGCATGAGAAATGGGGACAAATTCAATGATAGATACAACCAATTTCTCGTTGAAGAACTAACTATAAAGGGTATTTTTCTAAGATAAATATGGGAAGTGATGCATGATAATTCAATAGTAAGTATTTACTGACAGTCAATTCGCCATGTGTGACTACTTTTGCTATTTCTGTACATTTTGCTGCTAATACATCTACACACATTGCTAAATTTAATGAAAAATGCAGTATTTTGGACTTGATTAACCCCATGAAAGCTCCGCCTCGGCACAGCCCGAGACCAAGCTGTTGTTTGTGTTGTGTAATCCCGCGAGAAATCCTTCAAGAGCAAATAATAAACGACACGTCACATTATTAGTAACCCCAACCGAAGTCCTACCCTTAACTTAACAAAAATAGAAACATCTTGGCCGGATTAGCAACAGAAAGACCGCAATTTGGGCGCAGTCACAGTTTTAATGAATATGTTGTGACAGTTATCGCGAGACGTAATTTGACCGCGAGTTTTCCCCTCCACATCCTGTGAATGTAACCCGCCATCTTGTCGTACCGAGGAGGAGAACAGCAGCAGATATGGCTGACTACAGCAGCGTGGCTCCCCCGTCCTCTAACGCCGGTGGCGGTATGAACGACGCTTTTAAAGACGCTCTCCAGCGAGCACGACAGGTAAGAAGACAATCAGCACATTTATTATAAAAATAATTTCGAAGTCAGGACCAAACATCGAGTTTCACTTGCTTTCTGCCGTCACATACGGCATCACGACATGCTAAGCTAAGCTAACGAAGAATGACTCGCTCACGCTACGCCACACTGCAAAAGCGAAAGCAGATATGATCACAGAAGCGATCCTCGCTGCCTGTATAGATTAATTTGGACAAATACATCAGGTATCGTAAAACCAAAGCTCCGTTTTGTTTCATGACACCAACCAAGTAGTTAAAGTGGAAGTATTCGCCTTCCTTTGTTGGTCCTGACTTCCGGACAGAAGTGTAGGCCGCACTCAGCGTGCCTGCTAAAACGCAGCAAACGTGAACGGCCAAGAAAGCATCAGGATCGTTGTTTACTCTTCTTGTTTTGTGTTTCAGATTGCAGCGAAAATCGGCGGCGATGGCGTTGCGGCTCCCCAGACAAATGAATTTGGCTACGGGGGCCAGAAAAGGCCCCTGGAGGACGCTGGTGGGTATTTTCCCATGCCTAACCTGAATATCGGTCAGTGACTCAAATCGATTCAATGCAAGTCTTGATAGTTGATGCTTGCCTGTGTGTGTTAGCAGATACTTAATTGCCATTTTCTTAGAAATGATCTTAACCAAATTAAATGTACAGTAACAATTTTCATATCAATGTTAATTTGATCCAATATGACCTAACATTCTGTACATGGCAACTAACCGTACAAGCAGTTAATTTCCATGTTATTTTGTTCAGTTATAGCCTGTGCAGATTGTTACCTAGTGCATGTCTGTAGAGGTGAATGATATTTTCACTGTTTGTTGTCAGAACTGTTCCAGGTCAAAATCTAGCGATGAAAATGTATCAGTTGGCGTCCCAATATATGTGATAACATGATTTAATCTACGTATATGTTGGGGTGGGCGATAGGCATTTTGTTTAAATATACAATCTGAATCAAGACGATACAGACTCAGTTTAAACCAGGTGAGAGATTAAGATGAAATTAAACAGCCAAGGCTAAAGGCAAAGTAATTTGGATGCAGTTAATGTGTATGGTCTGTGATGAAAACTCATGCACCACGCTGAGAAGCTGATGTATAACCCTAACCCTAAATATCTGAGACCTGAACACATACAAAGATGTTGGAGAGACCATAGTTTATACAGTCATATCAAGTACATGACAACAGTACATAAGTTAATTTTAACCCCAGCAACATGAAGACTTGATTGCATAATTACCACCGACTTTTCAGTCTAATAAGGCAAATCTGGGAAAAAGTCACAAAGGCCAATACAGCAATCCTGCAGTAAGTCAGCCCCCTCCTTCATGAAGGTTGTTATTTGGTCAGGTTTGGAGGTGATGGTTAGTTTGTGGTGCTGTTGAACTGGAATACGCAAAACAGAGGCGTGTCTAGTATTTAGTGTGCCCCAAATGATTTGCACAGCCGTGAAATGCAGTTACAGGGCACCACAAACATCCTCAAAGAGGCCTCCTGAAGGCAAATAGACACACCCTTTTGAGCAGTTTCACCAAAAAACGAAAACTATAACCTTTATGGAGGTAAGATTTGCTGCAGGTCTGTTAAGTTTGACTGCATTAATTTCACTAGATGTACCTAGTAAACTAGCAATTGAGAGTATATCCCAGCTCTGTATGTCAACACCATTTGCCTTAACCGTTTATATTTCAGGCATTGTTGATGATACATTTTCAGATTGAAGAACACTGTTGGTAATGTGATTATCAGTGTAGTGACAGATACTTATGCGGTTATTATGTTATGTTGTTACAGACCAACCAGAGACAAAGAAAGTGGCTACAAATGATGGTACGTGACCTCATGAAATAGTTGTAGTTAGAGTTAAATATGTAATTTTTGATGATTCTCTACAGAAAGTAATAAGCCCAAACTTAAGCACGAATCAGAAATTTGGTGCGTGGCTTTAACTTATATTTGCTGTATACTTTCCCTCCTCATGTAATGTCTTTTCCCCCCTCCCCAGCCTTTTCAGCGATGGGAGGAATGGGTGGCCCCCCAAGGTGAATACAATCAATCCAGATACATTAAGATATTTCTGTCTTCCACTTTTCACTGTTTGATAGAAAGCTCACCTTGATATGTTATGTTGTTTTCAGGTCAATATCAGAGGAATTCAAGGTTCCAGATGGCATGGTTGGATTCAGTAAGTTTTCAAACACTAAACAAAAAAGACTGAGCTCAGTAACTATTTATTAAACATATGGAGGTAACACAATTTTTTTCTTGCAGTCATTGGAAGAGGAGGTGAACAAATATCACGTCTGCAACAGGAATCTGGATGTAAAATACAGATTGCACCTGGTAAGATCTGTTGCTGATATTGTGGATGTTATTGATGCCAAGAAATGATAGTTTTGGTTATTGTTATACGGATTGCATTAACTGTTTTTTCTGTGTTGTAGACAGTGGAGGAATGCCAGATAGGTCAGTGACGTTAACAGGAGGACCAGAGTCCATCCAGTGAGTCTGTTTTTTAATTTCAATCTCAGCTTTAAAAATCATGTTTTCTGTTGGTTCTCAAACTTTCAATGATATTTTTTTCTCCCATCAGGACTGCAAAGAGGCTACTAACAGAGATAGTCGAAAAGGGGCGACCGGCTCCAGCCTTCCATAACAACGACGGCCCGGGAATGACTGTCCAGGAGATTATGGTCCCTGCCTCTAAGGCTGGACTTGTCATTGGGAAGGGAGGAGAAACCATCAAAAGCCTTCAGGTCAGTGCCTAATTGCATGTTTTTGGTTCTTAAGTAATGCAAAGTAATGTGGATGCAGTTAATGTCGACGGTCTGTGATGAAAACTCATGCACCACGCTGAGAAGCTGATGTATAACCCTAACCCTAAATATCTGAGACCTGAACACATACAAAGATGTTGGACAGACCATAGTTTTACAGTCACCAATTATAAGACAATGGTACATACGTTTAGTTTGATCCCACCATTGGGTGACAGAACACATGTCCATGCACAATCTGATTGCATGTTTTTGGTTCTTTTAACCAACAGGAAAGAGCTGGAGTTAAGATGGTCATGATCCAAGATGGACCCCAAAACACAGGTGCAGACAAGCCACTCCGCATTTCGGGAGAACCCTTCAAAGTTCAGGTGAGTGTTCTCCCTGTTGACCCTTGTACTTTTAACATTATAGCGTGTTATAATGAAATAAGACTTTGCTGTGAGCTAGCTCTGCTTTCATCTCTTTAAGTAAATCCTTTTCCAGAGCCCAAATGCTTTCTTACATGCCTCGTTATTTGTCTCCATGGAGACCAGTGGAGTAGTGCTCTGATTAAATGTGCTTTCTTTTCTCTTTAGCAAGCCAAAGAGATGGTGATGGAGCTGATCAGAGATCAAGGCTTCAGGGAGCAGAGGGGGGAATATGGTTCACGAGTTGGAGGTGGCGGAGGAGGAGATAGCTTGGATGTCAGTATATGTGAAAAATTGAATTTATCAGTTTGAAGTCGAGGGTTTGAATCCGTTTTAACTTGGTCTTTGCTTTGTCATTTAGGTCCCTGTCCCCCGGTTTGCAGTAGGAATTGTGATTGGCAGAAATGGAGAGATGATCAAGAAAATACAGAATGACACAGGCGTCAGGATTCAGTTTAAACCAGGTGAGATATTAAGATGAAAATCTGAGCAACAGCCATCGTTAAAGGCAAAGTAATGTGGATGCAATTTATGTGTACGGTCTGTGATGAAAACTCATGCACCACGCTGAGAAGCTGATGTATAACCCTAACCCTAAATATCTGAGACCTGAACACATACAAAGATGTTGCACAGACCATAGTTTTAAAGTCATCAAATATAAGACAATGGTACATAGGTTTAGTTTAATCCCAGCAACAAAAAGTAGTCTATAATGGCCCCCTTTTCTCCCTCCAGATGATGGCAGCACACCAGACAGGATAGCACAGATCATGGGTCCCCCTGACCAGGCTCAGCACGCAGCAGAAATTATTTCAGATTTGCTGAGGAGCGTCCAGGCCGGTGGGCCTCCAGGACATGGTGGTGGCAGAGGCCGTGGTCGCGGGCAGGGGAACTGGAACATGGGCCCCCCTGGTGGCCTGCAGGAGTTTACCTTCACTGTCCCAACCATGAAGACTGGCCTAATCATTGGAAAAGGTAAGTGACCTCTCACTAGCAGGGCTCCATTTCGTTGAACGTTTGTCAGTTTTTCAAACAAGTCCAGAGTAGAAAACGACAGGAATCAGAAAGTTAACTTTATTGCATTAGGGGACATGTCTCTTTACAGAACACAAAATGAGAAACATTTTAGTAAATCTTTTTGATTGAACTCTTCAGGTGGTGAGACAATCAAGGGCATTAGCCAGCAGTCTGGAGCCAGGATCGAGCTACAGAGGAATCCTCCTCCCAATGCTGATCCCAACATCAAGATGTTCACAGTCCGCGGTTCCCCTCAACAGATCGACTACGCCAGGCAGCTGGTGGAGGAGAAAATTGGGGTAAGAAGTCAGGAGGATTACATTTGCTTTAAACGTATATGTATGCAGACATTTGTCTCTTATGAGCTAGTTTACTGACCAGGAGTGCTTTTGTTTTCAGGGACCAGTCACTCCAATGGGTGGCCCACACGGCCCCCCTGGTCCACATGGAGGTCCAGGCCCACATGGTCCTCCTGGACCACCTGGACCCCCTGGTGCTCCCATGGGCCCGTACAACCCTGGACCATACAACCAGGGACCTCCAGGACCTCAGTAAGTACAGTGGTTATTCGTTTTTATCTTGTTGATAACGGTAAGACTCGCTGTGCGATATGGCCTTAAAGTAAAACAACAATATATCTCAATTTAAAAAAAAAAACTCTCTTAAAAGCACTTCATAAATGCTAGGACTGCTGCCTCTAATATTTTCGAGATGGCCATCGGTGCTTTCCCTAAATATTGAGATATTTGATACATAATCATCAGTAATGTAGATATAATGATTAGATAAGTAAAGACAAGTATTAAAACAAATAGTCTGGTCAGTTCAGAAAATTACATCAATTTACTCTAATGCAGCTTTTAAAACAAGGAGAAGACAACACTTATCATAATATATCGTTATCTAAAGTCTACGACCATGAATAGTCTTGTGATGTCAATATAATATCCACATTTTGTCAAGCTCCAACATTGACAAATTTGACGTTGTGCAAAGCTGATGTTGGTTTTGTTATTTTCTTTCATTAGTGGTCCACCTGCGCCTTACCAGCCTCAGGGATGGGGCAATGGCTACCCACACTGGCAACAGGGACAACCTGATCCAAGTGAGTACCTGCTACCATTTTGACAGAAATGAAAAAGCTCTTCATGATTTCTATGTTTGAGCCAAACTCTTTACTCAGACCCACATCAGATTATATAAAGGATAGTTAACATTGTATGTTTATAGCTTTTATCTTGGCTTTTGTTTGGTAACCAAACTTGTTTGTTGTGTCCAGATAAAGCAGTAGCCGATGCCAACGCAGCGGCGTGGGCAGCCTACTACGCTCAGTACAGCCAGCAGCCACAGGCTCCCATGACCCCGACGAGTGGAGCTCCTGGCACAACTCAAACCAACGGCCAAGGTAACTGAAGTGTTTCTGAATCAGCAACTTGCCCGCTGCAGAAACTGTTTAGGGGAGTGTAGAGCAGTGTAGCTTACTAGCTTTACTTTAGTAGACATGTCCTATGCTCATGTCTTCGTGGTGTCGCTAACAGGAAACAAGTTGGTTTCACCTTGAAAATGACTTTGCTTTTGCAGAGCACCTTCTTTTTTTCTTTTTAAACTTTTTTATATTACTCCAGGGACAGGATAGTTTTCCTCCACCATCCCTAGGCTGACAGATCGACCCAGGCAGGTGGAGGACAAACTGCTGAGAATGATTCACTAATTACAAGTACCGTTCTTTTTAACAGGTGACCCACAGGCTGCAGGTCAGAGTGGACAGGCAGATTACTCCAAGGCCTGGGAGGAATATTACAAGAAAATGGGTATATGAACGTAGCTTCAGTGTACACCTATTAACACAAGACAGTCTAAACAGCTACTGGGCATTCAATCGGCTTCTTTTTCAGGTCTGGGTATTTGTCAGTACTGCTGGCCTGCTGTGGATCGTTTTCAGTGTGAATCCACTTGGTTTGACATTTGACGCCTGTGCTGTTTAGACTGCAACACTTTTGACTATCTACAGGACTGAGCTGTCGACACAGAACCACCTTTTTTGAGCTTAGAGTAGTTTATTCTCTAGATTATGTCAGGGTTTTTCCATGTGCCATGAATGTATTACTACTACTGAATGTGTGTAAAGTTAAATGATGCAATGCGTAGTATCAGTGATGTCAATTTGTTTATGATTTCATCCAATACTTGGATGCATTGACACATTTTTCCCTTCTCTTTGTAGGTCAACAGAGTCAACAACCTCAGGACTACACAAAAGCCTGGGAGGAGTATTACAAGAAACAAGGTGGGTACTCCTCAGATCAGATTTTATGCCAGGGTCACACTTAATTCATTTTACTTCCCCATTTCAAATTTTCTGTGTAAAACTACTGTGAGAGATGTATTAGCGTGGGGTATACGTTATTT
This sequence comes from Pagrus pagrus, assembly GCF_965226575.1. Lineage (NCBI taxonomy): Eukaryota > Metazoa > Chordata > Actinopteri > Spariformes > Sparidae > Pagrus > Pagrus pagrus. Next base: position 17,294,075 of record NC_140196.1, read on the forward strand.
CTTGTGTACATTTGTTAATACATCAAATACATAAAACAGTTGATCAGCCTTTATGTTCATGATGAAAGCACAATCAGAAGTTGGAGCTGCAGCTATAGTTTATGATGGAGCCTGTTAGATATATTTGTGGCCCGATATTATCGGCTGATATTGTGTTGTCTGATATGCGCCGAAATTAAAACTTCCTTTTTTTTACAGAACATAATGCAGAAAAAGATGCTTGGGATAATGGTAATTAAATTCCTAGTGAAGTTTATTGTTTCAATGCACTGTTATTTTGGTCAAAAATATCCTGACTCCATTTCAAACACCTTTTTGTCACAAGTTTTCAAAAACCACATTTGCAATATTTGTCTTAACATCATGATATTAAGTAAAAAACCTTATATATAACGTGGATGTGAGGCAAATGATTGCAGGAATGAAGTGTGATCCTGGTGTTAAGAATCAGGGTATTTGATAGAATGAGTGAACATTTTTTTTTATGATTCATAAACTGTCTAGACATCAGCTGGAAATGGGAATATCCCTACTAAGTAAACAAACTAGTTTTGGACAGTTTGTAAGCAAGGGCCAAAATAATCACCTGTCACTCCCCAAACACTAGAGAAATCCATGTTGGCTGACAAAATAAGCAAGGTTTGTCACAGTTAATGGGTATTGAAACTTACCATGGGTTGACTGACCATTTTGCTTCTTATCAACTCTGCACACTGAAGTGTGATCCTGATGTAAAGAGCTGAGAGTGCAACATATATCTGTCAACAATTGGTAGATTGTAGCTGGAATCAACCTAACTGGGAAAAAAAGAACATGATGGAAAGATGTTTAAAAGAAAGTTTACTGGGAAGTAATGCTTCACGGATAAGGGGGTGAGAAGAGATCGGCGGCTTTATGGCGGTAATGCAACTATAATGAGTAGCTGTGTTTGCGGCAGGTTATTTTTAATTCTTAATGACATACTATTTATTTTAGGGAGCCTGTTTGTAGGCCTTTTAAGATGGGGTGTTACTGTGAGGGTCAGTCAAAATTGCCATTCATTGTCTTTAAATATTACATAATGTATCACCTTTCTTTTTTTTTTTTTTACATTTTATGAAGTTGCCTTTCTGACAAAAGAATATCATCCATAAACTGGATGATAAACAGTTTTAACTAGAATGGCACTAAGTGGAGCGCATACCTTTGCCAAGGCCCAACAGTCCCCTTTAATTAAATCAAGTCTAATCAAATAGAAAATATTAAATTCACTAAATGACCTAAATGCGTAATGTTTTTTGTTTGTTTTTTGCCATCTGTGAACATCCTTGCATTACTCTCTATAAAATAAATGAAAATGTTAAAAAAAAAAGCCCTACCTTGCAATGTTAAAGATAATGAGAAAGTATTTGTGGAGTTGCACCAAAATAAATGGGGTTAATCTGGGCTGAGATCCATCCTCCAGCCAAGTTTGGTGAAAATCCGCTAGGTAGTTTTTGTGTAATCCTGTTAACAAAACATCCAACAAGCCAACAAATGGACACTGGTGAAAACATTATGTCTTCGGTGCAGGTGATATATAAGGTTTCTGAAGTAGAGTGGTGGTCTTTGTAGCTGAATGTATTACATGTTGAAGGGCGGCTGTGCTCCTCCAGCGGCCCTCTGTAGTAGAGAAGCTGCTCTTCCAGCTGCCCAACAGAAAGGCAGAAGGTTTCTGACCCGCCACCCAGAGAAAGTGGTGCTGGGTTCGTTCCCCTTCTTATAAATGTCATCACCAGCTCAGATTTTTAACTGAAATAGCTGCTGAAACTTTGTGATTAATGTTTAATATGTTGGAATACATGTAAAGCTAGTTAATTGTCCACATTCAAGTAAAAAGCTGTACATTATTATTTACATAGAGGACTTGCCAGTGTACCAATGGGCTCTGTTTTTTCCCCCCTTCAGGTCAAGCGGCCCCTCAGGCCCCAGCAGCAGCCGCAGCCTCCCAGCCTGGAGGCCAGCCGGACTACAGCGCTGCCTGGGCGGAGTACTACCGCCAGCAGGCCGCTTACTACGGCACAGCCAACCCTCAACAGATGGGTGCAGCACCACAAGCCCCTCAGGTACACCCCTGCTAAGAATCTGCCCTCCACATCCACTGAATACTCAATTGTTTTTGTGCCCTAACCCTCCTTCACCCCTCAGGTTTTACAGGGTTCCAGTGACTGCAGCAGCTTCACACATTTAACCAAAACTGTTTCCTCCCTACACAGGATTTTAACTTTTTAATTTTGGGAAGCTGAGTCCACTGTTTCTGCTGTTAACATGCAATGTATCTTCTATGTATTTTTTTGCACAGGGCCAGTAATGTGAAGTGGACATAAAGTAAATGCTACCTTGTCGAAACAAAATCCTTTGTTAAATGTTTGGATGCAGACGCCTTGATGAAGATCTTAAATTTCCTTGGTTTGAAAGTGTTTCACATAGATGGCAGATTACCCGGCGAGCACGTCCTCTTTCATTTTTTTTGTTTTTGTTTTTCTTGTAAATGCTTTGTTTTTAGTGAGGTAATTATACATATGGTCATTCCAGCCCTGTATCTACATTAAATGTGGTTAGAACTCATGTTTATTAAACTGTAGACATTACCATGTAAATCATCTCAGTTTTAAAAATGCTATTGCCTGTTGTGTTTTTGCAATAAAACAAACTGAAACCTCCTGTGTTGGTAAGTTGGGGTGGTTTGAAACCAAAGGGGTTGAGATATACTTCTGTATGTTTTTGTTTTACTGGGGGAAAAAGTTAAAAATGCAGGCCATGTGTGGGTTTTATTGTCCAAAAAGGTTCACTCAAAGTTGTGCTGTCCTGTCTCTCTCCAACTGTCTATAAGGCTCTTAGAAACATTATGTGCGTGCGATGATCCTGAGTGATTTCAGACGAACAACCGTCCTTGTTGATAGACGTTTATTTTTCACCTCTGTTTCCTGACATTGCTCTGACTGTAGCAGTAGACAGATGTTTGTCATAAGAAAGCTGACAGGTATCTCTGTACCGTTACTCATGCATTAACTGCGTTGCTGTGGCGCTCTTAATAATTTTGCCTGGTTTGCTGACATTGTTGAGGTAGTATGCACTGTATTTTGCCTTGATAGACACTTCCTCCTCCACAGGCAAGTTTAGAAAAGCGGTAAGCAAGTATTTTTCTTAACGTGGTTGCAAGAAATGTTGCATATTTTTTAGTGTTACATCTATTTTTTTTTTTGCTGTTCTTTTTCCAGGACAGTCAGGTAAAAATTGCCACTGTATCGAAAAATGCATTGAAACGTTTGTCTTGCCCATTTTGAAATTGCGAACTAACTCACATGTATAAATTTGTTTTTAAAAAAAATGTTTTTTTAATATAAAAACATTGCAAAAGTCGTTTTGCTGTGCCCATTCTGTTAGTGTTTATCCAATATAAGAAGATAGATGTTGTAGGGTCGGGGGTGGCTAAGCAGTCGTCATCCATCAGTTGAGCCCTCCTATACTGTAAGTACAAAACTGTGACTGACTTTGAGAGATACCCGCCTATTTTTGATGCATTATAAACTGCAAACGATGTAGTATTTTTGTCAAATATTGCCATTTCCCCCCCTGTCTCTGGGTAAGTATGAAATGTTCTGAGGAGAGGAATAATAGTCCTTTAGTCACATGTTTCTGAGACTTGTCTCCCCTTGTTTGACTCCACAACATTCAGACTTTGAATCTTCACAGTATGTTGATGCTCTGTAGATTGTTTGTGTAGGTAGTTGGATTTCTGAACTGAGGGTTTGAATGTCAGCACTCTGTCACACTGTCGGTAGGAACTGTTTAAGGATGTCCATGTGGGTTTTTTTTGCGTTTTCCTTGATCTGCTAAGTGCCATTGTCTAGTCGAGACTGTTTTTAAATGCCATTTATTGCAAAATATTGCTTAGAACAAGTCCTCCTGCATAACTCCAGTGTAGCATGCTTAGGTTTCTGCTGTTATTACTTTAATGTCCTATATGAGCATGTGGAATGCTAGTAGTGGAAGTGCTTCTGACTAGCTCAGTATTGATTCTGACATTTTCTGAATGAGCACTGTTGTGAAAGGCTGTTAATTTCTAAGACGTAAACAAAAAAAAAAGAAATATTTGACTGCATTGTTCACTGATGGCAAACAGTGCAATATATCTGATCTTTGCAGTGTCATCCCAGACCTTGCACCTTAGGTTCTGCTGCAATAACACAGGTAAGCGAAACCTAAGGAAACCAGTGTTTTTGTCCAGTGACATGACCGATTGATTATACATGCAAAAGAAATGCTTACCTGTGTCTTTAACATGCCTCAATGCATTCATGCCTAGTCGTAAAGAAATGTCCAGGATCTCTAAGCCCTTTTTAAGATGATCTGCTTTCATGAATGAACTGCATGATATGAGCTGTATGACTTGTTACCGAGAAAAAGTTGTTGAATAGGCTTACTGAGGAAATGTTGTCATTGTCGTATGTGCTCAATATTTGATACTAGCCTTAATTTTGCATCCTGGTAAGTCTGACTGACATGAAATCGATGCTCTAGACATCTCTGATTCTGGTTTATTCAACTGCATGCCATGCAAACTGCTGTCAGAAGTTAGCAATGTGCTCAACAGTTAGGTCAAAATGGTGAAATACATGAATATCTTTTTAAATTTCTCTGTCGTGGTGTGAATCTGCCCTCAAGTGCAGTGCAAACCTACTATTGAAACGCTGCTGCCTTCACTTCTCGCTCACAGTGTTGGAGGATGCTGCAAGCTTAGGTCATAGAATCAGGCCCTGTCGTAGTTTGTCCCCAAAATGGAGGAATCCTTTGAGTCATTCCCACTGCTGAACGTAGACCGTTCAAGAGCTCCAGTGATAAGGTAAAAACAGCAACGCAATGAAATTTAAATTCTGTGATTGCAAACTGTTGGTCAGATACATGTTTTCCAGCTCGGATTGACTGTTTTATTGTCTGATGGTTGTTTTTAATCGCTTCAATGCCTTCATCAATAACTGTTAGTCAGTAGGAATGTGCTTTAGAAAGTTGGATGAGGACAGGAACTAATGAACTTTCAATTACATATGCACTTTTATTGGCAGTAAATCTGGGGTTAATCAGTTTTAAATCACTTCTCTGTAGTTAAAAGGGTCACTTATTGTTTGAGGCTGTTCACTCTGTACATGTGAAATGCTCAGTGTTTCAACACAGAGGTCGTGGGGGTGTAGAAGACTAAACAAGGAGCATGCCTTAGAGGTAAAAAGGTTTCATGTGCTGTGTATATTATCAAAGCTATTGGTTTTTGTTTCTGAATTAACTGTTGAAATGTTGCCATGTTCATTAATAAAGTTGTAACAAACAAATTAGACTAATTTACAAGAGTTTTATTTTAACCTGTAGAGGATGACAAACTTCATGCCTCTGCAATAGCCATGGCTGGAGGCATTTTTTATGCACATGATATCTCTAATGCATTGAGGATATTTCAATTTCATTTTGGCACATAACTCCACTGGAGGATGAACTGATAATAGTTGGTGGTAAAAGGTCAATGTCACTGTGACCTCCTTTGCATCCCATTCTTGTGAATGTGTTATCTGAAAAATGTGGAGGGAATTTCTTCAGATATTTTTGCCTCAGAATTCTGACTTTAATTCTCAGAAGTTGAAATCCTCCAAAAAAGGTTGTGGCTATAATTCAGTGCCGTAGCTCAGGAACAGCAACTCATCTGGTTCATGTAGGCATACGACCGCAAGGCTGTTAATCTAGTTTTGAGTTTAAAGAGGAAAAAGAAACACATGTCAAATACAGTCAGTTTATTTTATTTGTACACAAAAACAAAGTGAACTCACAAATGTAAAATTTTCTTCTCTGACGCCAAAATAAGTTCCTTTAAAACAATACTCATGTTCGGAAATTTTTCAACCATTTCTGCTGTTCATACTGGCCAAGAAAAGATCCTTTTCTAAAGTGATGATAAAAGAAAAGGGGACAAAATCCTGAGCCACCAGTCTGTTCAGTCTTAAAGTTAATGAGGCGTCAGAAGTCTGAATGAGGATCTTCTAACGTTCCAGTGGTCTTAATGTGTCCTAACACCACTGGATTTCAGAAAGTAAACTAGATCCTATAAAAGAACTTTTCAAGATTAATCATTTAATTATACTGTGTGTCAGCAAATGGCACAAAAAGCCCAGCACAGGTTACTGGAGTCCATGGTGATGTGTTGAAATGTTACCTAACGAGCTGACTATGATGAAAATTGAAGAATATTCAGTTATTAAGCTTGAACCAGTGAGATAGGACTGGATTTTGTCCCCCATCAATCACAAACGGAAGATTTCAAGGTACATATGGGCATGTTGGTGTTTAAGAAAGATCTCAAGGAATATGAAAGTATCCTTCAAAGGGTAACTCCACCAATTCTACACATTTAAGTGCATTTACCGGTCTTGGGGAGTGTCACTGCATATGTGTAAAGTATTACAAAGCCTTGTGTGGCTCTGGAGGAAGCTTGCATGTCATCTGATAAATTGCCTGCAGTGATGTCACACAGTGGCTAATTTGCATTGTGGGTAATTGGGGACCAGGTTTTGAAAAGTAGTCCACTGGTCTCATAACGCTGTTGGACTCATTATGAAGAATTTAACAATGATAAAAATCGATGCACTGCAGACAACACTGTTAATTTCACATTTTCGTCTTCTTTTTTCAAAACATGGTGCCTATATTACCCACAATGCAACTTGGCCACTGAGGGGCATCCCTGGAGACATTTTATCAGCTTCCTCTGGAGCCACAACAGGCTTTATATTGTTTTCATATGCAGTGTTCCTCAACAAGACCTGTAAACACACTTAAATGTGTTAAAATAGGTGGAGTTGTCCTTTAAGAGGAATATCCTGCAGTCAATCATCTCTAAATAGTTATGTAGCATTTTTATCTTTAACACATTCCTGAAGTAACTCCACTGCTCAAAGCGTTAATGTTGTGCATGTTCTGTACATGGCAGTGACTGATCAGAGCAGACAATAAATGCATCGCAGTCTTTCTCTTCAGACTGACATTCAGTGATGAACACGAGGTTTGAACGTGTGCGTCGACGGTAAGGCTTTCCTGTGTGTTTGCCCGTCATAAAAATCTGAGCGGTACAAGTTGTTTAACAGCTGTAGGATGACATAATAGTGGTGTATAATCTTTTATTCCCTGTGGCTGATACACTGGGATTAAGAGCCTCGTAGGCTGTGGGCTGCATGTGCTGGACTTCATTTAAATTATTGCATGAGACTTTGTGAGTGCCAAAAAACAACTTTCCCTTTTTACAGCAAGTCTGAGTCATTTTACATTTCTCTGGGCAACGTGCTGGTAACAAAGACACAAAGAACATCTAATGGTTTTGCATTGCTGATGTTCAACAAGACGTGAAAATGCATTTAATAAATCTATATCTGGTAAAGTCTATTATACAACATTTGTATTCATACTACTGCATGTTTGAAGCTGATCACAATCCACTGAAGCGAACAGGTAAACTACAACTTCTAAAAAATAAACCCTGCATCATTTAGCTGTATAGTAAAATAAATAATGTAAATATTTTCTTTTTCAGACAAATTGCTCTTAACAGCAATAAATATGCCTTTATTCACACAGCGTAATATCTACTGCACGAGAATTAATGCCAGTCTCACAGCAAGTAACAAATATTATTGCTATGATATTTAAAAACTAACGTGCACTGCCATGGCACAGTGACGAGAGGATGATAAAGTGAAGGCAGACAACTGGTACAGTTAGTATGGATCCACAGCAATGAGTGTGCACAGCATGATGGGAGATGTGATGGGTGGATTTCAGACCTCGTGACATTTTTACGTTGGATGAGCGTTTGGTTTAACCAGTTTTATGCACCAGGCGGGTGGAGAGTCAAGTCATTCAGACCTACCTACTGATAAGTTTTCTTTGGTCTGACTTCATCCTTGAATAAATGCTGAGATCTCCATGCGTGTAGTGTTTAACGATGACGTCCCATCACTCATTGCACCCGCGCCTCCAGCAGGGCGCTGGGCACCAGCTGTACCTGTGGAGGGTTGCAGCTGTTGACGGGACGCAGGGAGTCGGCTCCCAGGTAGGCCAGCAACAGTTCAGAGCGCCGGTGCAGCAGGTGGAGCATGTCTTCTGCTAGACTCTCCACTGAGGAGTAACGCACTTTGTCCAGGTCGAAAATGTCCTTGAGGAAGTGCAGCACCTGATCCTGAAGGAGAAAATAAACAATATGTGAGCATTTTTGGAACAGGAACACTCCACTTTTTGGGGCTACTGCAGAAAAATGGCAGCCTCTGTAGATATAAAAGATTTGTATGGTAACAAAAACACAATTCTTAGTTTCAGTTGATTTTCCACAAATGAAAAAAACATGAATATTACATTTCACTACTGCCAAAATATTCCCCTAAATCCAACACACTGTACCTTTAATTTATGGTGCAAATCTGTTATTGAATCAGTTTAAATTAATTTTAAAATCAATACTTTATGAGAAACAATCTGCAAAACCTGAAATCTGTGTGTCCTACATGGATACAGTGCTAACTTCAGGAGTAGGATTCTGGCTGGCATCACAATATTTCCCGGTGCTGAGACTGACCTTGAAGAAGCAGCAGAAGTCGTGCAGGGAGCTCTTGGGCCCCAGGAAACCCCAGGCGAGAACAGGGCTGATCTGTTCACACACAGCGTAGAAATGGGCGATGAAGCCGTCCGTCACCTGCAACGCAACAGAGATTACTCAAGATATCCTGACAAAAACTAATGGCAACTAATACATGTGGAATAAATAAAATGTAGGACTTAAAATAAAGGTGACAGAAGCGGTGAAGCACTGAGACTGATATCTTAAGTGTCTATCCAGCCATCACAGGCCTGTTCATCAGAAACATTTAGAAGCTGTTGTACCTTCATGTGTTGTCTCTTCTGCTTCATCACTGACCAACAACTTGATGCCACAGCCTGTGAAATACATACAGATTAATCATCTTAAAATAAAAGTCAGTATCTCAGAAAAATATAAAAACCTATTTTTTAACCCTCAATTTGGCCTTTTCAAACCAACTCTACATTTTACATACACCAAGGCAGCATTCTTATCTGGAAGGTTTTAGTATTACTCTTCTGTAAAAAGTCAATGTCAGTATAATCATCTAAGTATTGCAATAAATAATTGCATCTCATTTCAGAAGACTAATTTCCAGAAGAAACTTCACTCACTGTCTCCTTGAAGGAGCTGTTGAGCCAGCGGTTGTTGATCACGTTCTGGATGGAGATTGGTGGATTCTCCAGGTCCTCGAATGAGTCCATCAGGATGAAGTCTAGCACTATATCATAGAAGTTCAAGTGCTTCACCTGGAGAGAATGAGTTTGAGACGTTATAAATGAAAAGAAGAAGAGAGGTTGTTTATTACAACTTGTCACTAGACAGCAGAAGTCGGACATTACCCCTCGTGTTGCCAGCTCCACCTCTGTGTTCTCCCAGTGCTCTGTGTGCTCCAGGAACGAAATCATCTCCTCAAACACTTCCTCGAATCTGTTCGGGTTCTGAAAACCAAACGATGACTGTTAGGAAGGGAAGCACTCACTGAAGGTGTATCATCTTCACTAGTTATGGCTTCAGTCGTACCTTCTGAGCTTTCACAATAATGGAAGACAGTATTTTCTTTCCAGTTTCGGCCAGAAACATTCTGGTCGTTCTCTCGCACAAAATGAGCTGGAGAAAAAAACAAACAGACACTAGTCAAAACAGATCCTTTACTTACTTTAACGGTGCAAAAATACTGAAAACTAGAATTCTTTAAGTGAGTGCATTAAATGGCTGGTTTGCTGCATTTCTGTCTATATATAAATCTTGTTTAGAATGATAGACCGTTAAAAAATAACTGAAAACAACCATCTGGAAGGCTAGATTATCTTTTGGTGTATTAAATCCAATACATTACGTTTCCAAGGTTATACTGTACCTGACATGCCTGCCGCACACAGTGCAACTTCGCAAGGAAATCTATATCCCCAAAACAGTCTAGCATCTCAGTCCTGAGAATGAAAATGAAGAAAAATACCAGAATGAAAAATAACCCAAATTGTGTCATCACACAGCTTGTTCCAGGAATGTAAGTTCTCTGTATTTCACGTCTATTAGAGTGATTAGTTTAAGTACCGCAGCACCCTGCAGGAGATCTTTCCATCCTCGGCCATCTGCAGCGCCTCCTCGTAGAAAGGGTGATGACCAAGAGCCAAGACGCTCCTCAGCTCTCGGTGCTCAGACAGCTAATACAAACACAGACAGAGATTATGGTTGACTGAATAATGATCATTTCAATCCCATTCCTGGTAGAGAGATTAACAGTGAAATTAGATGCAGCCAAAGAGAAAAAGAAGTCATGCTTCTTATTCTTAATGCAGTATGTTCCTCTAAGTCTTGAACATTCATACAAAAATAGAAAGCTTTTGGATTTTGATGGCTGACATCAAAACATTTGAAGACGAAGAAGAGGTACAAACATCCCAAAAGGTTTTTTAACAGGTGCTTGACAAGGAGATATCAGACTGTTTACATGCGCAAAATATGTTTTTTGCCCTTATTCTGGAAAAGGCAATAACCGTACAAAGCTGTGTACATGACTAAAGGAGATGAATGTTACAGGAGCTGTCCTGTTCACATTCAGCCATAAATAGTCACAGCTTCCGTCTTTCATTCGTTCAACCACCTTGTTGCGGTGGGTGGGTTTCGCGATATTTGTGCATATCCAAAAACCTGTTACTACCTCAGTTCTTCATAATGTTTGAAAGTAGGTGTGTTTCTTATTACAACCAGACTACTTTTTCCCTGTGTGTTACAAACTGCTGCAATAACCCCATTTGAGATGCATATCCTGAATGAGCTGTATCAGGACTGCACAATATATCGTTTCAGCATCGTCATCGCAATGTACGCTTCAACAAAAGTCACATCGCAGGATGTGCAATTTCAAGTGTGGCAAATTAACTCAAACACGTCCTGCTACAACATTTTTGCTGAATGATACAAAAGCAAAACTCACAAAGTTCCCAATGTTCAAGAGGCGTCTGTCTAATATAACATGATTTAGTCCGATTTAAGATTTATCATATAATATTACCAAAATATACAATGTCAGTTTTGTCTGATATATTATTCTCTGTATTTTCATCTGACAGATAAACCTGATGTAATGTGTAGAAGTCAATTTTTTATTGTTTTGTTAAAGAACTACAAGGCATCTGCTGTTATTAATTCTTCAATTGAGTCGTTTTGAACTCTGTTAGAAATCTGTCATCTCCATGTTGCTGTGCTTTATGGAAGCTATAGTGAAGTGAGCTGCAGGGCGAGAGCAGGCTGTATGCTGTATACTGAGGAATGTTGAAAGTCTATTTATAGTGACTCACTGAGTATAAATGACCCAGTTTGACTGCGAGGAGCTCTGCCTGTTAAACACTTACTGGTTTGAGGGCACAAATACATTGATTTACAACCTTTTTATGACTTTTAAACACATTTACTTGACTGTAGCTCCAAGTAAGTTTGACACCTTAACAACCATTTACATCAAATGATGTGTACTGTACATTTTAACACCCAATCCTGGTAGAGATAATTAGCACCTTTAGCTTTCAGCAGGTGGGCACATAAACACCTTTATATGAACATGTTATCGACATTTCAGCTGCATTTCAAGGAATTTAGCTTCAGTGAACAAATCAATGATTCGTACCTACCAGTTTATTTTTGTAAAATGAGGGTCAAGAGCACCAGTGGCACCGGATACTCAGCTTGAGCCCCCACGCTGACTTAACGAGTAAAGGAGATCAGCTGAGTACTGGTAAAAACCCGGGTGGTGAACTTACAGGAGGATCAAAGCTATTTGAATCAAACTCCTGCTGTGAACTGGTTGTAGGTGTGACGCTTAAGATGGTTTGAGATTTAAATGTTTGTTTCTCTTCCACTGCCACTCTGGTGCTCATCTGTGGGACTATGGAGCATCTTATTTTTTACACTAGTGTTCACTTCAGTTCTGTAGAATCTACATTAGTATTACAGCTTCAGTATTAGTTTCATCTGTATCCCAACAAGAGGCACCTGCATGATTGTTTTTATCTTATAATCCAGGTTTTTTTGCAAGATAATGAGATCAACAACTTACTTATTATTACTGATGTTATTGTCATGTTTTGTGCCCCATTTACAGTTTAAACAACATGTTGTATGATATCAATACAAGGCTCTTGAAGTGAATCGAACAATTCACTTCATATTTGCAATAATAATTTTTATATCTGGTCCTTTTTGACTTGCTCTGATGTACAATTTCTTTTCAAAAAGGACATTAGGCTTCGGACTGTTAGTTGGACAACAGAAGTTGTTGCCATTTTATAGACTGAATTATTAATCGATTAATGGTATAAATAAGCCGCACAATAATTAATAATGAAAATAATCCTAGCTGCAGTACTAAAGAGTACTCCTCACCTCAGCAGCAGACACAAATGAGTCAGTGGAGGCGATGCTGATGCTGTCCCTCAGACAGGCGTCGTCCAGATCCTCTCTGCCCAAAATGTCTGCCATTTTATCTGTGATGGAGAATAATCCTTATAATGTGTTGCATAATACAGCATCGTACGGGTGCACATATCATTAAACCATCTGGTTATCATGGAAATTACATAATATTGAGTATAAACAGTGACTCACCCTGGCTGTTGCTGTGGGATGAGGGCTCTGACATGCACAACACTCCCTCAAATTCCTCCTGGAGGCTGTAAGCTCTTTGCAGCAGAGACTTCAGCCTGTGGATGAACTCCGCACTGATGACATCCTGAACACAAAAAAGTTCAACTATAGAAATATGACTCACAAAGCCCTGAAGCAGATCCTACTTTCATCCACTTTGGCCTTGAGGTGAAAACCGCCCCATTCCTTGACTTTGCAACAGTGGACCAACTCTCTTCTTGCATTTGTCATGATGGTGAAGTCTGTGACCCGAATGCATGGGGCAAGTCTAAAGAATCCGCTGGTGTGGGATGCTTTGTGTAATTTAGCTGAGGACAAGGTGCAACGTGATCAACTTTTATTATTTGTTTTTGGGGAATACAGGGGTTTGATGATTATTGGTTCTCCAGCAAGTATGAACTTAAAAGGGTGAAAGCTCTTTAATCACTACAACGTTCTACAAACAGTGGCACCAATCAGGCGCTACACGCACCAGCTGTGTTAGCAGCTTAAGAAATTGGATGGTTTTATGAAATACTTCAAAGATGATTCAAAGACGAGGAGTTGCACGAATTGTCATCTTTTGAACAAAAATTAGATTTATTATTGTATGAGTTAACATCAATTATCCTGACGAGCATCAAAGAAAACACATTTAAAATTGAAACGAACTTCAGAGAGCCCATTAGCGCCAAAGTCTGTTTGGCAGTATGTCATGAGCAATTTGCAGTCTAATATTACCCATTTAATAAGTTCTATAAAAACAAAGACTGAGTTATTAGAGTAGAACTTCTCAAAAGTGTTAAATGCCATCAGTTAGCTTTCATAAAAGAGGTAGGCTACATTTACAAAGCAATATTATAAGACTCCTGCAACATTATTTTGGAGAAAAATGGCCTCAAAATCAAGCTAATTGCAGGCCCTGTAAATTCAGATGGATTTTGATTTGCTATCAGTATTTAAATGATTTGATAAATTATTCATTAAATCTGTTTGAAAGTGATGGCTACAACCTACCAACATGAACTAATTCAAGTGAAACGACCTAAAGAGAGTAAAAGAAGTGATAGCTGGGGGAGAAACATTAGTCAAATCCTATTAAGTCTTTTAGGTGTTTCTTGAGAATCCCCCATGACCTAATTATTAACAAGCTTTCTAAAGAGGCACACCTGAGCGGGGGATATCCTTCGCAGCAGAATAGACGTATGTTTGGGTGCCCGAGCGTAACCATTTGACCCACACTAATCCAAAACCAGGTTCCAACCAGGTTAGCTAGCCAATGAGTTAGCTGTTATATAATCTAAACTCTGTGACACAGGTGGGTTGTCTGGTTATTCATATATGCGACTTGTAGTGCAGCTTTGTGAGCAGTTTATTCCTCTCTACCTTCGTCTGGTATAAAAGGGAGAGAACACGGACAAGAGAAGAGAAAATGCTGGCAGAGCTTGAATTGATACACCAACTCTTTGGTCCCAGGATGAGGTAGACGCTGCCAATTATTTTATTTATTTATTTACTGACACATTAATGTCTTCATGAGCCAGTAACAGTTTGAACACTATCAATTTTTATAAAATGCCTCCTGACAAACATCTGAAATGCATCATTTGGCTGACTCCTTCACATCTATCCTGATTGAGCCTGGTGTTACACTACATTTGGATACAAATCATAAGTGTGTTGGTGTGTTCACCTCCATGCCCTGCTCAGCGATGGCGTCTCCAGCTCCAGTTTTGACGGACGCACAGCTGGCATCGTCCTCGGCCTGCCTGCTCCTGAATGTCAACGCTTCTTCCCACCGCCTCAGAGCCTCCTCAAATAAATCCATACCTGCAAACACACACACACACACACACACACACACACACACACACACACACACACACACACACACACACACACACACACACACACACACACACACACACACACACACACACACACACACACACACACACACACACAAAATCTCATAACTCAAAAGCTTCATCTTGAAACAAAGCACCAAAAAACTTCCACAATTCCAACACATTTATCATGAGGCTCATTGTCCTTTCTATTTACAAACACTAGCGTTTAACTATCTTTACCCATAAGGTAGAGGTTTTCAGGTGTGGTGACAGGTAAGTTGACCAAACTGCAGAGGTCAGCTTCCCCCGCTCGGTCCCAACAGGTGGATTCATTGGCGCAGGTGCTGCTGCTGGATGAGTTCATGCTTTTTACCTGCAAAGCCACGGCAGAAGAACATAGATAACTTTCAAGTAATGGAAGCAGCATCTCACCACAAACACAAAGCACATCAACCCAATCAACTCTGCATGTCCAGAAAGGAGATCTCACATCTGACATGAGAAAGTGAAAACATCCAATCTTTACTGAAACTGTGCTGTACCAGGTACAACAATGCAACAGAGGACTGGTTTGGATTTTTTACATTAAAAATGTCTTACCGAGGCCAGGCTGAGCAGAGACCCAGACAGCTTCCTGTAGTCTCCTGTCGTGACAACCAGACCAGAGGAGCAGCCATTCTTGGAGTTGAGGGTGAGAGTGATGTTTTGACTGGTGTTATCTGGGCAGATAGAGATGAGAGTTCAGGGATAACTTTTATGAGATAGATGTGAATACAGGGATCACGCTGCATGAGCATGTAGCAGAGTTACACAATGAATAAACAATGTTTGCCAACTGCACGACTCTTACGTTTGCGTCACTGCCCCGTTTTAATAATTTACTCTCTGGCTCACCTGCTGCTGAGAGTTGGTTTATAAAAACAGCTTCAAGCTCTGATTATTTTTCACAAACCAAATTTATACTCATACTTGCATCGGACAGCTGTTTCAGTTTGTCCATGTACTTTATACAGCATCTGTTTGTAGAGATTTTATTTGATTTGCTCACATTCAGAGAGTGCACGGGGGCCAGCAGGGACACATTTTGAGAAAAAAAGCAACAGTCCAACTCTGCAAACACATTTAACATTTAAAGAGTCTCAAGAAGTTACTGAGGCTGGAGGTCACACGGCACTTTGTTTTTTTCTGAATATTGATTTCTGACTACCTGTATCCATGTTTATCATTCTGTTCATGCTGTATTACACGTTAATTCAAATGTATTTCTCTCTTGGGTCAAATTCCAGCTTCAGCAAGAGCAATCATATCATCTTTAGCCATTACCACAGGTGTTAGATTAACTGATGTTCGCATATAAAGAAACAGAGTTGGCTTTGCAAATATACTCTCCTGTCACTGTTTGTCATTTGACTCCATCTAATCCTGTGTTTCTGTAAATTTCTCTTTGAAACTCTAACCCCAGGCCGCAAATCTTCCTAAGTGAGATTAAATGAGTTAAAGCATTCAGTTCATGATAATACAGAAGCAGTCCAACATGCCAGTCTGATTATATCACAAACCCGCAACTGAGCTAACCTACTAAGAAGAGATCACAGGCCAGAGAGCCTGCTGGGTGAGAGGAAAAAAATATCACAGTGTCAGTGAGTTTTACCGTTCTCTGCTAAGGCTGGGAAGGCAAATTCAAAGCCAGCCTGCTCCCACTGAGGCGAGTGAGTCTTCTTTCTGCCCTTCCTCCTCTGGAAGTGGCGTGCAAGGAAGAGAAGTGAGAAAGCACCGAAGGCAGTGGCTGCCACCAGCTTCTTGGTGCCTGTGCTGACACTCACCTGGAGGACAAGTGGAGGGAGAAAAAGTTTGATTTTAAATGTTTATGCATCTTAAAAAGAAGTCTGAGCAGCAACTTGGTTTCTTCTCTTTTTGGTTAGTTTAGGGCAGGCCAAAAAAAAATAAGAAAAAAAGAAACTCTGATCAAACTAATGCTCATGCTCTGTATTTTAACATCTTTTGATTAAATTATCACTTTTTCTGACTGAGGGAGTCAGTCAGAAGTTTTACATTTCAATTTCACTGAAGAAAAAAATTAGATAAAAATGATGATGTGATTTTTGCCAAAAATGTCACCATGGGTGTTGACATTTTTTACAGTTGTAAAAACCTTTGTAGAAGTAGTTTTACAGATGTTCCATAATAAGGGCTCAGAGAGGAAAGAAAAAGTTTTAACAGGACAAATGTTATTAGAGCTATGTAATCTTAAATCATCCATCTTAGCTCACTACAACTTAGTTTTCTAACATTCAGATGTGCATAAACTACAGGTTAGGATCCTTTTTAAAGTACAAAAATGTAAAATTATTGGATATCTTATCGATATTGGCCATGAGAAGCAGGTAACTATAGGTTATCAGTATCAGCTGAAGAAAATACATATCGTGCAACCCTAATAATGACCAACAAAAAGGTTGGGAAAAAGACTAGGAGGGACTACATCATGCACAACACAGAATACATGTCCTGTCTGATGGGAGTTCATCTGAGGATGGATCACTCAAAATATTCTGGATAGCGATGATGTAACAAACAGAGCTGAGAATCAGCTACCAGCCTGTCATTTAGATTTCAAAGAATCCATTTCAGATAGCGTGCATGGCCGTGGGGGGGCTATAGACAGAAACACTGAATGACGAGGGAGATTATCCACACAGACACACTGCTGCACATTCCCTACAACTGACGATTACATAAACACTGATTTAGGAGCGATGACAACAGCCATAATATTGACTTTTTTGAAAATGGACTGGGATGATTGAATGGTGTTACAGGCCTGCAGTGTTTCCATGCCGTTTCCGTTCCTGCTATTCACACATGTCAGGTCATGCTCCTACCAGATCCAGATCTGCTACGTGACTCTGGCCACACACTGTCCTCATGCACTACTCATAAACACTGTAACATGAGGGTCCCTCAGAGAAAATATTGGAGACTATCCAGCAAAGGAAAAGTGAACACCAACAAACAAAATGTTCACACCTAAAAGTGGAAACATTACAGTAACTGAGGAGTTTTAGTGCACTTCTTTTTGTGCTTATTATGTATACTTGCTAAGTATGAACAGCATTCGCTTAACATTTTAATGAAAAACTGACATTTATGTCCATTTATAATAAAAGGTCTCAGATGTTGGACAATTTTTAAATTTGCACTTTCAGAAAGATCACGTTCAACATTGTTGATTTTTTGAGAACAAAAGTTTTAAATGAGCTTTAACTTTTGTGGATTTTACTAACAGTTCTTCCAGTTTGGTTAAATATCCATAAAGACACATTACTACTCAAGTATGATACTGAAGTTTTATTACAACAGTATTCAAACTGTGCAGTCAATATTCATGCTCATGGAAAGCCACACACTGGCTTTTGGCTGTCCTCTATGCCCATATCAAATGAACCCTTTTACACATTCTAATCAGCAACAGTATCAAGCTCAGCTGCTGGCGAGTATCTTTCCATCATACAAAAGATGTTAGCTGCACTGCTCAAACATGTAGTAGTACTGTACATGTAAACAGACACAGCCATAGACCTTCCTAACCAGCTTAGAGGGAGCACAGTGAATGGAGTTGTGCCAAATTCAGTAACATCTGACCTTCAGACAACTCACTCTGCCACATGCAGATGCATTTCCGATAACGCCGCGATTAATGAAGTACAAAAAGGAAAAAAGAAACGTATTGTGTAACATAACTGGTTAAAAGAAGGTCAGTAAAACTTTTGAATACTTGTAGCACCGGAAAGTTTGGTTGAGCAGGTCTCCATGTTTGTATATCCTGTTTACCAGCAGAAACAGCATGCATTGCACATGAGGACGTAAAGGAGCACATAATGAAGGGGGTGAGGGGTTACATTTTCCACAATGCAAGCTAACTAATAACCAAAGGTGTATCCAATAATCTAGCCATTTGTGAGGTCACATTACTTGTGTTTATGTCCCCTGATTCACACTTAACTGGATAATGACAACTATGAGACAAGTCTAGAGATTGTCTGACATGTAAGAATTAAATGTAGTAGGGCTTTAATTTGTATAGTTTACAGTAATTTCTGAGCGAGAACTGAGTGCTAAGAAAACATGATTAACAAATATGGAAATCATTCTCCTGAAAACATTTGAATTTGCTGTTGTTGTTACACCTAAAATTGGAGACAGTGTGGATCTTTTGATGCAGATCACTCACATATTTTTGCCAGAACGTTACTGTGTTTCGGGAAGTCCCTCCAAGTTTATTGTTACTTTATGTCTGTCTTTCTTCTAAAGGAGATGTAAGGAACTGCTAGATATTTGCTTAAAATATTATCAATTGCTAGTAAAAAAAGCTATTTGTAGGAACAGCAACCCGTATTTTGCAAACATTGACTGTGTTTCTGTTTCAATTTGACACGTTTGGCCCTATCGTTGGCATGAACAAATAGCTGGACATGTCAAATTGAAACAGAAACACAGTCAATGTTTGCAAAACAGTTGAGAAAACGGGAAAGAACCTGAAAGTGCAACTGCACCATCAACAACCTTCCCTCTCATAAATCCCAATAACAAAACTGTTGACCAACCACTTTCAAACACACCCTCACCTGTGCCAGGGAGCCGTACACGGACAGCGGTAGGTCAACCATGCGCAGGGCAGCGGCCTTGACAGACAGCTGGGAGTTTGTGAGGGTCTCATGTGTCATTGTGGCGATCTATCCATGACTTGGCAACTCTCTTATCCTCATCACCATTCTGCTGGAGCTGAAGGGGATGACAGGAGCGAGTGACATGCAAGGATTTAACCTGGGCGGCTCAGGAGGGATATAATGACGATATTACATAAAGCCTCTGACATACTGTATGTGCAACTGCTTAACCTATGTAGAGGTTGGCTGATCAGCCACTTAGATATTGTTAAAAAATATCATAAATGAATAAATGTTCTGATTATATAAAATGTTTCATCAACTTCCCCAATTATTAATTGCATTTAAACTATCATGAAAGACCGAAGACAGTCTGTCAAATGCATGCGTCAGGCACAAATCATCAACACAACCAGCAAAGATATGAAGTGCAAAGGTACTTCAAACTGTGCCTTACAACATACCTGCCTGAACAGAATGGCTGTCTGAGCACATAAGAAAATTAGAGGCTTTATCTTTGTGCAAACACAGTATTGCTTTCTGTAAACACAGTCACGCACTATAGAAGGGTGCACATCTTCTAAGCTGCTAAATATCCACCTGACAAGACAACATGCAACATCCAATTAAGTTTGCACAAGACACTCATGTGGCTCATCACATGGATGATTATTCCATGTCAAGCCAGGTCACAACCTGACAAAATGTTGATTCTATGTCTCAAAAGAAATTGAACTCAGATGGTAAATATTTACAATATTATGCGTTAATAATACAAATTCAGAAATAGTTTACTGATATATTTCCATATAAACAAGCCATCCTGGAGGAGAATACAGTCCCAGAACACTGTTGGATGCTAGAAAAGGAAGCTTCTTAGAAGGGTCCTGCTTACATACATAAAGTTCACCTTTAAGTAATGTTACAGTTTTAGTGATTTATGTTATATACTGATTTATTTCAAGTTACCATTTTGTTATAAGGACAATATGTAGTTTTGGAGAAGAAATTCAAACATAACACAAGGCTGGGGTCATAACACAAATTCAGAAATATTTAGTTTTTGCATTACTGAATAAATAAGCTAGAAAGTTGGCAGGGTCTGCCAAATATAAACATGTACGTAAGACAGTATGAAATCGTGTTGTCCTTTGTTTATTGAATTTATTCGGTCATTAAAATTTAGAGAGATTGTTTATTTAGTTTGTTAGGGCTTCAAAAAATCAGTCAATGAAGATCTTTCTCTTCTGATTAAAATGTTTTCCCCAAAACTACATATTGCACTTTTAACGTAAATGACATATTACATCTAAACAGTAGGTCTGCATTGGAATTTGTAGAAGCACAGACAGACTGCCTTAAAACATGGATATGCTACTGACAAGTAAACAATAGGAAATAGTTCATTTAGTCCTTTCCTGAATTTCTGCATTAAACCAATAACAATCCAGTACATCAAGATTCAAAACAACAGACATTTCTAACTTGCAAAAGACATTATTTGCAGAGTGAATTAAGTATTGAGCATCAATGTTACCCCACTTCTCTACTGTACATTTATTTCCCTTATTCAATTTTGGGGAAAATATTCCTATGTTTCTTGTGCCAACTTGTAAGTTATGGCATTGTATTTTACATCACTATTCTATTACAACTGATAATATATTTCTCCAGTGTGTATTAAATGTTGTTGTAATACTTCTATATGCCTTATGTGACACACTGAATTTGCCTCTCTGGTATACAATAAACTTGCATTGTCTTGTTACAACAAAGAGTGAAACATCCAAAGTTTTAGCTTTCATTCATTAGCACAATACCAAAACATCTTTCAGTAAATTAGCTGTTTGTTTCAAGGATTTCAGCGGGTTTTCTCGGGGAGAAAAATACTGACATGAATAAGAGCAGCATCCCAGCTCTGAGACAGTCTGTCAGGTTTGTAATATTAGCACATGGATTGAAAATGATAGCACTCAACTGTTACTGGCCTGGCTGAACAGCTAACGGCTAACTTACCTAACGAGGCTAATAACGGTTAGCAGCGTTAGCTGAATTTGTCACAGCGGCTTGAATTAAACAGTCCAACACATGAACTCACCAATTCTGCTGAGTGTTTCCTAACTGAAAATGACACGCAGATAGTAAAGCTGATATCACCGGTACATTTAAAGGTTTCCTCCACAGCCTCTCCTCCCGGTAAGTCCTCCGCTCCTCCCGCTGACCTCAGCTGCTGCCGAGTGAAGGACTCGAGCGGCAGTACGCGCCCATCCAGCGTGGCTTTCAAAATAAAAGCATGCTCCATGTCAACTTTGTGGAGCTTCCGCGCCCCCACTCGGCTTTCTCAGGTATTACAGTGGAGGCTTTTATCACAGAGATAAGTATAATAAACATGTAGAAACAGCATCCATTTACATTTTACCCTTCTTTTTAAAAAAAAATGTCATCATTTTAACTAATCATCTGATATCTTCGACTTCCTATCACATAATTCTAATTTACAAGCCAATCTTTTGATTTGTTATCTCATAAAAATGACTAAGATATATTTATTTTGACTTACTAAGACAACATTTTGACTTATTGTGCCTTGATTTTGTCTTAGAAAGTAAAAAAACATGCTTTGGTATCTCAGAATTTTTGACTTGCACACATTTACCAGTATTGGTTACCATTCTTGTCACCATTTTTTTATTTTAAAAGAAGCATTGTTTACTGTAAAAGCACTTATTATTTCTAAGGTTAATATTATTGCCACCATGTCTTATGTGTTTTCCTCCTGTTTACTTACAAACAAGGTCATCAAAATACTTTTAGATACTTTTGACTAAAATGGGAAGAGAAAGGGATTAACACCAATCCAAAAACTGAAGCATATTTTGTCCTAGAATGACTTTGCCTGTCCAACATTTTGATGTTAAAAGTTTGTTGCTATTTCTTCCTTTTCCTGTCACAAAATGCTTGTACATCACGCTAGATGGCGCTTGGGACGGGTTTACTGTATACTGCCTTACTATTTTCATCACCAGGTGACCCTTTTTTCACTTCTTCTCCCATCCCTATTATCTTTAATTTAGGAAATAACTATTTAACAGAAGCTATTACACTTTTTTTTATATCAGTCACATTACTATTGGGTACATCTGCTAACACTGTTGTCACAGATTTATTATTTTTTTAAGACAACCTAATTAAGGTTTACTAATATTGCCAATAATATTGCTCATAGTGATAACACACAGTTACGTTTTTGTAAAAGTATAAAGGGCATAAACGTGTAAATGTAATGTAATGTTTACAGTAGGATGGGGCGGGTTTATGGGTTTTTCTTTTTAACCGGAAAAGGGGCGGAGACTGCTGTAACGTTAGCAACCACGCTGAGGGACAGGAACGGTTACCGTTAATGTGAAGGATTGCCCTTTGAAATATGCCTGTAAATACAGACTGAACCCGTGTCTTACACATCAAATACAACTGGATCTACCTGAGAGCCGTCGTTTCTCTTCATCGTGCAGGTAAGGATCGAGGCTGACGTTATTCTTTGGATGCTAGCTAGCTGCTGCTGACTCCAGTGTATAGTCACTGTGGGATCGGCGGTGATCATGTAATACAGGGACGTTAGCTGGCTAACATTAGCTAGCTAGCATGCTACCAGCGAGATGGTTATCAATAGCGAACCATCTCTGCTCTAACATTCTTTAATGTGGCTTAATCTATCCACCGCCTGCGTGTTACGCCATTACATGTTTTATAGCGAGCTCGCAAAGCTAAAGATCAATCTGATGACTAATTATTGGCGACAGGCTAATGCTAACAGCGAAAGGTTGCTAGTCAGCCCATGACGCTGTCAACGCCTCGCCTGGGTTTGACAGCTCACTTTGAGCAGTGGACAAGGCCAAAGCCTCGCACATCTGTAACTTCCGCTGTCTTTATCTCCAGAAGTCTTAACTGGCTCAACATAAGCTGAAAACCTGTCTGAAACAAATCGGCAGTTAGCTAGTGTATTAAAAATGTCGCACTCTGTACCTAGCTAACGTTAGCTGCCAGGTAATGTTACGTTTTCAATATGATGGCTGATTTTACTCTTCTGTGGAGGCTCTCGTTGTTAAACTGTGCTATTAAGCCACTTAGGGTTGCTATTTGTGTAGTCTTGCAGCGTTAATGCACCATTGTTTATCGTCCAAGTTGACTAAGCTATAGGATAAAACAGAATCTGGCAACATCGGGTTCATGTGCACTGCCTGGTTCAAGTCAACGCCCCACCCTGACTGTACCTCCTCTTTGTGCAGAATTAAACCCCCCGGATAATAATTATGGTGGTTGTGGAGACAGTTTTAGGGTGAGGATGCTTTGTGATGGTGACAGAATGAGGAGAGAGATTTCTTCTTCACCAGCTATGCGTAATCGCCTGGAGGCTTGGCAGTGAAACCACCGGCTGAATCGATGTTCCTGGTGCTTACTATGAGTTGTAATAGTGACTGTGCACTATTGGAAGCACAGTGAATGTATTTCTTTGATTTTATGAACTGAATTTCTCAAAGTTCAGGGCATTATAGGAGCCTGTATGAAAAAGAAAGAAGCTCTAGTGGATGTAAACCAGTTTGATTATCAAACAGACTCGTAGATGGCATTGATTACGTGAGGAATCAGGTATATGGACTTCATGAGGATCAGCTTCTTCCTGTGTTCATGCTGATCTCCCACTTGACGTGTTCATAGGATACATGTTGTGTATGCCAGCAAGCAGCAGCACATGTGAACCCCCGAATCAACACGAATAATCACTTTATCAACCGCTAAATATAAGGTGACGTGATGTCTTCTGTGCTTTTCCACATACATTTTCATACATGTTTGTTGGCCAAAGCTTTGCATCTCAGGTCTGAAGAAGCAAGAGGTTTTCACCATGCTGGTGTGGTTTAAATCCGCTGAATCACGTACAGCACAGGAGAGCGCTGCTGACATCACACCACTGACATCACACCACTGACATCACACCACTGACACTTGGAAACTCCTCGGAAACCCAAATGTCAATGTGCAAGGGCCTCGCTTTGGCCTTGCCACAGGCAAAGTGGTCACACATTCATGGATGTGATACTTGTGGATGCACACATTTCAAGATCACAACTTTTAGGCATGACGAGGCCTTTTCAACCGGAGTAAGTCGTTATGATCAATCTGGCACACATTTAGACAGCATAAATAAAGACTGAAATACCAACATCTGTATTACCACCTGGAATGCATTTGCTGCTTGATAAATGGGTCATGATACATGTATAACTGATCAAAGCTTGGCCAGCTCCGTAATGAGAGTCGGTTGCAGAGCGAGACCTTCTGGAGGAACAAACCTCCAGAGTCACATCAGATTCTGCGCTGATCCGGAGCCATTGACCAACAGAAAGACATTAGAGATTATTTTGAAACTTTTGGGATTGAAAAGTGATTCATCTTCACTCTTGTTTATCAACCGGACTATGCACATAACCCGTGGAGGTGACCGCCATTGTCATGTGTTTCTGTGCTGTAATTTTAATGGAGGGGAAATGTATGTTTCTACATGAACCACACTACAGAGAGGAGAGGGGAGAAGAAGAGAGATAACAGGAGGCGCATGTGAGTGCTGAGTTTAGTGATCGACCTGAATTCAAACACACAGATACACACCATCAGTGCCTGACATTGCTCGCTAGCTTATGGCTAATGTACTGTAAAGTAATCTGGATGGGGTGAATAAACGCTTCACTGGTGGTGAACACATTCAACAGCCACCATCGCTGGTGAAAGTCTATCTAAAGCGACTCAGGCACAAATCATCAAGGACGAGGTCGCCAAATGTTTTAGTTTTATTCACGTTATGTTAAGTTGCATTCAAGGACTTTATAGCAGCAGGATACAAAGTGAAACACAGCATTACCTTGACTAAACTTTCTGTAAATTTCTCTGTGTTTGAGCATTGTTGTAAACATTTGGGATAATGTACACCACTAAACAAAATATACAACAAAGGTCTAGTTGTTTTTACACATTTTAATGCAAAATTCCTACATATTGTATCTTTAAGAGACGTGATTTCTGCTCACATTCAGACTGTAGTTTATCTACAAGCGAATCCACTGCTCGTCTAAAGGCTTCCTGAGGCAGTTCACGAGCTTCTGTCCGTTTGAGGAGGAGGCTGGGACTGCGGCATCCTTAAGCCTGATAATAGAAATCCCCTGTGGTTTCCTGTCATCCCTCTGTACAGGGCTTGTATGTCTTGTCTCAGCTTCCTCTTTTCATACACACTGGAAAGTAGAACAGCAGAAGTCTATCTTAAAGGTATAAAGGAATTTATAATAGGTTGGTTGGTTTGTCGGCGGGATTACACAAAACTACTGAACAGATTTCCACAAAACTTGGGTGGAGGATGGGTCTCAGCACAGAATAGATCCCATTAACTTTTGGTGTCGATCAGGATGTTTTTTTGTCAATTTCTCAGGGAATAATTCACTGATCTGGATGAAAAAAATCAGGCGTATTTCACGTGCTGGGATCTATAAGTGAGTACAATTTGATGCTGATCCAAATAAAAGTCAGGACCTAGCAGATTTAGATATATTTGATCTGATATTGGACTAGGCTTGATTGAATCAAAGGGGGCTGTTGGAGGTATGCACTACTTATAAAAGTGTAATTGGCTTTTTGACTCCACATTTCCACCATTCATATGTATTGACTGAGTGTTGATTGCTGACCTGGTATTGGTAACTATAATTTTAAGTCCACTGAATATCTATAATGTAACTTTGTTGATGTTGCACCTGCACACATGGCAGACGTTGATCAGACACTTGAATAAGGTGTTTGGATTCAGTAATGCAGTTTCTGTCTAGGCCTTCTCAAAGCTGGCATAAGGCCTTATCCAGGCTTCTGAACCCAGGATATGATGTTTACATGCACAACTTAACCACAGTCCACCAAAACATGTACATAATCAGGATACTTGCCCGTGTAAACACAATCAGTGTTACTTCCTCATTTCTCCTTCACCTCTGCGTCCTTCATGTTGCCTCTGCAGCTACAGGTCCCCCACTGCCGCAGAGGCATCATCCATTCATGCACAATGACCCATGTTTGCCAGCCTTTCTCAGACTGGGCCATCCCTTTAGATCCTGCTCTCATAGGAAAGGGGATAAAATCAGCAGACTTCACATGAGGACAGACAGGTTTGCAGATTCACTGGTTGAGCTTTGGTGATTAGCAGAATTGAATCATTGGGGCAGTGTTTGTTTGCGGAAGATTTGTTGTAACTTGTTCATCGGCTCTGTTTCTTTCTGCATCGTCAGCACTCAAATCAGTTATGGTGGCGGCATTCAGACGGTGCTTGTTCCACATGAGTTGTTGCTGTGGTGTGATGTGCTTCTTGGGTGTGCCAGTGGCTGATAATAAGGGGAATTTGCCAGTCATTCAGTTAGGAAAAACTTTAGGTTGTGTGGTGGTGACTCAGGTTACGTCAGCCTGACTGTTTTACTTCCTCTGTGAATATATCCTATTTTTTTTATCACACTTGTGGTCGAGAAACATTCTTTTAAAACAAGAAGCATTGTTTTAGAAACTCAAGGAGTCACGCAGTCAAGTTGTGAACTCATTCTGTGTTTCTTCCTTCATCCCTCTCATTCTCTCTCTGTCCCTCTCAGACCTGTAGGTGAGTGATGCCGCCGGCGTCCAGCTGTGACTGCCCCCACCTGGACTGTGTGGGGGAGATCACTAAGGAGGAACTCATTCAGAAATCGCATGTAAGTGACCCTCCATCACGACCCTGTCAACTGCCCTACTCATAACGAGCCACTCTTAAAGGAAATGTTCACCCAAAAAAGAAAATTCAGTCATTTTCTACGGACCCCCATGCTGATGGAAAGTTGGATGAAGTTTTAGAGTCCATCAAACTTTTCTGGAGCTTCACAGCAAAACAGTTTTGCAGCATTCTTCTAAAATACTGAAGTAGATGGGGATCTGTTTTAAAATGTAAATAAACAACCAAAAAAACCCCAAAACATGATACTTTATTGTTTAGTTTCTGTCTGCAGCTGTAGCAAACACTGTCACTACTGCTAGCTACAGGTGCTAGGAAGCTCATCGGCTCGTAATCTGCAAGTGTTAATTTCAGCAAAAACGTAAATAGATATCATTTAATATTAGGTCAATCCTTCCATCAATTTTATGCCACTAATTAGGATTCAGGCTGCATTAATCAATTTTAATAATTTGTATTTATATTAAATCACATTCTGTGAGGTATTAAAACGGTTTTAAAAGTCCTAAAATTGGTCAACTTGGCAAAAACTTTCAATAACATGTTTTTATATATCCTTGCTGTTGTCCTGCTGATTCATTTTACAACATGTGACTTTAACCTGAGCGTCTCTTCATTTTTCTAGGGCCAGTGCCAAGACTGTAAAGTTGGAGGACCAAATTTGTGGGCGTGTTTAGAGGTAAGACGGTGCTCACAGCCAAAAACAAAAACAAAACAAACAATGTCTCTGAAATTTTATGTGACAACATGCAATCCCTATTTTGTTTTTTAACACCCTGGTGTCAACACCTTCTGTTTGTTTTTCTCTCTAGAATGGCTGCGCGTATGTAGGCTGTGGAGAGTCCCACACTGACCACAGCACCGTGCACTCGCAGGTGAGAGATCTCAGACCTGACTGAAGCCTTTCAGCTGGGAAATATTAATTAATACCCAAGAAAGAGAGAGAAAGGGATGAAATCTGGAAAGTTTGACTGTGAGGTTGGATTTAAAAAAAGTGGTAACAAAAATAGGAGCCGGTAGAGAAGCAGAGGAGGCACAGATGAAAGGGCTGGACTGGAATACCACTTTGGAGTCCCAGGAGGCATGACTTGGAATAAAACTGCCTCCAGCCCTGCTTTATTTTTAACATTTTTCTCTAAGAGCCAGCACGTGCATCTTGTAGCTTTTTGAAGTGCAAGAATTGTTAAAAGACATCAAGCCAGCTCTGTCTTCCTACACCTCCACGTTCAGTGCAATTTCAGCAGCGGATCATCCATTATTAATTGCCATTCCTCTGGGAAGTGGGGGAGAATCAGTAATACTGTCAGTTCCATGGTTACAGTATCTGCCCCTCCTGCCTGCTCTAAAGCTTTACTCAGCCTCTGCTGTTCGCAGTGTTGACTCAGGCTTTTCTTCCAGCACGCCAGGGCCAAGTGGGGTTAGAAGACTAGGAGGAAGAATATGAGAGCAAACATGTAATTTGCTTGGCCTATTAGTATCCGCATAGCTGATCTAACCATTGTCCAGAAAGGGCCTGTTCAAGAGCAAACCTCTTTAGAAGTAGAGCCCTCCACACAGATGAAAGACAGAGAGTGGGCTGGAAGGGAGATGTAATATTAGCTGACTGATTTGAAATGATATCATCATGGATTTTATATCTATCTGCTTATCCAGGACATCTGTCTGTGCAGCACACCAGCCGCCTTTTGTGTTTATTGAGCATAAGCCATCTTTAAATCTTGTAAGAAAGAAGGCCATGCTTAATTAGTGCTTTGGAGGCCCTGAGGGGGGGGAAACGTTTAATCTCTTGACTCTACAGTGAGAAACTCTGCTTCTGGATCAGCTCACACGCACTGTCGTAGGTTACTACACCAAGAGTAAACATGAGTGACTGTTTTGAAGTTAGAAGTTGCAGCTAGATCAGCTAATTTCAGAAGCTCGACTTCTCCGTTTGCTTTTGAAAACCAAATGAGACATGTAATTGGTATTTACATACAGATCATATTTCAAACATCATTATGCAGCAGAGCGGACCTCTGAAGCAGCTTCAGCCAATGGTAAACTTTGGAAATCCTTCTTCATATTGCAGATGGAGGAATGTTACCACATCCTTAAAGTTGCTTTTAGGCGACCAGTTCTCGTCTTTAAATAGCAGATTTGCTGATCAGTTCTTGAGCAGTTTTGTGTGTCTGTCCAAATCCACTGACAGACTCACCCTGACAGTAATAGTGGCCGTTCGCATTTCTCAAACCAGAAGCACGATCCAAGCAAGTTTGCAAATGCAATTGACAACACTTGGCCCAACTGGCACAAATGTGCACCCCCAGTGAACAGTGGGCTTCCTAGTGGGCTCTTAGGCACAGGTGGAGTGGAGGTAACAAATCTTTCTGAAATAAGGTCTCATGAACTCTGCGTTCACATACATGTGTGGACCATATTTCTGCCCTTATTGATTTTGGTCAGTAATGTCTTGAATGCTGATGGCTGGAGAGGAGACTTGATATGGTTTTGGAAGCAAAACCAGACCCAACATGCCTTTCATCAGAAGGTGACACGCTGAAGCAGGCGTTGAGTAAAAGTTGGTGCAGCAACAACATAAAAGTTTTGCACTGCAGTGCATTATTTGTGAGCACAGTATAAGTTGCTGACACGCTCGGACAGGTTTTATATCATCTTCATCTCCCAAGTTTTATTCTCCGTGTGATTGTGTGCAGAAGGAGCACTAAAGATTTGTTTTGCTTGAATACAATGTTTTTTTTAAGGTACGATGTTGAACCCTATGAACCGTAGACCAGAAGTAAATGAACATAATAAATGATCCATACGAGAGCTACTAAACATTATGTGGGCTGGTTTAAAAACACGCTCTAAGCTCTATAAATCCAGCTTGTTATTAATGCCCTACCTGGTATACTTTTCTTCATAAATTATTTAAGCTGGGGAGTTTCATGGCCGCGCTCTGTCTGGTGTGTCCCCTCTGCCAGCTCTGCTCTGCCCCGCTGTGTGAAGGCTAATGCAGCCCTGATGAATAATGCAAAGTCTGCTGGGTCGGCTGCCGCTCACGTTCAGTCTCCTGTCGACCTGCCAGGCTGCCGGTGTTTGTCAGAGCAGCAGTGGGTCAGCAGAACTCGGCCATGTTTCAACAGCAGCAAAAATCTGCTCTGCTGCAACCCTCACCTCTACCTTAAGCCGAGACGTTCAGCTCCGAGCCACTGTCTACCATAAAATGTTAAACACAGTAGGGTTTTTTGGATGTTTTGTCTTAATATTTAGGAGGGTAAGGAGGTTGAGTTTGTTTACTTGCAAGACATCTCATAGAGTAAGTGAGTACTAGGGATCAATGACCACTTGAGCATATACTTCAAGCACAAATGCAAAAACTAATGTAGTTCCAGCTTCTCCATTGTGTGGATTTGGAGCTTTTCTTTGTCTTCTGTGACAATAAACTGAACATCTTTGGGTTTTGTTCATTTGGTGTGACAAAAGTAGGACTGCAACTACCGATTTATCGAGATTATTTTCATGATTAATGGATTAATTTATTATTATTTATTAGATTAATTTCCCAGAGCCCAAAGTGAAGACTTTATATTGCTTCATTTGTCCAACCAACAGTCTAAAAACCTTCAGACTCTTCAGTCATAAATGACAAAAGGTGCAAATTCTTACATAGAAGAAACTTTAACTGGCAAATGTTTGACATTTTTGCTTAAAATGACTGAAATGATGAATCGATTATCAAAACAGATGGTGATTAATTTTCTTTCAACTAACTAACTGAGCGATCGATAATAAAAAAGCCACTAGAAAATGTATGCACCTGGTGTATGTAATTGTAGATTAAAATTTTTTACCTTTAAAAGGGAACTGCAATAGTTGGAAAAACAAATGTACGGAAAATGCTGATAGACTGATCACCATGTGATTCATTAGCCCTGATTAGCCCCGGCATTTATTCTCTGTGTTTATTGTTTAAGCCATATAATATCCATACAGGGTGAACAACATACAGGTGTTAAGTAATATTCACAATATCTATATCTATTTTTTTAACCCACTTGTATCACGTCAGTACTCAGGTTCGGTCAATACGCAAATTCAGGTATTGTAATTTATTAGGAAGGAGACAAAAAATGTTTTGGAACATCTCTATATTGTACAACATAGGTTTTCATTTTATCATCAATATACACCAGACCATATACTGTAGATTGGTAGTAGTGGGACAGAAAGTGGCAGCATGTGACATTATCTTGGCTGTAATCTTATATGATGCTTGATGGAAATTGTCTTGTTCTGTTGCACTGTAAGCTGTAAGCACCATAGATAAGACCGATTGGACAGGCCTTGCTGCCAGCAGGCACGCTCACATTTGTTATATAAGACCTGCTGATTGTCTAAAGAAATGTTGGTAGATTGTGTTGAAGATAAAGAATCATCTCATTGTAGGGCTGTAACGATTCATCGAGTTACTCGAGTTACTCGATTACAAAAATTGGTCGAGGCAAAAACTCTGCCTCGAAGCGTCGTTAAATTCCTATGACGCGCAGGGATCTTGAATGTTCCACACGGACCGTTGTTACTACTGCGTAAAGTGCCGTACACGGACACAGAGAGCCATCGTCGGAGAGCCTGACGGAGAGCCTCTCCGGGCGCATGAAAGATTTTCTAAGTGTCCGTCACTCCGTCGAGGGGAAACGGAGACGGCAAGGGCTCTGATTGGTCCTCTAAACTCACGTCCTCACGCTGGTTCTCCAGCAGCCCGGGGGGGATTGCATTGCGTATCCGCCACCACGACGGAGAGCTGCGAAGGCTCGAGATGACATGCCAGAGCAGAATCAGTTTGTGCGCGTTTAAAAAACGTAGATATGATATCTGCTTTACAGACAGTTGAGACCGACGTGACATGTTCTCTCTCTCTGTCTGTCTGTAAGTGTGTGTGCACGTGTGTTTGTTTACGTCGGTCCGGAGCTCCTCCCTTCGTAAAACAGAGCGGAGGAGAATTGTAGATGCGCGACGATGAAGAAATTATTAATTAAACGAACACGGTCCGGGCCGGTTCTATAGGAAAAGTGACCTTAAATGACTTCTGTTGTGATTTGGTGCTATGTATAACATAAAATTATATATAACACAGCATGCGTGCACACACATAGGTTGCTAGGTTACCATAGCAAATAGGCCTATCCCAGAGATTATATATTATTTGTTAGTAGGTGGTTAGAAGGTGCAATCCCTTTTTGTAATGTTGTATAAGACAACACTAAGGCAAAATGGCCGTTACTATTTAAGTTTGTATTGATTCATAGTGTTACATGTTATACATGTTTTACAGTAAGTTGAAACTGTATTGTTATTTAATTGTTTGCACTTGCACTAAATGGGTAAATTGCAATAAAGTTTTGGAGCCAAATGTTTGAGTTGTAAGAAATACCTCTGTTTTTTTAAGAAATTAAAGCCAAATGGTTGATCATTTTACAGCCACATCATTTTCGTCATGCATTATTTGTTTTGGTTGTTTAAAAATGCAAAAAAAAATAAATAAATAAATATATATATATATATATATATATATATACGATTAATCGATTAATCGATCGATAAAGTGCTAGATTAATCGATTCCAAAAAGAATCGATAGCTACAGCCCTATCTCATTGATAAAAAGTGAGATAAGATGTGCTTCATCCGTCTTGTTTCGTTTTGCTTTGACAGTCTGACATGTCTATTCACAAAATGACCCTTCTTTAATAACTTTGTGTGTAGGAGACGAGACACAACCTCACAGTGAACCTGACCACGCTTCGAGTGTGGTGCTACGCCTGCGGCAAGGAGGTTTTCCTGGAGCGTAAACTAGGTCCTCACTCTCCCCACGCCAACACCAAACCCCTCCCCTCTCCACAGAATGCTTGTCAGGTAAGAACCAGGTCCACTCAAACTAATGTCATCACTGTACATCACTTTACATCTTACAGCTATGGTTTAGTCATAAACCAGGTGTGATGTAGACTATGAATTAAATGCAGTATGTATCTTTTTATAAGCCAGTGTTGTTTGAATAGACGGGTTAACTGCATAATCACTTGGTTACATAACTATGTGCTCTTGTGTGCGATAACAATTCCCCCCAGTCGATCCTGAGTAACAGTTGAACTGTCGAAATGTATACTGTTATTCATTTACTAGATAAGAGTTTGATAATGGGGTCTGTGTGTTCTGTGCTATTGCTCCAGGATAACAGCAGGGCCCCTGGGAGCCCGACCTCTCTGAGAGTGCCCCCTAATGGAGGCTGTGAAGACCTGGACATGGAGACAGAGGAGGAGGATGACCTGCGTGCGAGAGGTCAGAGAACCACAAAATGAATGACACAAATAATTGTTATCTATCACTAGAGACCCAGTTTATCTGTGAGGAAATTCTGTCTTTATAAGATGATAGTTGTTCCCACAAATATCAGCTACAAAGTTAACAAACACTACAAATGAAGGCTGCCTAAATGTACCTGTACCTAATGCAGTCATGCAGAGTTGTCTAATCTACAGTTACAGTGCCGCTGCAGTAGACACACACGTTTCATGCCCAGATTATCATTAACTCATCATTTATAATTTGAAGTCAGTGAGGTGCGTAAAATTTAATTAACTTTTATCAGCTTCTAATAAAAGTATGAAAAAAAGAACATTGCATGGATGATTTGAGGTGACACCTCAAGCACAGGAGCTCAGTGAGTTGGTTTAGTTCAAAGCACAGTTTACGATATCAATTAATGAGAGCAGTAAATGGCAAGATGAGTGTTTTTAAAGAGCCTGACGCACCGAGCAGACTTTCAAGTACAAAGGCTGGCGAACAATGACTGATGTGTTGCCTCACTCTGTTAAAAGTTGTATTTGAGCAAACTACGACGACTGTAGCCAAAACATTCAAAAGATCATTCGAAAGACGAACAAAACAAACTGGTCAACGCTTTACTGTGATTCTGAAACAGGTTTGTCAGATGTTTCTGCTGATGAGAACAGAACAGACCTATCGCAAACACTACAGACAACAGAAAGTCGCACACTGCCTCTAAGCAGGACTACAGGCTTTTTAGCTCTGCGGGTTGACCAAGCACTAACACTTCAGTGCTGAGTACCTCAGTCCCTCTGGAGCCACCGATGCAAATAACATTTTCACTCAGTGTTGTGAGACACACACAGGCTCCACCAAATGACATATGTTATGTTGAACCTCATGTGGTGCAGCTCAGGCTTTGGCACCGTCACCTCCTTGGTTATTTTTGTCGCAAATACAGATCATATGAGGTGGGTGGAGGTGGAGACGAGCTTTGTAAGACTAATAATGTTTTCGGCAAAGTAAGCTGGTCACATGAAATCAGAGGCTTTTATACTGTGAAGCAGGCCTCCACAAGGAGGTGAAGGAGAGCTTGCAGGTGGTGTGCAGAGGGAGAGACATGCTGCACGAGGTGAAAGGGAAAGGTTCGTGCTGGTAACATAAAAACAACAGGAAGTTAATTATTATAGCGCGGCTGATTGCAGCTGCTCGTCAACACGTTTGACATTGAGGAAGTTAAGCTTCTTAAACTCACCTGCCACAAATTGCAGAGTCATAGCTCAGACAAATCTCAACATACCGGTGTGATACACATATTTTTAGATTCGGTGTGAGTTACACTGTCCAAGGATATCACTGACGATGAAATGAATCGGCTTGAAAATCATTGCAAAAAAGCTCTTGTGACTCTCCATGTAACTCTAGAGCTTGTCTGCGAATGATCACATTTTAGCATTTTCTTCCATATGAAAGTAATCCAGTGATAGCTGCCTGTACATCTATGGGTACCTTGCACGTAGGAACTGCTGATAGCTAATTCAGCATACTTTTAATGGTGCCGTTTCCTACAAAAAGGGCTACATGATAGGGTCATAAAGTCATTATTTCGCCAGTTATTGCGATTGCAATATAATTCAGGATAAGTGGTGATGATAATTTTTGTAGAATTTTCATTTTCACCCCCCAAAAAACCCCATACAATGCTAACCAGCTATTCACGGTCCAAAGCTCCCGTGCTAGCGGTGAAACACTCCCCTGGTGCCCCAAGTTCGCGTACTAGCTGTACGGCTTACTGTGCTAACTAGCTAACAGCAGCTACAGTTAGCAGTAATTAGCTGTTATTGTGGTGATATGCTGTCACCCATTTTATTTTGTGTAGGATAAAAACAGCAGGGCTCTAGTTATCCTCTCTGTTTACATCCCGCTAAGCATTATGGCAACTGTAGTTCCAAAATGTACAGCATGATTATACACTGCATGAAAGAGTACTAGTTGGAGTGACAGAATATATTAATATTAACTGTTCAGTGGGGTTTTTGAGGCAATGTGGGACATGTTATCCTGTCTGAAGGGAACTTTTATAAAACCCTTGTATAAGACTAATCAGCTGTCACTACCTTGGTCAGAAAAAATAATATTTGAGACCATTGGCCACAGCAGCTGATTTAAGAGACAGCAGGTAGCCACTTACCTGCTCCTGCTGTAAGATATGAATCTCGAAAATGGAATTGGTCTCCTTAACAATGTAGAGGCTCTGTGGCTGCCATCAAAATTTACAAGCATTTGATGAGTGGCTTGTTTTAATTTCCCCGGTGTGTTCTGTCTCCCTCAGGCCTGACAGGGCTGAAGAACATAGGCAACACCTGCTACATGAACGCTGCGCTCCAGGCACTGTCCAACTGGTGAGACCTCTGTTAACTCACCTTCTGTCCCCGCATCTACCCGTCTACCCCGCATCACCTCTCTCTGCTGTTCCTTCCTGTAACTTTCCACTGACTACCCACACTTTCAACACGCTCCTTTTTCATGAGCCATTTGCTGTTTTATTCACCGCCTGCCTGGTTCTTGTTGTCTGTGAAAAAAGGACCGAGGCTATGCTCATTTGGGAGAGTGACGGCTGAGTGAAAATTGCTGCAGTGCACCATTTGAGACGGCAGAAATGGCCTTTTGTAGTTCCCTGTAGGGTCTTCTGTTACAAATGAACACCAACTCTTTCTTACATCTCCTCTGTTGCTTTTCTCTTCCTGCTATGTCTTTTTATGCGTCTCCCTTTGCTGTTTCTCTCCCAGTCTGCCGCATTTTTTTTTTATTGTTTATTGAATTGCCAATCCTTCTGGCTCATTCTTTAAGATTGGATTTTTGGTGTGGTCACTTAAATTACGGCTCAACTGCAGAGCCCTGGGCTGGGTTATTACTTACTTTGTACCTCTTGCTTTTTATTTATTCTTGGTGGAGCAGCACAGCTTCCTCCTTTTTTAATACTATCCACCCAGGGGCCGGTGCGTTTTTTGAATTAAACTGATGATGCTTCGTCTGGATACAAGTCAAAATGGGAAAAGATGTGGGTCAAAATTTGCAATCTAAATCACATTCCAAAAATAGGAGGAAGTGAGTCACGCAGCTGCGGAAGGAGGGACCTTTTCTGAAACTTTCCCTTTGATGTGTGTTTGTGTGAGCGCCGCTTCTTTCACTTACTGTCGGGTCATTATTCAGTTCCAAGGACTTTTCTCCTGCCAAGGGAAGGGAACACTCCATGCCTTATTCATTCTGCAGTTTGTCTCTTTCTTGCAAATTCCTGTCCGCTCCGTATCCATCAAATAAAATCCCCTCAGCTGTTTTTCTTCTCAGCTATTTCCGATGTCCCTCAACTTTCAGCTGCATGTGGATTTTTTCAGTAGCCCTGGGAATTTTGCTATATTACCCTGCGAGTGAAACATGGTTTTATGAAACGAAATGAATCAGAAATGCAGGCAGAAGACGGCATTTTGTAGAAATGCTGAACTTAAACCTCTGGATTTCCTCTCCTGTTTGTCATTTTCTGCCTTTGTGTGACCTTCGTGAATGTAAAAGCAAAAACACACTAAAGCTAAGATGATTTACAGAGCTTAAAAAGTCATCTGCAAACATAAGGGATTATAATGACATTACACTATCTTGTACTGCCCTGGAATACATCTGCTTCTCTTGGCCCTTTTGAGGATTATATGCAGGTTTTTGAGAATTAGCTACTGCATTACAAGCTTTTTGGTAATAATTATCAATCTCTTCAGGGACAGATATTCAGTAAAAGCTGGTTTGGTGCTCGCATATGATCTATTTATCCCCCTTTCCACTGCAGCCCGCCCTTGACACAGTTCTTTCTCGAATGTGGCGGCATGGTGAGGACGGACAAGAAGCCTGCGCTCTGCAAAAGCTACCAGAAACTAGTGTCGGACCTGTGGCACAAGAACAGGTAGGTGTTGTTGTTTAGATCGCACGAACCTATAAGTTTGCCCCCGAGCCACTTTCATTAATTCCCCATTCCCCAGAGCGATGGCACTGTAACTTAGTTACAGTAACTCCTTAGCCACAGTTTTTGTATCAGCTAGTCTTGATTATAAACTCTGCATCCCACGAGACTTTTAATTGTGATATTTGTGTATTACAAAACTCGTTAAGCAGGCTGTGTTTTGTCACTTTACAGAGTCTCCTACGTGGTCCCAACCAACTTGTTCCAGGGGATCAAAGCCATAAACCCCATGTTTAGAGGGTATTCTCAGCAGGTGGGTCATTGCAGATGGTGAAATAAATGCGCAATAAAAGTGCATGTGAGCACATTCGTTTTATAATTAAAACATGGAGACACTCAGTTGGAGACATGCTAGACAGCATGGTTGCAATTTCGTTTCATTTCTGCGTTGGAGGATAATTAGCTGTTGTGTTTTAAACGAGTGGGCTCTTTGCTTTTACCTCTGTGGTTTGCAGATGAGTGAATATGAATATAAAAGGTTGAACTGATTACACAGTTGGTGGAGTGTTGTCGTGTTTGTAGTGCTGGGTAGGTTCTCAAAATGTGTCAAAGACTTGTGGGTGATGCCTTATTTTTTCAGCAACGAGAAGGCCACTCAGTAGAGAGCATACCTCCGCCAAGGCCGAACAGTCACCTGAATACACCTGATCGCTGGAGAAATTGTCCCTTTTTTGCGGATTCACACCAAAAGTTAATGGGGTCTCTTCTGGGCGGAAACCCATTCTCCATTTTTTTAGTTTAGTTAGTTAATTTTTGTGTAATCCTGCTGACAAACCAACCAACAAATGCATGGACACAGGTGTAAACGTAATAGGACCGACACATCATACAAACATGTCACGAGAGCTGCAATGATTAGTTGATTAGTTGACTGAAAGAAAATAAATTGCCAACTAGTTTTGATAATTGATTAACTGTTTTGGTAATTTTTCAAGCAAAAATGTCAACATTTTGCCGCCTCCAGTGTGTTTAATGTAAGGATTTCCTGCTTTTCTTTGTCATTTATGTCTTTGGGTTTTGGACTGTTTGTTGTTAGGGTCAATTTTTTTGATGATTAATCAAGAAAATAATCAGCAGATGAATCGGTAATGAGAATGATCATTAGGTGTAGCCCTATCATTTTCCTTCCACTAAACTTTTCCCTAATGATTCTGTGCTGAGCTGTAATTATTGCGGGCCCGCGCTCGGCCATAAAGTTGTCCCAGATCTTATACAGTCTCTCCTTTTTCTCTTCCACTCCATATCCCTCCGTGCTCACTCCTTTATAGAAATTACATTAGCTCCAACTCAAATCACTCGGCCAGATAAACTGAATCCTGTACTTTTCAGTTACAAGCTTCTGACTTTCATTCACACACAGATGCACACATTAATCGTTTGATTTGATTTCAGGTGGTGCTTAAAAGAAAAAAAGATTTACGTGTCATTGATATAAAGAAAGACTTCTTGCTGGAGCACGTCTTGTCTTTTTCCAGTGTCTGTAAATAAGGGATTTATAAGCCTGAGTGGTGAAATGATAAAAAGGCCTGTTTCCTCTTGGCTTGCCAGAGTTTGTTCAGAGGAGTTAGCTGAGGAATATTCATTTGTCACGCCACGCTGGGCTGCGCAGCCTTGGAATTAGCATTGCTATGAATGATGTTAACATTCCAGGTCCTGGGAGAGGAGCGTTCATTTGGCTGGAGAGGGAGATTGGATGCTTGGGCTCATTAAGTCTGATTACACATTCATGAGCATTTGGATTTGGATTTTGTGATGCAGAATCGGGATAAACAAGGAGGTGAAGTGGTTGTTGTTTGTAAATTGGAAAAAAATTAGCTTTGGGAAAGCTTGGCTGTGCTTGTCAAGCTCGATTATATTTAGGAAGAATTAGTGCTGCGCTACATTTCAATGTTCTTTTCAGGGAGAGGAAATTAAGTATTTTTTCACAGACTTCAGGACCCAAAATAGCTGTTAAGAACTCTAACATTTTCCCAGCTAGAACTAATTTGCTACCTCAACTAACATTTCTTGTGATTTTCCCCTCTCTGCCTCCAGGACTCCCAGGAGTTTCTCCGCTGCTTGATGGATCAACTTCACGAGGAGCTGAAGGAGCCGCTGCCCGAGCCCTACGACCAGTCCAGCGGCATCACGGTGGACGAGTGCCCCGAGGAGGACAACCACAGTCAGTCAGACGACTTCCAGTCATGCGAGTCGTGCGGTAGTAGCGACCGGGCCGATAACGAGGTGCAGGGCGGGAATGTGCAAATAGACGACACCAATGAGGCTGAGATGCTGATTCCTGAGCAAGATGAGATCCAGGCCAACAGGGAGTGGCAGAAGGAGAAGAATATGATCAATGACTTTTACCGCTCTGGAGTTAATGGTGTTATGGGTGGAAGCACTGGAGTGGACATGGACAAAGATGTTGACACCACCACTGAAGCCACACCAATTATCAGCAGCCAGGGAGCCATCAAGGTTCAAGGCAGAACAACAGGTAATTATGGACATTATGAAGCAGAATGTCAAGTTTTATTTTTCTGCTTACTTATTCAGCATCAAATTTGTGCTTTTGAAACTCTAATATTTGGCCTGCTCTAAACAAGATTTCTTCCCAGACATCCAAATGTCCACCAACACCAGGCCACAGAGTCCAGTCCCGATGGAGGGACACATTCCCAAAATGTCCAGCAGCCCGCCCAAAGCTGCCTCAGGCTGGCCCAGCCTAAACCCTGCACACAAGAAAGGTACTTCTGCATAATCAGAGGCAGTCAAACCGAGATTCAAAGCTATCTCGTGCCGATCTTTGCTGACATACTGTAAAGCACTATCCTCACGTGTCTCCCTCTCTGTCTCTGCGGTCCCTCAGCAGTGACCACATTCTCCCCACCAAAGAACAAGCGGCAGAAGAAATACCGCAGTGTCATCTCAGATGTGTTCGATGGGACCATTGTCAGCTCGGTTCAGTGCCTCACCTGTGATCGGGTTAGTGTGGATGTTGCAATGAATTTTTTGGTCTTTAATGAGATAGTGGGATTGCTGAGAGGGTAAGATGGACAGTAACGGGTGCACGAGAGGTGTCAAAAGTTATTTCAAGGTGCTAAAAATGTAATTTTGTGGAAAAATCTACTTTGGTGCTTAGCTCCGATGTTCTTATACACTGTCAGTGCAGACGTCCACTGTCGTATCATTGTGATATTTGAACTGTAATGAGAGTAATATTCTGCAATACATAATGCTTTTGAGGAGATTTCAAAATATTGAGATATATATTCTGTATCGTGATATAGCTTAAAATATCACAATATTATTTTAAGGCCACATCACCCAGCTCTGTTATAAAGTGACTAATCCGTGTAAAACAAAAATCAGGATTGATTTGTGAGCAAAGATGAAGCTTCACTGTCTGTGTTGTTGCTGTCAGGTGTCCGTGACCCTGGAGAACTTCCAGGATATCTCGTTGCCCATCCCGGGGAAGGAAGACCTGGCCAAGCTCCACTCCTCCACCCACCAGACCTCCCTGGTTAAAGCCGGCTCCTGTGGGGAAGCTTATGCACCGCAGGGCTGGATTGCATTTGTCATGGAATACATAAAGAGGTGTGTTAATAATATGGACACTGTTGTTGTTTACACGCACATCAAGTATTTGTGGCTTTGTAACTCTGCCCTTTTTATTCATCTTAAACCGTCTGTTTGTTTTTACTCCTAGTTGGTTCTGGGGTCCAGTGGTTACGCTACAAGACTGTCTTGCAGCTTTCTTCGCCAGAGATGAACTAAAGGGTGAGCAAGTGGGTGGAAATCTGCTCTGCCAGCACAAACATTAAGATTGATGTCTCAATAACTGTGTGTTTGTTGTTTTCTAGGAGACAACATGTACAGCTGTGAAAAATGCAAGAAGTGAGTTACTAATTCTGAACCGAACAACACACAACACAGAAAAAAATGACTGAAACTGTACTGATTGCCCTTCTTCTTCGTGTTTTTCCCTCTTAGATTACGAAATGGAGTCAAATTTTGTAAAATGCAAAGTTTGCCAGAGGTAAACCGACAACTCTTGTAGTTTACATCATGAAGAAACTAAAATCTTTTCCACTAATGTCTTCAAAAATCAGACTTCTAAAATAGACCCTCTGTGTGCTCCAGATCCTGTGTATCCACTTGAAGCGCTTCAGACACGAACTGATGTTCTCCACCAAGATAAGCACCCACGTCTCCTTCCCGCTCGAGGGCCTGGACCTGCAGCCCTTCCTGGCCAAGGACAGCTCCGCCCAGACCTCCAACTATGACCTGCTGTCAGTCATCTGTCACCACGGCACTGCCAGCAGTGAGTGGGCAAATCTGCCTTCCCTTGGCACGCACGAATGTCCTGCATTCATTAGCCCATAGAAACATTTCACATGTACTTGTTAGGTTTATGACTGCTGCCGCTCTAACGCGTTCCCCCTGTCTGATCCCAGGTGGCCACTACATAGCGTACTGCAGGAATGATGTGAACAATCTGTGGTATGAATTCGATGACCAAAGTGTGACCGAGGTGTCCGAGTCCTGCGTCCAGAACGCTGAGGCTTATGTGCTCTTCTACAAGTAAGCGCATGCACAAGACGGGACATTTTAAGATTCACCGTGCCGCTTTGATTTCCATAATCTTACTTTTGATTATTCCGTTGCAGCAGTGATTAATCTTTGGTCTGTTCCTGCCACAGAAAGAGTAACGAGGACGCGCTGAAAGAACGTAGGAGGGTGTCCGGTTTGTTCAGCATGATGGAGCCCAGCCTCCTGCAGTTCTACATCTCCCGCCAGTGGCTGAACAAGTTCAAGACCTTCGCCGAACCGGGCCCCATCTCCAACGACGACTTCCTGTGTTCGCATGGAGGTGCGTGCGACCGTGTTGTCGTCATACTGAAATCACTCGGAGGTCACCCTTTCTTCCCTTCCCTGCGCAAAAGCGTTGTGCTCTGCCATCTCTTAACACAGCTTCTGCTTTCATCCTTGCTGTGGATTTTCGTCTTTGACAAAGCAGAGTATTCCCTCCGCAACACAGCAGACTTCAAAGGGGGTTTTATGTCTCTTTGTGCAGATGATCCTTCTTTCTCGTTTTAGCAGAGAAGAGGGACGGGTTCTAAAAGGGTTTGTGCCAATCATGCTCCTTTCTTTTCTGCTCTTTATTCAGGGAGCGGAGGAAAACATGAAATTGAAAATTAAGGAGGAGAGAATGAACATTTGCGCTAAAGCTGTTGGTATACATTGGCAGTGGGGAATGTGCACCATTGTGTAAATAAGCACGTGAAGGTTGTTTCCCCTCCTTTGCGGCTGCCGGCAACATAATAACTGGATAGTTAGATATTATAAGCAGACATAATATCAGTGCCGTGAAACCATGATTGTTTTATTTTAATACAATAGTGTTGCAGTTTATTTTAACTTTCCTTTATAAGCTTGTAGAATAAAACATCATTTGAATATGAAGAATTAAAGACACTGAAGGACTAAAACAGATAATTACTGTAGATTAATTTTGCTTTTAAGCTTTGCCTTTCATTATACACTTCATTATCTTATCCCGCCACAGTTTTTCTGCTGTAGTAAATTGTTGCTGGCTTTCTGCACCCACACGATTTGGTGCTGTGCAGTTTCTCTGCTGGTTTAGAGTGTGAGCCTTTTTTCTTTCTTATGATGTCAGTGTTTGTTTCATATTCTGCAAAATTAATGTTCTACCTTGTAGAGCGAGTGCACCATGTCTAAGGCACCCTGTCCTTTAACGCAGCGGCTGTTTCCTGTCATTCCTCAGCTGTCTCTATCTATAAAAAATTCAGTTGAGATTGCTGTACTTGTTGGGTCCCCAGTCACAGATTATGGCTTCTGTGTGAAATT
Organism: Pagrus pagrus; assembly: GCF_965226575.1. Taxonomy (NCBI): domain Eukaryota; kingdom Metazoa; phylum Chordata; class Actinopteri; order Spariformes; family Sparidae; genus Pagrus; species Pagrus pagrus. Next base: position 17,337,305 of record NC_140196.1, read on the forward strand.
GAGTTCAAGTTCTTTCATTAGACGGATTTTTAAAGGCTTGAAAAGGTGAAAGGGCAAAAGATTAGAGAAAAATAAAGTGTTTTGTGGTGCACAAATTTGTTTTATTCCTTAATTATCATGTGTTGATGATATTCAGATTTATCTCGGGAAACCTCGTGGTGTCCTGACCCCCAGGTTGGATACCACTGCTCTAATTATAGAGACTGAAGGCAGGAAAAAAAGGGGAAAATATTAGATATTAAACAGCCTGAGAGGTTTGGTCAGATGCTGATATAGATATTGGGGAGTTAAACACACATTTCCTGCAGTTTCCTCTGAAATGCGGTTATCAAACACTTGCGACAAACGTACATACATAATTGACGCAGGAAACCTTTAAAGGGGCACTGTGTACTTTTGGAGAATAAATTCAAACTCAGAATTTTAATATTTATAATATTATCGAGGCAATAACTCAGAAATATATAATAATATAACAAGCTGTACTCGGAGGAAAGTAAGGTCCCCAGAACACTGCTTGAAGATAGAAAGGTGGCAGGGTCCGCCACATATAAACAAAGTAAAACAGTATGAAGTTGTGTTGTCCTTTAAAGTCGATTAGTTTATTCAGTCATGAAAACAAAGAGTTTGTTTATTTAGTTTGTTTATTTGCTTCCCCACGACTACATGGTGCACCTTTAATGCCCAAAATGACTGATCGAACTTCACTGGGAATTTAATAATTATAAATTACCTCAAGGGTCTTTTCTGCATTATGTTTTATAAAATAAAATAAGAAGTCTGTGCTGTACTGCCTGATGTATCGGGTGGGCTCAAATTTTAAGGTTCGAGCACTGACTTTAATGTGTTTGTGCATATTTTAACATACCAGCAGTCACAATGTCACACTGTTAATGTCTGATGGATGTCTTAATGTGTCCCGTCAGGTGTACCCCCCAACAAAGCAACGTTCATCGACGACCTGGTGGTAATGCTGCCGCAGAACGTGTGGGATCACCTCTACAGCAGGTACATACAGTGCACACGCCGACTGTGTGCGACGGGCTGGAGGCTGTAAACATTGTCACATCTCCCATTACTCAGTGTGCTCACAGTTGCGCTACAGTTCCCTTTGTGGCGTCGATTTCATCTGTGTGAGTTAATGTGGACCGCTCCCTGCAGGTACGGAGGGGGACCAGCTGTCAACCACCTGTACGTTTGCCACACGTGCCAGATTGAGATAGAAAAACTGGAGAAGCGGCGCAAGTCGGAGCTGGACATGTTTGTCAGGGTAAGGCTTCGAACCACAGAGAGCTGTAGCCACAGTAAGAAGTAAAAAGCTGGTGTGAGTGATAATGGATAGTGTGTGAGTGTGTCTCTGTGCAGCCCAGTTCACATGGGTGTGTATAGGCCTATTCTCCTGACTATTGAACCAGTTGATAGGCTGCATGTGTTGGTGCTCTTCACCCCAGCAGGAGATGAGAGGTGTGAGCCTGATGAAAGCCTTATCATTAATGCATTGGGACAGATGCAGCTGTTATTGCCGGCTCAGTCTGCCCACTCGCACAATGGCTTCTCAGAAGATGTGTGTGTGTGTGTGTGTGTGTGTGTGTGTGTGTGTGTGTGTGTGTGTTAGAAAGAGCTTCAGTAAGATAACAAGAGGAGCAGGGATTGTGTCATTTCCAAGAAAGATGAAATTGGTGCAGTGTTCTGTTCAGACTGTCTTCTAATTGGAATAACTACCAGAGAGAATTGATTAGGTTTTCCATCTCCTCTCCTCTCAATCCTTTCATCCTCACTTAATTTTTTTTTTTTTTTTTTTTGCCTCCCCCCCTCCCTGTGTTTCTCCTCCCTCTTGTCTCTACCGCTCACTCCTCCCCCATTTCCTCTCTCCCCCCCTCTCCCTCCCTCTGCTCCGTAGCTGAACAAGGCGTTCCAGGAGGAGGAGTCTCCAGTGGTCATATACTGCATCAGCATGCAGTGGTTTCGTGAGTGGGAGGGCTTTGTCAAAGGAAAAGACAATGGTAATTGGACAGAAGTCTCTCCTTTCCTCTGAGTGCTGTTTAAATGTCTGATTAAAAGGCTGAACGTTTCCTCCCGTCTGATATCTGCTGGTGACATATCAAGGAAAAGCTGCCTCGCTCATGTTTGATGTTCTCTACATCTCTATCTATACATTGATATGGATCGGAGAAGATGGCAAATAAATGTTTTTATGTGGGACATCCAACTTCTGTCGTCACCAGAAGCCGCTCATGTTCAAAAGAAACTGTGAAGTCCCATTTCGTCTTTTGATTTATCTTCAAAGAGTTTGCTTCGGTCCCCCGAGTCAAGTTTCCCTTCTGCTACAGCAAAATGAAGTGTCAAAATACATTTCAGTTGCTTGCACTCGCTCTCGTTTTTTTTTTTTTTTTCTTCTTCTTGCTTTGTATTGTCATATCTATTTATAACGGCTTACATCTGGCACTGCAGCGAACGTCTTTTTTTCCTCCGACTTCTGCTCCTCCAATATTTGTTTTCTCTCTGAAGCGAGTGGGGAGCAGAAATTGCTTTTCACGGTGTGACAGAAACATTTGACTTTTTGACATCAGTGCTGTTTGAAACAATTAGGGCTGAGAAATAAGCCTGCGTGTTACTTTTGAATGTAATTATGATGACTAATTGTCTTTCTCTGTCCTCTTTAAGATCCGCCGGGACCCATTGATAATTCCAAGATTACAGTAAACAAGAACGGACATTTAACACTCAAACAAGGTACTTTTATTATTATTATTGTTATTATTATTATTATTATTGTAGTGTTGTTATTTCTCTACTGTTACGCTGTAGAAAGATGTTTTGAATCTTTGCTAAAGCATAAAAAAGAAGAAATGTAAACCCAATAAATTGAGGAGCGTCTGTGTGTGTTCGCACCCTGCAGGCGCCGACTCGGGCCAGATCTCCGAAGAGACGTGGAACTTCCTCCACTCCATCTACGGCGGCGGTCCGCTCGTGACGGTTCGGCCGAACGTCGGCCACCAGGAAGCAGAGTCGTCACAGTCGGAGGAGAAGATCGAGGTGGAGACGCGCTCCGTTTAACCAAGCACTCTGCAGAAAGCGACGGAAAACATTCAATAAACGAAAAGCCTTTTTATTTTGCACTTGACTTTTATTTCAAAAGCATCCGAGCAAAGGACCTCATCTTTACCGCGACGCGTCGGCCTCCGACAGCCGACGGAGGGAACTAACACGTCTGGAAAAGGGTTTGTCACGTTGTACAAATCTGTATAAAGAGCTCTTAAATTTCTATTAGCACTGTAGTATCCATGTGTCAGGTTGTTTTCAGAACCGAGCATTTAAATTATGTGCAGCTAAAAAAAATTCCACTGAATGCCATATTTCTTTTTCTTTTTTGTTGTTTTTCTTGACCAAACGAGCACATACCGGTCTGTGTGTCCACGTGTCATGTGTTGCTGATACTGATGAATCACAATACACCTTGCTGTAGATATATCACACATTTTCCTGTTGTAAGAGAATAATGTTCAATGAACGGAGAGACGGAGAGCAAAAATGTGACACTTACAAGTGATGAAAATCATTAAGGTTATGAAGGGACTAATTACTGACTAGTCTCAGGAATGAACTTTGTGTTTTGCACTGTCCTGTAGACGTACAAATAGGCATGCTCGCCACGCACATGTCTGCTTTGTATTTGAATGTACCAGTACTGATAGTATGTTGGTCGAGATTCAGCACTTGGGTATTTATCACAGAAGGGAGTGATTTAATATGATGTTAATAGATTTTTTTGTAGAAAACACGTGGCAGGCAGAGTCTGTTAAGAATGCATGCTTTAACACTCGACCCCAGTTTTAACATCACATGTAACTGCATGTAAATGCAACGCTGCTCATAAAAATGTGCACGTTAATCACAACCTGGATCTATCTTCACTAAATTGTACAGCTACAGACGGCATATTGCAGTATGTAATCAGCATCATCATCGTCATCATCATCAGCAGCAATCTACTTAATTAAAGGCATTATTTTTGTGTATGGGCATGGTGTTGCTTCCTGTGTTGGCTGATAGGGGGCAAGCAGAATGCTGTACTGTAAGTTTTTTGCATATGGATGTCACTTGAGTAAGATCCATCCTGACTTTTTGCTGGCTGACACTATTAAAAACTTGATGAAAACATGTTGAACCTTGTGGGCATCTTGATTGTGTCACCCTGTCATGATTTCTGCCGGATGAAACGAGGGGTAAATTAGAAAAGAAAAGTCAGAGACACTATTTATTTATCTATCATAGAAGGTGTCAGTTAATAATCATCCATTAAGCGAGGTGACCCCAGAGTGTGTGACCGATTGCACTCTTGGCAGGGGCACAAATGTACAGTATTGTGTTGCATTTTGATGAGCGCGGTTGAATCGGCTCACACACCCCGACTAGTTGACTGGATTGAAAACATGGCTGCGGCCGAACGTGCAGCAAATTTACGGAAGTGAGGTATGTGTAATTCTTGAGCTACAAACGTTATTTAGAAGTGTGCCTCCAGTTCGGTGCTTGTAGTACGGCATATGACAAAACTTTAATTTATTAGCCCACCAAAAATGTCTGTGAGCGGCATTGTTGGAAGTACACAAATACATCGGCAAAGTTATGCGCGGAACAATCAGCTAGCTTGGCTAGCTAATATTAGGCTGCTGCGGCTAGCCGTAGCTGCTAACTGGTTACCAATCACCGTTATACCGCTTGGTTGCTAACCATGCTGCTTCTGCCTGTGCGCAGCAGTTGAAATGTAAACCTCGGCGAAACACAATGTTAGTAGCGATTCCTTCTATCAGTGTGTATTGTTGGTGTACTTAATGGCTGTATCAGTTGTCGAGCTAGTTTAGCTAGCATGCAAGTAAGCTAACGTTACCAGAGAGGCTACAGCTGAAAATCGCCACGATTCTTTTCTGCACGATGCAGTTAACAGGAAAACTAGCCGAGAAGAACTAGCGAAGGTAACGTTAGCCAACTTGGCTAACTAGTCGTTCATCAGGAAAAAAAGAAAAGAAAATTGTCTCGGTTAGGTTGTTGTGTACTTGTTTGGCAGGTGTCTTGGGGAGCGTTTAAGATAATATTTAAATATCACGGGTGCAACAGTCTGCAATTTGGTGTCTCAAGCGTTAATGTTTTATATTTAGCCCTGAGAGCTAACGGTAAGTTAGTTTGCTAAGGTTAGCCCGCTAAACAGCAAGCTAGGTCAAGTAACGTTTGCTTGGAAGTTGGTCCATGCTAACGTTTAGCTTGCTCGCCAGCCCCATGGATCAATTTGGTTGTTTTGCCTGAACGTGTGATCGGAGTTTTAATCCTGAACTTTAGAGTTCACCTGCTGCAAACTAGTGTTAACTTAACCGGCAACACGTGCAGCTGCAACCTGGCGAGGTGTAGTTTAACATCATCCTCCAGCTTACAACTTTGTCCACATTGAGCTCCCGGCAGCTGATTAGCTGGGATGTTGGGATTTGAGCGATTCTCATCGGTATGTATACCAACACCACTCCGTGGATTTTGTGTTGCCAGTAGGCCCCGTGGAAGTGTTGAACTGCAGGTCAGTAACAGTGATGAACAGTCCAACATGACGGTAAAACGAAGCTTCTTTTGGTTTTCATAAAACACATTTCTGAGCCTGAACTCAGCTGCGGACGTTAGCTGAGCTGGTTTGCCAACAATAGCCTTCACACTTAGCTTGCAAGATGTGTGTTTACTTATGTAGAGCTGGAGTTTACAGCCTTAAATTGTCAATGAAACCAGTGTTTGCTTATTATGGCAAGTGGCACACATGTTAGACCTGGTCTGTCATGATGATAGTAATGTAATCAGCACGTGTTAACATAACTCCACAACCAAACACGCGCTTTAGTGAAGAACAGGAAGTGGCTTGATCGAGGATCACAGTCACACATGGGTCATGTCTGTTAGACTAATAACATCTTCTGGCTATGACACTTTCAGTATTTATGGATAAACTGCTGCCTGTTAGCATAAGTTGTTATTTTCAAACCTTGTCTGTCAGTAACCCGGGACAGAGTATTGCATTAGGACTATAAATCTGCTTGCTCCAACCCTATTACAGTGTATTAACAGTACTGTAGTGTCTGTGGAGTTATGTTCCTTGAAGACGCCAGGATGATACTTGTGTTTCCTTCAGTAGAAGTTATCACAATGAAATGTTTATATAAGATACAAAATGTCCACTGTCAGTACTCGTATGCCGGTGTGTGGTCTGAAGCGGTGGGGCCCAACCTTTTTGGCTTTTGACCCCATAAAACAAAGCAATGTTCACTCCTCATCAGACATTATGGCCTGATTGTTGACATGAGTTATAAGCAGTTCAAACAGAGAGTCAGTTATCTGTTCCAACACTTTAGAAACAGAAACAAGTATTTCATACCCGTTTATCTTTCTCAAGTGTTGAACCTTTGGCTTGACGTTCATAGTATCTATACTTCTCCTAATCCACTGCACACTCCACAGCCTGAAAAGACCCTTGTCATTCATGGAGTTTTTTAATGATTGGCCCTCAAACCCAACATTTTTTGCATGTTAACAGTGTGGACTGGAAAGAAAAAAGCAATCTATCCCACATGCTGTCTAACCACGGGCACTATTTTACGACATTCCTGTCATTGCACCTCCGTTGGGTGTGTTTTAAATTAGTTTGAGCCGAAGCTGAGATAGGGCAGTCATTTTCAGAGTAATCAAAACTCGCTTTAAATTGTTTATTCGGAGCAGAACTTTGATTCTAGTATTTCCAACGGGCACCTGAAGGCAGCATTAGATGTTTATTGATTCATTATTCATTATTCGTTGAGGCTTTGCCAGCTTTTCTGACAACGTGTTAATTATTGGGACGCGGAAGTGTGAGCACATTTTACACAGTTATTCAGCCAAACTGTAACCCTGATCATTTTGCAGTAGTGATTAGTGAGCTAGTTTTTTTGACAGTAGGTCAGATGAGCTTAATTAGTTTTGTCAATTTGAGTCTCAGAGTGAGTGCTCGGTCTAAATAACCTGCCCCCTGCTCCCCCCCCATCTGTGTGTCTTTCTTTCCCTCTCTTATTTTATGCATGGACAAATCACATTAGCTTTCTCAGCTGGAGTCTTTAGCAGAGTGTGAGTAATGTGTGCATGTGGTAGTGCTCGTCGGAGGTGACCAGTATGTTAACTCCTGAAGAAATACTATCAAAATGTATTTGTAGCCAGAGTAGCTTTTGGTTTTGATGTGGCTGCATTTAAAAAAGGGAGGAATTGTCCCAAGAAAGGCAACGAGGAGCTTTTAAATCGGACTCGACAGAGGTCGGCTCATAGGCTGATGTAAATGAGCAGCATGTCCACAATGCTAATTGACGCAATAATTCTCTCCTCTACAACAGGAGACTCTGACTATGTCTCATCTTTTTTCAAAGGACGCCACGTGAGATCATCTCCACTGAATGTCACTTTAATATGACCTTTACTGCGTCTGGTTTTTATTGTCCTCTGTCGTTAGATTTATTATTTGGAGCTATCATCTAGAGGATACTTTACGGGCAAGTTGTGTGTGTGTGTGTGTGTGTGTGTGTGTGTGTGTGTGTGTGTGTGTGTGTGTGAGAGTGTGAGAGAGATCTTAAATCCCCCCTCCTTTCATTAACTGCACATTAACATGCACAGAGATGACTTTATAACTAATTACTGTATACTGAGACTAAGACTGATAGATGATTAAGTGTACAGTTGCAGACTTGCCCGCTGAATTGAGTTGTTTGTGGAGTTAATGTCTGTAAAATTGGGCGGACTTTCTTCGTAGTTCTTCACAAAGCAACCTTAATGTAACCTCTATTACTCGAGGGGATATTTGGGATGTGAATGCTACTTCACTATAGTGTTTTTATTCTCCAGTGACCGCCAGCCATCGTGGTGCTTTCTGCTTCTTTTTTCAAACACACTGCAACATTTCTGTGACCTTTTATGATATGTGCAGCAAAAAAAACTGAGAGAAACCAGAGTAAACTGGCTGTATACAATATATGTGTGTGTGTGTGTGTATGTGTGTGTGTATATATATATATATTATTACACACATGTCTGTGTTGATGAGTAGCCCAACTAGTTGATCAAATATGTTTGCCTCACTAACAACCTTAATGTCAGTGAGATAATGTAAGGTAAGACGAGTGACGTTGGTAGCATTTGGATTGTGTCATTTTTCCAGTTCAGACTGTAAGCTAGGATTTCTGTTCTGATGCACAGTAATGCACTTCATCTGCGGGATACCTCTGGCGACACACAGCGAGTTGTGGAAGCCTTTGTTGTGCCTTAAATTGTGTCAGGAAGTGAATCGTCCTGTCCTAAGCCTCTATAGTTGTCCACACTCTAAGCCTGTAAGCCCTGTGTAGGATTGTTGTTGTCGGAGCATTTCCATTTTTTTGCGCGTTGTGATAAGTTGTGGACGGATTGCAGCCTGTTGGTCCTGTGGCACACCTGTTATAAAGAGATAAACAGCCTGCAGTGTGCGATGACAAACCTATGTCTGCAGTGTTATCTCTGCTGAATTGGGTGTGAGAATTACCGTGTATCTTCTGTGTCAGAAATCACTCAACCAGTAAACCGTTTGTATTCTTTGTGTGACAGAATAAGCAATAATCTCTTCAGGGAGGAAATAAATATGCCTCTCTGAAACACATGCGTTCTGCATGACGGCTTGGTTATTTGATTATGTCTAGTTTCAATGCAGATAGTTTACCTTTTTCTAAATCAGCTGCTTGCCAGCTTTCGGGGCTTTTCATTACTTAAAGTGTTTGCTGCGCTGTAGTCACCTTTTATCTCTCGAGTTACAAAGTACATACAGATGAGTCTCACAGCTGTGACATTTGTGAAGTGTCAAAAGAGACTTCTTCTGCCAGTGTAAGATCTTCCACCTTTTGTAAATGTAGGTAGAGGGTGTGTAATTTGTATAGACCTGGGATATGACATCAACTTCTGCCTGTGGACAGAACGTGTTGCTTAGCTACAATGACAGGAGAAATCAATACCCCTCTGGAGGGAGCTGAGAAATGACCCAAGCGGTATTTAACAAAAATTTAACAACTTTAGGTGAACACGTCAGTTTGAAACCCCCAGGGGTATCATTCATGGGTTCGTTGAAGCTTGGCTGACCAAACCTATAGCCGTTGTATAGGTTGTGCGATGGTGTAACCATTGAGCTGTAAAGGTTTCACTGATTGTTTTGACTTAATGAAGTGCATGTATGTGTCTGTGTGTGTTTTACAGGTGCCCACATTCTGCTGCAGAGGAGAGAGCACCAGGATGAGGAGACTGTAGGCACCCGCCGTAGTATGGCCGCGTCCCGTTCCTCGCGCGTCACAAGGTCGTCAGTGGGGCTCAATGGATTGGATGAGAACTTTTGTGGTCGAACCCTCAGGAACCGCAGCATCGCCCAGCCGGAGGAGACCTCCGTGTCTCCGCTACCTCGTGCCCGCTCCCCCAAGAAGAAGCAGGACGCCAGGCAGGAGTCAAGGCAGGACGCCAGGCAGGAGTCGAGGCAGGACGCCAGGCAGGACTCGAAACAGGACGCCAGGCAGGACTCGAAGCAGGACGCCAAGCAGAACTCGAAACAGGACGCCAAGCAGGAGTCAAGGCAGGACACCAAGCAGGGCGCCAAGCAGGAGTCAAAGCAGGACACCAAGCAGGACACCAAGCAGGACACCAAGCAGGACACCAAGCAGGAGTCAAAGCAGGAGTCAAAGCAGGACGCCAAGCAGGACACCAAGCAGGGCGTCAAGCAGGAGTCAAAGCAGGACACCAAGCAAGAGTCAAAGCAGGAGTCGAAACAGGACGCCAAGCAAGAGTCGAGGCAAGACTTTAAGGAGGATGCTAAACAGGACACAAAGCAGGACGCCAAGCATGATTCAAATCAGGTTGCCAAGGAGGACAATCTGCAAGATGGTCAGCAGCAGACCTCTTTGCAGGCAAAGGTAACTGACTCGAATGCTTCTCCTGCTGAGGCGGAGCAGTGGACCAGCTCCAGAAAGCGGGGTGTGTCCTGTTTAGAAAAAGACATTAGTCCCGAGAAATCCGAGAACTGTGATAGAGGGAAGGGGGCTCGGGATGTCTGCCCTCAAATCAAAAGGGCCAAGCGTTGCTCCCGCTCTGGAGAGTCTCAGGGACACGAGGAGGACTCTGAGCTTTCGAAACCTGAAAGTCCAGTCTCTGTCCCAGAGTCAAGCAAGGACAACAGTTGTGAAGAATTTTCCAGCCAAAACTCTGCTAACGCAGCTCCTGCCTCACCGGTCCTCAGTAAAGAGGAAGGTGAGCTGATGGGTGGGTCAGCAGATGATGGTCATTTGGACTGTGACAGGCCAGCTCAGCCCCCGAATGCTCACAAGGCTTCTAATGGACTCAGAGAAAATAAACCGGAGGAACCTAGCACACTCACTGAAGAGCCTAGTGCAAATCCCACCCCTGCCACCAACTGCCCGTCGCTGCTCAACGGCAGTCAGACGGGGACTCCCTCATCCCCAGACTCCGCTGTGCCTTGTAGAAACTCTGTCCCTGTGCAGATGGAGGTCTCTGGCTCAGGGGAATCGCCAGCCTCATCTGCGCTGACATTTGAGGCCGTTCCAGAGGATCCTGTCCCTGAGTTGATAGTGGCCAAGGAGCAGGAGGTGGAGGAGGTGGAGGTTGATGTGGTGGGCGACTCACTGTGTCTGGCCCATGAGGAGCAGGTGATGGAGAGCGAGAACGACACCAATGGCCGGCCGCTAACACCGGTGCAGGAAGCTACTGCCTCCACCTCCGCTTCTATAACCAACATGAACAGTAGTCCAATCATCAACAACAGCAACTCAGGAGAAACTACACCCCCACTAGCAACAACCCCCTCCCCCACAGAGCCAGGGTGCAACCCCTCAATATCCAGCACGCCCCCCTCCTTCACAGAGCTCTACGAACACAGATACACCCTGCGGACTTCACCCAGGAGGGCTGCCAATGGTGGCAAGGCCTCCTCCTCCAAGCTCAGCTCTCCCCCCAGAGACAATGGTCCCTTGAGGGAAGACGGGGAAGTGGTGGTTGGGCTGGAGGAGGACTGCCCTATGGTGGAGGAACCTGCTCCTTCAGACTCTGTTGGCCCCTCCAGTGAGGAGCTGGTCTCCGTGGATCCAGGAGACGGGGCAGGTGATGACGAAGGTTTGCCTGTGGAGGGCAAAGAGGCCGAGTCGAGCAAGGAGGTGACACGGAGCCAGGCTGCAGAGGAGGAGGAGGAGGAGGAGGAGGAGGAGCCAGACGTGTATTACTTTGAGTCAGACCACCTGGCTCTTAAACACAACAAAGAGTATGTGGGAGCTCCCTCGGGATTCTGCTCTCTCCTCTTCTATTGTTGACGTACCTCTCACACATGTTGATCACTACATTCTGTGATCATTGCGTTACTTCTGCTCTTTGGTTTTGAATGAACAACAGATGCATTTGAGCTGAGGAGGATTTATATGTACTAAGAATATTCTGATGTTTTGAAAGTTGTGAATATTGTAAAACCTCAGGTATGTTTCAGTTTAGTCTTAGTGTTTATATATGTAGGAGAATCAGTGTTAGTGTGGCCAAAACATTGATTATACTTCTACTAATTTTCAACCCTTTTTTTGTGTCTTGTTGAGCTATCTTCACAGGTTGGATGTGATTATGAGCTAGTTTCCTTTAGATTGTTTCATTTAGAGGCTTGAAAAGGTCAAACTTTACAGTATTTCTTAAGAAACGAGAGAAAGATTAGAGAAAAAGGAGTCATAATTTTGGTGGCAGAACAATATTTTTCTTGCCCTGTTAATTGTCTCACATCTCCTCATATGTATTTATCAATCCTGTCAAAGTTGACTGTGTTAATTAAGCAAATTTGGTTTATTGTGGTGAATGCCCAATGTAGCTACAAAAATCGGAATGTTACTATAATGAAAAATCATGTTTTTAGCCTTTTTGGTCAGCAGACACTGACCCAGCCTTCTGAAAACACACGAAAGGGGAAAAAAACATAGGAAAAAAACTCCAAGGCACTAAACTATGAAAATACCTTCATTGTCATGGCATGATTATGACAGACCTTTGTTTTTAAGGTGGGTAAGGGTTAGAGAGTGCCTTGGAGTGTTTCTTGTGATCTACATTTATCCCTATCCAACTCATTTTGATTCCAGGTAGCGCTCCTACCATTACATTTTTGATTTGCATGAAAAGAAACGCCTATAAATGTCTTGCTTTTTACACCACCAACGCACAGACAGAATGTGTAATTATCAGTTATTTTGGGAGTCTGTCCTTGGTGCTTACGGGAATACCGGTGAGCATCTAACTATATCTCCTGTCTTATTGTTCAGGTTTTACATGTTTCAACATTTAATTTTCCACCTTCAATCTGGGGCTGCGATCGTGTGAATTAGCTGCCAATTGTCATAGCCTGCGGAGATTGGATGTTAAAATTGCTCTGCTGATTGCCTCTGTTCTGTCGTTTGTTAGCAAGATGAGTTGTTTTAGACGAAAAGGATTTCTCAGTGTTGGGCTTTGTTCCTCGTGTTGTTGTCTGTTGTCATGAGATGTTGATGTTGGTGGACAGGTCCCACGCTGCGCTCAGTCAGGCTCTACTAACTGCACTGTGGCAGGTCAGCTGATTCATGATGCATCTTCATAGGAGGAGGGGCAGAGGGCTGTGGGGGCTTAGATCCATCATAAGCTGAGGTCCTTCTGTCTTTGACACCAGTATTGGTGAGCGTTTTAAATTTGGAGAATGGCTTCAGAATAAGATTTCACTGCTCTCGTATTTCAGGGTAATCCGATCAAGTTTCTGTGACATGCCAAGTCTTAGGTTGTGCTGAGTAAGGAGAATTTTTGAAGGCTCAGATCAATAAAGCGAGGAGTCATTTTTAGGCAGCATGACTAAGCATTTTCAGTTTGCTGAATACGGAGTATTGACATTGACATGATTAATGATGTCTGTACAAAATATCTTGTATTTGCAGCTGCTCTATTTATTTTGACACAGTTCCTTCTGACTTTAGCATGTAAATATTTTAAAAAGGAAACCCTTATCCTTGATCATGAGGCATTAACATAGCAACTATTGTCCCGGCCAGTTTTTTATTTTGCACCAGTGTCAGTGGACCTCAGGCCCAGTAGGTGGCAATGGAGCACCAGGCATGTCCCTGGACACCTGGCGGGAGTCCAGGGAGCTGAGAATCCGAGCCAAGGCCTCCTTATTTCCCTAAAACAGATTAATGCACAGATCATCTGAGGCAGTCAGAGTGCTTTCTTTTGCAGAGATCTTACATTTGAATCAGAATCACTCTAGTACGGGAAATGTGCAGTTGTATGTTTCAGTGCCATTGCTGCAGAGACAGATTTACAGTGTGCAGAGTACTTAATGATGCTTTGCAAGGTCAGCAGAGCTTCACACAGCGCGAAAAGGAATGGCGTCTGTAACTAATGAAGTGATAGGAGGTTAAACACAGCTGACTCGTTTGACCGTCTTGCTTGTAGGATTTTTAAACCACCGGCAGCTGTTGAATAAATTGTGTCCTGTGCATTGATTTTCATTCATGTCCTGTTAGGCGAGATTGATCCACTCTGCTTCACTGAGCTCCTGCATTAGGGTATAGTCATGTAGGGTGCTGCCACATTCGTGTCAATTCCTCCAGCTCTGCTCGCACTGTAAGGCCTCTGAGTCAGTACCACACTTAGTCATTGACAGCTCAGTTTGCAGATCTCCAGTTGCCCCAGAGGGTGTGAGTGGAAAGGTCAGACTTCTACAGCGCAGAAGGCTCCTCAAGCACTACAAAACCCAAGTGTTTTGTCATGCAAGGTTTTGATATAACTATGAAATCAGAGCATGTACAGGTACAGATAAGAAAAGTGTTAAAGTGGTTGAAGTGTATTTTGTCTTACCATTTGAATGTTCATTTACCAGCTGCTACACTCTCTCTGAGCAACTCTAAAGGTGTTTGCCGAAGCAGCTGGTTTGAGATGCATAATTTCCAGCCACTGCCACACAAATGCCTGTAAACACAATAATTACAAAATGGTTGGAAAGGATTGGAGAATGGTGCATGTCTTGTGCAAGCGTTTAGGCTCTCAGCACCGTGGTTGAATTATGCATGGTCTGTGGTCTAAAAGTTTGATGCACTGCAGCATTGCAAGTGTCAGGTTGAATAATGTAAGCAGTCCATTCCTTCTACCGTTGTCTAACCTTGCCTCCCTCCGTCTCAGTTATCAGAGGCTGCTGCAGACCATCGGAGTTCTCGAGGCCCAGCGCACGCAGGCCATCCTGGACCTGGAGACGTTGGCGCGTCACCAGAGAGAGGCGCTTGCCGATCCCATCAGCTTTGTGGAGCAGCTGCAGAAACGGGTAACAGACCTGTGTCCTTGTGTTTTAACTACACTCCGTGTCCTCTTGAATCAGTTTTTTGTTGACACTGTTTCAGCTTTAAGGCCATCGCCTCCCTCATTATGTAAATGCAAGGACAACAAATTCAAAATGCCTCTAAATATAATGTAGTCCTGTACAACACCAACTCTAACGCTGACCGTAATAACAAGCATATGATTCAATTAACACGTTTCTGACAATTTCACAAAATACTGAACACTCAGCTTTATAAAGGTGGATGTTATGGCAAGGCTGTTATATTGGACTGCATCAGATTTTGCAGGTATAAAGGGGTCAGTGAGTGAATGTTTTAACGTGTACAACAAACAACTTATGCACAGGAGCTGTATAAAATGTGCAAGTTGATATTTAGTCTCTGTGCATCAACCTTTCTTGGAGACGTGGCACGCAAGATCTTGTTCTTGGTTTGTGCCCGAGGAATACCTTGCTGGATGAGACAATGCTTGAATAAATATTTGGGAGCTTGTAAAATTCAGTGTGCAGTCTACCACTCCTTTTTCCCTGTATGACTCAGATTTGTCTCTGCACCTGTTCACAACTGGGCCAGGATGTGCATGCTGTCCACCTTTTCTACTTGAGATATGTAGTGACCGCTTAATACAATACATTCAGAGCACTTGCTTGAGGCGTTAGAGCAAGTACCTGCATCAAAAATTATTCTTTTTTAACTTGTGAGCATTAGGTGTGGGACAAAATATCAATACAGTAATATATCGTATCGCTTCCTCTTGCAGTACGATGAGCGATACACATTGGCCTGTTATTGTTAGTATTATTTTAAAACTCTGCTGCTTTCAACAGATTTCCCTGACAGAGTCATTTACCAGGGTCACTACTTCATAAAACCTTGTGGTGTAAACTTCTGTAAACGTAATTTACTTTACTGCTAAGTTGTATCTTTGGCTGATTTATGTCTGTTTCTCATTGGAATGACCACACACACGGTGCAGTCAGTGTGTGTGATAAAGAGGCACTAAGATAAGACTCTGTGCACTTTTGCTGTACTGTACATTGTTCCATCTCAGTTCATGTCAAACTATGTGAAACTGATACCACAATGCTGTGACTAAATACAGAAGGCCTGCACTTTGCCTTTTTAGTGGTATTTTGTTTTCTTCAGTTAAACAGATATCATCATGTTTCATTAGACTATTGGCTTGTAATGTATCGACTATAATATCATATAGGTTTGTTTGTTTTCACAGAGAAAAATGATTTTAATTCAAGATGAGAAATTGAGGCTGTGAAATCATGTGCTGAGACCTTAGTAAAGCTCAGTAATGAAGATGAAGCCCCTCTACAGCGCACCAAACAAACTTAGAAAATGTCCGAAAACAACTAAGTCAGTTGTACAGTGCCTGTTGGTTTCTAACCTTGTTGCAGTATGATTTGTAGACATTAAAAATTATTTTGTTAATGGCGTGTGACCTTCGGTTCTTGTGCCCCTCAGGTGAATTTGGGCTTGCCGTGTCCTCAACGGGTGGTCCAGCTCCCTGACATTGCATGGGAGCAGTACACCTCAGGCCTCGGTGACTTTGAGAGAGAGTTCTGTGACAAGAAACGCAAAACCAGGCGGCTAAAGCTGATCTTTGACAAAGGCATGTATACATTTTATTCGTCTTTATCTTGATGTGTGTATTTTAAGATCAAAATAACACAAGAGCAACTCTTCTGCCATTCATAATGCAAATTCTGCTCATTTTTGTCCCTCAGGTTTGCCTGATCGACCAAAAAGTCCTGTGGAACCCAAGAAGGAAGGCGAATCCTCCACCATGTATTCATCTCTGCCCACTAGTGACGCTCCAGAGAACGGCAGGCAAACGCAGGTATGACTCTGCCTCCTTACTAAAATCTGTACAACACACACAGCTGTTGTCATCACAGCTGTGATTGTTTCCCAACATATAATTAGTGCAGATGCAGCTACATCTCCTCCTAACTCTAGCTGGTGAGTCACCAATATCCTGCAGGTTAGCCCACAAATCATCAGGTTATTACCATTTTTCACTGCCTGGCTTCCTCTAACCTCATCTGCCCCATTCTAGCTCCTCGGCAGAGTTAGCATGCAGCACATGTGAGCACAAAAGATGGTATCTATGGAAACGTGAGGAGCCTGCCTCTCCCACATCTCCGATTATGTGTTATTCTTGGCCTCTGTTATGCGTGTGGGTCCTTTCCCATATTATATGGCCAGCAAGGTTTTAATTTTAATTGATTGTTGGGATTAGACCGCACCAAACAAACAAGTCCTTGATTATTCCTGTTGCTCCCTGTGTTTATTTTGTGCAAACACATTTGCATTCTCCCGGATTACTCCCTGAATCCCACCAGGATTTTATTTGTCAATCAAAAGTGTTTTTCTGTGTCTTCCTGATGACGCATCTCGTATCACATCTTTGCCTGTCAAACTGACAGATCCAGTGTGCCAGGCAGTTCATATGCACAGATCTCTTCAAATGGTGCAGTTCCCATTATTTTTGCATCGGCTTAGTCTTTTAACACGGCTGTCACTTCATGTTTTCTTGACAGATGATCAGGGGGAGGATTTGTCACCCAAACAAGCCTGACACATTTAACCAGCTGTGGACTGTGGAGGAACAGGTAGGTAGTAAATGTGTAAGATGTTGCACTATATTTTATCAGAATGACATCATTCTCCACATATATAACCAAGTGTGCAGGAATGCTTGATGATACAAGTATTGAAAAATTTTTAGGTTCTTTTCAGATGCAGATTTTTTTCAATACACCATTTCCTAGATATTTTTCCTTTGCCGAGTCTCCTGGATCCGTCTCTTTTCATGGATCCGCACCAAAACCTTATTTGGTGTATTCTGGGCTTAGACCCATTCTCCTTCCAAGTTTTGTGAAAATCCGTTAAGTAGTTTTTGTGTAATCTTGCTGATAAACGAACCAGCAAACAAACAAACTGATACCGGTGAAGACATAACCTCCTTAGTGGAGGTAATAATGTTTGAAAATACCTGATTCTTGACTGCAAAACTATTATCAATTTGTGAAATTGAGAGCTTAGAAAATGAGGGCTAATATTGTCTTTTGTTTTATAAACAACCCAAATGTGTTATAATTTGTGCTACCCACCTGTTTCATAGGCTGTTTAAGAATGGTGCATATCAGCATTGGTGATTAGATACGTTAAACATAGATTCGTTCATGCAGTAAATTTTGTCCCTGTACTTGTTTGTGACCTGTTGTTTTGAATATCTTGACAGAAAAAACTGGAGCAGCTTCTTGTTAAGTTCCCTCCCGAGGAAGTCGAGTCCAGAAGGTGGCAGAAGATTGCTGATGAGCTGGGCAATCGTACAGCAAAACAGGTGACAAAGAGAGTTGATCCACACTTACTACCTGCTTAGTTAAGTTTATTAGGGCATTTGAAAATGATAAAAAACACAACAAAAAACACAGACTTGCTGGTTAGAAATCATTCTCAGTTGTCTTTGAACTGGTTGTACCTGCATGTCAGCATGTCCTGACATTAATAAGTCTGTGCCTGTATTGTGGAAACATGCTGTTAAATTGCAGGAGTGCAGAGTGTACACTTTTCAGTGCTAAAAGGCAAAGAGTGATTTGTGTGATAACTGCACCCCCTACAAGTACCTGGATCACACATTTGCGTGACCTCAATTACTTCAAGCAGCTGTTCCTCGGTTGGAAATCATTAACGCAGCCATTTTCCTGTTAAACATTCCAGGTTGCCAGTAGGGTTCAGAAGTACTTCATCAAACTGACAAAAGCTGGTATCCCCGTGCCTGGAAGAACACCCAACCTGTGCATGTACACAAAAAAGGTATTTACCAAACCTCTTTACCAGAGTGAGTCACTGATGTCATGTAAACAGATGCTTTTCTTCATTAATCTTAAGTGTCTTGGAGTAAGGACTGGGCCATTAGTTCAATATTGTTGCAGTGTTTCCCACAAATAGACTTCACTTGGGCTGGTTTCAGGTAATGCACCGACTGTGACTGTTAAATGTAGTCCTACTTATACATTTGTTTTGTAAAAGCTTGTAAGTGCACCCAGCTGGTGCCAATGTCATTCGGTACCATGTTGGTTTTTCGGCTACATCCTTACCAACAAGCCTCCTCCACACGTGGCTCATCTGTTGTTGCGAAAACGGAATAACGGGTGAAAAGATTCAAAACGTGATGAAGAAAGTCAACATAGCAGACTCATGAGGACAGGGCGAGCAGGTGTGTGTGTATTGAGAGTCCAAATGTGTTGTGTAGCGTGAGGGGAAAAAAGGACTGAAGGAGAAAAGCAAGGTGAGCAGAGTAAAGTAGCTGTTAAGCTGTTAGTGTAGAAAGATATTTGACTGTTGAGTGTCATTCTCGTTAATACTTGTCTCTGGCTTTTCTTTCTGAATTCGATGAAGTCAACAGATGTTCAGATTTTTATTTTTTTTTTACATCTGAACCCGACTCAAGCTTGACACATTAATCCAAATTGAGGTGCTGACTTTGTTACCCTGTCACGTCAACGTGGTCACCATGGGTTACAGCTTGCCTGTTTAGGCCATATATAGTTATTTTTACACTATGATATGTACGGTCTTCACTCAGTATGTATATATATATATACAGTTGCCGACACGTGCCGATACCGACATATCCATGATGAGATTAAAACTGATGGAACAGATGGTGGATTTGTTGGGCTCAGATATTGTCATCATTTTGCTGTAATGTGTAATTTGAACCTCAGTTGTTGTTGTTTTTTAACAAAATCTGTTATTATAGTTTTTGTCCAACATGTGGGAAGATATTTGACAGCTACAGTGCACAACAGTGGAACACAATTCATTGTATTGAGCAGTGTCATCATTTCTTATTTAATCATTTACCACATGAAGATACATCATAATTGGAAAGCTTACTTTGTATTATCATGATATTGATTCCACCTGTGCTAAGTGCTATATTTTTAACGATGTACTAATAGTTTCTCTTTAACTTTTAAGAAATTAAATAACAATACATTTTTAATGAGACCTGTTTAAAATGGCCTGCTGTAACTGCACTTGTTTAATTCCTCAGGCATCCAGTAAGAGGCAGCACCACCTCAACAAGCACCTGTACCGGCCGTCTACTTTCCTCACCTCCTATGAGCCTCCGGTCTTCATGGACGAAGATGATGAGCGCGCTGCGTATTATGGCAGCGCGCAGGACCCCTCGGCTGATGACTCGGTAACTAGAAGCCTCAGTGCTCTTTCTTTTTTTTTGAACAAAGCTATTTTTGCACACACCCGTCTCCAATGCATTTATCCTGACAAGATTATCTTGTAACTGATCCGATTCTTCCGAATTTTTCGTGTCACCGATCACCAACCAGGTCTGTGTATTTGAGTTAATCACAAGCTCAGATTTCCTCTTTTATCTCACTGTCATGTAAGCAGTGACCCTTAAAAGAAAGACGAGGAAAAGCTGCATATTATTTGCTTTGGGGAGCTTGTTTTTAATACTTGACAGGTCTGTTAAAATCCATCCAAGACGAGGCAAAGAAAAACAAACCACTGTGCTCTCTGCTTTGTCACTTGCATCTGCTTTCCTATGACAGACTCTCACTCTTAGCTCCACTTTAACACCTTTGGATAAAATAAGCAGTTTGTCCCTTGATCACGCACGTCTGTACTCTTTTTTTTTTCACCACTTCAATCGGGGCAGGGTGTACTGTTGAAAATCAGAGCAGGGGACCGGGCCAGCCTTGCCTCTATTTCCATTTGAACTCTGCAACTCCTGGCGCTCGCTGCTGCTCAAGCGCTGACATTTTCTTTCTCTCCTTTTGAAGTCGGTAACCTTTAAGTAAAACCAGGTCGCTGTGTCCTGCTGTGAACACAGGCTGCCAGCTTCACCAGCGCGTTAACAAAACCTCTGCTGCCACCGGTATAAAGCGAAGGCACAAAGGTGTTGTCTGCATGGGCCACAGTAATTTCTCACTTCACCAGATTGTCTCGTAGGTGTCAGGAAGCAAAATTGAAGATTTTTTTTTTTCAAAGCAAAATTGTTAATCAATTGCTGGTTCAAGCTTCTTAAATGTAAGGATTTCTTGTTCTTTTTTATTTATATGAACTATAAAGCAAGGAGTCTCTGTCTCTCTGTATGTTATTCTCCTTCTCAAGAACCATTCATCCAATCTTCTTCACAGTTGGAAAATTTGTTTGCTGAGGTCCCAAGGAAGTACATTGTCGAATTAAATGAAATTGGGACATGCAACACGTTCAATAATAAAACATTTTGAATAAACTGCAGCAGCAGGGGCGTGGCTTCAGTGCTCTGACTTCATGGCTATGCAGACGGAGTCTGGACTCGCATGTGATCCCTCTCACATGATTTAATGGGAAAGCAGACGTAAAAAAAATGGAGATTAGCGTGGTGCAGCAACTTGCTTTAGTAACACTTGGTAGTGAGGAAGAAGAAACAAAAGCAGAAGGTTAAATGAGTCTGGATGAGTAAGGAGGAGCAGTCAACACAGGTTTTCTATTCCTCAGTGAGAAATGGAGATGAGATTTTAGGCTTCTGTCAACAGTAGTAAGCTAACGTTAGCCTTAAGGGCTAGAATGTCACCTACTCCGGGGTGCCTCTCTCATTTGTTGTTTTGGTGCAGCTTGGAAAGCACCAATGTAATCATCCATTTGCTAGATCGTTAATATCAAATATGCCTGCGACCAGTTCAGGAGGCTTAAAAACTCACATTACAAGAAGATCTGTGCTGAACAAGTTGCTACAAGTCTTGTAGACTAAACAATTAATCAATTAGATAAATAAAAAATAATAATAGGCTGAATAATCAGTAATGAAAATAACCGTTAGTTGTGGCCCTCCTCCCCGTCAAGTCCTAAAAGAGTTTTGAAACTCAAATGTTGCACCTTCACTTCTCCTTAAGAAGGTGGAGGTTATATTTTGGAGCTAGCAGTCAGTAGGTGTCTTTGAGAACCAGCTCAGAAGACGATCTCTGCTAGTGGTTGTGTATATGTTGCTGTTGTTCAGTTTTAATTAGATTGATTAATACTGGCAGCAAATGTGTCCGCAGATCATAAAACATTTAGAGAATAATATTGTCACACTGGATCCTGGAGCCAAAAAGAGAAGTTTTGTCTGTCTCCTCTCTGTATCTTTCTTTCTACGTGCGCACCATAATGTATGTGTGTTTTTCTTTCCTTTCCTTTCCTTACACCCAGGACGAGGAGGCGATACCTATGGAGTTGAGAAATTTGCCAGAGTACAAAGAGCTTTTAGAGCTGAAGCGTCTGAAAAAACAAACGCTCCAGGAGATCCGGGAGGACAAGGTCGGGATGCGGCACGTCGGCTACAAGGTGAGGACTTTACACACTTTAGTACAACACACACCGACTACATTACAGTTACATATACATGAGCCCTCAGTGTGTGAGAGGGATAATACAATCACATGCGAGTCAGAGGGATTATCCTGTAATTTGGTCAATGGGGGGCCTAGGTTTGTGTCCAGTTTATATAATTTTAACAATACAGCAGAGTGTGAAATACTCAAAATCTTGGCTCTTGATACAGCAACTGAGATAAACTGCTAAATCATTGAAAATGCCTATTTTATTTTTATTTGTTATATTTTAAAGCTTGATATTGGCAGCTTGACTAACATTTTACATGATAATACTTTAGTACTTTGTTAGAGCAGTATTACCTTAACTCAATTCCTACCTTGTATGTGAAGTATGTAGAATTGTGAGACTTTCAAATGTTATTCTAAGAAATCAGAATTTGCTGATGGTGATTATTAATCAGTTTGTCAAAGAAAGCTTTTAATAGTTTTATTAGAGTCCAAAATTATATTCTGAAGATGTATATTTGTTTGTGTGTGTGTTTTGTGCAGTGTGACGTCTGTGGCATGGAGCCCATCCAGGGAGTGCGGTGGCACTGTCAGGACTGTCCGCCCGACAACTCTGTCGATTTCTGCTCCAACTGCTCCGACTGGTGAGATCCTCCACCT
The DNA here is from genome assembly GCF_965226575.1 of Pagrus pagrus. Taxonomy (NCBI): domain Eukaryota; kingdom Metazoa; phylum Chordata; class Actinopteri; order Spariformes; family Sparidae; genus Pagrus; species Pagrus pagrus. The sequence goes on from NC_140196.1 coordinate 17,359,710, forward strand.
CTGTCATGACACTAATTAACCACATAGAGAACTGGTAGTTGGGATTTGACAAATGGATGATATATATTGTAAGATGATATATTTCTTTATTTTTGAGAATGGACGATGTGCATTAATCAACATTCAAGTTAGCTGTACGGCTAATTTTCAGCGAGGTAGTGACAGCTGGTATGACCTGCTGTCAGTGAGGTTAACATTCAGATGTGTGAGGGCAAAGGTCAGAGCCGGCTAAAGATTAGAAGTTTTTACCTGAATGATTTGCTAATTAGAAACAGGGGCGATATAGCTGATTCTGAGTTGAGCAAATCCTTATTTTGCATATCTCAATAGTTAAACTCAATTCTGTTTGGGCAAATAATTTCTCACATCCACACACTGTTACATTCACTGATGCAGCTTGAACTGTAGAGCCTGGCTGTGGTAAATGAGAGCAGCGCTGCACCACCAGCAGGCTGAGGTGGGCAAAACACAGAGTACAATAAAGAAGAGGAAAGATCAGCATGTGGTCGGGTCAAATTAACAGATTGACAGATCTATATCTATACTGCAGTGTACTCTACTTGTTCACTTTTTTTTGTGCTGTGACAAATTGAAAATCCCTTGAGTTGTAGTAATATTAAAACGTGTGCTCTGTGGTTTTTATAGAGGTATAGATAGCAAAACATTGTAAAGTCAGCAGGTATTGAACACACAGCACAGTTTTAGTTTTCTTTGTGACATTTATCACAACTTATTTCACAACAGGGTCATCAGACTGACCCTCCCCTGCCAGACAGTTGCACTCACATATTTTCCCTTTTTTTCCAGCTTGTTCAAGACCGAGACCCACAAGCCTAATCATCGTTTGGAACCAGTGCACCAGTCTGACACCTTTCTGGACAGGGACTACTGCCTGCCGCAGAGCACAGGCTACAACTACCTGGACCCTAACTACTTTCCAGCCAACAGATGACAGGGTCCCAGGCGCCTCTAGCTCCAGGCTCTCTCCACATATCCCACAGGCCACTCTGTGCATGGCTCCATCCTCCAAGTCTAAGATAACCGCTTAACCCGCCGCCAGGCAGGAAGGCCAGCCGGCAGGCAGTCAGCCAGGGGCCTCAGAGCAGACCATGGTGCTGCTGGTGGGGGGGTGCTGTTGGTAAACTGGCCTCCCTGACTCAAGCAAAGGGGGCGGCCACGTTGGTTCCTCAGAACAAGGGGGCCCCGCTCCACCTCAGCCAGGTTAATCAATGGATCTGTGATTTGAAACGATACACTATTTTTAAAAAAACAAACAAAACAAACAGAAGGCACGCTGACATTCCCGAGCTCTGTGACTCCAGGAGGGCTGTCCCTTCCCCCCTCTCCCCCTCATCGCCCTCCAGTTACCTCCCCGTGCTGCTTCGAAACTGGAGAATTGACCATCGGTCTGGTGAAGCGCCACCTAATGGAGATTGTGTGGTCATAGTGGACTGTGAAGTCATCAACTGAGATACACATAGGTGGTTTGTATGTGTGTATGTGGTCTCCGTGTTATGCAAGAGTGAAAAACGTTCTAGCTAGGTATCCGTAGATTGAGTATTTATGAGTCGCAGCTTCCTCAGCGGGAGTTGCGGCCGCTGCGAGAGAATTTAGGCACCGTGGAACTTGACGTCGAGGTCGGCGTGTTTTCAGCTGCAGACTGTAGGAAGTTCTGCCGATCCACATGACGTTCTGCAAACAGACCTGTACTTTTAAACGGATTGTGCGCCATGTTTTCAGCGTGGTGCCTGTCCTACCACTGTCACACAACGCTGCTCTCTACCCCCCCCCACCTCTCAAACACACACACAGACACACACTTTAATCTGTATTTCCTTTCCCTTTGCTCTCTCCACTAAAACATGTCTAACAAGGAAGCACTACAGCACTGAGAGCAAATGATTTTGAAGGCAGGCGAATGGGAACGTATGGAAAATCACACAGGACTGTGTTTTTGTTTTCATCTTTTTTTCTCCTTCCCTGATGTGTGCCGTTGTTGATCATGTTGAGTGTACAAGTATATGGTGAAAAGTAGCCAGCGCTAGTTGCTGTGTGCCATTTTTAAAAGAGAAATTAGTTTTTTGGGGGGTGGTGGGGGGATTTCACCTCTGAACCTGGCCACAACTTCTCCCTTCCTGTGTGGCGCCATCGACCCACATTGTCCTACATTATTGATCCAGTCATCATGCCTCTAGATCTTCTTTAATTTTGCAGTACACTTTAAAAGGTCCATTTAAAAGATTGTATTTTTATTAATCTATTTAAAAAAAATAATTGAGGCAGAGGTTGGTGCCTCCACAGTGGAACAACCCACACAATTTTATACACATAGATTTTGTTGTGCTTGAGTAGACACCATTTTGTATGGTTTTCGTCTCCTTCCCTCACCCCCTTTGCCCTGCTTCAATATCTGTGTATAACAGTCTGTTCTTATGTAAAAAAAATAATAATGTAAAAAAAAAAAATGCTAGAGGAGAATCGTGGAAATAAAAGTATGTGAAAATAGTGTTTCTACACCTGTGGTTCCTGTTTTATTATTAATCACGAAGCTCACTCAAAGTTCAATATTTAGAGCTGTTGTGATTTGTTGTCTATTTAATTTATTTCAGCAAATGTAAGTGAAGATGTCTGGTTTCACCTTCTCTGAGGATTTTAATAGCTGTTATTATTTTAATTTGAATGTCTCTGTTTTAGACTGTTGGTCAAACAGACATTTGAAGACATTACCTTCAACTTGAGGAAACTGATGGTCATTTTTACAATTTGCTTTAATTGACTAGATGAATAATGGTTGCAGCCCCAGCACAGTTGAGACTTAACACATTTTGTTTGTTTGAATAAGAAATGATTGATCGATGTTTTTATATGGAATCATTATTTTCATCAGGACTAACAACTTAAATGCAGAAGAGCTGCTGCTAAAATATTTGGTTATTTTATTTGATGGTGACAGTTACCTGAAGCTAAAGTTGCTGTTGATACATTTTCAAATTAACATTGTTACTATGATCCCTGTTTAAAAGCAACTTTATATAGAAATTTGTATTTGTGCAATTTTGCACCCTCACAGTTACTGAGTGCAACAACACTGTAGTAAATACAAATCCCAGGTTTCAGACAAGCTAGCTAGCTAACAGCAGCTACAGCTAGCTATAAAAGCGATCATGACGCACAGTGGGACTGACGGACTCCATTGTCCCCATTACAAGACAGTGTGCAGTCACAATGGTTTTGAATCTGTTATTTTAAGGTAACTGTTACTCTAAGGTGACCTTACTGCAATTTTAATGAGCACCATGACCTTCCTTTCAAGAAAAGACCTACAACAAGCTTTTGAGCCAACGCACCTGTCAGTAAGGCTTCCTGTAGTTGTAATTGTTCCCCATAACTTCAGTACCAAAAGAAAGAAACAAAAAAGTATTTTCCTGGAATGTCAGACTGGTTACGAGAGCCCAATAAATGTATGACTTTGTGGTTATTATCGGCAGATACTGGCCTATCACAGATCACATTGATACCCGATATTTGCCAATATGGACATTTTTTGTTTTTAAAGGTTATAAGGCAGAAAAAGATGCTTGAGGTAATTTATAATTATTACAATCCCAGTGAAGTTTACTGTTTCAGAACTTTGATGTCATTTAAGACAATAAATATCCACCTTTGTTCCAGATCTTTGTCTCAAGTTTTTGAGGGATCTTTGCTAAAATTCTGTGAATATCGGCTGATATATCAATATTGGAGCTTTTTACTCTATAAAACAGTATCAATGTTGGCCCCAAAAATACCTTTAATTACCAAAGTATCAGAATGACCAACAGCTCACTTACCTGATAAAAAGACTGAAGTTCTGTGTTTTGGTGCTTCTGTGGTGTCAAGTCAAAAAAGAAAAGAAAACCCTGCATTCAAGTTCTGACGTGAGTTGAGCATGTTGTACTTTATTTCAAATAGTGTTGAAAAAGAAAAAAATAATTTGTGCGCTTAAATGGTTTAGAAACCAGGTGTGAAAATGTTTTTTCTTTCCATATATGCTCCTAACAGTTGACCATTTACCGTTCACCTCAAACACTCCCTGACAGTTTGGTGCTGCAGTTTTGCTTGCATTTTGTCTGATCCACATCTTGTATCGGCTGAAAGGTGGACACCCAAATTCTGTTCTTGTGCACTTTAAACAGGACCTTTTCTTGCGATCTTCTCACCAGCAGATGGGGCTGTCAGATCAGCTGTGACTAGCTCCTGTCCTCACACATGCATACGCAAAACACCAAAGCACACACTCAGAAATCCTCCATTTAGCAAATGCACTGGCTTTATTGAATGTTAAATACCAGACTCCAACAAGCACCTGCACGATGAGCTTGAAAACATACAAATGCGATATTCTTTAATACTCTTGTCTGCTTTTTATTCAATGCACAAAAGTCCAAGTTAAGCTTGATTGTGATTCTTGCATGCTTGTTACAATATAAAACATGATGCTGTGCCTGAGAGCATGAGCGCACACACTGACATTTCCACTTTCTAGCATGGCGGGAACCCTCTCTCAGCTCCTCCAGAGGGGGATGGAAGGAGGGACTTCACATTCAACTAGAAACATGCTCTCAGTCACAGCAGGGGAATGCTTTTTCTCAGTACAGTTATCTGCCCTGGTCTGGCAGTTGGCAGCATATATTGAGGTCAATGCAAGAGAGAGAGAGAGACAATGCGAGTAGGTGCAGCAGAACGTGACAACCAGGCGCTTCATCAGTGTCAAAAAGCAGAAAGAGGTTTCACTGATTGCTTTTAGGGGACATGCATACCACTGGAGTTCAATGATGGAGTTCTGGTGCAGGTGTGAGGGGATGTGGGTGAGTCTCTGTGGAGAGAGAAGGTCTTCACGCGCGGACCTCGTGGACAGCAGAGTTTGGGGTGGGGAGGAGATGGAAAATCAGAAGGTCTCCATCACCTGGCAGATCTGGGCGAACACTTCCTCCGGCGACCTCTCGGCGTCGATCTGCGGACGGAGACACGACGGAGCCTTCAGAAAGCATCAGTGTCTCAACGTGCAATCGAGGACATCAGTCTGCTGCAGTGCTGGCTCACAGCAGACTGATGACCTCCATATCTGCTGTGGCATTTAAACTCTCTGTCTCTCTCACACACACACACACACACACACACACACACACACACACACACACACACTCAGCACCTGATGTGGCATTTAAATGTTCAAACAGCCCAGTTCAACCCCAAACAGAAACTCTTTGATTATCTGCTGACCCTCATGTCAGTGGAAACAGAGTAAAAGGCATCAAACACACAGCGAGTTGGCTCCTGTGTTCACTTCCCATCCTTCTCTACACTGTGTTCCTAAACAATCTGCACATGCACATTCATTAAAGTGTCAAGCAAGATAAAACTTACCATGTGCAGAAGCCTCTTGCCTTCATAATGAGATGCCACCGCCTGGCTGTCGCTGCAGAAGCTCTCAACCCTCCTGTGCGGGACGTCGTCTCTGTCTGAGCCGGGGTGGAAGGTGGAGGTGGAGGTGGATCTGCCACGGCACTGCAGACGACTGGACATGGTGTCGGCCGAGCAGCTCAGCAGGAGCACCGCGCTGGGCTCCCCCACCTGTCACACAGGTAGAGGACGAGCAAAGTCAGCAACAAAGGCTACATCTTCCCTCCTACTGTACGTCACTGTACCGTTGTATCTGCATCCATCAAAAAGTGACATTTTGCCTCCATTTGTTGCTTTTTGTGCAAAGCTTGTAATTGTCATGATGAACACGTCATTTCTGTTTGTCATGAATCCCCATTTTCTACCATTGTGTCCATATTTTTTACTCCTGTATTAGTACATGAGTCATATTTAATTACTGAGCACTGCTGTCTGTCCGCAACTAACAGTTATGTCATTGTCGATGAATCGATTTGTTTCTTGGTTTATGAAATGTCAGAAAATGTCAATCAGGGTCTAAAAATGTCTTGTTTTGTCACATTTAAAGGGGCACTATGTCGTTTTGGAGAAGAAATTAAATCTCAGAATTTTAATATTTACAATATGAATTAGGTAATAACACAAACTCAGAATAAACAAGCTGTCCTCAGAGGAAAATAAAGTCCCAGAACACTGTTTGAAGCTAGAAAGGTGGCAGGGTCCGACACATATAAACAAAGTAAAACAGTATGAAACTGTGTTGTTCTTTAAGGTCAGTTTGTTTATTCAGACATGAAAACAAAGAGAGTTTGTTTAGTTAGTTTGCTTAGGCATCAAAAAAATCAGCCCATGAAGATCTTTCTCTTCTGATTTCTTTCCCCAACCTACACAGTGCACCTTTAGGAAGCTGGAATCAATTTTCTTTTTTTTTTCGTCAACTGATTCATTGTTTATCAAAGTAATTGCAAATTAATTTAACAGTCAACTGATCGGTCAGTCGTTCAGTCAGTCCGGCACTCTGACCTTGGCCTCGTACTCCTCCGCCCGTCTCAGGTCCCTGGGGAAGCCGCTGACCACCACACCTTTCCCGTGCCGCACCGACGACGCCACCGCCTCACACAGCAGCTCCAGAAGTGTGTCCTGGAGATTAAACACACACACACACAGCACGAGCATTAACTATCATATAACTATCATATAAACCTCATTTGATGCCTCATGTTTGAATCAACTCAGATAGCCTTAAAGAGAAGGGATATGCAAGCGTTTATGTGTGAGGCCTGGGGGCTCCTCCAGGGGGCCCTAGAGATTCAGACTGAAAAAGGAAAGTACAATATCAACAGGAATATAAACATTGATTTCTTTTCAGTATTTTACTATCTGAGGGGATATTGTTTATGTTATCTTCTGTTGAATGTGCACAATCCTAAATAAACATGCACGAACAGCTGCAAATGACAGATTTTATCTGTCATAGTAGTCATTTTCATTACTTTTTACTCATCAATCGATTCACTTAAAGGGTATTTGCCTCCAGTGATGTCACTCAGTGGCTAAATTGTATCGTGGGTAATGTAGGCGTCAGGTTTTGAAAAGGAGGAAGAATGTGTGGAATTAAAAAGCTGATATCTCTGGTTCTGCTGTATCAGTTTTGATAATTTGTTTTTAAACTGTCCATAATGAGTCCAAGAGTGCTACAATGTTACAGTGTTGCTTCTCCTGCAGAACCCCCTTGTATTTAATCAAGCATGCAGATATGCATGCACTGATATATGATTATTCATTGTGCATAAATAACTCTCTTACAGTCTGTCCTCATATATGCAAGTGTAGTTACAGATGCCGAATCCAGCAATAACATCGAACTCTAATAAAGGTTAAATGTGTGTGTAATAATTTGCCCTCCCTATTTGTATCAATTAGGGTCGACCAGATATTAGAAACCCTTCTCAGTCCTCATCAGCAGCTCAAACTGCAGCCCCCAAAATGGCCGTAAAGTTAAATCAACACGTCTCTGAAACAGTTTAATCAAAATCGGGACATTAGAACGATCACAGAGGGAGGATTTATAATAGGACTGTTTTATTACACTGCAGCAGCTTTAGCCAACAGCACCTAATAATCTGGCAACTGAGGACAGGAAACACGGGGAGAGACGGAGGAGGGAAACATGTAACATGATTGTTTTAACAAAGCCAAACCGGACGGTGATTGGATATCTATCTGGACAGCTATCCTGTGTGATGTTTTCACAGGTGAGGGTCAAACAGTTGAGCCTGCTAACTCTGCAGGTGGTTACTCCACTCATCTGCTCCAGTGGATGTTTTTAAATTGTCTGACTGAACCCAAAACTAGACATTTTGATTCTGGCTCAGAAACCACTGTCATCAAAGGTCAACTGCAAGATGCTCCGGTCAATAAGCCCCCGACTACCATTGATTTTTGATTGCCTGCGCTCAAGTTAAGTCCTTTACCGACTTTTTAAAGTATTTTCGGTTTATGGTGATCTCAGCCTTCTAAAGAAAAACCCACAGGAGAAGAAGAATAAGGAGGGAAATGATTCCACTTGTTTACACTTTGAGAAGATGCAACCTTGTCAAACGTCAGACCCGCTCTGAACTGCTTATTCATGACCAATCCCTTAACCCGGGCTGAGACCCTGAGCTGCGAGAGATCCATCAAATCATTATGGAGCAGCCACCCACAGGAAAGTAAGCACATGAAATATTAAAGCTTTTTGGCTTCAGCTCAAATTATGAAGGTGAGAGTGAATCCATCCCTCTGTGAACTCTTTTTTTCTGTCAAATGTTTTTTCTTTTTTTAGGAAGATCTTAATCTGAATATGTTATTGCAACAGTCGTGGAGTAAAAAGTAGAATATTTGCTTCGAAAGGAAATGCACATTAGTATTTAACATTAGTAATAAAATGAAAATAGTCGACTGTGACACGTATCCTGCGTAGGTGGCGCGTGACAGAACACCTTCTTTTCTCTAAAAAGGTTAGAGCTAAAAGCCTCATGCAAGGCTGCAGCGCGTCATTTAAAGATTCAGAGTCTCGCCTATTTTTTCCTATTTTTTCACTGAAAAGAGCACACACAACAGGCAAAGGCAGTATTTTTCCTGTGTGCTCTCTTTCTTTCTATCGCTGCCATTCTCTCTCTCTTTCAAAGAGGGTAAAGGAAAATGTCGTCATCTTTATTGTCTGACTGTCTCCCGGAAGTTACTGTAACAGGTGAAAAAATAAAAAGTAGTTGTAACTCGACAAGATATACAACAAAGATCTAGTTGTTTTTAGACATTTTAATGCAGAAACGTTACATATGATATCTTTAAATCAACAGCACAGAAGCGTTTTACAGACGCTCACTGGTGAGCCAGTGAGGTGTGATTTTATATTACTGTATTGTTGTAATGTGTTGGGCTGTAAACCTGCTGGGGTTAACTTCAGTGATCCCAGCAGGGGATTATTCACTCTCTATCACTGTTTCTCTCTCTCCATAACTAACTCTCTCACACATCATAAAAATAAGCAGTGACGATGTTGGCGAACACATGGGACATGACCCCAATGTGCTGTAAGAAGCTTAGGCAGCCGAGCTTTGGCTTTCTCCACTGAGACGACAGGAAGTTATAAATCTGCGCTGGGCGTCTTTATGTCGCCTTTCAAATCTATTCAATGGATCCGTTTTCTTCCAAACCTTGAGTCCAAAATCAGACATTTTCAAAAGCAGAAGGATTTCTCACTCACTTTTAGTGGTATCAAGACAGTCAGATAGTTTGGCTTGAATGGAAGCGAGTTAGTGAGACTCAAACCATTGATATTTCTTTCCAGAAACAGTGTCCCGATTTTTTTAATAATCCAGAGTCAAATCAGCCCTCATAACAAATATGAGTGATCTCATGAATCCAGCTGCCTCACGAGGTACAGTAAGTCATTTTGTGCACACTCACGTTTTTTTTTTTTCAAGACTGCAGTTGAATTGCTAGAGATTGGTGGTCTTGGTAACTTATAGATCAGCTCAGAAAAAGTGTACAGAGAAAGTACATGAGCAACACCCGCTGTCAGAGCCGCATGGCAAAGGCATTAAATCATCTGTGACTTTTATTTACCTTTCCTGCGGACTAAGGAACTGCAACAGTGACAGTTTTCGTATTTTTATTATAGAGAGGATAAAGAAATCCAGCAGAAGCCTCTGGAGGAGTAATACATCACACATTTCTTCTCTGGCTCAAGTTTTTTAGTCCATATAGCAGAAATGTGTTGACACTGTCTCTCCTCGGCTCAGTGTTTGTCTGAACAGGAGAAAGTGTAAATGATTCAAACTGACCTGAAAATGATTGGTGGGCTGGCGGAGTTTCTGGTATATGGTCTTCCTGAAAACCAGCTGATTCAGGTCTCTGGCTGGTTAATCAGTGATTCTCTAACATAAATGTATTTTTTAGAAAGGCTAACTTATTTACCAAAAATCGGGGTGCTGTAGTTTTCAACAAATGTTCCTCAAACAGGAGCTAATAGGGCTTTTGTTGGGGACTATTTTCAGCGGAGGATTAAGACACATTTGGAGCAATAGTGAGTATGTCTGGCAGCAGAATGGTGTGTGTGGGATTGAAAATAATCAACATTGGTCACGTTCATGATATTGAAGGAACGTGTCACCGAGTGCAACAGTGTGGCTCACTGATGTGTTTTTAATGGACAACAGTGGAGCTCTAGGATCGATTCATTACTGGTTTTGGTCTTTTTACAGGATTTGTTGACAGTAAGATAAATATAATATTGCCTAGCTGAAATAATAATTTTGGCTCTGGTGTTTGAAGGCTGCCGTGACTTCCTGAACCTAAGGAACATTGATTAATAAATCCTCCCTGGACAGACCAAAGTCTAAAAATCCAGACAGTAGTTTGCCGGGCGGAGTGAATAAACAGGCAGCCAGAATAAATATTCTTTTTTAAATCCCTTACATGTGGAGTCCAATCAATATTTGTGACTCACTCCGGCCGAAAGACGCTTCGGAGAGCGATGACCAAACAACACACACATACACACCTTTGAACATGTGAAGCAGGGATGTGACAGGTGGCTCTTGTGTTTTGATGTGAAATGTCAGACTCTTACACCGCACAGTTCAATTAAAAAGCTCCCAGACAGCCACAAGTTTCTTACTGAGGATTAATATTCACCAGGAGAAAAATAAATCACTGTTGCAGGCCAGGAAGACGAGTATTTCTAACCTCCACACCCGCCACAGTGCATTTATTGTGTGATTTAAATCCCATTTGGACAAATGCTAATATTATTATTATCATGATGTTTTTTCTTTTGCTAATTCTCTTGTGTGGCCTGTCCTCTTCCAGGTCACCACGGTAGAGTGCAGGCTCAGACACCACTTGGCGATGCCTCGACCTACTCAGTCGTCCTCCTGGATCCACACTCTTTACACAGATTTGATATAATTTATCTGTATCAGATATTCTCTCGAGGGTGTAAGGACAGAGGATGTTCACTGTACACATTGTAAAGCCCACAGAGGCGATGTGGGCACTCTCATGGGCACACAGTTCGCTACAACAGCTCCCTATATATGCCATATTTTTGTTTTTTGTTCATTTGATGCTCCAGCATGTGTTTGTTATGATGTGATTAGATTTCCTACAGAATCTTGATTTGGACTTGGATTGTTTGAAAACTCCGTCTATCAAATCCTCGCCAAGAGTGTTTCCGACTGAAATACCAATGTTAGTATGTCACCTTACCATTTAAGCTCAAAGTGCAGCTGTACAGTCAATAGTCCCGGTGTACATTTTGACCTCCTCTGACACCAGATGAGAAGTCAGAGACCACTCATTAAGAGTTATCCTCGTGGGACTGTGAATGTCTGCAGGTATTCTCACGGGAATCTATTAGTCGTTGAGATAATTGACCGCGGACTCAGAGGCTGATGGTGCCATCCCAGGAGCTACACTGTTACTGTGCTGAAAGTGTGTTATTATGATAATGTATGCTGTACACAGCAGACCCACCCTCAACTGTGTATAGCTGGATGCTAAATCCCATTACATTAATATTAAACTTTACTGTATTTCTGTCCTGATTATACATTCCTAAAGTCTAGAGTCTTACGGCTCCTTCTTGGATGTTTAACCTTCACCGTGCAGAATGATGTATGTGCAGAGCAGAGATTGACACTCGGAGGCTGTTCTCACATTCATTTGCTGAAGCGGGAAGATTTCTCCGTACTCATTAAATCTGAGTTAAAGACCTCTGAGACGTGTGAGCAGGATTTTGCATAAAAACTTCAGTGCAGATACACTGAGGCTGGTGAGAGCCATCTTGTATCTTGTTACATAGGAGTAGATAGTGTTAAGAAATTGTAACAAAATAATTGACCTTTTTTATATTTAGATTTCACATCAAGGACCTCTAACCTCGATAATATTTTGCTTTTAGATGTTTGATTACAGAAATGGCCAAAAACCCATGGCCATAATAGTCATAGATGATGTCATCATCTATGTATGGGATTATAGTGAAAATAAATGATTCCCCTTTTTGCTGGAGAACCCCAAACCCTTCCAAAAACTGAGACAGATAACTGCTGTTAGTGTCTTGAACAGTCTGCTGGACTGAAGTTGACTTTCTGCCCTGATGAATATGTTTATGTCGTCTCAGAAAATGTGTTTTCCTCTGAGAGTATTTGGAGTTGCAGATAGATTTATCTGGTTTACACACTCTGTCAGCAGCCGCTTCCAGCTCCAATACAGGCTCAGACAGCCATGCCAGCTCTGTCTGGTACACTGTGTGCAGATGTGCAATCTCAGTAAAAAGCCATTTTGAGCACTCTTGACTGTATAATAATCAGCCGCAGCCCTCCCTCTTCTATTTGTTTCATTAGGCTCTTGGCAGAAAAACACGTTCTATAGCATATCAGTACTTTCTCAGCATGAGAGCTGCCACGTTGCAGTTTTCAGGATTTGTCTGCCTGCACCTCTTCAGCTGTCTGTCTTTTAATAATAATCTGTAAGATCTTGTTTATGAAGGTATTATTTTGTTGGCTCAGCCTGCTGCACAGTGCTCACTGCTGTCATGCTGCTGATCCAAAAGAGATCACCTGCTAAGCAGACAGTGTGGGTGGTTCTCTGACATCTTTATTGTTTGATTTCACGTTCAAGCCAAATTACAATCACTGCTCATACTTAATATCCCGTTGTATACATTGCAAACAAACCCCCTTGTGAATGCAAGTGTAAAAATACAAGAGAAATGATTGGTGAAATGTACTACTTCTTGAATAAACATGCAAATTTAAAAACTCTCTTCCTTTACTGCAAAACAACTATTGTCATCCTGCAAAAAAAAAATGTCTGAGAAGCACTCAATATATTTTCTTAGTGCTGTAAACCTGATTCCAGCTTGATTTTCCTAAACTGCTGCTGTTCTATGATAAAAAGTCGAGGCAACAAGCCTAACTACAACTCCCAGGGTGCATTTCAGAAGGAAACTTGCCACAACTCAGCCACAGCTGATAAATTCATTTATCAAAATTCAGCAACTGCAACGACGAAGCGTTTTAAAATAACTGCCACTCTGATTGACACTTCAACTATCTTTCTCTATAGCAATGCCAACCAACGCTCATGGGTATTGTAGGATTTAGATCTGTCCACCAAAGTGACAGAAAGACTTTGATTTCCTGCTACGCCTGGTGTATCTGATTCTCAACTAGAGTGTCGAACTCAGAAGTGTTGGGCCGCAGACCAGGCTGCTGCATTTGACGCGTTTGGTGTGTGAATGGGCTGGTGTGTGTGTGTGTGTGTACGGAGGGAAGGGATCAAACAAATGTGAAGACAGAACAGGAGCCATCTTCCTCCTCACAGCTCTCTAAGTGCAGCTGGTTGCATCGTTGATAGCAGAGTTAAAGAAGGACACTGACCTCTGGCAGCTGCTCTCCTCTCTCCAGGACGTCCCGCAGGTGACGCCCTCTGTCACTGTGAGACTGCAGCTCCGAACACAGCAGGTCGCCGAGAGCGACGCGACGCAGGCCGAACCTCTCCTCCATCCGCTCACACTGCAGAGATTTCCCTGAGGCTGGACCACCTGGGAACACGCCCACGTGCACATGTACGCACACACGCACGCACGCACGCACGCACGCACGCACGCACGCACGCACACACACACACACACACACACACACACACACACACACACACACAGGAGAAATCAGTCCATCCTCACAGACAAGTAATCACTAAGACAGCATACAAGTGAGGCGACGATGATGAGGAAGGAAATTGAGAGGTGAGAGAAGAGCATGAAAGAGGGAGGCAAGAGGAAATAGATAGTGTGTGTGTGTATGTGTGTGTGTGTGTGTGTGTGCATGTGTGTGTGTTTGCACATCGCAGGTATAATTTATTGCCAGGGGCTGAGAGGCAGGTTATCACAGTCGAGTACATCTCACACATGTTAGTACTTTTATACTTGTGAGGTCTTTTCATTAATATAACACTGTCCCGAGCACCTCACCCAGACCTAATTAGTAATTATACTGTAATTAGAGTGTAATTAAGTACAGCAGGACTCCAGTTGAAATTTGCGGTATTTGTCCTTTTTCTTTTCTTTTCATGCCACATTATACTTCTATATATAGATATATCTAGATATTGTAGTTTTTACTTTACTACAATTATCTGACAGCTTTAGTTACTAGGTTCTTTGTAAATTAAGATTTTACAGACAAAACTTATGAAGAGCTCAGAAAATATAATGTTTTGTTCTAGATTAAATGACCCAATAATCTTTGTGGAAGTGCCTACAACTACTAATTGTCGGCACTTCCTCACCACTTCTGCGCATCTGCAAAGATTATCCTGTTGAACAAAACATGTAAGTATCATAAACTTGTGTTTTTCACAGAGATTATATTCATCAATAATTTAAAATCCAATTAAAAAATCCCGTAAACTTTTTGTCAAGGGAACCAGGTCGATGCTAACTTCCAGGTTAGCCTACAAAAAAACATCATCCCTACAGCACTCTATGGAAAACAGTAACCACTGGAACAGGTTTTCTAAAACTTCACTCTGTTTCAAGCTCAACAACAACTGAAAGATGTTCGAGTGCTGCTTGAATAGAGGTGGATGAAAATACTGTTAATTTGCCAACATCCATAGTTGAGCAATGAATAAGGAGGGAAATAGTTGACCCTTTCCAATTGAAGACAAAATCTGAAGGACAAATTACACTGCATTTGCAAAATGTGCAATACGGTAAATTAACCTAAACTTAAGTCCAACCTTAACCCTCAAACAGGCCTTTGAACAAGAAGTCCTCACTTTCTAGGTCGAAAAAACTAAATCTCACAAAGTAAAAGAGCAGGCAGCATACACCCAAAACAGACACAAGAACACAGACAGAGCAGGATCGTTTTAATAATGAAGCACCATTTAGTGATTCAGTTTTGGTCGATTTCCTTTAAAGTATTCAAAACTATTTCAGCGGTCTCAGCAGTGTGTCTGCTCCACTGCCGGTCTGTGAGGTCTGTAGGTGTTTTATCGCAGGTTAACTGTATTACATGGCTATGAAGCTGTGTGAAGCACCGGCAGGAAGTCGTGATCTATCATAACCAGCCTTGAGCCCAGTAATAAAACACATGACGCGCTCACATTCATCAGTATTCTCACCGAGTGTACGACCCTCCGACAGCATTCAGAAACAAATATCATTTCTTTTGAGAGCACAGACAGAAATGAGCCAGGCTCGGTCGGGGACGACCGTGACCGCCAGAGAAGGTCCATAAGTAATCGAGGAGAAGGAGCGGTTAAGGATTCATTCATTCAGCACATATTCACCAGACTCAAAATGCTGCACAGCCTCCTCCATGTCTGCTTGTTAGAAGTATTCCTCTGCTGCCTGACACCTTTGTCAGGAAGTAAAATAATGATCCACCACGGCTAAAGCAAAAGCCCAGAGAAGCTTGTTAGTGTAGTTAGTAAGGTCAGACTCTGCTGTCTCAACTGGGTGTGTGGCTAGAGATGGTTTTCTCTCTCTGAAACCATTTGAAATTTAGATCAACCAGCACTGAGAATAAAATCTTCAGACAAGATGATGTGCGTTTTTAAAACTGCTGCTGACACGAGGTCGATGAAAACGGTTAGAATACTTTCCAACCCTGCCAATTTTCTCAGAAGACTCCCATTTTTAATACGTTTTACACTTTTTCCGCTTTAAGTCATCTCGTTTTGGGCGTCTCGTTCTCCTCAGTGAGTGAGAGACGGACAGAGAAATGGAGAGGAGAAAGAATATTTAGACAAATTTCAAAGGGCCTGGAGAGAAGAGTTCCTGTTTCTTATGCAAACTTTTAATGGACAGGGACCGTAAAATCTGCAGCGTTGATGTTTCTATCATGACGTGGAAATGTTAATACGAAACCCTTAATCTAGCTTTATTTATAGCATCTTCAAATTTTCAGAAGCACTTTGAAAACCCAGGTTACAAAGTGCTTCGTTACAAGGAACAACTGCAACGAACTGAATTATGTAGTGCAACTAAAACTGTCGCTGTCTGATGTGGTGAGTACGAACAGTGGCTGAGCTATGACTCATCATCTGGCGGAGAGGTGCACCACATCAAGTGAATCCTGCCTGAACGGCCGTGTTCATGTCACCTCACAGGTTCATTTTTTCGTTCCAGACATGGTGCTGACTTTGAAAACACTGTCTCAAGAGTCCCTGACACAGCATGAAATAAAAAGTTAATGTCCCCTCGACCAACCCCCATCTCCTCATCCAAGCCTGCTCCTCTGCTGCTGCTGATGCTGCTGATCTGTCAGACTCGGCTCTTTTATCCGGTGAAGTAGAGCTCAGAGTCACTCGCTGCTCGTCTACCTGCTCTCTGCAATGTTGATGAGAGGCATCTTAAAGGAATTAAGCAGTAATACGGAAAGAAAAAATAGCAGAGAGTTCATTTCAGAACTCAGGAGTGACGGTGTAAGATCATCGGCTTTAAAGTGGATCAAACTGGAGTCGAATGAAAACACTATACAGTCATTTTGGTTGAAGTAGTGATTGTTGCCCAATCTCCACGATATAATGTTAGCAGTGGACGTTTCTGCAAACAACAGTTACATTCAAGGTTGACATTTGTACCAAACGGGGCATATTACGTTCACATTATATGCTTATCAGCCACCCGTCAGAGGTAGAGGGGAAGTTGGTGACGTTATTACAAGGCTGCAAAACAGGCGAGCACAGTTCGAGTCACACAGCTAGATATTTTTAAGGACACCTGAAGACATTTCCAGACATTTCTGTGTCGTCAAAACCTGGTGTTTTTCATGGGAAGTCAGACTATCTCCACCCGTGAGTGTGACGACCAACTCTTTGAGGCATTGTAGTTCATCATTTATTGTACAGTTTGGTGCAGTTTTTGGAGTTGATGTTGAACTTCCCCACCTGCCTCATAGTGCGTGTTGCCAGCTCTTGTTGACACCTCAGAGTCACATTTCTGCTCTAAAACCGTTTTAATTAAAAGCTGGAAAAGGTGAGTTTTAGGTGGTATCACTTCATGTGGGTTTACCCATCCAAAACCTCCCTGACTGTAATAAGTGTTGGAAAAGTTGGAGCAGTGTTCTGCAGCGGTGCTTCAGAAAAACGAGGTGCTGATGCCCGAGGGAAATGCTAATGTGAGGTTTCCCTGCTGCCTGTGCTTTCAGCCGTTTCTCTTTTCTCTCTGTTCACATCTCTTCATGTTCTCCTCTCAGTGCTCTCCCTCACGTCAGTCCTCCTGCCTCCTCTCTGCAGAAAATTACCATCTTAACCCTTTTAATCAGACTTGCATTTGAATTTTGAAAACCCTGCTGCTGAAGTGAAAAGTAATATCAGTTGTTTTATTGATGTTCTGGATTGATGCAATGACTATTTGGCACTTCAGTGGTTTCTAAAGTGTCAGAAGCAACCACTACAGTTGAGTGTGAAGGGGAAAAAAGCTGGTGTTATTCTGTGTTTTTCCTAATGTGCCATGGGACAATCCCATCAAATATGAATTAGTCCTTTTCTCAGTACTTTCTGACTACCTTACATGGTCTGTTGCTGCCACAGGAGACAAAACTTCTTTGAAACAGCTCAAAAAATGGTAAATGGACTGTATTTATACAGCACTCTTCTAGTCTTAGCAGCTGTTCCAAGCTTAACGACACAAGTCAGTTCAAACATTCATGCACTGGTGGCAGAGGTTACCATGCAAGGCGCCACCTGCTCATCAGGAGCGATTACCATTCACAACCATTCATACACACTCACACACCTGATGATAATAATGAAGAAACATGTAATGCCAACCCAATCTCAAGAATAAATGTGGCAAAGTACGTTTCTGCAAAAACCAAAGATTAGTTAAAACTTTATGTTTCTTTAAGTTCAGTTTTCTATTTCTCTCTTGTCACAACTCTGTGCTTATGCTCCGCTTAGGCACAAAAACAACTTGGTTGTAGTTGGAAAAACATCATGTTTCGGCTTAAAATACCTCTTTTGGTCGCCATAAACACAGCTGATAACTGTCACGAGGTTTCCTCAAAAAATATCCAGTGGTGTCATGTTTACAAATGTTGATACGCAGACTCTAACTGTGGTCACTGGCTTGGCAACCTCTTCACCTCTAACTCCACCACAACCCCCTCCACCTCCTGATATGAAAGGCAGTTAATAAAGATGAAATGTTAAACTTCTGTGGATATGTCATTAGGGTACGTAGCCTATGACACGTTCAAATTTGAATGTATCGGTGGTTTGCAGAACCACTGTGACTGTGGGCTCACATTATATTGACAACGCATTTATGGGTCTCTGCAGAAACCAATGGCCGATGTCCAGACTACAGTTTGTCACTCAAAAATAATTTACTTTGACATCAGTAAAGAACAGCCTCAAAAGTCATCAGCGTCTTCTACTTAGTGAATGTTGGCAGTGGAAAAGGAAACTCTCTTCAAAGCAGAATCAGTCATCTCTTCAGAATCCAGGCCTGAACCAATGCAGCCCTCGCTCGCTGCTATTTCAAAGAGCATTTTTGCATTTTAGCATTTTCCTTTTTGTGTTTATTCTGCTGCCAGAGATAATGAGTTACGTTGGAAACTGACGACAATCATGACAAACCTGAAGTATCTCAATGAGTGGAGGCGAGAGCATTGCCTTGTCTGCAGCCCATTTGCCGTTTAGACTGATTTTTTTTTTTTACATAAAAAGTATTACCTGCTATTTGTGAGGGGAAAAGCATTGTGTAACAGGAATTGATGCATAAATGAAATTACTAGAGAGATTTCTTTTTTTCCACTATGGTTCTGTGCCCTCTTTTCCTTGATTCATTCCTGTCTCCTGCTCCAGCTCCATCGAACACAATCGCCCTGTCACTTTGGCTCTTATGGAGGACAACGCTGTGACAGAGCTGCTCAGACATGGTGGGATGGTTTTGGTTTCTTAAATCTAAGCCTCAACCTACCTGAGTGTCAGTAGAGAAACTAGAAGGTGAGCAAAGTACAGACATCTGCCAATGCTCAACAAGCAGCACGCAAAGTTAGCCACTAGCTGTTGAACATACAGTAGATGAGCATTAGCAGCTAAAGAGACAGAAATGTCCCTCAGGAGTTGAAAAACAGAGCAGGAATAAATCATCGCTGCTTGCATTATCTCCATGTATCATTTTTTTAATGACAGTGTTCTTTCACAAATATAGAATAAAATATAGTGCATAGTGCAACCAGACTATATTTATATAATTGTTTCACTAGCAACCTGCAGGCAGAAAGAGTTAGTGGTGAAAGGTGTAAGATTGATCTGAGGTGATGATTACAGGTAACGGCTACAGTACGTGAAAGCATGAAGATAACAGCTACAGTACATTAGTGAGAGTCAAAAGTTGAAGCAGCCACAACAGCAGAAACTAATGCTCTGTTCAGCTGAGACGTGATCATCTAAACTACCCAAATCACTTTCTGTCATAACATGCTGAAAAGCAGGGTCTCTCTTTACACTCAGGAGACACATTCGAGTGTAGATGACAGTATTATATGTCACTGTCTTGTCTTTTCTGTCTTCTTTCATTTGTGTTTTCTGTGTTTTGTGTTGTCTTTTGTTGTGTTTTCCTCCTCTGTTCCTCCCTAGGCTGCTTTCCCTTCACACCTGCACTGCATCACTGTTGTCGGCCCAGCCGTGTTCCCAGTGTTCTTCCCTATCGGCCTATCAGCTCCTTCCCCTGCTCTCTGGTATCCTCTGCTCATTACCCTCACCTGTGTTTCTCTGCCCGTCTCCACCTGCACCTCATTCCCTCGTTAGTTTAGTTTGTATTCAAGTCCAGTCTTTGTCTTTACCAGCTTTTACTTTACTATTTCCGTATTATGCTAATTTATTCTTCTACTGCACTACAATTCAGAGGGAAATGGTGTACTTTATATTCCACTACATTTATCAAACAGCTTTAGTTACTTATGATTAAACACATGGGCTGGTTGTCCTTGTTATCTCTCAGACTCTTGAGTTAAAATGTCCGAATACCAAAGAGATCCAATGATCTTTGTTTCACAAAAAATCAAGGATTGGAAAAAAGTCCAATGTATTAATAGAAATATGTTTAGCAAAACTTTTTTTTGGGTTCTTTCCTCTCGTATCAATCATCTGACGTCCCCTCAAATATATCTGGTGACCCCTTAAAGGGGCCCAAGCCCGAGGTTGACTTGTACTAGTTGTGGAGTAGTTATGCACCGTGGTATGGGTACTTTGACTTACTGTTAGTTAAAGAGCTGTATTTTTCACTGTGCAGTTGGCATTTTCTTCCATTTATCTGCTCCTGCTGAGAGAAAGCTCCTGATCTAACTCAACGTCTCTTTCTCCAATATTCAGACAGACTATTAATACAGATCAGAAGGGAATTTGTCACGTTGGTTTTTGTACACTAATACACATAACCGTGTCAATGGGTGTACTGATTCAATAATCTTAATGGCCGCATCGTTGCTATTTTTTCCATGGTAGTGAAAAAAAACGTTGGTTCATGGAGACTCAGTGTCTCAGAGCTCTCATTAACCTTTATGTCTCTGTCCTGTCTTCCATTAGCAGACTGAACCACACCGCCTCACAGCATGCTAATTGATCACAAAAACACCCTTAACTCTGCTTCCAGAGGACGGAAGTAACACAGTACATTAACTCATCTGCTGCACCTCAGCACAATGAAGAAGCACATGTGTTTTTGTGTCAATTTACTTTTGTTTTTCACTTTTATTTCACTGCATTTTCATAGCAATTTTTAATGTAAACCTGAAAAACATCTATCTTATCTTTCTAAATTTTAGTGATGCAAGTAACAAATATTTTCATGAGGCTATAACCATCATAATTAGAAACTGCCAGTGGTGAAAACAAAGTGCCAAGTCAGTCACTGGTGAGAATCAACTAATTCAAGTCAGTTATAGAAAATGTAACGTCAGCTCTGTAGTTAGAATAAAGTAAAAATAAAATGATTCACCCATTAGCAGCAGCATGATGAATAAACATACAGTGCTTATGAAAATAAACTTTAATTTTTTTTTTAATTTTCACGATAAAATCTACTAAAAATGTGAGATTTTCAACTGTGATTAAATGTATTTAGACTCCTTAAATACTTGACTTTGTAAGTGAAGTTCTGAATGAGGACCCGTAGTCGTCTTCACTGTTACATCTTGCACCGCAGCTCTTCTCTAGAAATAATAATCAATGTCTTGTTTTCTAGCGATGGACTGCTTTGAGACGAGCTGTGAATTTGTACAAGAAGTTTTACGTCAGAACTTTTTAAATAACTTCATTAAGTTCTTCTTCTGTCGTCTGAAATGAGTGAGACCCTCTGAGAACATATCTCTGTTGTTTCCCTCTCCGGCTACGCTCCTGAACGCAGCTTTTTCATCAGAGCTGCAGTCTGAGTTCAGTTAGCTTGAAACATGCAGAAAAATGTCAGAGAAGCTGATCAACAGATTGGTGGTATTCTGTCTTTTTCTGCTATTCTGTGTGTATGAGGCCAGCCCAGCAGTCAGCAGCTGCTCATTATTATCCAGTCTGTGTGTGCTTTCAACTCCATCTAATGAGAAAGGATCCAGCAGTGCTGAGGAGTGTGTGTGTGTGTGTGTGTGTGTGTGTGTGTGTGTGTGAGAGCTCTCTGTTACATGTACATACCCATTATGAAGATGACCTTTGGTTTCTTCTGTTCTGTACAATAACCTGTCAGGGGAAAGAAAATTGTAGTTTAACATATGGTGAAGATCAACACGTGCAGCATATTGTATTTGCGCGCGCATGTGAGGTATCTGTGCAACAACACATCTGTGCTATGATTTAACTGTGACAGGGTGTTCCTTTTAGTGAGGTTTAAGGAAGGTAGCTTATGTTGAGAAGAGATGTACAAAGTCGTTAATCAGTTCTGTTTGTGCGTCATAGGTTAACTACAGGATGAGGCCCTACAGGATACCGAACTGAGTTTGGTATCTCATGCCAATTGTTTGTATCTGGCTTAACGTATACATTCCCAGATGGGGACCGTGAGAGAGACACTCAGGGCTGCTTTAGGTCGTAAAGTCAAGAAGTGACATCCGCAGAGTTAGGTAACTTATAGAATCAACTCTTCTGTCGCCTATTGGATAGATGAACCTTCAATCTACCAAAATGACCAATTAGAAGAAATAGGTTGGTGTAGGCAAAGGGATCTAAAAAGGTCCGTACAGGCAGCGAAGGTAGAGTGGATACTTGTAGATTTCCTAGATCGAAGGTTAGAGAGGATTTCGGATAGAGCAGAGGGCCAAGCTTTAGACAGAACTTTGTCAGATATTGGGAACACTGGGTGTGGTTTGGACGCAGGCTTGAAATCTGTTTCAATAAAGTATGTTCTATCCATCCACTCAGCTGCCTCCGCAGATTCCTTTATCACCAAACTACACACCGACACCTTTGATGACTACAGCCCAGAAACAACACACGCACACACACACACACACACACACACACACACACAGACACACACACACACACACACACAAATTTAAATCTTTAAATGATGCATTATTATGGACCAATCTGTTTTTCTTGCAAGACCTGCACTACTCTGCCTCTGGCATGGGTCTATTGTTTCTCCTTTATGAAACCTCACCCACTTCAGTATAATGAAAGCCGTGACGGCATTGCGGAAGTGGTATATTTCGTGCTAAATGCATACATCATGTTTTTTGGTGGGAGAAGGCAAGAAACGTGGTGAAGTTCAACTGCTAGGCGCCTTCTTCCCTTTGAAAAATCTCAGAAAAAAATCTGAGAGAGACTTTTGTGGCCCTGTAGTATGTTGGACAAGGTCAGTGGACCACGATAAATTTCCTGTTAAATCGCATCACAAATGAAACAAGAATTAGCTAGCTAGCGTGCCTGTTCCCAGTTGTATGTACAGTGGTTGTGTACTGTTAATGGGTTGTTTCTTGCCATTGGTTTGTAAAACAAACAGCCAGCAGATTGTGAGCTTTAGTTTACCTGGTAAACACACCGACCTCTTCGGCTGTCACAGCTGAAATGTCTTTGGGCTCATTAGGTAAAGCGGAAAGGCCCGTTGTTCACAATGTGGACCAGCAGCTCGCTTTGCCAACACGTTCCAAGCTCATGAAATCCGGCAGCTTGGTCAGTGCCCTAAAGCTTGAAACTATGATGCTTTACCTTAACCCCCCAGCCTTAGTTTATCAAGTAAAAGGCTCCACGGTCAAGTTAGCACTATAATGTTCCTATTATGTTTGGTGAGACTTTAAGAATAAAGGCTCCGGTGCCAAGTTTGCAACAATGCATGACATAAAATGTCCGATTTAAGTTACGTCAGTTATGTAACTCTGAGTGACTCAGAGTGGAGTAGCAGGAGACCTGGCAGGAGGCTGAATAAGTTGGTGTGTTTACCAGGGAAACTACATCTCATAAACGGCTGTCAGCATCGCAAGATGAACAGACACAACCAGAGCTGACATGACTATGAGTTTCCAGTTTGAGCCAAGCACAGAGAACGCAACCAATGCAAGGGCTTACCAGAACAGCAGTGGGTTCTTTAATGATGCTAAAATGATGGCATTAACTGGAGCATTCTCTCAGTTAGTAAACGAGCAGTGGGAACAACAACAATGATACGACATAAGGGTTGTAGAATGTGTTGAGAGTTTCACCGTATACAAAATGTACTCATTTTATAAACGTGGCTCATGCAAATTTGACAGCCAACGTCTGGAGTAAACGCAGCGTTTGTGCTCCTTTAATCAGGCTGGTGTCTTCCTCCTCCTCCTCCTCCTCTCTGTCCTGTGGCAAGGTAATGTTAGCATAGTGACAGCTAGCTGACGAGATTAACATCAGGACTAACAGTGAATCAACAGACGAGCCCTCCTCCCTCTCCATTACACAATCAATACTGTTGATGTAGAGCAACTGTGGTGAAAACACACACACACACATGCGCACACACACACACACACGCACACCCATGCACGCACGCACGCACGCACGCACGCATGCACACACAAACACAGAATTGCCTGGAGAATTTATTCAGACATCTGGTTACATGACAGATGTGGCATTTACTGAAATGGAACAATATGGCTGTGATGAAATGCTGGTTTATGAAAGAAGACAGAAAATATGTAACTGCTACTGTAATAAAAGTTTGGTTGATTAGATGTGGTGTTGTGTTCTGTAGCTCATAGAGGAAGGCAGAGAGCGTGTTCACAGACAATCTGTCAAAATCAATCAGTCCATCGACTTACTTTCCGTGGCTCCTTCAGCATACCCAGTTTCTTCCTCCTCTTCAACCTGGAAAGAGAGAAAGATTCAGACATTGTTCCATCGTTTGTTTTCCGTATATATATTCTATTTTCTTCTTTCTGTCACCCTTTCGACGCATATTTGAATTCGAACTTGTGATAAAGGAAGAGACCGACACAACGTGGGCAAAACTATGTGTGCGTTTGTTAAGCTCAGTGTGGTGGCTCCGGTCTGCACCATCTTGGCAGTGTCTGACTCAATTTATAATACGTTTTTTTCTTTCCTGCAATATTTTAGTATTTAGAGAAACTGCAGTTTTTGGCACTTGTTTATTTAGCCCCAAAGGTTGCCGCTCGACTAAGACCAGAAGCATGATGTGTCCTTATACTATTGGCCATGAAATGTTGTGCAAAGGGGCAAGAGTCAATCGAACAAGTGACACAAAGAAACTGTCTTAAAAAAGTGCAGAGCACTGAGTAAACCCTCAGTCTCCCTGGAGCAAACACACACACTGAGCCTGGAGGAAGCCTGAAACTCTCAGCAGCCTCATTCACTGAATCATCATTATAGAGTTACAAACACATGCCAGAGTCAATCCGGGGCACGAAACGTCGGCTAAAAGACATTTATCTGTTTCGTGATTCATTCGCTCTAAGCGTTGTTCATATATTTGAGACCATTTTTAAAAAGAGTATCTCCCAAGTCTCACTGCTGCAGATTTCCATGGTTATCCTCCTCAGCTTTGGACATCAGTATAATTCTGGTACAAACTATCTGATAATGACTCCTGTGTTAGCATTAAAATATCATGTATTCTTAAGATTTAACAGCCTGATGGCACACTGATATTAAAAAAGTACAAAAAGAATGATTTCACTGAGATCACTGCTGATCCTTGTGAGTGTCCAGAGCAGGATAATGTTCCGAGCCATGACAGAGATAAATAATAAATCATTTTATCCTCGTTTATTATAAGCTTAGTTGTTCAATAAATGGAGATAAATCGTCCCTGAAGGCGGAGATGGTTCAAAATTGAAATGTTAATGGATCATTTAAAAGGCACACAGAACTGATCAGTCATGAAAACACCAAGCTGTGAGAGAAGAGAGGGAATGTCACAAATACAGATCAGATTTTGAGAATCTAATAATGTTTGCTGGCAGTAGAAACTATTAAAATCGTGCCACACACTTACAAAAATCAGACTGGAAACATGTAATCTACTGTCTCTACAAGCCGTGTCTCTCAGGCATGCAGCTATGTGCTTCATCACCTCGATGTTTCCTGTCACTTCCCACCGAAAAGCAATTGAACGTGTGAAAACGGAGCATCCGACATCACATTTGAGCGAAAAACATCTAATATGCACATAAATGCAGCGTGAGATTACCGTCTGCCGACTTAGTGTGGATAGAAAAACATATTATTCTCCTTTTCATACTACGTCCAAATAATTTAACTGAATTGTTTTTGCATTTTATGAAAGAATGCACATCCTGGTGTTATATCTGGTGCAAAAGGGCAAAAATAATATCAAGAAAAAGACGTCTGCTCACTGAAAAGATAATATGTGCTCAGAGAAAAAAAGTTTCATCTATTAATTTATTATTTATTTAATCATCCAGTGGCTGCCGTGTAAGTGGCTCAGGGGAGAGAGGAAAGACGAAGGAGTGGGACTCCTGTCCAGGCGATCACTCGTTGGCTGTTGTAGGCTCTGGGGCGGGCACTGAAGCGCACACTCATATTACTGAATAATGGCGTTGCAGAGTGTAATATGAGTCGTTTTAGAAAGATAAAAGTATATAAAAGCATATGTGGTCGTAGTTCATTGCTATTGCATGGCCATTTAATAATGGAATACTGTGTTTTGGACTAAATATTTTACTGAAATTGATCTACTGAATGGTAAAGAATGAGAGACGACAATATTTGATGCATGAAAGATCAAGATGCTTCATTGGTGAGTTGCCAAAACTTTGTAAATGCTTACTTGTTGGATTGTGTGTCGATTGTAACGGCCTGATGTGGTTTTATCTTGAAATGCTTGGCATGAATTGAATCACTAGAATCTAATCTTTTTAATGATATATGGCATGAGTACCCATTTAACCTGAGGAGTTGTGTCTATGTCGCCTAGTCATAGTTGTTTTGTCATGCAGAAGAGCTGGACAACCCAGATTATGTTGTCCTGGAGCTAGAGGTGCATCAGATCAGTAAACGCTCCTATAACTAGTAAAAACTGTACTGGATGATTAAACCGGTCCTCAATTAAAAATCTCAAGAAGAAGATAATAGACAGGATTACAAAAAAGGTACAAAGAAATCATTATTCAGTCCCTGAGAAGATGCAGTTCTTCATCTAATAGCTTCAATACTTCCAACCCTACAGTAGGCGGATCGTTGGTGTATCTCACTGAAGTAACTATCATTTTCTGTCCTCGTTCTCAGACTGCAGCCAAAGAATGAAGCTGACTTTTCTTGTATTTTACAGAGCAGTTTTTCAGTACGGGGACGGCTGACTGTCAGTACACTAACAGCTTGGCATCATGCAGACAGACGATTGCAGGAAAAAAAAGCAAAACAACCTCCCTTGACATTTCTATCTATTACTGGCTCTGACCTCATACTGCTCTGAAACTGTCTTCTAATGGTTGTGATTTAGACATGTGGCTGCTGGCAGAGGGGTCATAGTGAAGTGGAGATGCAGTTACACTCAGAGGAGACCCAGACTGAAGTGAAGCAGAGCTCTGTTCGTGTTAAATAAATGCCGTCAGTGTGGGGGAGTGCTGGGTGCCAACGACGAGCCAGCTTGGCATGTGGGTACACCAACTGGTCGGATGAGTCAGAGAGAGGGAGAAACACATGCACAGCACGCATTGCTTACACGTGACGGAGGCAAGATATGCGTATAAACACACACAAACACTAGTTTCTTAATTCCTGGGAAGTTGATGTTCGTATGTGATACACACAACACATGTCATAAACACGCACTCCTACGCAAAAATTCAAAAACAACGGCTAAAGCCTGTATCCATGTTCGCAGCTCTGTGATGCTGCGACGCTCATCACACACCGTGGAACAAAAGTGTTGAACGGATGGAGGCGAGACAGTGTTTCCTCTTTCTCTTCCAATAACTGCTGAGATATTTCCTTCAGGACCAAAGTGATGGACCAATCAACTGACAGACCGTCATCCCTACAGTCCAATATTGCAACGCAGTCAGCTCATTAAAATGCAACATTGTTCGAGGGTTAGTCTAAAAAAACTAGTAATATTAAAGAAGTAGCGATTTCCATTTTATGCTATATTATGCTTCTAATCTCCTACATTTCAGAGGGAAATACTGTAGTTTTTAAGGACATGTAGTTTGTAGTCCATTTTATGTTACTAATAAAAATGAAATAAATGCATTTATGATTAATAAGTCCCCAAAATAAGTTACTTTGCAGCTTCAGTT
Source organism: Pagrus pagrus (assembly GCF_965226575.1). Lineage (NCBI taxonomy): Eukaryota > Metazoa > Chordata > Actinopteri > Spariformes > Sparidae > Pagrus > Pagrus pagrus. The sequence continues at coordinate 17,387,384 of NC_140196.1, forward strand.
ATTCATACATCAACTCAACTAATCAACTAATAAATAATGATGTAGTCTAGATAATGTAAATACATAACTACTACTACCAAGATGAGTTGTTGACAGGGAAGAGTGAATTTCCTCAGCAAACGTGGAGGCTGTCTGGCATTTGGAAATTAAAAATAAAATCAAACGAGCGGGGCAGCGACACAATTTATCTGTCCAATATTTACCCCTGCTATAATTCCCTCACATCAGACTCCGAGTGAGTCACCTGTGTGATCTAATCAAATAAGCTGCGGCGGTCGCCCTCGACTCATTAGATTCAAACCTCAGGACAAAAATATTGAACTGTCATGTCTGTCAAAATGAACCTGGAGACGCTCTGAGGGGTTGAAAAACTCATCATCATCAGGTAGCGGCTTAGTGATGTGCAGCACAAAGACGAAACAACGTAAAGGACGTAACAAGGCAGAGAGGGAGACTGGAACGATGACAAAAGGCATGTTCGTGTCTCATATCTGCAAAGACCCTGCAGCCCTCTGCCTTTTTCCAACCCAAAATGTTGCTATTTGCCGTCCTGATAATGTTAACTATCTTTCTGGTGCGTTAAGGAACAGCTGGAACAAATCCTACTGATTCTACCTTTAAGTTTAATAGTCTTATTATATATAATTATATTAATATGACATGAGGTTCGGTTAACTTTGCACAGAAATGTCCTGAGGGAAACTTTTATACTCTGAGCACATTTCAGAACCTGTACTTTATTACTTTTACTTGAGTAAAGAAGTTAAACCAGTACTTCTACTTTTAAAAGTCTTATTTCTATCTGCACTTCTGCTTGAGTAAAGAGTGTGTGCACTTTTGACACCTCTGATCCAAACAGTAAAATCAGAGGAAGGATCTTGTTCTTTGATTCTGAAAGACACGACAGCCTGATATTCAACTTTAGAGGTTAAAAAGGTTTGTTTTGTTTGTTTATGTTTAAAGATTTATGCTTGTAAGCACCATTTTTGTTAAACTGACACATTAACATTGTTTACATTTAGCCAGATATTAATGGGAATAGGACAAATATACCATCAAATAATAAAATGGACTTACAGCCACACAAGATGATGTTTCAACAGGACTAAACTTGAAGTGTTAAAGAGCAACAACTAATTGGAGGGAAATATTCATGAGATCTGACACCAGGAACCCAAAAATAGCCGCTCGGCCCTTCTGTCCCACTCCTCTGCCACCTTCTGTGGATCAGCACGCTCACAAAATCCATCTCCTCCTCACATCTGAGGGCACAAATACGGGATGACAAGGCTGCACGCCGTCTTCGTTCCACTTCACAGAAAAGGGTGTCACTGCTCGCCACAGGAAGTGCTGCACAGTGACGTCGCTGCCTTCAACGAGCCGGCTGCTGTTTTTGTTTTGTTTGCACTCCCCTCGTCCTTGAGCCGCTCTGTCACTTCCTCTACAAGGACTACCGCTGTATTTTATTGATAGACCAACCAGGCTTTGTCCTGGCTCTGAATGTGTCTGAATGGTGATGAGTAGGTGACACTGGTCAATAATAATCGACCAGTTCTCTCTCGTCTGTCACGACTACGAGTGTTTTATTAGGAAATTACAGCCGGTCATGGAGCCCAGGAGACTCGCAGCAGGATGTTGTCTGACAGGTAACACCCGGCTGTGAGAGTAATTGTGAACAGGGCTGGTGAAGATTAAACACTGTGACGAGCTCTGTGGACAGTAAGAGATGCATATCGAGGCTGAGGATAAATGACTGCAGCCTTTGAGACATTAGGTATCTGCAGCAATAACGGTTTCATAGTTCTGATCAGGGTTCAGTCTGGGCCGATATTTTGTGCCAATATTCTGACCTGATGATGCACCATCAGTGTCCGATAATGAACAACGTAGATTTGTATTTGACAGATGTTTCTTAAGGCTGGAACATGCAATATGGACTGTATGCCTGTGGTGGGTAGTAGCTAAATACATCCACTAGTACTGTGCTTTTGCAATTTTCATGGCTGATTCCTAGTTTCAATTTCAGCAGATTCCGATTTTCTTACAACTTTTTTGCTTCGACTTATCATTCTGAAGTAAATACTGATTGCACAGAGTAATGACTGTAGAAAAATGTCACCATCCACGTATAGATTGGTTCCCTATAAGCCTCACTTTCACAAAGCTGTTCTGTCTGCCATCCAACACATCCTCACACCTAAACGACTGAACAGGTCGGGATAACTGTGGAAACTCTACACTCTCGCTGATGGAGGAGGCAAAGAAAGTGAAGAGGGAGAATGATAGAAACCGAGGTAAAACAAGAGCGAATGGACGGGCATCCACTTGATCAATATCACAACAGCCCTTTGATTGCCATGGCTAGTGGAGTGATTCATTTTACTACTGCGTTTGTTATTTTCTCTAATAGTATCAAACGTACTTCAGCTGACATGACCCCAGGGTTCAAAGCTCAAAAGTATTTTTTTGAATAGTATCGAGTGTGTATTCAATGCACTGTATAAAGGTAAAACGTCGTGCTGCTGAAAGAGAGAATACACCTTTAAAACCCATCTCAGAAAACAGAAAGACTCCAAAGAAAAGAAAACCTTGAGTTGGAGAAATTAAGTAGAAGCTAAACAGAAGAAGAGAACAAGGACAAGAGAGCTGAGCAATTTGTTTGCAGACACTCGGAGGAGGATGGGAAATGAGACAGAGGGTCAGGGTTATGCTTCACTGCAGCGCCAGGATCGCGTGGAGGAATCATGCTCGTCTGCACCCTGGCCAAGTATTACACAACAGCATTCTCCTATTCTGGACATGTGCTTCGCTGAATCATCCAGCCTTTGAATCGAGATCACCGCTTGCCATTATTGAAATTTTTTAAAAATGTCATAATGAAATGAGATAAGAAGGAGAACGAAGAACGATTACAGAAAAGTTTCTCTTCTTCAAAATAAAGAAAACAGCACTTTCACAAAAGTGTCAGATCACCGTCCACATTCATTCTTACCTCCTCGTACTTGCAAGCAACATCTGCCAGGCTGCTGGTTTCCCCCAGTACACTGAGATCCAGCTCACTGGGACCTGAACACAGGAAAGCAAAACAATCATCAAACTGTGATGGGAACCAGAGATTCTGTTCATTCACTTCAAATTACTTATTCTAAAGTAGGTGGCACGAGTGTCGGCCATTTCAAGATTAACTGTGCGACTAAGGATTTTAAAACAGATACTTTAGTGACCTATATTCTGTCGTTATCACTCATGCAACATTGATCTTCATTTGTCTCATGGGCAATTTAGTTCCAGCCTTCATGAGTGCCACATTTAATTAATCTCATTGTTTTTTGTAACACGTGTCTCCTACATTCAAACTTTCAGCATTTCAACTAATGATTATCTTAATTTTCTAACAGCATTTGTCTTGAAGCCCATTGTGAAGTCTTCAAAATGTATTTGAACAGTTCAAACCCCAAAGATGACCTGTAACTGCTCTTATTAGCTGGAAAACACAATGGGTCCACATCATATGGTCTGAAATGGTCATGGTTAAAATTTACCAACACTTACTCTATGCATATAACATAGTCAAAATCAAGTGCTTAGGTGGGAAAACAGCCTATTTTGAAACTACATAAACTTGCCCATTTTCCAAGTGTATGGTTTTCAAAACTGTAATAAACTAAATATCACTGGATTTGAAATCTCATTGGCTACATGACGCATCAATCATCTGGAGGCTGGCGTGTCAGTGGCTCAGGAGAGAGGACAAAGAATAGAGAGTGGGTCACTTGTCTACATGATCACTCATTGGCTGTTGTAGGCTCTAGGGCGGGCTTCGATGTGTTTGTATTGTTTTGCGAACTAGCTGATCATACTGATCATTTCAATTTTAAAACCTTCATAGTTTTCAAAAGTCACCCCTCATGTCTAGAAAATGTAAATATAATCATAATCAGAACAAGTCAGGTCTCATTAAAGACCAAACAGCAGATTGTTTATCAAGAACATGTCTCGTACATACTGTCAGCTGCCAAATCACATCACAGCAAATCACATTACTGATTTACTGTCATTTAGTGTCCATGTGCACCACCGCCACACGCAGCATCAAACCTCCAGATGTAAACAGCTGAACATCTGGACTTTGATGTGCAGTCTGTGCGGCACAATTTAAAGAGGACCATAAAATATCCACAATCGAGGTTAATTTTGGCCTCATTGACTCTTGAACCTGAACTGAACTGGAACGTCCTGTTGTCAGAAAGCCGCCGAGGGTGATGCTGTGATAAACTCTAACACATAGCATCTTCGTTCCCTCTGCCGGGTGGAAATGGGTCGTGAATAACACTTCCCCTCGGCAGATTTTATTTCCTGCATGCCAGCGCCCGCTGAATGGAGAACTGGGTTAGCGTCTGTGAGGATGCAGCTTCAAACGATTCCAGAGAGAGGGCAGCTGTGAATTTCTTACATGCATTATGTTAAAAGACCTCAGAATGCACCAGATTTGCAGTGAAAATCAAACAACAACAACAGAAATCGGCCTGTGCCCTCCCTGCAGCTCATAACTTAAGCATCAGCAGCATGTCATCTCTCCCTTGGAAAGTGAGGGGCTGAGGTATGACAGCGTGGACATTTTTGTTTTGCTGATGAGCCCGGTGATGTCAGGTGGCCGAGGCTGCAGTCGTCAGCAGCACTTCAGGTCGGTCCACATGTGCTGCTGCGATAATCACCCTCTCTCTTGTGAAAATACGCCACTAGAAGCAGCAGACGGACCTGGAGGCAAGAGTTTGCTCCAGCTACTGCCAATCTATTTCTGCTTCCCACAGCTTTTCCTTACACTCTTCTATGCGAGCAGATTGATGCAATTTACCCTTCATCTCTGAGAGGATACGAGGTCGAAGCTACAGATCGCACACATGTGGCCAGGATATCTGATTTTTCCGATGTTTCAGGGTGCAGAAATGGACCTTTTCATCGTCCTTTCAGTGTGCACTCCACTCTGGGTGGAACACCTATTGAGAGGCTCCATTATACAGGCAACATATGCAGAAGGACGTCTTGACAAATGCACAGATGTCACGCTGCTCTTAGATGCAAAGTGGGCTACATAACTGCTGCATATAAGTAGACTGTTATTTCAGTCTTCAGTAAATCATGCCCTAAATGAGGAGAAGATCTTCTATAACAGCGAGTAACATATAATCTTAAAAACAATATAATTCTCACAGTAGAAATCGTTTCTCTGTTCCTTAATGAGAATCTAAACGTTTCTCATTTTTCCCAAAGATTCATTTCTCAGATTTCTTGAGCTCTCTCAAGTGGCACAAGTACACCTGCGGCTATTTGGTGGTTCAGCGTCCTGTCATGACTGCTCTCAAGCATGCGGAGAGGAGCTGCAGGAGTGTGTCACGTAGCTGTCAAGTAGCACAAAGCAATTTTGATGTCAAGGATCACTGGAAATGTGAGCCTCCATCATATTAAGTGCCTGGCCTTCATCACCTGACGTACAGATTCAAAAGAGAAGCTGTCAATTGTTTTTTATCGATGACTTGTGGGTGAAATGTCTCGTCATAATCATACCACGGCCAAACGGTCCTTAACTGTCCGTTACCAGCTCTGTTTGGCCGCTCACTCGCTGAGCTGGTCTTCTCGTTGGGCAGGAGTCCTGCTCTCGTCTGTATCTAAACATGTTTTCTCCTCCTGAACTATTCTGAGGTGCCATATGTTCTCTCATGGTGATTCTGCACCTCGTGACACGATCCTCCATTCCTTCCCGACTGAGTCTGTTTGGGCAAATCTGCTCCAAACTGTTCATCACAAAAACGCCCAAGTGTTTTGGCGGAGTGCTTTTAAAACTGGTGATTTGATTGGTGGTTGGCCTACTAATAACCATCGTACGTGACATATTCTTCCTACGCGGCCTCCTGCTGTGCTGCAACTGTGCCCGAACAGAACGAACCATAAACATTAAACAAGCCAAGTAGATTTATAAAGCCCAAAAGCACAAGTTGTTCTTAGAGGGTTTTATGATCCGCACAAACATTAGACCATCAACAATCTGGCAAAAAAGTGGAGGAACCTCGGACAAAGCAGTCTTCTAAGATGATCAAATTTAAAACATGTCGCACAGCTTTTCATCAGTTCACCATGCTTTATCCACTGAATTGAAGGGATGATTTATTATATTATAATAGAAACACACTGGTCTGTTGTGTGTGCCTTTTCAAAGTAACAACTCTTCATTTCAAATCCAATTGACATTTGTGACAGTGCTATCAACAAAAAAATCCAGCCTTGGAACAGAGTCTAAGGCCTGATTTATGATGGCCCAGGATAAAATGTTGGCAATTGACATTTGTACAAAACGTGTCATAGGGAGTGGAGGGGTGGGGGAGTTACAGATGAGGAGGCCAAATCAGTGACTGCAGTTTGAAACTGTGCATTTCAACATTTGCAAGTGTCACACCACTGGGTATTTTTAAGGAGCCAGCCGTATTTAAGCCAAAACACGATGTTTTCCTAACCCTAACTAAGTGGTTTTTGTGTGTAAACCTAACCCGAGCATAAACACATAATTTACGCGACGTAATTGTTGCGTAAATTAATCTTTACTCAGCAGTAGTTCTCGTGGCTTGCTTCATGTGTGAAGTTAAGATCTGTATTCTTTGGAAAAATAGTTAATATCATTGTTTGTGTTTAGTTTCCAACTGTAAAAAGTCCTGCTACCTTCTAAATAACCTCCTGTAAAACAATGTATTATTGTTTCGTGTTGATTAGTGAGCTTCAAAGATGCTGTCAGGCTAATTTTGTCACCTTTAGCCAGACTAGATGTTTCACCATGCAGGTCCAGTCTCAATGCTAAGCTAAGCTAACAGGCTGCTGGCTATAGCCTTCGATTTAACAGAGAGATATGAGGGTTGTATTTATCTTAACACTTCAGTGTATTTCCCAAAATATAGACCTATTCCTTCACTAACCATTCAAAAGGGAACTGTATCAAAAATGTTTGTGTAAATTAAGGAACATTTGAGATTTTATCATGATTAGATTTCTAGAAGTTTCAGGTATCTGCCACAAAATCACAAAGTAAAGATTTTAACCAGTCCTTTTCCAACTGACTGCCTAAAAACACCTAACATTTTGTTAAACCAAAATGTGCGACAGTAAAACAGTGAGCAGCCTGCGCACCACAAAATACGTGGGATTTCTGTTCTGCTTTGGAACGGTTACACTTTACACCTACACTTGATTATCATGAAAATAATGACTGCTCTGCTACCAAAAACCAGGCGTACTTTGCCAGCTCAGTTCTGTGCCAACGTTAACATTTCTCTAAAACCTTTCTGATGTCTATCACTTATGAAATCACAGCAGAAACACCTGCAGAGCGCTCACTGATCATATCTATTAAACCAACATTCAGTCGAAGAAGGTCAGGAATCCGTCTGCCATATTTTCAAACAGTAAATTATCGGGTCTTACATAATTCATATAGTCTCTCGCCATCTGACTGAGCAAACATTCATTCTAACCTTGTTCAGTATCTCTCACAAAGTGTGGCTGACCCTGCTGCACTGGTTGCTGTGCCAGCTCTGGTGGTAGGTGGGTGATGCTTATGGCTTCTCTCTTCTTGTGTGTGGATGTTTCTACACTGAACACATGTACCAGTAACTCTGAAAAAGCAATACAAGCCCCGAGGATGTTCTTCACTCTGACTGCCGGAGTTTTGGTGCATATCCCTTGCATCATATTTCATCATCATTTGGCCCAAAGATTGGCTTTTTTCTTTGCCTGTCTCTGGGTTGGATTCTGACTTATCCAGGTCAGGCAAGTCATAAAATTAAAACTATCTTTCATGGCAGAGTGCTGGAGATGAATTGAGGAGTCTCGCCGCCTGAGGAAAGAAGCTGCTCTGAAATCTGGAGGAACGGCAATGAAACAAAGTTAACTTCACCGTGGTTTCACCATCAATATATTACAGTTATTAATCTTAGAGCTACCACAAGGAGTTTTTAACTGGTTATGAAGCAATCTCAATTTATCCCGAAGCAGAGCCAGTCCAAGGCTTTATGGGGCCCTAAGCATTTGATTTGGGGCCCCCCACCCCCAGCTAAACGCACCACCCACCTCTGCACCGCCAATATTAACTATATATTGTCCATGCTCCAGCGTTTGTCCATTGTGCATCTAACACAACCATTTTTCTTTGGCATTTTTCAGCTTTCTTATCTGACATATTGAAGTGGCAGATGGGAAATCTGGGACTGACCAGCTCATTTTTCATGCACTTTTGATCTAGATCTGCAAGGTACCTAGTAACTAAAGCTATCAAATGCATGTAGTGGCAATAAAGCTCTTGTTGCGCAGTTATTAAACCTCTCTGAACATAAAAAAAACTCCAGCCTTGTCTCACTGTTTTATGAAAAGGTGTGATCATCTCACCAGCTGCAGGCTCTTTGGAGGGAAACAGCTTGTTGTCCAGCGTCATGCTGATGTCACAGAAGACCTCCTCCTCATCTCGGTCGGCGTCCAACTGAAACAAGAAAGAAAAACAAAGATCAGCTTTGACAGTAATGATAGAAAACACAGATGTACACAGAAGTCATGGAGGACATGCTCAGCGTGTTTGGCCAGCGTGACCACCAAGATGAAACTCATTATAAGATCAAACATAAGAAACGAGCTCTGATGCAAACTACACACTCGGGTCATTTCGCATTCAGCTCACACACAAAGCTTTAATGGCACTGGATTAATTAGCATCCTTTCTGTGTCAATTGGTCTGTGACTTTATTCAAAGGCCGGCTGGCTTCCTTTTGCACGTACAGTACTCGTAAATTGAGCATGAAGAATCTGCTTTGGGAGCAAACTGGAAGCTGATTGAAACAGACTTCTCCTCCTTTCCTAATCTGCTCTTTGGCTGTCGCTCTGCTCTCATCAGGGGCGACGACAAGCAGCTGAAAGGCGATCTTGTGCATACGAAAGCGGATAAAATACAAACAGACTGGATATAATGCGCCTTCAGGTGTGTGATTCTCACCAGGGACAAGTAAACCAAATACAGACAATGAATGAATGTCAGCTGTGGGAGTGGAGGTCAGGAGAAATGTAAGATAAGGATAACAGCAGCAACAGCCAGCTTCCTCCTGGGGTTTCCATGGTAACAACCTGAAAAAAGACAGACCGGCGTCTGCCGTCGACTGCGTAGGAGAGTCCCCCGCGTCCACCTAGTCCACCTACAGGAGAGGAGGAGAGGGGATCAAACTGAGGATTCCCCGGAGAGCGTGGCATTCGAAAAACCCATCAGAGGCACTCAGACCTCTCAGTCTCAGCTCAGCTCCGGCATCGTGAGCAAAAAAAGCGCCCGCTGTCACACTGCGGTGTCTTTATAACCAAAATGTGTTCCTACTTCAACAGAGAGGCTCTGTATAATCCATTTACGCTTTACAAGAAGTCTTTAGAGAAAAGTGTCACTTTTCAAGGACAGATTAGCAGCTTTAACTTTTTAGAGAAAGCCTCGACCGTCCTCTGAACGATTCTGTGTCATGACTGTTTCTTGAGGCAGAGGACAAAGACTGGGCCTGACTGTCTGAGTCAATGTAATCAATAAGATATAGCTGTGCAATATTTGGGCTCATCCATCATGTTACCTTCACCCGCAGTGCAGCAGAGCAGAGGGTTTATATCGGAGCACAACATGTCTTCAGAAAATGCTTTTAAGTGTCGGCACAAAATGTTTCAAGTGGTGGAGGAAGTATTCAGATTCTTCAGCAACATGATGTAACTTTTTTGCCTTAAAATAGCGACAAAATCATTTTGATGGCACAGTGTCCGGGAATAGGCTGAATGGTGTCTCTGTCTCAGCCACTCCTCCCCCATCACTTGTTTCTGCACTATGTCACTTCAGTGAGAGGGTAGGATCACAGCGTTACATACATGTTTGCTGCAAGATACAAGTTTAATAGCACACTGTAAAAATACCCGGTTTCAACCAGAAGTCCTGCAGCGGAAATGTTACTTTACTAAATTTGATGATACCTGATCTGATTTTAATAAGATATTTTTGTTGATTCTCTTTTCTCCCATCTTCTTACCTAAACGCCTTTTCTACCATTGATGAATGAATAAATCAGTTGTGTTTGTGCTGCAGCTGCACAGTTTTGTTTTGATTGCCGGTTATTACCCAGTTCCCACTTGTAAATCCAAAAATGTCTCAGCTGACTCTTATAATCTTATGAATACTGTTATATTGTGCTGGTAGAGAGATCCTGACCCCTGCGTACATCGGATGAGTGCACTGAAATCTGGGTAGGGAGGACTGACCGGGTCACAGTGACTTTCCCACATAGAAATTTGGCGAGTCTACCACCACTTTACTGCTGTTACTTTTTATGACATTGTGGGTGGAAAGTCTTTTATTTTGAGCGTTCATCCGGTAAAGAATCTATTTTGTTGTGAACGGAGAGAAATGTTGTGGATCATGTATTCGTCAAATTGACCCAAAGTTACTTTCTTTCCTTGACAGAGGTGCTTTTCTTTTCATTTTTCAGTTTTAGTGGAAAATGTGTTGTTTTTTCTGTTTTTTATTCATTTTTTAAAATCTGTTGAATCAAATTTAGGATTGTCAGTTTCCTCCTGTTTTTAGATTGAGCTATGGATTAAGTAGGAAATTATTGATTTAAGTGAACTCCATTCACCACCACCATTCCTGCGGTCCACTGGAGTCTATGGGTTTAACCAGCTCTTGGTGATGGATCATCTTAAAATTGACAGGGGGACCATCAATCATGTCTTCAGCTTTTTGGGTCAAAAGAATTGCTTTATCTTCATGTACTGAACATTTACAGTGTAAAGTATAAAAAGATTCACATTTTCGTGAGGACCACTGTTAGCTGGTACAGAGGTAAAAAAAGCCCTCATCCATTATCGAAAAGATGTCAAAGAGGGAGACGGAGATTAAAGGAAGCAGAGGAGTCTTCAGCTTTGAGGCAGCTTCCAGCAGCAGCTCCTTCTGGACTTGGAAAGTCTTCTCTCAGAAAAGAGTTTGGTGCGTTCAGAGTGATCCGTTTGATCATCTGAAGGACGTAACATGAAGTCCTTTGAGGGTCTGAGAGGTTCTTAGATTCATATAGCTTTACCGTGCATCACAACAATATATGTCAAGTTTTCTGGATGTTACGTGAAGCTTAATGTCACTCTGAAGAGGAAAGACAAAACAAAATATATATAAAAAGATGTAAATATATATTACTGGTATTAAAGGCTTAAATAGATCAATTTTAGGTTGTTTCCAAAGCGAGAGAGATCTTGATATGCAGAACACACACTTGACTGATTACTTACAAAGCCTGCATCTCATTTATATTTCAGGAATAATGAACAAATGGCTTGTAAGCGTCCCTGGAAAGATAAGACACTCGACCATTCGAGGTGTCTTTTGTTTGTTTATTATCTTGGTGGCATCCAGCAGCATGTGGGGAGGAAGCTGAAGCTGAACTCTCGCAGGTAAAATTTAATTAGAACTGGACCTTTTTCCTAGAAAGGCAGGACCACAACAAGCTATTATCTCTCACACACTGAAATTTCCGCCGAGGCTTCATTGTGGACGTGTGTGTGTGTTTGAGAAGCTGAGTCATCCTATGTGAAAAAACACTTTTGTTTTTGTCACTTTTTTACACATAAATCTTGTGTTTCAGATTTTCTCACAATGACAGAAACAGGAAGAATGAATTCAATGAAGTATCAAGAATTAATAGACGTGTAGATGCGTGTAATGACAATTCAGTCTTTCCAATTCAGCGTTGTGGATGTGGAGTAATGAGTCATTGTGATTGTTCTTTTATAGAGTTATGCCTTCCGATATTAGACCTGACGTTTCAAATGAAATGATTACTTTCACACAAAAGCCCTTAGCTGAGCGACAGAAATTAAGCCTCCGAGGTTACTGCATTCATTAGTCAGGAAACTATTAAGTCCTTCTCTAGGGATAATTACTGAAGAGCAGGAGGAACTTTCAACTTCCAATTAGAAGTTAATGGCATCTTTAAAATCTGTTTTTGTGCTCGGATAAGACAGACTGTTTACAGTTCACACATTCTGCAATGTTTTTGTTTTGTTTTAGTTCATTAGAGGACAGCTACTGTTCAGACAACAGAACAACGTAACTGGAGGAAAGTCAAAGTAAGTTTACATAACACACCTTTTAATAAGACAGAGTGGAAAGCTGAAAATGTAACCCTTGTTTTGTGGGTTTTGGCTTTTGGTCAAACAGAACAAAACATTTAAAGCTGTCGCCTAAGGCTTTGCGATGTTGTGGTGGGTAATTTGGACTATTCTTTTAATATTTGTAGTCTAAATAACAAATCAATAATTAAAAAACAATATAATTTGCTCAATTAACAATGAAAACAATCACTAGTTGCAGCCTAAGTAACATGACTAGAGACAGCTTTCTGCAATAAGCTGATTTTTTAAAGACGTAGAAGAAACCTGATTTCTTGAGAACCCATATTTCTGTGCAATGTAGCCAGTTTTCTGATTGTTTTCTTCCCATGTGTGCATGAGCATGGCAAAGACTTCAGAAAGGATTAACTATAACTGCTAGAGCGGAGCCCAGGCTCTGAGTCTGTGTGCCATTTGCTGCTGAGCTGGTAGTGTGCTATGAGTTTTAAGAGCTTAAAACAGCTGCCTGCTGCGGCCGAAGAAACGCTGTGGGAGTGATAAGTGTGAACCAAAACCGTAAATTTGTTGGTCAGACAGATAAGACTCCCCATAACAAAGTGGAGCTGCAGATTCAGGTGATAATTCTCCGTAGGTTCATCAATACGAGCGACTCCTTTTACATTACATATCCTCAATTGGTGCATTGCTATCATAAAATTGTGATTGAAGCTGTTTTAATGTTTAATTTACCAACAGTCCCTGATATTTCCTGAAAAGACTCACACAAAATAGCCAACAAAACAAACACATATTAAAGTTATTGTGTTTCCCAGCAGTGCCAGAGGCCCCAGTCGGACAGAGATCGATCACTGCAGGCACGGCCGATTCAAAAGCGAAGCAAAAGCACGTTTTGGACAAAACAGCACAGTGTGCCTGTGAAGCGGGGCTGTGTGCGCAACAGACCGTCATATGTAAATACAGTAATGGAAAAATCAGTGCGACTGTGCCTTGTGCTGAAAAGTTGAAAATATTTGAACTTCGTAAAAAATGCGACACATGGCACAACTGAGTTTCAAACGCCTCTTGGTGTGATCAGGGGTCTTTTTTTTATGATTGCTAAACATTATTGATGGCGCTCATTCGTTCATCATGCAGATGCTATTCCTTCTGTATTTTATAGCACAGATGGACAAATGAGTTATAATCTCCAAATGGACAGTAATTAACCAGTTATAGACACAATAGACCTCAAGGGGGGATTAAAGACTAACCATCCATTACACAGCTGTGTGGTTTTATCCTTTAATGAACCACAGTGTTAATCTGTCCTCTATCCAGGATTCATCATCATCTACAGCACTTCGATGTCTCAATCAGTGTGTGCTAATGGTAGAGAGACTGTTGAAGAAAACCCCACCACACAAGATGTATGCTGATAAAAGTCTTCTGTTGCTCTACCTGAGCAGAACTGATGTTTTCTCTGCTGGCTGCGAACGAGTACACCGAGGTCTGTTCACACTCACGAAAACAAACACAATCATGATGCACGCCCAAGTTCAGTGGGATTAAATGTGGCATAAAACAACGTGTTGTTGTTTAGCAGCTTGACAGCTGAAGGTGTGAAAAGACAAGACACACTTCTACAGGTGTCAGCTGAAGGAAAAGAAAGAAAGAAAACTGTCAACATACAATCTCCGACTGAGAATCGTCCTCACGACTGCTGTAAATACAGCTGAAAATACAGATCATTTCATCTCTGAAAGGCTCTTATGATTTGTCATGAAGTAATTGAGTTGTCTGAGTCTGATTGCAGGGATTTGACAAACAAGAAGGTAGAGGGAGTGACGCTGTGCCTGTTGCTGCCCACGAGAAGGGGAGTAGTGACTGCAATTTACAGGAGAGACAATCCATCAATAAGCTCTCAAGATGTTCAAATCACTGGGCGAGGACTGCAGACTTCTTTCATTCACAGGTATAGAAGGAGAGGAAACGGGTCGACCCCGAGGTGTTTTTACAAAAACACATGACAAACTGCATCGGGACACAAGACGTGAAAATAAGGGAACTACAGCTTTTTCTTTTATTCGTTTTCTTTTATATTTATGTCAAATAAATGAAAATGTACTGACAGTGACGAGTTTGCTAAAGGTTGCCCTGATGGCCGAGATGAAAACTGTGGTTACTATAGTTTAAAAACCCCCTCGGAAAGTGTATTTCTCAGTTCACCTTATTCATCGCCCCCATGATGCCCCTACTTTGGTTGCGTCCAAAACAAAACAAAACAAACAAACAAACAAACAAACAAACAAACAAACCTGAGTCAAACCTGAGTCAAACAAAAAAACCCAGTAATATCTCTGGTGAAATAAATTGTTCAAGAAGAAAAAAAAGGTTTTTATAAGCTTTACACACTTTAGTTTTCAGTTAATAGAGAGTGTTATAGTTAAATGATGGCAGTTTTCTTGCAAAATCCTAAAAGATGTTGATGCAAAACTCCTCATCACATTTATGATCTTAGAAGTCTGACGTGGTTACATAACACGTTACATAATTGACACAATTTCACAGCAAAAACGAAACACTGCTCTGCCTGCGAGTTACTCAAACACCTTCACTAAAGAGACGAAGCACCCCAGCATCGTTCAGTCAGTGTGGCGGGTCGTGGATAGTCGGCTCCACTGGGAATACGGAGAGGATGTGCAGAGATTTACCAAAGGTAGCAGGCTGCAGGAAGTGTTTTACATTAGTTCAAGTGGAAATCACAGAACAGCAAAGTTTTAACACGCAACGTCAACAATAACCCAGTCATTTTAGTTTAGATACTTTAGGTTTCTCCTCGAAGCGGCCCGGTGGGAGGGTAGGTGAAACTACAGACTTGGACCATCTGTTGTGGTGCCATCTTGAAAACCCCCATCTGAAGCTTTTCTTAGCACAACTATCTGTTGACTTTGTAGGAGTTCAGCTTCTTGCTGAGGTGACTCATTTCATTACTCTGTTGGGAAAAGGCTGACACAGAGGCCCGCTGGGTAATATTAACCTGTGTTGATTACAGTGATCTAGAGCATGAATATAGATAACTACGGTGCTGTGGCTGTCTGTGGGAACAGAGCTTCACCACCTGTGAAGAAAGAACACATTTCACTTGATAACTTTATCTAAAGGAAATTATTTATTTTCAGTCAACAGCCAAGATTAAATAGCTGCTTTATCTTTCCTCGGCTGTTTGTCTTTTGTTTGTGTGGGGGTGTTAGTGTTATCTAACTGGAAAAATAGCTGCAGAGAAATATTACATTTACAAAACTTTGACAGTCGACAGCTGATTTAACAAGATGTCAAACATAATGGATGAATTAATCTGAAAATGTATGCAAAATCCTACTAAAACACAGATCACAGTGTAGCCCAAAGTCAGTCAGAGCTGCTGATGAACCATTAGGAGTAAAGGGACGGGGCTTTGGGCTCTTTTGAAAGGTTACAGTCTCGGTATTGCAGTTTAATGACCTTTTTCCTTTTTCAATAGTGGAGTTTTTCCACCAGATAAAGCATGAAAGAGCATCCATGATCTCAGTTCATAGCTATTTTGTTGTCATTTATGCCTGAATACTGTGTTTTGGAGACAGCAGCTTTTGTTGGAGTTTGATACACTCCTGAAACAACCAGATGCTCCATCTGTGAGTTGCCAAAAATTGTTCACTCTTTTTGTAGGCTAGTTTCTTTGTTGATTGCACCTGCCGGATGTGGTTTTATCTTGAAATAAAATGCAAAATAAAAGGCTTTCGAACAATGTATTTAAATATATACTAAAATTGCCATGTTAGCCTATTTAGTAACCTTTCTGTAAGTAAAAGTGCCTCAAATTCACTGGATAGCAAATATAAAAGATACATTTTAGATTCTAAACATGAATTTTGTCTGGTTTCTTTCTCTCCTGTGATTGTAAACTGAATCTTTGGATCGTGTAAGACAGTGCAAGATATTCGGAGAACACCTTGGACTAGGAAATTTGTGATTTTCCGACATTTTATGGACCAACAAATAGTCAAGAATATAATGGTCATAATAATCTATAGTGAAATAATTCCTAATGGGTGGAAGTAACTCATTACAGCTACTCAAATGACTTTAATTGAGTCATTTTTTGAGTATTTTTTCAAGTCTGTAATTTCACTCGTACATAAGCATGCATTACATCATGTAGTGTTGGAGTACTGAGAACAATTTGGATTAATATCTAAACCTTTCATTTGCATATTAATAGCAGATAAGGCTATTTGATCACAAATGTGCCAATGAAAACCCTGACATACGAACAAAACTGTGCAGCAGGCACAGGTTTGGAGAGGTGACCGTGACCGCTGGGCAGAACAGAAGAGGAGCTGGGAGTAATTAAGAAACAGAAACCTCTTTGATTGAATGCCTGCTATTGATTATGCATTAAACATCAATGCTAATAAAGTGACTTCAGTCTCTTTCCACCACTGCTGAAAACAGAGGAACTTTGTCTTAAATTTTGCAAAGTCACAACTTAAACCAAAAACTTCTACTCAAAAATACAAGTACAGAACAGCACCAACTATAATAGGATGCATCTTGGCCTGTGCATGCACGAAAAACATTGCAAATATATCACAGAGAAGTGAGATTCATCGACTGTGAACGGTGAAGAAGTAAGAGAGCAGGGCAGAGAGAGCAAGACAAGAAGCCAGAACGCTCTGCAGGAAAAGATATCACACAGGTGAAAATGTGTGTTTGTGCAATAAAAATCCAGACACAGATTTAAATCTGGTGCGTCCCAGACTCGTTAAATGTTGTTTGCTTCACTACAGCGTCGACCAGAGGAGGCTGCAGACAGGGAGCGAGCACTGAAACATAAACTGCAGGCTCAGATTTCTGGAGGCACCTCATTATATTTTCATTCTTTCCAACTATAGTATGAAAGCCGCTGGAGATTACGGTGAGAATTTGATTTTAAGATGCCCCCAGACAACAATCTCAAAGCCCGTCTTTCTCTCAGTAACACGGCAGAGGAGTTATTCAGTATTCCCTCTGCTGTGAGGAAGACGACGCTGCACTGAGACTCAGACAGATCGATAAGACTCCTACATGAAGAGTGGGCAGCCCCTTCCTGGAGGCTGCAGGAGCCAATAGCTCTATTAGCACCCGCTTCACACATACCGAGGGTAACTTGATGCCCCTCTGCAACAAAGCACACAAAGTAACGAAGGTCCCAGCGGTCTCCAATTAATACTCAGCCCTATCATCCAGCAGGAACAGTCTGAGCTTTAGCTCACAAAACAAGAAGATAAAAACAGGAGCCTGCTGGGGTCTCACTTTTCACTTTTGATTTTAAAGGATAAGTTCAACAAAAACTAAAAATTCAGTCATTATCTTCCAACCCTCATGCTGATGGAACATGAATGTGAAGTTTCATGGTACACAAAACATTTCTGGAGCTTCACAACGAAACCAGAAGCTACCAGATCCCAAGTTGAAGGTTGCCACTGGATGAAAACTCAAACAGCGGGACACATACACACTATCCTACAGGCCTTACCGTAACAATAAGGCCCCTCTCCTGGAAGTATTTCACCAGAGGAATGGTATTTTGTTTGAAGTTGGTCAGGCGGCGGTCGATGGCCTTGGGGTTGTCGTCCGGTCGTCCCTGCTGCTCGGCTCGTTTCTGCAGCCTCTCCTTCAAACGGTGGTTGGTGCAGGCCAGGAACACCACCAGGTCAGGAGTGCAGATCTACAAGGAGAGAGAAGACGTGGTAAACGTGACAGCCGAAGCTATACCGCTCCGATTAACTCTCATTCATATGTGATGCACACGATGAGAGCCGGGGGGAGCTCGGTCTCAGAGCTGCTCGGTGGGGAACTAGAAAAGCAGCTCGGGGTCAGTCTCTTTTTAAAATGAATGCACTCGGGTCAAGATGTCAAAACTGCAATTCACGCTAGAATAAAGACTTCACTCTCAGTCAGCTCTGAAGAGATTGGATATTATATTCTTTTTCAGCAGTTTTTGAATTTTGAAGTGAGTTCATCACCTGAATTTCACTGCATTGAATCAGTGCGGTGAAGGTTTACGATCGTAGAGATGAAAATAGCCTGAAGCTGCACCACTGGTGATACAACTTTAACACAGGTGGGATTATGAGTCAAACATAATGATGCTGTACTTTCCCACCAGGAGATAAGAACACTATTACCTGCCACACACACACACAGATTGTCTTTGTGTTGTCAAAGTCAGTCTCTTTTTTGTGACATGACTAACAGCGAATGACATTTCAGGTGCGATCACACATGCAGCCTTTTCCGTAACTGTGACGGCAGTCTTCTATTTAGAGATCAGGACGTGAGGAGGAGCGGGAGGAGTTATGAAGTGCAACTCGTCAGCTCAAGACGCAGCGTTCCCTCAAATCATCCGTTTGTGTGAATAACGCTGTGATTACGCACTGCTCTTTGTTGCTATGGCTGCCACAACCGTAAAGCTTTAGCTCCATGTTGTGATTTACCTCCTGCCGTGCTGCACATGTTTAAACAATTTGTTCTGGAGCCTGACTGATGCACACAGATCTTGCAATGGTCCCTCAAATGTGGTTATCAAACACTTGTGACAAAGATATATAATGGAGGCAGGATATTTTAATTCCACTCCATTATCTGTAACTGCTTATCCTTTGTGGGCTGGAGCCAATCCCAGCTGACACTGGTACCCTGGAAAAGTTGCTTGTTCATCACAGGAAAACATTCACGCTCACATTCACAACTACGGGCAATTTAGACTGACCGATCAACCTAACTTGCATGTCTTGTCTTTGGACTTTGAGAGGAAGCCGGAGTAGAGAGAACACGCAAACGCTGCACAGAAAGGCCCCCGCCCCAGCTGGGTCTCCAACCATGGACCTTCTTGGTGTGAGGCAACAGCGCTAACCACTGCTGCCCGATTAAATATAAACTGTATTGTTCAAAATTATATCAGTGTGCTGAAACAACAAACTTCAATGGGAATTTGAAAATTATAAAGTTTCTGTGATAGGACGTTATCAGCCAACTGACATTGGTCGGGCTCTAGCTTGATCTAAAGCTTTAAGACTGGTAACATATTCAGATTTTTAAAGCTGCATCACTTTTTTTGATACGTGTAGACAGCTTTGTTTAGAGTTTCTGTCCTCTGCCTCTCCTGAGGGAAATATCTGACTCTGCTCCTCTATTTTCACTGGCTTGCTTGTATCGGTGTCTGTCTGCTGTTTGGTGCTGAGCAGATGATGCATAGTTTGCTTTCTCTGCTTATATTTCTAAAATCAGCTGACCTTTGCTGGTGGAAACAATGCTGAGGTACGGTGGCCCTGGGGGTCAAAACGTAACATTTCACAAAACACAACACAACATGTTTTGACTCTCAGGGCCACCTTACTTATGAGAGCGGTGCTGGCGAATCAAAACATAGGTTGCTCCATGAAACCTTTCATAGAGCCAAGAAGAACTCGAGACTCAGGTGAAAATACCCTTCACCGTCTTTAAAGCCATTGTTAGTGTAAGTATACTGATAAGTCCTGGTTGAATTAATTTTGAAAAGATAATATGCAATCAAGCATTATTTATGCAGCGGACCTTGTTAGAGACACTTGATTACAAGTTGACAGAATCTGATTGAACAATTCAGCAAGACTTAATTTTTTTCATTCACATCATTCTTGTTTTGCTTTTGCTCTGAAACGTCTTTAACTTGAGAAGAATAAATAGAAAGGGATTTTAATTACTTTAACAATCGACAATCAGACTCCGAGCCAAGTTATCTTGCTCAGCTCAAATTACTGCAATCAGGAGATGATGTAATAACTACAGCAGGCCTAAAGTGACTGTTGCCAAGATATAACAACGCAAAATAAACAGTAACTATCCTAATTTAAAGGAAAAGGTCAGGCGGCAGCAACAGCACTGACTGAGGCCTGAGTAATAGAGATTTAATCTATTACACTCCAATGAGCTTCTGTTTCACAAAGTCCAACACACAAAGACATTCCTTAGTAACCAACGAGTGCGTAAACTAAACAGGCTGACGTAAGCGCGGGGTATTTAAAGACCAGTGAAGGATGTTGTTATCTAATGCAAAGCAGCATCACAGGAAAAAACCCGGTTTCTATGGCTCTGACCTCTTCTGTGAGGCACCTCCAGATGTTTAGTGAAGTGTTAAATACGCTCCTCATCTTGAACCTGACAACTGGTCACCAAGCTCACCACCGCCGGGAACTTCCCTCTATAAAAAACATCAAGAGCAGATTATTCATATTCACACACTGTCGTTTGTTTTCCTGCTTTGTTTGATGAAATGAGCTCCCCGGAGTCAGCATTTGATCTGGCGCACCGCCAGAGCCAAAAATAGCTCCGTCGGTGTAGTTTATTGAGGTGAATGCTACTCAGTTTTGAGTCTTGCAAACCAAAGTTTTTTCCCCTTGCACTGTTAATGCGGAGCAGCAATCACAAACTACAGCGTTACAGATTTATCATCATTGAAATGTCTCCGGAAATGTATTATCAACACATCACATAAGACTATATTCAAAAGCACTTTTATTACCGGTCGCTCTGTCAGTGATACCATCTCTCTTGCTTGAAAGCCAGGAAGCATTTGGTAGGCTTCCTCTCTAGCAAACACACACAGAAGCCTAAATAAGATGCAGAAGCAGGCAGATGTTCACCTGATCGCTGAGCCAAGCGCGACAGCTAAAATACCTTTTTAAAGGTGTTCTGCTAAATGCACTCGATCAAAGAAGAAAAAACATGATGGCAGCAGTTCAAACAATGAAATGCTGAAATGTGGCTTCCTGTTCTGCTGCAGACGAACGTCAACACCCTTTATGAAGCAAAACATACTGTCGCCACCAAATCATAGCCTTTATTAGCATCTTAAGGACGCCACGTTCACTCATGGGCTGTATTTTGTTTGATCGTTACCACTATGTAAACAACTTTGCATTGGGTTTTTGATGAGATTTGCTTAAATTGCTTAAAAACAATCTTATTACAGCTGTTCAAACTTTAGTTAATCACGATGGGTTCCTTCCAGACGTTGCTCTCATTCATACCATTTAAGGCTACCGTACATGAAGAAACAGCTGATTACAGGAATCAGTCCAGACTACTGTTTGCCTTCGGGTAATTTTATTTCTGCCCTGCCTCCCTAAGCATGCTGAGCTGCTGACTATCAGACGTCTTCATCTGTCTCCATAAACCTGATTGTTCTGGGGTCGTTTCCTCTTTATACGACATCCAGCAGTTCCCATGGAGAACAACAGACTCTTCATTTTCAGACGTCCCTGGGAGGTTTGAGTGGCATTCATCTTGCTTGTCCAAACGAACAGACGAGTAAACACATCATTTAAATCACTTTCTCTATCGGACCCAGTGGACGTGTGTTATGTGTGAGCAGGCAGTTCGATTCATTGTGGGGCTGCAACAGCTGATTTCATTAGCGATTAATCCGCAGATGATTTTCTCAATTCATTGTTTGGTTTATAAAATGTCAGATTGTCCAATCGGCAGATAAAACCCTACAGATTTTCAACTAAGGGTCTGTAGATATGAAAGGCTCATCTAAGATAACGGACACAACAATTCTTAGTTACAGGTGGGGCACCTGGCCACCCTGATTCACTTGAATTAAACTGCATTTGCATAATATGCTCCTATATTTACTGTAAATAGAAATGCATCGCCAGCCGGCCACTTCTGACCATCCGCCACACGATCCATACAAGCCCTTTTCACACAGAGATCCTGCAGCGAAAGCTCGCAGCCACACCGCCTTTTTCAGTTCACACTGAGCCAAGCAGAGCCATTAAATTCAACAATGGATAAAGATTTTCCCTAAATTTGTCTAAACTCGAGCAACCAGAGTGGAGTGATGCTGAAAAAGGATGAACCTCACTCTTCGTACTTTTCTTGCTTATTCTTAGTGAATATGTATCTGGTTGCGATGCCACAGAAAATGAAAGGAATGAAAACTTTTCTCAATAATTAATGAGCGCTTTGTAAGCTTGCTAAAAGCAGAATTACATAACATTACTGTCTTTGAAACTTTCTCCTTAAGCCTCCAGAAGTCTGTCTCGCAGGAGGAGGTGGCTGAAGCCATGTGCACTTGCAACATGCATTAATCAGTTGTTCTCAAAGCATAATGTTTAATTTCTCTGGGGTGTTAGAGAGTGTGCAGAGAGAGTTCAACGTCCACACTGATCATCCCGCAGTGCAGCAGAGCGTCTGCTGCTGTTTCGTCCTCTCTGCTACAATCATGATTGATGACCAGTTACATCTAGTCTCACGACAATTTTCATGATCAATTACTGTCTTGAAGCAGCAAATCCTCACATTTTGGTGACAGTAACCAGTGCTTGTTGGGCATTTTCCTTGATAAACCACTTTGTCTGATTGATCAATTACCAAAATTGATAGGTGTGTGTTGTGGATTTAGACACCTACACAGAAGAAGATTGTAGGGGTTGAATAGATTGATAGACTGACGCCTCTATAGTCGACAGGGGTGGAGGTAAAAAGGCTGCAGGGGAGGATCAAGGGATAGACAGTCTCTCCGGGCAGCTATAAAGAGGAGCCGAGCTGCTGTGCTGGCCCACAGGAGCGGCTCATAAATGGCTGCTGTGATGTTGTAAAGGGCAAAGTAGCTGCATGGGGTGAAGGGGAGACTAATGAAAATGGATGCTGCTGGTCCCCAAGAGGATCACTCGGTCGACCCCAGAGCTCACACTGCGATGGGAATATAGGAACCAAAATAAAGCAGTGAAGCTTCTCCACCTTCAGATACATTTTCCAGACTCTCTGTGACTCTTTGGCTGAGTGTGTTACTTTCTATCCATCTCCATCTGTCTCAGCCCTTCAGCTTTAATCACAGCAGCCTCTCGTTAACTGTGTCAGCATGTCTTCTTTTGGGCTATCTGTTAATCTCTTGGCCCGAGTCCACAGAGGTGCCAGGAGACTCCCAGTCTTAAAAGTTGTGCTGCTGCTAATGAAGAAGTAAAAGTCTTCAGGAGCTCCACTGGGACTTTAACCTCAGCATGACAGGTTAGCCTGGAAGAACATTTTTAGTATATTTAGCTGAGGTTGTTTTGTGTCTGTCCAGTATAAATAACATTGTTCTGTAGAGTTAGATAATCTATTGATGTCATTTTTCTAAACAGAAATGCCAAAACATTGCTTGTTCCAGCCTCCCGAATGTGAAGATTTCCTGCTATAAGTTATCTTCTATGACAGATTACTGAAGGTCTCTGGGTTTTAATTGGTTGGTTGGACAAATAAATTTTAGTACATCACCTTGGGCTTTTCCGACATTTTTATAGACCAAATAATTATCTAATTTAACTAGAAAGTCTTTGACAAATTAATCAGAAATAATCATTAATTAGAGCAGAGTATAGTTAAGTTTAGACAAACCCTATCAAATCTTATTCAATTAATAAATATTTAATGCTGCTATTTTGCTAGTTTCTCTGTGTGAATGCGTCACTAACTGGCTCCATATTTAACACACACAAAGGTTTAGGTGACCCAAGACAATTTAATGAGAACTGGAAACAGAGTCAGAGGTGGAGATTTGAATCATAATTTGATCATGCAGCTCCTCTCGACTTTCCAAATGTTATCGTACCAAATGGATCAAATTATGATAGTAAAAGATAGTAGAGTTGCTTCTTTTACAATGTAGGCTTATTGTGAAAGTCCTTTTGGGTCCCTGTTGTAATTACACACTTTAGCCACGAGGTAACCTTAACCAATAGGGTAGAACAACCTCTATGGAAAAAGTAAGCGTGATGGAAAACCTGATATATATAAATATACATTTTCCCCTGGGTTCTGCCTCTCAGGCTACATATAGGTTGTTCTCGTAAAGCTTATTGCTCTGAGCGATAATGTCACTAAAGGTGACTCGGATGAGTGTATCAATACTTTCATCAACTCATATCTCCTGTGGTGGCTGCACAGTAAGATAATGGGGTTCAAAGAAAATCCGGCTGAGACAATAAAAGTGTGAGTCCAAAAATAGGATTTTTGGATTCCTAATAACTGCGGCAAATGGTCTAATCCCTGACAGCACGACACCTAATTTGTCAAAGCATACCACGGTTATTTTCTCTCTTTGCTCCTGAGCTGCACAAAAGCCCCTTTAATGACCAGTTGTCACTTAATTCTATTGTAAATCCCAGGGCTGCTGCGTCTGTGCATTATTGGCTGAGAGGTCAGCAGCTCCTGTCCAATCATAAATGACTGTATGTGCTGTTTTTGAACTGTTGCTGGGACACGGTTATAAATACAACTATATACACGTGTTATCTACATGATTTAATCTCCAGTGAACTTCCTCCGGTCCTTATCTAACCCCGGGGACACATTTGCAAACTGTCATCAGCCCTTTTCGCAATCCTTTTACACAACAATTTAAATAACGCTGTGACAATAAAAAACAACTATTCAGCTGAATTTATGTGATTATCTTTTACGAAATGTAATTTGCCAAATTATACGATGAGAGATGGGACAACATTTTAATTATGAACAATCAGGATACTTTAATGGGAAAATTCCTGTGAGTGAGTCAGTCACTAACTGTCTATTTTCTTCTATTTACAGCCTCAGCTGATGCGGGGACGCAGAGGGAAGGTATGCTTGATCACATCAGATCTGCTCCCTGTTTGAAACAGCTGCAATTGCTGATAATAACCATAGTAATAGCTCAGTTGTGAGCTCTATCAATGAGGGAGGAGTGCGTAATTATGTGGGTATTGTCTGGTTAGAAATCCCTCTCCCTGTGCATGAGCCAGCCACATGTATCATCTGCTTTCTTTGTTTGGTCTCCCCGTGCAACTCTCAGACAGGGAACATGCACTAAGTGGAATCTGCTGTCAGGCAACGTGGGCCGGGAGACAGCGGCAACCACATTACGAGCTCTCATTACGCCGAGACTTGGCCTCTTCACAAAAAGAGGGAGAGAATGTACAATTACCAGAGAGACGAGACACTATAACGAAGACATGAGAGCGGGTTAGCTTTCCACAGCGGTTAGTGTGATGAGCCAAAGAATCCATTCACAATGCCTGCAACAGTTTGCTGTGCAATCGATCAAGTTCGGCTGGTGATAGCAGCATGGGTAGCTGGATTGACGACGAGGAGCATTTCCCCCTAGTTACTGATGAAGGTAAATAAAATGGATAGCGATCTGAAGGTTTTTCAGATTTTACATGTTAGACATAGGTTACAACAGAAGCCAGAATAAATAATGGAGAAACAGAAGAAAACAATTGACCATCCTCCACATGTGAGTGTTAAAGTACTGAGCAATACACTAATGGGCAACGCTGTACAATAAGACACACAAAAATGTGAGTAGTTACTGAGGAGCATGTAAGAAATGAATCAGGAACGACTTGATAGTTAACGATTCATTAATGAGTAATTCCCCAATAATTGTGATTCGAGGACTATAAATAAATAGAAATAGAAATAAATTAACCCCAACCCACCAGTGGTACTGTGGGATCAAAATGTATATGAAGGAAACTGTGATGACTATTATTGAAGTGTACTAGATAACTGAAAGGTAAACAATTGTAGGGTCATACCCACATGTCAAAAATAGTAGCCTTGTTGACACACAAGATTCAACCACGAGGTAATGGAGCAAACACAATGCGGTCTGGTTATGACTGTAAATGTGGTTTGTTTTGTTGTATTGAGTGGTAGAAGTAATTAGAAAATGTCAGACACATCTTTTGTTTTACGTTAACTTTTGCAACTTATTGGAGTTCAGCCACTTTCTCCAACAGTCCCAGAAACAAAAAAAGACATTCATATCTTTGCTAACGTGTGTGGAGGTGAGGGTATAGTTGACCATACCACTATGAGCCATATGACCCAATCTTTTTAAAACTTAAAAACACATTATTTTGCATCTCTCATTCACACAGGTGTTATCAATGCATATTATTGTATTATTTAAAATGATATGCTCACAATGATATAGGGCATAAAGGGGGTACAACTCTCTCTTTTCCCTGGTCTCACATGAAAATGTGTTACAGTTACGATAGTACACAGTGCAAGAAGTAATCGTTTCACCATAATGGTGACTAAGTAATTCTGCCTATTCTTTTCTATTGTCATGTGTCCATGCATCGTGACTGTCAAGTTTCTGTCTGTGAAACTGAAAAAATGCCAAACATTTTTTTCATGACCAGTGGAAAATATGATTTTAACATAGTTTCTGCTTTAAAATTTATTTTGATTCATTTTTACTTCCTTCGGCGAATATGTGTGATCTTTAGTTTGTTAGTTATTACCAAGAGTTATCGTGGTATGGCTTTGCAAGAAAGTAGTTCAAATTGACAACATTTTCTATTGTTGCTATGGACTCTCGATAGGTGAAACCACGTACTGTAGCTTGTGCATTTGAATCACAGTCTTCTAAGGACGTCCTGTCCCCCCTGAAATTTCCACTTATGCAAAATCATGAGCAGAAAAGTAAATGAATATGCACAAAGACGGCAGCATTTAATTGAATGTAAATGTTAATGTCCGTCATATCTGCAGGCAATGATTCTGACTTAATTGTTTAAACCGTGACTCAAAATATGACTCATGCTGAGTTATTATTTCACAGTATTGTTCATAAAGAGCAAAGTCAGCGCAACAATTAAAACCTTAAGTGCAAGTAAAGTGAAAATCCCAAAGCAGACAGAGTGCATGAAGCAGTTACAGGCAATAATACAACATGTGTTTATATGTGAGTGTGTGAGTTTCTGTCTCATTAGTTTGCATGCGTGTGTGTGTCTCTGTGTGCATTTTCTTGTGTTTATGCTTCCCTGTAAATATGTTTGTGCGACTCTATTCAGGAGTGTGTTTGTGCATATGCACCTCTATATATTTATGTTTCGATCTGTGTGAGGCTGCGTGCACTTGTCTGTCTTTGTGTGTGTGTAAGAATATAATTGATTGTGTGCATATGTTTGTGTGTGTATGTACGAGACACACACAGTAATTGGTGTGAAATAAGGAATAAGAAACATGAAATGAGAGACAGCTATTGCCTTTAGCGACCATTTGTTAATGTAACTGACTGGAGCAGACGGACTCTATAGGGCCAGCTGATTGCCTGCGGCTGTCTGCATTAACAAGCCATTTACATGTGTTAACTGGAAAGATGACGAGATAAAGCACCACCCCATCTTTCACTGAACGTTATCTCCCGAAGAGCCCCATCTGGTTTCGCCTGCAGGAGCACACAAACACACATTTAATAAACATTCAGAGCTCGCGGGGAGCTGCAGATTGTAGACTGTAGTGCTGTTGGATACATACATTCATGCTTTACTTCAATGGTTCCTACACGTGGCTGTTGATGGATACTCTCACTACAGGAGGGATTCAACCAGCTCTGTGTGGCAAATTTGGAATAGTGGCTATAAAAGGAAGTGCAGGTCACGCCTGAAAGCCCTGGAGACCTTTTAACACACTGATGGGCACACAGGAATAAATATTAAGCCATGGAAACCTGTTATTGCAGTATTGAGTATTGGAGCCGTATCAGTATTTGTGATTTTTATGTCAGATTTCTGATAAAATAAACACATTTACCCACTGAGCAAAAACATCCAAAAGGTGTCTTTTCAACGTCTTTGACAGCTTTGAAAAGTCGTCCAGTGGAGAGCCAGAGTGATAGTTTTTGTGACGTTTTTTTAGACGTCTTTTAAACATTCCCTATTGATGTCTTAGTGATGTCCTTACAGGATTCAAAATGAAAGTTTTTACAATGTAATTTGAGACATCTTTTGCACTTCAGTTACGGACATCTAAAGAACTTTTTGTGGCTCAAATTAAAGTTTTTATGACGGCCAAATTTGACTCCATATAGCAAAAGCTTCAGTGAGGATTCAAACCCCAAGCATCCTCCTCAGTAGACTGCTGAGGCATCCAGTTTACCAGGTGAGCTATTCATCATCTTTATTATTGACCATGTTTTGTCAACCAAACTTGGAACATTAGCCTATGTGATGAAGCTTGGATCACCAAAACATGGTATTTAATAAAGCTGATGAATCGTTCACCTGGGAAAGTGCATGCCTCATGCAGCCTACTGAGGTTTAGGCTCAGGGTTCAAATCCACCCTGTAGCTTTTCCTGCATGAAGTAAAATTTGGCCGTCATAAAAACTTTGTTTTTTAAACTCCTGTACATACCTACAGCTAAACATGGACAAAAGAAACTGGTCATCAGCACAATGACCAGTTCAAGTTCAAGATAGCTGAGCAGGTGAGCACATTCAAATATCTTGGAATACTTAAAGACAACAAATTAAGTTTTGATCAACACCTCATTTTATCTATAAACTCAGAGCTCTGTCTGTTTCCTCCGACCTCCTGTTGTTGCTTTACAAAAGCAGAATTCAGCCAAATCTTTGTCTCTTTGTGCTGTCCCGCCTGCTTCTTTACCATGTTAGCCATCTCCAACAAAGACAAACTCAGCAACATCACACACACACTGCCTCCAAAATCATCTGCCCTCCTACACTCAATCCCTCAGACATGTACCATCACGCCTTGAACTCACAATAGCAAATGACACTCCATCAATCAACACTTCACACTTCTTCCATCTGGTCGGAAATACAGGACTAGAAAGGAGGAGTTTTCTCCCTTTCTGCCATAAAAGCCTTGAACAAACTGTCACGCTGACACTGCTGTGATGAGATGTATGAATATAGACATGAAGACTTTATGTATGCTTGAAATCTGTATGATTCTGTGTTGTTCTGGCTTTGAAAGCGAAACCTACTCTGGCACAATAGATCTCCTGGTTTCGAAACAACTGCTCCTGAGCCAGGTGTAAATACATCCTCAGACATGACTTATACATCCTCACGAGTTAACTGCTTATGCTAGCAGACAGAACAGCCCAGGAACAGGCAAATTGGGGCAGGAATAACTACAAAGAAAGTCAATCCTGGGGAAACTGGACCATGAAGACAAATTCCAAAGTTTCACACACACTAACCAATTTTATGATATTAAGCAAACTAAACAAAATACATTTTACAAAACATTTTCACTTTTTCTGCAAAATATCCTCTTGAATTACAAAGCGCCCCCTGTAATTTGGCAACAGCTTAAATAACATCTGGAACAATCACTTTAGTTACTTAGGAAGTTGAATCCTGTCCAAACGACGAACAATGCTGCTAAAAATGACCACATTTAAAGGTCAGTATTTACTTGGACTGACCCAGATAGACCCCAAACACTCTGAGAGTCGTTGAGTGCCCATTTAAAAGTTGATAAATGTTAAGTGAGTTTAAATGTGATAAAGAGAATCAATCCTTTTAAAAGCAATCGACCGTTGAGTCACACAATTGGCCACTCGAATATAAAGGATGAATTCCCATTCAGGGTTTCTGCTTAGAAGAAAAAAAAACATGGCTATGAAATATATAGATTGTATTATGTCAGAATGACTGCTGTACAAATCATTTGTTGTGCTTGTGTTGATAATTTTACATTGATGCCAATGTTTGAAATCGCTTTTGTCCTCTTCATAGAGAACACCTCTTTAAAATACACTCTTTTCATGTCTTACACAACTATCATCACGTGCTTTATTGATCCTCAGGAAATGGATCAAAACACCCAGAAAAGGGCTGCTGCAGGTGTTTCAAGTCTTGTTCAAGGACACTTTAGCGGGACGGAAGCTCGACAGCACAAAGATTGTGAGCCAGTCAAACGGTTCATTTCAGGAATGCTGAGCAGTGACCGGGCAGCATAATGGAGAACCAGCTTTTCACTTGACATTGTGAGCATGAATGGTGTGAAGACAAGGTCGACACTGATAAAATATGAAACTCTTGGCGAAATCAAACAGTCATAGAAAAATCTGACGCAAGTAAAATGTCTCGTCTGCAACACCACACAGTCTATCTGTCAATGGAAAAATAAATTCTTACCAACAGTCGGTATCTTGCAAAAACAGCAGCAGAGGTAGCGTGGGATAACAGGTGATGCTGTCTGCATTGTATACCACCATGGCAAATCAAAATCCATCTGACGAGACTCAGACACAGGCGAGTTAACGTGTTTAGGTTTTATTTGCTGACTTCCTTACTCACTCCCTGACTCTCTCCAGGTGACCAAATTAAAAGCATGGTTACCTTGTATGAAATGCCTGTCGGTTTGAATATTTGCTGGAAAAGTTTGGGGTAATGGAAGAAAACAAGTCAACAAAATACACACACAGGCCGGAAGGTTGAAAATGGAAGGCAAGCTTTAATGAGGTGAAGTCCAAAAGTGTGAAAACAATAAAATGGCATGTGACGTGAGCTGGCAACAAAAGGCAAGGCAAAGGAAAATACAAAAGTAATACAAAACCCTGAGGATGAGCCAGAAAACTGAAGGGAACAAAACACGCACAGGAGCACAGGAGACAAAGGACTGACAGGAGGACAAAAACAGATAAACCAACAAAGAGTGGAGCAACAACACAGGCTTAAATACAAACTAAACTAATGACGGGATGTGTGCAGGTGGGGAGACACTGGGAACAAGGCAGTGCTAACGAGGCTGAACCGAAGCACAGGAACACAGAAGGGAGACAGAACACGGGGAACGAAAGTGAGGAACAGGAAATATCTAACCTAAAAACCCAAACCATGACGCCATCTGCATATGGAAACATGTGCCCCCTGCACCTTGTGAAAATGATAACATGCATAATAACTGTCAACCTCGTGCATGAAAGGAATTCAAATTTCAGTTCAACTCACACTGATGTAAAATAGATGCAAAAATATTATAATTGGTTTAAATGTTAATTTGTCACAGTTGGGAGATTGCACAGCTGGGGGCAAAACTTTTCAAATGAACTTGTAAATAAAACATATTTACACCTTGTAAAAGAGTCCCCAGGCCCTGACTGTAACCCCTCCATGCTGTGCAGCATCTGATATCAAATACATCAAACCCTGGTGGTGTGACTCGAACCACAGAGCGACCGAAGCTGCCATCCTTAGATCTTATGCTATTGGACATAAAAACTGAGGGATAGCAGCTCCAGTGTTGGTGTGCGACCAAATCATTTACATATTTGGACTCTAGCAGATGCCACTTGAATAGCTCTTTATGTGTGTCGGTCACAGATAAGAACTTTGACTGTGTCTACGTCACACAACAACCACAGTGGCTGAAACTTGTCAGGATCCCAAAAGAAAAACTGTACATGTTCCAGCTAGTGACAGGTTAAATCTGTATAGTGTAGTGAACAGAGTGATGAATGGTAGTTAAATGTCCCATAATGAGCGGAGTTTTCTGTACCTGAGGCAGTTTGCTTTGAGTGTTTGGCACATTTGTTGACGTGTGAAAGTCGTTACCTAAGGTCCCAATTACACGAGACCCGTTGCTACAGCCGTAGCCGCCTCAAAAAAGCCTTGGAAAAGCTAAACATAGTGTTGCCCTTGTGGAGCGAGGACTGCTTGGACAAGGGGACCAAATATTATTGATGGAAAACGTGCTGATTGGTCTTAGCGACCACTCAAGTCAGCATTGACGCATTCACACACTCATTCATACACTGGTGGCAGAAGCTACCATGCAAGGCGCTACCTGCTCATCAGGAGCGACAAGCATTCATACACACTCACACATTGATGGAAGAGCCACTTGGAGCAAACTCAGGTCAGGTCCAGAAAAGCAGTCTTTAATCCAGTGGAAAAAGGTGGTCTTGGGGGTCGCTTACAGTTAACTCACATGTTGTCTTAAATAGTCCGCAGTAGATATAATAGATAGCTTTTCCACATGCTGTTCAGCAACGTATTGTGGCTAAATGACACATTAATTGTGGTTGTTGTCAGGTACAGTAGCAATTAAAGCTTCTCAGACAGGGTGGTCTAGGGCCCAATCCATTTCAAATTTTACGCCTACCCCTTGTTTTCGGGTGAACCGCTTCCTCCTCAGAACAGAGCAACTATGGGTAGTAGTTGAAATCCCCCCTGTGAAATGGTACAACCCTTGAAGACCCTCATACGTCACCAGTAGACGTTGATGGTGTTTACATGACAAACTGGTATTATCACAAAGCCATTTTCTGACAAGCATGGCCACTCGCAATTCATTTAGAGCGTCACGCTATCAATTAAGTCATCGATTAAAAAGAGCACTGCTTCATTAACTTGGCGGCTAACATTATATTGATATTAGAGGAGCAGTACCAAGTGCAACAACTTACACTGCTGGACTTAGGTAAAATTGGCATGACTCTCATGGTCTCGCCTGCACAAATCAGCAGTAACGATGTAATGTTAGCTAACTAGCTAGTCAGAGACCATGACATCAGCAAACTAGCAGCGATTGTTTTATGCTTGTGACAAAGAAAAGGAGCATAATACACCGAAACAACACAGTTCTCATAACCCTCAGTTTGAAGTGTGCTCTGAAAAACCTCAGCGTGGAGGGTCATGTAGCCCTAATCTGCCGCCCTACCCCTCCATCCCAACAAGAATCGGGACATCCTACCCCTCGACGTGAACGTACAAAACAAAGCGGTAGGGCTAAGTGGTAGGGGTGTATTGGGATTGAACCAGTGTCTACTTTAACTTTGGACTGAAGGAAATATTAAAATACCAAACTATTTTCAAATGTCAGCTAGCAACTGAGTCACAATTTGGTGAAGCATGCCTGAGGGAGATTCCTAAGTATGGACTTCAAGTATGTGCCCCTCTTCTTCTGAATCCTCTGATAGAAACTCACCTGGTCTTCAAAGGACAAGGCCTGTCCAACGTCTCGAGGGAACCCGTCTATGACGATGCCACTAGCCTCTGGGATCTTCATGATCTTCTGCTTGATCTCAGTTATTGTTGTTTCCTGGAAAACAGTGAACGCAACATGATTCTTAATTATCATCGCTGAGCCTGTAAATGTCAGAAGAGCAATAATTTCTTCTGCTTATTAACAAACAATTACCATACCAGCAGGAGTTAATTGGATTTTTGATCAGCGCAACTATTAGCCAGACGCTTTCTAAACTCACATTTCACTTCACACAAACAATAGGGGCGGTTCTTCCAGAAGGCGACTGATCAGTGTCAGAACATTTCAGCTTCAAATTATAAAGCATAAAGTTGTAATTATAATAACAGTTTGTGTCTCCAGCAAGAGCATGAAGGGGGAGATTAGTTTTGTTAATGTTGTTGCAATTCCCAGCGTAGATTTTCCAAGGATAGTTAGTATGAAGGAAGGATAGAAGGATAGTTAGGCGCCTTGAAAATGAGTGATGAGGAGCTGAATGTGAGTCATGAAATGGGAAACTTTACAGCGCATTGGAGAATTCCACAATAAAATTATTCTATTTATCCAATTATTCTTTCATACATCTGAATGCAGCAGAACAACTGTTTTGACTGCGCCTGAGGCTCGAGTGTGCCATCATCCTTTAGCATCAATTACTTCCTCGTGGCTGGAGGAGGTCAACACGTTCGAATGTATTTCTCCAGGCAGAATGCATCATACGATATGGCAGAGATACGTGAGCAATCCTCCGATCTAAAAATAACATCCGTGGCCGTGCCCAAGACACAGACGTTTAATTTCCCCCGACTAACATAATAAGAGCAGTGGCCCTACAGACCTCGCAGAGATTAAAACTAGATTCCATCGAACAGATTAATGTATACATGAGAGATAAAATGAGATAAGACGATCCAAGAAAGCCCTCTGACCCACTGCATGACATCATGTCCGATGCCTAGAGACAATTTTTTTACAACACTTTACCAGCAGTTTTGCAGCAGACAGACAGCTGGAGAGAAGCATCAGTGAAGCTGCATCAGAAACTCAACATTGTTTACTCATTCAATTCTACCTATATAATACGTAGACAGTAGTTTACTCTGTAGTGAAGAGTACATTGGAATGATGCAAAATGATTATTAATAAATGACAGAAACTGTGATAGATTTTCACAAGTACATTTACTCAACTACTGTAGTTTAGTACAATTTTGAGGTACGTGTACTTGCCTTGAGTATTTCCATTTTCTGCTCTTTCACACCAACACTCCGCTCACATTTTGGAGACATATTATTTACATTTTACTTCACTGCCTTTATTTGATAACTTTAGTTAACAAATTAATGTATTTTACTGGCAAACAAATTTAGTGCATACATACATGTATAATTTGATCTTTTCTTCTGTTCTTTTGATATTTAGGTACATTTAACATCAGATACTTAAAGACTTTTACTCAAGTATTTGTTATGGGTGACTTTCTCTGTTACCAAAGTAATATATTTTTTTTATTCCTCCTCCATTTGTGCAGCAGTCAAAACCCACAACATAATCATCGTAATGAAATGTGAGAAAATGTCCTATTATTGCGAATAAAGTCCATCTACTTCTGATACACTGACTGCTCCTGACAATTATATTGCATTGTATATTATCTAGTATGGGTACACAGTTTTGGTTTAACAGTGCTTTTCCTTTAAGAAAAAAAGGTCAGCACGTGCTTCAACTCAATTAGTCATTTAATGTAAATGTGTCTTTAGCCGACTTTTTAAAAGACTGAATCCTGCTGAACTGTCTGAACATTAATATGTTTCCACTGTCTGGGGATATGAAAGCATAAGTGCTACAAGTCTTTAATTTTAGACTAGACTGTCTGTCAGACATTCATCCTCCTGTGAGGAGACCTGTGGGATTTCTGCTGGAACAGAAGTTCAGAAATATACTGAGTCACATGACCTCACAGTGAGTTACAGACAAAAAGCGACGACTTCATGTTGATTTGCTTGTTGGCAGAGAGTCAGTGAAGCGATGCTTTGTGTCGTGCTGCATCTTGAATTATTTGCAGCATTGAAGGACAAACGCATGGATGATTTCTTTTTTCTCAGAATACTTACAGAGATAAAATGTCTAAATTATAGTACGCCTTCAAAGAAATAGGTTGTCATTTCAGGGAATACACTTATTTGCTTGATAGGGTTAGAAAGCAGATAGGTAGAAGGTGCAGGTACAGTAGGTGGATTTATTTCCTTCAGACAGACAGTCTTTATGTTAAGCTGCACAACCTGTGGTTAAATATTTACCAGACAAATGTGAGTGGTATCAATCTTCTTATCTAACTCAACTAAATCAACTAAAATTGACTGACAAATTAACACATTTTCTGATTTATTTTATTGACTTGAAGAAAGGCGTTAATCATCCAACACTTTATTAAAGGGGCAACGCTTACAGATTGGCCACCTGTTGGAAATCACTCCAAATACGGGTGCAGCGTATCACCAGAGTAACAGTCAATAGCCAACAGGTGCCAGTTTGACAACAAGTAGAAATACAGTATGGAGGCGATTTACAGCAACTCTGATCACAACTCTTGGGGCGCACTCAACACTTGGGGCGCACGTTTGACCCCCAAAGTCCAGTTTGTTTGACTAGTGTGAGCTCTCACTGCTTTGGCCCTGGCACGGTTGGAAGAGGTGTGCTTCCCCATGGTACAGTTGTTCATGCATGAACACAAGCACGGGTACGCGCAACTTGGACATGAAGTATAATCATGCATATTACGGTGCCTTGCATAATCAAGAAATCCAGGAATGTAAGAGAGACGATGACCACAACGACACAAAATAAGCCACAATAAAGTAAGTACAGTCATTCTCTCTGAGTGTCATAGGTGTCATAGTAGGATAAAATCTATGACACCTAGGGCACCACTATAAACAATAAGTGCATCAGTGCTATGCCAGTTAACCGCTTCACTATACTGTATTTACAAAAGCAATGTTATCAACAAGGTTCAAACCCAGAAATACTTTGCCTCGTCCTCTCCTCATTACATACAGAATCATTAAGAAGCCAAATTTTAATCTGTTTCGCTAAACTAATCACAGCAGGAAATTAAATGCCTAACAGCCACGAGTCACTCTATCATATCTAATATTTCTGCAGCTCGGCCACTTCGCTGTTTATCTCACTGGTTCCTCGACTGACATCTGGTGATCGCCAAAAAGGGAGAAGGCCGATGACGTGCCAGGTATGCAGTGGAGGAATGATAATTGATGAGGTAGGCAGTTATTGAAGGTTATTCATCAGGGGACAGGAGCTAAGAGCTGCCAGTCACGAAGCAGGCGAGGGCTCGATGTTACAGGCTTGAACCTCACTGCATTACTGATGCATCATGGTGCTCGTGTTGGCAGTACAGACAGTTTTTCGTTATGTTAATAAAAATATTTCCATGATAAAGACTAGATAAATCCCTGAAAGATGTGTTTATCTTCATGGAGGCTGTGTTTATTTAATAGTTATGCAAGCCAAACCACTAACCAAAGTAGCACTAGTGACACACTTTACTCATTAGTCTACACAGGGACACGCCTGACACAGTTTGTTATAAAACTAAGGACTGTGCTAAAGCGGAAAAGGCTTACAAAGACTTTGATTCAAATGCGACTGACCAGGATGAAGACGGATGCATAAAATATTGGATTATGGGCCGTGCTGTGGTTTTGCATCTTTAAGCCAATTTGAAATCACTAATACTTGACATTGATCACAGAGAGTGTCAGATTGTATTTTGAAATTTTCCAGCAGCAACAGACATTTGTGAGTTTTGTGCCCATGAATAGTGTTAACAGTCTCTCGTCTACACTTAAGACCTCAAGAGTCTGTGTCTGCTGTAGGGCCCCCAAACTCTAAATACTCTTCTTGGATCATCTTTGTGGGTTGAAGCTTCATTCCACTTCCTCTTTGTTTTGACATGTTTTCTTTTT
This sequence comes from Pagrus pagrus, assembly GCF_965226575.1. Classification (NCBI taxonomy): domain Eukaryota; kingdom Metazoa; phylum Chordata; class Actinopteri; order Spariformes; family Sparidae; genus Pagrus; species Pagrus pagrus. The sequence goes on from NC_140196.1 coordinate 17,424,347, forward strand.
GTCAGTTGATCTCGGAGGAAATCTTGAACTTTACTTGAATAGCCCTATATGGACTAAGTTTGTCATCACTGGTGTTACCTTCCTGATTCATTTTAAAGGATTATTAAAAATTATGTTTAAGATAGAAATTTGTTGTAGTTTTGCCTTCACTATGTCAAATCCACCAAAGAACTGGAGCTTTTTTTAAAAACACCGATAATATGAAAAATATGAAATATTGGATCCAATAATCAGCCGTGGGATACAGTATATTGGTACATACATTTAAATATAAATATAATTCACTTCTACTTGTCCTTTTAAGATAAATCCATTGCCAGAAAATTACTTTTGAAATTAAGTATGTTTAATATCAGATACTTTAAGACTTTGCGTATGGGTGACTTCCACATTTACAAAGAGAAAGTCATATTTTAACACGATATCTTCACTTTTACTCAAGTATGACTGTTGGGTACTTTTCTTAGAACACTGATGAAGAGTAAATGTGATTTGTAGTTAGTGGGCTTAAATGAAATAAAACACAAAAACAGGGGCGACAGTAGCTCAGTCTGTGTGGACTTGGATTGGATACTGGAGGCATGCAGGTCCAAGACAAGCAGGGGCCGCCTGGTGGCTCCCATTGAGCAAGGCACCGAACCCCTACCTGCTAGGGCTCCTGACTACATGGCAGCCCACCACTCTGACACCTCTTCATACATTAATGCATGAGTTTAGGTCCTGTTTGTGCATGCGTGTGTAATTCGGGCTTGTGTGTGTGTACAATAACAACAGAGTGAAGAAAGTGAATCCTGCTGGGAGGATTATTAAAACATGTCTCCTTCCTCCCCTTTCTGGTTATTTATAGCTGTGGTTTCGTCCTCTCTCTGTCCTTGGATATGCACAAAGTTGTACATTTCATCCACATATTAAAGTAGGAAGGGCATCATATGCATTTTATATACAGTGGTGGACTGAATGGAGCACAAACAACCACAGGGGGTCTGTGTCCGTCTTCCTCCCAGGCGGAGTCATTATCTTGCAGAGAAGGACGCTAATAAGACGGATAAGCATCCCTTTCTCCAACACGCTTGTGATTTGGATGCTGCTAATTAGTCCCTTATTACATTCACACTGTGATAAAGACCTGCGAGTGACTGGACACACTCGCCGCTCATCCTTCCTCTAATACCCTCCCTGTCTCACACACACTCTCCCCCTCTCCCCCCCTCTCGGTTTCTTTGCTACCTGTGGTGCCAGCTCTCCGTTGGTGATGATCTTAGCGATCAGGCTCCACTTTCTGTTGCTGGTGGCGTTGTGTATCATCTTCTTCCTCAGCAGCTCGCCCACGGACACGTACTGGAAGCCGTAGCGCTCGGCAATCTTCAGGCACTGCGTTCCTTTGCCGCTGCCAGGGCCACCTAGGCACAGAGGGAGAGCTGTTGATGTTTTGGGAGAGATTTTGTCCTGTGTCTATGTGTTTGTGTGTATTTGTGTGTGTGTGTGTGTGTGTGTGTGTGTGTGAAATGTGTCTGCGCGAGTGTGAAACATTTCGTGCGTGGGTGTGTTAGCGTGGGCGCATGTATGTGTGTGTGAGCGTTAGTAAGAGAAACCCAGACTATGTGAGACTCTGTGTGTGTGCATGACTCCGCTTGTGTTTGCACATTTATGTGTGTGTGTGTGTGTGTGTGTCTCTGCGTGACTGTGTTTTGCAAGTGTATGCGGGGGAGAAGGACATGTAGGGGGGAGATGATAGACACAGGTATGTGTGAACCTCCTACATTTGCTAAGAAATCATCTCTCTTTCTCTCTCTTTATAAAGGCAGTGCAGAGGAGCGACAGCAGGAGAAGACAGCTCTTTGCTTGATACTGGATAGTTTGGTAAACATCGTTTTGAATAGAGGTCATGTTACCCTTCGCTCTAACATTGTTTTAGTCTCAGTGGAGTGGGATTTTACACAAAACATGATCAGAAAAAGCCACAAAAAGACGATATTTCAGGCTTAATCCGGTAATTAGCAATGTGTTAGGGATGTATTAGTGCCTGTAAAAGCGTTGTGAATAGACAACCGCATTTTTATTCCACAAATTCAAAGACGTTACTGTTACCATAGAAATGTCAACTGCACCAAAACTGCTCTTGATGCAAAGCCGGGCAAGAGTTAAGAGGAATTAGTTGGAGACTGAGCTGTGTGGGCAATTTATTCAGTTCATTCTCTTAGTGATGAGGAGGAGAGTGTACAGCCAAGCACACAAAATCATTACAGATCAGTTATCACTATATAATAGATATATTATTTGGTCAGATTTCATTCAGATAATCCAATTTTGAGTTTGTGTGAAGTTAATGTTATGTGTACTTAAAGATGTTAAAAGTTCGCCTACAGGTACTCAGTGTCGGGGTTCTGGATCATGTGTAAGGTTCACATTTGGAATTAAAGGACAAATTCACCCAAGGAAACTATTTACACCATCAACAGTTTTGAGAGACTTTAGCTGCCTATGTTGTTTTCTTTTCGATTTAACCATTTAATTTTGCACAATTGTGCATGCCTAGCCACGAGGCACTAGACAACTGATCAACAGAGACGAGGCGGACAGCAGAAAACACGATGAGTGAAGTCCACACATGCGGAATGAACGGAGGAACTGAGCCATAAGATCCAGCCGCCTTCAAAGAGCCATGATTACCATCACTGCTCAGTATGCTTGTCATATCATCAGATCTCCTGAAACTTCCTGTCCCTCGTCTAACCCGCCTGAAACCCCCCATCCAATGTCAGAAATGCAGGTGCTTACATTTTTAAAAAATCTGTCCATCAGGCCAAATTTCTGCAGAAGTTAGCCAGGTGTGCAGAGGTGTGAACTACAAATTTCTTGTCTGAGCCTTCACACAACTACTTCCATCTTTTTTCATGTGTATAACCAAGTGCAACACAATGAAAGCCTTTGAGTAGAGACAGTCCAAAAGTGTGCACCTTATCCACGTTTGTGTGACTCATCGTGTCACACCCCTTTCTCTGACAGCCCTGTTATGGTGGGACAACACATCATACGACCTAGTTCTTTTGAAGCATAGTGAGGCCTTTAGAGATATGCTAAGGTTATTAATTATGGATGCTTTGTCTGTGGAAAATGAAAAAAAGGAAGCTGAAACTCTACTGAATATCTACTGTCTGACCTTTATTCTTAACAGTTATTATTTAGTATTGCTGCTTAAAATAGTTGCTGGGGAATCAAGGGTGTCACTCGGCGTGGAATAGTCTGATATTTTGTGAAATACACCTGCTGAGAGTTAGATGAAAAGATCAATATTACTCTGTGATAAATATAAAGCCACAATACTGTTAGCTTAGCTTGGCATATTGGCTTTATAGGAAGGGGGAAATACCCAGACTATACTTTTTTTTTAAATATTTAAAAAATGTAATTTAGTCGGGTTAGCTGCTCTCCCTTTTAAAGTCGTTATGCTAAGCTAAGCTAACCATCTTGTGCCTGTGGCGTCATATTTTGCAGACAGATATGAGAGGTAGTGATCTTCTCGTCTAACTGTCAGCAGGAGAGCGAAGTGAGTAAGTGCATTTTCCAAAATGTTCACCTGCTCCTTTAAGATATATAAATAATCCAGCAGACTGACCTTTACAGAAATTATTATCATAACACTGTCATCTCCTACCTTTTATTCTCTGAAAAAAATTGTATTTTCATATGTAAAGGAAATTAATAGGACGCATATTTCACTGCATTATTTCTTTGATATCGCCCTGTTGACACAGCAGCAGCTGTTGTTGTTGAATGGGTTGAGTACAGGACTCTGACACAAGAGATTGAGGTCCTGTTTGGAGCACAGTGTTACACTGATCACCTAGTGTTTTTATGCTAAATCCACTCAATATTTTCCTTTTCTCAGTTGTTAGTTGTTGAAAAAGTTTAGACAACAAAATGATTTATGAATATGACATTACAAAAACGCCATTGGTCTGTTGTAAAGATGGCCATGGAGCATAGCGAGGAAGCGCAGGTGCAACAAATAATGTTAATGATGGCTCAGTTCAGTTTAGGGGCACAATAAGCATTATGAGCCGTGTGCGGTATTAGGACCCTCAAAGCTAAATGTAAAGCAGCCATTATTCATTACATAAACTGTACTTGTGTTTTGAAAGTGAAAGTTTTGCAGTAAAGACACGGGGTGGGATGACCATAGAGATACTGCGGTAAGTGTGGTATGTGCACTTTATCTCACATCTGAGTATTTTGCAAATTTCTATCCAGTCCTCTCCCGACCTCCTCGTGACCACACATGTCTCTGTTAGCGTGTCTCTCTCTGCAGAACTGACAGACGAAACATTTGCCTCGATCCTCACAAAGAGATGACAGCTGCTGCCATCCTGCTTTCCCTTTAAAATAGGCCACAATGTGCTCACAAAGACGAGATAGGAACTGGCTTTGTGCTGCGAGGACAAATAACAATAACCCACACCATGAACATCCCAGGTACGTGCAAAGAAGTGAAACATGCTGCAGCAGAAGGCTGTCAGAGGATTTTTTAGCTTTTAACAGACACGAAAATCTTAAATAAACTGTTTTCAAAAGGGTTTTTAGATATCAGCCTTTTTCTGTTCCTGCCAGCCAGTCCCATTACTCTTATTACGCAGCTGCCGAGCTTAATTTATAAGATTAATGAATGTATATGACAGGTTAGTGCAGGCCCATCAAGGATATCAGATTAGGAGAGCGTGAGTGTCTGACACAGTGAGTGACACGCAACGAGATCTGCTCCGCTGATAGCGACAGAGAGAGAGGAGGGGCTACCTTCAAAATACCAGGAATAAACACACTGTTTACACACACACACACACACACACACACACACACACACACACACACACACACACACTGTGACTCTGACTCTGACTTGTAGATTCCCATTCAGGCCATTTATTTTTAGATCATCAGCGAGGCAGATATAAACTTTGTATTTTTGCTGACGTTTTTATATAAATGGATAAAGCTCCCATCAGAAGCATTACAAGAGACACTGATGACAGTGTTTTCCTGTGTTTACAAACAAAATGAACGTACTTTGACCTTGGCTGTCTAATGGAAACATTGGGTTAGGAGGAAACCAGATGAGCACTTCAAATCTAAAACATCGGATTAGTAAACAAACTGTGTCATCGTTGTGCTGTGCAAAGGCGCACATATTATTTATAGAGAGCCAAAGTCACGCCCAAATAAACATTTGTTTCCGTTTGATTTGTGCCATGAACTACACATTGATGGTTAGCAATTTAAGAGATTCTTTTTCACACTGAGAGTCAGCATTTGTCATGAAATTAATCAAGTATAAGACTGCGAAATACATAAATAGGAAGACTTCACATACAACAGTTGTGTAAGTCACAAATGTGCAGGATGGATGTGCAGTCTACCCACGATACCTTGTGAAATATTGTGAGCAAGCTAACCTAAACATATGCTAAATCACTGTGTGGCTGGCACTACCCAATGTGAGTGGCTGCCCGATTTGAACAGTGCATCACCTGCACCAACCAACACTTTATTGTAAGCAGTTTAATGTTGAAGGCCCTTGATTTATAGTTTTAATGTGTGTGTACTGGTCCTTTACCGATGACAAGGATGACTTTAGGTCGTGGTCTGGATGGATCGAACACCTCGTACTCCTCTATGAGCTCCGCCGTCTCCGACAGGTCCGAGTCGCTCTCGATGGAAAACTGGCTGATGGGAGGGAGGCGGTCATACCTTCTGTAGGGAAAATTGGGACTGTCGGGCAACACTGTCACACACACACACACACACACACACACACACACACACACACACACACACACACACACACACACACACACACATACACAGAAATTGAGAATCAACTTGTCTGTAGTATCGATGAAGACATTTTTAATATTAAATCTCATTCATGCTCTATGAGTTTGTTGCTGTCGATCACTTTATAAATGCAGATGTGACTTTATTTCAAACGCTGCCAATCACGTTTCGTAACAAAAAACAAAAAATGAGCAGTTATATTAATCTGAGATGAAACTGTGATGTGAACGTGTGATGAATTCAATGCGTCATTCAGTTTGCTAATTATACTGCTGTCTCTGGTGATCACAGGATTCAATGTAACACATTGACAAAAGATATAAAGCATCACTGCATGCTGCAGAGCTGCTATAATGCACATGTGGAGCCATTATTATCTCTTGCTGTGGAAGGTATTGATCATACAATTTTTTGTTGAATCCTAGGAGCAGAGATGCTTCTTTTATATGACCAGTTTAGCAAAACTCAGACTTTGCTCTTGTTAGGATGGAAACATTTTTAAAAAACACGCCAATTTTCACTTATGTTGTCCAGCCTGGCTGTATCTAAAGGCTTACTTTTGCCCTTTTGACATTTCTGACACATTGAACAGTCATCAAAGATGGGAATAATTTAGGAAGTGAGAGCAGCATTTCACTTCCAGCTACCGTTTTCTAACACAGCAGATTTGAGCGTCAGCTATCAGCCGAGAGGGGAACCGCGGGTCACAGGAATCTCTATCCCTGATTAGGCTTCAGTTCCCAGCAACTAAACCTTGCAGCTGGCAGAGCTTTGAGACATCTTTAACAACATATTAAGAGAAGTGGCTTAAACGTGAGTCCACTCTCGACGCTCCTCGACTGTGAACACTTCGCTTCTCCAAAGTCTGTATGCTTGTGTATTTGTTGTATTATGGTAGGTGCTGTGCACATTACTGCATCCCTTCGCCCGCATCATCAAACAAAGAAGTTAATGTTTGGCTTAAAATAGGCCCAATAAAGCAATGCAAATGGAAAATTAGCATACGAGTAGCTGAAGTTGGCTGTACACATCCCAACTATGTTTTGCATCTCTGCTTCTTCCCACACTGGTCAGACCGGCTGCTGAGCTATGAATGGGGAGCCTTTTGGTGTCATGTGAATGATTAACCGCCGATGTTTAACTGTGCTGTAACATGCTGTCTACAAATCCACAGGTCAGTGAAGGCAGCACAGGCATGTTCGAAGAAGGAGATCTGCACTCAACATCAAAACATGGCGGTTTGGAAGCAGCAGCAGTTGGTGCTTTGGTGTGTTTGTGGGTGTTCTGGTATCTGAACAAACGCTTCTGGCACATTTTGGAAACACATCTGAGAGCGGTGATGCACACACAGGTGCCTAGCTGGAGAAAAAAAAAGCCTCCCATCTCACTGCACTCCAACTCTACTACCGCGAGTATTTTCAAAAGCAGCACAACCGTTTTTACAAAGTATCGACAATGGGGCTCATGAATGTACAGTACAAATGTCAACACCCTTTCCTGTTCAAACAGTGAGCCAGTTTGTGTGGGAGAGGAAGACTCAGTGCTGCCAGCATCCTTAGAGAGTCAAGTGCCAGAAAATATAGATATTTTGGCTCTGAGCAGAAGGCTCTGTCTTTGCCTGAATCACAGAATTGGGAAAAAACACTTCAGAGGTGCAGAATTGGATGTGTGTGGCTGCAACGTTTTACTTTTTTAATTTTCATGATCGATTAATCTGCAGAATTAGTCGCTCAGTTAATCATTAAATCTTTAAAATATATATGAAAAAAGCCCTTTACAAGTTTTTGGAGCCTGACTTGACATATTTAAATGTGTTGTTTTCTAAAGTTAAAGCTGCTGTAAGCGTTGTTTTCTTATTGGAATAAATAAATGTTAAATAGCTCTTTATGCCAACTGCTCCTCCTCCTGCTCACGCAGAGAAAGAGAACATTTTCTGGCATCCCTGCCCATTTTATCCAATCAGGACAGAGAACTCCAAAGAAGAGGCGGTCCTGTCTGCTCATGAACAGGGAAAGCTGCAAACGTTTGAAGAAAAGAAAGAGGCAAAGAGAGCTGCCTTGAAAACATAAAGGAGTTGTGCAATCGTGGTGACGTAAAGAGGAGCGAGGGGACTGCTAATTGCAAAATGGACAGGAAGTTAAAACGACGCCGCTCACAGCAGCTTCAAGGAAATTACATTTGCTGTCATGAGAAAGAAACAAAGGCATTAAATCTGCACGTGTACGAGACTGGAACCAGCTAAGTTTAGGCTTTTTTGGTTAAAAACTAACTCACTCGATTGACTTAAGCTTGCACAAAAAGAAACATTTCAAGGAGAGCTGTAAAGTCTCATCATGACTTAGGGTCTTTCACTGCTCACCGTTTCTGAAGAGGGACCTGCGTGATTGGCCACCATTGAGAGGGGGAAGTGACTTCTTCTCCTGGCCCACAAAAGTATCCCACCGCACCTTGTCTGGTCCTCCGAGCTCCCTGACTTTCTTCAGACAGCCCTCAAGGTAGTCGATGGGGTCGTCGGGTCGGTAGTACATCAAACCTGTCAGCAGGCTCTGGAGAAAACAACGGAGGAGGATGTGATGAGGTAGACAGGGAGAATAAGAGAGAGGGAGGAGATGTTTGTTCTACATCTTTGTTATGATGTGCAGTTCTGTGACAGCGGGGCGTGCGGGGAACGTTTAATGAGGTGAAGATTTGAAGCGCAGATCTGGTTGCCTTGGCTCGTTTCCACGAGGAGAACAAAAACATCTCATTTTGTCAGAAGCCCATGAAATTGAACTCAGCCTGGCAAAAAAAAACACAGAGCCATGATTAAGATGACCTGTTATTACCCAGGAAGAAGGCCAGTGACTGTGATGAATGTGAGAACCAGGTCAAAACACAAGTGGAGTGCATGTTTGTGTGACATTTGTCCCCCGTCGACCCTGGGTGTTTTAAAACAATACCTTCCTCTGGGACTTCCTTCTTCATCTCCACCCTCCTCACTAACAACTCCCACCGCCAGTCAGCAGCATGAAAACATCATCGTTCATGTAGCTGATTGCTAATGAATACACATTTTAAATGAGGAGCAATTGTGAGCGGTACAGTGAAAGTGGAGTTTTGATGATGATGATGTGTCACTTGGCTGCTCAGTGTAATTTGAACAGGCTGTAAATAAACAAACAGTGATTGCTTGCATACATTAGCTGCACCGCACTTGGGAGGGAGTCTAATTAAATGGATTGGCCAATTAACGATCCCCCTAAGGATCACGAATGATACTTCATTATTACATTTCTCTATGCTCTGTCTATATGATGTTTACCCTCCTCTGCCCAAGCATATCTCGAACTCACAAAACATTATTGTCCAGATCTGAAGCTCCAAATAACAATACTCTATGCTGGTAGGTACATTTGTATGAATGATGCAGAAATATCTAGAAGTTTGTTATTTTATTTCATCTGATAGATAGTGAAGCCATACACAAACAAAAATGTTTAACTCAGACTACAGTATACTGTCTGCAACAATTCAAACTGATCTACTGATGAAAAATGCAGCAAGATGCAGCGTGAGTCTACTGCGAGGATGGCGTACCCCGCCACTAATGATTAACTGATACATAGAAAGGTAATTGAAGAAACATTACATAACTTTTTTACCTCAAGAGAAGGAATCCAATGTTTTCAGAATTTTAATATCTACAATATAAATGAGGTAATAACACAAACTCAGTAATATTATTTTTTCCCATAGCTGAATAAACAAGCTGCTCTCAGAGGAAAATAAGGTCCCCAGAACAGTTTGAAGATACAAAGGTGGCAGGGTCCGCCACATATAAACAAAGTTTCGGCAAGCTGTTTTTTTAATTTACATTTACATTTTAATCAGACGAGAAAGATCTTCATTAGCTGATTTTTTAGCTAACGAAGATCTTTCTCGTCTGATTAAAATGTAAATGTAAATTAAAAAAACAGCTTCAGAATCATGTTGACGGTACAGCGTCTTGTAACAGGGTGAATGGTGTCTCTGTCTCAGCCTCTCTGGCCCCCATCACTTGTTTCTGCACTGTGTAACTCCAGTGAGAGGGTAGGATCACAGCGTTACATACATGTTAACTTCAACATGCAAGTTTTCAACACATAACATTGTTATGAGGTTATGAGTTTTGTTCGTAGTTGGCACCTACATTACGTCTGACAAACTGTGGTTACATAATGTTGCTTTAACGATTGTAGATAGAACCAGATAGACCATAAATAGCTTCCAGAACAAGGTCTCATTTCAAGGATACTTGAGGAAATATTTGGACTTTATTGGTTCTCACCCCCCAAAGACTGCTACAGACTTTTAACTCACATAACCAGAAAGTGCCAAATGAAAAAAGAGGTCTTCTTTCTCTTTCTTTCTCCACTCAGAACTCATTTAAGACACACTTTGCCTCTCACAAACACACTCAATAAAATCTATTAGAGGGCAGATTACATCACTGGTACAGGCAGTGTCATGTAAAAACTATTCCCCAGTCTAAAATATTGTATTTTCTTTCTGACTCCTAGACATTTACTCATGACTCCCCTTGGGGCTCACGCCCCCCGAGTTGAGAAACAATGGTTGAATAGAGAGTTTAATCTGGCTTCAGTGTACTTTATAACGTGTTTTTACCTTTTATTGTATAATATTCCTGTGAAGACTCATTTTCATACTTCATATTATTTTCCTGTCTGTCTTCTACCTGTATATTGCTAATCCTCCTTAAGTTATGATCATATTTCTGGCTCCATAATTTCATTTTTCACGCTGGGTCACGGTGCTCATTTTCATTTTTCATGTTGAATTAATGCAGTCTCCAGCTGAGGGCTTTCAGCTGCCTCGCGTCAATTACAAGCAAATCATGCAAAAGGAGAGGAGGGCGGTCTATTTCATTTAATCACACTTTGACTAATTATGACTAGATGTTACTATAAAAGCACAAAGTAGGCAGTTTGCAGCAATAATCCTCAGTCGGGCTTCCCTGCTCATTTAAACCGCACCATTAATCCAGAAGTAGCGTTCAAACAGACGCGCACATTCGCACCTCCACCAGCCAGAACAGCGTGTATTAGATATTAAGAGGAGATCTTTGACGTGACTCTTAATGGCGTGTTTGCAGTGCATCGCAGATAAACAAGGCTGTTATAATAATCACACAACCTGCACACAAGCCCGATCATTCAGCGCACACCAGCTCTCACCTCAAACAGTTGAGGTATCTCCCGCCGCGCCAGATACTCCTTGGCATCGTTGGTATTCATCTCCAGTCGGATTTCCTCTGAAATCACAACTTGTCCGGAGCGTTTTTTTTAATTGTTCCTTCAGACGCCTCAGTGCCGCACGGTGATGATCTTTGGCGAACGAGCGAGTTCCACACAGTTTCTTCCTCAGCGCATTTTTGCCTCGTGTGTGTGGACTTTACAACTGGATTCCTGCAGGCGATACCACCTCGCCACCCTCCTCTGTGATGCGGATGCGTGGCTCGTCCGTCTTCCCTCCTACAGCGCTGCGCTCGCAGCACGCACCGTGTGTGCCTTGACGTTGGCACAGAGGTTGCGCGCTGTGCCAAAAAGCGCACGCAGCACCAGTCAACCTGGAGACTGGGTGGTGACATTTTATTGACATAGAGCAGACATCAAGCTTTATAAATGAGGGATATCATTCTCTTGGTGCTCATGGGCAGAGGAGGAAGAAGGACTCAGAGCTTTAAATAACAAACAAAAACGCAGTAGCACACTGTAGAGTACCTAGAAGTACAAAAATATCGCATCCAAATATACTTTAAGTACCATAAGTAAAAGTACTCACCATGCAGAATGACATATTTCAGAAGATGTTAATCACTTTAATGTTGAAGCTGGTAAAGGCCACTTTAAACAGTTTATCTGCTGGGTAGGTTGTGAATATCCCCTTGATAGATAGATAGATAGATAGATAGATGGGACACATACAAAACATAAAAGTATACATAATAAAAGAGTATAAAAAAGAAAATGTAAACAAAAATTTGAGAGCAGACTTTAAAAATATATCCTGATACAGTCACTAGTTACCTGTTACAAAATGCAGTCAGTAACCTAATCCAAATATAACAATATTAAAGTAATGTAACTTGATTACATTCCATTACTTTTGGATTAGCTCAATACCAACATATGCAAATAAAGACGAGAGACAAGAAATCTGGTTTCACTTGAGACCAGAGTGATGTTGCGTGAGACTCATCAAGTGTTGTTATGTGTGCACATGTGCACGGTTACACACTAGTATAACATTCTGTATTTTAAAAAAGTAATCCTGTGATTAATCCCCATTTTTACTGATTGTATCTGTAATCTCATTACATCTTTTTTTCAGCTACCTTGTTTTTCTATCCTGATTATGTAATCCCGTTTGCATGTAAATATATGTATAATTTACACTCTGTTGTACTTTTGATACTTAATTACATTTGATATCGATACTTTAAGAGTTTTACTCAAGTGCTTTTCATATAAGTGACTTTAACTTTTGACAAAATAATATTTAAACACAACATCTTTACTCAAGTGAGTCTCGGGTATATTACTATTATAGAAGTGTATGTAGCATAAACTTTCCACAACTGAATAAACTGAATAAACAAGCTGTTCTCAGAGGAAAATAAGGTCCACAGAACACTTTTGAAAGCTAGAAAAGGTGGCAGGGTCCGCCACATATAAACAAAATAAAACAGTATTAAACTGTGTTGTCCTTTAAGGTCAGTTTGTTTATACAGTCATGAAAACAAAGAGAGTTTGTTTATTTAGTTTGTTTGGACATAAAAAAAAAAAAAGTCAATGAAGATCTTTATCTTCTATCTTCTAAAACTCCACACACGTGGAACACTCACTTTGTATTTATAACCTCTCTGGGTGTCTGGGTATTTTATTCTCCTTTTCTGTCAGGCTGCTTTTTCAAAGATCGAGAATGGACTTTTCAAGCTCAACATTTTGACACTATTTTGAGAAGTTTTGTTACGGAATAAAATAATTTGACATAAAACATTTTATCACAACCAAAATATTTGATTGATTGCATCACAGATTGATACAAACCAAAACACTGACATCCACCAGTGCATCTTAATATAGCTGGATGCTTTTGTTTAGCTGCAGGTCATCACTTAACTTGCATAACAATGTATATCTTTAGTTTGTGTTTTGGATGGAAACAAAAGTTCAAGAGTTGAATTCCACCGGTCACATGATCAATGCTGTTTTAGGCAACAGGGGAGCAGGCCAGTTTGATTTCCTGGTTTGTCCCATAGGATTTGATTCTTATAGGCCAGTAATCCTCTTGACAACTGGACAGCTGACTCTGAGGCTCCTGGTTGGTTATATCACAGAGCAACATCAGATTAGTTCTTAAGTGTACTAGAAAGACAGGATGACCAAGGATGACCACCACTGGGAGTAAAATTCTAATTTATGGATTTAAAATGGAATAATGATTATATTTATAGGACTTAGAGCTGTTTTGTTGGTGCACTATCCTTGCAATTTTCATTTTCTAATGTGATGTGTTTGGAGTAGGGCATTACCCTGATGAGCCCTGCGCAGGCAAAGAGACTGATGCTGCAGGTCAAACAGCAGCAGAAGGAGACGTCCGGGGGATTAAATGGTTGGCAGGCCTTACACGTAATGGCACCCTGCTGTGTTTGTCAAAACTGATTTCAATGCTGCCTTTCCAACAGACTGTCTGCTTGCTGTGCTTTTAATGTTACATTAGAATTGCATGAAGCATATGTTTTTTTCATAACTTTTCCTTCGAGGCGCTGCTTCATTGGTGGTATGACAGTCATTTTGACATCTGCTGCTGATGTCAGTGTCACTTCTCATTATGAAGGCCTTTGACAATTAGCGAAAGACTGCATTTAAATAGAAAGCTGTCAGTGGTATTTGGCATCTAATCTGTTTTTTTCTGTCATCAGCACATCAGTCGTATGACCAAAAATTATTTCCTGAATTATACATTATATAAGTGTGAACTGTAAGTATCTTGCTTAATAATGATTTGCCAGATAATTATAACCACTCAAAGAACCCACAACACCAAACATATCATTGTGATACCACAATGAAAAATACAAGAAATGTGTCACTTTAATGGTCACAAAGAAAAAAATAGAGTAAAAATAATATTTTCCTTATGAACAGTTCAAAAATGTAACCAAAAAACTAGAGGGAGACATGACTCTATGGGGAACAAATAGCAAGATCGTTATAAAAATGTTCCATTATATCCCATTGATTGGTCCCCTGTACACAGACACAATCTATAGATTGTATCTGTCCATTTAATAATTAGCTAATCATCAGCCTGCACAAGCTGCATCAAAAAGAAGCTTCGCTCCACTAATGTTAAGTTGATTAAAACACAATGTTTATTTTTTTTTACCACACATTATCATATTTTAGGTAAAAAAACAAACCATATTATAGTTTTTTGTTGTTTGTTTTTTGAGTTGACTGTTTTAAAAAAGGAAGATAGTTAATATTAACACATGTACAGTACATAAGCATGAATATGTATCGGTGTATGGAGACGAGATTTACTTAAATCATCTACTTTTGTTTATTTATTATTTTGCTTTCTTTTTTTACTGGCACCTAGCATGTATGCATTGTGTTTGTGTTTGTATATACGTACGTGTATCTGTGACATGTCTGTTTTTAATACTAAAGCCATGAGTTACAGCTACACAGGCACATTATATGTATTTGGTACAATCATTTACACCAGGAGACCAAAATCAAATATTCTCTTGACCCATATTTCATGTTATTTTAAGTTGGAAAACAATGAATAATTAATCAGAAAAGGAAAAACGAACCATGTTTTATGATCAGTGACATCTGTAAATACAGATGATTTAGCTGCTTGTTTTTAAGCCATTTTAACAGTTAAAAATGTAGTTGTTTTTTTTAATTACATCAACATTTTCCTTACCGAAGCTTTTATTCTGAAATGTCTCCTAGCGGAAGCACTTGCTGGGCGGAGTCGCCGGTTTTCACTTCCTTGTTGCTGACAGCTAACAGTGCTGCACAATGAAAATACTCACGTTATGGAGCTTATTTTCAACATACCTATTAGCGAGCAGCCTTAACATCGAGGTGAGTGTACATTTTAATCCCGCACAGCCATGAATATCATACCAATTTATTTTTTATATTGAATTTTACCTGAAATGTCGTTCCCATGTTAGCCTCTGGTGCTGTCATGCTAGCTGTTTTGGTGATGGCTCGGGCTGCTTGTACGAGCCGAAACAGATTTAAAAATACATTTATTCGTTTTTCTCCACTCAGGATAATGCAGGACAGTTCTTCAGCAGTGGCCATACCAACAACTGGGCTGTTCTGGTGAGGCTTCATTGATGTTTCATTTATTCAACAGGCTAAATACATGCTAATTCATTGTCTGTATTAACTGATGGGAGCTGCAGAAACATGCTTATGGCTGACAAACCTTTCACAGACAACTTTTGTCTCATTTGCATGTTATTTATTTGATACACAGGTGTGTACATCCAGATTCTGGTTCAACTATCGTCATGTGGCCAATACTCTGTCCGTCTACAGAAGTGTTAAGAGGCTGGGCATTCCTGACAGGTAACTGATCAAATGTCAATTCAGGATTTTGATGTTTTTAACCAGTCATGGTTTCCACTACTGATATGTTGGAGGTAACTAAACATTAGAACATGCACTGTATGGCTGATTTAGACGAGTCACCTGACTTTAGCTTTATTGTATCAAGAGAGAAACCCAGTTTTTCCTCTTTTGTAATTCTGTTCGCACATTTGTACACATCGTGAGGTGCGAGCTCTTCTGCAATATGCTTCTTTAATTTGCCCAAACATTTCTGGCTGCTCTGCCTTAAACATAGTGGAGCTGCAGAGGGCAACGGGACAAATGGAGAGTGAGAGACAAGTGGATTAAAATCCCCTGAACTGGGGATGTTGAGGATACAGTACATGGGAGGCTCCTGTTGGGAGTGTCCTTAGCTAGAAGTATGTATATGCTCTTATCAGCCTCAACATTAAAACCACCTGCTTGATATTGTGTGAGTTCTCCTTGTAAAGCAAAACAGCTTTGACCTGTCAAGGCGTGGTCATAATACCTCTCGGGGTGTCCTTAGGTGTCTGGCACTGGGACGTTTGTAGTGGATTCTTTAAGTCCTGTATGTGATCAGATCTGGGGAATTAGGATGCCCGTTCAACACCTTGATCTCTTGGTCATGTCCCTCGAGCTGTTCCTGAGGAGTTTTTGTGTCATGGCAGGGTGCATTGTCCTGCTGGGCGGGTCATTTCTATTAGGGAGTGCCGGGGTGTACTTGGTTCACAACATTGGATGGGTGTCTGTGTCAAGTGGTAATCAACATAGATGCCAGGACCGAGGGTTCTCAGTGGAACGCTGCTGTAGCGAGATCATCAATGTTATTTGCGTCACATGTCAGTGGTTTTCATGTTGTGGCTTATTGTGTTTATGTTTTTGATCAAACACTTTATTATAATTTCACAAATCATTACGTCCTGAAAGACATGAAACTTGATATAAACTTGAAATGTTTAGATTTTTAAATAAAGCTAATACAGCAGAATTTAATACCATCGATAAGTAAATGTACAATGATAACTGTCAACTTTCATACCACGGTATACTCGGTAATGGTAAACTGCTGCCACCCTCGTCTGCAACAATACCGCTGGGTTACATCTTGGTGGGATCATGTTTTCTTTTTTGCTTCTAATGTCCTCATTTTAAATGTCCTCTGTCATTTTCTGTTTTTCCAGCCACATAGTGCTCATGCTGGCTGACGACATGGCTTGTAACCACAGAAACCCAAAACCTGCCACAGTGTTCAGCCACAAGAACATGGAGCTGAATGTGTACGGAGACGATGTGGAGGTGGACTACCGAGGATATGAGGTCGGTTCACTTTACACTCAGACAGTAATACTCACAACTGTAGAAATGTGTTTCTTTATTTTGACTGTGAGACTGACTTTTAGACAACTTTTTTTTAAAAGTCAGGAAAATTAGTTTCTGGGAACATCCCTATTCCCATGTAGTGTTAAACTGCTTTATAAAACCTGAGTACTATATAACATCACTTATGTAGACAGGTATTTCACAGGTGGAGTAGAGAACTGGAGGGGGCTTTGATCGTCACTGTTTTTCCAGTGTTTGCTCAGTCTATTGAGCAGGAAATATATATGCATTCTCAAATAGAGGAGCACCCAAGTGTTTTGTTTATTATGGCATGAAGAGCCCCTCTTGTGTATCCGCTCCTTATCACTGTTTGTTTAAGATTATTTACTTTGCTTTGTGCCGGCTTTCTTAATTTGAATCAACTCTGCGCTGCTAATTCATGTTTGTTGTCAAACTATAATTATGTGCAAGAATAGCTGATAAAGGTAAGGAGGAGAAATGGAAGAAAAAATACCACAAGTAATTGATTTCACTGTTTCATTAAAAGATAAGTGAGGCAGTTACCGTAATCTCCCGACACCACTTTTTGAAATGAGTCAGTGTTTTAACTGGTGAGATTATGTTCTCTTTTTTTGACAGTCCCAATCTGCTCTGTCTCTGTGCATTGAATTACAAATTGTGCATTGCATAATATCTCACTTCAAATCCATGTTAGTTTTTAATGACCTTTTCGTATTCTGTCCATGTTTCAGGTGACGGTGGAGAACTTCCTGCGTGTTTTGACTGGAAGGCTGCCACCCAGCACTCCGCGCTCCAAACGCCTCCTCTCTGATGACCGCAGCAACATCCTCATATACCTGACCGGTACAGCACGAATGCACAAACACTCCACTTAAACTCTTTCTCTCTATTTAGAGTGGAAACAGACAACTTTCCCCACCGAGTGGTTCCAAGTGGTATTATCGTTGGTGCCGTGTTTTTGCGACAGTGGCTTTCCACAGACTGCAACCACCAACAACACAGGACAAAACACGAGTTTATTCATTCATTTGGTCTATAATGGAGACGTGAAAGCAGATAGAAATGGTGCCAGGCTTCCAGTCTGACTGGAACGCCAGTCAGTCTTCATTTCCCAGGAGATTTCGTGTCCGGTGGCAGACAAAACTGCATCACTGAAGTAAGGTTTAGGGTGATGTGACGTTGATGGCATCATTTTTCTATAGGCATTACATCGTAAAATCATAATTTTCCTATTTTCTTAACTTATTTTGGTAGGAACTATTCCAATTTGAAGCATTTATTTTCTCTGTACTTATTTTTCCTACAGTGTCCACACCTCTGCTTAAGTGAAAGACTTTAATTTCAATTACCCACAGAGATGAGACTCAAGCACACTCTATCGCTTTCAATTATACATGCAGGTGAAGAGAGCAAGATCGTAGGAAGTTTCATTTTGTCTTGTCATCAATCATGTCATCAGTTCAGTTAATAGATGGTGGTCTGAACAATAGCTGCAGTCATTTCCCTAAAAGTTAATGTTTAATTAATTAAAGTTAAAGTAGAGTCAGTCTTTGTTCAAGGTGTGGTATCCCACCTCCTCCATAAGACACTACACTCAAAACTCTACAAAGTAAGAGCATGAGGTTTCCTTGTTGAGAAAATGTGACAGTTGTATGGCATTTCTCAGACAGAAGTCTGTAACTTGTTTTGCGGCAAAAAGCTGTCTTTGTCTTTGTCTTTGTCGATTTTGAAGCTGCATTGAAAATATAGTATCTTATCGTGTTTGGTTAGCCCTGTATGGGAATGAGAAACATCCGTACAGAACAATTATGTTGGTCCAGAAGTTAAGCTCATACAAAAATTGACAGAATTATTGACCGAACTGCCACAACAAGGGAGCCGTATTGATTATCTTCAACACTGTCCATTATATACCACATGTTCATTAGTATTTTACATTGTGTCTTGCAAGTTAAGTCTGTTTTTACCCTCTAGTGATGTATTTCAAAGACGTATAGTTGAAAAAGTGTGTTTTTATCAAACCTTTTCTTCATCTCATGCATCTGTGGCAGAATGTACTGTCCTCTGCTGTAACTGAGTTTCAGTCATTTCTCCCACACAGTACCCTCTGCTGCACTACCCTTTTCATGTTTTCATCTTGTTATTTTCCTTTCTATCTCATTTTTTTGCATTATGAATCAGAGAAGAATGAATTATTCATGATATGTGTTTGTTCAACAGGCCACGGTGGGAATGGCTTTCTAAAGTTCCAGGACTCTGAGGAGATTAGTAATGTGGAACTTGCCGACGCTTTTGAGCAGATGTGGCAGAAAAGGAGGTAAATAAACTGGAAATATACATAGAAGTGGGATTGAAATGGTCCTCGTGACGTAACATCAAATACTGTGTTTCTCCAACTGAAGTCCACTTCACTTCTTTCCCCTGAGGGCCAATTAGCTGTGCAGCATCATGTCAACAACAATTTGAGGGCATGAAACTTAGCAACCTATGAATATGAGCAGCTTCTCCAGAAGCTTCTGTGGAAAATGTTCATGTAATGCAGTCCTTTAGGGAATTAAGATATAGACCGTTTTGTTAGCTTGTACTGGCGTTGTGCACGACTGCACAGTGTTTGTCCATTCTCTCATTTACAACGCGTGGTTGCAACAGCGCTTTGATGCTGAAAGGTGGAGTTTCAAGAAGTAATTTAAGACTTTCTAAAAATATTGTCTTTGCTTACCTCCAGTGGTCGAAATTCTGTTATTGCTGCAGTGATGTAGAATTGTACTTACTTCACACTTTGATTTGACTTCAAGTGCAACAGAGCACACGTCATTATCACTGTTGTTTCAACCTGTATTTACACACTGAGCATCACCAAGGAGCTCTGTTGCACTTGTAACATTACCCAACATGATAGGCCTCATTTGGCCTTTGCAGTGCTTTTTTCTGGAATGTGCAAAAAGTGTTACGCATGTCCATGTGTTGAGAGCTGAAATGCTCCAAGGAGCTGAGGGAACTACAGAAACTGGGGATATTTATCTGTGGGTTCATCACCATGAAGGAGCCCTTTTTAAAATTAGCAATTCAATCCATTGCTGAAGGAAAATTTCACCCAAAAATGAAAATTCAGTCATTATCTACTCATCTCCATGCCGATGGAAACTTGGGTGAAGTTTTGTAGTCCACAAAACATTTCTGGAGCCTCTGGAGCGTTGCAGTGTTCTCCTAAACAACCAAGCAGATTGGAACGTAAATAACTTCATCCATACAGGTCATCCAGTGTAATCCAAGTCTCCAGAAGTCCAGAGATCCCAAATTGATTTGAAAAGACGTTATTTATACCATTTCTAAGGCTCAATCTTCACCGTACGTGCTAAGCTAAGTAGAGTAAGCTACTCAGTCTGGAGTAGGTGCAGAGATCGACCGCAGGTCAATGGTATATCTTTTCAAATCAATTTGGACTCTCTGGGATTGCTGAGACTTGGATTGTGCCACACGAGCTGTATGGAGCCAATTGTAAGTTTTTATTGGTTGTTTTAAAACAAGTCCCCAGCTTCTTCAGTTGTTTAGTTGTTCTGCAGTGCTGTTTTGCTGTGAAGCTCCAGAAATGTTTTGTGGACTTTCCATCGAAATGGGGGCGAGTACATGCTGAGTGAATTTTCATTTTTTGGGTAACTTTTCCTTGAATATATAAGACGCCGGTTTTATCAGCTTTTCGAAACTTTATTTGACAAAATTCTGTCGGTTGTTTAAACTACCTTGTTTCCCTTATCAAACTAATCTGACACATCTTCTACTGCCACAATAGCAAAGAAATTACAGTTATACATATATTTACACAACCTCTTGTTAAGGAGAGATGGCCTCTTTCTGTAAATGGATCGGTTGCTTTTTCAGGTGCTTCATTGTTCAATTGGTGAATAGCGAGACACCAAATGAGCAAAAAACAGCTTTAAGCTCTCAGCACCTCTATTGTCCTCCAATACCATCAATAGAGAGTGTCTGGGTTACAGTCAGTTACCCCAGGCTGCTAGATAAAAGCTTAGTGACGCCAGCTTTGATGCTGATGTGATAATTGCAGGCTTGAACTGCCAAATTACAGTCACCATAGAGACTTGGCCACCTTCCTCCATCATTCCCAAACCACCTCAGTTCAGTCAACTGGATATAAAAGTGTCATCATGCATCATGCCTAAACAAGGGGAAGAAGTTAAAGCGAAATGTCTCCTTATTAGAGGGAGAAAGGGAGGAAGGGAGGGAGAAGCTGAGTGCGTGGGTGTGTTAGAGGGACTGAATGAAGCTGTTCTTGGTCACCATGGCAACTGCAGTATGAAAAATGGTTGGAAGGTTTGTGTGACACCAGGATTTATTGGAACAAATACACGAGTGATATGCCAGCTGTGCCTTTTGTCATTAGTCTGGTTAGAAAATGTAGGTATATTATCCCGTGTGTGTTTATGTGTGTGTCTGTGTGTCCAGGTACAATGAGCTGCTCTTCATCATTGACACCTGTCAGGGCGCCTCCATGTATGAGAGGTTCTACTCTCCAAACCTCATGGCTCTGGCCAGCAGTCAAGTCGGAGAGGACTCCCTGTCGGTGAGTTACCTGCCCACAGATGAAGGAGATGCATTAAAAATCATCAATCAGTCTGTCAGGTTGTCTAATAAGCAGTGTGGTTTGATCGCACATTGCATCTGAAGACAAAGCTGTGTTCACACATACTCCCACCATAGTACACATTCTCCTACTCTAAACATTTAATCTCACATTTCTGCACTTTTCTTTTCCTGTTTAATGGATTTTGGGGAAGTTTAAACTTAAGCAACCCCAGTCAGCGTTACCTAAGATGTTTTTTTCTCATTACATTAGTTCCCTTCCTGAAATCTTCTTCTCTTGAAACAATAAACCTGAAGACATACTCACTAATGAAAGCTAAGCAACCAGGCAGCATTATGTTTGAACCAAATAACAGGGACAGTCATGTAGCTTTAGTCTCAGTGTTTTAGCTGAATATCATGGATGTAGCCACCAAGTGCTCATGAAGGATCTAGTTTATTTTCGTGTAGCTTAATTTATGTAAGAAAGTGAGCTGAACAGCTAGTTTTCATCAGCAGTACCTTCAGCTGATGTTAATGGGAATCCTAGAAAAAATACAAATAATATAACATATACAATAGTTAAAAACATACTACATTGTGATAAAAAAAACAAATGTAATACAGTTAAATAACATGAGAGGGCAGAATCGATTATCAGATACACAGGTGGATAAAAATAGCATCAGATTAACTTGCATTCCTGTATACACACACCTCAAGACTGAAACTGAAACGTGATGTGCTCTTGACATCAGGATCCTCTCCACATTACAGAATGACACCAGTGTCACTTGTCATTACACACTTTGCCACACTGATTATGTGTGAGGCAAAACTGGCATAGTTTGAAGACGAGTTGTCAAAATACTTTTTCTTCCAATGTCATTACCCAACATTTAGTGTTGGTGCTGTTGATTCCATCGGGACACAATCTCTGAATACAAAAGCAGCTCAGCTCTTCAACCCGTGTCTGCAAAGCACGAGACATTAAAACCTCTGTACAGCTTATGGTGATGGCAGTTACTCATTATGGCACCCTCACTGATTTAATTCCTCCCACACATTAAAAACAAGCGCGGTCACAATGCTTGGAATGTTTGTTTGATCGGCAGCTTGAGGTTGGCCTATGTGTATTAATTTGTGTGTCAGTCACAATGTCAGAATTCACAGGAAGTCTTCTTGAGTGATGACACACAAGAAGAAAACACAAGAAAAATAATTTGTCTAAAAAACTAGTTCTGAATGAAAAAAATACCCCAAAAGCACCTGTGAGTTCTGCTGGATATTGAATATTTGTATTCTTGTATTTCTGTCCTCTTGTGCTTTTGTAGCACCAGCCAGATTTGGCCATAGGAGTCCATTTGATGGATCGTTACACCTTCTACCTTCTGGAGTTCCTGGAGGACATCCATCCTGCAAGCAAAACCAACATGAATGACCTGGTGAGGACGTTCATGCCCTTTACCCAACATCAGAGAGTGCATGTGTATGGTAGAGCAGCACCTGACATTTATTTTCATTAGCAATATGTTTTTTTTTTCTATTGTTAAGTCTCTAAAATGTAAGAAAATGGTGAAAAATACTCACTTATTTCCCAAATCCCAAGGTGAGGTGATGTCTTCCAATTTTTTGTTATATAAACATTTTTGCTTGATAAATAACGAGTGACAGTTTGAATAGAATAATCAGCACTGGACCACACTGGCCACACTATGTGGCTTTGAGTATTTACTGCTTAATACAACGGTGGTGAAACAATTACTTGATTAAATGATTAGTGCAATGACTAAACTAAATCACAACCCTTCTGATAATAATATTACTCATTTATATATATATGTTTTACGTTTCTTTTACTTTTATTGGTTTACACAAATTATACAAATTAGTATACACAAGGAGAGGTGCAAAAAACCCGCAGAGGGGCTTGATGTGGACTCTACAATTGAAAGGCTATTTTAGTCCTTTAGTCTAAAAGAAAGAAAAAGATAAAATTATTGGATTATTAAAGATGGGAAAGAAAGAAAAACAGGGAAGAGGAAACATTAGACTCCACACACTTGCAGATATACATATATGTAAGTGCATGAAGCAATTTAAATTGTAAAATTATAATGAGTGGATGGTTTACAAAGATAATCCATGCGCATAACATTATGGAGATAAAAACAAACCTTTTACCGGTGTCTTAAATTGCACAGGTGCTAAATTTAAAAAATGAGATGGCAGAGTGTTCCCGATCCCTGACCCTCTGTAAATTAAACCCAACCGTAATCAAGATGTTCTGCAGATAGGAGGCCTGATGTTACAGTTATTTTGAGTGATTTAATTTCTTAGCAAACGTCAGATGTGTGATTCTTATGGGTTTAATTCATAGGGTTCTGAGAAATTGTTGATGGGCCTTTTTCTTGCTGAAGATTTATTAAGTAACCCAAAAAATATTGTTTGATTTATTGTTGTAAAATAGTTAAAAAAAGAGCAGATATTAATGCTGTGGCAGAGTGACTCAGTTCCTGTGAAACCTTTTGGGGTTTGGTACCTGCAGTAGTGAGATAGTATCTGTCCTACACTGTTCTCCTCTGTCTAGTGTCAAGTCTAAAGTTTCTGGCCAGATGAAAGTCACACAGGGCTCAGAGCACTTGAAGCAGAATGTCTGATACTGTGTTAAGGTTCTGGGCCTTTGACACATGACGGTGGTGAGTACATGCTGCTCCAGGCCACGGCTCGATCTCAGCAGCACCTCCTTTTTCATCTTTTACACTCCTGCAGAGATCCACTGGCCCCAGGAGAGCACTCGTCATCCCCACCACCTACCCTACCCCGCCTCACCCAGAGTTAGAATCAAAATACTTGAAATCCTGCCTGTGGCACTCAGCCTGAACTCAATCAATGCACTGTGACTAAAGCTTATTATCCTTTCCAATTTTCCTGTTTCTGAAGATGCAATCTTTGTTCTTGTACCATTTTGTGGAATTAAGGATCAATACTATGGATTCCCCTGATGAGCCCACCAAGTTTTCTTTCTTTTTTTTAAAATCCAGTCTACAAAGTCTTTCCCTTTTGTTGAAACAGAAATTGCCTCACCTCCCCAATAAAATCCCCCACCAGTCCTGTGGTTTTTTTTAAAGTCCTGTTTGGCTGATAGAGATAACGTTCTTTTCAGTTTAATGATTTTATTTTCCTTTCAAACAGAGAGCCACACTGGTGAATCACACCCTTAAGAGGATTAACCCACAAGTGGTAACACACCAGGCTCTGAAAGATTTGTAATTGACGACGACATGCACAAATGTCAGGCTCCATGCCGCTAATCTCCTCCACACACTGTCACATATTTTAACACCTCCCACTGCAGCCTGAGCGATGTTTGATTACAGCTGGCTACAAGCTGCAGTTTGCTATCTGTGGAATGGAAAGCAGGAGACACAAACTCTTAAACACTGTCTGAGTATTAACTCCTCTGTCACATGGCAAAGTGACCTACGACACGTAATTAATGCTTTAAGCATTTAATTTAATATTTTAGTTTTGTTGCTTGAGTGGCTCTAACAGGAATAGAGGTTCTTTGGCTGTGAATGGCTGCAATAATTCACCGATTTGCTGTCAACTATTAAATTAATTACTAGTTATTTTGATAATTGAATAATAGGTTTGTGCAATTTAAGAAAAAAAAACAAAGTCACAATTCTGATTAAAGCTTCTTACATGTGAGTCTTTGCTACTCTATGACAGTAAACTGGATACTGTGGTTTCCAAAACCTAAACAAGACTTTTGAGGACATCGTCTTTGGCTTTGGGAAACACTGATTGACATTTTTCACCACTTTCTGATCATTTATAGACCAAACAATTGATGAATTAATCAAGAAACTAATCAACAGATTAATTGACAATGAAAATAATTGTTAGTCGCGGCCCTAGTATGTGCTGTGTATTGCTCTGTGTCACGTGTTTCTAATACACTGCTTTTGTTTTGTCTGCTTCCGCAGTTCAAAGTATGTCCCAAGAGTCAGTGTGTGTCCACTCCAGGCCACCGTACTGACCTTTTCCTGAGGGATCCAGGAAGTGTACTCATCACAGATTTCTTTGGTAGCGTGCGCAAAGTGGAGATCACCATGGAAACCATTAACTTGACCGACCCCATTGAGCAGGTGGAGCAGAGGTAAGCTGAGTTTGTTTGTTTGTTTTCTAGCTTCTAACGTGACCGTATGGCAGCAGTTGCACATGTTGATGCAGCGGCCGGTAGCTTCTTCGATTTTCAGAGTAGCAATGACCACCAACACAGTACAAAACTTTAGTTTATTCATTCATTTAGTCTATAATGGTTGACATGAAAGCAGATATAAATGGTGCAAGGCAGCCGTCTTCATTTTCTCGGGGAGATTTTGTGAAAGGAAAGTTTATAGGAAATCCAGTTACTTCATAAGTTAAACAAAAAACTTAAACTCAAAAGCTCAAATGGTAGCTAGGATAGTTTTCAACATGAGAAATGTGGAAAAACACACTTTGATAAGCTGATTATTATATTAAACCCTGACTGAAGGTAGATCGACCTATTCATTGCAATAGTCTTCTATTCTCATCAAAACTTGACAAATCGGTGTTTACCTTGAAAGTCTTTTACAAGCCTTCTCTTTCAGTGAATGTTTTACTTGATTCCTCTTTATATCATTTAATAACTTTGTCAAAGGCCAAATACGTGATATTCTATATCAGAGAGGAACTGAAAATAACACAATGATATTATAACGCTCTCATTACAGTGCAAATAATACCAGTAATCCTGGTAATTTAGCTGTACAGTGCAGTAGTGTTTGCGGTGGATTAGTGACAACCTGGACGTAAAAGCCTTAATCAAGGTTTGTTTTAACTGAAGTGCTGTGGGCGAAACTCATCGTCTGTTTGGTTCCCAACTAACTAGACTTCGATTTCTTTTTAGAACTCGTCACATTAGTGATATTGATTTCTCCATTAATGATGTGTTGAGTGGCCTGTTTCAGGGAGAGTAGACCACACAGTGGATGTTGCTATGGCTACCCTGTAAGGCTGACCAATAAATGATTATTTAAGGTGACAATAAAGCTCATTTAGATAGTGTTCCTTGTTTTTTAATCAGTAACAGCACTCAGTGCTCAATTTCACAGCAAAATAAAGATCTTAATTGATCCTCGTCTGGCCTCAGGCTGTAATTGAGTAATTCCTCATGAGGGGCATCGAGTAAGCAGCAGTGTGTCTGATGGATTATCTGTGGCACCACCCTGTGGTAAACTAGACAAATGCATCCAAGTTATATTTAGTACATTCCTTCATTGCATCAGGTTGACACATGCTGTGATAAATACATTTGGTCACTAGATGGCTGCAGAGAGCCGTCAAACTACTACAAATCATCCGCTCCGCATCCTCTGTAACTGGGGACATATTGTTTGCTTTCTCATATTGGCCTGCTCACAGACACACTAATCCCATAATAAGGACAATCACCAGGAGTTTCAGGAAACACACAGATGAAGCGCCACAATGCAAACAGCCGTCCATATTGACTCAGATTGTGTTGCTGTACAAACAGATGTGATGGAAATTAAAACTTTATTCACGATAACGCTCCCACTACTTCTATTAATTTCATTAAGCTGGGATTTAATTGTGCCATTGGGAGGTATTATAGTTGAAGAATCTTATGTGGTTGCCTGCTAATTAGTAATTAGAGGTAATTGCCACACCGATTTTACTCTTTGGCTGTTTTGGCCTCAGGCTACTTAAGTCATTTCACACAACTTCCCCTATTACTTTATTATTGATTAGGCCCAACACATTAGGCCTACTGATCCCAAATGCAACAGAGAAACACAGCCCCGGTGATATTGAGCGGCTGCTGGCCTAAATCAGTCCTAGAGAGAGTCGTTTTATCTCCAATTCTGATGTAACAAACCAGCAACCCCCTGATTCATGTGATGTTTAATGGAGCCAAGTTTATTCCTGGAGCACAAGTGGCATCTTTTTCTTTTTAAGAATGATCAATAACGATATTGTGAATGTTCAAAGATATTAGAGAGGCTAACTACACTTTCAGTAGTTTTGTATGTTCACTACTAATATGAAAGGTAGGCTTTGTATGCAAGGACATTCTGCAGAGAAACCAAGGCTGTTGTCATGCTCTTCAAATAATTGAATTTAATATTATTATGTGGTGTCAGAAGAATGAAAGAACTGGTGTTTTCAAGGTGACTGTGTTACCAGTGTTAAATATGTGCAGTTTACTACACATAATGGTAGTTAGGCAGGGTCCGCTGTGAAGTGAAATTAAAGTAGACCATTTGATAGTCCTCCAAGATCCTCCTCTGCAGGTTCTTTTTCTCTCATCATAGAAATTGACTGAATGTTGTTGTCAACAAGCTTGCATCTGTCCTCTTCTTCAGCTGTTGCACAGAAGTGAAACTCTGTGCTGAGCTGATGAAATACAGTGACAGAAGAATCCAGTTTTATGCACAAAAATGTGTGTCTCTGTGGACTTAAACTACGCAAAGACCAGCAACCAGCTAGAAAATATGTAAGTAAATGGGGCTGCAGTTATGACTGAAATGTGGGAAGTGAGCAGTGAAAGTAGCAGTGAAATACTTAGACGATAAATCGATTCATCAATCCATAGACAATGGTCTTCCAATCGGTTAATCAGTGGGTTGCTTTTCAAGAATAAACTCTAAAACACTTCCAAAAATGGGAGGATTTGCTGCTCAGTTTGTCATAGTTAACTGAATATCTTATACGAGCAGTTTCAAATTTGACACCTCAGGCTCTAATTATAACTGGCTTTTCTCCACTTGATCTTTTTTTTGTTTTTTGCGATCAGTTAATTGGGAGAATAATCTTCCAATTATCAGTAATGAAAATAACTGTTGTTTGCATCCCACTCACAGTAATCATCCCACCTCCCTTAAAGAAATAAATGTAGGATTTTATGTGCAAATTCAGATCTAAACTTGGTTAAACCCCAGGCCAACTTATCTGGATCTTTAAAAACACAATCACTAAGAAATGACAGAAGCTGGATCTTTATGAGACCCCTGTCCGGACACCGCTGGTATAACTTTACCAGCGCTATTATTTAACTCGATAATAGCGTTTCATAAGACCTGAAAAATGGGTTGTAGTGAGCTCTGTGAGTTCCCGCAGAGAAGAGATCACAGATGTCCTCTGAAACAAGCTGTTATTTAATATAGTGCTGCTTTAATCCACTTTTGTCAGCTCGTTCGACCACTCAGACAAGTGGAGGAGGATATTTAGAGAAGATGGGGATATATGTGTTCTAGTGTGTGCCTGTCTCTTTCTCATTCTCTTTCTTGCTTTCCCCCCGTCGCTCTCGTGCCTCTCTTATTCTCTCTCCTCCTCTCACCCATTTGTAAAAGGCCGTTTTTTCCTCAGAACAGGCTCTTCCATTAAGTGAATTGCACTTGATGGAGAGGACGTTTTAATGGACCCCCTCAATCCTCTTCATTATACATAGGCTTAACAGTGTAATGACATTGTCTGGTTACTCACTTCCAGCCATAGGTGCTTGTTGACCAAGAAGGGACGTCCTGTGGGTTACAAGGCTCCCAGTATAATAACAGCTATCAAATTAAAGCTGAATTCATATCCCATCAAGTTGTGCAGTAAATTGAATCTAATTTGTGACCTGCAGCGCTGTGTAGAACCTACAAAAACTATGGGCCATTAGTAGAGCAGATGTTAAAAGGAAATTTGTTTGACCTAAAGATGGCAGCTGGAGACAGCAGTGATACCAGAGCCGGAGGTGGGGAATGTGGGGAGGGGCAGTCACATCCATTAGAATCAGCTAAGTGGATTGAAAAATCCTCTCCAAAAAAATCTCTTCATGGAAAATAAAGTGGAAAGTGGTTTGAATTGAATTAGAGCTCATCTCTTGTGCTAAGTGAAAAGAGGGGGAATCGGCGGTGAGACGTCGCTGCTCTCACTGACATGTTTCCAGCGGCAGAAAGAGCTGGGAGCACACACAGGGCTCAGCGGGAGATCGTCTCCAGGCCTGTTTTCTTCTGTCTCTGTTCCAGTCCGTCAGAGCATCTTCTGCCCTCCCGCACAGACGTGGTGAGAAGAGGGAAGGGGCAGAGAAATGGAGTTGAATGGAAAGGGATAAAGACAGGAAAATAAAGAAGGGAGGGCAAGAGAGTGAAAGCCCCGGAGAAAGATTCGATGTAGCTCAGAGAGAAGAAAGAGACAGGAAGAAAAAGGAGAACAGGTTGCTTCACACAGTGAGTGGTTGGAGGAGAGCCATGGTGGTTCACTGGAGGATATATGGCCCCAGTTTGTCAGCTGCTGTCTGACCTGAACTTTCTTTGATTAGCTGAAGACAGCCACTCAGTTGAGCCTCCTCTCAACAGTGAACTTTAGCTGAGACTCCTCAATCAGATTGTGATGTTGATGACATTCAGCCTTTCAGAAAACATTATACTGTGTGTATATATATATAGAGAGGAGCATAAAATGATTTCAAAACTACCTGTGGAAACTGTCGCGTTTAGGTGGATTCAAATAGTTGTAACAGGATTGACAGGTTTTTGAACTGGTGTCACTGCATTTTTGACAGTTTGATTTTCCTGCTTTCGTCTCTCTTTTTATTAAAGTTCTGTTAGTGTTCACAAAGTTGACACTCTTTCCCATAAGGACACAGAATGAGGGATGCAGCAATTACCTGATTTCACGATCAATAGTGGTCTAAAATGTCAGTTATATAACTGTGGCGACTTAACTACATCGAGTGTTTATGTTCTCGCTCCCAAAAAGGGACATTATGGCAGAGTACATTATTTTTCTATGAATAACTGGTGTACAGCGAGGAAAATTACACAAACCAAAGCAGCTGCCAGCCCAAATGGCCGACTGCAGGTGTAACAAAGAAACGTGGTGCAGCAGCTTATGTCACGCAGCAACAAGTTCTGGCAAATTACACATGCTGTCACAGTCTAACACCTACGCCAGAGATGTTTTCAATTTCTTTCATTTTTAGCCTACAAAAGCTGCATCTTTGATCTGAGATTAAGTGTATTTATTTTTACTGTTTCTTAGTTACGGTATTTTTGTCCCAAAAGGCAGCAACTGTTAATGACAAAAGTCAAAACATGCTCTTTGTGATAATATGCATCCATAATGTTGTGAAATACGTTAATGTATTATAATCGTGAAACCGTGATTTCTCCTTTAGAAAAAAATCTATAATTATTGCTTTCCTGGATATAATGTGATAAACCTGCAGGGACACTCAGACAAATGAAAGGAAAAGCCAACATAAAGCGTCTTACTAAGGTGTTTGGCCACCATGTCCTTCCTGTCCCACCATGTCCTGACATTTATTCTGCAAGTCTCTGGAACACTTCTGGATGAAAGATATTCCCTCATTTCTGTTTTGACGATGGTGGTGAAGATCGAATTACACAGAACCATCTGGGATGTCGCCCTGAGAAACTGTTCAGAAAACGAGCAGGTACTTTTCTAGAAAAACTTGGCAGTTGATTGGACAAACCATGTGTCTATCGCTGTCTATCACAGGCGAATGTCAATCGATCAGATCAACATTAAGAGATGCATATGCGCATAACACATATCAGTCCAAAGTGTCCCATAGGTGTTCAGTTGGGTTGAGATCTGGTGACTGCAGAGGCCATAGCTTATACAATAATTTTCATACTTCTCAAACTATTCACTGACCCCTTGTTCCCTGTGAATGAGGGCATTGCCATAGAAGAGACCAATCCCATTAGCATAGAAATGTGTCATCAGAGGATAGACGTGATCATCACTCAGAACAGCTATATATGGATTTGCAGTGACCCTTCCCTCTAAGGGGATGAGTAGACCCAAACCATGCCAGCAAAATATCCCACACAGCATAACAATGCCACTGTTTGCTATTTTTCTCCACCCATTTATTCAGGGCTTTCCTTTCATTTATCACCCGTCTTTCGGTAACATAGTTAGGAGCGTACAAGGTTGGAAAACAAAACAAAGCAAATCAAAAGAAAAACACATAAATTACATAATATCTGGACCGTTCCTCTAAGAGCTATCAGGCAGCAGAGCTATCATACACTTATCATTGTAATAGGTATGGAGTTGTTCCAGAAAAGCCATTAATTCTTTCCAAACTCCTCAAGTTTGTCTTTCAGAGCAAATTCTATTTTTCTTAGGTGGATGGTGGTCATTAAACTAATAGTGCACTGAAGGTGGCTTCTTTTGTTCTTCAGTGTTGGAGTTGTAATTCATCACTTATTTGTACTTACACTGAAGAAGAGAGTCATGCTATAATCAAGTAAATCAGCCAGTCGTAGCCAGAATGGGAGATATTTCTGGACTTTACTTCTTATGTGAAAACCCTATTTATGATTTATGCTGACGAGAGAAACCTTGACAATATAGCTTCAAAGGATACATCCGTCTATATTTGTTTTACTCCCAACATATACCAATGTACGACCAAATCAGCAATGGTCTTGTTGGCTTCTGAATACTTTCTGACTTTTAGGCTGTCTGTCGCTCTCATCCTCACGCCCATTCATTTAATTTTTAAACAGTAATTAAGGCTGAAACAGCTGAACACTGCAGTGTTTAGCAAAATAAAACTGGAATAAATTGGCTGTTTGTTTGGGATACTATTTTCAGATGCAGATTTAGTGGTCTGGTGAGTATTTACAGCAGAAGGATGGTGTTTGTGGGATAGACTCAAAATGAGCCACAGTGTGTCTCATTAATGCTTATTAGATTAGTTGTTGGATATCACTGGGAGAAGGAGAGCCCTGTGTGTTCTGTATCAGAAAGGTCACAGGTTTAATACATTCTGCCTCACATTAACTAACGTCTATCTATCAGCTGCCATGTGACGACCTTTTTCACTGTCCTTAAGCAAGACACTTAACCTCAGCGTACTCCATTAATATAAAGTTGCTGTAGCTAAGAGCATTACTTCAGTAATTCAAATCTAAATTGATTTATTCCTAACACACAACTCGCATGTTTTGTGGCCAGCTTTCCTGAAGTAATGAAAGGCCCAGAACAGTCCGTCTTTTACTTTGAAAACTAAGCAGTGTTTTTGTTACATCAGGTTATTCTTCTTTGTATACAGGCCTCAGATACAAGGATACATAAACACACACACACACACACACACACACGCACACACACACACGCACGCACGCACGCACACACACACACACACACACACACACACACACACACACACACACACACACACACACACACACACACACACACACACACACACACACACAGTTTTCCAGCTTTTTAAAGGATGCCTCTGCAGCACACAGTCTGGTGCAAAATGTTTATAAAACTTTTTGTGTCTCAAGCTTAGTGAAGTCTGATTTAAAGAAATGCCTCCTGTGATATCACTTGAGTCAGGGCTGGTTTTAAGTGTGCTGACCAGATCTCCTCCGGGGCTTGGGATGAAGGGCACCTGGTCATCCTAGAGACAATGGAACATTTGTTTTGGACAGAGATCTGAGACTAGACTGAGTCGCATTGTTTAAATTTCAATAACATCTGGGTAGAAAACCCTGGCATCATGCCTTAGTTTACATATAATTTAATAGTCTTTTTTCATTATGTTATTTCAAAGTGTATACATCTCATTCATCTAAAGTGCATGTTTGATGCTTTCATGTCTCATTAATAACAACATTTTCACTAACCAACACATTTAACTGCCAGTTTTGTATCCGGAAGTGGTTTAGACTATAGCTTACAGTTTAGAGAACTAAGAGAGCTAACAGCTAATGAAGCTAAAAACACAGCAGGATTGAGAGTTTCTGTCCAGAGGAACATGAAGACTTCTTTTAACATAACACATCAAAAGCAATCAAAAGTAGCTGCCTGTCCAAGCGTTTTTGGCTCTTTGTCATTGAGCGCCAGCGTCTGTGTAAATAGCGAGTACATTAAAGTCTCTCACTTCTCTGCATGCTTCTCTGACTGACCCTCCGTGAAAGCCTTTTCTGTAGTTTTTGTGGATTCAGCTAATTCTGTGCCTCACTGCTCATGCCACACTAAAAGCTGAACCAGAATTTTGTATTTATTTTAACTGGCAAAGAGCTGCCAACTCATAGTAAATCAGAGAAATCTTAGAGGATGAGACACCAGGGAGAACTGATGTTTGCTGTGTAGCATCAACAACAAACATTGGCTGTATTTGCTTGTTTACCTGTTCAACAGATATTACACCAACCCCGTGTGAATACTTAAGTTGACTGTGAAGCTCACTCTTGCTGCACTGGTTAGTTTTTCTAAAATCCAAATGAATGTTAAAGTGCACTGTGGGAAGTTAAGGGAGCCTGGAAGTTTAGAGGTCTACTAACACGTCTAAAATAGTAATAATCTGGTTGGTAGGTTGCCTAAAAGGTAGACTTTACGTGTAGTGTCACTCCATTTGTCTTTTCCTGAAGACTTTTGTGATATACACAATATCCATTCTGCTCACATCCATTATTGTCGAGATAATTTTGACTCTTATGGTTCCACAGATGATTATTTTTTCATTTATCAAGAGGAAAAAAGTGGATTCATTTGCATCAATTTGCGCTGCATATCATTGACTCCACTCTGAAATGTTCTGTCAATCACACACACCTCGGCTACACACTCACTGCCAACAGAAACACTGGAGTCTGTTCCTCTTCCTGACAGCTTCTCTTCATCACTGAATAATGGCGGCCCACATAACAAAAGCTCAGTGTTTCCAAAGTGCAGTTTACGTGGTACAGGTAAATGCCAATAAGTTCTGTTTTGTGTGCGATTTGTCTTTCAGTCCTGTGAATGGAGAGCTGCAGAAGGAGAAGAACTCGTATGTGGACCAGCTGCCAGTATCTGAGATCATCCATCAGGTAAGAGACAAACAGGAGGGTCTGTTGGGGATACTGGAAACACATAAACAGGCCGGTGCTGATATAACCCAGACATTCTTAGCATCCATTTTATGAGCGATTAAATGCCGAATATTCGCATTTGCCATCTTTGTACCTTTTGCGTAGGCAGCCATTTATTAGTGCTCCCGTGTTTCTGTAATTTCAAGTGTGTCCACGCTTGTCCTTAATTTGGACGCGGAACAGAAAGTTATGTGCAACATCCACCAACTGATTCTTTGTGTCGTTTCCATGGTGACCGCTCTAAGTGTGAAATGTAAGTGCCTCCTGGTCTCAGTGTGGAGGGGCCACCGTGAAATTCAGCAGAATGGATAGGCAGGATTGTGGCGAGAAATTGTGCATTCACCTCATTCCCAAATGGATTGTGGCTTTCAGCCGGGCCGACCTTCACAAATGAACACCTATTCCTCCTCATTGCACCTTTAGTACATGTGCTCTGCATTCAAAACAGACATTCTCGGGTCCTGTGTCGCTCTTGTAAGATTTTCCATTATGAACCTATTAAAAATACCATTTCTATGCTTCCTCTTCAACTTGTGAATCAGAAAAGTAAAGCAGTAACATTAATCTTTGCCACAGGCAGGAGCAGACATGAGTGTTGCTTACATTTGGGGTTCAGGGTTGAGAAAAATACTTCAAGATTAATTTAATGTGGACATGACCATTTACACAGTATTATACACTGCAATATACCTTGAATGCTGCAATGATTTAGTCAATCAATAGAAGATTAATCACCAACTATTTTGACAATCAGTTAATTGTTTCAGTCATTTTTCATGCAGAAATGTAAAGATTTGCTGCTTTTCTTTAAAACTATGACAGTAAATGAAGAGTATCAGGATGTTGGAATATAGGTTGGAAAAAAGAAACAGTTTGAAAATGTAATTTTTCATTTTTTTCGCTATTTAATAGAGTAAAACATTTAACTGTGCTAAAAATAATCAGCAGGACAAAAATGAACAAAGAAAATAATTGTTAGTTTGTGAACGTTTAAGCTGCACTTGTATTGGATCTCACTTTGACAGTTTCAACAAAAACAATCACATTTAAGGCCAAATATAGGCAGTATTTATTGCAGAGCTTTTTAATGGATTGCTTTTTATTGCATAAGCGTTTCTGTTTTTGTGTTTGGCCACTGCTTAAATTCACAGGGTACTAATCATAAATTTTGCATGTACCAAACCACAATACAAGCATCAACCAAAGTGAAAACTATTTTGTGTATTGCAAATGAAATCAACCAACATATGATCCTTATTTTTTATATACAAATCATTATTTGTATATAAAAAGTGGTCAGTCATACAGATCTACATTTCCCAAGTTGTTTTGTGTTGTAGTGTCTTTCAGCTCTTTTTTTGTTTGTTTTTTAGCAACTTTTATGTATCGATTCCCTCTCAGCGCTCTAATCAGTGTTGTTTTCAGCAGTAGCAGGCAGCTGTTCTAGTAAACCATCTGCTCAGCACAAAGCAGTAGATCAACAAAGTTAGCCACTAGCTGGTGAATATCATTAGCAGATAAAGAGCCACGTATTTCCTACAGGAGTTGTCAGAGATAAGAATCAAGCAAAGGTGGACAAAAACACAAGTCCAAATGAATGACATTGTTCCATGTCTGTTTGATGTGCTGACTGCCAACATATTAGTCATAACCACTTTATATGGATGGTAGGTGATGCAAGTTTAAGCATGGTTATTTAAGATTATGTTGTTTTTCTTGAAATGCTGTCATGCTCACAACAGATGTGAAGATGTATTCAACGTTTTACTGTTTTAAGCCCAGAAAAGGAGTATTTGTTCTACAGAGCTGATTCTTCACTTAACTCTTGGACAGCTGTGTTCCAGAGATGTTCTATCCATATTCAACGTCAGTGGGTATCTACCATTATACCTTGTAGTACAATCTGAGCACCCTGTCAGCAAATACAACCTTTTTTTTTTTTTTTTTCAGTAGTTCAGAAGTTACATCTTCCACAAAGGGAGTCTTGGCCATAAGCATGCTGTCTAAATTTCATGGCATGTCATCTTGCAATTACAGATATTCAGATTTTTTCCTTCCTGATACAGATTCTGATACCTGAACTTTGCACACCAATCTGATACCAATGGGTTAAAAATAGTATATATATTATTCTCATTTTTAAAAGCTGTATACTACAAACTGTATCAGTGTTATGTTATGGGATGGAACATAACACTGATACAGCTGCCATTTTTTTCAAATAACATGGTATCAAATTGCTGCATAGAGTCTTGAACTCGCAGATACCCAATTCAGCATTTAGGCAGTACCAGAGTCGTTTCCCGTACTGGTATCGGTATGTGAACAGCCCTACATACAGTGCTAGCAGACAATTTGATATGATGTTTTCGCTGTGGAAAACGTGACCATTGAGCTAGTTTGTCTCACTTAAAATGCTTAATCACACGTGTCAAACCAAAGTAGTTGAGCAGACATGTGGATTTCCAGTTCGATGGCCACCACTTCTCTAAAAAGAGGTAAAATAATATCTTGGCTGTTTTTGATTAGTATGCGTGAAAAGATTTTATCATTTGTTGAGGAGAGCTACATCTGAAAGACTCCTGGTTCAGATTTCCGTGACCACAGAAGAGTTTGATTTGCTGGCCTTTGATTTGACAATAATGTCCGTCTCCACTATGAAGACAGATACTCTACTATTGGTGTTGATGCCAAAGGTCAGATCCAGACCGAGCCAGCAGTAACAAAAAACAATGTGAATTCTGAAAACAAAAAAAAACACAGTCCTGCTGCTGGATGCATCACTGGCTGACATTGAAATTGGTGTGAACAAAGGAGTCACAGTCAGTTGGCCCAGAGAAATGAAGCTGACCACAGGCCCGCGCTCGGTCAGACGCTTATTGAGTATTGTGATGGGAAATGGGAGGGGTGTCCACACCCAGCGGCACTCTGGGAAATTGATCGCCGAGGACTGCCTCAAAAGCCTGGCAAACACTGGCCAGTTTTAGATCTGATGCCCGCTGTTCACATAAGAGTGCCCGTAAAGTGTGTCTGTAATTTTCAATACACTAAAGCAATCGCACTTTTGAAAGCTCACTCGCTCGCTCACATACAAACACACCCCATTAGGCCTACACCGTCTGCCACTTGGCTTCATATCTTGGCTTACTCTGTCTTTTGTCTCTTTTCCCCCTCCTGTCTATTTATCTTTCCATCTTTTTCTATTTTTCTGTCTACCCCCCTACTCTTTTTAAATGCACCCACACGTACAACACACAAACACACTCGTCAACCTGATGACCCCTGCCAGAGATTTCGATTATCGGCTCGCACTCCTGCTGGGTTGAAGATGGGAGTCCTGACAGACTGACTCATCTCTCTCCCCCTCACCATAATC
The DNA here is from genome assembly GCF_965226575.1 of Pagrus pagrus. Lineage (NCBI taxonomy): Eukaryota > Metazoa > Chordata > Actinopteri > Spariformes > Sparidae > Pagrus > Pagrus pagrus. Next base: position 17,462,062 of record NC_140196.1, read on the forward strand.
CATCTGCACTGCAGCAGAATGACCAATGTCCATAAAGCCTATTGACAGCTCTCCTCTTTTTGATTAGCTGTCATATTGTGCGCACAACTCTCTGAGATATCTTCATGCCGCCGTGGCAGCGCCTTTTGTTGTTCGCTGATCAGATGCACTCATCTGAAGAACTAGATGTGATTGAATCTCATAAGATCTGATGTCTAAAATATTCCCAAGTGGTCTGTGGCTGGTTTCAGTTCTGCCACCAGCAAAAAACAAATCTTCTCTCTGTGTTTATCTTCTAAGAAAAACATTTTTCCATTTGCCAGCAGGCCAGGCGACAGCTTGTAAATAGAAAAGTCATCAGAGTGACTGACAGTGTGTATATATAAGGCTACGCTGTATGCCGTCTGTACACAAACTTCCCCTCATTGTGTACATGGGTGTGTGTATGTGAGGAGTTGATTAATGCCCTGTCTGTCACCGTTGGCAGTTGTCTTGCTAGTGGTGACAGGGTGACTCCCCTCTTCCCGCCACCTTCTCCTCCCAGCCTCACACATCTCATCACGTTGCCAACGCCTAATCACAATATGTTCAGTTCTGGAAATAACTAGAAGGAGCTCCTCTTTTCCCCGTTCTCTTGTGTATTCTGCTTTTTTTTCCTATCTCGCTGCTCTGAGTCCTAGTCTCTGGCGTCAAATTGTTATTTGTTCCTTTGCCAGCTTGACGCCACACCATATGGCTCTGGAGAATTGAAAATGGATGCACTGAAAATTAATGCTTTACCTCCTTCCCGTCACTCGCCAAATCCCCCTTTCCTCACTCAGCCTGCAACACTGACACTTTTCAAAAGTGGATGTCGGAGTTGTGAGGCCAAACCGTCTCAGACAAGCTCCTTCATTAAATCAAAAATCATTTAGATCATGCTAAGTGATTACAAATAACATCGTCTCAAAAAGCAAATCATGCTTTATGAGAGAATAATGCACCCTGAACAGTGATTGCCCCAGAGCGCTCGCCGAGGGCTTAAATGTCCAGGCAATACAGTGGAGTGTCCTGGCAGTGCACAATGGCTGCTGTTCTGTCGCGCAGCTTCGCACAACATAAATTTGCAGCAGTTTTGACCTTGGAGTGCTGGTGTTTGGCAGGGCGTCTCAGACCTCCCTCAACGACCATTAGCATCCTGCGTGGCCATATTAATTAGCTCCAATCAATCAGGTGGGTAGCCGTTAATTGATTTTACTTGTGAATTGAATTCGCAACACAAAGCGTGCGTAATGGAGGCCGGCTGCTTCAGTCCCCGTCCTTGGCAGTAGGATGTGAATGTTTCTGTCAGTGAAGGTCAGCGAACACTCGCTTCTTCCCTGCTCCTTGCTCTCGTTTCTGTGCATATATTTTTTTTTCCCTTTCCCTCCCTCGTGTCTGTTTTTCTTTTTTTTTGAAGAAGCTGCATTCTTTTCATTTTATCTAAGAAGTCAAAAACTCTGAAATTTAGATAATCAAAGTAGTTAATTAATTCATGACTGTCTCAATTAGTCCTTTTAAGCATTGAGCTAACAGATGAAAAATTAACTCTTTTGATAATGGATTATTTGTTTAAGTCATTTATCAAGCAGAAAGACCAAATGCTTCACAAATGTGAGGATTTCCTGGTTTTCTCTATTGCTTTAGTGTTTGCAAATTGAATGTATTTGGGTTTCAGTCGACTGGTCAGACAAAAGAATCAATCTGAAGGAGTCACCTTTGTCTGTGGAAACTTGTCATGGAGACTTTTCACAATCTTTCTTTCTTTTTATATTTTATATATTTCGCCTGTTCAGAATACTTTTTTAAAATGTAGTTTTATCATTATCATAAAACAAAAAGGAAACTTTGACAGAACAGCACTAGATTGTGTCTTACATAAGCAGCCAGTCTGGCAAATTCATAGATCAAGCAGACAAACTAACGTAATATTATAATTATATATACATATTATTATATGCTATAATAATATATAACAATCCCATCTGATGAAAAAGGAAAAACAAAGGAATTTCTTTCACATTTTTCACTAGAGCTAGACCAGTATATGAGCTGATTTTATCCTATTGCGAAATATGGGCATCAATGTATTTTTAGGTCTATCATTTTCAAAAGATATGTTTGATGACAGAAAAATGTGGCCTGCTCAGTACATACACTCAGTGGCCACTATATTTAATAAACCTGTAAAAACACAGCTCATCCATGAATTCTACATTTACCTTTACTTTTCATTGATTCTATCAGAGCTGTTTTATATAAACTGCGTTTATTATTGAGCTTGGAATTTGCAGTGGTGTTGAACCTCTACTGCATCATATTGAGAGCACTTTCCAATGTTTTACCCACCACATTTAAAAGCATGATGGCGTGCAGAAACACATTTCAGTATAATGCAGCCCAGTAAAACACGACCACCACTCACAACCTCAGCTCTAAGCATATTGCTGAACTTTGGGATGGCTGTGGCTCAGGAGGTGGAGAGGGCCGTCTACTAATCGTAAGGTCAAAGGTTTGATCCCTGGCTTAGGCTGCATGTCGAAGTGTCCCCGGGCAAGATATTGTAACCGAAATTGCTCCAAATGTTCCATCAGTGTGTGTGAGCAGAGAAATATTATGAGATATAAGACCGATACATATTGTTACTGTTTTATAGCCCAGGCCTTGTATGTTTTTCACAAAACTTTAACTAGAAGAGAACTTAGTAGAGGGCATACCTCCGCCAAGACTCAACTCTCCCCTTTTGTACTAGATAGCCTAGATATGTGTTTTTTCCATCAAGATCCATGCATTTATTCTGAGAAATTCACAAACATTTTGAAAAATCTCAACGTTAAAGAGTGATGAAAATAAAATTCTGGATCCGTCCCTTCATGAGCCGAGACCCATCCTCCATCCGAGTTTGGTGAAAATCTGTGCAGTGGTTATTGTGTAATCCCGCTGACAAATAAACCAACCAACCAACAAACAGACACTGACGAAAACATCACCTCCTTGTGAGAGGTAATAACGAAATTTAAGGGATCCTCATCAATAAGATGTGTTTACAAAATGTACAATCTATACAGTCAACAAATGACTATTTATAAAAAAAATACAATAACTGACGGATTACAGTATTTGATACTTATAATACTCATAAGTTGTTTAATTAACTAGGTTATCGCCCTTTTCCTCTGATTTTATGGTGCCTACTCCTATTGTCTCTCTCTCTCTTCCCCCTCTTGACATATGCTTCTCGATCTGCCGGCTGTGCTGACGTGGCTTCCTGTCACAGTCAATCCATCTCTCTCTGCTCTACCTTACCCAAGGGGTTTGCACTTTCTCACACACACAAACACACACACACACACACACACACACACACACACACACACACACACACACACACACACACACACACACACACACACACACACACACACACACACACACACACAGTTTTATACATGTGTCTGCCTACAATTGTCACAGAGGTCAACTGCCCCCAATGGCCACATGCTCCCGGTCGTCTCTTGTGAATCAGCACAGCTTCGTCCTCTAGGTGTTTAACCCTCAGCTCCTCTGCTTGTCTTCCTGTCGGCCACTTTGTCACCAAGGCTGTGGCTGAAAAGATCCCCACTTAGATTTTGTTATGCAAGACTGATCTGATGCATGTAGAGTTGTGAAAGCAGGGAATAAAACCACATTGAAGATATGATTCGGAGCACATTTGTGCTGTCTGAAATCAGTGGCTGTGTGATGGCAGTCCGAGCTGTCAGCTCAGTATTCATCTGATTATGTCAGCGTCTCAGTGGGACAGATCACTGTTGTCATGCCTCTGTGTGCGCTTGACCGGATAACATGGAGGACAGCAACTCAAGCATGCTGGCAAATTTAATTGGGATTTGGGGAGATGCCTCTGTTTTAGCTAAACTAGAACAGACGGGTCAAAATCGACCAGCGTAGCAAACTGTGACAGGATTCAGCTAACTGTGTCAGGGAAAAATTAAAGCCAATCTGCATCTGTGGCTACACAATGTGCTTCTTACAGTGAGCATAACCATGATTTGGGTAATTTATATTTTTACCATTCATCTCAGGATGGAGGACTGTGTCGGACTGGCCTGTTGAGTTATTGCGGTATTCACAGTTACAGTTCCAGCAGTTTTCACAAAGTTACTGTTGCACATATACAGAAACTAATTTAAAGGCAAAACTGTTCGCTAGCCTAACGCAGGTTATCTCAGAGCTAAGTCTTTTTTGCTTGTTGCCAACTTTGTTAAAACTTGTGTCTGCCATTTCTTTCTGAATAGACCTTTGTGATATATTTTGTTGAGTTGTGTACTTTTAGTTTTACTTTTGTTTTGATTGTTGTTGTTAAGTTTAAAAATAGTCTCTTTAGAATGCAGACCAATGCTTATTTTGCCTCTTACCTGTAGTACTGTTTATTCATGTTGGTGGTTTTGGTGTGAGTTTCAACATAAAACCGCTTACAACAAGGTCTGTAGATAACTGGGTCAAGATTTCTGGAAAGAGACATTGCTGTTGAGTTTTTCAAGTGTATTTTTTATTTTTTTTGGGCTCTTTGAGCACCACAGGCCACACAGTGTCATTTAGTTCTGTTATATTCAAGAGAAAGCAGAAGGTTATACGGCCGATATCTCCAAACACAATCTAAATGAATAAAAACACCACAGGCAAGAGGAAAATAAATGTATTTCTGATTTTGGGGGGAACTGTCCCTTTAAGCAGAAAATAGTGTGTTCATGTTGGCTTCAAACATGATAAGAAGTTGATTGTGACAATAAGCCTTTGAGCTATTTTAGGACTGAACACATGCTTTGACTTCTGTTAGTCAGATGTCAGACAAAGACGACCAAAATCGGTCCCATCTGAGATGTTTCCTGTAGTTTCTCGCACTTTGTCACAAAAGCGGCATTGAATCAGACGCTGGAAACATTCCTGTATACTCTGAGCCTTATTGTCTCTGCCGCTGACTGAATGTCTGTTGAAGCTTTTCCCACCACCTGCAGCTTGGGCTCTGTCAGACATTTTCTACTGTAGATATAGTGTCTGTGGGAAAGGTGCCTGTAACCGACTGGAGGTTTCACAACATGATTGATGTGCCACAGTTCCTCTCCAGGCCTGAATTTGGCTTCAGTCTTCTTTTTTTTCTGTTTTTATTTCAAATGTGGTTATCGCTTCACATTGTTGGCCAATAAAAAGCAGAATATAAGCAGAAAAACTAGCTCCAGTAATATCAGCAGTGTGAATGCAGCTTCATATCAGGACCCAGGATCTCCAGCCCGGACTCTGTCCAACAACACGCCGGAGCTCCGAGTGCAAACGTCTCGCTGTCTCTGCTTTAACATTCTGGATGGCAGTGGAGCTCTATTGATTTGACTTGATTGAGCTGTTAAATAAATTTAGAGTCAGACGTAATCCAATTTTTCTGTTGTCCTCAGTCTTTACATGTTAGAAATTGAAAGCGTTGTCACGTAACCTGGAATTCAGATTGAAAAGGCAGCCTTGAGAAGATGGAGGCATGAGTACACAGCCGCACACAGTTACTGAAATTGACTTTTTGCCTCACTTACCAAGAATTATTAAACTAATAGGAAATTACAATAATGTTCACTGGCAGAAGTAATTAATATTCATTATTTTCAGGAACATGTAATCATGTCTGTTCTAAATGCTATTTCATGAATAGAATCGTGTGCAGTGTGTAACAGCGTGTGTTATGCAGCGGGTCAAGTTCATCATCAGCCCTTCTCCTACGAGCTGAGATAATTCTGCATTGTGAAGCGGCAGCATTACAGTCAGCCTTTGAGAAGCCTGTTTGAGACTTTGACCACCACATACTCTGTATCTATCAGTCATTAAAATCAGAGAGGGGGAGAGTTTGACAAACAGGAAAAACTGAATATAGCTGAGGTGTTTAAATGTCAAGGTCTCAGCCGGCGTTCAGGATTTTAGCTGCCAAAGATGCATTTTACTGGCAATGTGAGCTTGTGGGTGGTAACTTCAGACTCTGCACATATTTAACACACTCTGCAGTGTGTGCCAGTCTCTTACTTGTTCTGCAAAGGAGTCCACTGGTACATATGCCCAGACAGCAGTTCTCATTAAAAAAGGAAATACAGCAAAATATGAAAAAATTATATGCCTGCTTGAGTTCTATAGCATCAATTTACATATCAATCGCAAGGCAGTTAGACAGTTTTAACACTGAATGCCACCAGTCATTAAGATTATAGTGTTAAATATATTATATTAGTTATATAGGGCCCACAGTACCAAACAGTTCCTCCCCTCTAAAGTTTTCTTCCAGCTTTCTATGATTTTCTGAAACAACTGAACTGTGCTGAAGTTTTGGATATTTTTGTCTAGTATCATAAACTGTATTAATTCATGTTTAGCCACTTCAGGGTAGAAAAACCTGTGAACAAACGTTGGCAAATTGCTTTCTAATCATACAGTCTCTGCTTCTGTCACCCAGCAGACACAGAGTTATGAATTATTCTTCACAAGTGAGGAAAGAGCTTGCCACAAACCGGAAGAAAGACAAATAAAAAAACAAAAAACGCAGAACTTCTTGACATTAAAGGTGCAACATGTAAGAGTTTTAGTTTGAAACACAACAGAATGTGAAGAAATAGCGATTTTGACATGTCAAAGATGTCTATGTACTGTGTTATAGAGATATTTATTGAAGTTAGCAAGCTAACCAGCTAGCGGCTATCCATTTTGTACCTCAAGTGTTGATAGTCTAGTCTAGTAAACAAAACCAACACACTCCACTGCTTCAAGCTTCCAGTCCGGGCAGAGTTAGCTATGACCACTAACTGCATAGTAAACTGTAATTCATAGAAAACGGCAGCTACAGTTGGCAGCAGTTAGCAGGTACTCTGGTGATATGCTGTCCCCTATTTGTATGTAGTATGAATTGCATCTTTTAATTTCCTTTTTTTTTTTAATTTTTTTTTTACTTTGCCTGCATCACCATCTGACTGAATAATACCTCTGGACAGAGGACTGCTTTTGTTTTTATCTTTTGTTTCTATTTTTAAAAATACTTTACTTTGAGGAATATGGCGTATAAGGGCCATTCCATGTAAAAAAAATAAATAATTATGCTGCCAGGGGAAAGGGGTAATATCTCTGGAAAATCATGTTTTATATTGAAGTGGTAGATTTTTAAGCAAAAGCAATTGAACATTTTCTGGCAATATTAAACATAAATTGGCAGGAAAAAAAAGATTTTTTAGATTAAAGTGGTAAATTTACCAAAGGAAAAAAAAATCAAACATCCTCTGAGATTTCTTAATAATACATTTGCAAGAAAAAACCTTAGTACATTTAACCAATGAAATGGAACCTCTTAAGTTTTACAAGTTTTGCCTGAGATTGGCAAAACTTGGATTTGAATTGAAACTGAAAGAATAAGTGAAGCACAAATGTGTCTAGACATCAGATGTCAACTTGACAGTTTTTATACCGCTACTGACACATGATTGATTGATCATTAGGATTTTCAGAGTAGCTGCTTCGAGTGTGCAAGATGCTACACTATGTCCACCAACAGTGAGACGGTATTATATAGTAAATGTGTTTAAAAGCAGAATAACAACTATAAAAAAAGCATAGAAACCTGTAGAACCAAATTTAGTGCTATGAAAAGGCAGAGTAAAACACCCAGTTTTACTAATATGTCAGCAGGTTTTGTTACCAACTGATCTTTTAGAAAGAATGAGGGCATTTTGAACGTCTCATGTCTCCATCAGCTGGGTTCTTTGAGTTTTCAGTTATTCCAGTTGTTCCACCGTTACCTGGGGTTAGCGAGTTTATAGTTGAGTTTATGGGGAACCAATCTATACACTGATAGTGTAATTTTCCTACAGCCATTAAACTGTTCAGTCAGTATTAACTGCAGAGCGATGAGTTAAAGCAAAAAAGTTGTCTATTGCCATTTAAAATGTTAATTCTCCATTAAAATAACTCTGAGCATCACATTTCACATTGTTACTGTGTTTTGTTTAGCACAGGTTTAATTGATCCACATGTTGTAAGACTGTAATTTATCTGGTCTTATGGCCATAGTCAGAGTTCAGGGACAATACTGACCCTGGACCGAGCTTTCACAGCGTCTAATCCTCCAGGATCCGTCAGTCTGCTGTCAGCCCGGCTCCAACTCCTACTGCAGTGTGTGAGTGAGTGTGTGTGTGTGTGTTAAGCCGATATGGATGTTATTCAGAAAGTGTAAATGTACATTGGCTACTGTTGCTAGAGAAACACAGATCTTGTTAGTATTTGTGTAGCTTTACTACGCTGAGCGTCATCCTTACGTTGTGTGTACAGTTTGTGAGGCAGACTCAAGTGCGCACTGTGTGTTCATCGTCTTTGCCAAGTCTTGGGGTTTGGGCTTTGGGGGACGCCTTTTCTGACTGGTGATTTCTTGACTGGATAATGGCAGCTTGTGTAGCGAGGGATAACAGAAATCTCTTAAGTGCGTCTTCACAGCCTATCTATAGCTTTGTCGCCAGCGGAGGAGTTAGGAAGATTTTTTAGAGGTTAAATCTCATCTCTCCGCAGAATATTGCCAGCGCATTAGCATATAAATGTGCTCCTTGTGAGATGCATGTTTAATATGGGAGAGATTTAAAAGTATAATCATACACAAAGTGATGATGTGGCAGTGAATGGGACAAACACAAGACAGGGGAGGTGTACTGATGAGCTTTACCACCCGCTTTTTGTGTGAACCTTTGTGTTTGTGTGTGTGAGACAGCAGATAGTGTGCATAAAGTGTGCGTAGAGATAAAGTGAGTGTATATGTGATTCTACGCTCGCCTGCTTGTGTGAATGACAGAACAATCAGCGGTGGCCTCAACAGGAGAAATATACACACTATTACTAACCTGCAATCTTCCCCCTGCTTTCCTCCCCTTCATCCCCACCTCACCTCACCTTACCTCGCATCACCCCCCCCCCCCCCCCCCCCCCCCTTTTCTCTACTTAGAAACCAAAGCAGAAAGACTGGCATCCTCCTGATGGCTTCATCCTGGGCCTGTGGACTCTAATCCTCCTGGTGTTTTTCAAGACGTACGGCATGAAGCACCTCAAACACATCTTCTGAGGCCTCACACCCTGGATGTCTGAGGACATGAAGCTGCAGACGGGGAGCTTTCACTGACGGGATATTAGAGGGAAGGTGCAGCTTGTGACAGGCTTATTTTCCTGAAAAGGGAAAGAAGATGTATGGCACCACACCTGCTGGGCCAGAAACTGTGTGATGCAATTGGTGCCTTTTAGATTCTTTTGAATGATTGTGTATTACCCCAGATGTGATGTGAGAAGGGACAAATACGCAAGTAATGCATCAGATATGTGAAGGCTGTTTTTTAAACCATTTTGTTTTTTTTGACAAGGACTTATATTTATCGCTTTTAGTGTCAAAAGTTGTGTTTTTGTCAAGCCATTCCATAATTGTGTTGATTTGGTTAAAAATGCACTGAATTGAGTCAGCAGATAAGAATTTAATTTATTTCCGAGAGCATGCCGCTCTGCATATTTTAGCAGCAGCTTTTTTTTTCTCGTTTAAGTGCTACTCAGAACGTCTGCTCGGTCACAAAGAGAAAATGTGGGACGAGGGCAGGCTGATTGTCTGTGAGTGGGCTGTAGAGAGATTACTATTTAATGTCTCCCTTGTCCATATACATTACAGCCCTTGACCGTCATATCACGCTTGTGAAGGATAACAATCACACATAATCCCATCCTGCATGATGGACCCATCCACTCTTCCCATTCACCAAATTGCCCTCCCTGTGGAAACATCCATTAGCTCTCCGGCCATGTACTCGGCTGATTGTATTCCAGGTGATGGACAGCTATTTCCCCGGCCATTCCACGTCTCGCACTACAGCGGCGATAAGTGAGTGATAACCTAGTAAGCCGCCGGCCGTCCCACATGAATCTCCTCTGTGCCGGGACGTGTTTTCTTCCTTTTTTCCGTCCCTTTCTCTCCATGTGTAAACCACTCTGCATTAGGCTCATTGTTGTGGGGGGAGTGACTGATGCTCAAAGCATATGGATTGAACCTGCGGTAGTTTATCTTTGCTCCGTGGCGCGAGGATCCGCCCATTGGGTGCCCGCTGACACACACCCTCGTGGCTGAAGGGGAAAATAGATGGAGTTGGAAATTGAACCATATGTATTGGGAAGGCAGCTGCTGCGTCAGCCACCAAGTACCTTTTCTTATACATTATTTATGCACCGCTTATTTCTTCTTCCTTTCTCCTCCCGGTGTCTTATTTCTTGTAATCTTATTCTTCTCTCAGAGAAAGCGAGCTCATTTTATTTCCTCAATTGGTCGGATTTTGATACCCTGAATAAAGATGAAACACTGGATCACAGAGGAATGTATCCGCCTGTTTTATTATCTTATATTGAGTTTCCTTAATTACTGTTTCAAACACAAGATCTCCTTTTTCTGTTACAAACCCTTGAAGATATGCCTGGCAGAGCTCAGGCTAAGCTTATTTTATTCCACAAAGACATCCTTGAAATCGGTGCAGCTTGAGTTGACTTACACATCTGCTCTGTTGTTTTCTTTCTGGAAACATTTCAAACAATCCAGGGAGGTTTTTAAATGTTGTTTTCTTTCTGTTCCAGTCTTGCTTTTCAAAAGACAGAACAGCCGTTGGATCCGAGCCTCCATATGCAGTACAATCGGCGTATACCAGGCTGGCAGCAGGTACAATAGAAATTAAAGCCACCCGATCTCAGGGGGATTTGTTTGTTCATAAACCCACTTCAAAATTGACTCTACCTCCTCCGTCCCTCTCGTTCCCACTTCAGCACTCGCAGATGGAATTGAATATACTCAGCCTTGCAGTGCGGTGATGTACTCTCCCGACTCCTCTGTCACTATGGTTTCCCTATGCTAATAAAGATCAGTGTCTGTCTTCCTTCACACCTGACTTGGTGGAGAGAAACCAGTGACAGGACAATATTAGAGCAGCCATCTCCACAGAGGCAGAGAGATTTCAGGCGGAGGAGTCGGGCAAGATGCTCTGAATGTGTCACACAGGTTGTTGAAACAACCAACAGCGACGGGATTCACCAGCGAGCGCACACATACGCTTGTTGTCTTTAGAAGTGGAACGACGTCGACGTTAGCCGCATGTGGCAGCCTGCTAAATTTAATGATTTAAGCAAAAACAAACACAAGCACACACATGCTGTTCCAGAGACCGTGTGTGTGCGCCTGACATGTTGTTCAATTTCCATGGAAACTCTAGATTTCCCACTGCTTGCCTGTCAGTGAGCCTTTGTAATGTCAATCATTCCCAGCTATGATAACAGTAATTTTAGCAGTCACAGATTTTTATTCTCATCTGGAACAAAAGCTTTGGCATAAAGCGTGCTCAGTGGTGTGCTCACTTACTGTGTTTCTACATTTCAAATGCAGCTTTTCCTTTAAGTTTGAGTAAGAAAACAAAAGACGAGGGAGACTGTCACACTCCGAGTGCTCACACAGACAGGAAGCCCTATAATATGAACAGCTTTCTCTTCCTTGTCCAGATTGCACTGTTTAAAATTCATGCACTTATGCAAAGTTATTTTAAATGAAGCATGAACTAAGAGAGCAAAGAATGTAAATGAAGTACTGCAGAAACAAATCATTTTGATATGTTGAACCACCTGATAAATATTAAAACTTAATTTTGGCCTTGGAGACAGTAGTACATCGTTTAATCAACGGCTGTTTCCAAGGTCGAGAATGGACTTTAAGGACTTCTTGTTGAGACTGAAAGTGCGTCGACAACCGGGCAATCTCAACAAAGAATCAGTTTGGACAGTAGAAGTGCAATTGTTATCATTCTATGAACAGAAAATGTGATGTTTTGCTAATGGATTTAGCAAAGTTAGTGTCAAGCAAACATTTTCTGGCTCTGTGTTAGGGTAAAATGGAAATCGTTGGGTTTTTAGACTTGATCTACCTAAACAAGATATTTTAAGACCTCACCTTGGTAAAAGGACTTTTTCACCAGTTTTCATTTTGAGTATCTGCAAAGGTAAAACAAAGCACTGATTTCAGCTTCTTTAACAAAAGTCCTTTATCTAAAAAATAAAAACTCCTGGACATGATTTACAAAAGTCTTAAAGAATAAGTTCACCCAAAAATAGAATATTTGTAGTATATATATAATAAAGATTTGTAGTCCACAAAACATTTATTGTTTATAACAATAAGATTACAGTATTCTCCTAAACGACTGAAGTAGACGGGGGACTTGTTTTGATTTGTTAGAAAACAGCCGACTAAAAACATGAAATGAAAAGACGTTATTTACACCTTCGACGTGCGGTCGAGCTTGCGCACCCGCTTCAGACAGGGTGCATAGCCAAGCAGCTAAAGTGAAGATTCCATCTTAAAAATGAACAATAAATAACATCTTTTCAAATCAAAATGACATCTCAGAGCTCCCAGAGTTGGATTATGCCTGACAAGTTTTATGGAGCCTTTTCATGTTTGTTTTTTAAAACAAGTCCCCATGTACTTCAGTTGTTAGCCACCATTCTGGTATGAATGAGAAAATTTTAAATTTTGGGTGCACTTATCCTTTAATTATTTCCATTAGCTATAAAATGTTTCTGTATCTGATTGCGAGTTGTCGGTGGACACCAATAAACTAAAGATGGGATTACTGTGACAGTGGTTTCTGCATTAAACACACAGGAGGCTGTTTAATCCTTGTGTGTGTAGTTTCAGTCAAAACCAGTGACTGTAGCAAACATTGTTACTACCAGGAAGCTCATTTGCTCATAATGGGCAAGATTTATTTTAGGATGGACTCCAATGAACTGAAAATTTTAAAAGTAGGTTAATCCATCTGTCCAGTTTTGCAGCTCTTAAAATTCAACTCGAATCAGAGACCTCGTTTCAAGACCAAATAATTCACAGATGAATAAAAAACCCTCATATTCAATAACGCTGGTTAGTTTCAGTCCTGGTATTGTGATATCTGTTGGTATTTTTGGCTTTATCAGGCGGGGGATGAAGAGAAAAACATTCAGTTGCCCTGTTCATAGTTTGACACTATAACTGACCATCAATCATCCTAAGTGCATGTTAAGTTATGCACATTTTTATTGAACTCACCTGTCTAATAATTGAAGTGTTCATGACACGCTGTGTTTTACTTGGTTTCCCCCTCATCATCCTTCAGTGTTGCCTTGATTTATGTGCTTTACCTTCAGGTGATGTAACAGTACTTCGTAGGCTCCACCACTCTGTTATGAATGCGGTCAGGGATCTGTTTTTTTGCTCTGGGGAGTAATGGCCTTGTAGCTCTGCCTGTCTTTCATGATTATTTCAGTATGACACAGCCTGTTGTCACAGCCAGACAGGAAGAAAAAGATTGAGAAGTAAAGATGGCAGCCGTCGTCAGTGGAGGGTGAAGGTGAGTCACCTGTCTCCCATCCTTCACAAAACCTGTTCCAGCTTCATTTCTAGGCGCTATATGTAGAAACTGTATTCAAAATATATTTCCTACATTTTTACCGTCTCGTTACCGTTACATACTGTACAGAAACTGCAGAATGCACAGCTACTTATAAAACGTAGTTTATTGAGTGGAATGATACATTTGCATTATGTGCAAAAGGAAAGAAAAAAAAAAATCAACATCAGAGCTGAAATGATGAGTCGATCAACGGAGAATTAAATGACAATAATTGATAGCTGATTAATCGTTTAAAGGAAAAGTTTGATAATTTTGGAAATGCATTTTTTTTTGCAGAGAATAAGATGTTCAGACTGATTCAGCTGTCATGTGGAAATTTCCTGGAATCAAGAAACAGTCCAACACACAACGCCTGTTCAAACACTGAATTTACATCTGTTTTCACATCACGCTAAGCTAACCAGATGCAGTGTAGCGTACTGTAGTGCACTGACATGATTGTGTATCTAAATATTTTGTCATCTTTTTTTCATATTTTATTCTCAATGTTCTATTTTGCTTCTCGACTTGCGGTACTTACTTTTTGTCTCTATCTTCTTTCTAATTTCTACATTAATTGTACAACAAACACCAAGGCGTATTCTTTGTATGTGAAAACCAACTTGGCAAAAGACCCGATTCTGATTCTCACCCTTCAAGAAAGGGATTAGTCACATTTCCCAAAATGTCAAACTGTTCCTTCAAGTCATTTATGAAGCAAACATTTCGAATTTCAACATTTCACCTTGTCAAATGTGATGATTTGCTGCCTTTCTCTGTTTTGTGTCACTGTAAATTGAATACCTTTAGGCTTTGGACTGTTCTTTTTACAAAATAAGCAATCTGAAAATGTCACCTTGGGCTCTGGGAAGTTGTGATTGGCAGTTCTTACTATTTTCTGACATTTTAAGGACCAAACAATTCATCAAACAAAAACGGTCTGTTCTTGCAGCCCTGAACAACATAGTATGATTCAGTTAATTAGGCAGAAAAACAAAGATATTCAAGTGCTTATCACTTTGCTAATACAGACCGTTGTGCACAACCACTGCAGATGAGTCAACATCTCAAGAAAAACAAACACACGTCTTCGTCTCTGCGTCAGTACAAAGTCAGCAGCAGGACTCGAAGCTGGACGACGGTAAAGGTTTATATGATATCGCCATGTTGGTGAATCATAAAGACCGTTGCTCCAGGACCAACAAAGTCTGCTTCAGACCACATGTTGTGACTGAATGTGTTCGGTCCAGGACTCTCAGACAAGAGACCAGGATTCGTATCACATTTGGAACATACTGTTATTCTGTTCACATTATTTTTACACTAAGTTATGTTCTTTCCAGTATTTTCTGTTGTCTGCTACTGTTTGGTTCAGGCAAAACAAAAATACTTGACTAGGTTTAAAACATGGTTTGACAGGTCTCCAGACAAACTCACTGGTTGCACTGGTGCGCCTAACTTGTAATTTAGGTGCATCCAATGATAATAATAATAGAATCTGACCTGCTAAATTTCAGGTGCACTGGTGCAGCCAATGAAAATGTTAACAGTTGCATCCTGGAGCCCTGTTTGGGATAAAATATACTCTTTTACACCATTAACCACATGTTACAAAAGGTTTTTGTTCTCCCATGTGATTATTTCTTGGTCTTTTTCCCGATTTGCAAAGCTATGCCATTAAAAGAACATCATTGGTCCTGGAGCAACATTAATTCTGATGTTCCAGGAACAACACCGACATGGTGATATCACCATCATCACGTTACAGTACAGTAGCTCCTCTCTGCAGCTGTTTGTGATGCATGAAAAGCAATCGTCTCATCTCCACTGAGGAAACATGATGTGCAACACATTCTCGAGGTTCGAGCACCTATGTATCTGACCCACAGCACCTCTCTACTCATTACTCACATTACAGAGATGAGGGCAAAATCAATAGGGACTTAGCACCAGGATGTATCATTAAGATAACCATCCGTCTCGTCGCTTTCTCCAACCTGACAACCTGATTCTTATTCATGGAGTAGGGAGAAGAGGGGAAAATAGAGGATCTGAGAGAGAGGAAGGGGCAGTCTACAAGTAGAATGTACTCTATCAATTGAGAGGAGAGTGCACATGAAACACAATCTGGAGCGAGAGAGGAGAAGAGTGACAGATCACATACTCATCAGTTCAACAAAAAAAAAGGTGCAATTCTCCCGTGAGGTGATTCAGGCTCACGGAAGCAGCGGCAGCAGCAGCAGAATATAGTAGGATGGATGCTGCTGCTGCATCCCTGCGCTCGATCTTAATCTCCCACTTGTCTTGTGTGACACAGCTGTGCATTTACATGGAAATCCAGCTTGTAGCTACATAAATCGCACTATTAACTGGTGACAGGAGCCGACAAAGCTTTATGATACATACGCACGGGGAGGTGCACACATAATGTTATACACTTGTCGTTCAGCCAGCAGGTGCTGCATTTCAAAGTTTGACACGGGTGACACTTAAGTGAGCTTATAATGCACACATCTGAAAGGCAGTGGAAACTAAAATCGGGGAAGGAATACCTGCTCTGAAGGAGTTTGAGCCTTGAGACGTGGGTCTAATGAATCTCATCCAACTTGACCTCTTCACTGAAAACAGCAGAATGATATTAAATATTTTAGCGACCTACAAGGAACTTCTAACTTTTAATCTCCATTTGCCTCTGTATGACTAGGGTGTGGTACTTGGACCTAACTATGGAACAGATACCGGTACTGAATTCAATTCTGTATTCTGTACTCTGACAAAAATGTCATTTCAGTTGTTAAAAAACAAGTCACCAGACATTGCTTCATAGTAGGAAGTTGTTTGAAGACCTAGAAGTAGCTTACGAACTGCCTGTCCTGTTGTTTCCGGTACCAACAAACATATTACAGTTATTGATCTAACACAGCCACAAATAGTTACATTGTTATCACCATGCATCCTGCAAACAGCTGTGCCTAAAAAAGAAAAAAAAAAAAAGATATGGTTTTAAAAATATCTTGCGCCTTTCTTTCATTTGCCGTCAAAACAAACGAGGTGGTGGTGATTATACCTCTTTTGTCCACAGGGGGCGCCAGAATCAACTGAAAATGAAAGTTCCTTGTAGCAGCTTTATCTCAAGCCAGAGTATTATTAGTATTCAGCGTACACCGTCTCCAGCACTACATTGTTAAAATGGGCATTGTAATGGCATTTTTCTTTCAGTGAACTGCGAGCAGCGAGTCCTGCACTGATCCATCATCCAACAGAGGCTTTGCGACGAGCCCAACCTCAAGTTTTGTATCCTCTGTGATCCCTCTGGTAAACGAATGCATACACACACTCACACACATGTTCACACAAAGACAAGGAGGATCCACAGTTAAGACACTGCATGCATGCATTGAGAGTGTGTCATGATGTCGCCCCCTTGTATGACCCTCACTTTTTAAAAACAACTTAAAAGTGGTTCACCTCCGTAAACAAAACACACTGCCAGAGCTGCAGTGGTGGAGCTGGAGAAATGTTCACCAACCCAGACTTCATCTGTGTTTACTATTTTCTGCCCTACTTCATGTTTTTTCACCTTTTTTTATAAGGGTCCAGTAGCCCTTAATGCAAATGTTCCCTATCCTCAGGCTTTCTGAGATGAATCTCTAAAGCAGTCTCTTCCCCTCGGACACCGGTCACGTCTTCTGAGGTACCAGGGGCGCCGCTGTGACCGCCCCCTCCAGCGTCCGGTTGGCTGGGAGCGGCGGGGGGCTCCAGTCCGGCTGGTAGAAGTGGATGTCAAAAGTCCGTGCCCAGTTGGCAAAGACCTTCTTCTCTGTGATGAAGCGGTGGTGGCTGCCCCGCCGCCCACGCTCGTGAGAAATGTACATGGCGCACTCGTCTGGCCCACGTGGCTCGTAGTAGTGGTAGGGGACGGAGTGGTGCTGAGG
Source organism: Pagrus pagrus (assembly GCF_965226575.1). Classification (NCBI taxonomy): domain Eukaryota; kingdom Metazoa; phylum Chordata; class Actinopteri; order Spariformes; family Sparidae; genus Pagrus; species Pagrus pagrus. Next base: position 17,479,490 of record NC_140196.1, read on the forward strand.
CTCCCTGCAGTGGTGGTGAGAGAGCAGACAGTTGACATTTAAAACGCTTTAATGAGTCACTTGAGTTTCATGTGACACCACAGAGAGTTTTTCCATTTTGAGGTGCAGGAGGGGGATTTGATCTGCATTCATTTATTTGCCTTTGGAGGGCTGACGGCGCTAAATTTAGCTTGTTTTAATAACATTCAAATGCCACCTGCAGCTGAACACAATGAAGAAGACAAATGAAGACGCAAAGTTTCAAAAAGTGGCTGAGTGATGTTTGAGCACGAATAATAAAAGTTCATAAAGAACTGGAGTTCAGGCAGGAATGGAAGCCATTTTATAGTTGCATGTTCCACACAATAATATACGTCCTCTCTTTCACAATGAAGGTGATCCATATTATAGCAGCATTATGTAGAAATTGGTATGTTGTGCAATGTGGCGCCCGCCTCAGTTTCTCAGTGTAACACCATTGTCGTAAATACAAATCCCAGGTCTGACGTAATGTAGGTGCTAACTACAAACAAAACTCATTACATTGAAAACTTGCATGTTGAAGTAAACATGTATGTAACGCTGTGATCCTACCCTCTCACTGAAGTTACATTATTGTAATGCTGCAGCACCAATATTACTCTAATGTCCAAGTCAAACGAATAGACTAGACTAAACTAAACTTATGCATAGAAACTGAATATGAAAAAAAACAAAACAAACTTATTGTTGCTGTGTCGCTGCTACACCACTGACTGAAAGTTGTGACATGCAGATACAGTATTACACATTATAAGAAATGTACTTAATTACCGAACACATCGCCGATCTTTCTTCTTTCCATTTGATTAAATGAAAGATTTATATGTAGTAACATTTTTTTACGGCCTCCCATAGAGTCATTCATCTTCGTATATTTTTAATTTCCCCATGTCTGTACATATTTCCACATCTGCTTTCATTAGTATAATCCTTCAGCCAGTTCTAGTTGTGTGGCCAGTCGGCAGAACCTCCAGACCTGGACTGTATGTGCTCCGGACTTAATTAAATGTTTTCCCATTATCTTACAAAATAATCCAGCTAAGAGAGTAAGTAATATTGTATTTTCTCTTCTCTTAAATTGCTTCAGAAGCAGATGAATGAATAAATGACAGTTAAATCATAGGAAAGGGGATATTTTTGTCTCAGGACAAGTGGTGTTCTCTCACATGCATGATTTTCTTTTAAATGCAGACTCGTGCCCTGTTTATTTATTGAAACCTTCAGAGACTTCATATTTCCTTGAAGACTTGGGCTCTACTTAATGTTGTGCTGCTTTTAAAATGACGAGCTCATATAGCAAGATCTTCCATTTGTCTCTTCGTCTAAACGTAATGCACGACAGCCCGAATTTTTCTGAAACTTTTGTGGTCTTAATTCCATATCAAGTCATAAAATGTCATGAAAATCTGACAGGGATTGCCTCACATCATTCCCAAGTCTCTCTGCACGTATTGGTAGTGAAATGAAGGCCAAAGAAGTGGCTAAAAATGAGCTTAAACTGGTTGAAATGATGCTTTACACCACTGTGTTCCAACATGTTCAAACTGCAGTGACTAAGGCTGTAGACACAGGGCCACTAAAAGGGAAATTACAGGTACAAAGAAGTGTCCTAGTGCCCTGTTAGAAGTCATTATGAACACAGTTTCCTTCATGAGTCGACGTGTTTTTCAAATGTGTTGCTCTGTAGAAAAAAGGGAAGGATAGTACTTTAAAAACCAGCAAGTAGCTTCACAAAATGAAGGAAGTACTGAAGGAGGTGAATTTAAAAAGAAGGAGAAAAGAGACTTCTCAGTTGGATCACATCCAGTAAAATCTACAGTCTTCACTCATCACCAGAACTAAAATGATTGCTGAGTATCGGCTCACGCCAAGTTGGTTCAAAGAGATGAAGCAGCGGTCCCTCTTCATTATCGTCAAGTTTGAATTTGTGCTTCAAACCCAAAATAAAAAAAATATTCAGTAAATCAGTCAGGACCAAGAGCAAAGATATACTGACAATTTTACAGTTTGTTCTTTTTATTGAGAAAATCTAATAAGATTTGTTCCTCGTCCAATAAACTCCTCCAATTAAAGTTCTGGCGGAGACGGATGAGACGTGCGTCGTAATTCAAATCATTAAATTCTGCTAATGAGGCCGGATGAGTTTGTTGCAAGGAAGCAAGACAGAGTCACAACTGGCTACGTAGCTCATAATTCTTTGCATTTCTGTGGCGTCTCTCTGCCATAACTCGGTGTAAAAGAATCTCAGCACCGCCGTCCACCTACAAAATGTGGATTCCTAAAGAGGGCAATGCTCAGCGAATATAGAGGGGAGAAGTCTTCAACGCAGGAACAAAAAAATCCTGTTTTCTTTTTGACTCAATTGCCATGGCAACAAGAAGTCAGTCTGACCTGGATGCTCTCTTCAGCATTTTGGTATTTCTTTTGTGGTTACACAAAGAGTTAGCGTCCCTTTGTGGGGAATTATTTGATGATTATTTGAAGTGTCATGTCAGTGTCAACCATAAAAGTCCCTGCGACTAATGAGGACTCTTGGAGAAACTTTATTTCAGTTATCACTGCTGCCAAGTAAAAAATGTATCTAAAAATTTAACAAGATCTTTTTTCCCAATAACAGAAGGATTAGATCATTAATGGGCTGAGAAAAAATGTCTTCTTGGGCTAAGAGGTAAAAATGTTGGTTCACTGTTCCTCTGTGTCATTAAATATCAGAACTAAATCGGCAACAAACGAATAAAGTTTTAACACTCATATAATCTGTGTCATCAGGTTTTTGCTGGTTTGGATTGATCAAGCAACTAGTCAACTGTATTGAGTCTGGACCATACTCTTTGATTACTTTATTTATAGAGACCCAACATTTCCCCCATGTGCAATCACTTGGCGACATTGGCGGGAAAAAAACTTAAAAGGCAGAACCGGACTCAATAGTGGGTGCTGATGGCCATCTGTCTCGACCGGAGTTAGACAGAAAGTTAGAAGTCAGACAGAAACTAGATGGAAATTAAAAAGCATCATCATCAAGCACAACCCAGTTGGGAGTTTTCTGGATATGTATTTAAAACTTGGTTGTTGGAAAATAGCAGAATATTACTATAATATTGGGGTAATTTTCAATAAATTTTGAGGTACTTATTGTGGTAATTGGAGGTAATTTCAAATAAATATGTTACTTGATAATCACCATCAACTTACCATGAAATTCGTTCATTAATATATATATATCTTTTACTTCATTCTCTGTGATTGAATGATGTTCGAGCGCTGCTTGAACAGAGACAGATGTAAAACTACTGACGTGCAAACGTCTGGGACTTGAACGTGTCGGAGCATCACGCCAGAAAGGGGATAAAAAATTAGCATCTAACATTCTTCCATCACTGCCGATCAGAGGTGGAGCTGAAAAATATCCATGACTACTGCAGATTGTACCATTTCTCACTGAAGACAAATGCCAGATGTTAGTGGGTGGTTTTTTTGTTATTTTTTATCTAGTGTGAAAGGGGTTAAAGAAAGAGTGAATCAGTCAAATATCAAATGCTGTCCTCAGCTTGGTAGAATGTATTGTGCTAATTTGGGTCCCAATCGATTGTCAAAATTTTCTCTGGGCCTTAAAAAACACTGAATTAACCGCTGAAAGCATCGTCATGCAGCTCAAAAAACAGAGCTAGATGTCTTGAAAAGTTGACATTTGAGACGCAAAGGAAAACATTTAGATTTTAGTTCCTTAGCTAATCAACATCAGTAATGTTCCCACTGCAAATATAACTAATACTGCAGCAATTAATTAGCAAAAACCATTTGTAGGGAGGAACAAACCTCTACATGTGGAACCTTTAGTATGACTACAATATAAGTTGCAATATGATGAAGTTCACTTTTACCTCCGCTTCATTTCACATCTTCATAACATTTCAGTATCTACTGTACTGTGATTTGACTGAAGACACTGATTGGTCCCTGAGCACCAACAGTGACATTCATTCCTGCAGCGAAACACACATTGTACTCTTGCAGCGATCTGACAACAGACAGATAAACTGCTTGTGATGTGATGGAACACCGACATAAAAAACAGTCAGTTAGGTGAAGGTGAAACAGACTGTCGTCTTTATCAAGTTTGTATTAGCTTTAGATTGCAAGTGTCAAGAGGAGTCGCTCCAGTAAAATAAGACCTGCCTTTGAGCTACACATGTGTTGTTATCCCTCATGTAAGTACACCTCTTTCACATAAGCTGTGTTCCAGTTCATGGGCTGGATCTTCAGAGGTCTGCATTTCCATACTGAATAATCCAGAGGGTGAACAAAGCCCGTCTTATCTGAAATTCATTCAAGAAATGCAGCTTTCTTCGGCCTGAACTTTAGAGAATAAAACTACTCAATTGTTAGATGTTGTTTGTCGGGTCTGCAGAGGATGAAGGACTGAAAAATCGGGCTGTGGGGATGCTGTAAGTGTGACAGACAAATTAATTTAATCAAACAAAAAAGGGTGGACGAGCCACGGAGAGCACGGAGGCAACTCTTAACAGTGTAGCAAGGGATCAGAGCAGGTGAGCTGATGTAAATTTGCCTCCCAGGCTCCTGCAAACAGAGGCCTTATCCAAACAGAATTTTTTTTCTCTCCATTTTAAAAAACTGGCCACACGACTTTTGTTTTGCAAAATATCTCTGTACAGATGAGAACGCATACAGGATTGAGAAGCATTTCAGGTCAGCAGGAGGCAATAAAGTCTACTTCAACGATACGTCGAACACCAGAGGTAAATAAAATGATCCAAAAAATAAGCCAAGTTAAAGGATAAGTTCACCCAAAAATTAAAATTCAGTCATTATCCTTTTACTGACTTATTTTCTTCTCATTTTCAGCCAATTTAAGCATTCCCCAAACATCTCCAGCCACACTGACATTTAATTTATCAGCTGCCTGAATATATTTACAGTTTTAATCTTTCTTATCAGGCGGCTGGGCTGCTTTTGTATACACTTGAAGCAGCTCCTCTTTCAGTGATGGTGCTTGCGGGTGAGCCAGCGATGATGTTTTACATTCAGCCTGACTGTCTCACCTGCAGAAGTCTGGGGCGACCATGCCGTAGACATTGATCCTATCGCACAGCTCCAGGGCGATGGTCATAGTGAACCAGCCGGTGCTCAGCCAGGAGTTTGAGATCCTCCTGCAGAGGAGAGAGAGAGAAGACAGCTGGGTGGATTTCATGCGTGGGAGATCATGAGGATGAAAAATGTTCCGTATTTGATTTTTCTGAATGTGATTAACTGGGAAGATAATCAGAAAATCTCACATCGGTGTATGATGGCTGAATAAAGATTTATCTTAATCCAGAGGTCGATTTTTCCTGACTGCGAGATCATTCAAGTTCCCTCACAGCTTCATTAAAATACAGATCCATCCTACGTATCGACCGATTCAAATGAACCCTGTCAAATAATCAAACCCCTAATCAGAAAGTCGCCCGGGTCTGCATGTGGTGCGGATAGTTAGAAATGACTCAAGCTTCAGCTGCTTTCGGATTGCAGTTTTTCAGTCATGCCCTCAAAGAAATGAGCACTAATCAGAGTTTTCAGAGATGCGCGGTTATGAAAGAAATATGAAATTAGATTTTCATTGCATTAGAAAATCTCTCTAAATCTAAACGTCTGTCAGCGCGCCGTCTCTCACAGGGTTTCTGTCAGATGAACAAACAGTCCAATCCAGACATCCATACATTTTTTAAAGAATTCCTTGTTGGTTTTAAATCGATTTAATGGGGCTCCAGAGTCATAAAACTTGCACCACTTCCAAAGGACCTTTAAAACTTTCAGTTTAAAGTGAAAATAGCTTTTAACTTAACAGAAATTAGTAAAGCTTTGATTCTGAGGGGTTTGACAATACAAAGAATAAATAAATTATTAAGACAGTCAACTGAAATACACCGTTCCTGGAACATATACTGTGTTTTATATCTCAAAGTCACATTGGAAGTTTTTTTTTAAATCTTCCAAAGGTTTTATGTGTTTTAGCCCTGTAGTGACAGACTTCACACGAGGAAAATTTGAGATACATGTAACTCAACAGATGCTTGTCATGGTCTTCAGATGATGACCTCTGTGACTTTGGTGATCGCTGACTTTTTCTCCAGTCACCACATGGTTCAAGTTTTGGTTTTAAAGCATCATCATAACTGTTTTACCTTAAAATAACAGCTCCAAAACCATCAGTGGTGTCCTGTCAGTCCCACCGTGCACCATGATCACTGTCATTTGGGGTCATTTGCACTAAATCACACACTACCAAGTTGGTCGGTACTTATGAACAAAATGTCCTCTGACTGCTTTGCTCAAACTCTTAGCCATTCACTGAGTTTCCCGATGGACACATAGCGTTACTTGTTGCTTAAGTAACCGTAAATTGCTGCTAACTGCAGCAGCTGTTAGCAAGTTAGTTCGTCTGAAACCTGGGATTTGCATTTACAACAATGTTGCACTTTAACTAAAGTATCTTTGCACCTATTGGATGGATTGCTGACATTGGACTATAGATATTCCCAAACTTTAAGTCCTGTAGTTTGCAGATGACATGACTGTCATTGGCTTGATCTGGGATAGTGATCATTCTGCATACAGATGTGAGGTTGAACAGCTGGCCCTCTGGTGCGATCAGAACAGCCAGGAGCTGAACGCTCTCTAAACTGTGTGGATGATAGTGGACTTGATCCTATCAACATATCCAACAGCATTGGGTCTGCTGTGGAAACCTGCAGATTTATGGTTTACGGACCTGTGAAATCCCATTCGGCACACAGACTTTACATTGTGATGACGTCAAAACCTCTATGGATCAACACTTCATAATAGAAAGAGTCATAATTGACCTTATATTGCAGTTTGAGGGGTTAACAGTCTGTCCTGTCAACAGTTTTACACACGTCTCTACGTTAAGTGTCCACTTGGGATAATTGGAAGTAAGGCTGAGCAGCGCCAAAGTATCTAGATTTAAATAAGACATTCCTGCTGTGCAATCAAAAGGCCGAACAGAGGATGTGCGTCCTGCGCCTGCTCAATAAGTTCGACCTGCCCCGGGATCTGCTGATCCAGTTCACCAGAATAATCCAGTCTGGTCTCTGCACATCCATCACTGTCCGTTTGGTTCGGCCACCGGACAGGACAATAACAGACTACAACACACAGTCAGGACTGCGGGGAAAAGCACCAGTGCCATCCTGCCCTCCGTTCAGGACTTATACATGTCCAGGATGAGCAAACAGGCAGGAAACATCAGTGCAAGACCCATCATACCCCGAACACATCCTGTTCTAACTTTCCTCCTCTGGTAGGAGCTTCAGAGCACTGTACAAACAACCAGACATAAGAAGTTTCTTCCCGCAGGCCATCACTCTGATGAACAGTCACACAGCGTGAATAACCCGCTAACACTGAAACATCCACTCACTCGCACACAGTCCACGTGGGTGGAAAGTGTTTCCGAGATGTTGAACTTTTGATGTGAATGTGCCGACCACATTATCATCACCATCTTGTTGCTGCTGTTTACAATCATCCTGACACAAATCCAAAAGACGCACTACGTGTTTATGTATGTTTGTATATAAATAACTGTATATGTATCCTTTAATTTATGCAGCATGAAGGACTCATTATGCAACCCTGTGTTGTGTAATGACGATTAAATTACCGTGTGCCTTGTATATATACTCATCTTTTTTTCATTTAGTACCATCATCAGGTCAAACTTTACTGTTAGCCAACACTTTGGTTTATGACCAGATACCTGCCAAACGTGTCCCATCAGCCTCAGCTGTACTTTGTTTGGTGGACATGTTAACTTAGATGGTTAACACTGTAAATATGAACAGCTCAACATAAACTTGATCGTCACTATGAACATGCTGTTGTTAACATTTAGCTCAAAGCACGGCTCTGCCAAAGTGCAGCCTCACAGAGCTAATGGAATGGCTGCTAGCTCTTGTTTTCACAACGCAGTAATGACAGAAAACTTCCTGATGTTGATCTCTGGCTCGTTGGCCTGTGGCCACGGCTGTAATCGCTGCCAAACACAGCCAAGCGGGAGGTTTAGCTGTTGTGGTCCAAAGCACTTTTGGAACAATCAGTATTCATCAAACCAATTTATAAATTAGTTTGAGTGAGAAAATGCATCAAAAATCCTCTTGTTCCCTCACTCAGTGTGAAAATATCCAAGTGTGAGCTGATGTAAAAAATTCAGCAGGGATAAATTTGAATCCTTCAGCTGAATCGGGCACAGCTGTGCATCTCGTCACGCTCCCCCTGGTGCACAGCTGAACCTCATCTTGACTGGGATTGTGACTGGTGACCAGTGGATGTAACCATGCATCATTTATCAGGTGTATTTTAAGATGGCCCCACTGGAAATATTTAAAACGGTGGTGAGGTTATAAGATATAAATAACCCCTGCAGACTTAATTATAATTCTTCCAACAGAGTCATTTCCCAAGTGCGACTGTAAAGTTGCAGTTCGCCAGCATCAAGCTGCTCACCATATGGGATTAAACTAAGAGTGAAGGAAGGAAACAAAATGAGTTTTACTTAAAGAACTGCGTTTACACCAAATTAACCTCTTCATTCAACAACATACAGTAGTGCCATCTCTGTCGTCAGTAAATCACTGCCGCATTAATTTTGATGCGTTAGTACAAAATTGGCCTACATGCTGCAGTTTATTTTTGGCCGATGAACAGATACATTTTGCAGAAAATGTGCTGAGACAAAAGGCACAAAGAGAATGAAGAGATTTTTGCTTTATGGAGCATAACAGTGATCCCAGTTCAGACAGAATGCGTCAAAACATTTCTGTGCTCTGTCAGTCGCTTTGACCTCAACGCCAACGCCCTCGTGACAACACGCTTACAATGCTGGTGTTGAGTAGATAGCCTAACCCAAACCCTTTTTAACATGATTGCCTTCTTAATTTAGATTTCTAACATTTGCTAATTACCAGTTAAATGTTTAATATGTTAAGTATGTGGTCACAAAAAAATATATTACATGAATCACTTTGGTAAGGCAAGGTAAGGTAAGGTAAGTCATCCTGAGGGGGTATCTGTGTGGAAAATTTGAGGATCCAACAATAGTTGAGGATTTCCCACAATATCACATATGTCACCCAAATATGTCTTGCAGACGTTGGTTAGAGTTACACTGAGAAGACGTAGTTTGGAGAGCGTTTGCTAATTGGGCAGATCTTGGAGAGACCAAATACTGACGTCTTACCCTTTGGCAAACGCTCTCCATACTACCTCTTTAGTCGTTTTGTGGTTTTTATAAAGTTTGATGTTAAAAATCCATCTTGTAAATCCACTGTTCTCACAGTGGTACGCAGAGGGACCCCAGAAATGTTTTAGCCTGCTACTGTATGTAGTCATGCTAATGCGAGTTGAACGTTAGCACGGTAAGTTACGAGCTGCATTCAAACTGTGATGGCGAGATAGAAAACACAGGTACAACTGAAGGTTAAAAAAACACTAGAAACGTGGCTCCAACAGGAACTATAAGGAAGAGAAGAGAGTAGCCCTGTTGAAACTAAGTTAACAACAGTGATCCGAGCTTTAGTAGCACCGCTGAAATGTCACCTGCTTACGTTGGCAGCAATATAGTTGAGATTTTAAATTAATATAAATGAAAAAAAATAAAATAATCTTGAAGACCTTGAGATATTTTATTGGATAAGTGAAAACTTTGGCCTGCTTGTGGCAGTTCCTCATCTTGGTACCATGAACAAAAACTTCATTGCAGTCCATCCAGTAGTTTTTGAGGTATCTCAATCTGAACCAAAGTAACAACAACTAACAGAACGACAAACCGTGTCTGTTGGCGGAAAAACAATTATTCACTTGAATTAGACTTAATAAACAACACTGAAAATGCAACAGAATAAGTCATAACCTGCGTTGGTTCTTGGGTACAACTCATCGGATCGTTAAAATGATGTGATTTGAAGAGGCAGAGGTTCAGACACTTGCTTAAGAGCAGTTTGACAGAATGAGTTCCTGATCTCTCGACCACCTCGTCACCCTGCTGCTTTCAGAAAGCTTGTTCTTGTCTGTTCCCACACATAAACACTAGCCTCCACAGCAGCTGAGGTTTTAACTCAGCAAGACAGAGAAACAAAGCCGCGGCCTGATAAGAACAGTCTTGACAAGAACAACCAGGCAGGCATCTCGACACCGTGCTCGCCTCTGGTTGATGAGGGTGACACATTTGAAGAGTGGAGGATTTACCTGGTTGTTTAGAAATGTGTTCAGAATTTCTCTCCTTTATTTTTCTCACAGAGAGAGCAGTGTAGGGGGGATACATGTCAGGCAAAAATCCTTGAATAAAAACCCTGTTTAGCATTTGTGTTTTGAACATTTCCCCTGCTATGGGATGCTGGAATAGAAGCACATCTACCTGGGAAGCTGTAGGGGAGTAAGGAAATGTTATAGACAGGACCACCAAGTGTAAAATGAGCTCTCTTGTCTTGGACTGACAAGGATTCATGTCCATGCCTCTGTTCATTTTTTAAATATGCTAGTAAAGTGCTGCAATGTTGGTTAGTCGGTCAGTCCAACACAGGCAGTCCTAGTCAGGAAACGACTACAGTTTGACTGTGAAAGCAGCTTATTACGACCCTTAGTTATGTTTCTTTCAGGGGGCGACGTCTAGTGTCCATAGTTGTCATTATTGAGGCAGCAAAGGAGGAAATTAGCCGAAGTAGTACAAAGAGCGACAAGTCTGTATAGAGAGAGGGTAGTGGACGGATGTTCGGGTAAACAAACAGGACTTGAGAGCGCTGTTCCTGTCCAATGTGAAGAGTCAGCGGTGAATTATTTTAACTTTCTGACGTTGTGAATTTACATAAATATCAGAGTTATTTCAAGCCAAACCATGATGTTTTCCTAAACCTGACCAAGTACTTTTAGTGCCTAAATCTAACCAAACTGTGACGCACGATGAAGGTCCTGTACACCTGTTGCTGGTACACTGCAAGGGTCAAGCTGTTTCAGAAACAGTGATACATGCCGTTCTGGATGTCACTGGCAATCGACCTATTCAGTCGTTCAGGTGTCAACTGTTAACCTGCTGAGTAAGCTAGGATGCTAACGTGTAGTTGGTGTAGATTGAGGCTGTGTCACTTCCTTGTTTTCTCGCACCACTTACATAATCTATGTATAATGTTTACTTTATAGCCAACAGTTATAAATCATAATTCTGTATGGGTTTAGAGTTGCACAAAATTATCACATCTATAAAAAGTGAAAAACGAGGAGTTGTTGAGGACACTAAATAGAGGACAGACTTTTCACTAAAATTCGGAGAAATAAAATGGCGGCCAGTGCAGTAGCTATAGCCACAAGTTTCCTGGGGAGGTCACTGGGGCAGTGATTGTGGATGATACATCCGGTGCTCAACAAAGTCCCTAAATCTTTCATTTCTAGCCATTCCTGTCGTGGATTAGCGTCCTGTTAGCATGGGAAATGGCAGTTCCAGTTGAGTGCCTGGACGTGCCAGAGGTTGCGGCAACAATTCGCAGAAGGTATCATGGAGGCTAGGAAAACGTTGGATCTAAAACGGAGAGTGATTTCAGACCAGGCCCTGGAGGGTGCCGCTTTCAACAAGAACTCTCCTCCTCAGTCCCTCCATTATTTCACCCCAGTCCGACCTTTAACACAACACTGTGTCGGCTGGAAAAATATGTCCACAAACAGTCATTTCCTGCTGTTTTACTGTCTGCAATAGCCGAGCGACAGCGTGACGAAGAGTGTCAAAGCACTTTCCTCCAACCATCATCTTTATCTTGGAGTCTGTCCATGCAACAAAAAAACAAAGTGATGTAATCGCAGCCGAAGCACAGACTTCTCATTTTCATTTAATTAAGACAGGACCCAGGTTGCCTGGAACATGTTGATTTGTTGTGATATGCAAACACAGCCTCTGCGCTCTTAATATGACAACAGCCTGCTACATCACACACACACAGACACACACACACACAACCACAGTCCCTTTCCAAATTAGAAAACTTTCAAAGTTCAAAGCAACAGCATTTTGTCACCGAGCAATCTGTGGTGGATGCGCGGAGGTCTTAGTCAAGAGGCATGCAACTAATCTCACTTAAGAAGTCTTGCTCATTTCCTTGTTTATGAACATGCTGATGAATAATGTGGTGTGAAATGTCAAGCTCTCAGCTTCAATGGCTGTCTTTAAAAGGACTGGAAGCAAGCTGTGAGTGGGAAGTCGGATTTATCCCTGTGAAGGAGAACACTGCCGTTCCTCATGTTTGCACAGTTTGGTGCTGCAAGCCTGGCAAAAGCACCCATGTAATGAGTGTCTTAATTGTTTGTTGATCCTTGAGTCTTAACATTTTATTTCTATTAATAAAAAAAAGTGAGATTATTTTCAAACAACTCATTTCCATAAAGGAGCCGACTGTTTTTGGATATAATGGCACTTGATACGACTGAGTTTACCTTGAAAAGGCATTATCTCACCTAGCAGGCAGAGTGCTCCAGTTTTCTTCTTTTTGATAAAAGTATCATCACAGATTCAGCGTTTGATCACACAAATCAAGACTTTACTGTAAAACAGGAGCTGATTAGAGAAGGAGAACTGTGCCGCTCAGGTTTTTGATGTTGTTTTGTATTGATTTCTAAAGAGCGGGTGTATTGACAATGAGCCTATTTTAATGACTGTTACGCGCAACTGCAGAGAGGTAAAGGCCGCAGGAGGGTCTGATGAGGAGTAATTAGTAAAAGCTCAAACACATGCTGAACGTCGTTACCAGCTCCTCTTGTGAGGACATGTCGCTGAGGCATATTAGTGAATCATTATTTGAAGTGAAGGTCCAGGTTTTTTTTTTTTCCCAAACGAGAAACACCAGCAGGCACGTACAGCGCAAGGTTATTTATAGCCGACACCTTCAACCTCAGTGACTACAGTGATTACAGGTTGTTTGATGTTAATTCCTTTTTAAAGGTATGTTACTTCCATCTGTATCTACAGCTCAGATTTCTGCCCTCCTAAGGCGTGAAAAAGGCAAAAATAAAGCCGACATTTTGTTTGCAGCCTCTTTCCATGCATGCTTTCTGCATAATTTCACCCCATTATGTCTTTTCTGATGTTCCTGTTTTCTCTTTGAGCAGCAGGGTTGGGTACCAAACTCTGTACTTTTAAGGGTACCGACTGAATTATGTCTGCTACTGAGTAGTGAGTCATAATAAGTCGATCGGCGCTAAATTACCTGAGAGCACATCTTCACAGTAACGTTACAGAGAGAAAGACAGTGCGAGACGTCTCCCCAAAAAGCAGCCACTGACTGCATCCAACATTCCTTAGCCTCATGCTGTTAAGATTAGATTAAATTATTAGATTAGATTAAATTAGTACGTTTTTTTTTTTAACAAGGAAATATTACAGCATGCTTTCTTTGATTCCCGAATCGCTTTTATATTACAAGCACCCAGCCCGCTAGCTCGATGCTAACACATAATGGGAATTCCCATTAATTAGCTTCGCTACCGTGGTAAAAGTATATTTACACGTGATACGTTTTAATTCACATACATACAATATGTGTGCTCATATTTAGAGCCATATACCGTATTGTACTGTATATGCGTTGGAAACAAAATTATAACTGCTGACTTCACATAATTGACTCAATCTGCTGCTGTAGCTTCGACACCGTGTCACTACAGCAAGCTAAAGGGATCAAAATGCAAACTCAAAATTCCCAATCAATTTAAAATACAGTTATCACTAGTGGAGACGTGGTGTGCCAGGAGAGGACAGCATCTTAAAGTTTTCTCTTATATTTATTCTTATAGCACTCGGTTGATGAGCAGGAACAGTTAATATATTTTTAATTTATATACAGTATATCAAGATGCCACTGAAATAAAATTTAGAGCGACTGACTGACATGTGTTGTGCATTGTTACTGGAAATAAGACTCACGATCAACTCTAGAAGTGAATGATTCAACTGGTTAGAACTGGAGTTACTTGTTTTGTTTTTACAGAGATTAAAGTACCGTAAAAAGGTACTGTTGGGGATCGAATTGATTCAAATGTGAGCGGTACCCAAAATTATTGAGCAGCACATTCTCTTTTCTGTCCTTTTTTCTTTTATTTGACAGTAGAAGGGCGAAGACATGCAGATATATATTTCTTACTCTGAACATGGTTGTTGACCATTTCTTACTCACTTCAAGCACGTAATCGCTGCAGGAGATACAAAAACAAGCAGGCTTTTGCTGTTGGATCCGAAAGGACAGGTGAAGCACATTTTGTTAAAAGCTCAGTTCCATCAAATGCCCCAGTAAACCTCGGCAGTGAGTCAGCATGCACAATACAAACTCGTCTACTTTTTATACAGCCAAGAGCGTCACTTTGTGTTGGAGTGCGGTGGGAATGTAAGGGCTCAAATGAAAAAACATTTTCAAATGGTCCTCAACATATGGACTATATGAAGCGTGCAAGGTCAGGGTTGATAATAAAACACTTATAATGTGCATAAAAAGAGCAGAGGCTCTACATAGTCAATATGAAAACGTTGACAATGCATTTAATTTCCGCTAAAATATCAGATCCTGCAATACAATATCCCGTCACAGTGACTGCAGCACGATGTCACTTTGTTATAGTTAATCACACCGAAGCTTTTCCTGCATTGACAAACCAAAATGTCTGCTGTGAAGGTGGTCTGTTGGCCAGTGCTATGTTTGCCCTGCACACCTCTGGTCCACCTACACAGGTGATTTCACTTTGGCTGATTGGGCCTGTTTTAAAGTCTGTGTGGGTGTTCACAGTCGAGTTTTCCGTCCACAAATTTTAACTGGATTTCTGTCAGGTGATTATGAGGAGTTGGTACAATCGAGATAAACAGCTGCCGGCATCGATTCTCCAGTCTGGTGCCATAAAGCTGTCGCAGAAATATGATGATGTACTTAAAAGAGCTCCAGTCAAACCTAAAATGATGGATAACAGGATGAAAATATGACACTTTTATTTAATTTAGTTATAAATTTGAGGAACGTTCTAGCTCCACTCAGTTCTGATGTTTGGTTTGCCACCATTTTTGTCTATTCAACGGATGCTTCATGCATGTACGTCATGATTTATTCTGTTTCCGTTGCACTTTGTCACATTTTCCTTTTTTATTTTTCCAGCTCAGCCAAAGTTTCTTAATTGTTTTTTTTTTTCAATCTGTGAAAAAGCTTGACATTTTTTTTTCTTTTCATGTGTGAAACCAAATGATTTTTTTCCCCAGGACACCATGTGTGGAACAGGATGAAAAAAAAAGTGTTTCAGGAGAGAATTTTGTGTAATCTGTCTCCCACCCAAACTTTCTTTTCCACTTTTTTCCTTCTTTCATCTCCTGAATTTTATTATTTTTTTCCCCCACCATTCTCCAAGCTCCTGTAGACTTCTCTTTGACTCTTTTTTTTTGTACCTGATAGGGCAGGAGAAAGTAAACCTCTTTGATTTTTATCAGTGTTATCAGTTGGAATTCGGTGACATCTTGTACGTCCCAGCAGAGATTTGACCTTGAAGCTGAGCAGCAGCCGAAATAACAATAACACATGCATGGGTGTGCATGGCCTTTAAAGGTTACTCTTACACTGTGCTGTAGGAATTAAGTTCTTGGTAAATGTGTCTTCACTTTTTGTGAAGTGTGTTTCTTAATTGGCCCTTCAGAGTATTCCTTTATGTCATTCTAGGAACAGATAAATAGAGGCTTGGGTCTGTATCTAATCCCTTCAGATCCATTTCAGGCTCCTGTTGTGGTCGCTCGTTCTCCGCTGCTGCAGCTGTTGCATCGCGCTCTGCTGCACAGTGGGCTTCTCTTCTCCTCATTTTGACCTTTTTCTACCCACAGAATAGTTTTCCAGACTTGAGCTGGCATTTTTCCTGCTTTTTTTTGTCAACAGCAGGTAGATTTGCTTTTAAAAAGGGATCAAACCTGTGATCTTTTGGTAACCGGATGATCTCTCACCTGCAACCCACACATTTTGTTCCAGCAAAGTACACCACTACTCAGCCCAAATGAATCCAGTATAATCCTGACAGTGCAACACAGCAGGGCTGTTAGTGGTTACAATAAAGCATTACAGGAACATAAAACACTGAATTGAAAAAAATGGTTATTTCAAAAGCTAATTTGCCTTTAATCACCGGTTGAGGCTCATTCTGGCTTAGCAATTTAACACAGAGGATGCAGAGGGACACCTGTTTTTTCATTGCTCCTCTGCTGGTGTTATTAAAATGGGTGGATGTGACAACGTCCCACACCATCTTAATTACCTTCACTGAAATGGCTTAACCCATAATCACAATTACAGGCTTGCAGGGTGGCCGATTGCACAGTTGATTACCCAGAAACTCTGCTGTTAATGGGGCTCACACAGGCTACCGATCCTCGAAGACAAGAGGATTCATTTAATAAAATAGGTACAAAATATTCACACTTTTTACATCGATCGCTCCCCTTTAAACTTTTCTTAAATATTAGATAGAACTTCCCGGCTTTCTTTCTCTTACCACGCTCCACAGGGCAGAAATGACCTCAAATAATCCTCACAGATATTAATGCCTACTGCTATAAAGGAGAACAGCATAACTCAAGCTGCTCGCTCACTGTTAACATTGACCATGATTGTCGGCACAGATCTGAAGGATGGATGTTTGACTGCAGGATACAGTAGATGTCAGGGGGGAATTGTCAACTTGAGGATTTGGTGAAAAGCTTAGTTTATACCGATGAGGGCTCAGACAAAAAGAGAGAGTGTGGTGTGTTTTCATTAAGCATTAATGGCCACAGGACTGAGAACTCAGCATGGACTCATTCAATTGGAGTCCTTTTATCACCGTTCAGCTTGAGAGAAGGCGCCGCAGAGAAAAACACTGTTTTCTAACCCATTTGCACATCACGTTTCCTTTCTGTTCGATATGTTCGCGTGGAGCTTTGACCACTTTGAAATATTTCTTTTGGTGATGCATTCAAACAGTTGCAGGAAACTGTAACATCTGGGACAGGAGTTAACTTACTGATGTCTGTCTGGCTTGATTTTCAAAGAGCAACACAGACTGTAAGAGGAACGCTGTTTTCGACAGCCAACCCTCATATCTTTGATTTTTGGGACTTCCCGAAAGCACTGAAAATACTATTTTAATAGCTGTTATGGCTGTGTTTCTGTGGAATAACATTTAACAAGAGACAAACTCCTACATGATTACAACTGCACATTGAAGTTAATTGGTTACCTTTTTTAACCTCTTTCTGCACAGCTAAGAAGTGTATTGTACAAGTAAGGATCTCAAAGTCATAAGCAACTTATCAGCTACAATTATGCAAAATTAGAAGGTTCTAAGTAGTGCTGAGCGATATATCCTTAAAATAATAGTGCAGTTTTTTTAGGCTATAAGACCGAATGCCTCAGTATTGATATTGCAACAATATTGTAGGGATGACTATTGGTACTTCACAAGATATTTATACAACAAGATGCTTGATCTTTCGTATTAGAACAAGTGGGACGGTCTGGTAAGTTAAAAAAAATTTAATCACTTTTGCTTTAATACAGCTTTTAAAGGTGCACTCTGTAGTTGAATTAGGTGGCCAATCCTCACATATTGCACCTTTAAAACCAGGAAAAGACAACAATCAAATCAAAAAGTTTAAGACGATGTTTGGTCTCATATCACGATGACAGTGTAATTTTTATATATTACCCTGCCCTTCAAGTGCTACTGTTGTTTTGTAATTAATAAAAGTACCCTCTCTCTTTTCTTAGTCAATAAAGAACAGTTAAGGGTTTTTAATCGTCTCTACGAGCTGATTTTCATAATGTTTTGAATGAGACAGCTACCTTTGTTGGTGCACTGTTGTAAAATACGGCTTTGTGTTGTCAGAGTCGGAGCTGGAATTGGATTCATAAAGCATTAGGGTGCATGAACCGTGCACAAGAATAATAATTTGAGGTGCAAATGGCTTATTTGTAGCACAAAACACCATTGTTTGGTTTACTGAATGCACTTTGAATATTGATGAATTGCATGTTGTTGTTCATGTTGAAGAAGCCATGAAGCTTTAACGAAAGAACGTATCGCCCGTGTTTCCCTGAAGGTCAGATGATGTCGACACAAACAACTGGCAGGAAATCTTTCTTCCCTTTCACAGTTCTGTGTTAGATGACCTGTTGCGCTTGTGTTTTCCATGTCCTTGAGCGCAAATAAAATGAATACACTGGAGATTGACCAGACAGCGTTTCATTCTATTTGCACAAATTCTCAAAAAGACCACTTAAAGAAATAGATTTTTGGAGCCCCAAGAAGAAATCTAAGCTCTTATCCACCAGGCCGAGCAAAGCTTCAATTGTTCCTCACGATTGCAGCTCATTTTTACTTCCTGTCTGAGCTTGTTTGGGACCAGGTGCATAGTTTGTCCAATCCTTAAAATAACTACATGTATGATTAAGTAAAGGTACTCACCAAAACAAAGCACGACTATAATATAATAACATCACCAGGGTAATTAAATACCAACTCACCTCGAACATCCCAGTTCATGTCATGGATTTTATTGAAAAAAATCATCTAAATTCATGGGACCTTGCTAAAGCCTTTATACTTTTCTTCAGTTATGAAGATTAAGTTTGGCCTTCAGAGCTAAATTTGATCATCTTTGAGATTCACTGTGTGGATTTTGTACACTTCACCAATTGCTTATTTTTGAGCAGCACAAATTCCAGCCCACATCAATGAAAAATAAGCCATTAGTGAGGCTTAGTGACACACAAAGAACTTAAAATATCATGAAATTCAGATCTGAGGGCCAAACTTAAAAAAAAAAACCCATAACTAAACCAGAATGACACTCAGAAGGCCTCATACCTCCACCTCAGCCCAACAGTCCTCTCTTGCACTCACTCATAGACACCAGCCAAAAACGCCTGATGGTTTTCATCAACATCCATGCATTATTCTGAGAAATTAACAAAGATGTTGAAAAACACCCTATTTCGCAATATTAAAAGAGACATATTATTCTCATTTCAAGGTTCATAATTTGATTTTGGTTATGACTAGAACAGGTTTACATGCTTTAATGGTTTAATGGCAGCTGTGCTTAATCAATTCCTACATGCCAAACTAGCCACAAGGCATAGATTATGCAAATGTGTGACTCACATAATGTGTTGACAATGATGTAAAACTGAATAAAAGCAGTAAATTCTCACATTTGAGATGTTTGGATTATATTACATATGAGTGCTGCTGGCCAAATATGCTGTCCTCACGTGACTTTGTATTCCTGTACATTGTGATCGTGACACCCTGCCATCATTCCCTCACCTGTCCTTTCCCGTCTCCTTCTTGAAGAGCTCGTCGAACTGCAGCATCTTCTGCCAGGAGATGATGTAGACTTTGAGTTTGGGCAGCACCTGATTCATCAGCCTCAGGTTGTTGTACACCAGGCCCTTCCCGTCGCGTCTCATGTAGCTGCTGGGGCCCCAGAAGATGAACACGGTGTCCTGGCTGGCGTTGAGCAGCTCGTGGCGACTCCGCAGGACCCTCTGCATGCTCGAGTGAGCGATGACGCGCAGGGAGGTGCGGCGGCCGACGTCGCGGGCGTAACCCCTGGCGGTCGGGGCATCGTTCATGCGGATGACGCACTCGGCCCGGTCGATCTCTTCACCCCGAGCGCCTCCGATGAGGTGACCCGAGCTGGTCACCAGGGCGCAGGTCTGGCAGTGCATCCTGAGAGGCTGATTGATGGAAGCAAAACAGAAAAAAAATATGAAGTAAACAGAGAAAAATAAACATTCTTGTACAAATATATGCTGTGCATCAAAACATTTGGCCTCCTCGCTCCCTGTGGAAGCACCTGCAGCACTGCGAGCAGAATTTTTATGGCATGTTGGTTTTGCAGCATATTTGTTATAAACTCTACAAAGTCTGCTTTTTAGAAGTCAGAGATGCTCTGAAAGTTCTGTTTAGCCCGGGTTTATACAGAAATATGCAGAGCAGACAGAAATGCACACCTAGGGGAACTTTGGTATAAAGCTTCACTGTGTGTTTGAGGCAGAAAATGCTTTGTTGACAAATGGGTAGCGACAGAGCCTCCTGGGGATATGTAGCTTGTCATATTGCTTTGCGATTGGTAGAAACCCCGGGGTCTTACAAAGGATTCACCTTAAATCTGTCTCCCACTCGCACTCAACAAAGGAACGTGTGTTTACCTCCAAAACAACAGTTCAGATGCAAAATATTCATATTGAATTCTAATCAAGTACGATTCTATAAAGTGTTTAGCACGTCATATATTTATTCTAGGAAAGATGCTACTGATAACTACATAATACACACGATGAAACCAATCTGTTGAGTGCTTTATCTTAACTTCATGAGAGCAAGCAAAGATGTTGTTGTTGTCGTTAGTTAGTTAGCTAGTTAGTTAGTGCATAAAAACACTAAAAAATCTTTGCCATATATTGTGTGATAAAACCCAGAAGAGATGTTAAAGTAAGTCAATCAAAGTTGAGCTAATATATTCTTTGTCAAATTTTAAGCAAAAATATACAAATTAAAACAAATAAAAATGTCTTGTTCCAAAGGTAGCTACAGAGGCAAATTAAATAAGGCCTACATTTATTTTCTATGTTATCATTTGTTGCATTTAATCGCATATTAACTTAACTAATTAACTCATTTATTTATGATTTTGGTAGTTTCAGTCGTCCACAGTAACCTTGAGTAAAATGACAGATTTCTCTGGCTTGAACATTGTTGAATACACTCTGGATAATGTAAGTAGATAACTCACAAAGGTCTCGTCCTTTTTAACATCTTAATGCGGAAATGTGACACATTATATCTTTAATCGAAAAAATAACTGACAGATTCATCAAATACTAAAACAGTAGTTGCAGCCTCAGACCTGTTCTGCCGCATACAACAAGCATTTTGTTTATTTTTTACTTCAATTACATATAGGCTGTAATTATAAAAAAATATATGAATTTTTACATAATTTTAATCCTGCTGTGTTTTTCTGAACATCGCTCAGGCGTCTCCTGTGGTTCTTAGAGATGCAGCCACTGTTTGAGACCCCGGTGTACATTCGAACATGTATAGTTCATTAAGTGTGAGGCCTCCTCCTCTGAACAACATGCTCATTTGAGGGTGTGCATGCACATAAATCATTGACATTGGACCTCTTTGTGTATGTTAGCCTGCTCTATATGTTGCTGGTGTGTGTGTCTGCCACACGTCTTCTTATGCATGCATGTGGGTTTGTCTTGGATTTTTCCTCGCTGCCACAGAGACCCCTGCACTGAAAATCAATGATATGCAAACCAGGCCTGCAGAGCCCTCTAATGTGCCCTGAAATATCTCCCCAGCAGAAATATGTTGGTTATTTACATTCTTATAGCCGTGACAAATTTGCATTTTCGTGGCATTAACGAGAACAAATGATTATAGCGGGATGTGTGTGTGTGTTTGTGGGGGGAGGAGATGTGTCATCATCATCCTCATCTGCTGACTTTGACTTAGCGGCAGATTACCGGCAGAGGAGACTCATCTAGTTAATGAGACCTCAAGGAGCAGTGGGAGACAGACAGAGAAGGAGAAAGAGGAGGAGACGGAGAGAAGAAAGTGTGAGAAAGTGGTTACAACAAGGGAGGAAGAAAAATGGTGAAAGAGAAAGAGATATATGGAGGCGGGGAGAGCCACCCCGGTGCCAAAGTGTTTGATGAAATGTAGAGCTAATGAGGTCCTGGCGGTCTACGCCATCAACAGCAACAGCATCCATTCCTCCCTTCTCCCCCTGCCCGACCCTCTCCCACCTGGCAGCGTCTTGACAGCCAATCTGGCAGTCGAGCTGCGGCACCAGTGGAGCAGGTCAGAAATCCCATTTTCACCCAGGGGCTTTTAAGTGGCTCCACAGACCCTATTCTCTCTCTTCCTCTGTCTCACGGAGAATTTAAGTGGGCCTTGCTGGCCAGAATTGGCCTCTTCAGGGAGCACGGTCAGGCTATTACCAAGAAATAGGCTGGATGGCCTGGACAAGGCTCTCCATTTCATCCGGAATTACGCGACCCATCCGACGTGGTGGTCGGGGCGATGAAGTCGAGGTAGTTTAGTCTCCCGCCTCCCAAAAAAACTGAACAATTCATTTAAAAATTGAATTTATCCCCCACAAAACTCC
Organism: Pagrus pagrus; assembly: GCF_965226575.1. NCBI lineage: Eukaryota > Metazoa > Chordata > Actinopteri > Spariformes > Sparidae > Pagrus > Pagrus pagrus. The sequence continues at coordinate 17,501,751 of NC_140196.1, forward strand.
AGTGGAAATTGTGCTCCGCTCAATGATTCATAGAAATAAATGCTTCATAATTCAAAACACATCTATTTCTAATGTATTTGAAATCGCTGGCTTTGTTCTTTCTAACACAACAAAACATCTTTGATCATAATTAAAGGATTTACTGTGTCGTAACAGCGGGTGTTACGGTTCTTTAAAAGTGTATTCCATCAGTGTCCCTTTACGTCACCTGATCAAAGCTGCAGTCACTGATGTAACCCAAGTGAATATACAAACTAAATAATGCATTGTGATTACCATTAGGGCTTTTTTAGTCTTACTTGAGGCATAAAAAGAGACAAGAAAGGGGGAAAGTAACACATTTTAGGAAATGTTTTTTCAGTTTTTCACTGAAAAAAAACACCAATTTCTCTGCAGAGACACATTTTACTGTCACTATCAGGTGGCGCTTCACTACTTAAAAACACAGACTTTTCTGAGAAGCCACCCTGAGAAGACACTTTGAGAATACAAAACTATTCCTGGAATCTGTTCCATTGTTAAATTCACAATGAGGCAACGCGAGTCCCTGATTCTGTGAAGTCTGGTTACACATGAATTTGGAGCCATGTGCCGACTTTGGCAGGAGTCTGGTCCATTCTGCCAATTAAATAAGATACCACACTGAACAATGTGTGTGCGTGGTGTGCGTGCGTGTGCGTGCGTGTGTGTTGTACTGTGAAATGTGCAAGGTATTTGTCTGACACTTAAGTATTCAAATTTCATGCTACGTTGAACTTCTACAAGCTACTTTTCAAATGAGAGTTTATCAAAAAAAATATATAATGAGGTGTTAAAACAGAAAGTTTGTGTGGTTCCCTGCTTTCCCCCAGGCTTACTAGTGTTTATCTGATGTCAAACTTTTAATATGAAGTTGCTGCTGATGATTATCATCACCACCTTGTTGCTACCGTTTACATTCAGACGCAAAAAATGCCTTTACATATATGGATGCATAAAAATAACTGAATATGTTTGTGTAGCGTTGTGTATGCAACCCTGTGTTGTATAATGACAAATACATTACCTTGTCACTTTAAAAAGAAGCAAAGTCTAGTCGGGGCCCTGGACACATTTACATGTCTGCGAGAGCATTAAATTATCCAATATTTCACCGAAAAGTAAGGATAAGAGAAAAGTCCAAAAAATAAACACAAACAGAACTTTTTTTTCCTATTTCCTCTTCCATTAATCTTCAGGAAGACCCCTGTAGATTTATCATCTGATGGGAGAGGCCCGACACCTGGGTCAGGAACCACCAGACCAAAGAAACTGACTGTATATTATTATAATTAGTTAAACTCGTCCAGCTCAACCAGCTACAACAGTAAAATTCTGCTACATTAATGCATCAACACACTCCAACAGTGTCATATATAATCATATGTCAATTAGTGTAACATATATACACAACATATTTCTCATGCAAGACATGAACATGTGCACGCTTTGGAAACTATTTTCCCTCCATGGACAATAAAGACCAATCAATCTTTTATTTGACTATTATTGTAAATGAATCTGCCAGTTGTTTTCAAGGTTAGGTATGTGATATGATAAAAACAGAAGAGGTTTAGAAAACAGACAAAAGACATAAAAACATGTAATAAAACACAAGCAGAGTAAAACTGACTAAAATGATAGAAACACATTCAGTCACCAAAAACACATGTAGAATCGTTCGATCCATACACTGCTCCCTCAGAAATGAATGAAAATGTAGAAATAAGCCTGATCTCACAATGTTAAAGAAAGTGAAAAAAATCCTGGATCCATCCCTTTATCCGGATCAGAACCAAAGCTAAGACCCAACCCCTTGGGAGGTTCATGTAAATCTATTCAGTAGTTTTTGTGTAATCCTGCTGACAAACCAACCAACAAACAAACACGGGTGACAACATAACCTCGTTGATGGAGGTAAAAAAAAAATCCAAAGAGAAGAAAATTAACTAAAAGCCGTAAAAAACAAACACATAAAAAAACACAAGTAGCGTAAATGGACTAAAAATGCCATAAAAACAGATTTAATCACCAAAAAGCAATTTTAAAAAGTGGGTTTTAATGGAGATGACGGAGTTTGCAGCCCTGATCTCCTCAGGCGACTGTATTTTATGTATTAATCTGGACATTAAAAGAAGCAGTTGATTAATCTTTTGCTCTCTAAATATCTAAAAATAATGAAAATGCCCATCACAGTTTCTCAGAAAAAAAAAGCCCTTAAGCCAAAGAAATTCAATTCAATATCGAGAAAAGCAGCAAATCCTCACATCTGAGCGGCTGGACGCAGTAAGCTGACTATTTACTTACTTATTATCTCAAACGAAAAATCATTTTCTATTTCACAGTGTGATTTCCAGGGATGAAGGGTAACCTTGTCCCACTTGTGGAGCACACCTGGAGCCTGCCCTGCTTTCATTAAGCCCATCCATCCATCCACGGTGGCCTAGTAAAACTCCAAAAAACACCGACCTGCTGACAGACAACAGCCAGTCACATCTCTGCTGCGCCCGCAGGAGCCACAACCTAGACAGCGAGGGCCGCCCTCCTCTGTTTCCTCATTCTGTCAGCATCCGAACCATCCTCTGCTTCCAGCGAGCCCGTCCTTCACAGGGCTCTGTGAACCGTCACTGTCTGCCCAAACGCTCACCCTGCCTGACATCCTAACCCCTGGAAAACACGGCTGTCAGCGCTGCAGGGATTAACCTTGAGAGACCACTGGGGGAAGCGGTGAGTGAGTGTTTGGGTGAGGCATTGCTAGAGAGTGTCTGGGTGTTGATTCGAGCGTTATTCTCGACACTTAGAATATGTTTCCGGTGTTATTAAGGCTGATTTGGGCATCATGTGTGAGTCTGCAGTTATCGAGTGGCATTTTGAAGACAGAGTACAAGAGGGTGTGATTAGGGAACAGAGAGGAATGAAAGGCTCATTGAATCACACATTATTACTTTGCGATTGTAGCTGGAAAAGATGGTGCAGTTCGTCTGGCCTGATTGGCTTTGCAGTCGGCGCTCAGAGCCCTTCGCTGCCCATGGGTAACACAGGAAATAATTGGTGGTTAAAACTCACATGGGTCTTAAGGGGGCATGAAATCAGCTTTAATTTCTCACCCGACTCCCCCTCCTCCTCCCCGGTCCCTTGAGGAAAAGGCATACTTACACTGCAGCGAACCATTACGCTTGACGTATGCCATGCCCCCTCGGAGCGGAGAAATAGCATTCGAGTGTTGTTATTGATTTTATGAGGCTGAATGCAGGAGTGGAAGGGGGATCGAGCGAGGGGCTTAGCGAGGATGCCGGATCTTCAAGGATGCGAAGGATATGGCCGGTAAATGTGAGCGCTGAGAAGCGGCAATCATCCAACCCAGCAGGATGCTGTCTGGCTGTCTGGTATCGCCCGGAAATACCACAACGAAACGGAGCATTTTCAACCTCCTCCGGGCTGACCTTTAGGCTCGTCAAAGACGCCTTTGTTTTCTGTAGCGTCCTCAGGGAGAGGACTTCTACACACAGGCAGGCATTAATGGTGGCTCGAGGCAAATGTGCTCTTGAAAGTTCTCAGAAAATAAAAGAAGGGGGAATTCTGACCTTAATGTACACATAAATATCTTTGACTGCATGTCAGCACGATCACGTGTTGCTCACAGGGTCTGAATGCAGCGCTTGTCCTCCATATAACTTATGGTCACACAGTCCAGCATCATATGGGTGAGGGAAAACAAAGCAGCAAAGCACGTTTTGAACAGATAATAACCAAAGGCACTCCCTGCAGCAGCACAACATGTTCGCAACACACCACCAAAGAGCAGAAGCAAGATTAAAGCTGGATTTATGCTCGGGGAGGGGAAGTTAAAGCACACGATTTGATTTGATTCTGAGGGCGACGAGATTATAAAATGATTACTGATTACTTTCTATACATATTTTACAAACTCAGATTGTTATTACGTCCAGCAAGATTGTAGGTCAACAACAACACAGTGTGTGACTGTTTTGTGAGACTCGAGGACGGGCAATCCTCCAAGACGCATCGCACCATCTCTATGGTGAATATGAGTTGCTACCATCAGGACATTACCACCTTTGACAACTTCATGTGGCCAGAGATCCTTTACACCTTCCAGTACATCTCTGTGAAACAACCTGTGATATGAGGTGTGTCACTTGCATTGTGGTGCATTTATATTCCTTATTGTTGGTGACTTTGTGGTCAAACGTCTTTGACTGTAATTGTTGTAAAAGACACTAACTATTTCTTCTCACTGTGATAATTTGCTACTTTAAATGCATACAATACTCACACTGATCCATAATTAACATAAAGAACATTTACTTCCATTATTTAACATTTTCATGGTCAAATTTAAGGATTTTAAAGCTTTTTCAGCAGCATAATACAGGCGTAATACAACACTCTGCAATGTAAACCTGCATTTATTACAGAAATGAATGGCAGCGTGGGGCGGGGCCAGTCTGTCAGTTGCTTTTATTCACATTTTTATTTCTTTATCTAAAACTTGAACTACTCACTGACCTTGAACTACTACTTGCGATTTAATACAATTACAATTTCAAACAGTTTCAAGTACTTCATCAAAAATCCAAGCACTTTTCAGACCTTGAAAACACCACAGTGAGTGAGCCAGGATGGTGTCTGTGTAACACGCCTGTTGTGTTCCTGATGGAGAATCAGCTTCAAGCTATTTAAGAAACAGGCGCACAAAGCCTAGCGTAGAACATAAACATGAAACACGTTGCATGTTGGTTCAGCCCGGTCTTAAAAAATTGTTACGGGCATTAACAATGTCAAGAACTGAGTTTTAAAAATGATTGATAATTGACTTCTCTGCACCTTTACAGAGAGATCCGTGATGCGTCTGAGAATCAATTTTCCCACCCACTATTAATTTAGACTTGATGTGAGTGTTTAACAGGAGTCCCACCGTAGATACCAACAGCACAGTGTAGGTTTCCATTCATACATCACGACAGTGTGTATGTATTGTATGTAATCTGGCTCTATCCTGCTTTAATCACACTCCCACAGTAACTGTGTTGACATTTCAATTTACACAGGGATATGAGGGAGGGTGGAAAGGTCTGCCTTGTTTCATTACTGAATACGAGAATAATTCGAGTGGTCACTGTATTTACTATGAGCCATTCAAGGTTGGGGTTGTGGAGAGAAGAAAGTGAGCAGGAAATGGCTTTGAAAATGAGTGAATACCAGCCACACATTGTCATACTGTACAACTGTGATGGGCTCAGAGTAACCCCTTAAAGGGGAGTTCAGGTATATTTTCACATGGAGGTTATGTTTACAAATTTTCAAAGCTTCTGTCAAGTTTGAAGTGTGTTTTACAATGATACAATGATTGTTTCTTTATGAAGTTTGGTAGGTTTGGCGTGACAAAAAGGTCAGTCTCTGTAGAGATCCGTTCTGTGATGTTGTTTTCAGTGAGTTGCAAGTGAAGAAATTCTTTTTTCTTGTGATCAATTTTCTAAGCGTGACCTAAACCATCTTCTCTCATGTGTTTATGACTTGAGAACTGGTGAAAACAGTTTTGGCAAAATAGTCTTTAATATTTAATTAGTTCCTTAAATGTTTTTTTTTTTCATCTGCTGGATTTTCACAGATGAAAAAAACAACATTTCAGAATTGACATGATTTTTTTTTTCTCCTGAAAAATGTTTCCCCCCCCCCCCCCCCCCCCCCATCTGTGAAAACGTTAAAAGCAGTTATCAGGAGTAAAAAAAAAATTTAAACTGAATAAAAAGATTCATGTGTGAAATGGAGTGAAAAACAGTTTTGGCAGGAAAAAAAGAAAATGTTGTGTCACACGCATAAAAATTATTTTGAAAATGTTTGAATTGTGAAAACGCATGAAAAACAACTTTTTGGTAGAAAAGAAAATCATGTGTGAAGAAAAGGAAATCTTGTGAAAATCTTTTATTACCACTTGGTTTCACACATTACATTGTCTTTTTCTCCTGAAAAAGTTTTTGTCATGTGTTTTCACAAATGGAAAAAGTAATTAAGAAACTAAGATTAAGACTAAGACTAAGATTATCCTTCACTTTTAAATTACCTTTTTTTCCCATCAGTTCTCAAGTCATAAACACAAGCGAGAAAACAATTTAGATCACAAATGGATCAGCAGAAAATAAACATCTTCATTTGCCCCTCAGGGCTTCTGAGGCAGCTCTGTGAGACGATGTTTTGATCTAATAGTCAAAACCACAAATACCAACCTTATGGTGCGACTACATGGAAAAAGGAGGGGATCACCATCAATAAATCAGTTTCCTCTGGGAACCATGAACCATCAATAAAACATAACGGCTATCACTCTGTTAGATTCTGTGATTTTCCACAGGATAAATGTGTTGAACTGAACAAATGACCAACATTAGACTGAAAAGGACGCAGCACCAACAATTAAAAACAACCACTATCATCCAAAACCCTCAAACAGAATCAACATCAACAAAGCGAAGTGGAGGACAGACTTGTTTGGGGGAAAGTGGCACCAGAGGCTTGTGTAAAGTTAGAACAAATCTCACTGGGCAGAGTTGAGTGGATATTTGCAATGCTAATGGCTTTTTTCATCATTTAGCAAAATTGCCTGTGAAAAAGGGCACCAAAAATGCTCCAAAATCAGATAAAAAGGGACAAAAATGCCCTAAAAAAAAAGTTAATTTCTTATGCTGGTTCCTGCTGTGAGAGCCAAAATGTGCAATTTACGATATGAGATGATGAAAAGGAAAAGAGGAAGAAGAGAGGGGGCTGGAAGGAGAAATGCAGTGATAAAGAAATGAAATGGACGGGCCTCTCCTCCTCTCTCTCTCTCTGGGTTTCTTTTCTTCCATCTGTGCAAATGGTTTGGTTTGCTTCAGCTTTGCCTCTTACGTATATGACGAGATCGTGTGACTCAGGTCTGTGCGACCCCTGAAGCTGCTCGATGCCCTCCTGGACTCGTATTCTTCATCTGCTGTATATTTACAATCTATACATTTGTCCACCTGATTGTTTGTATCGGATTCTGCACACACAACATCTGTTACCTTTCTAACAGTATCACGTGCAATATAAGCTCCAGGTCTCGTGTACAAAAGCACCATAATGATGCTTTTTATAGATTGAATTTAATCACATTTTCACAGACTGATGGTTGACATATCGGTCTGTCCTGGTAGAAGGATTCCTCCTCTGCTCTCCTGAGGTTTCTCCTATTTTTCCCATGTTTCTACCTTATCTGAATCAAGGGTATAAGAATAGCGGGCGTACTAGATGAAAGGCCCCTTGAGTCAAATTTGTGATTTGTGCTATCGGGCTGTGCAAACAAAATCTACAGGGATATAAAGAGTGAAGGAAAGGAGACACAAAACGCCATTTAGAGTCAATGGCAGCGAGGAGGGAGGGTCGGTACGAACGTAGTCACCAATTAGAGTAAAATCTCAACAGCTGGAGGCGACGGCAGAGAGAAGAGAAGTGAATTCAGTTATGGCGGTTAAGGCGCTCTACTTCTATTGTGCTGATGAGTGCCAGTACACACACGCAGACACACAAATGGACACACACACGGACACACTCTGGCAGGTTGAGTGCTGCAGGGCAGAGTCGATGGAGGAGGGCTTATTTGGAGCGGTTTGTCCAGCATGCACGTTTGACCAGTCATTAGGGAGAGCTGAGGTGAGGAGCGAGCGCTGCTGAGAACTAATGAAGACGAGGAAGAGGAGGAGGGACGAGGAGTAGAGACTGGGTATCGAAATAGAGGCAATTAGGAATTCCAGCGGTCAGCAGTCGAACTCCAGGTTGACAGCTCCTGCTGCTCCGACGCCCCGGTCTTAATTAGGCCGGAGTTTTCTGAGAGCACCTTGAAAAGAAGACATGTTTGATGGAGGGCAATTATCTACTTCAGAAAGAAAACTAGCATCTGGCCTAAAAAGAGACTAATGAAAATTCATCGACGGAGGTTGAGAGTGTTTTTCGGAGAAGTGACACGGCTGATGATGTTGTTGGGGGGAGGGCTGGGGGGGGCTGATATCATCCGGAGCATCTCGGTGACTGAGCTCTGATCTTCAAAGCAAGCAGGAGTGTAAAGAGGGCTCTTCACTGCATGTGTGTATGTGTGTGTGTGAAGGTGTCTGTGTGTTTGTGTGTGTGAGAGAGAGAAAGCGAGAGAGAGAAATTCGGCACAGGCAGCGCTACAGAGTGAGGATTTAATGTGTGCATGTTTGTGATCAAAGTAAAAAGTGTACGGCCGTTGGAGAGGGATTCAACAGTTTAGAGGACATCAAAACGAGCCAATCTCTCACACACACACACACACACACACACACAAGACAAAAACACACACCGCACCAACACACATCTAACGCTTCCACAAAGACTGTGTCCCACGTTGAGCTCACAATTCAGACTCCCATATTTGAGCAACATCTCAGCAGCCTGACAAGAGCAAACCAGAACCTCATGCTGTTTTTGTTCGTTTTTAAAAAGGGCAGATAACAGAGGACTGTTGTAGCCTGAGTGGGAGACAAAAACATTAATTAGGATAAAGTATAATTATTATAATGCGAAAAACAAAACAGTTCTGATGCAGCTCTCAATGGCTGCTCAGACTTGATGGATAAATTGATGGTTACCTGCCGTCAAATAATCAGTCGCATTAAAGTGAAATCACACAAAGGATTCACATCACTTTGGTTTAAAGCTCTCTTCAGAGAAGAAATGTTTGTTATCCATGGTTTTATCACAGTGGAGCTCTGAGTCCGTCCTCATCGGCAGAGCTCAACCATTTGTTGTTTGCTAAAATATTCAAAACAAGCTGTGGTTATGTTTTCCCACTTGTGCTTAGTCAACCTATGACTGTCCTCAGGAGGGAAAACAACAGCTTTGATTCATTTGCTCAAATTTAACATGTTTTATGTTCAGTAGCAAAAGTAGCAAGAAGCGTTCATCCAGCAACAAGATCTCTCCAGGTACGGTGATATCCAACCTCGCGAATATCCGCCCTGTCTTTTATTCGTTCTCCACTGAAGCCCACACAACGCACACATTCAACCTCCAGGGTCCTGTTTCTGTGTGATCTCCAGAAGGCTCCAGCAGACTTACAGCAGAGTTCAGCTTTGTTCCACTTGCACTGTGCAAATGTGCAGTAAAAAAAACGGATGCACTGTGCTTGGGAGAGGGTATTGTACAAAACTCTGTTGTTACAATAATGACTTCTCCATTTCCACCTGCAGATCATTTCTAGTCACCATTTACAGTCTTTGGTCACGGTGCTCATTATTAGTTCATTAACCAAATCAGAACTGTGACATACGTCCTTTGTTGGAGCTGAGTTTAAGCAATTTTGTTGGACAGAAAGGACCAACGGTCCATATTGGTTTATTTCGACTTCAAGAATTAAAATGTTTGATCTTCCAATGTCAAAAAATCACGACGTCTTCAAGTTGCTTCTCCACACATTTAAGAAGCTGGAACCAGTAAATGTTTGACATTTTTGCTTGAAAAATGACAAATAGTTGGCCGTTCATTTCCTTTCGATCCACTTATTGTAGCAGCACTAATGAAGATAATCTTTCCCTGACTAAACTACAAGGAGTCATGAGATGGTTCATTTTTCAGTCATTTCACTAATCTTTGCATCTGTTCTTGCTTAATAATTTACCCAAAATGTCACTCATTACAGTATCTACTCACCCCCATGCAGACAAAAAGTCAGGTGAAGTTTCGTAGTCCACAAAACATTACTGGGGTTTCACAGAGGGGGTTTTCACACACACACACACACACACACACACACACACATATATATATATATATAATCTAATAAAATCCTAAAACACCAAAATTCCCCTGCTCAAAATGGACCACAATGTCATCATCTCTGACTCACCGTCTCAACACACCTGACTACAGTGCTACAGTCCATTTTATTAGACAGGATCTGGGATTATTGTGTCGACTCACACCGAGTCCACAGCTTCATTTCTGCCTCACAGTCCTCCGCTCTCACACTGCTTCCCCAATCAAAAATGCCCTTGTATCCCAAACACCAAACACCTCTGCAGCCCGACTCTGCCCTGAAGGCACGACTCCGTGTCATTAAACCTTAACTCTCCTCACCACCTGCACGGAAAAGGTGAGAAGAGCCCTGCACCTTGTTTCTTTCTCCCAGATAAAACATGAACCTCCTCCTCGTCTTCTTCCTCACCCCGTCCGGTGTGGATAAACCGGAGAGGAGAACACTTGCCGAAGGGCTTCTATTAGTATGAGCTGCTGGAAAGGCCGGACCCAGGCATGTCAAGCCAGTGGGAGTGTGGAGAGAATCGGGTTGCGCCGCGTTACAACACACACTCCTTTGCCTTAATTGGCTCCATATCAGCCTGCTAGCCGCTGGTGCAGACTGTACAATGATGCAGCCATTGCTTGTCCCTATAACCTCCACCCAGATAGAGGAGGAGAGAGCTACTGCTGCGAGGACCACACAGACACATCCCTGTAGGAATGATTGCCTTGGCATGAATACAAAAGATGAGGTGCAATTTACCAGGTCAAAGAATCTCTCTCCCCCTCCCCTCTCTTTTTGCTCTAAAATTGCAGCAGGAGGTGGCGAGCGGAGAAGACGGAGGAGGAAAAAGCAGGGAGGAAATGACAGAGGGACATTAGGAAGAGAGACGGAGGCAGAAAGACGGAGAGAGAGAGAAGGTTGGGGGGTGGGGGGGCGTGACAGACAGAGGCGGGCCGAGGAGGGGAGGAAAATGAAAGGCAATCTGATAGATGAAAAAGAGGAGCAAGAAAAAGGAGTGGCTGTCAGAGAAAGAAGCACTTTGGAGACCAAGAAATGTAGGGCAAGGCCTTCAGAGAGACACGCAGAGATTTCAGGGGCATCCTTTGATGAGGGAAAGTTAGTAATCACACTCGCTCGCTTCACAGGCGCCTAAGTTATGACATCTGATGAGGTCATTATGCGAGCGAGAAGTGGCAGCCTTTCAAACATCATTAAAACATCTGCAGGATTCAACCAGACACCTGAAGTCAATCCTGTGCGAGGAGATTTCACATTTGCAGTTGAGCTCACGGCCTCCATCATCATCGCACCGTTTATTGATGTGTTGGTCTCATATGTTCCCACAATCCTCTAAGATCAGTTTTCGGGGCTGATAGCGATGGTTATCACCGAGCGCGGCGCATAAACAATGGGCCGAATCGATGACGAGAAGATGATCTTGTTAAGAGAAGTTAAGCGAGCGTAATGACTCGGAGGAGACGTCTGAGCACGAGGTGTGTGCCGCTACTTCACGTTCACGTGCCGTTCTGCCCCGCACTGCAAAAGTCCCCTTTCTACACAAGATACAGCGAGTTGAAATAAAACCGAAAGATAAAAGGTGCAGCATAATCCTAGCGTGAAGCCGAATATATGCATGGGTAGGGACGGCGGGAGGAAATTTGAATATGGCACTCAGGCGAACTGTTAACCGTCAAACTGGAGATGACAAGTTTGTTGTGAACAAGGGCAAACAGGCAATTTTCACACCAACGCAAAAACTTCTTCCAGTCTGGAGACTGGCTGTTACATCTTGGAGTGCAATAAATCCCGTCGAGCTCGATCCCAAAGGAGCAATTACTGTTGTGTTCTTGCGATATAACAACAAGCCCAAGAAAGCAAAAAGAAGACATCAATGATACATCGCCAATACTACAGTCCCAAAGTGGGGGAGAGCTCCCTCAGAAAACACTTCCAATACTAAATATTCTAGTTGGAGTCTGTCCATTATGTGCTGGAACAGAGGATAATGAGAGACAGTGACTAAAAAGGGTGTGCGTGGGTATGTGTGTGTGTGTGTGAGCGTATAAAACACCAGCTGCCAGTGACAACACTCGTCAAGCAGGAAGGATCTCCTGGGAGGCGACAGATTTCATATTGGCAAGCAGGACACGTGAATGTGTCTCTCACTCTCTGCTTGTGTGCATGTATGGGTCTCCAGTATGTCTGTGGTGGAAAGTAACTAATAAGTACTTAATGCAATAATGTACTTCTACTCTATTACATTTTAAAAGGGAGATATATTTACAGTTAATATTTGCTTTAATGGTGATTTTGGAGATTTTACAAAAACACACATGACAAGCTTGTTACATTACATTGTTATTGTGCAGTCTCTCATTAACCCAATCTCCAGAATTCATCTTGGCAATGTACTGTATTTCTGCAAACCACAGATATGTTGGAGCTTTACACTTCTTTATTTTCGGCCACTTTAGGTTCAATTTTCAATTTTGTGTTGTGACAACGCTGTATTTATCGTCTGGTTATGTTTAGGCACAAAAAACACTTAGTCAGAGATTGGAAAAGATCACGTTTTGCCTTGGCATGGCCGGAAATTGTCTCAAGGCTCGAATTGCAGTCACTGGCTTGGCAGCGTTCTCTCCTCCACCACCATCCCCTTCACCTTCAAATGTCAATATGGTACGTATCAGTGGTTTGCAGAAACGTTAACTGCCAACATCGTAAGAAAAGCTGAAGGGAAGCTCCGGACAAAAAAAAAAAAAGAGCAAAATTGGCACAAAAAAATATATTTTTCCTCAGATTTTCTAGACATTTGGTTCGGCAACAAAATCAAAATCAAATATCCGGATATTTTTGACCAGATACCTCCGAAATACTGTGACAGTATTGTTGGAAGACTATTGATACTTTCACAAAATATCAACACAACAAGTTTTTGATAAATAAGTGGGTTAAGAAGTATTAGAACAAGTAGAACAGTCTGGCTAATTCAAAAGAAAATGTCACTTACTACTGTAATGCAGCTTTTAAAACCAGGAAATGACAAACTTATATGCCATATCACAATATAACAATCTAATAATTTCATACCCGATAATACATCCGTTACAGTCGCCATTCATGTTGCATATCAAATAGTTTGACTTTTTGATAGTTGAAGTATTTTTTACTGCTAATAACGCAGAACTTTTACTTGCATTGCTTTATTAGTTCCACTCCTGAGTGTGCAAACTCAAATGACTCACATTAATAATAATAACGATGAGCCACTCTGCATGAAAAAGCTCAACTTCCCAGTGTGGTGGAGTGGAACTTAGGGAAGAGCTTGTTTATGAGACGCAGACTTTTAATAGGAAAACGCTGATGAAATGAATCACAACACTAATGTTTATTGCCAAGGTAATGCCTATTCATTTACTTAATGGACACACACCTGAGATGCAATAATAGCCAAACTGGTGATTAGGAACTAGCGAATGAGTGAGGTTTACATTCACACAGGTTGATTTTCACAGTGAGAGAAATAATTCCTTGCAGCAGCTCCGGAGCCGAGTCACATCAGTAAATGGCTGTTTGGAGGGTTTTATTTGTCCCTGTTTTTCACCAAGGTGATGAGCCTCATTAGTTTAATCCTCAGAGTATTGTGCCTACCAGGAATTCACAAAAACACAAACAATGCACGCATGCATGCAAACAGCCTTCTGTTGGGGGGACAGTGTTTTATCCCTTAATGAGCGCTGATCAGTGATTTTCCCATTATAGCTGCTGAAACAAAGAAAGAAGGAGCATCACATAGATACGGTGAAGGAAAAAGAAGGTACTCAGAAGCTATATTTAGTACTTTATTTTGAAAATATCAACACTGACACATCGACGTGTAAGCAGCATTTAGCAGCATTAGGGGGTTTGAATCTAGTGGTTTCCAACATGGAGTCTGGCCCCCTCCAATGGGTAAATGTGGCAGGCTGTGAGACAATTAAAGGAACAGTTCACGCCATAACAATAATTAAAAAAAACAACATTTCTCCTCTTACAGTATATGTAGTGCTAATTATCTGAGATGCTGAGTTTGGAGAAATTGGCTGTAGAAATGTCTGCTTGGCTGGAATGTAATTGAACTAGATGGTACTCAGCTTGTGGAGCTCAAATCGACCAAAAAAAAAAAAAAAGGTTTCAAAACCTTCAAAAGGTGGTCTTTAGATCAAGACCGGTCTCTGGTAGTACAACACTAATGCAGTGGAATAAAAAGTACTCTCCCATTCATAAGGGTGTCAATCGAAATCGACCTAAATGAAGTCACAATCTCGAACTTCGAATGATTTCCTCCAGGGCTGAAGTTTATGTTTTCCTTCGGGGTGAACCCCCTTTCACGTGTTAAGCTGATCGGGAAATGATACCAGGGAGCTTTGCTGTATCTTGAGGAGCCGTCGCCTTTATTCACAGCCAAACTGCAGCCTATATTGTACACTTTATTGCTGTCGCTACTTTGGATTTCCAGTGAGTTATGTGGACAACGTTCGCGTTGTCGACAAAAAAGCCACAGTTTGAAGCTCTGCTATGTGCGTGCACCATATTCTTCCACTGGCAGCTTACTTGAACTTAATTGTTCAGAGAAGACTGTGGACATGGCTGTTTTATTTTTTCGTTTGTTTTGTTGTGAACTTCTGTGAAGAAGAAGAGAAACTAGATGGCAGGTTATTTTGTTTAAGTTTCCAATTGACTGAGGATGTAAGTTATTGTTACATTATGTTGTTAATAAATGTTTTAAATTTGACAATGTAGTGTGGTACATTGCGAACAAAGGTCGAAAATTATATTGCATAAAAGTCTAGTCTAAAAATGGCATAGCAACCTGTGCTTTAAAAGAAATAAATGTAAAAATCGAGAATCGAATCGAACCGTGACCTTCGAAATCGAAAATTGAATCAAATCGAGGCCATTCATTCCTTGTTACTTCACTACATTTCCCTCTGAAACGTGTAGGAGGTGTTAAGCAGCATCAAATACCTCAGAATACTGTCTCACTTTTGTGAGGATACTTTCTTGCTTTCCTGCACTACAGTTTGTAAGTGTCAGAAGCATTATAACTGATATTAATGCCTGTGCAGTCCATACTGTTCCTCTCGGTTATTAGTGAGCATCTGATGCTATCATCATCATCAAGGCTTTCGTTGCATTATTAATGAGATGATGATGGAGGGCGGAATTAACACTGATTACGAGTCGAGGATATGGAGTCATCTTCAGCTCATAAATAGACAGACAGTCTTTTGCATCGCCGAAATGAGTCTCTGCATCTGTTAAATTCATTAGCTGTGGCCAGCTGTCTTTATATCCTTCTTCTTCAGTGTAAAATGATGATTAAGGGTGTTATCTAGTGTTATAAAGTTGTTTTTTTTCCGTTCCAAAACTTTCTTCCCTGCTCTGTGTCGATGTTTTGACACCGAACTTTGTCGAGTTTCAAAGCATCAGCACTGATCTTGGAGGAAATTTGGGTATTTGGGGACCACTTCTGAACTTCTATTAACCAAAGCAGGGCTCTTTGATTTGAAGATCTAAAGTATAACAAGTGCTGAACTTCACTCGTGGTTCGATTTATTTATCCTGACTGCAAATAAGACGAGTCAGAGGTTTCAAAAGATTACTTCACTTGAAACAAGTCGAGTTCCTTCATAAATGAAAGGTTAATCCCTGCTGACATGATCAGAAAGACACACAAGTGCTGTTCCAAATGTTCAATTTCATTTTTTATAAGATTGTTTTTGTACCGCGGGCAAACAATGCATTTCATTTATTTAATTACAAAAGTAAGAGGAACCTTTTTTTAAGAGTAACCTGCCTGCTGGCTCGTAATGAACACGAATCCCACTTGATTTTGAGCTTATTATCTCAAAGAACGAGCATCCATTGATTCTACAAAATAGCTGTCAGGCTATAATTTGGTCTATTTGTTATTTGTTCAGCACAGGTTAATTTTGCTGTGCAGTAGCACAGAGGAAAGACTAATAAAGACTCGACAACAATAGCAAGGCTGATTTAAAAACTTTCTGCAGCTCTGAATCACCTGTTAAAAGCCGACAGAGTTAAAGTAGATAATGAAAAGCACCAGAACTGTTCAGAAGTGGGTTTTTTTAGTTACTGTGTGTGTCCTCTGACAGTGTAAAATATTAATATTCATAATCTTTGTATAGCACATCATCTAAGAAGTGTGTTTTGTGGGCTTTTCAGTGCAACCTGACCTAACCTGACGCTTTCCTCACCCTAAAAGTGTTTTTTGTGCGTAAACATTAACAGAGCATATGCACTGCAGCATTGTGACAAGAGAGAAAGCCTAAACAAACATAAAGTTGCAGCACAAAGAAATGGTCTTGCAGAAACTTAGCTAACATTAATTCTGGCCATTAGATCAATGTCACACCAATCTTGATGTCTCTACACTGGCTTCCCATCAAATTCAGAGTCCAGTTCAAGAGCCTTGCATGGTCAGACATCCGCCTACATTCAAGAGCTACTGCTGCCATGTAATACAAGTTCTCTGAGATCATGTGTTGAGGGTTTGACATCTGCTCCCAAAAGCTGCTATATAAATACACTTTGCATACGTACTTACTCTTGTATGGCTTGCATCATCATTAAACTGTCTTGTGTGGATCATTTGTCCAAAAGCTAAACAGATGCATATTAGAATATCTGGCTCTATGATATGAAAAGTAATTAGGCGCATTTCACTATGAAACGCCCAATCACAGAGCTTACAACTGTGTGACAATAGCAACTATAGCCGCATTTTGTTCACAAATGTGAACTTGTTACAGCTCCGACTCACATCTCTGGTTTCCTCTTCATGCCAATAGTGGCTGAGGCCTATTGGTATTAAAGTATTTAAACCCATTCGCGATAACTAAACGAGAGCCAAAGTTTCAAAGTTGTGTTCATAAAGCCTCTGTGGTTGTTATATTATCTGGGACCACATTTCAATGCAAAGTAACATTGAGGACATTGTTAAAACAGAAACACATAATGGGGAAAAACACTTCTGCATCCAGCGTCTCGCCCCGCTTCACATGTCTATACTGTTTGTTTAACTGCAGGAAATTGAGTCTTTTGATGAGATTGTGTTGAGCCTGTGAGGGTTGGACCACATCAACACCCTCTGCCTCCCCGCCTAAAATCAATTTAGCCGTCCTGACAATCATGGAAACTTCCACTGTTGACCTAAATGTCAGTATGACCCACTTGTGACTGCTGAGGCTTGTCCAAGATCTCAACAGAGTTAAAATCTGAGGTGAACACTGCAGTATACAAACTTCCCTCAATCCTCGAGGATTGGCGGGGGGGTGAGAGGTTCTGTGTCTACGGGCTAGAAATATGTTTTTCTCAGGTGCTGTCTGGACGGTCATAAAGCGGTGAAATGCTCCAATTTTTATGACTTTCTGGAACAAACAAACCAACAGTCACACCTGCTCTCCGCAACGCCTGACACGGCGTGAACAAGTGTGAAAACAACAGAGCTGTGAGGACAAATTCTGACCTCCACACTTTTTAAGCGACTCCTTTCTCTGCCGGCCGTTTCCACTGCAGAAACACACCAACACCTCTGCTTCTGCATCTGTGCAGCACGACAGCACTTCATTATAATGCAGTTCTTTCACAGATTTTACCTTTATCAAATAATTGCAGCTTCAAGTGATTTGGATATTGCACTCAGGCATATTACAATTTTGATTATATTTTAATTGATTTTGCAGCCCTAATCTTCCCCTAACCTTTACCGAGCGCTGACAGAGCCTAAATGTAACCATAAAAAGTGGAATAATGCTGTAGTCACAGTGAGTGGACAGTGTATTGCAAGAATGCTTATTTTGGGGGGTTAATTAACAACATTTCCTTATTATGTAAATAGAAAACAAATGACACATTTTTTGTCGCAAATTATGTGTGTGGTTATTAATAATTTCTAGGAGACAGCACTGAATACAGAGAGTGTGTTATGTTGCCTTCATGTAAGCCAAAAGTAATCTGGATGCCTCACATCAGCCAAAGTCCACTGCTCGATGATAATAAACCCACACTTAATGGATATTGTCACTGCACAGCATTTTAATCCTCCCACAACTAAGACTGTAATTATAAAACCATGAAGGCTCGAAAGTCGTTAACATGGGAATCTTTCCCATCTCTGCCACATTTCCACTGTTCATTTAAGCTACATATATACATACATACATACATACTGTATGTCTCTGTAAGCTAGATCCCAAACCAAGTGTTTCCCACACATATATTTTACTTGGGCAGGCCGCCCAGGTATATTTGGCAACACATTTTAGCACTTTTCATTTTTTTATCCATCCGAGAGAACGATGCCATCAGCGATCGATAAAATTAGTGACAATCGGCGGTCACTCTTCCCCTCCCGTCGACTGTCAATCACACTTGCTCTGCAGATAGAAAGAGAGACTCTGGTATCACATCCCTCCTGTAAATGCACCGATTCGGATGCAACCTCTGCATCTTAATGTAGGCCTACAGATGCCGGTGTTTTCTACGAACTTGTAAGTGCACCTAGTAGTTGCATTGTCATTGGGGGACATGTTTTGAATGGATACATAATTAACAACAAGCTTCCTCCACAGGTGGCTCACCTGCTGTTATGACAACGGAATGAAAAAACCCTAATCGCAAGGTTTGTTTTTTGGGCGACTTTATAGAAAAACTTAGTGCTGATGAAAAAAAGCAGATAACGATGTAGAGAGAAAAAGAAAAGACAGAATAGAAGGATAGTTGATGTTTGAGTCTCGTTCTCAGGTCGTCAAATACTGATCCCCGCACGCCGCAAGTACACAGCCATTCTGTGGGAAAACAATGAAATCTGATTGCAATCTGTCTCGGTTTTCCCGGGCTACATGCAAATAAGGGTCAGCTCTACTCCAACGCTGTTTGGCAGCTGACAAAAAGGCCAGAAAAAGACAGTCTTCTGGAGCTGAGCAGTTCAGGTTCAACAACAGAGACACACAGATTTTTTTGCTTTTACAGACTCTCACTCGCTTCACTTTGACATCCATACATATCGGTTAGAGGTCAGACTGATCAGGGATCAAATATACAACAACATGGTTCACATTATATATATATATATATATGTGATATATTGCGATTAGGGTTTTTTCATTCCGTTGTCATAACAGCAGGTGAGCCACCTGTGGAGGAAGCTTGTTGTTAATTATGTATCCATTCAAAACATGTCCACCAATGACAATGCAACTACTAGGTGCACTTACAAGTTCGTAGAAAACACCGGCATCTGTAGGCCTACATTAAGATGCAGAGGTTGCATCCGAAAAACCATCTGTCTTTAAGTTTCTGGAGGATAAAGATGGCTTGTTTCAGTGTGACTTCAGCTGATATAATAACAGGCTTCTTCTACAGTGTCGTGAGTAATGACTGTGGAGCCATCTCGAAGGGACATATGCATTTACATCTTACATTTGCAGCCCATCGCCTACAGAGGTGGTTTGAACCATCAGATTTCAGTCCATCGCAAATTTTGGATGCATTTACACTTTTTGAACCTCCAGAGCAGCTGATATGCTCCTGTTCCCTCGCCTGGTGTTGCGATGATGCTGGGCAGAGAGCTGTCACACTAAAATGTCTCATAAGTGTACAACTGGGCTGAGATCTGGTGACTTAGAAGGACATAGCATATGACTCACATGATTTTGTCATAAACCTGTTCTCATTCCTGGAAATTGATCATCTTGAAACGCCTATTGCAGTCTTGTTTAACCATTTTGAGTACGGATGTGGTCTTGGGCTCTTTTGAAAGGTTATAATCTGATAATAAATACGAGGATCTAAGCTCTCTAACGATGTGGTGGTTCAGCGAGTCCTCATTTCCTCTATGGAAGCATCTGCACTTGTTTCTACACACATCTATCCAGATCTCTGCTTCAATTCATTACAAGTTTTGTACGTCAAATTTGACTTTGTCAGTGTAGGGGACGATGCACCATCGAGAGTTTGGACTATCTATGGAATCTGTTTTACACTACAGAGAATTGGGGTCCCATGAAAGACCCTGCTGTTGGTTTAACCTGAATTAATGAAGAGTCCCTCCAGCAGAGAGGAAGGAAGACGGAGGCGGAAGCAGCTCTGTTCGAGCCCAGGAAAAATGCTTACTCCTCAACAGCACTGAAGGTGCAATCAGTAGGCTCATGGAGTGAGAGCGTGACACCAAAGAACCTTCGAATGAACAACCATGACACCGTCTCCTCAATGAGGGTTATGATGGGATATACATCAAAGTCCGCTCTGTAATTGGGACCGTCTCCACTAAAAGGCAGAGTTTGCAGATTTTATGTCACATCAGCGAAACACTACAAGGCTACAGGGGGTTGCTTCTTTCTTCATTCAAGGTTTCCTCTACAACTTCTGCTTTGTCATATCTTGGTGTATAAAAAAACTTCCCCAACTTTAATAAAGTCCTGCACCTTTACTCTATTTTTAGCCAAGAAGTTCACCTTTTTGGCAAACCCCAGGTCTCCATAATTAATAACCTCGCTATCCAATATGTTTCTAATCCGGGAGGGGTAATGCTCAAGGCATACAGAAAGAGATTACGCCAAAATACAAGTAACAGTTTCATCATTCCTCTCTCCCACCATGGAGGACATGCTCATTAATCACGCCTAAAGAGCTGAGTAATGTAGCCGGCCTCATGCGTCTGTGGAGCCAGAGGAAGGAAAAGCAAAGAAATTAGGTTTTATTGCAATTCTTCCTGCCAGCCGTCTCTTTGCATTCGCTCTCAACGACGGTGGAAGGCGGCGGCAGCCTATCATCCATCTCCTGATGTTGTGCCAAAAGGTATCATCCATTTATCACAATTTAACCTTTTCAGATCCTTCACAGGTCTCTCAGGGGCCAAACAAGGAGAGTGCTCCACGGGCTACAGCTTACCGAGCAGCAAAGGTTAAAACACGGAGATGCATGAAATCATCATTCTGCTCATGACTCGTGCCTCAAGAAATTTACCTCCACTTCCTTTATGTTAAAAAAATATGACTTCACCGGTGATTCCCTAACCATCGAATGCCAAAAGGCACCGAGTGTGAGATTACTGCGTCGAGGGAATGCTTATCGAGAGGCAGCGCCCCCTCCCCCTTCCCACTCTTCATCCATAATTGCTTTCCAGGCCTGCATTGGAAAGAGCCTGGAGCTGTGTTATGTTTGGCGGGAGCAGAATGCACTGGAGATAAGTTGAAATCCAAGACTATACCCCAATTGGGACCACTGTGGCATAACGAAACCACTATTCTCTTCTTTTCAGTTGAAACGGAGCATTTTTAGTATTCCAACAAGGTTTGTGCATAAAAATAGTGGTTATCTGTTGCTAATGTTTCGAGCAGTTTGCATTGTAATTTAAAACTCAAAATGGGACAAAACACTGAGACCACACATGCACAAGTTTATGCACATACACATTCACAGACCTGCAGACTTCACAAACACTGTTAGTTTGCATAAAATGACTACAGAGTCCTTGGCCATAACGGCCTAATTGGGGAGTTTTCTGTCTCGCTATCCAGCTGGCTGATTGCATCGCAAAATCCTAATGAACGGTGAAAAATGGCTTTGTTGCTCAGAGAAAACTATCGAAGATGTGACTGCCTGAGATGAAATATTAAACATCTCACTTCTCCAGCTGTCACTAAAGCTGTGGTTGCGAGAGGGATGCCTTGTCATGTCTCCTTGGCACAGATGGCTCCGTTCTCCTTGGCTCATGCCTTAAGGCACAGTGTACCTACACAGTCAGTGTTTCCAGCTCAGAGATGTCTAAAACCGACTCTGTCCAAAGTTTGTGCTTTGTAGATTTCTTGTTTCTGGTTTGTCTCTTTTTTTTCTTTCCTCTTGTTTTGCAGTGCAAGCAGTGAAGCTGTAGGGATGGGAATGTGGGTCTATTGTTTGGGCCAGTCAGTCAGCTCAAAACTTTTGTGCAAACTGAAATATCTCGACAACGATGCGTTGCTTTGCAATAAAATTTGGGTCAAACATTCACTGTTCCTAGAGGATGAATCATGCAAACTTTGGTGAACTTTATCTACCACCATCAGCAAGTCAAGGTTTTCACTTATTCAGTGAAATATCTCAACATCCACTCAATAGTTTGGCACAAAATGTAGTTCAGACATTCAGACTCCCCAGAAGATGAATTCTAATGACTCTGGTGATCCCCTTCTTTTCCTCTAGCGCCACCACAAGATCGACATTTGTCTTTTGTGTGAATTGTCTCAACAACTATTGGATGGATAACCATGAAATTTGGCACAGACTGTGTTCCCTTCAGGATGAACTGTAGGGCCACACAATGTATCGCTTCAGCATTGACATTGTGATGCATTTATGCCCAACAGTCACATCGCAGGCAGTGCAGTTTGAAGTAAGGCAGTCTTGGCCTTTTAACAATATGAGTTACAACAAAGTAAAGGCAAATACAGCAAGCAGCTAGTAGGGTTGCTGTGGTCATACCATGGTTAACACCACTATTATCTGGTACACCGGCTTTTTACAAGAAAATATGCTGGCTATCTCTAGAGCGCTCTGTTAATTTACTCCTAATGCAAACCGAATATTTCCTTCTGCTGCAGCTTCACATTAAAAGCATTTAACTGGTGAAATATGTGTTGACTTTTATTATGAAGGAGGCTAGTCACAGGAAATGCAATGTTTTCAGTGAATTAAGTCTACAGAGCAAAAAAAAAACAGTCATTTTTGACAGCAGATCAGATTTATACTATAAGTAAAGGAGTAGTTTTATACAGTCTGTGGGGTTATGAACTGAAACTTGACTCCTGCTACTCTATGCTGCAAATCTGCTGCTGTTGCTGCTGTACCGAGTAGACGCCTTCAGCTTATAATGTAGTATGTATAGATTTTTAAAAAAGCAAAACTACAGTGGGGGCGGTGGGCAAGATGCGTAATCGATGTTCACCCAAACACTGTGTACCAACAGTAACACCAACTATCGCAGCAAGCCTTGCGGAGAAACAAGGATACCCTAGTCTGTTGCATGCCACATTTTGGGTGTTGTCATGGCTTAAAAACTAACATCGTTAGAAAGATATGATCTCATCTTAAAGTCAAGAGTCTGCAGATTGACTCCATACCTGATGTGTTATGATCCACTAGTTATATTTGAGCCGAGATTAATTAATCCCCCGTTTACGTCTGGTGGGAGTTGGGAGTGTAGTCGAGTGCCATTCAAGTGAGTTACAAAGGTTCTGACCGATCAGTAAACTCTCAATGTTTACACCAATCTAAAATTAAAATATGTAACTTTTTAAATTTTTAACTAGCACTGGGATTACAGGAATAAACACTCTGAGGCAAAACAGAGTTATTTGATTCATCCGGTGAACTTATATTGCATATATTATATATATGCAATATATTGCAGGATATGTCAGTTTTTTCCAATACCATGCGTACCTCAAAACTAATGACATTCCCATGACCCTCACGCTGTAGCTTCACTTTGTGTTTAGTGCTGATTAGCAAATGTTAAACAAAACATGCCAAACCAAAATGGCGAACATGGTTAATACTACTAATACCCAATATCAGCATGTTAGCATTGTTACAGTGTGCATCATCAGTGTTGATCCTTTTTTCTAAACTGTCCATCGTGAGTCCAACAATGTTTCAGGAGTGCAATGCTAAATCTGTGAAGTGCAGTCTCACAGAGCTGTTGGCGTGGCTGTATGCCCTACGCCTTGTCTGCTAAGAAGCAAAAGGTTTGACTTTTAATCATATGAAAACATCTTTTGTCTTGTTAGAGAGGAAGAGTCAGCCCCGTTCATCCCTTTCCAGCGTGACATCAGGGTGCCCCTCATCTTTGATAAGACTCCTTGCTCTCGTCTGCGAAATCTCCTCCGTTACTTCTCCTCCACCTGTCTTGCAGGACATTAGTTAGAAATCCTCCTGATGCTGGTGTCAGAGAGGCAATCAGAGGGAGATTGTTATGCAGTCTCGTTCTCCCATCTCCACGGAGAGACAGGCAGGAGTGGTTTCCTGTCCTCTTCCTCCTCTTACTTCTTCTCCTCACTCACAAAATAAAACGGAGCACACTTCCATAAGAAAGGAAACCCCTTGGGATTTCACTCTCTATCTTTCACTTATGTGTCGGTTTCTGCCTCCTTCTTCACTCCCTCGTCTCATTCTCTCGGGCTGAACCTTTCCCGGGTCCTATATTCTCTTTTATCACACTCTCCGTCCTCACCCTTTCCTAGTTTTGTCCTCTTCTCTCATTCTCTTTGCCCTTACTCTGCAAGAGTTTCTCTCCCTTTTCATCTCCTTCCCAAGTTTCTTTCTTTGCTTCCTTATCTTGTCTCTCTCCTCCACACTCTTCACAGCACATGTACAGGCCAACCAATGCTGCTGCATTGCTAGAAATAAATGACCCTTCTTTCTGACCTAAATCAAACATGTTGCATTGAAAGGGTTAAATGGATTTCAGATGCATAAATACTGACTGTAAAATACAAAGAAATATCCTCATATTTTAGTTCATAACCCAGTTAGACGGAAAACAAATTCAATGTTGGCAAATGTTTTGGCATCTTGGCCAAAAGTCTGCAGAAAAAAATACAAGCTTCAAAATCTTTTCTGGGATGTGATGAGTTTGTGGAAAATAGAGTGAACCGGTCAAAGGCTGACTGGCACTGCACTCTCCATGCCATCTAGCTGATATCTTGGAAAGATCAATATAGCAGAGAGGTCAGCAAGCAAAGATGAAGACAAATGTTCACGTCGGGGTCTTTTTTTCCCAAACATAGATCATTCAGCGCTGCAGGAGAACAAATGTGACGGCCAAAAACATTTTCAGTTCTTGATACGTACAGAGGAAGCTCCTCCGCGTTGTCAAACCACAGGCAGGTCGCAATGGTTCTGAAAACTGAATGCAAAGCATGTGAAGGTTGCTCTGCATTATGCACTACCACATGCTGTAGTAGCAAAGTGCATTCAAATCATCAAGTATTGATCACAGCTTGCAGTCGGGGAATGTGAAGGGTGACATAATAGCAGGTCTGAAGAAGTATAAATGATGTTCAGTGGAGCCATGGCCCTAATTGATGTCCCTTGTCACCAAAACGTCAATAAGTTTATTGCAGAGAGAAAAAAATAAATTGGTGGTTTACTTATGATGCTCGGCTGCCTCCGTCAGTGGGGGAAAATCAATTCTCATCCATAGCTGGGCTTACTGACGCATTACAGACAAATCCTCATCAAATCAAAACATACACGGTCACTGAATATTGGCATTTCAGGCAGTGAGAAAAAAGATGCTGATGCGTGTCCCATCAGCTGTCTTAAAATTTGACATACTCGTTTAATATGAGCTTCACTTCTGAGAGAACTGCGTGACTTAGCTGTGAAATTATTCTGGTTTGAAGACCACAAGTAAAAAAGCCTCGGGCATATTGACCACAACTCTGTACAAATATTAACTGGATTTTAAAGTTTGGTGCCACACAAGATCATCAGACCATCATCCACATCCCAATTATAAAGACAGTTAAAAAGGTTAGGGAAAGGTTAAGAAACAGCCAAAATTCTAAAGGTGGCTACAAAACTACAGGGGGCAGCATAGCTGTTAACTGCTGCTCACTATACTCTTTGCAGTAGCTGCAGGTACCTCAGTTAGCTGTGGAGCTAAGTGGCCAACAACCTCACATGATGAGGGGGAGTGGCCACCAGCGACGGGGCTCAGTCAACCAGCTTCCCAGTGAACATGGCCACCAGCCTATGGGCATGACAGAGGTCAGTTTAAAGACAAGGGATACAGTATGGAGGCGATTTACGGAGGAGGCTATCAGACTATCGCATTTGGCTGTTAGGACACAAGACAGCCTGAGGCTAGCCGGTTAGCATGCTAATTCCAGCAAACATTACAGGAACACAGCACACAGACGTCTTTGAAATTTCATCAACACTGTTAGTTCTTCACATTCTGTTGGTAATGTTAGTGCATTTTTTTAACGTTTTAAGCTAAAACTCCAGCCATACATTACAAAAAAAAGTTGAAATTATCTGATTTGAATTATCCAGCTTCTTAAATGTGAATATTTTACTCCTCTATCACAGTGAATTGAATATATTTGGATTGTGGACAAAACCAAACATTTAGTGACGTCATCTTGGGTTTTAGGAAAGACAAATCGACATTTTACAGACCATAAAACTAATAGATAAACTGAGAAAATAATCTATGAATGAATCACCAATGAGATTTAGCTGCAGCCAGAACAGAGTAGCATTTAAAGTTTACGCGCTTCCCTGAAAAATTCCGTTTTTCGACATGGCTCTTTTTGGTTTTGATAAAAATCTTACCAACTAAATTACTGAAATCTGGGAACAGAAAACAACACTGCACACAGCTCTAAAACAGAGTCCATTAATGCAACTCAAGTGACAAACAGGCTGTGCAAAAACCTCATCATAAACCAATTATCTAAACCAGATTATCCAGAAGCAAAAACAAAGATGAAGGCACGTGAAATGTTTGTAGTAGTTCTCAGGACCATTAAGGGCCGGATGTACCTCAGAATGGATGCAGACATCATGAGCTTGTTCATGCATTTTCTGTTTATGCTGCATTGGGAGTCTGAATAAGGAGACGTGCTCACACATAGTTGTCATTGGCACAGACTGGTGATTCATTTCAAAGAGCGTACGAGAGATGCGCATGTCGTGTGGCCGTGCAGGCACATAAAGTATCATTTGCACTTAAACAAGAACTTTGTCGATTTTCCACCAGCTTTGTATCACTATAATGTTGTTAGTATATGAAGAATGGTAGACTTCTTTCTATTTTGCCTGATCCCAGAGTCTCCGACTTTGTATTTCCACATTTTTGAGTGCGAGCATCCACATATACAAAGAGTTTAGTCGGATCAAGAGAGGGAGCCGCCCCTCTCTCGCTCTCTTAGATACCGCCAAACTCCATCAAACTGTGTAAACTAGGCAGTGCTGATACTATAAACCACGACTACACTGACTTTTTCTCACGTAAAATGTTCTCACAAACCTATTTTAGTGAAGTGTTTAGCTATAATACGATATTGTTGTTCTCAGCTGGCTGTCTTACTTTTTCCTGTTTCAAAACGGACTCCTAGCCAAAACTATCCCTGCCCGACTTGCAGTACATTCTCCATTAGTAGGAGTCTTAATCGGTCCCATGCAGCTCAATGCATTGTGGTTGTTGTAGGTTTTTTATCTTTTGAGCAAAAGCAAATAACACACCCCTTTTTCTCTGTTTTCTAAACAATTTCAAGAAATAGAATAGTCTCTCTACTGCATGGACAGCCCTGCAGCCTTTTATGCAACAGCTTTTCCAGCAGTGAAATACCTCTTTAATTTAAACCTTATCCTTCACAGGGACATGCTTCACCTAAACCAAACTCCAAATTCAACCCAAAAACCTAAGCCTCAAACACAATTGAAGAACTGAGGACTATATACCCTCCATCCTTGGGGGGTTATGCCAGCAGACTAGTGACCTTTGTTGCATGTCATTCCCCATCTATCTCTCTCTGTCCTCATTTTCTTCCATCTATCTGCCTTCATTTCCAAAAACATCTTCAATCTCAAGGTCTAAAACCCAACTTACAGAAAGATAAAGGTACAAGAGCGTCTAGTCAACCTTGACTCGAAGAAGTTCTGCAAAATCTAATTAATGTTTGAGAGTTTAAGAGTTTCAGTAATATTTCTTCACTTTTGTTTCACAGCCATTTGGATAATAGGGGAAAAATGTGGATTTGACTACAATGTGTTTAACTGTCTGACTGCTCTCCGTTAAAGTGACATCACCAAATCCCCCGAGTGCAGCTTAAAAACTAATTCTTAAATTTGTGATTAAATCAGAGCTAAAACTACAAAAATAAAATAAAATGTAACATACAGTTCGGATATTTCCCCCTTGCGGTTCCTGAACAAATACAGTGCATAATGTAAAGAGAAGTGTGAGTTCACTGTGTGCATATAAAAAGCCTCTAACATACATTTCCTGCAGAGCGGAGTGGAAACTGAAGTGGACAGACAAACAGTATTTCTCTGGAGTAAACTCTGCCAGCTGAACTTTCCACAGTCATCAACATTAAAGGTTTCCACACTTGTTGGTTTCTGCCCCAATGAGATTTCTCTTAATGAATAATACTTCCACCGTCTGTTGCCAACCTGCATTACTTTCTCACAAGATTAAGAGACTCTTCAGAGCCCCCGGTGTTTAATTTAGAAAAAGTTAATTTACCAGCCAGGCTGCTTCTTCTGACGTTCAGCAACAATGTGTTGACTTTAAAATCTGTTCAGCGGATACATGTTCATGCTGCTCATGCCTCTCGTGCACACAGCAGCAGCCTTCTCTAAGTGCAGGCCATACTTTGAAACCAAAGTGGAGGTCTGAGGGTCCTCCCCACCCAACAATTTGAGTTTCAGAGATTTTCCTTCATCCTGGTGACTTTAAAAGAATGAAATAATAATAATAACTCCACTGCAGCTGTTTTTTTAATGTTAAGTGCTTAGTAATTTTACTTTTAATTCGCAGGAAAGAAAGCAGATTATTCCACCCCTCTGGCATGAATTAATATTCGTCAGTTTTTTATTCATTCATCCATTTTTTGCCCCTGCCACTTGGAGAGTATTTGCACACCGCTGCCCTGAGTTTGTCAGCCTCTGGATGGTGATCAACACGGTGCGACCCCTGCGATCGACAGAAAAATCAATGCGGCAGAATGCAAAATGCATGCCCCTTTCCTCTAAAACATTCCTTCAGAAAGGAATTCTTCTTTCCAAGACGTCTGAAATTTGTTTCTTTCTGTCTGTTCTCCATTTCTCAGTCCTTCTCTCACACACTGAGGAGGACAAGGCTCAACAGTACAGCACACTACGTGCTGTAAAGTGTGAGAAACAGGTTGTTATAAAGGGGGAAGGTGTGAAATTTTGTCATAAATTGGGAGGAATACAGGAGAATTGCGACCACAGGAGGAAACCGAGAGAAGGCAGTGAATAATGGGTTCCCCAGGAGAATCGGGAGGGTTGGCAAGTGGGAGGAGGCAGCCAAATTACTCATATGCAAATCAACCTGTGACATAATCTGATGATACAAAACATGTTCCCCGCTTTCAACAGATAATTTCCAAGAAAGAGACACACAGCAGCACTGATGAGCCTGGCCATTCAATTCAGTGCAGACTCTGACACAAGTCGCTGTTTACATTTTCAGTCAGAAAGTCAATCAAATGAGGACAAAGAGAAAAGACAAAGAGACAAAACTCTTTCAAAGACAAGCAAAACTACTACAAAGAGACACAAAACAACTATGAAGTGACACAAAATACAGAGAAACACAAAACGACTTCAAAGAGTAAGAAATGGCTACAAAGAGACACAAAATAACTACAAGGAGACGCAAAATGCGTACAAAAGAGACACAAAATCCCGAAACAGAGACACAAAACCCCTAAAAAGAGACAAAACATGGCCGCAGAGAAACCCAAATCACTACAAGGAGACATAAAATGCCTAAAAAAAGAGACAGAAAACAACTACAAAGAAACAGAAAACAACTGCAAAGGGACAGAAAACCCACACAGTGACACAAAATGCCTTCAAAGAGACACAATAATTCTACAGAGACAGAAAACAGACAGAATGACACAATAGGCCTACAAAGAGAACCCAAATGTCTAGAAAGACACAGAAAACAACTACAAAGAGACACAAAATGACTACAGAGAAAGACAAAATGCCTTCAAGGAGAAGCAAACGACTACAAAGAGACACGAAAAACAAATAAAAACTATGAGACAGAAAACATAGACACAAAATGCCTTCAGAGAGAAGCATAACGACTAACAAGAGATGCAAAACAACACAGAGACACAAAAATAACTACAGAGAAACAAAAAAGACTGCAAGAAGACGCAAAACACTCAGAGGGACTCAAAATGGTAACATTGAGAAGCAAAATGCCAACAAAGAAATGCAAAAACAACTCCAGAAATACATAAAATGGCAGCAGAGACACAAAGCGTCTGCTGAGAAATGCAATGTGGTAAATAAGAGCCACAAAATGTTAGTTACAAACTGATTATATGAAACCTAGTTCTTCGCACATCTTCCAGCATCATGCAGCTGAATGAGGTGCTTCTCAGTTCAGGGACAGCACATAATAAAGGAAGAAAAGGGGCCGGAGCACACTGTTGGATGAGGAGCCTTAAATTCTGCTAACAGACTAATATTTTGACACCAGTGCGTCTCCATCAGACTCACAGGGAGAAAAGTTACTCTGAAGGCTGCCAATCAATCGGCACGCTCCGTTCCCCCTTTCCCTCTGGAGTACAAACACATATCGTTCCCGTTCCAGTCTGCTTGTCTTGCAGGAGGGTTGGGGAGCCGTTTAACAAGGGGCCCATTGTCTTATAATCTACAATCTGGCCAAAACCATTTCTCTAAACTGTAAGCATCTTAAATCCAACAGTTGCAGAACTGTTGCATCCATCATTTGGCTCAGTGGTGCAGACCGCTTCACACACCGCCCAACAGCCCATCAACCAGATTGCCTGCAGAAGAAGCAGCGCCGTCTTGTATGTTGCCTAAAAAAAAAAGCCTTTACGAGGTGATTAGGTCTGCTTTACTTGCAGCGCCTCTCGCTCCCCGGTACTCACATTGATTGTTTTCTCCTGGCTTGGTAAATAGATGGAAGTCAATACACCCCCACAGTGACGTCAGGGTTCACCTAGCTTTAGGTCTCCAGGGCTCATCAATTCGAGCGTAAGAATGCAGCCAAGGATTTCATTTGTAGCCTAAGCTGTTATTAGTAACGACAGGTGGGTATTGAGTGTGGTGCAACACTGTGCTGGAGAAAATTGTGATAAATGACAGGTGGGAGGCACCCCCCCCCTCTCTCTCTCTCTCTCTAAAGAGCTGTGTGGATAGATGACTGCTGGTCATTAGACAGGAGGGAAGGTGTGTGTGGGTAAAGATGCAGTGCAGAAATGCAAAAAAAGCACA
This sequence comes from Pagrus pagrus, assembly GCF_965226575.1. Lineage (NCBI taxonomy): Eukaryota > Metazoa > Chordata > Actinopteri > Spariformes > Sparidae > Pagrus > Pagrus pagrus. The sequence continues at coordinate 17,532,631 of NC_140196.1, forward strand.
CCTGGCTTCACCTTCAAAGGCTTTGGTGAGCCACATATGAACACATCCTCCTCTTCCCCGCATTAAGCCACATCTGTTTACCTTATGGTCGATGATGCCGCTGTATCCCTGAAGGGCCGGCGGGTGAGGCTTGGCCACCCTGACGGAGGCTTCAGTGGGCCGCCGCAGCTGTTCATGCTGCCGGATGCGCGTGTCGTTAGCGTCCCTGGAAGCGCCGGTGAAGCTGCCGTTGTACACGAGGAACAAGCTGGCGCACAGCAGGAGCACGAGAAGCACCGCAACCCCATGACGCTACAAAAACAAAGACACAAGCAGATGCTGACAAATGAGCCCTGTTGCACTGGAGTTCAGGCTGCGCCTTTGGGCGCAGTGGCAGGTGAGAGCGCAGCCATCATCATCCTCATCCTCATCCCAACTTTCTGTGATTCATGTCACGTGCGACCAAAACTTAAAAAAACCCCAGCTCTTATCGATTTCACTTAAGGGCACAGGCCTGATCATGACATTGACAAGATGTCACGCTGTTAATGATGATCTTGAATTAGTTTGCATGCATGCATTTTAAGCACGTCTGCAGCAGGGCGCCAGTCACAGTTATACAGCTGTAAAGTGAGAGTTCGTATTGAGATCCTGACCTTGTGAGTGAGAAGGTGCCTCAGTATAAATCAATATTAAATTACAGATAAGCAGCACGAGACACTTTTGATGTGTTTACTTCCTGCTGGATGTGTGGATCTTGTTTTATTTCACTAAAGTAAAACAAATAAACCAAATTCTCATGCACTTTTTTTTTTTCAAATGCATGCATCTGCATTTAACGCAAGGAAAACAAACAGCCAGCTCCGTGCTCCATGCTGTCTGTAGTATTTATTGTAAGACTGAGCCGGAGCTTAGTTGCCAAACAGCTGGATGCCCATTGTTCACATCCTAATCTTTTGATCCGGCGGAGTACACACAGCGGCGGCGTTACGGCGATTGGAGCGCACTTCACAGAACAATGCTGGATTAATAAGAAAAAAAAAAAAGAAAAAAAAGGGAGCACAAACAGTTTCCTACAGGGCTACAAGGCAGAGACCTTTACCATAGGTGTCTTCATTTTGCAGCGCGCTGTCTTCTCACTGCGGCTCAGTGCGTCTGGCTCCACTTTCTCTCATGGTCCAGCGGCATCTGTCCGCGTCCCGGATCCACTCCAGTCCGTCCGCACTGTGCCAGCCTGCCTGCCTGCCTGCCTGCCGCTGCCTGTGTGTCTTCAGACCGGAGTCCAGGCGCAATTCATACTGTGGAGACCGAGGCGACAGATGTTCACTATCGTACCTCTGCTGGGTCTTAAAACCCCCCGAGTTCATGGGCTGAAGAGCGGAGGAAGCGCAGCGCAGTTAATTAAAGACACTACCTGCAAGAGGGCGATAAGGCCGTTTTGTTTAATGGTTATTTCCCGCTGAGCAATATTTGATGGGAATCTGTGCTCGGATCACTCTGGAGTACCGTGGATACACGCCATGTCACCTTCTGACGTCGGCTGCATGAAATATGAGGTGGTGGATTATGAATGCACGAGAAGTTAGTGATTGGATCCCTGGACACACACACACACACACACACACAGTTAATCAGTGGTGAAATGTATGGTCTAAGTACTCTAATGCAGTAAAAGTTTGAGGTACTTGAACTTCAGCTGAGTGGATCAATTTCATGCCACTCTATCGATGATGGAATGTAACTAAGTACATTTACTACATAAGGACCGTAAAAAGTACCCAAAAATACTTATATAGTAAAGGTGAAATATCGTGTTATAGTGTAAAAGTGAAAGTCACTCCCTGTGAATACTGTGCTGTAAGGATGACGTGTTTTTGTTTTTAGGCCGAACCGGAAGTTAGCATGGCCCTGGTTCCCTGTCAAAAAGCCAATGAGATTTTTGAATTGGTTTTTTTGATTATCGCAGGAAATAATCTCTGTGGCAAACACAAGTTTATGATGCTCACACGTTTTGTTCAGCAAGATAGTCCTCACAGATGAACACCACTTTTGAGATTTTCGAAGCGTAAGTTAAATCGCTAGGAGTAAAAAGCTAACGTCAGGCTAAACACAGGCTACATTGCAGTTGGATGACTTAAACGTCACCACCACTTAGCGTCTTACTACACAATTACTATACGTTTTCTGTATACTGATAAATGTTGTAAAGTAACTAATAGTCGGCCGGTAAAGACGGACTAGTGAGTAGTTGAGTCTCTGTGTTCACTGTGGTGAAGTTCAATGTGTCACAGTCATGGCATCTTCTGTAGTCTCATTTAGCAACTTGTTAGCAACCGCGGTTTTTAAGACACATAAGCATTTTATAATTCAATTGTGGGACATTTAATGATGTATTTTATGTGTTAGAACAAAACTTGTGAATATCTTAAGTCTGTGGTAACCACAGACCTTATTTCGGGCATTTAACCAAAAACCCATTCAAAAAACCCATTGACTTTGAGACAAGGAAACTGGAAATGCAAAAATGCTGACAGGGTTTTAGGACTCATTACTACAGCACTATATAGCAGTTGAAGTCTTAAAATATCCAATATCAGATGTACTTAAGTATCAAAAGAACAAGTACAAGTAACCTAAACATATATTTACATGTAAGTATATACTGTATAGTTCGGGTCGAACCATTGTGTCTGATTTCACATGCATTTTTGCATTTTTCTTGCAAATGAAATGAATTCATTTAAAGATTCTCCTCTTTGGCCTTGATGCATCATGCGGTTTGCAATGCACTACAAACTAAAGTTATCAAATAACTGTAGTGGATTAAAAAGTACAATATTTGTCAAAAAAACAAAAAAACAAAATGTACATAAAAATTGTACTTGAGTAAAGTACTTGAGTAAATGTACTCAGTTACATTCCATCACTGGCAGATTGAATGCTGCATCATTGCCAGAGAAGAGAATTTTTAAATTAATTCATTTCATCAGCAATCAGATAATAAAAAGATTTTGATAATCAGAAAAAGGCTGAATATGGTATCCAGTAATCAGTTGACCCGTAGTATGCAGTACATACAGTACATGCAGTACATGCAAATACTTGTACTTTTGATGCTTGAGTACATTTAATATCAAATACTTCAAGACTTTAACTCAAGTTCTATTCATAGTCACCGATGAGTTACTGTTGCTAAAGTAATATTTCACCACGATATGTTTACTTTTACTCAAGTATGACTCTTATGTACTTTTTACAACACTTTATACTTTCAGGGAAATATTGCACTTTTGTATCACTGCATTTAGTAGACAGCCTTGCATTGCATTGTCCTTCAAAAGTAGACCTAGATACCCTGTAGTTTAATGAACAACACACAAAATGTACAACATAATAGTATAATACTCACAGGGGATGGTTTTATATACAAAGTATGTTTTAAATAGTGGTAATTTTAAATGCAGTTAATGCATCAGAACACGTCAGTTCAACATCTTTTTATCCACTTAAAATTTTATTTCAAGGTTCGCTCGCTCACAGTACTGAAACCACTCGACCATAAAACCCATTGAGGTAAATTGCTGATACTTTCATAATTCTTCCTCTTCACATAAGAAGCCTTCTTAAGATTGAGTTCATCCAAAATGAAAATTCAGTCATTATCTTCTCACCTTCATGCCACGTTGGAGTGTTGCATCATGTTCCTAAACAACTGAAGCAGAAGAGGACTTGTTTTAAAACGAAAACACAACCAGAAAAGAAACATAAAATGGCAAACTGATCTTCAGGATGAATCTTTACCCCGTCTGACGTGGGTGCACAAGCTTGACCAGCCATCAAAGGCTTAAATAACATCTTTTACTAAATCAATGTAGGATCTCGGAGGCTTCCAGAGACCTGGATAATGCAGGACAAGCTGTGTGGAGCCATTTAATGTTTGTTTAGGAAAATGCTGCAGCACCGCTCTGCTGTGAAGTTCCCGAACTGTTTTGTGGACTGCAAAACTTCACCCGACTTTCCATTAGCATGTGGGTAAGTATAATGACTACATTTTCATCTTTGGGTGAACTTTTCCTCTCATAGCTAAGCTGAAAATGTCCTTTTTTAAGCTTAGCTGGCAGCAGCAGCCCCATTAGCCTTTAAATGAGACGATACAGTACATTATCTAAACAAACATAATGGACCTCAGCTTTAAAACTAAATCATTTGCAGTGTTCGGATGATGCAGCCTGCAGCTCTGGAGCTGAATCTGTGCTACACCTCCTTTATTGTTTTATTTGCATGCTCGTCCATGCTGTGTGTCTGTGTGTTAAAGTCCTCTACAACACAACATATTCACAGCATTTCAATAAATAACCATTTGTTTTGTACACGACTTAAAAGCTTTTTGCAGCTCTAAACTTGGTCTGATGTCCTGAAGTGATGCCTTTTATGTTTCACACCATAGGAACAGCAGTTTAGCATTAATGTGAATAATCTTTACTCAGAGTACTTTCCAAAACAAAGTCCAAAGGGCTTCAGAGAGCAGCAGAGAGAAACAGCAGCGCCACAAAATCACACATTTGGACTGTTTGTTTTTGTTTTTCAGATATACCTTATTTTCATTACTTAACTACATTCATCACACTGCAGCAGGTTTCATTAAACATGGCTGATGGGTCACGGTTTATTTCTACAATCGCATCGCCATTTTCAGTGGTATATTGCTGATTTGGTAAGAGGTACAAAATGGTCACATGTCCTTTGATAGCTAATATAAGTATACTTGTGTGTATTTTTGTCTTTGTATTGCTACTCTCGGTGATATATTGTTGTTATTGTGTGTGCTATAAAGCAGTAGATCTTCTAATAGGTAATTAGTATATTTCTTTGTATATATTTGCATTCTTGTATTACTGCTCTTTGTGACATAATGTTGATTTTGCAAATGAAAGTGGTCGAATTAACACATCGTGTGACTTTGTCCTGGGAAGTTGTCACGTTTCAATTTGGTGAACTCAAAGCACCTGATTTCATTGCATGTTTAATGCCCTGATGAAGACTTTTCATATTTCAAATGTACAGGCGTATCCATGAATTGTATTAAATTAACCTAGCTGAGTTTAACGCTTTCAAGTTGCTTGAAAGAACTGCTCCAGTGAAACCCGAGCAAGTAAGAATGAATTATTCATTCATGTATTATTGTACATTTTCATACATGTGGAAATGTATGCGTGCCTGTAGACAAATAGACATTTTTGCATGTGCAAAGCATTTTGCATACCTGCTGGGTGCTGGCTGAACAATTCATTAATGTTAATATGTGAACATAATAAGTGCCAAATCGTTCTTTTCAGGATACTTAATTGGAAATTATGATTAATTTATGTGCTAGCTAAATTAACTGTAAAGAAATTGATAATTTAATTAAAATGAGATTTTACAAAAAAAAAGGTGATGTAGTTCCTCCAGTTAACATTTCAGTAATATTTTATAATAACCAGCATTAACAAATGGTAAATGCATAGTTGATTAAACTTCAGTCAATAGTTATTCACAGTTAATGATTTATAAACCATTTATTAAGCAATTTTAAAGTTTATAAACATCAGTTGCAGCTTTATAATGGGCATCCAAATAGTGCTTATAGATGAACTACACAGTATTTATTGAATATTTACAAAGTCTTATAAAGATCAAGTGCAAGTTCACAATAAACAATTACTCAATAAATGTTTTATAAAGCATTTTATTATATGTTAATAGAGAAATAACGATTAACTTAAGTTTAATTAACTATAAATTAATTTATGATGGAAAATTAATGATAGTTTATATTAAGCGTTATCAGCGTTTTTACATTTTTACATTTTTACATTAACACAATTTGTAATCAAGAGAAATAAACACTATATTCATATACATAAACTCAGCTATACATGCATGAATAGACACACGTGTGGACATTCGTACATATGGTACAAATACACACAACCAGTATACAAAAACATGCGTACATAAGCATAAATATAAAGTATATACATGATTTTAATAACGTAGAAAAATATCTTCAGCTAAAATCAATCTGGTGGGAATAAAGTAACAAATAAGATAAAGTGAGAAGAACAATGAAGAAGTTAAAGAGAGATTTTAAACAAGACAGTGATGGAGCTGGCCTCTCAGCTCCATCCATACTGCTGCTGTACAGAGGAGGTCAGATGCCTTCATTTACAGCCGGGCTGTGGATGAAGTAAAAGCACCCTGCACTGCCCGAGGGTCTCCCTTTGGGATCTGACTCATAAGTTATTAACAGGTCAGAGATGTTTTCACAAGATGTCCAGCACAAGACTTGAAAGGTGATCAATAAAATGTTAAAGATGATGATTCTCACATTTACAGTCGACCAGCGTAGCGCGGCCAAAAACAGAGGCAACACAGTCACGTCTTATAGATTTAGGCTGAAGTCTTGCTGCTGCAGTCTGGATAGGGAGTTCTGACTCAGACAGTACAGATGGAGAGCTAAATTTCTTTTTTAAAACAGATGATAAAAATCATGTTTAACCTTTCCCATGTGAGTGAAGGATGGAAAAAAGTACTTTGGAAATAGTTTTTTTGGGTCATAGACGAAGAAATGAATATGAAAGAAATAAGTTAACGTGAGCAGCTCTGACACAAGTAAAAAGAACCTCAAACTTAAGTGAGAACATCGAGGAGAAAAGGATGTAAAAATACTTTTCTCAGGATTTAGTCGAATATTGGATTTAAATTTATCAGTGGCCTGAAAATGACTCCAAATGAAGGATAGTGTCGCTCCTTCCTGTGGGATGTGTCAACTGTTTCATATTCTAAGTCCTATTTATAAGACTGCAACTGATGATTAAGGGTAAATCTGCTGATTAATTAATCATCAGAAAATAATGAGAAATGCCATCATAACTGCTCAGAGCCCAAAGTGACACCTTCACAAAAATGGTTTTGTCCAACTAATAGTGCAAACCAAAAATTATTCAAAATGATTCAAGATTATTAAACTAATCAAAAGGAAAAGCAGCAAATTTGCATGTTTGAGAGGACTAATTGTTTCAACAGTTTGATTTATGACAAAACAGCATATCTTATAAGCTCTTCACGTTTTGTATGCAAACATCTTCATTTGTAAAGTAATTAGTAACCTAAGCAGTCAGATGTAAAACGGGGTAAAACGTATAATATGTCCCCCTCAAATGTCGTGGAGTAGAAGTATAAAGTGGCATGAAAACATAAGAAAGTAGGCTGTATGAGACAACAATATACTATATCAGTAAAGAATATCTACACACTTACCCTTTAAAAGGTTTGTATAATGACATCATTTCCAGGTATCTCCTCTGGTCACCATCACTGCAACTTCCGCATGTTAATCCACCACACAATGGACTGTTACACCACGTATAACAATGCATTAAATCCGGAGGCGAGCTGCTGCGCGTTTCACCCCCATTTGTCAGTGATTGTGTATAATCTGCTTATAAAAAGAAAAAAAGAAAAAACCAGGTCCTCATGGGAGATGCAAGAGAGACTTCCCAGAAGCAATAATCCACATCAGTGTCGCCATCAGAGTCACAGGGGAATAATGTGTGATAACACAGCATAAAGGTTGGAGGGCTCAGCAGCAGCAGCAACGACAACAACAACAACAACACATGAGAAAAACAGTTTAAAGGAAAGGACGTCTTTGAAGTGTGCAGTTACTGAAGGGCAGTGAAAGGGCATGAGGATCTCTGAGCTTTAAAGGTCCAGTGTGCAGGATCGAAGGGGATTAGGTTGCAGATATGGAATATAGTATTCATAATGTTATGTGTGTGTGTGTGATGTGATGTGTGTGTATAATCACCTGAAATGAAGAACTGTGTTTTTGTTACCAATGAGCCTTTTATATCTGCAGAGGGAGTGGGACCTCTTTCATCCACCATGATCCACCGCCAGGTTTCTACAGTAGCCCAAAAGGGACACACCAAACGCTGGCTCCAGAGAGGGCCTTTTGTGTTTTTCGTAGCAACTGATGGGGAGGGTGAGATGAGGGGTATTCAGTTGGTTGCAATCTGCGACTTCACTGCCAAATGCCACTCATGTCTACAGGGGATTCTCCACACATGTGTGCTGGCTCGGCTTGACTTGGTTTGACGCGGCAAGTCAGCCCAGTGCGGCAGGGATTTGCATTTCCATTACAACAGGGCTACCTGTCTGAAGGTCATTGGCGGAGTTTGACATTTGGGTTGGGGGCGGGCAAACATTTTTTAACCAACTTGAGTAACCTATGTTTACGTTTACCAACAGTAAAAAAAAATTGAATATCAGAATGTATAAACGGGGACGCAGGAGAGAAACTAAACGTCATAACCACAGAGCTTCAGTAAGAAGTTACAAAAGTGCTGAAAGCTGAACACAGACACTTCTACGAACATCTCGCAGATCTCTCCTGCGTTTGAGGCAAAGAAGAGGGCTTGCAAGACGCCATCACAGCCGGCTTTGAGGCTCCACTCCGGACTAGGTCCATCCCACGCATGGTTCGCTGTGGCTCGGCTCAACTCTGTGCTATTTAATGCGTCGAACCATAAATCAGCCAAAAGTGGCCAGAAGTGCCAATGGAAAAGCCCCATGACAGGCATTTTCAGGAAAATATGGGAAAATAATTTGTGGTAACTGTTGCGTCGTCTTCATGTGTTTGTGCGTTGAGCTGCAGTAGTGTTGAATTTTACACTGAAGAGTAAAACCCACATTATAATGGTAACATAAAACTGCAAAGACCAGACCTCTCAGTGTAACTTCTAAGAGCTTAAAAGGGAACACAGCCTGCTTTAATGTCCATATGGCTCTCTCTTGGGAAACAGAACTACAGTTTACTAAAAGTTCAACAAGCACTTATCAGGAAACAGGACTTCTACATGGCAACACCTGCACTCTAATTCCCCCAGAGTTAGTAAACTGCTGGGTTTTATCTACAGCCCCTCGAGAGGAGTAAAGAATGAAATGGGAAACTGGAAATGAATCCAAATATTCAATTTAATATGAAAATGAGGGAGCTGTGCATCCTCATGGAGAATGAGTTTATATTTTCATGATTAGCGTGGTTTATTGTGCTATTTATTACTTCAAAAAGGATTTTTTTTTCACTGTAGTGTCAGCGTGAAAAGGCTCCGATTACAGCTGGAATGTTATGCTGGTGTTTATACATTATCCATGACTCTGTTGTAAGATAAAAGGATCAAACCTCCAGTGTGAGTTTGTGTAAAGCCACAGACAGAGAAGTCAGCGGCTGCAGTTGCATCCAGTTAAAGCACGAACTCTGCTTCTTTTTTTCTTCTCTATGAGCTATTAAAAGTCTGGGCTTGTAATTCTGCTGGAGTAATCTCTCTTTTTACCACTGCTTTTCTAATACCCAACACCCGAGGGGAAACATTCGGAAAATGTGCACAAAATAACTCCAGTTTTAGTGAACTTTAACTCAAGTCATTTTCAAAACTATTCTCACTCTGAGTATTCATGAGGGGCCAGTTGCAGATCGCTGCTGCGTGGGCGGCTGGGCGGCTCAGCGCTCCATACTCTTCCCGTGATCATCAGGTCGTGAGCAGTCATACAGATTTGAAATTTAATCACCATGCGAGCGACCTGACATGCGACAGCGCCGTCAGCATGTTGATCGATGTTAATGGTCCTGTAACACTGAGGTAAAGGCGGCGTCTGATCGTCAGGGCCAGCTCGATGGCGACGATAATGTTGAGGTTACTGTGAAAGATGGCCGCCGCCACAGCCGCTGAGCGCGCGGACAGTGGCGGTTGCTGATCAGCAGGTGTTTACGATGCCTATAACACGCAGGAGAGCTCAGGCACATACTTATTGCCTGTCGTGGCCATTACATGGCTGATTGTCAAGGGTCCGCACGGTGCTATATTTCTCCCTTTTATGTGCTCTCTAATCCGCTGCAGATCTGTTTCCCGCCTCTGATTTATGACTGAAAGCTGCTCCCTGTGGTGCTGCAGGACGGGGACCTTGACAAGGGAATCTGACTGGCTTTTTGTCCTTTCCATAATTAGAGAGTAGTATCCAATTCACCCCGTTCATTACCCCTGGGCCCGGAGACAAATGATGAGGAGGCCTGCGTTAATGCAGGCTCACTGGCTGGCCCGTTTGGGGTGAATGAGCAACAGTGCATGCATGAGGATAGGCGCCACATTCACAAGGTAGTTCAGCTATTATGTGATATAAAATATAAGTGGGAATTATTTTCTTTTTTTCATTCGCACAGTCCTCTCTGAAAATATCTGCATGATTCACCAGAGGACTGAACACACAGTGAGACTTAAAGGACCGCAGGAGTGACATTGAATGTTTTAGCACTGTGGTAGAAAAAATTAATCAGGTGCAGAGAAATGCATGCGACTTTGTATTGTTGTGGTTGGCCTTCACACTTTGCCAACTGTGTAAGGAGGCTCGAGCCTTAAAGATTAAAAGGACCTTGAAGATGTTACATCCTCCCTGGAAATGCAGAGGAAGAGAACTGGTTTTGGCCGGTGACTGTGGACATTGTGACTGCCTCTCCCTGGGATGTGATTTTACATTATAAGCCTTTTTTTCTTTCAGTATTTGGTGAGAGAACGCATCCCTGTGAGCACTTATCTAACTTTTATTCATCAAACTGAAGACTGAGCTGAAAAGGACAAGGTTTTTTGACAAGAACATTTATTACTGACAGCTAATTTGCAAATAATTTTGTTTAAAAAAAGGTATTTCTTCCTTCCAGGCAGCCACTGCTCTCCAACACAATCGCCACATTACTTTAAATATTAACCAAGTTGTTTCTGTAAAACCACATATAAGTTAAAACAGGACGTTTCTTTATGTTGCAACTTTCCGTGTGTTTTCTATTTCTGTCTTGTCACAACGCTGTGCCAACCAACAGTCAGTTAAAGTTAGGAAGGCATCACAGTTTGACTAAAAATACCTGTTGTGGTCACAACGCTCGTGGTCCAAATAGCAGATTTTGTCGGCACTAATGCAGCTGGAACTGTCTCCCGGTGTCCTTAAAAATATCTAGTGGTGTGACTCAAACTCAAACCTGTTCAGCAGCTGTAAATGTGCGGAGGTATTCTTAAAAACACCTAGTTTGTTGCCACAAACACAGCTGGAGATGGCCCGACATCATGTGAAAAATATCCCATTTCAGTTACCACAAACATGGCTGGCAATTTCCCAAGGTCTCCTTAAAAATATCTAGTGGTGTTACACTTCTAAATGCAGAAAATCAGACTTGGACTGCAGTCGCCCGTTTGGCAGCATTTGTCGCATGAAGCTTTGCTCTAACACTGTCTGACTCACGATAGTCGATAAAAAAAAAGTGGATAAGAATCACTGCAGGAGAACCAAATATATTGCCTTTTTTTAAACACACAGTCGTCGTCATTGTCAGCAAAAGTCAACCACCAAAGGTCAAAGATTTGTGATGAAGCCTCGAGCCCTGATAGTCTCAAGAAGAGAAGAGGAGCCACAGAGGTCTGGTAAACTCACTTCTTCCTACCTCCACACCAGTTTTCATTTCCAATGCCTGTTGCAGACGTTGCCTTGAGTTATGCCTCTTATACCCTTTTTTCACATACGCACTTGTACTCTCCAAGACCAGTTGTGTAAAATTAGTATAGTTCGTCTTATCTTTCAGGAACTAAAACATGCAAAAACTCCATTGGACTCTTACTAGGTTGGACACAGTGTCTACTGCAGTAGATAAAACTGAGACATAGTTTGACCTTTTTTAATATCAGCTAGAATATGGGGTCAGCTCCTTGCGTGATAAACACATTGTTAAACATTGTATGAACACCTGACAGGTCATTATGGTGGAAATGAATGGATTGCATTATGAGATGAGCCAAAAAATGAAGCTCATTCAGGTTGCACTGCAAGTCAATTAAAAAACAGATTTCCCAGACCAGATTCAATTATATAACATCAATCATCAGGCCCATTCTCATTAAGATAACTCAAAGCCCAAACAATATTAAATCCTGCCCCTTTGCAAGATACATAACGCCATATTATGCTCGCTTGTTGTGTATTGTGACTGTAGCAGGGCCGGGACAATGTCCACTAGAGGATTTATTTGCTCTCCATGTTTGTTGACTGTGGATCGTCAAGAATAGGGTGATGGGCGTCCATTGCTCTGAGCTGGCCTTTAATTAAATTGTTCCCTGAGGCATGATGGAAGAGAGAATCTAGTTTCAGGGGTGACTGGGCCTCGAGTACAGTGGGAGACCTGGCACTTTGTGAGGGCCCCGCTTTGTTGTGTGTCTCTGCTCGAGGTGAAGCAAACACTCAGGGTCTGACTTCGCCAAACATGAAAACAGCCTTGTGGTGATGCATCAGTGTCCCCTCCACCACTCATGCAACCAACCGACCTGGAGGCACACACACATGGTTTAGATGCTGCTCTGTATGAGAGCTACCGACCCGAGAACAAGCAAGATATGCAGTATTTCTGTACGTTTATCATCTACTTTATCTGTAAAGAGAAATTTGGTTTACAGCAAGGAAGTTAATTGTGTTTATTATGTTTCTTTCCCCCACAGTTTTAGTTCAGCCTTTCCTTGTGATACTTCAGCTCCTCAGGCTTAAAAAATCATTAACAATGAGATATCATCTTTCTTTGGGCATAAAACAGGAGTTCCTCTGGGGTTTGTCCTTGCCCCACTCTCCTTCTGTGCATGTACAGATGTAGATTGACTGTCATTATCTGCAGCAGTTTATTTATAATCTTTTTACATTTAAGTTATTGTGCAGCTTCTTGGTAAAAAGCAGTTTCTACAGTAATCAAATCTACTTGAGCAGAACGTGATTTCATATTGCACTTCCATTAAGTTGAAGGACTCGCAAGAGACAGATTAAAAAATAATGGAAGCAGTAGTTGCCAAGATATCCTGACTTTTAGTTCCTTGCGTTGGTCTAGCTCCAAAAACATAAAGCTCAAACAAAGCTTCTTTCATTAGACCCATGACTTCATCATAAATGGCCACTGCTCCACTGCTATGGTGCCAAATAAGGGTCAATAATATGTCATAAAATTATATTTCATACATTTTAAAATAAAATAAAAATCTTAAATAGTGATATATCGGCCAATATGCACACATTTTTTTTGCAATGATCCCTCAAATGTGGTTATCAAACAGTTTGATTTGACCATGTGGGACATTTAACAGTTAAACAATGACTGTTACTGTCTATAAATGTCTAACACTGGCTTTCTGTTAGGAATCTTTCACCATGAGTCTGATCCGAGATGAAGTGAAGACGCTGAAAAGAGGATATTATACAACTGTTCAAAGGCTGAGTAGTAATAGCCATGATGAGTGAACCGACCTCGTCAACTCAGTGGAGTGTTTAGCTGAATGATATAAATATATGTTCATTGTACTACACTATAACTACAGTGTAGATAATATTGTGTAATATTAAAATAGGAGTTCACAGAAAAAAAGTCATGTTGAATTTATATAATTTTTTATGTTTAATTTTCTAATTTTTTGTAATGGTTTAAATTGGCACTGCATAACAAAGCTAGTTGTCTTCCAAAGTTGATAATTACCTTGATCTACAGCGTACCGATATGACTTTGTTACGTCAACTTCATCACAGCAATTATCAGCTTATTGATGAAGCTATGTTTTCGAACAATGACAGTGTGAGGGGGTAGAAGCCCCAGCCTGTGATGAGTGGTCACAAGCCCGACATGTCGGGAGCCGCTGCTCTATATTATCGACATTTCTTTTCTTTTCTGCTTTGGAATGGATTTTCCTGCATTTTGCTGTTTGAGCACCGTTGTGAGGTGTATTAAACACTTACGGTGCTCCTTTTATTGCTTATTTCATCTGTAGCGTACAATACATTTTTAACCCAAGTCGGCTAAAGAACTGCATTTTTCCTCCTTTCTGTTACATCAAATGTCATGTAATGCAACCCTTCCCACAATGTTGCTGAGTTTGCTGCCATTAATATGTCCATGTTAAAGTGTCCTCCGTTCCCACTAATGGAAATTCACATTTGGTGTACCTAAGTGCCTCTCTCCAAGTGCCGCTCTAATGTCCCATTCTCAGCCCCCTCCATTTGAATCTCTGTTGAAAGTCATGCTGGAATCTAAAGAAAATTCCCTCTTGATGGTCAGTGGTTTGGAGGCAGATTACATTTTGTGTCCAAGGTAATTTCCCTCCACCCTAATTTCCCCATGAATGTAACAACCTGGTGTCCTCACCGTCCGAGCCAAGAGATCCGAGGCCAGAGTCCCTTTAATGAAGCCGTCCCCTCTCCTCTCTAATTCCTTCCCTAGCTAGAGCCGACTGAGGTACAGGCCAGGACTCTGCCTCCCTCTTTGGCTGACAAATGGCTTGGCTGAATGAGTAATGGCTAATTAACGTTCTGAATATGACTGTTTATCTGACTTTATGATCTGACTGTGTGCCAGTTTGTTGCCTGCCTGTGCGTCGTCGGTGAGTCTGTGTGAAGGCAGACCGAGCTGCTACTGACGTTAGCGAAAAAACCCACCAGATGCTCAGGCTGCACACTCTGCGCTCCGGTGCTGGCAGCGTGCCACTGCTCCTGCTTCACTAGGCTAATGTAAATGCACTGTCTCATCATCCAGGCCCAGAGGGAGGCACACTCGTCTGCCCCGACATGCTCGCTCTCGCGGGGGGAGCAAGCGGGCCAGATGCTGGGGAAAGCTTCCTTGGTGACGAGGGAGCTATCGGAGGTCAGGAGTGAAGGACTGCGAAACAGGGAGTCTGAAATCATTTGTTAAGCTGTCTGAGACTGCAGAAGCAAATGTAGTGCTGCTGTTAAAACTGCACTTATTCTTTCAGGAAGGTACGATGCTCCAGTGTCGTTCAACATTTCCAAAATGTTAAATCTCCTTTGTAAATAAGTTTCATAGAAAGAAGGTTTGTGTTCGATTGTGAAGGCTTTCACCACACAAAAATCCTGCAATTTCAATTTGTAGTTAAGTTCAAGGCTAATTTCTTTCTTCCTCGTGGCAACCTTTCCGGGATAGAGTCCTCACTAGCCGATGCTTAGGACACTGTTTTCTATTTGTTGGCAGTGATCAAGCAGGGGAGAAAGCAATTTGATTTGTCCCTGATTTTTCACATTAAAATCAAGGTTGGTTCAACCAAATTACATAAAAACCTATTTCCTAACATATCACCAGTGTAGACCTTCTGAATGTGGCCCTTTAACAACCTCATTCCAGCCCTTTGATCATTTCGTTAATAAGCTAGCCCATTTATTAGTTATATCTGTTGTTAAGACAGAAACATTCTTATTTCATTATAAAGTTTTAACCCAGGCTGTTTAAGCAGTTACAATCTACGAGAATCAAATTGACAACCTACCTACTAAGATTAAAAAGTCCATTGTTTTTTTTCCCTGTACTTTTTTATATACAGTATGTTTCTCTTTTAATCGTGAAAACTACTAAACAGCAGAGAAAGAAATAAAAAGTGCATTTCTGAGCTGGTCAGACACAGGAAATAGTCCTGCCCCTTCTAATCTGGCCCTCAGAGGTGGGAAGTAACATGTACGAATATTTTGTTACTGTACTTGTACTGTAGTAAATTTTTCAGGTATTTGTACTTGACAACATTTTCAAAACAGGTGTGACTTTAGCTTTACTGCATTTGAGGCGAATTATGGTTTATTTTTATTTTGCGTCATTGCAGACATGGTGAGTTGAAACGACGTAACAAGACAGAAACAGACAGAGAGGGAGACTGGAATGGGGAGAAAAGTTGTGTTATACTGCGTGATTTTAAAAAAAAAAAGGTTTATGTTCGCATCATTACGTGAATTAAACCAGGATATCTAAACTTCAGACTGTTCAAGCATTAAAACAAAAAAAACAGATCAGTTGTTTCAGCAAATTCCCCTAAATGACAAATGTTTAGATCAGAAAAACGCAGTGTCATTCTAGAGGGAAGTTGAAAACGATGTATTCTTACGTTTAATTAGGAGGCCTTGTTGGGTAATTGTTGGTCCTTGCAGTCAGGGAACGAGAGAGGAAATTGAAATGTCGATCAAGCCTGCCAACGTAAGACCTTATTCTTGTTTAGATCTACTCAATGGCAGGAGAGTCCTGTCTGTTAATGAAACTCAGCTGTGGAGTTTCTGGCAGGGATTTATGTTCAGAATAGTTTCACGGCAGTTTGTGAAAGTGCCACAAAATATAATCCACAGGATTTGCATATATGGACACAAATTTTAAATTGTTTTCCTGACTCTCAGCACGACTATCTTTCGAGCCTGCGCCATATTTGTTTGACTGAATTAAACACTTCATTTATGATTCAAACATGAGCTGCAGGGAGCTGGTCAGGCTGGATGGCAGGCGTTAAAAGTCCAGGACTACTCACCAGAATCCAGGGCTCGCATCAACCCTGGCTCGGTTTAGGCAACAAAAGCACTTTGGTGAAGGTTTTAGGTTTCAGTGGAGATGACCCAAATGCCAGACGGTGGGTGAAAAACAAAAAGGAGCTCTAATAATGTACAGCTGGAGTCAAGACAACAAAAAGCAGCAGGCAATGAAACCAGAAAAAGGAGGCTGGAGCAAATTCAAAAAGAAATACAAAAACTAAACTGAGAACAAACCGGAAAGGCACAGCGAAGAAAAGCTCTGACATGAGGCGTAAACACAGGACTGGGGGAGGAGAGGGAACAACACACAGACAACTACACGAGGGAGGGAAGACTAATGAGGGACAGGTGAAAGTAATTGGTGCAATCAAAAAAGGCAGAAGACACAACACAAAGAACATCACACGAGGACAAACCCGACTAAATAAAACAGGAAACAGCTCAACTGAAACCCAAACCCACGACGTAAAGTTAGGTAGAGATCATCATTTGTGTTAAATGTTAGTAAAACTCTATTAGTTAGGATTCGTAATGCAACCACTGTACTTCTAATTAGTCAAAAGACAGTCTGTCTGTAAATGTACCCCTGCATTTAAAAACCTGTCCTGGTCTGTGTTGTGCAGGATCACAGTTCAGATTAACCACAGGCTTCTCGTGAATGTTCCCGTGTCTGCACAGAGCAGCGAGACAGATAGACAGTTGAAGGGCCCTGAATCCTTTCATCAAGTTTTTTTTTTTTTTTTTTTTGTTGGAAGTAGTCTTGTGCGATGTGTGATTGGTTTGGACAGATCTAATTTTCAGGAGGCTTTTGAACGCTCCCCTGTCTCTGTAGTGTGAGAATCCCCAGAGAGCGCAGCACTGCCTCAGAGGATTGGACCGACAAGCAAACTGCTCGACATAGACGCTGGGTATCTGAGGCAGGAATGATAACTGTGCTCATATAATGTTTGGTTAGAAGGGAGAACAACGGCTGTGCGATGCTGTACTGCAATTTTACTTTGCTCCGGGGCTAAAAAGCTGCTGTAGTTGGTAGTGTATCACCAGCAGAGTGAGGATTAATCAACCTGTCAGTGAATTTAGAAAAATCTCACCAAGTTGGCGAGCACAGCCAGTGAAATCTTTCATGTCTTCAGCTGCCCGGCATGGCTGCAAATGTACAATGAACATCTCCTCTCGCTGCCTGTAAAATACTACTTATCACTCAGATGATTGGAGACAGTTCTTTGTCGATTTCAGACTGACCATAGCTGGCTTGAGCATAGCTGCTCTGTAAGGTTGGAGCATCGCCAGTTAATAAACTATGAGAAACTGTCTTCACCGCCTCAAAATGGCATCTGAGGTGCCCAAGACGAGAGCAACCGATGACTAGGCACTGGTGAGAAACATATTTAGATCCTCAACATATATAACTGCCAAAATGTCAAAGTTAACCATTAAAAATAAAAGTTTTTCATGAAAGAAAGAGACACATTGAACTCAACTAAACATCAAAAACAGAGCTGGGGCAGCCCTCCACTAATCGAAGGTCGCTGGTTTAATGCCCTTATCCACCAGTCAAAGTGTCCTTGAGCAAAATACTGAATTGCTCACGATGACTGTGAGTGTGTGTGAATGGCTGAGCTTAGATTGGTAGGGTTCTTTGAATAGGAAGTGCTGTCTCACTGCTGATGAGCAAGCCTTTCAGTGAATTACTGTATGAATGTGGAAAGTGTTGTAAAGTGCTTTGAAGGGCCCGTAGACTAGAAAAGTGCTACTGTATATAAATGCAGGTCCATTCATCTTTGTATGTACTGTATTCAGAGTCAAGACTCTTCACCAAGGCCAAGCAGTCCCCTCTTACACAATCAAGCCTCATCCAGTATCAGTTACCAGCCACTTAAATACACCCTATTTGTTTTTATCCAGATCCATGCATTCATTATACCCTGAGAAATGTATGAAAATGTCAGAAAGAACACCCTCACATCTCGCCATGTTAAAGAAAATGAGAAAAAATGATGGATCCGCTTGAAACGTTCAAGGGATCTATTCTGGGCTGTGACTCATCCTCCATCCCAGTTTTGTGGAAATCTGTTGAGTAGTTTTTGTGTAAGCCTGCTGACAAACCAACAAACAAACTGACTGACATAAGCGAAAACACAATTATTGATTATATTCAGCCCAGGCAACTAAAATGCTGAATATAAAAAGATTTTCAGCTATATGCCTTTTTCAATGTCATTCAGCTTCAGATTTCGTCTTTTGAACTTGCTACTAATAATAAGTGTCAATCAGTTCTTCTTTATATTACCTCTGTTGGGGGAACATTTTACAGTAAGGTTACATAATCTGTATGTGTAATAGTTTTGTGAATGTGTGTACTCTTATCTAATTCATGCACTTCTTGCATTCAATATTCAGTGTAAAATATGTTTTGTATTATCCCAGTTAGACCCACAAGTGAATGACAGATCCCAGTCACCAGGATATAATGTTAGCAATAAACGTTCCTGCAAACTACAGACACACCCAAGTTTATAAGTGGCAGAGGCTACAGTATCTACCATATTGACATTTGTACAATAATGTGCCGCATCACGTTCACATCACATGTTTAGTGCCTGACTTTCACACTGGGCGGTGAAGGTGACACTGGTGCACTTACAGGCGAAGAGGCTGCCGAACAGGTGACAGTAGTTTGAGTCCGCGTGTCAACATTTGTAAGTGTGGAACTGCTGGATTTCTTGAAGGAAAACTTGCCTTGTTTGTTGGGACCAAGACTAGATATTTTTCATGGGAATTTGGGCCGTCTCCAGCATTGTGTGGCAACAAAACCGGGTGTTTGGAAACATTTGGGATAGTGTAGCACACAACTTGACAAATATACAACAATGTTAGAGCTGTTTTTAGACATTTTAATGCAGAAATGTTACACATTATATCTTTAAGTGAATAAAAAATGCCTTCCCAGCATGTATCACTCTAACATTTTCTGTTTCTGACTCTGTCTGTAACTGTGAATTTAAAGCAGCGTTTTTCTCAGGAAACTTTTCCAAGTCGCTGAGAGCTTCTCCTTGATCCTCATGGACCTTGAATGTAGCTGACACCTCCCAGACAGGTTTCTGACAGAGCAGTCAATCATTTCTGTCTGCTGCCACACAAACCAGGACGTCATCTGCATAAAAGTGGAAAATGCATCGAACATGAATAAAGAAAACCTGTGGCTAATGTACTTGAAGGAATATAAATAGACATCAGAGGGGGTGATTGATTGTGATGAGCAGCGGGAGGCTTTCCAGGGATGAGACCTTTTAGAGCAATTCAATTACCTTCAGGCGCACAGGAAATGTTGGATGTTATAAAGTTTGATTACATCAAGGTTGATGAAAGGATGGGAGGAGACGGTTGTAAACAGGAACATTAACTGAGGCATTATTTAGATTGTGGCTATATATTTCAAAATTCCAGCTCGAGTTAGTGCAAAACATATTTCTGCTTGAATTATTGTAGAAAATATCCAAGAGAATATACCGTAGCTTCATCTGTCCCTGACAGTGAAGAGATATTTTTGTGTCGGGGCTACAGCTGCAATTAGTCACGGTTGAATGTTTTCTGTTGCCTCAGATAATCTGAAAATTGTTGACATTTAGTGCCAGCCCCTTCGACCACTCTTGATTCCTGACAAGCTCGATATATTCATGGCAAGTGAAGATGGGAGGATGAGCGACTACTGCAGGAGGGGGGGTGTAATCAATACAAACATGAGGCAATTAGTGTAGCACTCATATTTCTTCAGGGAGGTGGGTGTAAAAAAACGTGGCGATCAAAGTGATGTCTGCTCCATGCAAGTCATTAATGAGGCACCAGAGCGACTACAGGGATATATTGTTAAAGAGCCTTTAAGAAACCTGCATGGAATTAATTAAAACACAATACACCCCTCCGTCTGTCACACGGCGTTATAGATCATTTAAAAAGTGAGCAGACAGGGAGGAAAACTAGGCCTGGCAGCTCACTCCCACATGAATCCTCTGATTTTATTTCTGCTACAAACTGAGAGCGGACACCATGTCTGGACTGGGCGGCCACTTTGAAACCGGCGAAATACGCCAATTAACAGGATCTGGCAGGAGGCACAAGTGCCGCGCCAAGTGGACAGGACCGAGTCCAGGAAGCGTGATGTCAGCACTCATTTTGTCCACAGTCCTTGTGAAACATGCAAATGAGAGGAAACAGGGACGCAAACATTCAAAGGCGCAAGTAAACAAACACAAACACAGTGTTTGAGCCTCGTACACAGCTGGAAATCATTGCTCGGGGGAAGGTGATATGATGTGTTTGGACTTGATCTATCCGACACACACACACACACATGGAGACACACACACCTGACTAATAGGCTGCAGCTGTCAACAAATGAAAAAGTGGTCATTAGTGCAACAGATCAGTAAGACATGTAGGAGACATGAGAGGAGCCCTCATTTAAGAGCGAGGACTTGGACCGGATCAGAAAATGTCAGACACGGGGGTAATTAGGCTCAATCATTTATTAAAACAACTTTCTGATTCAGGGTACGAAGCCATGTGATGCAAATGGGGATCTGTGCAGGTGTGACTGGGCAACCTGTGGGCTGGAAAATGATCTGAATGATAAAACTTCACAGAAAGCAGCGCACTGAGGAAGCAAACTAGTGTACAACAACAGCCAACTACAAGCACATGAACACAAGGGAGTCCTAAAACCCGGAAATAAATCAGCATTTTTGTACGTCTGGTTCCCCCGTCTCGAAGTCAATAGGTCTTTTTTAATGGGTTTTCGGTTAAATGTCTGAAATAAGGTCTGTGGTCAACACAAGAGATTCCCACGTTTTCTTCTATGTCATGAAATACATCAGTGAATACCCCATGTTTGAATTAAAAAGCATAGAGTACTGCTAAAATCGTTATATTCTTAAGGCTAACCGTGAAGTTAGCATCCCCCTGGTTCCCTCTACAAAAAGCCTATACGATATTTGAATTGGATTTTGGATTATTGTCGAAAATAATCTCTGTGGCAAACACATGTTTATGATACTTACACGTTTTGTGCAGCAAGATATTCGTCACAGATGAACACCACTTTTGTGATTTTCGTGCCGTAAATTAAATCCCTAGAAGTAAAAAGCTAACGTCAGGCTATAAACAGACTGAACAACAACACCACTAAGCGTCTTATTATACAATTACAATACATGTTTTCTGTAAGTGGATAAATCTACAGGAGAGAGATTTTAATCTTAATGTGACTTCCTAGTTAAATAAAGTTTATTCAATTTAGTAACTATTTCAGTGTTAACTGTTTAGATAGTGTGTGGAATTGGCACACAGCTAGTGTGCTTTTAAAAAACACCATGAAAGGCACTTTCATCTAGTCACTTTTGTCTTCCCTTCTTTCATCTCTTATATTTTATAATTACCTACGCAAGTGTCCCTGAGCTACGATAATACCACATACTGTAGCACCATCTGGCCCCAGAGAGCACAACCTCCTGCAAATGTTTTCCAGAGGTCAAACACTGTACAAGAGCATATTTGCAAAAACTGAATAGAAAATATTCCAGTTGTCTCATTGACCTTCCTCAGTTCAGCTGTGCACATAACAGAAAACACTGTCGTGCGCCAACAGTCGGCAAAACAAGAAAAAGGAAGGAAAATAAAATCAAATAAATATGGGCTCAATCAGGCTGGGATTCAATTGAGGTCTGACACAGTGAAGGAAACAGAAGTGAACATGGGAGAATGTTTTTCTCTCTCTTCAGGTAACGTCGACGGGAAAAGTCCTTTTTTTTTTTTTTCTCCATTTACCCAACGGCTCATTAGTTTCTCTGTTGTTGTAAGATTGTGCAAATTACATCATGTCCATTACTCTCATTGATCAAACTGCGAGCTCGCTGTATGGCTCCATCCAGCGCTTCTGAGAAATGAATGGGCTAAGAGCTATTTTATTTATTATGAAGTACATAGTATATAGATGCCCGACACCTCGGTTTATGATCTCATGAGAAATTCTGAGACTGAGATGGATGAAGCAGAAGTACACGGACTGACTCAAACTGTCAATTAATCAAACTAAAGCCAAAGGGGAGTTATAACAACATTATCCAAATTACTTTGCAGTGCTGGGGAACATTTTAATAAATACCATAACAGCCACGACTTGGCATCACCCTGGGAAGTACATGACAGTTAGAGATTAGTATTTATCTAAATGAGCTATCGAAATAAAGCCCTGTCCACCCACTTCTACAAGCCCTGAAACTGGAAATGTCCAGCATCCGTGCTCAGCTACCCACATTTAAAGGGGAACGCCACTGTTTTGCACATAAAATTCAGTTTACTAATCATGACGAGTACTTTTTAACCTTTGAAAACTGTTTTTAAAATGTCTTCTGCAGCTCTGGAGGAGCTTTGTGAAATCAAGTATGTGTGCTTGGAGACTACCAACCCAGTCCTCCCTACTCCTAGTCCCCATCTACTTTAGGTGTTAGGTGTTTGGGTGCAACACTGTTTTGCTGGATGGGGGCGAGTAGATAACGACCAGATTTTAATTTTTTGGGTGAACTGGTCCTTTAATCAGTCTCTGTCTCAATCAGTGCGTTCTCCATTAAAACGCCACTACTTAACTGCTGGAGTGCCCCTTTCATTTTCTACCCTGATACTTTATTTATTACTGTAGCATAAAAAACAGGGATGTGAGCATTATTATTTCACGCTGCTGATCATTTATGCAGAGGTTCCATAAAAAAAACCCTCTTGCTCACCGAAACTCCCGAGAACTGTCTGAACTCAGCACATCTTTGCTCCTTCGCCGCTTTTTCAAGATTCTCATGAGACGCCGGATTTAAGATGACAGCTCCATTCATATAACATGAACACATTTCACCAGGTTTCTTACATTGTGATGCTGCTTACTGTGTGTGGTTTAGAAAGGAATTCAATCATATAACACGGTTTTAGGTTTTTTCTTTAATCCCCACAGAGAATAAAAGACACAGAGGACAGAAACGTTGGTAAAAAATAAGAACATTCACAATATATATAATTTTAGCTAATACGTAGACGGCAAATGACAGAATAATACATATAACCACTACTTACTTTATAACAAAATGTACATTTCAATAACCTGCAATAATCCATGCAGCATTTGGATGTTATTCACCATCAATAAAAGGAGTGTGTTAGCTTTGTTAGCAAAAAAAAAACCCTCTCAGTATAACAACCTTAGTGTTATATTACATTCTATGTATGTCACTCAACATACACAAAGTTACACATTTCACAAGGACACTTGACCTGAAAACAAAAAAAGGAAAGTGCTTTACAACACAGAAATAATAGTAAGACATGCACACTGGGAAAGAAAGAAATAAGATGAATTGTTCAATGTAAGAAAGCACTTGAGGCATTTGAGAAAATGGCAACAAGTACAACAGTCAGGAGAGAACCAGTAAAATGCTACAACTAGTGAACTGAAGAGTTTCGACGTGGAGTCAGACAATCAAAAGTTCTTTAAAATCTGAACTCTGGACTCCAAAACTGACAGTAATTACCTCGACTGATCGCAGCAAAAAAAAAATAAAATAATGAGAGCATTTTAAACGGAATAATGAAATTCACATCTTTGTTCAGCGGACATCAACGCTGAGACGCTTTAATCAGGACTGTTTGTTAAATCCTGCTCCGTTCTGACGGAAGTGACCTTCAATTTTGCTTTTTGCCTTTGTGCTATACAATGACGAACAATCGGACCTCACTCCAATGCCACTTCTGTTTCAGAGCAGCTGAGGACAAGCAATGCTTCCACTGTGTGTGTGTGTGTGTTTTTGCATATATACAGCGAGGTACAAAGACAAAAGTCTGCTTCAGGATTTAAGGATAGAGAAAAACATTTCCAAGCAAACGTCTCTGCTCAGCTCATGAAATTAGGCCAGTTTAAATTATCCGTTCAAGCTGTGGATTAAAACACAGGAGCTAGAATCAGAAATTAATGAGAATTATTAGAGGAACAGGTCAACAATTTGGGAAGTGGGCTTAGCTGCTTTTTTGGCTGAAAGTTAGATATTTACGCTACAGCAAGCTGCTGGTGAGCTTACCTGAGCACAAAGACTGGAAACAGAGGGAAACAGCGAACCTGGCTCCGTCTAAACTAGGCTCACTAACTGACGTGTTATTTCTCTTTGTTCATTCAGCATGGAAGCAAAAATGACAATTCAAAGTCAAGTAAAATCACAACCTTCTGCTTCTGTTAGAGAAAGAAAGCCTGATTCAAAATCCCGCTGACATTTGTTATACCAATACTAAAAATCTAGCCTTGGAACAGACACTCAACAGTATTTTGTGAGGTTTTAGATCTTGACTTCGATTCTTTATGGACCAAACTCTTTCTTGGCCTGTAACAGTAAGGGGAGGAAAAGGGCGACTGGTGTTTTTCACCACTACATCAGATTACGTCTGAATGAGGTCGAGCTTCCTGGAGTCTCGGTTGTTTACCAATCGTTGCTTTTAAAATTCGGTAAGCAAAAAAGATACTTAGTGTTAATTAGGCTCAATCCCATTTCCAATTTTTACCCCGACTCATCTTTTTCAAGTGGCCCTTTGCCACTCAGAGCAGAGTTATAAGAGGTAGAAAACACCTTATGACCCTCATACAACAGCTGAAGTTGATAACGTTTATGTAAACCGTCACAACCAGACAGCTGTAACCGACTTATCATATATTACTTCAGCTGATGGAGACAGAAAAGCATGGACGCTCGCAATTTGTTCACAACTAGCGGTGCTTTATAGGCCAACATGAACAACCCACGCTCCTACCCTGCCAGTCTGCACTGATATTAGAGGAGCAGGACTGTAGTTCAGTTTTTGTCGGCATATGGCACCAAAGAGGGGGAAAGAAAATATGTCAAAATGTGGGACTGTAATGCACGAAAGCAAAAGAGGGCATGGCAAGGGGTGTATTGGGATTGTGCGTTTAAGAGGTACGTGTGGATTAATTTTGTTCCCCTCGGTCGGAGCTGCTTCTGCTGTTTCCAGTCTCTGCGCTGATCTAACCAGCCTCTGGCTGTAGCATCATGTGTACCAGACAGATATTAAAGTGTTATCCAACTTCCCATCGAACCTCTGGCAAGAAAAACAAATAAGCATTTTTCCCAAAGTCAAAAGTTAAACAAAACTCCTTCTAAATAAAAACATTTTAAAGTATCCAGTATTTTGCCTCCCACTCTGCTCACACATTCACTCTTGGTGTTACTAATTCACAGCGAATGTGTCCACAGTCGCCTTCCTGTGAGCCACAGATGATTCATGGGGGCCTATAAAAAGGGCGTATTCTCCGTAATATACTGTATAATACATCCTTGGGTATTCTTCCAGTGTGTTCTAGCGCAGAACAATGGAGTGTTTGTTGAGAGCACAGCCTGAAGCAGCAGAATTTGTTGGCAACATGCAACCTGCAGGCGAAATGCTGCAGTCAAACCAACCACTGCATCAACAAAACGATAAAACATTTAAATAACACAAAGGGGGATGGAAGATGAACACAAGGAACACGGTGCTGTTCTTCCGGTTGTGAGCGATTAAACAAATCTTCAAATAATGCACCGCAACACACCTCAAACATGTCTCCCAGCACAGAAACGTACTGTAATTCATTATCTTGGTGTGAAGCGCTTTACAATTTATGGTGGATTTACCGTACAGCAGAGGTAAAGCCGATTGGTGGAGAGCTGCCAGATGACGGCACAATCACAGGCTGAATACCAACCTATAAAAGATGTACTGTACGTTAATCATGTAACATGCGTGGCATACAGTATGAATTCACGCCTCAGTATCAAGGACACGTTTCTCCAAGGGAAAGAAGGAAATGTAGTTTTTAACTCTTCCTGAAGCCCAGAATTTATCTCCAGGCTTTCTGAACAGGACAAATAATACTGTAAGATGTTTCTGCTTTACATATATCGTGTGGTGGATACTTTGATCCGCAGCTGCTCGCAGTGCCGGGCTGCAGCGTACCTCTCGAGCACATGTTGTCCCAGAGGAAATCGGAGCCATGACCCTGCCTGTGTTATGGCCGCCTCCTATCTGCTGAGCTATACTGGGAGGAATTTAAAGCAGGGCTTTTTTACATTTCGATGATGCTCTTGTCAGCTAGGTTGACTTACAATGAGTTTTGAGTTGCAGCAAAGTCTTTGTAAGTGCTGAGGGGTACACTTTTCAGATCAGATTTCCCTGTTCCTCACGCAATCTAAGCTACAAGTTTCCAGTAGTTTCCCAGAGTGCAGAGTTTGGGATATTTGCAGGTCAAACTGACAACAGACTAAAACTGGGATCGATCTGAAAACATTCCACTCCATATATTTGCTATTTCTTGAGCTTTCAACCATCTCACAGAATCTTCATCAGGGAGAAGAGTTTGAGTTATAATAGAGATCAATCAGTTGACATGCTAGCTCAGGAGCTGTCCTGATTTAATCTATAGCATCATAAGACTTCTCGTCAGTGTGCATGAAAGATCGACACAGAAATCATCAACTGAATTTGCTTGAAATGTTAATTAGCCATTTTTTTTAACTAAATAGTAAACAACTCAACTCAGGAACAAACTAAAAAGCTTAATTTGTTCTTGATTTGAAGCGCCCCCTGTGGACAAAACCAGTATGAACACCAACCTGTTAAAAAGATCTTGACCTGTCTAGCCTTTACATTCATTGTGGAAGCAGGTAAAAAAAAAAGAAGAAGCAATTTTTAAAACTATTTGCTTTTTCAACAGCTGTTTGCAGGATGCTAACCAAATGGTGATCTTATGACGAAGGTCAGGTTGTTGTTTTTGGAGCGGTAATATGTGTTGTTTAGGAGGGCGACTGGCAATCGACCTATTCAGTTGCTTAGATATGACGTTGTGTTGAGAAACAATGTAAACTTTGTTTCTGTGCCAGAACAAACACCTAGGTTAACAAATTATGTTGCTCAAAACGTTAATGTTATCAACATTCCCTAGTAATGTTATGATTTTGCTATAATAACTATACAGAAAAAGGCAATCTTATGTAAGTCATATGGACGCATCAGTATTAAATTGAGACTGTTAAAAACTCCTTGTGGTACATTTAACTATTCAGTTATACTTTCTGCAAAGTTTACATCTTAAAATGAAGATCTAAATGTCACTGCACAGCCTTCGCCACACTGCCATGAACTGCGACTCCGGGGGACGAATGCTGAATATTCGCCTTGACATAGTGAAATTCAAATGTTCTCAAATGTTGTATCCTCACCACACTATAATATGAAAACTCCCACGCAGCTAAAATACACAGGACAGGACCTCAGAGTCCTCAGTGGGACACTAGTTACAGCCAAGACATCCAACACCCAGCCAGTTTTAACCTTTTGTGTCGTTTGACCCGTAAATCACCAATTCACTGCCCACTGAGAAATAGCCCCAAATGTAGTGTGATAGTAAACATCATTCTGCAGGAGGAGTGAGACTGTGCAGCTTAGCTGCAGTACATTACAGTCGTCAGGGACCCTGTGCATCAAGGCGCCTAAATTAGAAGTCTTTGAATCCTTCCAGTCCTCCCCTCTGGGCCGCCGCTCTGACCAGGACACTAATCACAGCCTGGGGAGGGGAGTCACGGTCACAGTCAGAGTGTCTCAGCCCTCCGCAGCAACCAGCCAACCTCCACACCTCAGCACTTCGCTGATTATTCTTCACTGTCCTGGAACAGATGCATTCAAATGTAATGGCCCAAACCAGGAGACACGCACGCTGCGCTCAAAGACAAATGGGAAGATGTGTTCACACAGTGATACTGTACACAAAGAGGCACAAAGCTGGATGAGAGCATGAGCGAGGGAGACGGAGCATCTTCCTCCGTCTCCATACAATGAACTGCAGAGTATATCGCAGGCACAAAATGATAATAGAATACAATTAACTTCAAATGGTTTCACTGCACACATAAATCTCTCCCTCTGCGGGGTCACAAATGATTTAACTCCTTCCGTAAGGATGGAGTTTATAATTGCACATTGCTCTATGTGCTGTGATGCTCACATTGTCAATGGCACACTGTTCAAGAGCGTTAGGAACTTCTCTGCAGAATAAATTAGCAATCCACCCGGACATCGCGCCAATGGCAAAACATGTCTCCTAAAATTCAATTTCACAGCATTAGAAAAGGAAAAAAAAAAGCTGACATCTTTCAGTTGTGTGAGTTAACACACACAACCAAGCATGACGTTAAAAAATCTGATTCACATCGACACATCTGGTTCACCTTCCAGTTTGACTGAAATCTGTTTTATACTCGCCCGTAACATTTTGTTTTTTAAAAGACCTTGTTTGTTGCAGCTTCATTAGTCGGACCGGAGTGAATTGAAAGCTGCCTTCAGTACTCCCCCTGTTTGAGATGAAGGCTTAGTGATACTTGTTATAGATTAATTACAGCCTGACAGAAGAAGACAGACACCCAGAGGAAACAGAGTAGGCGAGCTCATCAGATGTCCATGGCAACGTGACTCGTCTCCTCAATCCTGAAAAAAAAAAAAACTGAATGCAGCCTTTGCGATGTACGGCGCCTGCGGAAACATGAGCTGCTGAGGTCACTGCAAGTTGATGGATGCTTTTTCTTCTTCATGTTGTTTTCTCCTGTTATTTTATTTTGTCAGTTTGTCTTCGAGGCATCCTTTGCTAAACTCACAGAGCAGCAAATGGATCGAATAGTCAATGAAGAGTGGCGTGCCGTGCACTTTCTTCAGCTCTCAGATTCAGGAGAAGAGACTTAATTTTCACAAAGCAGGAGATATGTTTTCGCTGTACGGTTCGCTCAAACCTTAACTGGAAGTCAGCCTGACTGAGTGGCAAATGTCAGAAAACTGGATATGAGTCATCCAGGATGTGCCGAGCGACCCCCAACTACACTTTTCTTATTGATATGGAGTGAAACTTGTGCCAAAATGGATGTTCACGTACTTCAGGGAACACGCTTTCTGTCTATGTTGAGATTCAGCTGTTTCCCAGATGATGATGATGATGATGATGATGATGATGACGGCGTAGTATTTCCACGTTGGTTCAGCCAGGGTCACGACAGCTGCCAGGACGGGTTGAAGAACTTGATGGTGTGAGATTTGGCCCACTTGGCGAACACAGACTTCTCCGTGATGAAGCGGTGCCCACCATAGGGGGCGCTCTCGTGGAGCAGGTACTCTGCGCACTCGTCCCGGCTGCCCGCCTCGTAGTAGTGGTAGGGAACCTTTCTGTAACCCTCCGTCCTGAAGGGCAGAGGAAAGACAGAAAAGATTTGATTTTAATGGCCAATTTAGTTAAAACCAGGACATCATTTCATTTCTTTCAGGTCCCATTTTGTATAACCCTGATTTTTAAAAAAAGCTGGGACTTGTAAATAAAACAGACTGTGCTGCACATAATTGAAAACATTACAAAACCAATATATTTAATGTTTTCGTAGACTTCTGTAAATATGTGCACTTTTTAGTTTTTTCTTGGCCCAGTACGTTTCTGCAAAACAGTTCAAGCTGGACGTTTCTTTATGTTGTGACTTTACGTTTGTTCAGGTTGAATTTTCTCTTTCTCTCTTGGCACAACGCTGTGCTTTTGGTCTGTTTAGGTTTACGCACAAAACCCACTTTGTAAGGGTTAGAAAAACATCATTGTTTGGTGTAAAATATCTGCTTTGGTTGCTACAAAAACAGATGGAGATGTCTCCACGGCTCCTTGAAAAAACACCTGGTTTTGTAGGCATGAAACCCGCTACGAAATGTCTCTAGGTGTCCTTAAAAATATCCAGCTGCGTGACTCAGCTTTGTTGGCTTGTAGTAACGCCACCACCTCCCCCTCTGCCTCCTGCTGGTGGCTAATAAGCACATAATGTGACTGCGATATGCCACGTTTGGTACACGTGCACCCCCCCCCCCCCAAACTCTGGTTTGCAGAAACGTTAACTGCTAACATTATTTCCTGACGACTGAGCTGGAGGTACATACCAAACTGTGAATTTTGTGGACACCCCTGGTGTTTTGTGGCTTCCTGCCCCGAATGAAATTAAGAGCACCTCCATTAACGTCAGAATTTAATAATATCACACAAACGAGTGAAGTGAATTGATGAAATTGAATGAGATGCGACAGGATCTATTTGATTCAGCTCGGCAGGTGATGGATTGATCAGTGCATTACAACATCACAGTCAGTTATACATTTCAAACCAGGCATAGAATAGATAACGTAGGTCCTGAAAATTGCTGTTACTCTGACTGTGCGATACGAGTTTCAAGCGCATCTCCAGCTGCAGTAACTTTTGTTGTGTACATGAACAATAGATATAATAGTACATTGTTTTAATATCGCTTTGCTTGCTAGACACAATTTAGAGCCAATGTATTTCTGCACCCGTTGGGACAAATTCCAGTCAGCAAGAGTCCTTGGATTTAATTGGTTCAGCCTTTAAAACTATTATCTGAAATAATAATCAAACTAAATTATTTAAGCTACTAAACTGAAGATCCTTCAGGACTGTGTTCAGCAGTTTGAACTGATGTCGCCTCGGGCAAAATTTTCCACTCAGCAGGTTTACCTCATCCAGTACAGGAGCTGCTGTTTGGCGGCCTAATGCTTTTCAATAAATACTCCTCTAACTAAGCTGCATTTATCTGGAAAACGTCGCGATAAGATTCATTCCCTCTCAATCTGAAAACATCTCATATAAATAGGTGACGTACGGTGGGAGAGTTTAGCCATTCTGACCTGAATTCCACGATGAGTCACTCTGTTTACAGTTTGCATCTTCAAATGATTGAAACGAGCGAGGAATCGATGAAAGCAGAAGCGAGCACGGAGCGGTGGAACAGAATCATTGTGCAATCTGCAGTTGATTTCTAATGGAAAGTGACGGCTTTATGAGAGGACGACTTGTCTAACAATTTCATTCGGGGAAGGAACACAGACGGAAGAGAAACAGCCACTGGGTCCACGGCGAAAAAAATCTGTGGCCGTCTGCCAGCGTACAGTTACAAACAGCCCAATCGCTGCCTCTCCTCTCTCTGTGTCACACCAGAGTTAACACATAAAATCAATTTCACTCTCTCTGCAGCACCTGTTGAGGCTCCATTACCGCACAACTGGTGAGGTCAGTTTTGACTAAAAGCTTTGAACGTCGTCACACAAAACATCACTTCTTCTTTTTGCACCGGATCGGTCGGCTGCCAACTGTACTTTGTGTGACACTAAATTCTCCATTTGGAAAGTCAGTGGAACACAATATCCTCCTGTCTCACGCAGGAAGGGAAGGAAATAAGTGAGAGACAGGCAAGGGGAGGGAGGGAGAGAGAGAGAGAGCAACCCCTTAACTGCCTCACTGAATCATAAAATCCTCCGTGCTGGTTGAATTATCACTCCTCTCCGCCGTGTGTCTGGGGCTGTTTATATTCCAACTCCTGCTGTGCGCAGGGAACACGGAGAGGATAAAAGGCAGGATTTTCACCGCGCATTAGGTAAAAGTGTTTGATTTGAGGGGGATAGAGAGAGCTCAGGTTGAGCTGGGAGAGAGTGGAAGGGAGACGTAAGGAAAGAGGTGGCGAGCTCATCGAGGCTGACATGAGTTGAGACTGAGCAGTCACGCCCGGAGCAACTGCATCTAGTTTGTCATCCCTCCTATGGCCCCGCAGTCAGACAGTAATCACTCACCCTAGAGTCAGAGAGGAGCTGACAGGCCTGTATACAAATAAAACCTTAAGCAGAGGAGGAACCGGGTGCTGCAGCCCAGCCGTCCGCCTCCGTGGAGACTCTGCAGCCTGCTGGGTATTCTCGGCAGGAAAACATAATGGTATTCACGGCACAGAGAGCCCAATATGGATTTCAGCATAGAAATTCAGCCATTAAATCCAAACTGAGGCATTGGAAATGAATTCCAACAGGCAGTCCGCAGTTATGGGAGGCTGCGATTGGCCGGCGCCGCTGTGAATGTGAATCTAGTTTTCAAAGTTTTTGTAGGGACGTGGGCATTTTTCATCCCAGCATGGAGGAGGGTGAGAGGGGGGGCTGATAGTTGGTGTCTTACTTGCAGTAGGTGTCATTTATCATGCCGTAGATATGGATCTCTTTGCACATGTCCATGGCGAGGATGAGCGTGAACCAGCCGGTGCTGAGGTAGGAGCCGGACTGGATCCTGCAAACACACAAAGACAGCTCTTTAACTCTAACAATTATTGGGATAAAACAAAAATTAAAAACCATTTGTATTAAGATAAAAACATCTATAGCGTGTGCAGGATTTGTCTGACCTTTGTACTCTTTGCTCTTTTGTGCTTGTAATGCAGTTGATCTGAGAGTTACAATTATTCAAACAGCTGTTCTTATCGTAGGTTGCTCTGGATACAAATCTCAGCTTGGGATCAAAAATGCAAATTTAAATGTAAATGCATCGCCAGCACAGCGAGACAGCCCTCAGGTATGAACCATTTGTCTGTCTTACTGTAAGATTCACATGAGTTGTTTCTCTGATTTTAAAAACCCACTTGCGGCCTTAAAGGATAAGTTCACCCAAAAATTAAAATTTTTGTCATTATCTCCCCAGCCCCATGCTGAAAGTTGGGTCAAGTTTCACAAAACATTACTGGAGCTTCAAAGCAAAACAGCGTTGCAGCATTCTCCTAAACAACTGAAGTAGCTGCAGACTTGGGTCACTGGGAAACGATCCAAAATTTGACTTCACAATATTTTCCCGCCCAATTATCACGATAGACGATATTATTGTCACTCTAGCCGAGCGGACCTAGAATTTGTGGTGTTGCCCTGTTTACAGTAGTTAACACCAGCTTACGACAAAGACGACATGCAGCCTCATTCAAATCACTCGCCTCGCCATTTCCTCCCACTGTAAACAAAAAATGCTGCCACATTGTCAAGCTGGTGTTTGTATGTTAAAGTGCTGCGTACGTACCGCTTCATTGGGCCGATTAGGCTGCCTCCGACAGCTCTGACATGACAGCCCTGCGTGTATTTTCTTTTCTGTCAGCAATTCAATATTCAATACTGTGGAAAATATTATATATATATATATATATATATTGATATACATATATATATCAATAATATTGAATATCAGCCCGTGCCCATTTAAAACTTTTTAAAAACAACCCAGAAGAAACCTAAAATGGCTCCATACAGCTTGTCCAGCATGACTGAATTCTCTGGAAGCCTCGAGATCCCAAATTGATTTGAAAATAAGTTATTTACACCCTTTAAAAAGCCAAAATCTTCACTGTAGCTGCTAAATTAAAAATGGGTGGGTGAGTCGAGGATGTAGATAACCTCTTTTCAAATCAATTTGGGATCTCAAGGCTTCCAGAGACTTTGATTACAATTTCACATTATTTTAGCTCTTTTTTTGGGGCTTTTTCTTTTTTTTTTTATTTTAAAACAAGTCTGTAACTTCAGAGAATGCTGCAACCTTGTTTTGTTGTGAAGCTCCAGAAATGTTTTGTGGACTTCAAAACTAACTTTCCACCAGCATGAAAGTGAGTAGATAATGACTGAACTTTCATTTCTGGGTAAACTTGTTGAACAGGTTGTTAAATCCAGTTTACGAAAAGGTTCAAAGGCCGAGTAAAGAAACACACTTCATTGGGTTGTTGAACACCTCACAACAACAAGCCAGCAGCAGTACACATGTCGTCCTCTGTGAGCGATGCAGGAACCCCGTGGGCTAATCAATAACAACCTGCATAATCCTTTCATCAGCGTCAGACCTGTGGTGTATGAGTGATGATCTATCAAAGTTTAAAAAGCTTTGATCATTTCCAAACACAGAGCACACTGTTGAGATGCATCTTCACTCGAGGTTTTGTCGAAACCAGAATAGTAAACTCAGAAGTGGGTCATGAAATGTAGACCTGCAGCCCCCGCAGGGCAGGTGGCCCCGCACTCCCGGAGGGCCCCCTGCCTTTCAGCAATGCATAATACTACAAGGAGTCTTAGACCTTGAATAAATTAAGCAGAGTGCACAGTGTGATACTGATAATGAGGAAAAAATAGTCGCATCACCACAGCGTGAAACAGTATCAGCATAGAGATTATGGAGGGCCACAGGTGTCGAGTCTATTTACTGAACTACACTGGACAACAAACAGCAATTAATAAATCATTTAAAAAATTCTTTTTTTAAAACGAATGAACCAATAAATTGATTAAACTGTCAAGTATTTCATTATTTTATCCTAAAATGGACGATAAGGAGGAGGATAATTAAAAGAAAGTTCATTATAAAATGGGTCAAATAAAAAGGGATTTATAAAGAGAATGACATCAATCAATAAAGATATATAAATGAATACCCCGAAGAAAAAATGTCTCAATTAATTTGAAAATAAACTGTTTAATCCAGAAATCGGTCAACTAATCCATTTTTACCAGCTGCTTTTCCATTTCCTATTCCTATTTTTACTGTCCAGTTACAAATCAGTTACTGTAATGCTTTTAACCAATTGTAATACTCTGGCTCCCATAAGAGAGATGGAAATAACACAAAGTGGTCCCCAGAAACAGCAAATTACAGAAAAAACCCATCAGAATTCACTGGCACACAAATAACAAATGTTTGGAAAAGCAAACCCTGCGAGCTGATACGCATCCAGTCATTGTTCTCAGCAGGCAGCCTGCCCATCACTGATGAGGTACCTTGGACAGCTCCTGCATCACTGGCTGTTCCAGGATCAGGACCCTGGACAGCGCTCAACACAGAAACTGGTTCACAATGTTCTAAATCTGTTTCACAACATTTTGGACTCATGATGCCTTAAAAACAGAAGGAACATCTACTTGTTACTCCTCATCACCTAATGCATGTCTTCTGAGTAGAACGGCACTCAGTAGAGTACATACAGTCTCCTTCAGTTCAATCAAGCCTCATCCAATATCAAATAAAACATTTCTAAAGGTTATATTGAAACATTTTCATGTAGACAAATCATTTTTAAGGATAATACAGCTACAGAGTTTGTAGAAAAATATCTCTCTGGACTAAAATGGTTGTTTTGTTTATGTTTGTGGAAGAATCAAGACAGTTCCAGCTTCTCACATGGTTTATGAGCCAACAGTAAAACACCACTGGGATCACATGGTATCTGTGTTTTGTCAGTAACGAGGAGTCTTGGTAGTTGCCAGTTTGTGGAAAAAAACTGAAAACTGGCCCAGCATACTGGTATGCATTTGGTATGTAGCGTTTGAAACATTACAGCTGGCGTTAGAAACATTAGCTCGTGCAACAAACTGGCAACCTTCTGAGGGGGCAGATGATGAACAGCGGTGTTGTGACTAAAATGTGAAATCAAATGGAAGGTGGAGAAGCCAGATTGCATCAAATTGTACTCACACAGAGAGATCCATGCACTATGCGCTGAGAAATTAACGAAAATGTCACAAAACAAAAAATCTCGCCATATGTTAAAGCATCAAAAGTAAACGGGGTCTATTCTGGACCCATCATCCGTATAAGTTTCGTGAAAATCCGATCAGTACTTTTTGTGTAATTCTGCTCACAAACCAACAAAACAACCAAACAACAAACAAATGGACGCAAGCAAAAACCTTAACTGCAATGCAACAATTACAGGAAAGTCTGGAAAAAATCTGTTTTCTCTGCTGTCCTATCCTGTTATTCATCTCTTGACCCATGAAATTTGTTTTGCGACTCCTATTTTGGGAGCCACTGTTCTGAATAACCTCTACAGGAAAGCATGAGGATGCTTTAGGCTGTTGCTGATCTACTTATAGTCATGAAGCCTTGGAACAGCTAAACAGGTTATTTCAAACGAGTACATTTCAGTTCTCCAAACCTTATTGTGATCCAAACAGGAAAAGAAAAACACAACTGGAACCATATCACCGAC
Source organism: Pagrus pagrus (assembly GCF_965226575.1). Taxonomy (NCBI): domain Eukaryota; kingdom Metazoa; phylum Chordata; class Actinopteri; order Spariformes; family Sparidae; genus Pagrus; species Pagrus pagrus. The sequence continues at coordinate 17,568,948 of NC_140196.1, forward strand.
AAAAACCCACACAAAGCTCTTCAACAGCTCGAAGTCAGCTCATTGAAATCATTCACACATTTTATTTTGTTGTGAATCAGAAATAATTAGAAATAAAAAACTCCTTTCTCTCATATTGTTGCACAGTGAACGCAGCTGGGATACAACTGATGCAGGTCTGAATGATAACTAGAGGATTATTTTCCAAACAATTCACTGAGCGGAAACGTAATTTCTTGCCTCTTTTCAAATGTCCGTTGAAAAGAGGCAGAGAACGCGGTTTTCAAATTACAGAAAATAATGAATTATGATTACGAGCTAATATTAACATCGACCTTATTAAAGCGGAAAAGGGGACACGGCAGGGGTGGGTGACGGCACTGAGACGGGTCAGGATAAAAAAAGAAAGAGATTTGCATTACAGAGCAGAGAAAATGTTGCATTTGAGTTTAAAACCTTGACCTTTAATTTAAGTGACCTCATAAGACCAGTGGCTGTAATCTGTCAGGGTTGTGTAGCAGCTTCTGAGTCAAACTGACAGCCTGAACCAGGCGACGATTTGTTCATTTTTAACAGGTTGGATGGCTCAAATCAATGATCAAGGATCCAATGAGACAAATGCAAAAAGGGAAAACATCGATCCACATCATCATTTTCAAGATGCACCTTTATTTTGAAATGGCCCGTCTGTGTCACCTTGTCTGTTCAGGCTCACCTCCTTCCTAAACATTTAAACAGTACCAGCACCAGGTAGGTAGAAGCAAGAACAAGACGATAGGATATTTACTCCCTTCTCAGGAATAAATCAGCAGTGTGGAAATATTTTGGATTTTGGAGAAAAGATGGGTCAATACATAAACAAGCTGTTCTCAGAGGAAAATAACATCTACGATCACAGTTTGAAGCTAGAAAGGTGGCAGGGTCCGCCAAATATAAACAAACAGTGAAACAGTTAAATTGTATTGTTCTTGAAGGTCAGTTTGTTTATTCAGTCATGAAAACGAAGAGTTTGTTTGTTTAGTTTGTCAGTCAATGAAGCGCTTTCACTTCTGATTAAAATTATTATTATGTCCAAAACTACATAGTGCACCTTTAATGAGTTGTTTTTTTTCTTTTATGGCCAAAAGCATAAAGGAAAAGGCAGCTTTTTTTGTCAATGTACTGTAACTGCTCATGATGTCGTCTCATATCAACTGCAGGCCCATAATTTGAATAAAATCGTAACCTGGCAGATTTTGATATCTGCAAATATTGCATAGTGTCCAAAGAATTGATGTAATACTAGTAGTATGAGTCATTTACACAAAACATGCAAATAAAGGGACTAGGCTTAAAAATACCGTTATTCACCTCAAACCACCTCTCTGTGCCTGCACTACTTCTGCCACAGTGGGCTGGGGGGGATGGCAGGTTAACTTGGGGATGTATTTTGGTCATTTTGCCAACAAGGGGAAGGCATTCCTCCTCATACTGCCTGCTGATGTAACCTGATAATATACATTTTGACATAATAATATTTTTTATTTGGTTTGATTTATTGTTGGCAGCTCTACAGTGAAGACAGAACAGATCCCAGGATGTTCAAAACCACGACAGACGTATAAACAAATAACATGACGTCTTTAAAACCAAATATAAATCATACTATGACTCACACAAGGCCAGAGTAAATACAATACAACAATACAACTAATACAACAATACAGTCTAGACAGGATTCAAATAAAGCAGAGCAGAGCCATTCTTTCAATATATTCCACAGTTGCTGCGAGATATTATGCAAACACATGCATCATTAAATGCTGAAGGGGTCAAATAATAACACGGGAGAAAAAACACAAGATGTAGACTGCATGAGTGCTGCTGGTGAACAGCGAGCAGGTGGATGCTGCAGCTTCTTATTCAAGGACAGTTGGACATGAAGTGGCGCTGCTGAGGGACAAATCTGTTGTGTGGACTGAACCTATGAACCTTACAGATAACAAACCGTCTCAGTCTCAGAGCCACATGACCACCCTGCTTACAAAACTGCTGCTTTCCTCGCAAGCTACGTATGAGTTTATCTTTGGTGCTCAGTCATAACTGCTGTTATCAGCTTCGCACTCTTTAGAGATCAGTCACAAAATGTGAGAGGAGCCCGATCGATACATTGGTCGGCAGAGTCTACTTATTGTTGATCCTTCTCCCACTGCTGAGCCGATCGTCACTGATTGGTCATTTTTCCTGTTAATCTTGCAATTTCATAGCGATAAAAATCAAATGTGAGTGTTTCAGTTCCTGGTGGGATGCGTGGCACGGTACCAACCCCACCCAAAGCCAAAGGTCAGCTATCCTGCATGATGAGTATCACTGGACCTGCGCTCACTCCAGCCTTCCACTCAGTTTGCTGCTAAAAGCAGGTCCCAAGAAGAAGAAATATCCCTCCAAGTTTCCCTCTACTTGGTGCGAGTTTTCTTCTTTTAGAAGGTCGCTCAAGATCATTTTTGTGATGTAAATTTGAGATGTTTTGATCGTGTTTTTGTTCATCTTTTACATTTAAAAAAGGATTTAACTGTCAGTTACAGATAAATCCTTTTTTAAACTGTCAGATACAGATTAAAACTTATATGAAATCTCACATCCATGTATCTGTCCCAGTAATCTGTGATGTAGGGTTATACGCTGCATATATCATATTGCCGTTTATGTTTTCAAACAGCACTAATATGAAAACTTGCTTGGGGTAAATTATAATTATTACAATTCCCATTGAGCTGGACTGTATCAGTGTGCTGATGAGCTGCTAAAATATCCTGCTTTTTGTATATATTGGCCAACATATCAATTGGAGTTTCTTTTACTATAATAGTAAAAGAATACTATACTATAATATTGACAGTTCAGCTGTGTTTTTCCTCCTTTCAATTCAAATTAACCTCTGTTGCTGCTGATTAACAAGTAAAATGTGTCATACCCTCCTGTGCTTTCATGAGCTAGATCATGGTTCAATAACCACATGGCCAGAACCAGGAATTTAGAAAGTATGCTCCTCTACCAGTTAACAAAACACTGTCAGATCTTTTTTATTTAGTTGGAATGTTAGCCTTGCTGGTGGCACAGCTCTGGGGATTGAAGTGTTCATATCTGAAATATCTCAGCAACTATTGGAAGGAGTGCCATTAAACTTTGTCCAGACATTCATGGTCCCCAGAGGATGAATCCTACTTTGATAAGTTTTCCTCCAGCACCACCATGAGTTTTCTTCGTTTGAGTGAAATACCTTCACAATTATTTGATGGACTGCCATGAACTTACATACGCACACTCATGCCCCCGTCAGAATGAATTATAATAATAATTATAATAACTCCTGAACTTTTCACCTTGAGTCATCATCAGGTAGAAATTCTCATTTGTCTGAAAAGTGACCGTCTCCACTCTGAGATATATTCACAGGACCTGTTCCTGCTATCTGTCCCAGAAGTCCATCCTGGATTAGTGAAAAGGTTTGTATGCTGCTCCTGCGGCTTGGAATTAGTTGCAGGATGATTTGGTTCTGAGGCAGCTGGCCACTTCAGGTGTTTTTAAAAATAATTGACATAAATGGAGGAAGGAACCCGAGGCTGCAAATGCTTTCACTGATTGCCCCTGGTTGATCCAGGACACTATGACCCTGAGTCTTTATTTGTACAATCTATATGCTGTAATCTGAAACCTTAGCCAAGGAAACAGGATAAAATGTTGGCACTTTATGTTCCTGCAATCCACCGATGTGTTCACAGTTGTACATGTCAGGCTACGAACCAAATTACCATTTCCGCACATCGTGTTATATCATTATTAAGACTCATTTCATGTCATTGCTCCGTGATAAACAACCCAATTGGCAGAATAAATGTTGGGAATGTGCCTTTCTGCAAACCAAGGATATGTTGAAACCCTACCTTTCTTTGTGTTGCAAGTTCTTTACTGTATGTCCCATTTTGAATTTTATGTTGAGACAACACTGTGTTTATGCTCTGGTGAGGTTTCGGCACAGAAACCACTTGGTAATGGTTGGGAAAAGATCATGTTTTGGCTTAAAATACCTGTTTTGGTCGCCACAAATATGGCAGGAAATTGTCCTGAGGTCTCCTTGAAAATATCAGGTTGTGCCACACTTACATAATTAAAACGTTGTCACTGGCTTGGCTGCTGTCTTGCCAGTGGCTCCACCACTATTCCCTTCACCTCCTGATACGAGAGTCAGGTCACAAGCGTGCAATGTGAACGTGATATGACACGTTCTGCAGAAATGTTAAGCGCCTTCATTTTATCTGGCGACTGGGCTGTAATATAGTGTTTCTTGGCTTAAAGATAGTCATTTAAAAACATTAAAGGAACCTTAAAAACTCAGAATATTAACCTGACAATTATAGAAAAGTAAACTGCAATTCAGCGACTAAAACAAAAGTGCAGAGAGCACCAGCAGCTGCAACCCTGATCGGCTGTCGAGGAGCAGGACGACTCACATTTGTTTATCTTTGGTTTTAGAACGATCACTTTATTGGATAAGTAAATACGGCTATTCTGTGCGACCACACCAAAGCCAAACCACTTACAATAATTTTCAAACATCCATACTGTTAAAATGAGCGTTTACGGCCCCGAGTGCACAATGTAGTTGGGCTTTTAGTTTTGATAGCCCAACAAACTCTCTCTCACACACAGACACTGGGGTTGTGGGGAGGTGAAATTAAAAAAAAACACAACAATTTGTCGTAATAAGGGAGTGGAGGAGCACAGAAGGGAAATGGCACATTATCACTGATACACAGCTCTGCAGCTCTCAGCCGTCAGAGCTGTCAACACATCACTATTAGCCTGCATTATTCATTAGCCATTTGCCACTCTAGTAGTAGACACACAGACTCTCACACGCATATACATATATTCGCACACATACACCGCATCCCCATCCGAGTGCTGAATGTCCTGGAGCAAAAAAGCTTGCTGGAATAGATAAAAGGGGGTGGGATCTGCTGACCTGATAACTAACGTTTCAAAGCAGATGTCTGGGAGTGGAGACGTAGAGCGAGCGGCTGATAGAATTCAAGGTCTACAACAGTCAATGTGTTTACCTACGGCAATTATAATGGGACAACTTTGCAGAGAGGATGCTCTTATTGTGTGGCCAATTTAAAAAAAGAGATAAGACACAGAGTGTCGCTGCTTTGGCAGGCGACAAATAACATACAGAGCCGGAGGACAGAGAGAATGCAATTTGCTTGCTGTTTTTTTAAAAAGCACAAAAACACAGCCTTTAAGTCCAAGATGGAAAACAAAGGTGTCATGAGGTCTGACTCAACGCTGTCTGGCTTTATACCGAGTCTCTTTCAGTCCCCACTGCTGCGCCGTTCCTGAATGAAACATAATAAATTGTGTTTGGGCACGAACAGAGGTGGGTAAAGAAAGACAAAAATGAGAAAGCTCAGTTTAATCTGTCTTTCTTGCTCTCTCCCACACAAAGCTGAGACAAGCGAGGCGGGAGTGATTGGGGCTGACGTGCTAGGACGCTGCAGCGCTACCGGCACTTGGAAATGAAGGGTGTTTGAGAAATGAAGTCAGACACCCTGAGCAGGGTCTAAGTAAATAATCCCCCAAGTCGGACTGAGCTGGAGCTTATTGTGCTTTACCTGCCGAGCGCCAGAGGCTAAGAGCGGTGGAGAACTGCCCAGGATCAGTAAGAGTCTCCTCTACCTCCGACTCTGTTCAATAACTCGCACTTGACATTCACAGCAGGGGAGCTGTCCATGTGTGCGAGAAAATCCGCACTGATGACCGGCTGAATCGAACCGTGCCTTATAATACCTCTGCAGCTGCACAAATATGATATGACACCTGTCAAAAAGACTTAGTGGAATATAACTCAACTCTTTTGTGAGAAGTTGATCCTTAATCCGGAAGGAGCTAACTCTGACTTTAAAAGCTGTTGCACATCAAACAAAAAATCAATTATGAAACGATATTAGACAAATAGTCACGTAATCAGGCAGCTGCTAGAGGAGCACTTGTTTTTATATGGACAGTTCAGCTTGAACTTTGATGTAAAGGATTAAAAACTACACCACACGGGCACAGTTTGACTGCTTTCTTACTGAGGAGTAGATGAGAAGACCGACACCACTCTTATGTCTGTATTAGAAATATGAAGGCACCGCCAACAGCTGGTTAGCTTAGCTTAGCACAAAGACTGGAAACAGTTGGAAACAGCTAGCTTCGTCCAACAGTAATAAAAAAGAAAGAAATGTCAAATACATTATCTGATAATAACGACATACATACAGTACAATAACAGTTTTGGGACCTGTGAATGAAGTGTTAGTAAAACAGCACCTACCACCTGGACTTATTTAACATGTATTTGATGACATAAAAATGCTGTCTTCACATTAGCATCCAAATGATGATGCCTACAGGCCAGAAGCTTTATGCAAAGCACCATTCAACCTGTTTTTTTCATAAGATACTGAGAAGATAAATGTTTTTTTAATGTAATCTGAAGACAAAAAAGACTAAAATGATTGAAAAGAACTAAAAGTTTTCGTTAATTAAAACTAGACTAAAATAGTTAGTTTTCTTTGACTAAGTCTTTCCAGACTTTTACTCGACTAAAACTTGACTAAATAAAAAAACAGAAAGACTAAATGACAAAGTTAACACCACTACCAGCACCTCTAAAAGGTCACAAATTAACACATGCCTTGTTTTTACAAAAACCAAAAGTGCAAAACAAGAATTTGTAGCACTGTGCTGCACTTTTCCTTGGCCAGACGCTGTGGCTTCCTGTTTGAAACTTCATAGATATAATGTGTTAATTAGTGAGCTTTAGAGGGGGCTGGCAGGCGGATTTTGTTACCGCTAAATGAATGCTAATGTAGCTCTGTGTCTGCTGGATATGTTAATAAGCCACTGTTTGCTAGCACATTCACCGTATCAACATTTACCAGCTGATAATATGTTAATGTTGTGTTCACAGCTTATTGCACTGGCCCCAAGTGACTCCAAAAGGTCAATTAATACTCATTTTTTATTTTCTACACTCTTACTCTTATACTTCATGGGGCCTTGTCACTTTTCACAGTTCGTATTCACTGGCTGATTTGTGAGTGAGAGACTCCCTTCAGTTTTACTTTCATTACATTTAATTGAATTTAATCAGAAAGTCTCTTGGGATACATTCTCCTTTACAATAGAGTTACAACAAATTCATTCATTAATTCAAATTAAATAACTTCTAGACCTCTTTAATTTCAGCTAATTAATATGTATTTAGGATCTGCCTGTTAAAGAAAGTCACTACATTTTTAAACCTGAGCTCTGTATTTATATGATTTGATGCGTGAATGATGGATGATGATGGATACGTTTATCTATATATATTATTTATTTATTTATATTTATTATAGAGACTTCTGCCAACCTTCCCGTTTAGCCCCCAGCTAACATGAATAGAGATTATATGATTTAATCTTGAAACTAATCATTCATAAAATATATTCACTGTTTTACAGCTTCATCATTCTGCATTCTATTGTCTCTGTGTTAATGTTTTATGTCTTTATGTCTTATGTTATGTGTTAAGAAGTGTCTGTACACAACAAATTTGAAACTGTAATTACCTTACAGTTTGTAAATTTGAATTTTAAACATTTACATTTTTAAAAAGTTAATCAAATGCGGTTGGCATCGTTCTCGTGGACAGAATAAAAAAATTAAAGTAGCTTCTAAAATGCTTAAATGGGCTGCCAAATGGGCAGTTGTTAATATACCTGGTGGCCTGCCCAAGTACACTGTATGCGTGGGAAACACTACAGGGCCACGTGAAAATGTTGACTAGTTTTAACTTGGCCGTCTAAGTTGAAAATCAGCAAAGGATGCTCACTCTGTTCCTTTAACCTCACAACGGTCTCTATGGAGCAGAATAACAGTTTCTACCCTTTAATGTCTGATTTTCTTTGACTGCAGATCACTTTGTAACACAGTTTTTGAAAGCGTTGTGTAAATAAAGTTTATTTTTAACACCGTGCCAAGAAGCTGTGTCCCCGCTGTTCTTTTCAGCCAGGTCACTTTGTGCTTGAGGTGCAGAGACCCGGGCCCTCCCACACGTCCAACCTTTTATCGTGTTACTTCAGACACCTGTTGAGAACATTTCATTGTACCAAACCAAGTCTACCCTCGTCTCTCGCAGGAGCAGGTTGAGCATTACTTCATTTATTTCTCTCTTAATCTCTTTATCTATCTCCTCTGTTCTGCCTCAAAAGAAATTGCCACTCGAGCAGAGCATTAGTTCTCGAGGTTTCTTGTACCATCTAACCATGAAAATCAGACTCGCCTACATCACCTCTGCTCCTCCTTCTCCCTTTCTTCATCCAGATATGCGAGTCTCTTCTCCCGGCAGGATGTAGCCTGATGCAAATGACTGTTTGTTATTAATTGATTACTTCATACAACAATAGGCTGCGAGAGCTGTTGTGTTTGCCCATGGGCGAGCTCCGTATAGAGGAACAACATACCGTGACTTCCTGTGTCTCTGAAGCAGCTGAGGAGCCCCTGGGACAACAGAGTGACAAAATCCTGAGCAGAGCCGCGGGGTGAAAACGGGACTTTTTTGTAACATTTTTCTTTTACAGACCACGGAGCACAGCAATTTATTTTAATGATGTGAATGAGCAATGCAGCCGTGTTGGCTTGCTGAGGCGTTACTTAATTCTGCCGGGAGGCAATATGAGGCATCGGGGGTGACCTCCACAACCTGCATTATGAAAAAGACAATTTGCTTTCTTCAAGTCTAGTTTTATTTACTTTTGTACCAGTATGTGATGCTATTAATAACCAAGAGGAGCGCGTTACCCCTTGAAGAAGAGACGCCTGTTGATGAGGAGATGCTCTGTATGGATGATGTAAGGTCAGAAAGAGAGACAGAAAGTTTTCCCTCCAGTGACTCGCTTGAAAATCATCTCTTAAGTTTGAAGCTACATTTCTGGCCCAACATGTTTTTGTTTTGCTTTGTTTTTGTTTTTTTTAGCAGGTGATGCAACACAAGACAAGTGAGAGACATGATAGGAAAGACACTGTGTGACATAAAAAAAAAAATGGGTACATTGCGTTGTATGTTGAGGGTGTTGAAAGGCCGTTTGCGTGCGTGTGTGTGTGTAGGAATTAACTGGGATGGTTGAAAGGGAAAGTGCAAAAATAATAAAGAGATTAAGCTAAAAAGAGAATCCATTCTTCCTCCTACCTCTCCTCCCTTCCTTTGGCACGGACATTCAAGATGGCCAAAGACGGAAATGAGATGACTTCTTTTTTTAAAGCTTTGCTTTAATCCTTCATCTAGTGGCACCACCATTAATTTGTTCAATACTTTATCAGCCTTGGCTGTAAAGAGATATGTAGCAGCTGTTGCATGCTTGAGCTCAGATCAGACTAAATATTCGTGATGAAACTAAAACGTTTGAGGATGTTGCAGGTAAAAGTTGCAGTGGTGTAACTTTTAAATATTTCCATTCACGGACATTGTTGTTGAAAAAACTGACGGAAAATGTACCCACATTGCAGTTTAATGAATAAGATGAAAAATTGTTGAAGTAACAACAACTAACAACATCTAACCAAAGGTTCAGACCACCAATCAGTCAGCAGTCCGGCCCAAAACTTACATTCAAGTGGACAAACCAATAGGAAATGAGGAAACATGAGGACAGAAGTATGACAGTTGACTGTGTTATAGAAAGATACAAGATTGTAGAAATGTACCTCGATGAGAGGTCTTACTGCATTTGTTGTAAAGTTACAGTTGAACATAACATCGTGGCAGATAATGTACGTGTTTCTCCTCTTTCTTCAGACCCTGGCAGGGTCGTGAGTCCTTGAATACATCTAATCAAAGCTTTGGAAACATTTTGCTATCATGGTCTTGAATCCAGCACAGAAAATATTATTTCTGCTTAGTGTAAAATGCAGCACTGGTTATATACACAAGGTTATCCGTTTGTTGTCTTCATTATAAAATAGTGTTCCCTTGATCTCAAGTTCAGGGTCGTTTATACTGTAGATTCTGCGTTTTGTATAGATTCAATTATGTGTTTTTAATTCTGGAGGTATTTTTTAAGTCACATCTCTGGCAAAGAAAATAGCATGCAGGTTAACTGTAGGTTCAGTTTGAAGTGCCCACATTGTTCCTACTGTAGCAACTTCAATGTACCGATGCGGGTCTTTGCACATAAAAGAATCTGATTCTGCCCGATTTAGCTTCTGATGAAATAACCTCCAAGGATGATCCAAGACAAGTTAACTGGACTAAAATTTAACTTCCGTTTTTTTTAAATCTGTTTTCAGCCCAGATGCCAGGATGAAATGTTGGCAGTTACATTTCTGCAAACCAGGTTCACATTTGTAAGTGTCACGGGCTACGTGCCATGTTGACATTTCCATAAAACATGTCGGGTTCACATGTCATGTTTAAGACCTGATTGTCACATTGGGAGGGGGAGGTGATGGTGGTGGAGAGACCGGTGAAAAGGCTGCAAAGCCACTGTTTAAGATTGCATTTCAACATTTGTGAGCATGACATCACAGGACTGAGTGATGAAGTTACATATTGGTCCTGGCAGGAGTCGTAGCATTCCCCCGTCGGTTGTTGCACTCTCAGAATTAACAGCGTAAGTTATTGCACGCTGACAAAGAAATACTCTGCCCTTCTTGGATACTGCTGACAATTAAATGGTTTGACCAGACCTTTTATATCTATCTGTCCACAGTAAGTTAAATGTTTTGTTTGAATTACTGTGCTTTAGTTTAACGTTAAAGTGTTGCCGCATTGATGTTGACAAAACTTCGACATGTCCGCGATATAACCTTTGCTGCCTAACACACTCATACACTCTACCACTGACCACCCCAGTAACGAATTGACCACATTGTGAAGAAGTTATAGTGAATGAAATGTGTTTGTAACTGAATTAATTAATGGCATTTGTGCCTAAACCTAACCAGATCATAAGCACAGCGCTGTCACAGCATCATATATAAAAAAATACATTTGCAACATAAAGAAATGTAAACTTGCAACATTTCCATGGTTTGCAGATCAGTACATTTCCAACATTTATTCGGGAGATCGGGTCGTTATTTTTTCCTTTTCCCATTCAGGGAGTATTTTATCCTCATTCTCACATTGTTAAATCATTCCCCTCATTTCACTTTCTTCCACAGAGTGTAATTATGCATCCACTTCACAAAAACAGATGATGGTTTTAAGTGGTTTAAAATTATCTGAGGAATTAAATGACAGGAAAAGCAGAAATAAAACTACCATCTTCCAACTTTCAAACTTTTCTCTACACAGGAGTACAACAATCAGCAGACACAATCTTAAAGTGAAGGATCGAGCACCTTCCAGCCAAACACACCTACTATTTATAGAGAGAACAACATTGTTCCAATCAACACAAGTGTGAGTCCTTAAACTAATGAAATCAGACTGAACAAAGGATGAAGCTGCAGTAAAGAACCAAGAAGTCACAGAAAAGAAGAGACCTGAGCTCTAACCGTTACAAAAACAAGTGTGTCAGATAAATAGTTTTTTTAGCCGAATGATTGCAGGAGCAGCTGTTGCCCAAATTTACATGATATTCTACCCAAAGTTCTCCTAATGTTTTCTTCCCTTCAGGGTCTACTGTATTTATGTACTGTTTACTGTAATAAATCTCATTGCACCCCCAAAATAAAACAGACCTGGTGTTTCTCACAGTAAAGACACATACAGTATTACTGCTTCTATCTTCCTGGGATCAGATTTCCTCTGGAACGCTATAAAACTGTCACTGCCCATTTGTCTCCGACTGTACTGCTCAATGACTTTGAAAGATAAAGCTCGCCACATTCTAGATTTTCTTATTGTCCACAAATCCCATGAAAAGACCGAAACCGACTATGATTCGAAGTATTGTCCGTATAGTCAAGATAAACAAAGTACAGCCAGATATATATGTTTCCTCTCTGCTACACGCCTACAATGTTAAATTGTTAAAAACACAGATGTACCTCCCATTGTAATGAACACAGGCACTGTGTTTATTATTTTGGGTCAATCCTACATACATTGTCCTGCTTGGTAAAAACCACCAAGCTACACTGGAAATAGACAACTGTTTGCCTTAACTTGTCATTCTGAAATAAATACTGATCGCACAGTGTAATGGCTACAAAGAATGACATCATTCACGCATAGACTGGTTCCCTTTACTTTCAGGTGCTATTCAGTTCGCCACCGTGCAGTATCAGGAACAATTAAGGTCTAATCTCAACATCAAGTGGCATTTTTCCATTCCATCTGCCTGCCGGGCTCCATTCGGTTTGAATCAGTCCAGCGCAGCAGGGATTTGCATTTCCATTACAGGAGAGCTACCTGCTTGAAGGTGTGTCTTTAACTAGTGACACACTTGTCTTGTCTCCCCGCAGTATTGTAGAAAAGTGTACTAAGAAAGCTCTAAGTCGGTGGCAAACAGGTTAATTTTCTATAAATTCTTCACAATAAAAAACCTCCATTATTTAGTTATTTAAAAGCTTTAATTATGAAGCAACAAAATCAGGAAATGTCTGGTTTCCACCTGCAGTACCTTAACTCAACAGGTAAGGTTTGAAAGGTAGAGCAAAAGCGAGTGTGTGACATTTTACAGCTTTCTTACAGCTGGAGAAAGAGGGCATTTAGCGGTAAGTGTGCAGTTTAGCAGCAACATAATTGTACAGTAAAGGCCACAGTTGTCCGTGAATAAAGGCTGCAGCTTGTCAAGACCGAGCTGAGGTCTCCGTAGAGTTGTTTCATTACTGGTGGTAAAGTGAAGGGGTTAAGCACAAACAACTTCTGCCCAGGAGGCAAACACACATCTCCTCTGTTCCCCGACTACGGCCTGGACACAGAGCAGAAGGCTGACACACAAAGACTCAGTGAGTCAACTACTGAGAGCTGAGCATAGGGCCTTTTCAAACTGCTCTTCTCTCAGGTGTCCCGCGCAGACATTTGTTGCATCACCCAACACACGCTTGTTTGAGGGAGAGACAGGGGTTTGCAGGGTCGGCTGCGGTTGCGTGAATACGCCGCGGCCCGCTTGGAGGAGGGGCGGGTGCACTCTTGCCAAACTCCAGAGAGGGTCCGTCCTGGGCACGGCTCGGTGCAGCCAAAAGCGCCAGTGGAAAAACCAGAGAGGTAGGGTAACTGCCATTGCATAACCAAAACAGGAAAAGGATCGTTTCCCCAGTCACCATCCCCAGGTTATGGTGGAACAACTGGATTAACTGTTGACTCTCTATTGCAACAAGAGTGAACAGATGGGCATTTACTCATGGAGAGCGCTCCGCTGTGTGAAACTCTGCTCCCTTGCTGATATGTGTTTCGTGTGACCAGTGGGACTTTTGACGGACCGACGTTCTTTCTACTAGATCCGTAGCAATAACACAACTGAATGTTTTACTTTGCCTTTTCATGGCACTGAGATCAGGGTTTCTCAGTCAAACTGGGATTCTTAGGGTTGTTTGTTTGCTTTGGACAGTAGCCAGGCTGCTACCTGTTGCCATGTTGCTAACAATGTCTTTGTGACAGCAGCACTAACAGAAATACCACAGGGAGACTCTAGAAGGGGGGTCCGTGTGCTATCACTCCTCCTGCAGTGCATGTCGTGCTACATTGTGAATGGCTCTCTTTCTCTCAGTTTATCTTATATTGCCTTTATTCAAAACAAATCCCAAAAGACAGTTTGTACAATTGCTTTGTCTATATCTTCTGATATGTAAAACTCTCTTTTCTTGGGAATAAGTCATTTGTACTGTAGTCCTTCAGGGCCTGATGATATTGGATTTTAGTCCCTTGTGGATCTCTTTGTTTCTGCTTCAGTAGCTGTTTGTGAATTTTCTCTCTCTCTGTCCGATGACCCCTTTTCCTTATTTCCTGTTCACGCTCGATCTCTGCTCCTCTGCGTTTTTATCACCTCTATCCACAATTTCTCTCTCTGACCCTTTCAACTCTCTTCTTCCGCGCTCAATCTGTTCATCCCCTCTCTCCGTTCTGACCCTCTGTTCCCTGCCTTCTCCTCTCCCCTGAGTTAATGGCCGTGTTGTCCTCCTAAAGCAGATGTCGATATGAGCGCAGGGAGAGGACAGAGAGCGGAGGGCTGGTAAAAAGAGGACACGGAGGCTCTGAACTCCCCATGTGGAAGCTGATGTCCCTGCAAACAGACGTGGCACTACTCTGACATTTTGCGCAGAGTATTTTGTAGAGTGAATAGCTAATCCCGGGTACACTGAGTTTACCGCCACAGGAGTCAAATTGTGCACCATTCTTCAGAGTCCAGGAGGGAGAGGGACTCCGACAAATCCGTACCACGATGACAATACCACAGTGGAGTCGAAAGACCTTCCCTGAAGTGTCCCAGAAAAATGTCAGAGCATCAAAGCCGCTGATGATGATACATTTATTCAGCTGCATTGTCATCACTCCTCAGCCTGTTCTGAAGTGAGAGCTCACACACAGACTTTTGCATTGTAACCAAACGCTTTGTGACCGTTTTGTGACACTGCCTGCATAACATATTTAAGATTCGTGTCAAAAATGATCAGCTGCTCACGGCGATGTGAGACTAAAATTCTCCAGTTTGGAGCCAGACATTGCTACATTAGACTGTCATCTAATTAGGCTATAATTTGAAAGATTTAGTTAATTTGAAAGTCGGCTGATTGTTTGGAAGTTAACGCTCGGTGGTCTGTGAGTTTTTTTTGTAATGGTTAAGTGGTCCAAGGTCTAAAAATGTTTGAGAAACACTGTTTCAGAGTAAAATGCAACTTGAAATAGCCAACAGGCCAACAATGGGGGGTCCATCAGTAAAATATGCCTCATTAACATCAGGAAATTCATGCAAAGCTGCCGTACCACCAGACTACTGAGCAGCTTCTTTCCTCAGGCTGTGAGATTCCTCGATTCATGTTCAACACTCTTCCACAATGAAGCATCATGTGAAGCACGTAGTTCACCCCCTGCTGTTTTAATGTAACTGATGATAAAATAGTGTCAGTGGGATTCCGGTGCGTGCTGGAATATTAATTCTGTTTTTGGATACTTAACAAGTCAGTACACATTAGAGATGACTGATTCTGATATGATGTTAATCATAATGACACAACTGACGTCTTTATGCACATCTTACTTCACCCATGCTTACTTTATATCCACGACTCTTGTTTATTTTATTCTACGAGCAGCTAATGTCTCAAAGTTGACTGTGTTTTGATGGTTTTCATGTTGATCTAATTTTAAAAACACCACAGAGGAGGGAACAGAGACTCAGACGATACAGTAAGATAGTCAGACAAGGTGGAGAGCTGCTGCAACTCCCCTGCAGAGTCGCTGTGCTGTTCGCATGAGCCAAGCTGCTGTGTTCACTGACTCTCTGCATGTGGAGAACATCCATCAGTCCAACTTGCCCCACACTCTCTACATTTGTCCCTGTAGCATGTACAAAAACCCCTACAAACACCCAAATGACCGACCAGATGGTGCAAACGACGAAAGCCAAACAGCAACATATTTTTCCCTCCTCCCAGCCTCCCTCCTGCATCCTCACAGCCATCCCTCGCCTCTCCTAACATGCACGGAGCTCACGGCGAGGGGTTTCCACTGATCTCCTCATCTCCGCCTGGCAACCAGCACTTTAATAATTCTCTCAGTGCCGAAGAAGGCATCTGATGCTTTTATGCCGACCACCACCCCAGCAGTTTTCTCTCATTAATTTCGCAGCACCCCAGTGAGTCTGAGGCAAAGGCTTGGAGAAGACAACACACTTACATCTAAATCTTTTTTTTTGTTAGGTCTAGCAGAATGTGTCTGAGCTGTTTGCTTTACAAAAAAACATTTCTCCTTCTATTTGAGCAAAACAAATGCACAATGACGTCTGACCTACTTCTTGGACGGCATTAAACCCTTTTTATTCAGTGTTAGTTTACATTTATTACAGTGCTGCATATTGCTTTGATAATAAATAATAATCAACTCGCTGCCAGGTGCCATTACCTTTGAGGAAAAGATCCAAAGTCTAATTTTTTTTGAAAACATTACATTCTTATCATTTTCTATAGCCCTTAGGAGAGGAAGATAATACTTTTACCATAGGATAAAAATAACGTGTGTGATGTTTTAATATTATTCCCATTTATTCTTTTAATTGAGGTCAACAGATTGCACTCGAAAAACCTCAAAAGTGAGTCAAAGTCAAAAGCAGTCTGCCTACACTGATGGTAGTTTTACACAATTACCGCCCACAGATAATTTCTCTGTCTCAGTCACACTCGGCTAAAAGCTTCAAAGCAAATTTCTCTCCCCATTTCGTCTGAAACAACTGGGCAGATCAGATTCAAACTGATTATATAACCTCGTTTCTCATTTTAAAAAGACAAAACCAGATTAATCAACGAGAGCTCAGCCCTTTTTCAAAGTGTGCCTCACACGCTAAGCATATTTTCTGTATCATTTTAGGGCATTTAGCTGACGTGATAATCCTCAGCAATGCACAATTACTGGAACAGCGAATTCCTACTTTGGTTCCTACTGATTTCAGTATTTTTAGTGAGTAATAGCTCCTTTTTGTGCCTGTACTCTGTGTATTTTCAGTATTCAGTGCCCTAAATTCTCTTATTGTCTATGAAGGAGGCCTCCAGAACACCATGATGAGACACTTAATCTCTCCAGTTAAATGAGCATTCATTTTTTTTTTTTTAAACAGATCATCTATTCTCTGTCGGCAGGAGGACCGCCTACACACTGCAAGATCTCAAATGAATTAAGTACACATGTAAAGTAAAACTAAGAGTCTATAGTCATGCTAGCAGCTCCAAGAGACTTTCCTTTGGCACAGAAGAGCTTTGAGCTAAATGCTAACATTAGCATGCTAACATGCTCACAGTGTCTCTGTCGGTCTTATTTGTCTTCTGTGTCATCTTTTCTTGTCACGCTATCTCACCAATTAAAATAAAACTATCATGGTGACAGTGCTGTCATGTACAACATCTACCAAGTTTAATGTTTTAGCAGTAGGCAATCTGAGGGGGGACAAGGCCAGAAACCATCCCCCATCCCCCTTCAGATCATTGATAGGTGATCCGGAGTGATTCTATTTTAACTGGCGCAACTTTTCTAGCCTTTACGGCACTAGCAGTCCAGGAAACTGGGCATGCGTTGTTAATTACTCATGTGATGCTACTCACCCGATCAAATCTGTGTTGTGATTCGGGTCAGACAGAAACACACACAGATAAGAGACAAACAACAGAGCTTTCAACCCAGAATGGACTCCTGTTTGTTCTTCCCACAGCCAGTCTCATATAATAATCTGTCTCATATCTGCGACTGTGGCGATCACTAAAAGCGGCAAGATGAAACGCCATCACTAGACAGCACAGAGAAAGTTTTGAGCAAACATACCACTTAGATCCGGACTGAGGGCACAGGAAATAAAATATTGCATATGGCAATGTACCATAACACTTTGGTTGAGGACATTTTCTCTGATCAATAACCTTGGATCAATAAAATGTTCATTTTCACAAATGTCAACCTCATGGTGGCATTACAGTAAAAGTCAGCATATCACCAAAAGTCAATAGGATTCATTATACAAGTAACATGAACACCGGTCCCAAATGTTCCATCCTATAAGGTGGACGGCCCAACCGACCGACCGACCAAGTAACCAGACCGGCACAAGTCCAAACCCACACCCAGAGAGACATTCAACAAGCTGGATTAAAAATCAAAAGCCATTCCAGTTGTTTTTGCAGCTGTGTCAGAGAAGGAGATGCCATGTTGTCCGATACCTGACGTAAAATAAACAGCCGCAATTTTTATGTTTTAGTCGAACAAAAACAAAAAGCTCCCTTCATATGGGGATAAAGTGTCAGACTCCAGCAACTTAACAGCCTCACATCACATATGCTCTCTCCTACATGGTGGAGTCGTGGGTTGGTAATGAGTATGTGCTGTGAAGTCATGGAAACAGGCCACCTGTCGACCGGCGACCTTCCCACAACCCACCTGTCACCTGCCATTTGACTGAAGTGGACATGGTGAATGGCAGGTCTGAATTTTAATTGACTCCGAGAGAAAAAGAAAAAGCTGCCACAACAATAACAAAAGGAATTTTAAAAAGCCTCCGCTGCTGCTGCAAACCCAAATTGAATATGAAGTACCTCAAACAGGTCAGATATTGGCATAATTTGGTTTTTCATTTCCCATTTCTTTGCCTGTAGAGCCCAATAACATCAATTTTACACTGAACCGTATGCATTCAATTCCCTAAAGTCAGTACTGTACTGTTGCTGTTATCTCTATTCTTGCCTTTCACAATAAAGTGGCTTAAAAAGCAGCAGAAAGTGTGCTGGAGTCTGACATGATTGCATTTGTTTGTGGGCAGACTGTCTGACAACCTTAGAGCAAAATATTACAGCAGCAGTTCATCTTGAGTTCAAATTACAACTTTTGCAGCGTCTGTTGACTTGATAAAAGTCAAGTGAATAAACAAGTCAAAATAGTAAAAGAAAACTGCCTAAAACTAAAACACACACACACACACACACACACACACTGAACACAACAAATAGTCTTATTTCTTTTGACTACTTGCAAGTGCCAATAACTGGAGTGTATACTTGTGAATGCAAAGTCCTGAAAAGAAGCAATAACCAAAAATTATCAACAACAATTTATGATCATTGAACTCATTTGTGAAGAAACAAACAGTCCACAGCAACACTAGCAGCTCCCTGAGGCTGTGCTGAGACACGGTCGTGCTTTGACATCAACATGCTAATATGTTCACAGTGACAATGCTAACATGCTAATGGTATGAAGGTTTCCTGTTTACCATGCTCACCATCTTAATATATAGAAAGCTACATGTAGTACTTTGTTCTGGTAGCTTGGACCTGTCCCATGTACAGAGGATTTGTCCTCGCTGCAGCGGCCCAGGGTTCGAGGCTGACTTGCGGCCCTTTGCTGCCTTGTCATCCTCCCTCACTCTCATTCTGTTTCCTGTCATCCCTCTTAGCTTTCATATCAATAAAAGCCATGAAAGGCCCAAAAAATACTGAGAAAAAAACGTTCTGTACAAATGTAAATATGGTACGTAGTGGTTTACGGAAGCATTAACTTCCAACATTTTATCCTGCCGACTGGGCTGATCAGACCAAGCATTGTTCAGAGAGGTGTGACTGATTCAAAGTAATTCTCAGAGAGGTTCGACACTAGAAGGCTGTGATGTGATTAATTGGAGATGACAGATTAATCAAAAGGTAAAATAATTATTATGCAGCTCTAATTCAGACCTGAGGATAAAATATTATTATATTCCAGTTAGTAAAGGTATTCACTTGAGTTGAGTTACAAGTCAATCATGCAACATTTCATTGAACAACATCTTGATAGAAAGAAACCCAGACATCATGGTTTATAAGCCTATTAGCTTCACTTATCAAAACGCTGTCAAACAGCCTTGAGGAAAGAATCCCATCATTAAAAATGACCCGAGCCAAGAACTAAACACACCTCGGAGAAAACAGCATTTGCTTTGCTAAAGGAAAGGAGTCTGATTTATGTATTATTCAAAGTGAGTATAAAGTGTCTTGGAAATGAAAGCCTCATGCAGATTGAGAGGTTTATCTTTACCCATTTCAGTCAGCAGCAGAAAGAAAAGGCTTTACTACATAACACCTTTAAGTCTTTGCCCTCAAAGACAGTCAAAACATCAGCCCTGGCAGTGTGAGAGCCATAGCAACAACAGTTGAGAGCCATTAACCATTTATGAAGATTTATTTGGCGGAAAAAGAAGAATAACAAATGCAACACGGTCAGAAGAGGTGAGGATACGTTTGGTTAAAGTGACCGTTTTTTTACGACTTCAAAATCACACAAAAACAAAAGGATTGAAGCAGTCTGAGGTAAGTGGCAGAGTCTGAAAGCTCTGCAGCCTATTCAACATGTTAATGGGAAGCCTGTCCAAAACCAGGGGAGTAAAACCCGAGGATTAGCAAAACAGATGAGGACCAACTTAAGAGATTTCTCCGGGGACAGAGATCAAGACAAAGACCTTAGATCCAGAATTACACACAGAACTACTGATTATCATTGATCTAAAGCCCAATAATCAATTAATCTCACTGGTTCTGTTGAATAATTTAAAGCCTATTCCCCCGAGTCACACCTTAGAAAGCTTCACAATGGGGAGTAATCCCATGCAAAAAGTCCAATAACTATGCCACTATTAAGCTCTCCCCTGACTGTTCAGGCTGCTCTTAAGCCACACCAGGTCCCCCTCTCTTACAGTAAAGAAGATTTATGGCTGCTCATGTGTTACGACCTTAATATGCAAAACCCCCTCGCTCCGACAAAGCAGCAGCGCTCCTGGTTTTACAGGAGGCTTACAGCTCACGCTGTCGTGATTTTACATTTTCATATTCGTCACAGCACATTATAACGATGGTAAATGATGCCGTGCACAAATCAGAAATCTGAAAGGTGTGACAGACGGAATAATGAAGTGATTACTCTTCCTTTAACATTTAATGTATTCAGTAATTCGACACATTTACACAATGACACTTCTCTTATGGATTTAGGCTCCGTATCGAATACATTCATGTCTGTCTATCTGTCCGTCACTTCATTTCCATATGAAATACTTCAACTCGTCTGTTTTGGACAGAGGTTTTTAAACTGAGAAAGGAGTTCATGGGGCTGCACACTACAGGCAAGGATATCAACAAAAACAATAGGAAATGAGTTATTGTAGTTGGGCTGCTGATTTGGCAGCTCCCCAACACGGTCAGCAGTCGCAGCAGCAGCAGCGGTTGCTGCAACATGCAGCTCATGAAGGCAATTAAAGGTTCCCTATTGAGCTGTAGACCTTTAGGAGGTTTTTCTTCTATCAGTGGGTCTGAGTTTTGTTGGTCGTAAGGAAACTTCACAATGTACTTTTAAACCCTTGTGTCAAAAATATCTCTGCTCTGAGGCACAACTTAGTCAAATCTATACACACAGACATTATACACCTTTATAAATTGTGTGATTTACACTTTCCAAGGACATCATTAGTTCTGGGTCTGTCCCGGGGGTCTCCTTCCAGTTGATTATGCCCGGAAAACCTCCAAAGGACGGCGTCCATGAGGAATTCTGATCAGATGCCTAAACCACCTCGGCTGGCTCCTTTCTACTCGAGGAGCAGCAGCTGCAGATGTCTGAGCTCCTCACCCTATCTCTGAGGCTGAGCGCAGCCACCCTACGGAGGAAACTCATTTCAGCCGCTTGTATCCACGGTCTCAATCTTTCGGTCGCCACCCAGAGCTCATGACCACAGGTGAGGATTGGAACATAAATCAACTGGTAAAGCGAAAAGTTCTACTTTCAGCTCAACTTCCTCTTAACCACGACGGTCTGCAACAATGCACGCTTACTGCGAGGGCCGCAATGAACCACCTGTGGTTTCCACACACATTTTCCTTTCACTTGTGAAGTACAAGTACCCAAGATACTTAGGGGAACAGCCACAACCAGGAGGGGGCAATCCTTTGTTTTCAGACAGAGAACAATGGCTGACTCTCAACCCGCCCCCGGTTTGTGCTGGAGGTCACAGATAGAGTAAGCCAATAGAAACACGTCATCTGCATAAAAGCGGAGACTCAATTATGTTCCCAAATCCCAAACCTGACTCTCTCCTCACCACGGCTGCGCCTTAAGATCCTGTCCATGAATATCACAGACAGGAACGGAGACTAGGGACAACTCTGGTGTTGTCCCGAAGCATTGTGGGAACTTTAGATCCAAGAGTCTGTCTTCACTAATTAGTTCAGATTTAGATATTCCAAAAATGCATTATGAATAACTTACAGTGTATAAAGCCGACACTGCCAGATAAGAATTGTAATAATCTATATTGGTGAAGTCATTTAAAAAGTCATTTCTTGACTAATGATTGCCGAATTTCAGTTTCTTAAAACGTGAATATCTGCTGTTTTTCATCTTTCTTTGGAAGACACTATACTGTACATTTATCACTGTTTTTTCACTGCTTTACCACGAAAATTAAGAAAAAGATGAGCAGATTAATCAAGAAAATTCAAATTTCATACATTTTTGTTTGTTATTCTTCGGTACATCATGAAGACATGCTGTTCTTTTAATTGTAACTTTATTTTTACATAGTTATATTTTCATCTAAGCACTTCCTCCATCGCTGCATATGAGGTTTAAATCCGAAAATAAGATAGCAGACTTTTAAAAAATGTCCCTCATCCTGTAACAAAATGAACCCTGGAATGTGTGCAAGCTGAACAGGATCTACATTTTGGACCTAAACTTCATATTGGATACATTTCAGAGATTTTAACTATATAGCTATATTTTGCAGGGTACAATATGGTATGAATTTAAGTAGAGCATACATCAACATTAGTGAGACTTGAAAGGCTCCAGATCTTTGAGAGCTGCATTGAAAGCTGACCAGAAAGTAAACCATCTAATTTCACACGGCTCTGCAGACAAGTAATAAAAAGCGATACTGGAAGTCTCTCACTGGGATTACTACGATTTGTGTGTCAGTGCTTTTAAAAATTGAAAAACAAAATGTGAAGCAGTAATGCGCTGCCTTGGCTGATTGAAAAGAGCCCAGAAAGCCGGTGTTTGTCAGGCAAAGCAAACTGCAGCGTTATTATTTGTCTGAGAAACTCTCGAGGACTGGCGTCGCTCTGTTTGCGGGGATGAGAAGTTTGACAATTTTACAAGCAGATTTTAATGCTGCTGCCAAGAGGTGATTGGTTCCCTTTTCACACAGCGTTGTACAAGTATAATCTGAAGTGACTAGTTCACATCCAATTTAGAGATGAACGTATAACAGAGCATCCCTGACAGGATGCATTACAGCTGATGCAGCGCGGACCATTATGGCTGCACTCATTCTTCTTTCTTAGGACACTGATAGGACATCCATCTTTGTTCTGCTCACACCAGTAAAAGCACTACTTGACATCACAGAGTGGGTGTTGTCTCAAATTATGCAGCAGGCTGCACGTCTTGCATTTTATGTTTTGGCCTGTTTCGCAGATTATTTGATTGTGATCCCACAGCGCAGCGAGCATAAAGAAACAAGTCTTTAAGCAGCCTGAAACATCAGAGGAAAGCTTGTTTAAGTCAGGAGGTGTTAAGAGGATCTATGAGACATGTAGCAGAGCAAGTTATCTGCTCTGTCGGGAGACTTTGAATTCTGTACCTGCTGCAGTTAAAATGTCAAACAGCGGCGAGGGAAAAGAAGTAGAAGAGGAGGGGAAACTGAGACTGGGAGGAGGAGAGCGAGGCCATCTGGAGATCTGATTAATGTGAACCACTCGTATTGCGGGAAATTCACATTACTGATCTGTTTGTTTTTCATTCTGTTGTATTACACTTTGCTCTGCACACACCAGTTGACTTTAATTACATAAATGAGATGATTTATGTTATTCATTTGCATTCATGCTATTCTTTATACTTTCTCATATTAGAAATGAAACAATGATTTTCATGATTTTAGTCTATACAATGTAAAGAGAACGTGAACAATTTTTAAATAAAAATTCAATCAGGATTTTTGGGCCAGGCCATTCAGGGCATTTTGTTACTGATTCCAAGAAACGGAGCAGCGTACTCGAATGCCCTTTTTTAAGTACAGTGCATACTTTTGGGACAGCTGAGTCCTTGAAGCGAAGACAACAACTTCCCTTACTTTTTTAAAGAATGTAGTTCTGTGGGTAGGATGGAAGCAGACCAAGTAAAGCCTTGTAAATAGGAATATGACAATATTTAAAATGGTTTCAATTCTCCTTTTTGATGCTTCAGTACTAGCTGTGTTTTTTTGTTTCTCTCTCCTCTCCGACAGCAAGATGACACATGCACAGCTGTAGTGCCCACACAGTCCCACCTCCTCCAGAAATAATTTAACTTAGATGCTGTTGTTATTAACAGACAGTACACAAGCCTTGTTATATTCATCTTTTCACAAAAATCTGATTTTTTTTTATGTCTGAAATGTTTCAATTTTTCCCTTTGGTATCGAAAATGGTATCAAAGTTAGAAATTCCATGCAATGGACTAACAGTGAGCAAGGCCGTTAAAATTTGCACTAAATGTCAGTGCTACATGGTAAACAGTGAGCAAGGCCGTTAAAATTTGCACTAAATGTCAGTGCTACATGGTAAACAGTATCCGGTGTGCGTGGGCATTGCGAAGACGCATGCATTTATATACCATCACCAGAGTCCAGCACAGACATAAGGATGGCCTCAAAGGAAAAGCAAGACTTGATTCTGAAATAAAAAAAACAATTTCAGCTTCAGTCTTTTTCATCGGTGAGGCTGAAATGAGAGAGAAAGAGAGAATCATCAATACTTGTACCGAGACACACTCAATCTCAGATCCCTTGAAAGTGGTCATGGATGGAAGGTTAAGTGACTGAGATTATAAATTTGAAAACATCACGAACGTTTTTGTTTTGTCAGCATTCAAAACAAGTTTTAAATCACACAGAGTACGATGTTCAGTATGAAATGCAAGTTGCAGCTGACAGAGCCTGATTTTATGTCGCAGTATATCACAGTAAAATGTTTGCCTATGAACCATTTCACTGAATATAGATGATGCAAATTTCAGTACAAACAACAGCATCTATTTAGTTGTAAATTATTACTATTCTTGTTGTTTAAGCTGTTCTTAATAGCCTAGTTTATGTTCTAATGCATCTATTCAGTATTTCTTCTCCATCTAATAACTATTACTGTTTGCTGCTGCAGCCACATAATTTCCCAGTAGAGCCACATAAAGTTTCATCATGTCTTTAAGGACAATATAGCCCTTTAAAGGGCAAACATTATTCTTGTAAAAGGCATAAATAGGCAAGAAACTATCTTTGTGACGATGGTGCAGAGACATACTCTTAATACACTCTGACACACCACGGAGCCTGGTGTTATGAGGCTATTTCATCTCTTTAGACTGTTATTTTTCTGAAGCCACAGAGGCATTTGATCTAATAAGGCTTATTAGATGGGCTTGGGTTGCTACATGACTAGTGAAGCAGGTGTGTGTTTGGGAGATTTCGCCCAGTGGAGCTTATTCAATCAGATGCTGCAAAGCAGAACAGAAAATGCATTTACTGCTTTTGTGGCTGCGGGCTAACCATCATGTCTACCTTCGATATTGTCCAGCTGGTAGAATAACCATGATTTTGTTAGCTTCCACTGCATAGACGAGACTTGATTCAAATATGCTACAGAGCAGAGACAGCGTCATAAATGCGAGGATCCTTTTTTATTGAACAATTATTTCAGCGCACAGAAGAAAACGAAAAGACATAAAAATATGGGAAGAAAGTATGTAAAAATAATAAGCTATGTGGCCAAAAGTATGTAGACTCAGTTGTACATTTTTTTTTTTTATTTGTGGGCCATACTACATAGAAGTGTAGTCACAAGCAGGTAACCTCGATTTCATCGTGTAAACTATTTTTTTCGGCACTGATGACTATGCCATTGACTGGATTTGTAAAGATCAACAGATCATCGGCTTTATGCCTGTACAACTGTCATTTATGTTTTCAAATTATTTTTTAAAAGACAGGTTTAAATTTTACTACAACAGCTTCACTTTATGTTTGACGTAATGATGCTTTGCCAACCCAATCGCTAGAGGGAATGTTAGCCTAGTACGTTTCTGCAAAACCACAAATGACTGAACGTTTCTTTGTGTTGCAACTTTCCGTTTGTTTAGGTTGAATTTTCAATGCTGTGCTTATGCTCTGTTTAGGTTTAGGGACAAAAACCACTTGGTTAGGGTTAGGGAAATATTACAGTTGTCCACAGCTCTCCTTAAAAAACAGCCAGTTTTCTCTCAATGAAACCAGGCACCATGGCTGGAAAAATGTCTCCAGGTGTCCTCCGTCATACTCCTCCGTTTGGCAGCCTTGGTGGCTTGTTATAACGCCCACCACCTTTCCCTCCACGTCACGATGTGAAAGGTGGCTAACGTGATATGCCATGTTTGTTACACATCACGTTTGTCAACCTTGGACGTATGTGGTTTGCAGAAATGTTAACTGCTAACGTAATATCCTGGCAACTGGGCTGTGTTTCCCTAAACCTCACCAAACTGCAACCGTACAAAATTAAGCTGTTTTGGTATGAGGATGTGTTGCGTGAAAGTGTGAAAGTCCTGTGACACAATAGTTTTTATGACTACTGACTGAGTGATTTCAAGCCATTTTTTGTTATAAAATGTACAATTACAATACACAGAGCTGGGGAAGAAAGATGCCCTCTAACAGAGATGGAAGATTAAAGGATTTTTGCCTTTTTGAATTTCCAAATGGAAACCCAACACTCCTCCTCCACTAATAGCTTTGCCACATCCTCAGAGTGTCATTACAGCATTAGGACATAAATGCAAATGGACTTTAAGGAAGACTGCACTTCGCCTTCAGCTGACAATTTGCTTCTCTCCCTCCGACTACCGCCTCACGTCTCTCTCAGATGGGGTCATGAGAACACATAAAATGACGAGCCGTTGATCCCCTCCTCCTTTGAGAGCGAACGCTGTGATGACTTCCTCATTCTTCCGAATTGACCGGTTTTGACCTGACGAACAGCCGCCCAGAACGCCGGCTTATTTGTGTTCCAGCGTTTCCAGTGGCTTCATTTAATAAGATAATTTCACAGCAATTACAAGCTTTCAACAGAAATGTAATGTCATTACACGCTTGCTCAGTGACAAATTCTTGGTTTGGATGGAGAGCAACACGCTCGGTGCTGATTTTTAGTGCGTGTACAGAGGGAATCACTGCTTCATGTCTAGAGAAACACAATGAATCCTCCCGCTGTCTTTTCTCTTTAAACGGCTCATCGTGATAAGCATGAAATTACAGTTCTGTGGTGATGCTGCAAACATTGTGTTTCAATCTCCTACATGAGCCAAGAGCAACAATCCCTCTATCTTTTTCTTCTTCTCGCCACATCCAATACGCAAAGCAATTACAGATACAGTCACGTACTGCACACCCTGTAAACAGAATCTGTGCACTGGTGGGGAGTCATTTGACATTGAAGCTCTCCATCACATCAGGACGCAGATTGCGTCCACAAAAGTTCAACGATCAAGCTCTCTGTCACATTCCGTTACTTTGTGTTACAATATTTCAGGGTCAGACAACAATTTTCAGCTGCTTTGTCTGGACTATCAGACACTTGAAAATAAAACAAAGTCAGGAAATCTTACAGAAGCTCATTCCCGCCAGTTAAAGAAAAAAAAATGAGTTGTAAACTAAGCTTGATAAGGAGATAACAAGTCAAAATTTATCTCATAATTTGCATTTTTTAACTCGTAATCATGCCCTTCTATCCCATAATTATGACTTTCTAACCCATAATTAAGACTTTTTATCTTATAATTTCAGCTTTTATCCCTTAATTATACATAATTGTGAAACTTAAACTGGGGGAAATGGCTTCCATTGTGATCTCAAGCGAAGTATTTTAAATCAGCAGGAAGTGATATGATTTCCTCCTCAGCTCAACAACATTAGGTCTGTCTCAGTAATTTGAGTAATGTCTCAGTTAGTGTTCAGGGTACGGACTGAATACAACCATCATTTGTTTTCATTATTATCAAAGAAGCAACCTTGAGCTTAAAAAGACACAAAGCATATTCCTAATATACTACACGACAGAGTTTTAACTGCCGAGCATCGCATGCTGGGAAGTCTAAATGCTAAAATGATGATTGTCTTTAAAAACCTAATTTAGTTGTTTTTTTTACACTCAGTACATTAATTTGACTCATTATTTCACATCAAACAAAACAACTCAACTCTGTCTTGGTGCCGCTGTCACAAAGACAGCATTAGCAACATGGCTACCGCTAACAAGTGAGGTTAATAGGGAACCAATCTATACATCTTTCTACAGCCATTGCACTGTGTATCAGTATTTACTTCAGAATGATAAGTTAAGGCAAACAAGTTCTCTATTGCCAGTTTAAGTAACAGAAGATCTGTATGATGTTTTAATGCCTGCTATGTTGCCATCCTTCCAGCACCATGTCCAGTATCTTTTCAGGATGTCCACTACCTGGTCTGCACAGGAGTAAAGAGTTTCCATCTGTCCAATCAAATATTTTGAGCTTCAGATACTGTCCTTAAAATACAGGAAGACTTTCAGAATACCAAAAGGTTTTGCTAGAGTGTTTATATACAAGTGAGCTTTTACTCCATAGGGATGTTGTCTGATTTAAACCAGGAAAATACTCCCTCATCCCAAGAAAATCCCTATGGGTGCTTCCTCCTCTCCTCCGGTTCATTCTCTATGGAGCACCTCCAGGCTTTTCTAACGTCTCAGGTCTGCGACACTTGATTCTTGTAAAGATCTGTTCACATTCACAAATATTGAACACAATCTCTGAGCTGTTGAACTGAACGGTGTTTTCATTTTCAGACCCAAAACTATTTTAGGATGAGTAAGCGCTGCTGACTGCCAGGGGTACTTATACTCATATGAAGTGGACAGCCGGAGATTATGGAGCATGATTACACAGCCATGACATTCACGCTAATAAAAACAGATTAAAATAAAATTCACCACATATTTGGCGAGTGGAGCATCTGCTATTAGGTTCATCTACGATTAGAGTGACTCAACCCTGATGATGAATTGCAGATGAAATATCCATTTTTGGTTCTTTCGTCAGACTGTTACTCAACCCCTGAAGCACATGCGAGCCCTTTGAGGATAATTTGTGTTTGTGTCACTTTCCCGACGTCCGGTTTGTTCTGGTCCAGCCTGAAAACTAATTTCCTCAGAGTATTATTGCTCAAATTATATTTGATTCAAATTTGGTCACAGTGCCTCCATTTCATCCACATTTAATGTACCTGAGTAAAGAGTTTCCATATAACAGCTGTTTAACATCACGCTCTGAATGAACTCATTTGACATCATCGCCTTCATTGCAAAAAAAACCCTTAAAAACACCTTACAGGTTTTGCTGCCACTTTCATGTCTTCTTGTTTCCGACATCTCAACAGGAGTTCATTCAGAGACAGATGTGACACCATAAAATATTGTACGTAACGACTGGTAATCTAATTTCATGCTGGAATGCTTCTGAGAATGACAGAGTAATGTAAACTGGAGTACACGGAGGTACATGAGCCACGTCTAAATGGCACCTGTGTTCTCCTCAACTTAAAGGTCACATGTGGAGTTTTAAACATCGAGTCACTCCTTCAAGTTAAGTTTTGACAAGCAGATATTGTTTGTATCTTCTGCTCAACTGTGCATCACAATGTTTGACCATCAACACATTGATTCCTTATAAAGGTAATGATAGACATAAAGTGCTTAAGCAGGGTAGGAAACGACCACATGAATGGGTACTCGCAGGAATGAAAACAAAAACATTGCCCTCACTTACTCACACTATCAGAAACAGGATGTCATGACTGTGAAAACACACATCCACACAAACCCACGTGTACACACACATGCTACGGAGGAGCAGCTGGCTGGGAAGCAGAGAGCCGGGTCACGCAGGCCCAGGTGGCAGCGCTGTAAAGTGACACTGTGATTTAAGTCCTGTGTCGTCGTGAGGCCCGTTATCTACCGCCGGTAACAGGGCCACGCCGATACGGTCCGACAGCCAACGACTGCAGCTCAGGAGGTAGCACTGATGACGGATAGGTTCGGCCTGTGCAACTTCCAGCCGCAGTGCGCAATTACATGAATCATGTGTTTAAGCGGCTGCCAAATGCATTTACATCCAAGGCTGTGGTCAGACTTTGTTTTGGCTCCTGTAAGATGTTGCTTTGAAAATGTCCTGCCTGTTTCTTTTAGATTATTTCTTTGCTTTTCGTTTGCACGGTTCACTGAAGAGGAGATGGATGGATCGGGTGAAATGGGAGGACGACAAGCTTCGAATGTCCTCGTCCGCATTTGAACCCTGGAAGTCACTGTGATGTTGTGCCTTAAACCGTCATCACGATACACCTATGAAAATACATAAACGTGGACGTTTTTCCTGACAGCAAACAAACACAACTTTCACCCACAGAATCCTGAATATATACTGATGTTGAGTCTCTGACACATTATTGTTATTAAGAGGACCCTCTCAACTCTTATTCCATGTTGCACACTAATAATGTATAGTGTGTACTGTATGCAAATGTTCATAGTGTTCTTGTTGGTGGACAACAATTGCACAACAATTATATCCTGGTTGAGCTGAGTCCTGTGCTGTATATTGACAAATACATCACCTCGTGGCCTTGTAAAGAAATCCAGATTGTATAACAAGCCTTTATCACAGAAAACATATTGACATGTTACAGAACATATTTTTAAACTATAAAATTTCCACGGGCTGAATTACATTTTGTTGCTTCAGTTTCAGGGGTTAACCCCAGGGTCCCAGGGTTCATGATAGCTCATTGTTGCACTGTTACTGGGACACTTGAATAGCACAGAGCATCGTTATAAGTAACCACAAAGCTTGTCCTCATATGAAAAGTGAAACAGGTCTATTAGTATATAACGATTTTTATCTCTTTTCCGGTATAAAAAACAAAATGCTCACAATCTGCTACGAATTAGTGCACAGTTTGGCATTGAGACACAGCTAGTGGCTGTTTAACATTCATTGTCTTGAACAGCTCTTAATAGTATCATTTGGCCTTTCATCCGGTCATTGAATTGACTCAGTCTGGACCTCAGGCTAGGTCTTCATTTCAACCCAGAGTCTCCATAAAGGGTAATTCCACCAGATTTACACATTTAAGTGTGTTTACAGGTCTTGGGGAGTACTATTACATATCTGAGACAAAGTATAAAGCCTTTTGTGGAAGGAAGGAAGGAAGGAAGGAAGGAAGGAAGGAAGGAAGGAAGGAAGCTGCATGTAATCTGATAAATTGCCTCCATTGATGTCACTCAGTGGCTAAGTTGCATTGTGGGTAATGTAGGTTTTCAAAAGGAAGAAGACTGCGTGGAATAAAAAAGGTGATATCTCTGAGTCTGCTGCATCAGTACATAACATTTGTTTTCAAAAAGTCCATAATGAGTCCAACAGTTATAGGAGAGCAATGCTAAAGCAACTTAACTTAATTAACCAAAGCTATGGGAGCCTGTAAACACACTTTAATGAGTACAATTGGTGGAGTTACCCTTTAAATAAAATGTCCCCACCTCCGCCCAGAAATGGCCGTGCTTCCTGGCAGACCGCTTTTAAACAGACTTCTTTTAAATTACTGGAGAGACGGTTACTCGGTCGACTGCCGAGTCATTCAGTCGGCGCTTCACTGCGCCTGATCAGCAAGTCGAAGCTGAGGCGGTGCATCTCCTAGGCTGCTCGAGGCAATCTGGATAATTAGAGTTGTGTTCGATCACTGCTCCATCTCCACCAAGCTGATGATTATCCCCTGCAACTATGCAGCAAGCCCCGACAGTAAACCAGTGAGCACACACACACACACAAATGACAGGGTAAAGCCAGACAAGCTGCTCCAGTAAGAGTGTTTCAAGAGTGTTATGTTGTTGTTGACTTTGAGATATCAATAAGTGTAGTTTCAAGGATAAGCTGAGAAAATAAAATGTATATTTTAAGATTTTTGAAAGTGTTATATCGCTGTGGACTTCATGGTGTAAAAGCTGTTACCATGGACACATTTATTAACTCTTAATACTGGAATACATGCAGCCAAGTGCCAGACAAACACAATGATGGACAGGCAGGCAAACAGACATACAGACAAACCTCTCAGTGCTCATCACATATGCATTAGATGCGGTTCATTGTTCACACCTCGACTTTGGTCCCAGTTACCAATCAGTAATGATTGAAGCCCCGCATCACACCCAGGAGCATTATGTCCTGTAATGAGATTCTTCTCCCCGAGCATACCTCCCTAATCCCACGTCTCTATCTGTTCTTTGCGGGCCTTTGGAACAGCTGAGCCCGGCTGAACATGGACGCTCTACATGAAATTCGTTGTTAACCCTGCCATCCTGAATAAGAGCGAGACAATGGAGCTGAAATGGAATGGATGCTGCGCCTATTACAGAACATGTTAATCCTCTTAAGAAGTTAAGAGAGGTCTTGATGACATGTGGGCGAGGCAGGAGTGTACAGCTCTGTGGAAATGAGCAGAGGCTAGTCTGAAAAATGAGGTTCATCCTGAACAATAGCGAGCCTGGAGCCTGGTTCTCACAGTCATTAACCTGCAATTCTCTTTGGGGGATTGATAGAGCAAGGAATTGTTCGGCTGGTCTGTCTTTAAATAACAGAGAGCATTTTTAGCATATGTTGTTGACAAACGTCTCTGACAAACATTCCAACTTTCCAGGTTATCCTTGAATAATTTTACCGTTTCTGCAAATTTAAAATGCACCAAGATGCTGTCAAAGAAGTTGTGAGACTGGATGCAACTGGGGTGTTTAGAAAGACTGCCAGCATCATGCTACCTCATTAACCAGACTTTCCCCAGACCGGCATTTGGCCGATGTCTGTAACACAGGCAGCGCATGCTTCTGAGGCTCCTCATAAAAGCCTCTCTTTAGAGAATGGCCTCCAGTGCCGTGTAGCGCCTCTTCAGAGGGAAAGTTAAGTAACTCACTTTGATAACGCCTCATGAAAGGGAGGATTTGAGACGAGGAAAGCACAGAGCATTGAGCGGACCATCAGCGTCGATAATGTCGATATTATAGCGGCAAGGAGAAAAGTGAATGTCAAAGTGCTGAGTGGTGAAATTATCAGAGAGGAAAAACTGGAGGCCCGCTGTGAAATGCAATGATGCTGTTGCAAACAAATGAAGAAGGCTGCCGTCTGACTCACCTGTCCTTCCCCGTCTCCTTCTTGAAGACCATGTCACAGTAGTTCATCCGGTCCTCTGTGGTGACGTAGATACGTGCATGAGGGTAGTTCTCCGCCGCCTGTCGCAGCATGTTGTACACGATGCCCTTCCCATCCTTCCTCATGTTTCGTAGCGGCCCCCACACGACGTAGACGGTGTCGTTGCCCTGGCCGAAGAAGTACTGGGGCTTCTGCAGCAGCAGGGGGACGCTGGTGTGCGAGACGACTCTCAGCGTGGTCCGCTGGCCCACGTCACGTTCAAAGCCCCGCGTGGGCGCGTTGTTCATCCGCCAGATGCAGGGAGAGCGGTCGATCTGCGGGCCGGCAGCCTGGCCCAACATCTGTCCAGAGCTGGACACGATGCTGCAGAGCTCACAGTGCAGCTTGAGAGGCTGGAGGAGAGGAAGACAGTCAGATACAACAATTAGTCATGATTATAATTACTAATTTAAAGTCTGAGTTGTCAAGGAGAGTCTCAAGTTAAGTCTAAAACTGGCAGAGACAGGTCCAACTCAAGTTTTGAGTTATAGTCAAGAGTCCAACTCAAGTCTCAGGGAAAATCAGCCAGGACCAACTCAAGTCTTGATCCAAGTCAATCAGGACAAGTCCAAGTAAAGCCTCAGGTCAAAGTCAACAAAGACAAGTTCAAATCAAGTCTCAAGTTCAAGTCAATCAAGACAAGTTCAAGTAAAGTCCCAAGGCAACTATCCGTGGTGACTAAGGCAGAAATCAGGTTCACAGACGAGGTAAAGCTTTATGACCAGTCACGTTCGCTGACTTCCTTCCTCATCCTCTGACGAATCATCTGGTGTTTACACAGAAATTATAGCGACCAAGTGAAAGCACAACTCAACAAAATATACAACACTGTCATCTTTACTGTATGTTTAATTTAACTTAATTCAGATCAATACTGAATGTCAACCTCTGAGTTTATTTTTCTTCTTCAACGTACTGCATCTCACGCTGTTTCATCTTGTGACTTTATAGTTTGTGATTTACTTTATAAGTCTACAATAATAACATTAAAGTGAGGTTTTGGCAAGGGGCCTTGTGTGATCGGAACATAAAATAAAATGCATTTGGTAATTATTTATAAAAACAATTCATCAAGGTTTTACGGCCCATAATTTTCATTTCTTTCCTGAGATTAATGTCACTGAGCCCAGGACCAACATTGATTAAGTTAATTGAATGCGGGAACTCAGAGGTTACACCGGAGTCTAAATGTGACAATGCAGATTAAAGGAGAAGGGGAGTTGCATCATTTATCTTACTATATATTTTTTATACATCTTATTATACTTTACCGGAGCGAGGGGATTTGTAATGATTTGTAATGTAATCTTCAATAATAGCTCTTAGCCGCGCTTTGCCAAAAGAGGAGGAAAGCCCGCTCCGAATCCGAAATGGGAGATTTAACTAATTGAAGCTAATATGCTTGGTTTGTTTTGATGAGATTAAGCTTACTTAAGTGAATGAATGCAAGAGAAAGTTAGAAAAGAAAAACCATCGTATCATGACTAAGCCCTGTTTGATCATTTGCTTAATGGAGAATAACTGTATTGTCATTGGTTTGCATACAAATTGCATTTGTGCTGCTTTCTGGGCGACTGTTTAAGCGGCGAACATGAAACTCTCTCTTGCATGTTCGGCATCTAATCAACAAACGAGAGATTTAGTGTGCAAACAGAATCCCACAAGTAAATTCTATTATGACTACTTGGCTTACCGCCACTCGTATGACTCACTGTTGTGCATACACAGCATCAACTGCTTGGAAAGGAAATAAAAACAGAGTTGGTTTTATTTCTTCGGAGACGTAATTATTCCATGAACAGAGCTACCTTCTATTGCTTTTTCTCTCATGTATGGAGTCAGTCATGTGTTGAGAAATGATCTCTGGACCTGAGCTGGTAGCTCTCCATTTACTGGCTGGTTGAGACACACATCACCGTAGCCTTGAGCTGTCAGCAGCTCGTCCATCATCGCTCGCTCCCCTCAGTCCAGCTCATAACTCCATCACGCCTTTCAGCACACACAGATTGGTTGAACTCTGTGGGGAACACTGGCTGGCTAAATGCATGTGAGACACATGGGTTTGTAACTGTAAACCTACCAGCGAAGAGCCCCTGAGCAAGGCATGACAAACACAGGAAGGTTGTGCTTGAACAAAGGTCTTGAGGAGAGAAATTTCCGGCATTAATTAAGATTATTTTAAAAATAAAAACAACAACAAATTTAATTGCACTGCACATTACAGGCTCAAAAAAAACACTAATCACATTTGCATGCACTGAGGAAGTGTGTAACACCTCCTCTGACAACTAAAAACCCTACTGGACCATTTTCATTTACGATACAGGACTGGAATCTAGCTCTTAACAAATCTCTGAACATTACGTCCTGAAAATCAATAAAATGTTATGGCCTCTTCATCCTCTCAGCTGTGATTTATGTTTCAGTTTAACGGTCATGATGTGTCAGTGTAGCATCCTGTAATCGCAAACAGAGTGCACTTTTATAATCCCAATAATTTTGGCACTCTGTGGTAAGTACAAAATCTACTCAAAGCCTCAGATTTTAATGCATAAGTGTGTTAAAAATAAAGTGGGTTATTTACAAAAGCAGGCTTAATGCGGGGCACATGGTCATTATTGAATTATAGCACTGGGATGTGAACTTAACCTTGACATTCATTAAAATGCTCTAAACACGATTAATTAAGAAGCAATAATTATTACATTAACGTGCCAAGTCCCAGTGTAAGGAGCCTCCCTGGCACTTTAAAATTCATTGATTAGCTGTAGCTGTCTGCGCGGGAGAAACTGATTAATTCCAAATGCTCGTCTTGGGGCACGCACATTATACTTAAGAAGAAAAATACAGTTTATGTCTGAAACCGAATCTCGGAAAACAAACTGAAAAATGACTTTAAATAAATAAGCTGCAGTACATACTTAGTTTCTAGCAATGCTAGTGGCGTGCACTGCCTGTTGGTTGGTTCATCACTTTAGCCCAGACTGAAGCATTATCTCTAGTGCAATCATCGGTTCAATTTCCCTTTTGTTCAGTACTTTGGTTTTTGACCAAATGCCTTGAAAACTATTGACAGAGTGCTGCGAGGATGATGATGATGATGTATTTTTGTAGGCTAATCCAGAAGTTAGTTTCACCTTGAACGTGTGACAAGAAGTCTTTCCAAAGCTGTCAGCATGGCTGTAGCTCTTCTTGTGTCACTGTTTTAACTATTACAGCATTTTGAAGCAGGAGCTGGTTGACTCATTCTTATGGTCAAACAAAGTTTTATACCGTGGTCTGAGTGAACACTGGATTCTGATTGGCTGGAAGGTGTGAATTAACGTTTGACTCCTCAAGTAGTTGCAGTGGAAACTGCCTGTTTACTGTTCTTAATTTATGCACTATGGCCTGTATCTAAAATGAGTGGCATCAGCTGGCTGCAGACACCTCGTTTCAGATTTTCGCCATAGAGATTGTTTACACCCAGTCACAGTCACATGTTACGGTTGTGTAGCAAACTGAGCCAACAGACTGTTAGCCTGCTAATCCATTCAGATGAAGTATGGTTGACATATCTGACCTGACGATCATTATTATCGAACTAGTAATAATTATGTAAACTGGGAAGAAACACAGTTTAAATAAATGCAAATTAAGTTAAACTTAATTAACAACAAACATTTATTTATTTATTTATTTATTTATTTAGGCATGTTATTAGACAGTCATCATCACACATCATCTTAGTTAAAATCAGGTAGTACACATGGCCGAAAGGGAAAGCGGGAGAAGCAGATGCTTATCTAGTCCCGCCCCCGTTACCCACAGAATACATTATTTCCACAAATTATATTTCTTTTGTATTTTGACATACATGTTACAGCAGCATGCAGTGAACAGAGCTGCAGTCTCTTCACACAAGTGGATATTTGTACTTTTCAGTGTCAGCTATTGTTTGGGTACAGTTGGTTCTTGTTTATTCTTCCCTGTAGTCTCAACATAGCGTCTGCTGATTCCTGCCTCTGACCTTTACCAAACTCTCTTCTTGGTTCAGTTTATAACGATTAATAATCATATTTACATACTTTCATCAGTTCTGTATGAGTACTACTACTACTACAGTAACTGAGGCTGTGTCTAAAACCATTACTTCATTCACTGCTCATGGGGAGGCGATCAGCAGGGATTTGCATTTCCATTACAACAGGGCTACCTGCTCGAGGGACTTTAAATAATGAAGCACTTCTCTTGAATATTGGTCAACAGAGCGGCTGTGAACACTTTTCCTCCCTGCCGTATTAAAAAAAATAATTAAATTAAACATGTTTCCAATTACTACTTACTTCCTAAAAGTTTATCTAGCTACTTTTTTTTTTTTACTTAAGTTTTTGCTATGAAGCAGCAAAATCAGCAAATGTTTGGTTTTCATCAGCAGTAACTGAACACAACTCCCAGAACGGCTGAACGCGAACATGATGAAACAGTCAAATAAAGCAGAAATCTGAAAGTACAAACATGGACACAGGAGAGAAACTAAAGAGACATCGTTGAGAAGCTACACAAGTCCTGAGAGCTGAACACACAGAGACGTAAAAACTCCTTTCCCTCTGGTCTCCTGCACAGACATGAGTCACACAATCGCAACAACTGTTTGCTGGGGGGGGGGCCGAGGGGTCGTCACGGGTTGGCTGTGGTCACGAGACGTCAACGCAGCCCGCTTGGAGGCAGGGCGGGTGCGCTTTGGTCCCACCCTTGAGAGGGTCCATCATGTGTGCGTCTCAGCACAATTCGGCGGATTTAAAGTAGTAATGGATAAGCAAATCAGTGCAACATGATTTGTCTCGGTGCTGCCAAATGTGCCAGTGGAAAAGCCCTGTGAGAGCTGCTAGCTTTGATGTTTTACTGTTAGCGACAAGATTAGTGTTACCATTTTCAGCGTGTAGGTTGCTGGCTCAGAGGTGGTTGTTGTTTCTTAGAGACAGGGATTTTTTGAAATGCTTATTTTGGAAAGATACACTGCAGCTGATGAAGCTAAAGTGACTTTCTCCTGACACAGTTTATTGCTTTTGATCGGACGGCGCCACAGTTTCCTACCAATTGATTTACACATCACTGAAGTCTTTATTAGCTACGACATTCAACTTTCATTGTGTGAATGTAGCTGATTGTTACACTTACAATCACAGATCCACAAGGCAATCTAAAAAAAAAAAGCACAATTTCCCTCTAGTTGGCCATTGTTTACCTTTCAAAGGGCTGGGATTTAAGATTTTCAGGTCTAAATGAAAATATTGAGTTTCTGTTTCAGCTGGTGATAGGCAAGGGGCATGAATGTAAAGTGCCACAAGACAAATGTTTTCTATTTCCCCTGAAAAAAGCAGAGCGGGGACGATTTATCACACCTGGAGGCAGACTCAATCAAATGAGGAAAATAAGTCCGACCATTCCCATGCTACCGGGTTATGCATTATACATGCTTGCAAGAGGTTTATAACACCTCAAATGACACCTCGCTGTGGATCATGTAAGATTGCCTTACCATCCAGGAGAAATATTGCTGCTTCTTAAGGTGTTGCTGTGTGCTTAACAGAGGCTGACAGCTCACACAGCAGGCGCTCGCTCCGGACGTAATCACTTACGACACCCAGCACTGGAGTATCACCTTGACCAGACCTCCACAATTCTGTCCATCCTTTGTCAGAAACATCCTGGAGCGTACAGAACTCTTTTGAGGCTCAGGCCAATCACTGCCCCTTCTGATTTGCTATAGAGAGTTCCCAGGTTGGGGCATTTGAGCTGAAAAGAGGCCTAATTCTGCAGAAGCTGCCAGTCTTGCCTATGATTTACATAAATCTCCATGGGGAGAGGGCAGTGATTTAAGCAGGCTTGTCTGGAGGCAAAAGGAGGTGCAGACGTAGAGATTGGTGTTAGATGTGATTGCCTCTGGGCCCGTGTTGTGTGGATCAAACTCTCCGGAGGCTGAGCATGACGCTCCGCATTAATCTGCCAATATCAGCCCGCTGAATATAAGGCATCCACTTCTCATGAAGGAGCAACGCATCCATCGCTGCTCCAAATCTAGATGTATTGCAAACCAAACTGAAGGCACCATCCTCATTACCTGTCAGTCGGAAACGTTGCATGCATCTCGTGTGAGCAAATTACACGATTTTCCTGCGTGACTACCCAATATTCACCAGTATGAGCACAATTTCCGCTTTTCGCCAGCTGCCTCCCTAAACAACAAACACACAGCTTGCTTTTTACATTTTGATGTGGTGGGAATTAAAAGGCTTTGATATTTCAATTTCCATAAATTGTGCGGGGAATATACAGCACAGAGCTGTTTGAAGGCACAAGAATAGGATCACGGACACGGGTGTTTGAAATTACAAAGAAATAATGCACGCGAGAGACATCAAAAAGGCGTTTTCAGATCCATCACAGAGAACCTGTTATAATGAATTAAGAAAGTCCTCAAGGAGGTGCTGCGCTTTTTGCATGAGTGCATCTGAATACACCTTCATTATCGAGCTGCTGCGTGATGGCGGGTTAATGTTAATGGAGGTTAGAGAATCTGAAAGCGCCATAAAAGAAAAGATTACCTGTGTGTGACGTACATTATGACACAGTAAAGTGACGACTGTACAAAGGCTAATTCAGGATGTCTACAGGTATCAGACACATCTCATGCTTTTTAAGACCTTTTATGATCATTTTAACCACATTTAAGACTGAGACCTTTTCTTATTTAAGCATTGCAGGTAAGTATTGGGGCATGTAGTATATGCACCTGCGTTTTATGTAGGAATATGATTATTAGTGTGAGTTAACTTAATCCACATTTTGCTAACAGGTTAGCACAAGCAAAAATACAGTGTGAGGTTCAGTGGAAGATTTAAAGGTTTCAGAAATGTCGACTTTCACACAGAAGAGCTTGATTGATTTTGACAAACTGAAATTAAGGGATGCAATTAAGACCTCAAATTAAAAGAATGGACTAATTAATGACTTTTAAAGTCTTGAATTTATGAAACTGAATTAATTTAAGACTTATTTAAGAATGCGTCAGAGCGGACGCAACAAAGCCGTCCCATTTCAAAGGCCCCTTAAAATGCGGCCTAGGAAAGTGAACTTTCCCTCCCGTGCATTAGAGGATTCAACCGTTTATTCATGGCCAACTGTGTCCCAAGACTCAATGCACGCTGGTGAGAGTTGGTTTTGTTTTTCCAAAAGACAACAATGGGGAACTCACAGAGCAAAGCAGCAGCTGAATACACCTTTAAATGTAAGTATGGGGTTTCAAGTCAGCTCGCTCACCTCCTGTTTGGGGATGCTCACATAGCCCAGGTGAGGCTTGAAGGCCTTGTAC
Organism: Pagrus pagrus; assembly: GCF_965226575.1. Classification (NCBI taxonomy): domain Eukaryota; kingdom Metazoa; phylum Chordata; class Actinopteri; order Spariformes; family Sparidae; genus Pagrus; species Pagrus pagrus. The sequence continues at coordinate 17,609,291 of NC_140196.1, forward strand.
GGCTGCTTGGAGAACATCCAGTGGCTGCTGAACGTCTGACCGAACACCGGCTGCAGCAGGAAGTACGGCTTCTCCGAGTAGTTCACCACGACCACGAAGAGCGACACCGCCACGATCAGACTGGTGGCGATCAACGACTTCCTCTGTGGAGAGAGAGGGAGCACAGCAATCAGTTCATGTCAACAACAACTATACTACATGACCACAGAAATGTTTGCTGCATATGTATAATATGTAACAATAACATATAAAACATACATTTAACACGTAAAGGTAATGAGATGGATTTATCTCTAAATGTATCTCACACACTGCATTACACTGTTTTTACTGTGCTTTTGGGACTGATGTAAGGTGCATAAAACTTTATGAAAAGATCAAAAAATTACATCCTTAACTTTTAGCACCGCTGAGCCAAAAGGATGCAGAGAAGTAGAATTATTTAATGCAGCAACTTCTTTTAGCAAAGATCAAATAAAGTAATAACTTGATTTGATTTTGGGAACACTTGCAAAAAAGTTATAAAGCTGTAATTTCAGTATTTAAATAAAAAAAAGACACATCACATAAAATATACCGCAATGCTACCAAAATCATTCACACTGTAACTATAGAAATATAGAAAACATGGAGAAATATGTTTAGTGTGTCAGCTTGGAGTGTGGTAATGCATCATCCGTCTGAGTGAAATCTCTTACGGATAAACAAGTTTGCATAAAAGTGCATCGTACTCGAGGCTCGTTGATAACGTCTGGCCAGTGAGACAGAGAGACGAGAGCACTCTTACAGTGAGAAGACATTTCTGAAGTGGCGGCGAAGCTTTAAAGCAACGAGAGAAGAAAGGGTTAAATTCAAACACTGATGCTTTTGATTGAGATTGAGTACGGATGACTCACTGTAACCTCTTCCCTTCACTTCAGATGCGCGTAAGTAAGAACAGACCTCTCTGAAGTCCTCTTTCTTCTAAAATAGTCAATAAACAGAGATTAACACTTAATCTCTGCTTATTGACACTCAAAATTTCTACTTTAAACTCTTTCTAATGTGACTGACTCAAACGTCCGGATGACACATGGTTTCAAAGTAATCATTACTTTTTTCTAGCCATGCTAGCGGCATGGCTCCAGGGAAGGCATTTTCTGTCTGCCTTCGACTTTGATCCAGGCTGAAATATCTCTTCATCTATTGGATGGATCGTCATGAAAGTTTGCTCAGACATTCATGTTTGCTGGATGATGATTCGTTCAGCCAGAGCCACCAGCAGTTTCATTACCTTGTGAGGCAGCTGGATTGCGTGATCATGTGATCTTGTAAACTGATCTTGCCAGGTAGCTTGAGGCCGAACACACAGCTAGAGACGGCATCTCCTGGTGAGGTTTATGTGTGACAACCATCAAGAGAAGTGACTGTTCGTTTGAAAACAACAACGGTGGCTTCTCAAGAGCAGAGGTGTGGAAATTTCTCGATTATAAGATGTATCAGGACGGGGATGTGGAAGCTAACAAGATGCAAGGAGAATCATATTCAAATCGTTGACAGCTGAATCGTAATCGAATTGAATCCTGTGGCGAGAGGTTAGCGTAGATACAGCTATAGCATCGGTTATATTAGAACTGAAGAATTTATTTCATTGAAGAGCAAAGCCCAGCACTCTCCCGACTGGCTTCGTTAAGATAAAGGGAGGCGTTTAACGCGCCTCAGCCGCTTCACATGGAGCTGGAAGCCCGTCCAGTGCTCTCAGTGCAGTGCGCTGTTGTGACAGGAAACACTTCATGAACAAAGTCCAAGGTAAACTGGAGCACATGGATTGAGAGCACAAACTTTTATCAAAACACTAACGCCATGGCGTCAAAACTTTAGTCTTTTAATACAAATTTGTGCTCTCAATCCAAAGTTTTCCAGAGTTTGATTCACCAGCAGGCTCTACTGTTAGTAGTGCTCTCTTACTGTTAATCTGACTGTTTAAAATTAGCCTGTGATAGACTGTGATAGACGATGGTTCGTCCAATCACCAATTTTTAAAGTGCCTGCCCTTTTCCGGACAGTTTCTAGCAGCGCCTTCCCAGATGCTTCCATGTAAAAACCATCCGGCGTTAGCAGATTGACAACTGTCATCCAAATCTTGGCAACTAAAGAAAGGATCGCCAGGAGGCTTACTATAACATTTAACGTCCTTAGTCTACTGACTTTGGGGATTGTCTTGACGTGCCGGTGGCGCTAGAGGAAAGGTCACTATTTTCCTCGTTTTAGTAAAACAGCAGTGTCTTGTAATCCCGTGCGGGAGGGGCCAGATGATTGGCATGGCACAGAAATAAAAATAATGTCTTCCTTGACCTGATTTGCCCAAATTTGATAAAGTAAATGATTTATATTTATGACTTTCATGACTTTTATGCAATACTTTTCTTTATGATCGAATACTTCAAAACCAATGACATTCCCATCGACCTCAGCTGTACTTTGTGCTTAGTGATGTAAGAACGGCCTCACAGATCCACCAGCTTGTTGGTCTTGTTTTATCAAAGTCAGAGGATTAAAGTCATTGTCCACTGTGCAAAAATATGGAAATCTACTTTTCTGTTTCAACATCTACACTAAGAAAGCAACAGCCGGGGTGTCATTGTTTCATACATAGCAAAACAGCAAAATGCTCGTCTGGAGGTAAGAGGTATTATGGCTTGGCAGGAAGAGCTGAGAGTGATGAATAATGGATAAGAGACGGAGGATGAGGAAAGGTCTCACAGAGGAGAATCTATTGGCAGAGCTGGAGATCAATGCGCAGCAGAGAAAGAAACAGAGATGAAAAAAAGATCTCTGGTGTGCTACGACATCTTGCAGCCAGAGGTGATGATATATTTCAGCAAATTCAGAGAAGTTTTTTTTTTTATCCAGGGAAACTTCAATAACATGCTGCTAATCTAACAGACAACACCGATGGGAAGCGCTGGATTTTTTTAGGAAGGTGGTGTTTCGAAGGTTCTTTGAAGTTATCTGATGGTGAGAAGATTGGATGTGGCGCCCGGTAATGGTGATGCCCCCACCGCCAAAGTGCCCGCACCACCATGAGCTCTGATCTTCAACATCAAACGTCCCCAGGGAGGCGCCGAAGGCCCTGCATCTCAGAGCCAAGATCAAACATGGGAAGGGGGGGTTGGATGAAAAAGACGGTCGCCATTTGCTGCCCTGACAAGCCTATCACATTTTACCAATTGCATGTGTGTTACATCACGCATCATTTCGTGGCATTAGGGCTCATCTTTGATCACAAACAGTGGGGTCCCTTCTTTGATCTTTTATCAAACAGCACAAAGAGGACAAATGGGAAATTCTCGATTGCCACTCTGAACTTAAGGTATTATACAAACTAATAGATACTTTCCTGAAAGGACAACCAGTCTGTTCCGTCCCAAAAGTAAAAAACTGGCAGGTCTTTTTCTGAAAATGTGCCGTAATAGCTAGTCATCATGAGCCCATTATGAAACCAATCCCTTATAAAGCAGGAGGGTTCGTCAGGAAGGGGGAAAAAAAAGAAACAACTCTCAGCTCAGTCTGCAATTCTGCAACATCCATCTGTTCTCATGAGGACAGAAAATTTCCTTGTCTCCTTCAACCTCAATCTGGCTACAAATCACAGGGGAAATGATGTGTCAAAGTCTGGAGGATATTGGACTGCTTGGCGTTGGCGGAGAGGGGCGCTGAACCCCTACCAGCTCGAGTGTGAGACTCACGACTCTCCTGGTTCGCTCATCCGTCGGGGCGATCAGGAGTCGGCCTGTTGAGCCATTTGACAGAGACGTTGAAAGGCTCGGTGTTGAGGAAGGAGTACAGTAGGGGAGTAAGGGAGCGTCAGCTGAAATGGGGACCATTAACACCAGCAGCGAGGCAGCAGAACGGCTATAAAGTTTCGACATTAAAGCTTTCGGTCAATGTTAAAACATTTTGCTTGAGGAATATGACTCCATATGCAGCTGCAACGACCTTGTTTGCGACCATCAAATCAGACAATGATGGCCCTTAACTGCAGTGCCACTTATGGTTGTAGCCCCGGGATGTTTCATTTAACATCCCACCACCACCACCACCACCCCCACAGAAAGCTACGAGGGGGCTATTTTTAAAGGTGCTAAAACCTCCTCTGAGGGGGTATTGATCTGAGTTTGCAGACAGACTGTGTGGGATCATTGGGACCCCAGACACGAGAGAGCCATAATTCCACCAGTATCTCCTGCAGTCAGCCTGTGTGACCAGATTACATATAGAGGACGCCTCGTCCACTTGTGGCAATGACGTAATTGAAGCATCAGTTGTGCGAAAATTGAGCAATAAACAGTGGTGAGATGTTACTAATTTACTCCTGTGCTGTATTTAAAGCTTTAATAACATTTTTTCTTTTACTTTTGGCCACTCAGAGGAAAGAAGCTGTGAACACACTGCTGGCAGGATACCTTTAAGTTCATTATTAGCAAGCAGTTTCTTATTTACACATCCAGTGGTTAGCAACAGTGTCATTGATGTGAACAATTGTGGAAGAAGTATTCAGATTCTTTACTTTAGTATTGTGAAAAACACTCCACCTCATGTACAAGTCTTGCATTCAAAATAGGCGCTTCGCAACATCGCCGTATTCACAATAACCGTGATATGAAAAATTGGAATACGGATATCTCGTTAATGACATAAAACAGGAAATAACTCAACTTAAATCCCAGGACCAGTCCAGCTAAATGCTCCTCTATGCAGCTAGTCACTAACTGTGTCTGACTTCTGTTTGGTGTTGAGCAGGTAGTGCAGACCGAGATTTTAGAGCATTTTTTGCCAAAAAACAAACAGCTTCCCGCTGGCACTGAGATAAGGGTAATTTGGTGTCTACAGGTGAAAGTAAATGTCCAAACATTACTTTCTGTATCAATCACTCCAGCTTAACGCACACCGACTAGGCAATAAATCTGTAAATGACAGTATAATCAACAAGTAGTGCTCCGTCCCATTGTGTAATGAATGAAAACTCAAGGCACATTCTCTGTAAATATTGTGCAATCAAAGTTCTACCCCCATCACGCTCTATCTGGGCATGAAGAGAATACAATTTCCCACAAAGACTCACACTGCAGCTCAGTGAACAACAGGACCACACTGTAGTTCAATCCAAAAAGCTAATCACAGTGGGTATTGGAATAATGAGAGGCTCAACCTGAAGAAAATGGCTCATGAAAAAACATATCTGCCAGCTATTTTCGAGTTCCTCCTGGGCAATGGGCAAAAAAACAGAAAATTACATTTGCAATGCAAAAACGCTACCTCACTGGCACCTGATTCTTGCCACCACGGTCTAGTGAGCACTTAAAATCCAATTTCAATTAAGGTGTTTGAGAAAATATTTAGAGTCTTTCTCTCACTCTTCCTCCTCTCTGTTAAAGCCTTAGCGTCGTTCTCCGGTGAAAAGGGGACAGGAGCATAAACAAAGAGCCACTCTTGAGATTGAGAGCGAGGTCCAGACATATTACTTTATTCGTGTCATATTTCCAGCAAAGGTCTCGCTTTAAAAAGTCACCAAAGGACAAGATAACAAACTATTCTTTCCCCGGGAGGAGGAGGAGGAGGAGGAGGAGGAGGAGGTTGACTCTTTGCTGCTGGTAACACGGTCACGCACAACTTCCCCTCAAAATTTCACCCATAGGAACTGTGACTGCCACAGGAGCAGTGGAAGAGAAATAATGTGATTTCTAGATGTTATTGCACATATATTAGGTTTATGACTATATGATTAATTTCATTCATGAGCCGTTTACATGAGTCTTTTGGGGATTCACTCGTGGCATTGATACATTGCTGTTTTCTTCCTACTTGAGTCACAAGAAGAAGGAGCTGATTTTATCCACTTTAAAGAGTGTTTGGATGTTTATTCTGCACAAAACTAAATCCTACTGTTGGCAGTTGAGTCCCAAAAAACATATTTTGCCACCTGTTCATAATTTCAACATACAATATGTACAGGCGGAAGAAAAAAAAGAACACATTGTTGCCTTAAGTAAAGTTATGGCTTCCAGAACAATGTTCAGAACTTATAACTGGGATAATGTCAGCACACAATTTTAAAATGCAGAAATTTTACGTATTATATCTTAGAACCAAAACTCCTGCACACTGTTCATCTCTTAATCGGAAGATAACCTGATGATGTTTTTTAAAAAAAAAAAAGACTGTTAGAAGTGAAAGAACTGATTCAACTTCTTTACTCAAGTAAAAGTAATAAAGTACACGTTCTGAAATTTTGTATGAAGTATAAAAGTAAAAAGTATCAAAGCTAACTGAACAATTGAAAGACTATTAAACTTAAGGTAGAATCAATAGCATTTGTCCGAACTGTTTGTTAATGCACCACAAAGATAGGTGACTGTTGAGTCTCATTCCCAGGACGTCAAATAGCCATGTTTTGTGTTGGTAAGGCGCCCCAAGCAGCAACAAAGTAAGGAAATAAGAAAATCCAGGCAGAGGGCTGCAGGGTCTCTGCAGACACGAGGCACTAACACCTTTTCTCCCTGTTTGCTCCCTGTCATTTTAAGTCTTGTTAAGTCTGTTACGTCTGATATGCACTGATAGAAAATAATCGAATATTCCTCAGATGCATTAAAACTAAATTACCGAGCCTGTTTTGAAAATTGAAGGAGTAGAAAGTACAGATATTTGTGATAAAATGTAGAGAGTAAAAGTAAAAATATTTTTACCTTGTAACATCCCACCTCTAGTTAAACTTAACTATAAAGGTCAGATAAATGTAATGGAGTAAAAAAAGTACATTATGTCCCTCTGAAATGTAGTAGAAGTATAAAGTACCATAAAACAGAAACACTAAATGTTGCACTCCACCACTCTCAGTTTCTTCATTCATCAGCATTAATGAACTGGAGTTGAGTCCAACTAATGCAGAGGAAAAGCAGTAAATAAGTCTCTATCATGCTGCATTAACTCAGACCCTGTAAATGCTGAAGTTGCCGCAGTACGAATGAACGAAGGGCAGCAAAGTTCATCGCTCCTCTGGGAGGTTTAGAGCCTGCTGGTGCCGACGGAGCCCAGCAGAGGGGGCAGTCACCTCACACAGTCGCTATGTGGAGCCCAGATGGGACTGGAGGAGCTCCGGCTGCCTCTCACATATTTAAAAAAAAGGATCTGAGGAGTTCCTCTGATTAACGCTCTGCTCTGAAGAAACCTTCCACGCATTCACTCCCTTTTTAACTGAGTTACAGTGTGTTAATCAGCCACATTTCAGCAGCAGGAGGTTTATTTAATTCCAAGTGTTCCCAGCGACACCAGAGCAGCCTCGTGTGAAGACTGAAGAGTGTTTACTCTGCAAATGCAATCCAGCTCGTTCATTTACATTCTACTTCCCGGAGTGTTTGTCAAAAGTCTGGTTCAGCCAATAACAGATTTCTCATAATCCATCATCTCTGTGAAAATCCCTTTCTGTTGTCGAGTGTTGAAATTGCTTGATTCAAATGGCAGCAAGAGCTTTTCAACCCTAAATATGATTAAAAGAATTTAAATCTGCCCCAAAAACGAAATCAGTTTGTTTCTATGTGCTGCGACTCTGCAGGGGGCAACAATAACAATAAAGCCTTTGTATCCACATATTTTTCAGAGATATAAATAGATGCAAATCCTAAAAAACAACATGTAAAAACTTCCCTAAGCTTTCCACACAAACACAGAATTGGACCCAAATGCAAGACAAACAAGCCGGCAGGTGAGGAACAAAAAGCGAGCTTTAATAAAAATAAATCTCCAGATCCAAAAAATACAAAGGCGAACGACAAAAGCTAAACAATGTACCAACCAAGAAAAGCATAGCAGCAAGTCAAAAGGCAATTGTACAAACCAGGAATGACACATGAACAGAGCAGAACTGGAAACTGAATAGATGAACTGACAAATACAGCAGGGAGCACACAGACTATATACATATGGGCTGATTAACCAATAGAACACAGGTGGACGCAGAAAAATGGCAGGAAATGACTTTTGGTTTGTTGATTTTGTGGCGTCCACGCTTTACACGGTCTATGATTTTTACATTAAAATCCTTGCTTAGAGCTGAGCAGATAAAACTTTAATCACTCCTGATGTGAACTGTGTTTCCTTCCTCCAGTTCAATGACAAATATCCTGATGCTGATGCCCTTGGCACGCGCTACTTCCGTTGTATCACCCTCATCAGCGGTGACATATGAAAAGAAAATCCTTCAATCCAGGTCAAATGAACACTAATCTGCTCTGTTGGCATGATACGGCATCATTATAGTGCAGAGCATCACAGAGAATCTTAATCTGGCCCCAAAAAAGAATCGGTTTGTTTTTCTGTTGGATGAGACTCTGCAGGGGGCGACAATAAGGAGGAAACACCCTTTTTACCTACTTATTATGACCCATAGGCATCAGGACTGCAAATCCCAGTCTTAATCAGTGCATCCGGATTGAAATGTGTGTGTGTCTGCATGTGTGTCTCTGCACACGTGTACTTGTATGCGTGACTGCGACTGGAAAGCATTCAAAACCCATTTGACTAATGCATATCTGATATCAAATGGAGCATAATCCCCACAAGTATAAAGGATTAAACACTCTACAATATTCACTTCCCCGTCTGGATCCAGCAAACTTTTGGGACGAGGGGGGGGGAGGACTGAAAAAACACACCACCATATGTTCACAGAAACAGTTTGGAGACGCTCTGAGCTCTGCTGCGTAGGTTGATGCTCGCACGCTTGAGAAAGTGAGGAATTTTGTCAAAGTGAAAAAAGAGAAATCTGCTTTTTGTGGCACTTTGAAAAGCCGAGAACCTGCGTATCTGTGTGAGCAGAATGAGTCTACCTGTCAGACACAAATCACATTGAGATTTTACGCTTGACTGTAAATTATTCTGCTGCCATAAAGACTCCCTGTTGTGAGGAGACACTGACATCAGTGTCTATTTCTTTCTCGCAGCACTTAAAACTGTTGTTTTCCCTGGATAGAGCTCGTTTTGTTTCATTTGATAACACGTAGCCTTTTTGTTCCAGAAATGTCGAACTGGGGATATTTTTAAGTTGCACTTATGTGACACATCTATAATCCTTACAGCTACTGCGATTTTATTAATTGATAGTAGTTTTATGTTAAGAGGTCGTCTGTAGTGAGAAACCCACATAAATGAATCCCCCCAGCTCTATGGAGCATTTTACTATCTTTTAGCTCATTTTTCTTGGTTTTACTGCCTCTTGTTTCAGTACCAGCAGGCAGCCATTTTCAATGAAATACAGTTTATAGTTCACTCCTCAGCCAGCACCAGACAGACAAAGTTAGAAGGAGCTGGTGAACATGGTGGAGCGTTCAGCAGCTAACGAGCCACGTTGTCTCAGGAGTCAATGTTACGACCCCAGAGGTATGTTGTTCTTTAATTTCTTCTGCTTTAATCCCTCTCTGTTGTGTTATGTGTGTGATTGGCTGCAGGTGCGTTTGGTTAATTGAGTGAATGTGGTGTGTGAGTGCAGGTGTCCAGGGAGCTGATTGGTCCAGCCTCCAAACCAGCCGGCTCCTCCCAGTTCCTGTGGGCTCTTCCTCGCTCCACTTCAGCCAGACTACCAGCATTTCAAGTTTCTGTGTTTTTAAGTAAAACCTTTAAAATGGCAGCAAAATCTTTTGTTGCTGGTGGTTCTTGGGAGCTGCTAAGAGGGGAGTCTCATTTTCATGTTGAATTGTCAATTTGAATTGTGCCATGAATCACACATAGGACATTTGTGAATTGTGCAAGTGCAACAACAGTTTGTTGTAAATAAAGTACAATACCAATTAAAAAACTAATGTACAGGACCGACTCTACAAGGTTTCAGTTATGTACGACGAAAGGCAGAAATCATGTGAAGGGGAGAGCCGAACAGCTGATGTGAGGTCCAATCAAACAAATGAGCAAGATGTTTTAATACTAAAGTTTTTAAATGATAAAACTAATCACAACATTTTCATTGTGAATACTGTCATCACAAAAATGCCCCTCAGGTAGTCGAACAATCAGTTAGTCGACTGACATTTCCTGGTTCCAAGTCATCAAATGTTTAGATTTGATGCTTTTCTTTGTCATAAATGATGGCAAACTGAATATCTTCGGAAAGTCGGACAAGACACACAAGCAAGTGAGACGAAATTCTAACCACGAGTAATCAAGATTAATCAATAATAGGAGTAATCATCCATCAGCCATCCCTAATCTGAGAATATGGGGTGTCATATCTTGAATACAGTCCTCCGAGAAACAATGACGCAAAATAAAAATCATCGATAATTCCTTTCAAATGCATTAAAACTAAAGTAACGAGCCTGTTTTGAAAATGTAGTGTAGAAGGTACAGATTTTTGTGTTACATTTAGGGTGGAGAAGTAAAAAGTTGTCAGAAAAATAAATACTCAAGTAAAGGTGACAATATACTTCAAACACAGCATTTGTAACAATGCAAAAGCTCATCTACACGTGCAGTTTGTGTCTTGGTTTGACATTTTACATAACCTCTATTGTCTGTGTAATGGTATCTGTTTTCTAATTTTTTACATGAGTTTTTGTGCTGAGCAGCTTCATATATGGTTGTTTAACTTTGGCAAAACTAACAAACTGTCAGTCAAACAATGAAAAACTGCATAAACAGAGCGTGAAGACAGGGACAGCCTGGCTATAAAGATACACTGGCTCCATGTATCAGACCACCTGCTCCACTCACTTGTCTTTTATGGGCAAATAGAGACGAAGGCTGCTCCCTCTTCTATAATATCTATAACTTCTATTGTCGAGGGTTATAGAGAACATCAAGCCAGAATGTTGTGTGGCGTTCAGCCAATCACAGAAAACGACTTCTGCCGCTCACTTACGACATTTTAGCTTTATTCTACTGTGATATTTGAGTTTTTTAAGTGCTGGCTCTTATTGTCGCAGATGGCAAACCACACTGCCGGCCAAGGACATAGCTACTATAGTCATGAATCTGCTGCTTGCCATTCGCCACAGATGTCATAGCTTTAAGTCTGCAGACACTCGTTTGCTAGAAAAACTTCAAAAAGTTCAAAAATGCAATTAATGGCAACAGCAAATGAACTGCTGTGGAGTACTTTACAGCAGATAGCCATTATTGTCCCTGTCTCTTTGTGTTTGAAGGGCACACGCAGGGGGGAATCTGGCTGTTGAGAAAAACATCGACCAGAGAAAATCCATTTCAATTTGCCAAATGCCAGTGCAGGATTACTGACATTTAGCAACTGATATTTTCCCCGAAACTCAATATTATCCCTCCATAACTCCATAATAGAGCCTCTCATTGATAGTGATTACACACAGCATGACTGCTCACACAGAGAAATGTGAGTATATACATCAGCGATGCAATACATGCGAGGATCTGAGAGGATTAGACAGGAGACAGATGCAGTACATCATCTGCGGGACGAGGGAACAAACAGCGTCGGCAATTTTCTTCTCCACTTGACTAAACAGACGTCCGGCCTCCGCAGCCATTTTCCTAAAGGTGTTATTTGTTAAAGAAATGTGTCTGACAAGAAAACTTCTCTTCAAGGCTGTCGGAGATGGAAAGCAGCAATGCACACTGAATTTTCAAGTGGCTCGGCAATAAGAGGAATTTGTCCTGTTTTTAGAGTTCGGCCCTCAGAGATACCTTGAGGTTACAAATGCATTGTTCTAACTGCCAAGGTTATTCGCGTGTTAGTCAGCCAGTTTACATTTTGTGAGAGGCTTTTACAACTAAAACATCACTCAGTGTCGAGGAGAAAAGAAGAAAGAAGCAGTAGAAGAAGAAAGTATTCCAAATTATCATAATCTAGAGCTAAATCACATTGTCCATGTGATGAAACATCTTTTGTTTTAGGATTGTTAATTGGACTAAACACACAGGGCAGCAATTAATGATTGCTTTCATTATCGACTAATCTGTTTATTATTTTCTTAATCAATTGATTAGTTGGTTGGTTTATAAAATCTCAGAAAAGGTTAAGAATCAATCAAATCAGAACCAATCAGTGTTTCTCAATGCCCAAGATGACGTCCTCAAATGTCTTGTTTTGTTCTCAACCCAAAGATATTCAGTTTATGTCAAAGAGGAGTAAAAAAATCCAAAAAGATTCTGTTGAAGAAGCTACAAAAAGACAATTGTGACATGTTTTTCTTTAAATATTGCTCAAACTGACATCTGCAAGTTAATTTAGTAGTTGACAACTAAATGATTAATCATTGCTGCTCTAAAGACAAGGAGGACGTCACCATCGACATTTGGAAATTGTGACCGGACATTTCAAAAGCCAAATCATTAATCGATTGAAAACAATAATCAACAGTTGAAAACAAATAATTTTTTAAATTCAAAGGTACAATATGTAAGAATTGGCATCTTGTCGAATTCATACTCGAGACAAACGGGGGGAAGCATATCACCAGAGTAACCGCTAACTGCTGCCAACTGCTCTAACTACAGTACCTGCTGTTAGCTAGTTAGGAGGAAGAGGACAGAAAAATGTATCTCTGCATGTATCGGTGTCATAACGTCAAAACTGTTATTTGTTCACATTCTGTTGACAATTGTTGCCATTTTTTTCTGTTTGCAACTAAAATTCGTACATGTTGCTCCTTTAACTGGCACCAATTTCAATACTTGATAAATTGTCATTTTTCAAGCAACAATGCCGACAATTGCTGGTTCCAGCTGCTTTATCTGTTATAATAACAACAATTTAATATATCTGAGGGTGAGAGAACCAGCAATTGTTTTCACCATTCTTTCATGGTTTCATAAACTAAACAATCAATGAACAAATTAAGAAAATAATCCGCAAGCTAATTGGTAATGAAAGTAATTGTCAGTTACACCCCATACTGGATGCCTGGCTAATTATGATTCCCAGGACATCAGACAAAAACACTCTCTTAGTGTCTGTCAGGATGAGATTACATGACGATCAGAGCCAAAGAAAGAAAGAAAAGACGGACATTGAGGAATTTACTCTTATCTTCCTGAGCGGCAGAGAAAAATATGATACATTGGATTGGATGAAGGAAATGTCGAATTTAAGACACATTCTTTAGTAATTTCTCACTGTGAAAATCGATGGTCTGACTTTTTATTGAGGGAGAGAAAATCCTCTTTGTTCACAGCAGCAGGCATTTCTCAGATTTCTGACTGTGAAAGTATTCAAATGATTTGCCAGCGCAGGTTTTTGCTTCTCATTAATCCTCTTAGATTGAGAAAGTTCTACGAGAGCTCGAGAGAACAAAAGCATTATGAAACCGTGAAACAGCCAGGTGATTCGAAGGGCGCCAAACTGCACCGCCATGTGGCACAAGCAGGTGTTCGTGCTGGAGAGTCAGAGCCTCTGCGGTGTGTGCTGCAAAGCTGAGGGGTGGAAGAGCGTATGGCATTCAACATGATCGTGTGGCTGAAGGTTGGTGGTCGGTGGCGGTGTCAGAGTCAACAGCAAAAACAAAAACGGCAACAAACACCTGCAGTCGTCAGCGAGATCGATGAGAAGCCAAAACGCGAATCTGGACAGACAAAGCAATCACAATAGCAAAACCGCCCGTGAAACCTCGGACACAACGGCGCGACTCGACAAACAAGCAGCGCAGGTTCCTCACAAAGCAGCAGGCCCAGTGAGCAGATGCAACATCACCCACAGTCACATCACTGTGGCATTTTCTTTTTTTCACAACCCCAACAACGAACACAAAGTTCCAGGGCGCAGGCGGCCATAAAAGCAGACGGGGGATTAAATTTCACGAAAAAAAAAATTGACTGCACTTTATTTAATGCCCTCACTTAACCGCCAGGCTCTATTTGTGTCTGTCAACCTCTCCAGTACACAGAGGCAATCAGACTCCCGGTGCTGGCGCCCGGAGCACTGCCAGGCTTCCACTGGGGATAATAACAGTGGCACTGAAACCTTTTATTAGCTGGCTTGGTCAAGAGCCCTCAGGAAGGGACCTACACCATGACCAGACCTGGCTCCCACTGAGCACATCACCGACTTCATAGCACGACCTGACACTTCAATGAGAGAGAGAAAAGAGAGGAATGAATCAAAGCCTGGACACTTGTCAAGGATATCTGATGTTGTCCGCAGTTTTGCAACAGGATGAAAATAAATCCTAACATGTCAAAGCAATAAATCAAGCTAAAACTCCAGGCTGGAGGGAACGGGCGTGGCGCACAGCGCACAGTTGGACAACACTAATGCAATTACAGGGATTTTCTGCTTGCTCAGAGGCTCGGTTCAAGGGCGGAGCGCAGGAAGCTCGAGGCGAGCTGCACAAACTCAGCCGTTACTCAGGGTAACAGCCAAGCCTGATCTTGCCACCTCACTGTCTGGAAAAGCTGTTGAGAAAATACACACAGGATTACAGCAGCGTGGCTCTGAGATCAAAGGCAGTCTGACGCGTCCAGCCGGGATCAGCTGAGCTGGTTCTGATTCTTGAATTTTGAGGGGCAGTAATTCATTTGTGAGCAACCAAGAAACCAGAAAAGAGTGAAGGGTCATGACGTTGCTGAATCTTGCCAGACTGTGTTGTCAGCTCTATTGAAGTCTAGGGGAGGTGCATGGAGAAAACACACTAAAACCCAACATATCTACGGCGTGTGACTTCTGATGAAGAAATGCTTCCAGAAAATGAAAGAACACACTTCACAGAGGAGGTTAACCTCAGCCATGTCAATCATTTGTGGAAAGAAAATCAGTGGTTATCTGAGTGAAGTGTGAAGTGTGTTCTTTAATTTTCTGGAGGCATTTCTTCATCAGAAGTCATACGACATATATGTTGGATTGTCGTGTGTTTCTATATGCATCTCCCATAGACTTCAATGCAACTGACACCACAGTCTGGCACCAAGGCAAGATTCAGTGACGTAGTGACCCTTCCTTCTTTTTTAGGTTCCATGTGAGCAACAGGGATCCGTATTATGATCCAAGACTGATTCCTACGGGGCAATTTACCCCAAAAATAATATCACAAACTATTTAGAGATATGTTTAACATTTCAGCAATAAAATGCCGTACCACCAGACTAGGGAGCAGCTGCATTGACCTGACCTCAATTCATCATTTTCAAGATGTAGCAAGACTCGAACGTTATGTCTTTTAAAACCTTGTGATTTTAAAAAAATGACAATAAATTCACCTTGTACCTTGTCTAAAAACTACTCATTAAAATGTCTAAAAACTAGCATCAATCAATCAGTCTCTATTTGTACAGCGGCAATGCACAACAAATGTCACCTCATGACACTTTCCAAATTGAGCAGGTCTGGACCACACTCCATGATTAATCTATTTACAGAGGCCGAACATTTGCCCCATGAGCAAGCACTTGGCAACAGTGGCAGAAACCTCGCGCAGAACCAGGACTCAATGGTGGGCGGCCAACTGCCTAGACCAGCTGGCTTGAGACTAATTAATTAATTAAAATGTCTAAAAACTACTAGACCTTGTTATATATTTTGTTGAGTTTTGTACTTACATTATCCCAAATGGTTCCAACAATGTTCAAACTCAGGGGAATCAATATAGTTAACAATGCGTTTCATTCGGTCACCTGTTGTTATAACCTCCAGGAGCCAGTCAGAGAGTGAGGAAAGAAGTCGGCGAATGGGACTCAGCTCTGAAGCTATATTTAGCAAGATCTGTGGCACTCAATTTTTTCATGCAGGACCAAATAACCTCTGGATGTGACAGAACTACATAAAAAAATTAAAAATAAGCAATTGTTGCGGCTACGAACACACATACAAACACTCACAAAAAGGTTTAAATTTAGCTCAGAGGGCCAAACTTAAAAAAAAATCATGACTTCAAGCATTTGGAGTACAGCTATAGGATTTTGCAAGGTCCTGTGAAGCTAATAGAAGTTTCAACATGATTTTTCATCAAGAATATCCATGACATGGTCTGAGAAATGTGCTGGATTTTGGGTAAGTTGGCACTGAATGACCCATATGCAGTAGCACTCCCCAAGACCTGTAAATGCACTCCAGTGGGTGAAATTGGTGACTTTACTCTTTAAATACCACAATTTCTCCTGATTTGCCTGAGAAATTGATTGTGGTCATCTTCAAGATCAATCATGAAATTGTCAGGTCTCTCACCTCTACTGCTGCCTTCAACTAAACTGATACTCAAAGAGGGATTGTACTTGGCCCCTCTCCTAAAGCAGCTCAAAGGGCAGGGTCAGGTACAAATAAGCAGCTAAATAGGATTCAGCACCATTAACTCCTTTAAACTTACTTACAGTCATCTCTCTCAGTCTGATACTTCTTGTTCCCCCATTTGATTCTATACCGCTTCTTCTTGTGTTATTTGGACAGCACTTCAGAGCCACATTCAAGCCTACAGAGAGCATACTCCTTATCAAACATGGCCTCTGCTGATCTGTCTCTTCTGGGGCTTTGGATCGCCCCCGTGCCAGTGGGCAGTTAGGCCTTGCCAAGAGTACAATGTGCAGGGGGGGACTTGCCAAATGTAATCCAGCAATGGTTCAACACGCTCAAATGAATCCAACTGGCTGCGAGTTGTATGACTTTGTAACTGCTTCATGTAAGGAAATTAACAGAAAGCCAGGATATAAATGTTCCTTGAGGTCCATCAAATGTGTGATTAAGAGCTCTGAGAGTTCAACAAGGGAGAAAAACACAGAAGTGTGGTAGTTGCTGAATCAGTTTTTCTTGCCCTGCTACGATGCAAACAGCACTACTGCAATTAGGTCAATTAACTGCTAAGTAAACACCGAATTAATCAACAGCAATCTACCAATTAAACCAGATGAATCACTCGGTCCTATGGTCGAATAAAAAGCAGTAAAGCCAAGAATGACGTCCTTAAATTTCTTTTTTGTCTCATCAACAGTGAACAAGTTTATTCTCATTCTCAAGACCTGATACCATCACACTTTAGGCATGTTTGAATAAAAATGTATTTATTTAATTAATCATCAAAATTGTTGCATATTTATTTTTTCTTTAAATTGAGTTATGATTAATGAAATAACAATATCAGGTCTAATTTTAATGAATAATAAATCATAAGTCATTTATCAAGCAAAAATGGAAAGCAGCTGCAGGATTCAGCAAGTCAAATGTGAGAATGTCCTGCTTTTCTGTTTTACATTAATTTAATCACTTTTGGAGTCAGATCTAATTACATATTTGAAGACACCCTTGGGCACTGAGAATTTCTGGCTATTTTCTAATGTTTCATTGACTAGATGATTTTTTAAATAATAAGAAAAATAGGGAAATAGGAAAAAATCATCAACAGCTGCGTGGTCATTTGTCCACCATATGTAAGTAATGCAAAAGGCATCACACCCACCTCTTGTGTGGAAATTCAGCTTCTAAAAGCTGCTGGACGAACGTGACCCGCAGCGTAGAAGAAGAGTACCATACCCTAAGAAAACACTGTTTTTTCTGGCGACACTTTTCTAACAATGCGTCTCAGTGTGATCGGCCCCTGAGACGTCTCTTCGGGCAGCCACAGTCACTTCTGGGTAGATATGAGATGGGTAAACTCAAGCTGTTGTTTCCTTTATGCTGTGGCCCAACAGGTAAATTAGGTCTCCAACCTATTGTTAGTGAAAGCGTTGCTATTAATGAGATATGAAAGCTGAAAGCATTCATTTTAGATTAATTAGATGTATACACTTGAAATAACATCATGAACAAAGGCAATTCAATTGTATGTAAGCTAGTGGTTGATGCAGTGGTGATGGCCATTACTTATCGTTTTCTGATGTTCAATCAACCAGGTCATTAAGAAAATAACAGTTGGATTAATCAACAATGAAAAGCCCAAACAGATTTTATATTGCACCAATAAAAGTGTAAAAGTGAACACCCTCCTCTAGGGCAAACAAGACACTCATATCTCAGCACTAGCAGGTTGTTCGGCCCAGCTTGTTCACACTACATCACATCTCACACAGACTAAAGCAACCATCGGACATTGCTTACACACATACACAATTTGAAGTCCATCCGGTATTTGTCATTTCCTCGCAGCAGTCAGTTGGCAAATCACCTCTTGCATCATGTTCTAACACAAAACTCCAGAGTTCGTCCAGGAAACCATCAGGGCCGGATGATGCCATCTGACCACAGACGATCTGTTGTCTTGGCAGCCTCATCTCTGACTCACAGACTGCACTGATGGCTCTCGTTCAGTCGGTCTTGCCTTTATCTACGAGTGCAGGTTCACAATGGACTGAGTGAGGAGGTGTTAAGAGAGGCAGTCTTAATCCTAAAATGGTGTGTGACCCTTTAATCCCTGAAGACGTTGGGTTCCAAGTGAACGTGTGCGGTGCTGCCGAGGGATCAGACAGGTTATCTGGAAATGATCCTGACACCGCCAAGATCAACACTGATGTTAACAAAGAACCAGGAGAATACGTTGCTGAAAGAAAATTAAATAATATTTCAAGATGTCTGGACCCCAGATAGAGTCATAGGATTATTTAGGAGAAGCTTGAGATGGTTTAAGAGATCTAATAATGGTCACAGGCAGCATGTTTTCAAGGGAATCAAGCACTTTATTAATGAACTGCACCAGAGTCACAGCGAGGTAGTCGGGAAGTACCAGACACAGGACTTTGAGACACCAGAGACCAGAGTTCATATCATGTCTGAGTCCCCATCTTTAAAGCAAATGAAAGATCATGATTAAATGCTGATTAATAATCTGTTCCATGCCTTGTGCTTCATCGCGTCACCAGAGACATTTTCTATATTAAATAGTCCAGTTTGTAAGATTGCTGATTCTCATTCCTGACACTAGCAAAGCATCAGTTGGGAATGAGACTCAGCCTAGATCATGATCTCTCTGCTGGATTTGATATTTTGGCGAAAAACAACAACCGTAATAGAAAGCATAATCCAGTTGGCATTATGTTTCCTTCGAAACGTATATACTGTTGCAAATTAGTTGTACAAATGTGTAAGTTCTAGGATAACCGGTTGGAAAATGCACATTCAAGCAAAAATACTAAACATCTTTAAATCAATTTTTCCTAAATTTGCTGCTTTTCTTTGTCTTACATGTCAACAAATTGGTTATCTTTGGATTTTGCATTGTTAATCAGGCTACAAGACATTCCAAGACATCACATTAGGCTTTGGGACGATGCATTAGACCAAACTAGAGCCGCATGTCATGGTTTGTTTTTTTGGTTTAGTTATTTCCTGTTTTATTTTGTAGTTCTCTCCTCATGTGTCATGTTTTGTTTTCATTTCATCCGTTTGTCCATTTCCTGCCTTTTTTCCTGTTCACCTGTTTTTTCTTTTACTCGTTGTCAGTTCCTCTGTTCTGTTTCCCCCAGTCAGTCCTGTGTCGTCTGTGTTCCTGCCTGTGTTCCCAGTGCTTCTTTGGTTTATAGTTCTTGTGGTTCTTTAGTTCTGCCTGCTTCTTATGTTTGTTGCCGCCTGCCTTTCTGTTTCTTGCATTTTGACTTTTGGATTTTGGATTGTTTGAGTTTGGACTTCTCAAATGTTTTCATCTGCTGCTTCTCTTTGTCATAAATTACATTAATTGCGTATCTTTAGGTTTTGGATGGTTGGTCGGACAAAACAAGCAAAATGACGACATCACTGTGGGCTCGATCGTGGGAATAATTATTATTTGCAGCCCTACAGTTCACCTATATGCTTTTCACCCAAAGAAAAGGATCGTGTGGGGGCATTTCATTTGTTTTTGTGAGTCAAAAACCAAATCTAGGGTTTTCAATTGTTTGGATTCAAAATCCCCAAGAGCGTAGACGGATTATCTGGGAGCATCTTGAAATGATTTAGAAAATCTGGAAAACTACTGCTGATTGTCTAATCTCTGGGATTAAAATGGCTTTTCTCAGGAAAGAAAACTGCAGCTACTCCAGCATTTAATCCAAGCATGAAAAAAGGAAGAATGATCATTTTTGGTACCAAAGTTCACCTACAGTATCTTTTATACCCAATAGAAGGAAGTCAAACACCAAACGTGTAAGAATAACTTGAGGAAAGGCAGGGACTCTGCTCTTTTGAAAGTCTAGACTTCATTTCAGTCAACGAGGGCAACTTTTAAATGAAAGTGTAGTTTAATGTTCAACTGTATTGATTACAATGCACTTTCCTCTGGTGTCAGGAAGAACAAAGGCAGATTAATAACCGCACTTAATTCTTTTCGACATGAACAGCGGCTCTGTCCTTTTGTTTTAGGGTAATTAAAGTACAAAACTTCAACCTTGACATTAAAGCCCCAGAGAGCTCCTTTGTGAATGCATGTACAGTAATAATAGGGGTTATGGCCCAGAGGTTCTGTGTGAGTGACATGTAATTTTATGCTGCTGACCGTGACTGCAATTACAGAGTAGAACTTAATTTGTAGGCTGCCATATCACCTCCTTCATTGAACTGGGTGTCTTTTCTTTGTATTTTGTCCAAATCGAGGTGAAGCGGGAAGAGCGACAAAAAAAAAGACAGCCCTGGCAGCAGAGTTCAAGCATCCTGAACTGGCAGAGTGGCACATGATTAAACCACCCAGGATTATAGACTACCTGAGCAACACGACCGTTGACGCGTTGTGAGATCAAGTAAAGCTTTAAGTCTTCCCAGATGTTGATCAGATTTCTTGTGTGAGCGAAGGCTCAGCCCGCTGGCCCAGTTACTACCACTATGACTGCTGCAGTGTGGATTAATGCCGGATCTGGAGGGAGGTTATCACCCTTGGTTACCACTGTGAATAAAGCTAACCCTTGCACTAGCCTCTGCAGCAGTGTGTGTGAGTGTGAGTGTGCATGTGTGTTTGCACAACAGATGTAGGTTACATTACCATGATAAAGAAGCAACACGCTTAAATGGTACCCTGTTGGCTCAAAAGGGTTAGACAAAGACTTTCTTTAAGGTCATTCAGTCAGGACAGGGTTCAGAGAGAGTCAAAGTGAAATTTGAATTCTCCTCATTCTTCATAAGAAACTATGGTTATATGGAAATTATGTTGATCGAGCATATTTTTCCATTTTAGAACAGTATAAAACATTTTTTTTGAAAAAAAACATGAAAAAAACATTTCATGAAGGGTTACCTCCACTGTTAACATCATTTAAATTGCTAGATTTAGTTACTTTTGCAGTTTATTTGGAACACTTCCATAAAAGTGAAACCAGCTGCAAACTACAATGACGGCCTTGCAGTTGTACGCCTCCACGGACCCGTTAGGTTGCTGCTCCAGAGCCGTGGCTTTGAATAATGACCAGAACACTTTTTGCAGAATATTATGATCACACAGTGCATTTAACCTCTGACCTTTTGGATATAAAATATCATAACTTCATTATTTTATCCTATTAGACATTCATGTAACATTTTATTGTACTTATTATATGAATGCCTGAGTAATGGCCATGTCACAGTGACCTTTGACCTTTAGTCACCCAATTCTAATCAAATCATCTTTGAATCACGGTGGACAAATTGGAAGAAATTCTCTCAATGTGTTTCTGAGATATCGCATCCACAAGAATGGGGCACCATGAGGTAAGAATGGCCTTGACCTCTGACCTTTTACCACCGTAATGTAATCAGGTCATCCTTGAGTCCATGTGAACATTTGCACCATTTTTTAGGAAATTCCCTTGAAGTGATCGTGAGATATCACGTTCACAAGACAGATGGTGTTGATTTTGCATTTTATTTCAATGTAGCAGCCAGCAACAGTCTTTGTCGCCATTTTGCAATCAGTTTGTTGACACCAAATAGTAGATATTGCTGCTTTTTCCTAATCCTGTTAAATTGCTGTAATCTCTGACTTGCAATTACAACTCGGAAGCTGACTTAAACCGTGTTTCTGGCTAACTTCTTAATTCTAAACAATGGTGCGAACACGGCTTGACTTTCAAGCCTCTGAGTGGGCATTTTTCATGGCAACAGCTGACTCACATCTGAGTGCCGGCGTTGTTCGGAGATAGGGCTGCAACTGGTGATCATGTTAATTGTTGATTAATCTGTTAATTGTTTTCTTGATTTATCAATAAGTTGTTTGGTCCATTAAACTGCAGAAAATGATGGAAAAGTCTAAGACAATGTCCTCAAATGTCTTGTTTTCCACTAACTTTCAGTTCACTTTGGAAGTTTTAATACTGGAGTGCAATAATAAGGTTTTTACATTTCACATAAATCTTGCAATCATGGTTTTGGGTCCCTGTTGTATGGATTTTCATTCTGCATTGATTCATTCATTTAGCATATTTATGAGTAAAACTTAACTTCTGCCAGAAAGCAACTTTTTAAAAGTATAATGACTTCAAGTATCATTATTAAATGAAGCAATTTATTAAACCATCAGTAATTGATCTGTCTGCTGTAGGATTAAAAAATGAATTTCCTTTAGGACTCTGTGCAGCCAGACTGCGAACTTTCCAAACATCTCATGTAAACTTCACACTCAACACAAAGGCACAAAGGGAAATCTCAGCACGGATTTGATCAAACTTTGAATATAAACCAGAGACTCAGCCTCATTCAACATCCTGCCGGTGCCCTGTGCTTTCTCTGAAACTGTGGCAGGGCACTTTTTATCAGCCTGCCTTCTGCTGTAACACAATCACATGGGACCAGTGGGACTCAGAGAAGTGCCATTCATCCCTGAAACTCTTAGGAACTGGGACACTCACTGCATTCCCCAGAGCTGTTCCAACACCTCTCGACACACACAAAAGACAGCGTGTTTGTGTGTGTGTTGCTCATTACTTAATTTTAAATCTCTTTTCTATGTTTTTTTGTTGAACCCTTCAGAAAAAACTTGCTTTGCTGGCCTTGATCTGCCATATGTAGTTAGGAGTAACTGCGACATCACTGTTTTTGGATGAGACGTGATGGAGGGCTCATCCTGAGCTGTTACGATGGAGGACAACAGCCGCAGCCTTTCGCAGCTCAAGCACAGTTCTTCACGGATGAACTCACTCCAATTAAAACACAATCCGACAAAGGGGGAACCCTGCATGTCAGGGCTCTCTCTGCAGGCCTCTCTCACCAATTATAAACATGAAGTAAGTAGCACACTGCGGGTCAAACAGCTCTCAGTGTCATGAACCATATACTAGGACAGCCAGGTGGGGTGAGAAATGCATCCTCTCACGCACCTGAACACATCGTCAGACGTGCACTGTGCGTACTGTATAAGTATGTAGGGTTCACATTAGAGTGACAGCTTTAAAAATGGTCAATCAAACACTTTGTTTGGCTTCTAAATCTGTTACTGCATCCAATACAAACTGTCTTTGTGACTGAGTTCATCTATACAACCATCAGTCATCACGCCATCCATCCATCCATCCATCCTTTAAGCTTAGAATGACAACAAGACCACAAGTGTTGTCTGCACATGAGCTTGTAAATGTTTAATATCACAATACAAGCAACAACTTGCAACAGCTGACTATATGAAAAAACTAGAATAACGTACTGTAAATTACATCGGACTAATGTTGAGCTACTTTTCAATTAAACTGACAGGAAACAAGAACACTGGTGTCACTTAATTCAAAGTTACAGCTCATTTACTTCTGTCCACTCCCAGTTTACATTTCCCTCAATCACTCTGCAATCGATACCATGTAATTAAACTTTCCTTTCTTATTAAAATATATCAGTGTCAAATCTAGTGTGAAATTATCTCCTGTCTCAGATAACAAAACCAGCCCGAACGAGTTTGTAAAGCGACATGTTGTTGACAGCGACTCTCGTTTCTTCCTGTGGGTGTTGGGAGGATTGACAGGAACCAAAAGTGGCTCTAATTGAATGAAAACTCTAAACTTTAGCACAATAACACAAAAATAAAAACACAACACGTGTGGCTGTTTTGAAGGGAGAGAAATGATGCTTGATACCTTCAACACCGACAGGATGAATGAAGAGGATAACAAAAAATAATCACATATTGATATTTCAATTGCAAAATGAGCCACAATTTTAGTGGGAATGGTGATGTTTGCAGTTCAACTTCAGTGAAAAAATGTTGATGTCATTTCTGCACCAAAAAATCCTGTTCCCTTGCTTCTGGAGAATAAGATTTGCATCTCTGTAGCACCACAGTTCTACTTTATAAAAGTATTTTGGGGCATATTTTAAAAATTGCAGCTCATGCAGTTTGGATATTGCACTTGGCCATTTCGATGATAATTAGTTTAAACCTCAATTACAGCCACATCACACACTACTGGTCTTTAATAAAGCTAATGGAGAGCTATTTGCTTCGGCATAGTTAGGTGTTTCCTGTAAAAACAAGCAGCAGCCAATCGCGTGGCATGTAGGTCATGCCCCATCACAGCACCTAAATACCACGTCGCCAATGCTGACTCTCCCCGGACTGGCAGCTTCCAGTGAACATGGCCGAGTTAACCAGCTAACGGCAGCTGACTACATTTAGCAGCAGTTGGCGCTTAGTTCAGCAACAAAGCTACCGGTATCTGTCTACCAGGAGACTCCATAAATCACTGCAGTTCTGTAACTGACCTCCGTTGTCAGTCTCAGAGGCCGCTTACATCCCCGGTCCGGAGGCTGAAAAGCTGCTGGTTGTCAGAACGTTTGTTAGCAGTTACTTTAGCAACAAGTAAATCTATGAGTCCAGAGTTGCTCCAGGCAGAGCGGCTCGAGGGCTGCAGAGGGAAAACCAGCAAATATTTTCTCCATGAAACATGACCCAGTTTCACCCAAATCACTGAATGAAGTTATAATGGTGGGTTTTTGTACAAGTTTTGTTCAAGTTGTGTTTTTGTTCAGCAATACGTGAGGTCCAGTCACGAGCAACACACTCCTCTGGTGACATTCTTCTCTTTTATACATCCATGGCAGCGTCATAAAATGAAGAAAGCGTTTATTGGACTTAAGTTAACAAACGCTCCGGAGTGCAAGGTGAGTCATCACCTTTCCAGGAAGTTACAAACTCCAAAATACCATTAAAAATACCCTAAACACAGCTTTTGTGCCACTGTTGGGCCCGATAGGTGAGATATGCAGCAACACGTGAAAAAAACACTTAAACAGCAATTTTGACTTCAGGGGAACTTTAATGTCTGATGTTTTAATAACCTCACCTTTCTTTGCAATTCTGTGCGTTAGTGTGATATCCTATTCTTTTATGCCTATTAGATGGTTGTCTGCGCAACTGCATTACATTGGTTGCAACAGTCGTGAATCTCAACTGTGTGCTCCCACCAATAACAACGCAACTGGCTGATATCTTTCCCTGTTCGGCTGCTTTTGTCACTTCAAGAACATGTGATGGACATTTTTCATTCACCCATATTATTATTTTTACACATTTCATAAAGCAAATGATCAGTTTAGTGGATTTCTCTGAGTTAGAACATTGTTAGAAACATTTTGAATAATGTTCACAACTCAAGAAAATATTAAGGGTTTCATAATTTCAATTCTAATCGGAAATAGATGGAAATGAAAGTTCAATTTCCATAATTGAATTCAAATGCAATATTGACAATAACCCTCTTTATTGATGAAAAGAGGGTTCACTCTTAGAGGAAAAACTGGCCTGAACTTAACTGATAACATTGCCAAAGATCCTTGATTACTTTACTTCTGAGGAAGGTTTACTCTGGAAAGTTTTGGGACACCAAACTTAATAACAAACTGAATTTCTTTTTAAATCACTGAAGAAAAAGCACCTAGACAAAGTCAAGCTGTCCAATATTTTCAAAGAAGAATCTGGGTCTTGAGGTCTAGTCGTTTTTAGACATTTTAATGCAGATTTCTTAAATATTATATCTTTAAGTCCCTTATCAAAAAAATGTCAATCATTGCATGTTCCCAGTTTAGTAAAAGTAAAGATTATCTGCTTCCCTCCACTTTATATCATTGTAAGGTTTATATCTTTGGGTTTAGACTGTTGTTCAGACAAAGAAAACTATATGAAGATGTCACCATGAACTGTAAGAAACTGTGATGGATATTTTTCACTGTTTTCTGACATTTTGTAAAGACTAAATTAGGAAATAATTATTAACTAACTACTTCAAATGGAGTGTTTTAGGCTAAACCTCAACCTCTCTGAGTTGTTGTGTCAACATTTGTAAACTACTAAAATTAACTGAAATAAACTGAAATGAAAACAGTGAAACAAAGAGGCAGACAGTGACAGTCACTGAGGAACTTTGTGTGAACTTCCTCCTCATCTGTTGAGACATCTTCTCCAGCTCTGCAGACACCTGAACGTCTCATGAAGGATGTTGTGAACAATGCTGGCTGGCCTGCATGTGCCTGATTTAAGTCCCTTATTTAAAAAATGTCAATCATTGCATGTTCCCAGCTTAGTAAAGGTAAAGATTATCTGCTTCCCTCCACTTTATATCATTGTTGGCCTTATATCTTTGGGTTTAGACAAAGAAAACTATATGAAAATGTCACCTTGAACTGCAGGAAACTGTGATGGACATTGTTCAACTGTTTTCTAACATTTTGTAGGGACTAATTAAGATAATTATTTGTGTCGGGGCCAAAATTCCTTCAAATGGGAGTGTTTTGTGTCAATTCTAACCAATTAGGCTACACCTCAACCTGTCAGAGTTTTTGTGTCAACATTTGTAAACTACTAATCTTAAAACAAACTGAAATGAAAAGAGTGAAACAAAGAGGCAGACAGTGACAGTCACTGGTGAACTTTGTGTTAACTTCCTCCTCATCTGTTGAGACATCTTCTCCAGCTCCTCAGACACCTGAACGTCTCATGAAGGATGTTGTGAACACAGCTGGCTGGCCTGCATGTGCCTGATTTTTTTTTACCACAAGCAACACACACATGGACTGTGTGCTACAAAAACACACACACACACACACACACACACACACAGGGCCTGGTTTCCTTCATATGCAGAAGCGAAAATCCAAAATTCAGAGCCTGCCCCCCCCAAAAAAAACCGGCGAGCAGACAGAAAGCAGAGGAGGGTTGATTACCTCCACGGAGCATCAGCAGCAGCACAGCTCTCGTTTCACCTCACATCTGCCACAACGCACACGGACGTAAAGCCAGCCGCACCAGCTGTCTTTGTACATGCTCTCCCCTCTGTTTGACTGTCATGTATGAGAGAGAAACCCCCACTTACCTTCCACATCCAGGCCATTCTTATTTCTACGCAGACAATGGTGGACTGCTTGTTTTCGTCAGCCCCAAAAACGCCGCTCACCGCGTCCGCCGCCGAAGGCTTTAATTCACGTGTGCATCAGAGGAGGAGACACAGATGCGGTGCGGTTATATGCGGGGGTCGGCTCCATAAATATTGGAGAGTACCGTTATTCGTCTCCTCTCTCTGGGTTTTTTTTTTTTTTCCCATGGAGCTGCCGGGACCTGGACCGACGCTGCGCTGCTACTGGTCGCCGCAGACGCAGAGCCCCGCCCCCTCCTGCGTCACGTGACCGCCGCTGATTTCCTGACTTTCAGTGGAGGCCAGGCTGAAGAGAGCTGGAGGCTGGAGGATGTTCAGTAATTCATGAGAGGGTCACAAGAATCAGAACAAGGGACAACAATATGAGGATCTCAGATAGTTACTCAGACATCTCAAATGTTAAAGAATTAACTCATTCAATTACAAATTAAAGGGGCACTATGTAGTCTTTGGAGAATAAATTCAAACTCAGGATTTTGATATTTGCAATATGAATAAGGTAACAATACAAACGCAGAAATATTTATTTTTTTCCATAACTGAATAAACAAGCTGTTCTCAGAGGAAAATAAGGTCCCCAGAACACTGTTTGAAGCTAGAAAGGTGGCAGGGTCCGCCGCATATAAACAAAGTGAAACAGTATGAAGCTGTGTTGTCCTTTAAGGTCAGTTTGTTTATCCAGTCATTAAAACAAAGAGAGTTTGTTTATTTAGTTTGTTTAGGCATTAAAAAAATCAGTCAATGAAGATATTTCTCTCCTGATTAAGATTTATCCCAAACACACTCAATAAAATATACTTTAAAATGATTTTATCACTGGAACAGGCAATATAATGTAAAAACCAATACCCCGTCTAAAACATGTTTTTTTATTTATTTCTCCACAAAGATAAGGCCTCCTCTGGAAATTAACTTTGAGTTCCTGACCCTCAGGTTGAGAAACAATGTAATAGATTAATATATCGTGGGACGAACCTATACAAGGTATTTTATTCGTCATTATACAACACATGGTTGCATAACAAAATCAAAGTTTGTAAACTCCTTCATGCTACTCAAATTACAGAACATATATACAGTTATAAATATACAAATATACGTAAACATGTAGTGCATCTTTTGCGTCAGGTTTCAGCATCTCGGAAATACTGTCCATCCACTTTGACTGTGTTTGAGCAGCAAGCATCGATGTTATAAACGTAGAGTCCACCTCTCCTCATCCAGCTGTAGTCCTGAGCTGTGTTGGCCCAGAACACGGTCCGTCCATGGAGTGAAACAGCTTGAACTGAGATGTTGTGGTGGAGACAGGTCTCTGTAAAGATGTGGGTACAACAGTCACTGATCTCACAACAGAACAAGAGCTACAATATGAGTGGTACTACAAGACAGGACGGGCTGGGGCTAGCTGGTAAGCATGCTAACCTCAGTGAACATCTCTACAGCACAATAAAGAGATGAATTTGACATAACATTATTTTTTTAATGTTTTAAACTAGAATTCTGGCCATATCTTACAGATTGCTCCTTTATTGGCATGCACCTGGTGAAGCAGTATACAAAATGAAGTGTCAGGTGTTTTATTAGTTTTCAGAGCATCTTCATCAAGCTTTTAATTCTGCAAGTGTTGCTGAAGTTTTGACCCTTCAAGCCTGTTTACATTCTTCACCGTGCATCTTGTGGCAGGTCGTTCCAGAACCATCACTCCACTAAAACATCAATCTCATTACACCAAGTTATCAGATTTTATTTTATGACAGGTATAAATATTCACAGCTCATTATTTAAAAGGTTGTGACATAGCTGAAAACTGGCCATAACAGCAGAAGTTATCTGCATTTTAAGTGTTTACTTTCTCCCGTCCCTGACACTTTAAAGACATAGTTCACTCCAAAATCAATCTTATCTTATCTGCAGCGCGATTAATCCATCTAGATTGTTTTGGTGTTAGTTGCTGAGTAGGGCAGTCTGCCTTCTCATATAATGGACGGAGATGGCAAAGCACCAAAAACATACATTTGAGGAACTCAACAGCAATGTCTCTTTCCAGAAATCATGGCCCAGTTACTCAAGATAACCCACAGGCCTTGTTGTGCCGAACTACATCCACCAACCGTATCACGCTTCGCCCTGCGCTGGACACAGCTGGCAGTTGTACTTCAGTGGAAAGAAAACAGTTCTGACATGAAACTGCTCACAACAATGTCTAATATCTTTAAAACAAACAAAACAAAACAATCTAGATTTTAAAAAATGAACGACATGTGAGAGGAAAAATATGTAGTTTTAATTTAGGGGTCTACTGTCCCTTTAAATACTTCAGCCAGTTTAGACAAAAACTTTTAGTCTAATAACTTTATGTCATTTAACAATTAAACTTATAACAGTAATAGCCAATCACTTAAGATTTCATCAGCTAATTAAGTGTGATGAAGCACCTCTACTCCTGCAGTGGCAGCAAACAGCTGATCCTGTCAGCTGGATTCCTCCTTTGTGGTGTTTGAATGTTCTCACATTGTCGGCTCCTGTTTCCTCTGAGTGCTCCGGTTTCCTCACAGTCCAAAGACATGTAGAAAGGGCGGACTGGATACTCTTAAGCTGCCAGTGGTGTGAATGTGTTTATCCCACTGTGTGACAGACAGCAACTTGACCCAGGGCATGCTAAGGAAACCTCCAGTCCTCATATGACCCTAAATAAACCAGATACAGAGAACAGGAGCATGACCACAATCACGTCTGTTTGCCGTAATATTGTAATGACTGTTTTCATGATATAATTCAGAAAGGTTTCCCACCTTTTCAGAAAGGTTTCCAACCCTGAATGCATCTCATGGAGGAAAATAATCTCATCGAGTATAGTGCGGTTTCCATCAAGAACCTGAAAGGTTTCCAGGACATCTATCTTGTTCACTACAACACTTGTGCATTCAGGGGAATTCTGCACTGGAGGAAAACATCTCATATATCTGCAGACCTGAGGTTATCTCAGTCTATACTGTCTCCCCATAAGAGCAGATAACAAATATTCTAGATAGGGATCCTTATAAAACACACGACTGACTAAATGCAATCGCTTGTTTCTATTATTCAGTGGATAAAATATTTTTTAATCCAGATGGTTTGAAGAGTCTTTGGGGACTCTGGAAATACTTTGGTTGAGTGTTTTTAAATGTACTTCTGGGTTCAAGCATGGCCACTTAATTATCTTTTAAAGAAACCGGTGGCTGCATCTGTGACCCAAATAAGCAGCACAAAATGGGATGTTTTAACAAACCATAAGGCTGGCAAATGGGCTGCCACAGTTCGAGCCAGCCTTTCAGCATTTCTAAGTGTGACACTGGATATTTGTAAGGACACCAAAAGGTTTTTTAAGGAGACCCGGGGACATCTCCATGTTAGTGGCGACTAAAACCAGATATATTTCACAAGAAGCTGGGCCATCTACAGCCGTGTTGTCAGCGACAAACTATCACTTTCCATTGTCTTTTTAGTTGCTGATCAATCTGGAAGCCGTGAAATCATAAGAATTTGTCAAACTCCCCATGTTTATGAAGCTCAAGTTCAATCAGGAAGACTTTTCTGCTCCCTCTATTCACCTGACTATGATCGTTTCATGTACTCCCTCTCTATTTAACCAACCAGATTTTCTCAAAAACACTATCAGCCAATCGTGTCTCTGCTGTCAGACATTCTCGTGACCCTCCTCCACTCCATTCTCCCCCAGTTCTTCATATCCAGCGGCCAGGTTCAACTCACCAGAATCAACTCCCCTGTCGTCAGATCTCCACAATCTTCTTCCTCCATCACCACCACCAGTGTCTAGATTCCATTGGAGTGTTTCCTATTCTACACACAGCAACATCATCAACCCCAAATGTTACTTCATCACGATGGAGTCTAACCGCGAAACTTTCTCATTCTTTTTTGTGCACATGGCAATAAATCTTCATGTTCATTCAAAAAATACGAGTCTCTCCTGATTGAAATACGGCTTGCCTTCGGGAACACAGCAGTGCCACAGTTGAGCTTCCCACCCTGACCGTGAAGTCAGAGGAAGATGGTCAATTGCTTGAAACTTGGCTAAATGGACCGAGTAAATCCAGCTGCCTCTCGAGTTAACTTAATGAAGATGGGGCTTCCTGGTGGCTCAGTTATCTGAGGTCCCTTGTGAAGATGCTGAATGGTAAAATCCAGGACCTTTGTTTCATGTTGTCCTCCCGTCTTGCTTCCTGTTGCTCTTTACCATCAACGATATGAAATAAGAGATTTAGGGGGGTGGTTACAGAAAATGGACAGAATTTATGTACTTCTTTTCTTGTGTCACCAACCACCCAAAGCAATTAACAGCACAAGTCACACCACTATCTGCTCATCATGCAGTCACATGCTGATGGACCGGATTCAGTATCTTGCCCAAGGATTGGATTAAGTCTTGGATTGAATCCACCGGTTGGTGGACAACCTGTTTCTGAGCCACAGCTGCCCCTCAGTAGACCCTGATCTGTCGACAGTCAGTCCAATAGTTCAAATTGTATGAATGCTGAGGACTGATGTGAAACGATGAAAAAAAAAAACAGCATTTCTATGAGAGAAAAAGGCTTAAGTAAATGGTTTGAGCCCACTGAAAGATACCAAGGACACAAAAATGAGGTTCGTCCACACAACCAGCCAGACAACGAATTTCAAGTTAAACTTCTTTGATGGGATATATTTTGGAAATGACTTGGTTTGCGATATTGATTTTTCTGTGTATTTCCACAGAAATTGTTAAAATGATAAGAATAAGCGATAGCAACCTGGCAAACATGCCGTCTGTCTTCTCCATCGTTTTATTCAGATGCTGCCGTGGTGTTGTGCCTGCCTGTATGGGAGCCTGTAATTGAGTTCAGCTGCAGTCTGCCTCCTGTCAGATGACATGACACCTTGAGTAAATAGAAATTCTCCAAGATGTCAGTCTTGTTTGCAAATGAAAGAAACCAATCTAAGTTTTTTCTTTTTTTTCTACCAGAGAATATATTTGATATACACCTTCTGTAATTACTGGCACACAACAAACGAGCATGAATCCACGGAGGTACAAACACTTGCTTGAGGAAAGAGAAACACACACACACATATAAACCCTGTAAGCAGGTATCCACAGGCGGCTGGTACACCTCACTTCTTTTGATTAGCTGTCGGCACATTGATTAACTTCTTGCCAGGTGTGAAGCAGGTCCTCTCACCAAATCAATACCTCCATCGGGGTTATCACCAAATCTCCCTCACTCTCTCTCTCTCTCTCTCTCGCTCTGCCTCTCCTCTTTTAAAGCTTTTCAAACAGAGCATGAAAAAGTAATCCTCAAACTCTTAATCACGGATTAAATTCTCAGGAGTGCACACCTGGCTCAAAAAGAGAAAGTCAAGGTCATCTGCAGACCGTGCATCTGAAATTACCTCTGGATGATTAAGAGACTGTGGATGATACCCCGTCACCTTCTCTGGATGTGATAAAGAGCTTTCAGGCTCGGCAAAGTCTGCAAGATTCCGTTGCCAGATGGCTGTGGACAGTAGATGCTGACGGACAGGTTTACACATGTGAATCACGTGAAGTTTACTTCTGACACCCATCTGGAATGCTGCGTCCCAGTATATTGCCAGATACTGTAAAAATTACTACTGGTTAATTTTACGGTAAATCATATGCTAATAATTGCGGTAAATTCACAGTAATATAGTAATATACTTTACAACAATAAAGATGAAAATCACAGTAATTGTGTTTATACATATTGTGTTTCTACAGCAACCCAGACACAATTTAATGGCAAAAGCATATTATTTCTATGTTAAATTACATTATAATACTGTAATTAGCGTATGTTGTTATTATAAATATACCGATTTAGTTTACAGTAATGAAAGCATGTTAGCCTGTCATCTTGTTAGCCTGTTAGCATGTGTGTTGGCGCACTTGCAGGCCTCTTACCATGTTGGCATGAATACCTTGTTGTAAAACTCCACTATTTTATTATACACACACAATCAAAACAGATACTTTACACACAGCGCGTCCTCAGGAAAACAGGCATATAGGTCCACTTTAAAAAGCAGCTTGTTTTGTCCCATATTAACGTTTGTTTTTTGGCCATAGTCGTTATTACAGCAGCTAAGGAGGAAGTCAGGCTTATTAGTATAAAGAGCGAAAAAGTCTGTTTGTGTCCAGTGTCAAAACGCAAGTCAACGCAAGTAACTTAACTCTGTGGAAATTCTGTGCTGTGTTGTGAGTCCTTCACAAAGAAATCCACAGTCCATCAGCATCAAACAACTTAAACAAATCGCCCACAGGCTTGTATAGACAACCGAGAGGCTAAAACGACGTATAAAAAACATCAATTGATTGTCCACATGATATAAAAACTTTCTTTGTTCAAGAAACACTGAAAGAAATAACTTTATGTGTAACATTTGCTGAATTTACAAGAATTTGTCATTGCCAGCGTTTCAGAAAGTTTAAGATTCTCACAAATCGTTTGGATATGAGGATTGTGTTGCTTTTGACAGGTAACATGTTGCTTGACAATGTAATGTTGCTTTGTCTATATTTCACCCAGCTTTTAAAAGAACATAACGCAATAGAGTCATTTTCCTTTTATCCTTTTTAACTATCTTCCTCTGAACATCTGATGAAAAACCACCTGCAGGGACCAGAAACATGACATCTGAACACAGAACAAAAGAAAATGTTCATAGTAATGTGTTGGATTCTTTCTGTGATGAAAGAGTGTGAAAGTAAAAAATGATAAATGTTCAAACCATAAATCTGGTAACAAGTAAAATATGTTTATTTAAAACTATATTGAACAATTAGTGGGGGAAGTGTGAACATAAAACATAACCAAGGAGACAAGTGGACTATACAGTCATTAATTCATTATTATTAATATCTAGGATTTTTTTCTCATCAGTGAAGAATATGTAAAACTGTGCACAGTGCAGATGTTTGAGCTAAAGACTGTTTCTCTCTGAGCTTTTGTCTAAAAATACTGGACACCACGCTGTGAAGCAGCCGGGCTCTGGTTTCAGTTCCAGAGTATCTGAGCTCATTTTGCTTGATGAGAATGGTCATCGTCGGTCTGGTTCCCAGGCTTTAGTCCAGTGAGCCCAGTAAGAGGATGCCTGAGTGATGATGCCCTCGCTGCTCCCTGAAACCCTCCTCCTCTGCTGACAGACGCACACAAAGAAGCCGGTGGAGGTTTCCAGCTGACGGAGACGAGTCGCTCTTCACAGTCTGGTTGAAGACAAAGAGATGGACAGAGAGGGAAGTTTAGTGGAAATCAAATTAAACATTTCAATTTTCTTAAACATAAATAATCTCATTTGTAGAAAACCAGTCAGAGAAGCAAATGATAACTGATGAAATTAAGTTTTTTTTGTACATCACTGCAAGTTTCACTGTCTTAGATGTTGAACAGCTCCCCCTTATGAAACGTAAATATAGTTTCCAATATGTAGGTCTAATTTATCAACATTTTACGTGTTTTTTCATTATTTGTGTCGATTAAACAGTGTTAAAACAATATTTCCACCATGTAAATACATGACACTGAACTGAAGGGTTGATGCAGGCTGTTTGTAATTATATTATTTAATATATCAAACTGAGTAAACCAATAACCTTAAAATAACTAATTATTTTAAGTTGTTACAGTTGGTACAGGTTTGAGCTCGACAACTTATACAAGATTTATAGTGTACAAGCTTGTTGGCCTTCGGCTGTAGTCTTTGCGATGTGTTCAGGTGCAGCTTTTTGGCCAAGACACAGGAGACATGAGGCAACGCGACAGTCGGCCTTCGACGAAGCTACTTCTTTTGTCTGTGTGGTGTGTCTGCACTGTAAAATTTAGTTGACTTTACTTTAAAAAAATGAGGAAACCAATTACCTAAAAATTGCCAAGTAAAGTCGACTTGTAAATTTAAGTTGTACAAGCTAAAAAGTTTTGACAACTTAAAGTTATTAGTCTTCTTTACATGATTATCTTGAGGAAATCAGTGTCCTCATTTTTTTTTAAGTAAAGTCACTTTGTCAGATCTTACAGTGTGGGCCTTTAATACCATTGCTTTGTTGTGCCTAAACCTAACCAGAACATAAGCACAGTATAATATATAAAATTGAATCTAAAGAAATGTAAAGTGTGTTTTGCATAAATATAAATAACCAAGAAGTATTCTAAACTCATCGAGAAAACAATGAAATTACCTGCAGGGATCAAAATGAGAACAGCTAATCCAGAAATGATTTGACTTTGACAGTTCTCCTTTTCACTCTTCCTTGACTAACCTCTTCATTAGCTTTTAATGAACTATGTAAAATGTAGTAGTAATCTAATAGTCGCTTTCTAGAACAGGTATAGCCTCACTGCAACATGAATCAAGTGTAACTCGAGCACCACTTTCACACAAGTGGAGCTTTTCAGCCTGCAGCTCTTTATGGACGACGCTCCAGCACATCAGATTGCCTCCACCTACAGAAACAGCGGACAGGCTCCTGTCCCGTGTGCCTCTCTGCTTCCAACACGGATTACCAGGATGAATCATTTTGACTCAGTATGACAGATTTGTCACTCCTGCCACTGAACAGAAGCATACATTGAAATCTAATTACCATGCGTCCTTCTGCACGGTGTGTCATTCTGTTAATGTGTGTAACAGCTCATAATAAAACACAAGATTCATTTATATTCATATTGTGAGTTGAACTGTGACTAAAGTAAATAACCTGAGGGGATTAAAGTCCTAACCCTCCTTTTAGCTGCACTTAAGAAGCATTTATGGTCATTTAAATGTGTCTTTTTGACTGTTTAGAAAAAAAACCTGTACAGTAGGTCAGTGCAACATTTGTGCTTTGCTGCCTCCCAGTGATTTTAACAGGATGTTGATGGCAGAGAGAGAAAAGGTGTCAAATGTATAATAAATAAACATCTACACTTCTTAGTCAAACTTCCGTCCTGATTTTAAAACTTAAGTTTATTTGGAATTAAGCTTTTTTAAAGGTGCAATATGTAAGAACTGTAGTTCAAAACATTCAATAATTAACGATCATTATCAACAGAATGTAAGGAAATAACAATTTTGATGTAATCTCAAAGACAACTATGTGTTGTGTTGAAGAGATATCTACTGCATGCTAACAAGCTAGCCCGGCCTGAAAACCTCTTTCTCCCAGGGGTCCAAAGCAGCGGAGCAAACACCAACACTCCCCTGGTAGTCTGGCTCTCTGCATAGCTAACTGAGCTAAAAAGCTAACAGTAGCATGGATATTTAAATTTTAAAAAAGATATACAGTTAGCAGCAGTTAGCAGTTACTCTGGTGATATGCTTCCCGTATTTGTTGGGAGTATGAATTCAAGGTGGCCAATTTTTAAGTATTGAACCTTTAAGTCGGAGACAAAAGACACAGTTCTTTGTTTACAATGTTCAGTCTGAAAAGTGTTACTTTTTTTTATTTCAGTTTTTTTCAGTTCTACATCTCACTGGTCTCCAAAGACAGGTATGGTAGGGACCAACAGAGTGTGAAGAGTTGATCCTCAGAGGTATCTATGTGTGCACACACTCTGTGGTAATTCCACACCCAGGAAGTCAAGATTTGTTTTAGCTTAATACGCCAACATGGGGGCTCCACCTCTGACGCTGTATCCAGACTTTCCTTGTTAGATCCATGCTTTAATGTCATTGCAACTAACCAGCAGCTAGCGGTAGCATCATATTTAGCCTACAAACATTGGCCACCATCCCAAAGCGTCTTTTTTTTGCAAATAGGACCTTTAAAGTTACATTTCTTTAAGGTCACCGTGTGAAGAATTTAGTGGCATCTAGTTCCAACCAACTGAATACCCCTCGTTTCACCCTCCTGTATTGTGCCTGCTAACTGCTCAGAAGTCTCTCTCTCATGGCAGTTTTATGTTAGTCTGTTCTTGGCTTTTGTAGAAACTTGACTTATATCTACGGAGGGAGGACCTGCTCCCTCTGTAGATGTAAAAGGCTCATTCTAACATAACGAAAACACAATGATTCTTAGTTTCATGTGATTCTACTAATGAAAACATAATTACGGACATTATATTGCATTTCTGCTCATAAACATCCCTAAATCCTACACACTGGACCTTTAGAATGAGATCTTCATCCTTGACATGATCCGGTAGATTTTATAAACTTTTTCTCCTACAGACAGATCATTCAGATGTCAGAGGTCAATTTATATTTCATGGCAGTATAGGAGGTTTATTTTTTATCTTCAGCTTGGCTTTTGTTGAGTTGGTTTCGTTGTGAGATTCTGGACATCAGCTGACATTTCCCCGTCATACGGAAGCACTGTATATCTATATTTACACCTGATGTGTGACAGGTGTGTCAGAGGAGAGCAGAACTTTGACCAACAACATCTGCTCTGTCAGCAGAAACTGCAGTAACCTGATGGCAGAAAAAACTCCTCAGTGACACGAGGTAAATTATGAATTCAGTGAAAAGAAACTTTCTCCAAACAAAAGTCCACAGCAGAAATATAAAATCATACTCTGTTAGAGCTGTTGAGGGCAGAAAATAACACGTCACACTGCATCCCGGATAATAGGCACAAACTGGGTGAAGAGTTTAACATGAAACTTGTGTGGAGACTGTTTAAAAGCATTCCCGTCAAACTCATGAGTCATCTCTACATTCACATACAACACTGCAGCGGTTTAATTAAACATTTATAAGTGATTGTCTGCCGTGTCGGTGGTTCAGCAGCATTTGGCTGCAGCCCCTGTGGCCCAGACTAATCCTCAGTATTTTGTGCTGAGAGATAACAAGAGGGTGACAGCACCGAGAAAAGGAGAGGGAGGAAAAATGGGTTGCGGCTTTCCCTGCAAACAAACAAGACAGAGAGGTGAAAGCTGTGATCCATCCATCTGTCTTTCTGCCTCTTTCTCTCCCTCTGCTTTTCTCGCTCTCTGCTTCTATCTCTCATTCACACTTTTCTTTTTTTCCCTCTCTTCCACCTTCTGTTTTTCTCTTCATCTCTCTCTTCTTCACTAATGAGAGCCGGTGGGGTTTCTCAGTAGCCTAACAACCAGCATGTTTGTCTCTGCCCAGACACCAGGGGCCCACTGCTTACTGCTCCCCCATCGACTAAGTAAATAGACAAATAAATACAAAACTCACAGGGCTTCCAGTATATTTTTGCAGGTCCACGCTGCACTGAGAATACGTGATGAAAAATGCATGGCGCAGGAGCAGGGGCAGGGCCAGAGAGCTGGCCTGGGGTGGCACGGGCCCACTCCCAAGAATCTGATGCCCCTTGTTCCTTGTTAGTGCCATGGACTCATTACTGAATGAGCCTGCTGGGTACAGGCCCAGGGGCTCCCGGATCAGAGCCTCTTTATAAAATGATACATAGTTTGTGGAAAAGTCATTGAAATGACGAAAAATTGATGCAAAACAACTAAAAAGGAGCGCCAAAATGGCCGCAGATTGATGCAAAACGACTTTAGGATGCAAAACCACAAAGCATCACAAAACTACTACAAAGATACAAAAAACAAATAGATGCAAAACAACCACAAAGAGATGCAAAACAACTACATAGATACACTAGACAACTACTGATACATAACAACTTGAAAGAGATGTAAAATGACTACAAAGACACACAAAAAGACCACAAAGATGCAACATTAACACAAAGATACATACAACAACTACAAAGAGCTGCAAAAAGAACACAGATAGACCCAAAACGACTACAAAGATGCAAAACCACCACAACTCTTTGTGATTGAACTGACCACTAAGAGATGTAAAAGAACTGAAACGGAGATACAAAACTGTAAAGAGATACAAAAAAATGACTGCAAAAGAGCGAAACAACCAGAAAGTGAAGAAAAAATGGCTACAAATAGAGGAAAAACCACAGCGTAGAGACACAAGATGACTGCCAAGAGACACAAAACAACCACAAAGTGAAGCACAAGAACTGAAGAAGAGACGCAAAACGACTATATAGATAACAGATCCAAAAAGATGCAACACTACCACAGTGACCACACAGTGTACAGACCCAGGGGGCCCTGAACCAATGCAATGCATCGAAAAATACCAGAGAGAGATACAAAAACACAAATTCTTACTACATTATCCAAAACCGTCCCTGAGCAGGAACCCAGGAGTGCACCAGAATATTAAAGCGAACCTCGTCTCTCTCTATCATGACGCAGTAATTAGTGCATTGAGATGATAATGTTTCACAATGTGTTATCGCTTGATCATTATTTGAAATTTTACAAAAGCCATTGTTGAAAATTGTTCTAGGTAAAGTGTCTTTTGCTTATCAGGCTGTACATTGCAGCGGGAGTCTTTATCTTTATTACAGGGAGGAAAACAGGTAGGAGGGAATTACCTGCTTCTAATTACTCAGGCGGAGTAAATCAATCTTTAAGCTGCTCCATTATTACAATCTGCCACTGCTATGAAACATAATATCTCATACACAATGAGTTGTGGCATTTCTGGGGTGCCAGCGTTATTACTACAGCCTCCCTGGAATTAATCAGTATGGTGTGATGTGCATGAGGAGAGTATGGAAATAACTCAGAGTTACACTTTCTACTGAGCTTTGTCATCAGTTTCCAACTCACTGTGTTTTATAAATGGGCCATTGATTACGAAGACTTTAACCTGCAATCAAGATTTGGTTTGCAATCATTCCACTAACAACCCATAATTTAAGTTTCTTACCAGAATCCTGAGTGAGACGTTAAAATATATATAGTTTGTTTGAATGGTAAGGCTGCCACCTACTGGCACTTAAACAAACCAGCCACAGGCGCAAGTTTAAATTGATTTTGTGGAAAGAATCCCTCAATGGGAAGATAGTTTTTACATTATGCTGTTGTATCTGCATTCACAAGTATAATCCATAGGCTACATGCAGATATGAAAAGCTCATTTGCAAAAACAGATGAAAGCAATACTTAAAATGGATAAAACACCAGTGTGATTGTCCTTTTTGCACAAAAACGGTGCACAAAAAAGGATCTAGGAAAATTAATAAAAACATAGCTACGTGTCTTTGAAAATTAACCTTTCATGTGTGATTAATTCTGTATTTTTATGTTTAAGTTCAACAGGAAATCAGTGCCAAAAGTCAATGAGCCTCAATATCCTGATTGTATTTCTAACTCAGGCTGTTTATCATCTGGATCCTGTCCTGTTATACATATATATATATATTATTTACTGTAAACAGCTAGAATCACCAAACATGCTCCAAGGATATCATTATCTTAAATGTCCATTGTAAACATCATCAAAATCTCCTTATAACGCCAGAACTTGCCTGAAAATCATCATGTTTTTAGGTATATTGCCTCACAGTTGCACGTCTGTCATCACTTTATTGACATGTATGATTCCAGTGAGTAAAACTCCTCAGTTTAAATCCTGCCTGCACTTATATGAAACATATTCACTGCCACCACACACAAAACTAACAAGCCAATGAATAAATACTGGAAATGCGAAAAATCCTTCAAGCAAATACATGCAGCAAACAGCTTCATCCACTCTGATAACCAGCTGGGCAACTGCCTTTTTTAAATCCATTTTGTTCTGCAGAAAAAAAAGCTAAAGGATGAGTCCACCCAAAAATGAAAATCCAGTCAGTATCTACTCAGCCTCATGCCGATGGAAAGTCAGGTGAAGTTTCTTAGTCCACAAAACATTTCTGGATCTTAACAGCAAAACAGTGTTGCAGCATCCTATACAGCTAAAGTAGATGGGGACTTGTTTTAAAGTATTAAAAAGCAGGAAAAAAACACAAAAAACAACATAAAACAATGGATTATTGTACTTTTTTACATTTAAAATCATCTACTTCAGTTGTTTAGGAGAATGTTGCAACACTGTTTAGCTGTGAAGCTCCAGAAATGTTGTGTGGATTAAGAAACTTCATCCTGAATTAAAAAACTGTTTTTATGCACCGCACACTAAAGCAAACTCCTTGTATGTGAAAATGTAGATGGCGATGAACAGGGTTCTGATTCTGATAGAGTTTGACGAAAACGAACTTAGTTTAGTTTCCCATTTTTCTAAACGGTTCACTAACACACTGAGACATGGAGACCCTCATATGCTCCTTAAACTCCTTTGGTGCAAAAACAAGCTGAGTCACAGTTGGAGGGAAACATTTATTGCCAACAAAGATAACAAATAAGTTAAATGAATATACACACATACAGGCATGAAACAGTGAGCAGCTGTTTGGATCAGAGCCGCCACCGCGACACAAAGATGAGCTCTTGTAGTTTAACGAGTTGTTCAGGACGTAGTTGAGCTTTT
This sequence comes from Pagrus pagrus, assembly GCF_965226575.1. Taxonomy (NCBI): domain Eukaryota; kingdom Metazoa; phylum Chordata; class Actinopteri; order Spariformes; family Sparidae; genus Pagrus; species Pagrus pagrus. Next base: position 17,650,853 of record NC_140196.1, read on the forward strand.
GAGTTGTTGTTCAGATTGTAATGATCTTTGAGCAGCACAATTCTTTGAGAACTTTGATTTTAAACCCTATGATCACAACACAGGCTTTTGTTTGACTAATGACTATGTATAACGATGTCAAATGAATACATTTATGAGTAATCAGTCATTTAGATCGAGTACAGCCTCAGAACTAACAGATGTCAATGTGTGATTTATTTACCTTCTGTAACAATGTCAACACAGTTATCTAACAACAGATATAATGTGTATCAGTAAGACAACAAGAGTGCAGAAACAAAGATCCTGAAAGAAAGAAAAATCTATGTTTTAACTGATTAGTAGATGTAAAAATGACGCTTGAAAACCATCATAAGACTGGAAATATTTCATGATTCTACACACAGTGTGTCTGCCCGCAGCTGGACTGAGTAACTAGGATTTAAATAAACAGTGTAGCTGAGCCTGTGGATAAGAAGTTAAACATGCTTGGCAAGAGAAGACGACTCCTCTGGGTGTCTCCAGTCACCAAAAAAACATCACCTCCTTATTAATGCTATAAATAAAATCTAGGGATCGACCGTTTTTTCAGGGCCCATGTCAATTATTAATAATCAAGGAGGCTGTTAACTGATATACTTTGCAGTAAAAATGAAAATCTTAGTGTCAAAATTTAGAACAACCAGTGACTGAATGTAACTAAGCACAAATTACTCAAGTACTTTAAAGTTGGAGGTACTTTACTTGAGTATTTCCATTTTCTGCTACTTTATACTTCCTCTCCATTACATGTATTTGATAACTTTAGTTACTTTGCAGATTCAGATTAGTCGTTGGTTAAAAGGCTATTCCCAGTGATGTGTAAGCAATTAGACAGTTTAGTGGGCGGGACATTGAATGAGACCACA